>NC_140579.1:69684770-70884770 GCF_964204655.1 Triturus cristatus | reverse complement strand
TCCCGCCTGGGCCTACTGCTTTCCCTTTACTGAGCCTCCTAACCTGTTCCCTTATCGCTCCCTCTGTGATCCCGTCTCGGCCTACTGCTTTCCCTTTACTGAGCCTCCTAACCTGTTCCCTTATCGCTCCCTCTGTGATCCCGTCTGGGCCTACTGCTTTCCCTTTACTGAGCCTCCTAACCTGTTCCCTTATCTCTCCCTCTGAGATCCCCTCTGGGCCTTCTGCTTTCCCTTTACTGAGCCTCCTAACCTGTTCCCTTATCGCTCCCTCTGTGATCCCGTCTGGGCCTACTGCTTTCCCTTTACTGAGCCTCCTAACCTGTTCCCTTATCGCTCCCTCTGTGATCCCGTCTGGGCCTACTGCTTTCCCTTTACTGAGCCTCCTAACCTGTTCCCTTATCTCTCCCTCTGTGATCCCGTCTGGGCCTGCTGCTTTCCCTTTATTGAGCCTCCTCACCTGTCCACTTATCTCTCCCTCTGCGATCCCGTCTGGCCTGCTGCTTTCCCTTTACTGAGCCTCCTAACCTGTTCCCTTATCTCTCCCTCTGTGATCCCTCCTGGACCTGCTTCTTTCCCTTTACTAAGCCTCCTAACCTGTTCCCTTATCGCTCCCTCTGTGATACCGCCTGGGCCTACTGCTTTCCCTTTACTGAGCCTCCTAACCTGTTCCCTTATCTCTCCCTCTGTGATCCCTTCTGCGCCTGCTGCTTTCCCTTTACTGAGCCTCCTAACCTGTTCCCTTATCTCTCCCTCTGTGATCCCTCCTGGACCTGCTTCTTTCCCTTTACTAAGCCTCCTAACCTGTTCCCTTATCGCTCCCTCTGTGATCCCGTCTGGGCCTGCAGCTCACCCTTTACTGAGCCTCCTAACCTATTTCCTTATCTCTCCCTCTGTGATCCCTGGGCCTGCTGGTTTCCCTTTACTGAGCCTCCTAACCTCTTCCCTTCTCTCTCCCTCTATCATCCCCTCTGGGCCTGCTGCATTCCCTTTACTGAGCCTCCTAACCTGTTCCCTTATCTCTCCCTCTGAGATCACGTCTGGGCCTGCTGCTTTCCCTTTACTGAGCCTCCTAACCTGTTCCCTTATCACTCCCTCTGTGATCCCGCCTGGGCCCGCTGCTTTCCCTTTACTGAGCCTCCTAACCTGTTCCCTCATCTCTCCCTCTGTGATCCCTCCTGGGCCTGCTGCTGCTTTCCCTTTACTGAGCCTCCTAACCTGTTCCCTTATCTCTCCCTCTGTGATCCCTTCTGGGCCTGCTGCTTTCCCTTTACTGGGCCTCCTAACCTGTTCCCTTATCTCTCCCTCTTTTATCCCCTCTGGGCCTGCTGCTTTCCCTTTACTGAGCCTCCTAACCAGTACCCTTTATATCTCCCTCTGTGATCCCGTCCGGGCCTGCTGCTGTCCCTTTACTGAGACCCTAACCTGTTCCCCTATCTCTCCCTCTGTGATCCCGCCTGGGCCTGCTGCTTTCCCTTTACTGAGCCTCCTCACCTGTTCCCTTTTCTCTCCCACTGTGATCCCCTCTGGGCCTGCTGCTTTCCGTTTACTGAGCCTCCTAACCTGTCCCCTTATCTCTCCCTCTGTGATCCCGCCTGGGCCTGCTGCTTTCCCTTTACTGAGCCTCCTAACCTGTTCCCTTATCTCTCCCTCTCTGATCCCGTCTGGGCCTGCTGCTTTCCCTTTACTGAGCCTCCTAACCTGTTCCTTATCTCTCCCTCTCTGATCCCGTCTGGGCCTGCTGCTTTCCCATTACTGAGCCTCCTAACCTGTTCCCTTGTCTCTCCCTCTGTGATCCCGTCTGGGCCTACTGCTTTCCTTTTACTGAGCCTCCTAACCCGTTCCCTTATCTCTCCCTCTGTGATCCCGTCTGGGCCTGCTGCTTTCCTTTTACTGAGCCTCCTAACCTGTTCCCTTATCTCTCCCTCTGTGATCCCGTCTGCCTGCTGCTTTACCTTTACTGAGCCTCCTAACCTGTTCCCTTATCTCTCCCTCTGAGATCCCGTCTGGTCCTGCTGCTTTCCCTTTACTGAGCCTCCGTACCTGTTCCCTTATCTCTCCCTCTGTGATCCCGCCTGGGCCTGCTGCTTTCCCTTTACTGAGCCTCCTAACCTGTTCCCTTATCTCTCCCTCTGTGATCCCGCCGGGGCTGCTGCTGTCCCTTTACTGAACCTCCTTACCTGTTTCCTTATCTCTTCCTCCGTGATCCCGCCTGAGCCTGCTGCTTTCCCTTTACTGAGCCTCCTAACCTGTTCCCTTATATCTCCCTCTGTGATCACCTCTGGGCCTACTGCTTTCCCTTTACTGAGCCTCCTAACCTGTCCCCTTATCTCTCCCTCTGTGATCCCGCCTGGGCCTGCTGCTTTCCCATTACTGAGCCTCCTAACCTGTTCCCTTGTCTCTCCCTCTGTGATCCCGTCTGGGCCTACTGCTTTCCCTTTACTGAGCCTCCTAACCCGTTCCCTTATCTCTCCCTCTGTGATCCCGTCTGGGCCTGCTGCTTTCCCTTTACTGAGCCTCCTAACCTGTTCCCTTATCTCTCCCTCTGTGATCCCGTCTGCCTGCTGCTTTACCTTTACTGAGCCTCCTAACCTGTTCCCTTATCTCTCCCTCTGTGATCCCGCCTGGGCCTGCTGCTTTCCCATTACTGAGCCTCCTAACCTGTTCCTTATCTCCCCCTCTGTGATCCCTCCTGGCCCTCCTGCTGCTTTCGTTTACTGAGCCTCCGTACCTGTTCCCTTATCTCTCCCTCTGTGATCCCGTCTGGGCCTGCTGCTTTCCCTTTACTGAGCCTCCTAACCTGTCCCCTTATCTCTCCCTCTGTGATCCCGCCTGGGCCTGCTGCTTTCCCTTTACTGAGCCTCCTAACCTGTCCCCTTATCTCTCCCTCTGTGATCCCGCCTCGCCTGCTGCTTTCCCTTTACTGAGCCTCCTAACCTGTTCCCTTCTCTCTCCCTCTGTCATCCCCTCTGTTCCTGCTGCTTTCCCTTTACTGAGCCTCCTAACCGGTTCCCTTGTCTCTCACTCTGTGATCCCGTCTGGGCCTGCTGCTTTCCCTTTACTGAGCCTCCTAACCTGTTCCCTTATCTCTCCCTCTGTGATCCCTCCTGGACCTGCTTCTTTCCCTTTACTGAGCCTCCTAACCTGTTCCCTTATCGCTCCCTCTGTGATCCCGTCTGGGCCTACTGCTTTCCCTTTACTGAGCCTCCTAACCTGTTCCCTTATCGCTCCCTCTGTGATACCGCCTGAGCCTACTGCTTTCCCTTTACTGAGCCTCCTAACCTGTTCCCTTATCATTCCCTCCGTGATCCCGTCTGCGCCTGCTGCTCACCCTTTACTGAGCCTCCTAACCTGTTCCCTTATCTCTCCCTCTGTGATCCCATCTGGGCCTGCTGCTCACCCTTTACTGAGCCTCCTAACCTGTTCCCTTATCTCTCCCTCTGTGATCCCTCCTGGGCCTGCTGCTGCTTTCCCTTTACTGAGCCTCCTAACCTGTTCCCTTATCTCTCCCTCTGTGATCCCTTCTGGGCCTGCTGCTTTCCCTTTACTGGGCCTTCTAACCTGTTCCCTTATCTCTCCCTCTGTCATCCCCTCTGGGCCTGCTGCTTTCTTTTTTCTGAGCCCCTAACCTGTTCCCTTATCTCTCCCTCTGTGATCCCTTCTGGGCCTGCTTCTTTCCCTTTACTGAGCCTCCTCACCTGTTCCCTTTTCTCTCCCACTGTGATCCCCTCTGGGCCTGCTGCTTTCCGATTATTGAGCCTCCTAACCTGTTCCCTTATCTCACCCTCTGTGATCCCGCCTGGGCCTGCTGCTTTCCCTTTACTGAGCCTCCTAACCTGTTCCCTTATCTCTTCCTCTGTGATCCCGCCTGGGCCTGCTGCTGTCCCTTTACTGAGCCTCTGAACCTGTTCCCTTATCATTCCCTCCGTGATCCCGTCTGCGCCTGCTGCTCACCCTTTACTGAGCCTCCTAACCTGTTCCCTTATCTCTCCCTCTGTGATCCCATCTGGGCCTGCTGCTCACCCTTTACTGAGCCTCCTAACCTGTTCCCTTATCTCTCCCTCTGTGATCCCTTCTGGGCCTGCTGCTTTCCCTTTACTGGGCCTTCTAACCTGTTCCCTTATCTCTCCCTCTGTCATCCCCTCTGGGCCTGCTGCTTTCCCTTTTCTGAGTCCCTAACCTGTTCCCTTATCTCTCCCTCTGTGATCCCTTCTGGGCCTGCTTCTTTCCCTTTACTGAGCCTCCTCACCTGTTCCCTTTTCTCTCCCACTGTGATCCCCTCTGGGCCTGCTGCTTTCCGATTATTGAGCCTCCTAACCTGTTCCCTTATCTCACCCTCTGTGATCCCGCCTGGGCCTGCTGCTTTCCCTTTACTGAGCCTCCTAACCTGTTCCCTTATCTCACCCTCTGTGATCCCGCCTGGGCCTGCTGCTTTCCCTTTACTGAGCCTCCTAACCTGTTCCCTTATCTCTCCCTCTGGGATCCCGCCTGGACCTGCTTCTTTCCCTTTACTAAGCCTCCTAACCTGTTCCCTTATCTCTCCCTCTGTGATCCCGCCTGGGCCTGCTGCTTTCCCTTCACTGAGCCTCCTAACCTGTTCCCTTATCTCTCCCCCTGTGATCCTTCCCCTACAGCCTAAAATCTGCTGTTCCATACGACGTGGGAGTTTTAGTTTTGCAACCAGTTTTTCATTACTTAGCGGTCTGGGTTCATATCTTCCTTATATATCCCACTAAGGTTCTCCAATATCTTACTTGTAGAGAATGGTGACAAGGTTTACACTGGCAGGGATTGGATGTGACAATGTTGTGTTGTGCGTCCTGTCAGGAATTCACGTAGAGCTCAGGTAGGAAGGTTTTTATTAAGTGTATACACGAGACCCCACCAGGAGCAGATGTAACCTGTTACTCAACCCATCCCCCTCACTCAGCCAACGGCCGCTCCTAGAAAACCCACAACGAGGCACTCCATAGCATCATATAAAGCACACTTGTCTCACTGAGCCATCTGCCTTAGAACACCCACATCCTGTCATAAGATGTTAAAGGTACTTTTGGATATCGTTAGAGCTTTGACTGTTGTGTATGAACAGTAACTCGCACTGAGCTCTAGTCCGCAGGCGCTGCTCTTAATACTGAATCTTATTTCAAATACGGGTCTTGTGTGATGTTCATCCTTTGTTCCTGTAGCTGTCATTGCTCTTTAATATAAAGATGATGTGTGTGTTATTACAGGTGTAATAATGTGAAGATTCAGAGCCCAGAGGTGATGAAGAGTTATAAAGGTAAATACCATTGTGATGATTAGCTCTGAATATTACTCTTCATGAAAATGATATGGTATGATATGGTGTTGTGTGCTATGGTATGTTGTGGTGTGGTATGGTGCGGTGTGCTATGGTATGGAATGGTGTGGTGTGGTGTGCTATGGTATGAATGAATGGATGAATGAAAGGGCATTTGTAAATCGCATGGCTACCCGGGAGTGTCCCAGCGCTAGGTGTGGTATTGTGTGGTATGGTGTGGTGTGGTATGGTATGGTGTGGTGTGGTGTGGTGTGGTATGGTGTGGTGTGCTATGGTATGGTGGGCTATGTTATGGTGTGGTATGGTGTGGTGTGCTATGGTATGGTGTGGTGTGCTATGGTATGGTTTGGTGGGCTATGGTATGGTGTGGCATGGTGTGCTATGGTGTGGTGGGCTATGGTATGGTGTGGTGTGTTATGGTATGGTGTGGTGTGCTATGGTATGGTGTTGTGTGCTATGGTGTGGTGTGGTGTGCTATGGTATGGTATGGTGTGGTGTGGTGTGGTACGCTATGGTATCTTGTGGTGTAGTGTGGTGTGGTGTTGTGTGGTGTGCTACTGAATGGTGTGGTATGTATGGTATGTTATGGGATATTATGGTGGGATAGCATCAGATGGGATGGTGTGGACTGGTATGTTATGATGGTATGGTGTGGTGTACTAAAGGGTGAGATCATGGTATAATATGGTATAGTGGTATGGGATAGTTTGGTATGGTGGTAATGGATTGAATGGGATGGCGATATGGTATGGTGTTGTATGGTATGGTCTGGTGTGGTATGGTATGGTATTGTATGGCATTTAGTGGTAACGTGCACTCACGTCAGGGTACAGTTACTTGATTTGTGTCTCTAAACTTTGTCTTTTCCAGATTTTTCTAGATTTCTTCTTATCTCCATTCTGTATACGTGTTGCCGCATTTCCTTTGTTTAAATCATACTTCCCCTTGAACATTCATGCTAAGTTTATTGGAAATTCAGATGTGGTAATTTCACACCTCACATTAATGATACTGCTGGGATTGACAACTGCGAGCAACTCAGTTACTGCAGTATTCTGGGACTATTGAATTGGAAATTACCTCAGAATTATTTACCACATAACATTCTATTTCCCAGAGTTTTAGCACCAACAAGGACCGAGAGCATGCATCTACATGGACCCAACGCATGCATCTAAACTGACCTGGCACATGCACCCACTCTAACCTAGAGCATGCATCTACACAGACCCAATGCATGCATGTAAACTGACCTGGCACATGCACCCACACTAACCTAGCGCAAGCATCTGCACGGACCCAACGCATGCAACCACACTGACCTAACGCATGCATCTACACGGACCCAGCTCATGCAACTACAATGATCTAACACATGCATCTACACGGACCCAATGCATGCAACCACACTGACCTAACGCATGCATCTACACGGACCCAGTTCATGCAACTACAATGACCTAACACATGCATCTACACTGAGCTAGTGCCTGCACCTGCACCTACTTAATGCATGCATTCACACTAACCTAGCGCAAGCATCTACTCTGGCCTAGAGCATAAACCTACACTGACCAAGCGCATGCAGCTACACTGACCTAGTGCATGCACCTACGCTGACCTAGAGCATGCACCTACACTGACTAAGCGCATGCACCTACACTGACCTAGTGCATGCACCTACACTGACTTAGCGCATGGGTCTACACTGACTTAGCGCATGCACCTACACTGACCTAGCGCATGCACCTACACTGACCTAGAGCATGCACCTATTCTGACCTAGAGCATGCACCTACACTGACCTAGCGCATGCACCTACACTGACCTAGCGCATGCACCTACACTGACCTAGAGCATGCACCTACACTGACCTAACGCATGCATCTACACTGACCTAGTGCATGCACCTACACTGACCTAGAGCATGCACCTACACTGACCTAGAGCATGCATCTACACTGACCTAGCTCATAAACCAACACTGACCTAGAGCATGGAGCTACACTGACCTAGCTCATAAACCAACACTGACCTAGCTCATGAACCTACTCTGACCTTGCTTGTGACCCTACACTGACCTAGCACATGCATCTACACTGACCTAGTGCATGCATCTACACTGGCCTAGCGCATGCATCCACACTGACCTAGAGAATGCACCTACACTGACCTAGTGCATGCACCTACACTGACCTATTGCACGCACACAATTCATGAGATCTTCCCTCACAGTCCACACTCCCACTCTGCACTAGCAGTTAGGCCCGTCGCATCATGCACATATGCTCTCATGCCATGCACGCACACACACAACACCAGACAATAGTAGAGACTGCTGCACTGATTTCTGCAGATAATTCCTGCTACAAGTTTTGTAATTTCTGCCAAAGTGGAATATGTCCCCAGTAATATCTGGTTGAGTGGAACCGCAAGGGGTAATGTGTGGTTATGCTGCACATGGCTATGCTGCATGTGGTAATACTGCATGTGGTAATCCTGTGTGTGGTAATACTGCATGTGGCTATGCTGCATGTGGTTATGTTGGATGTGGCTCTACTGCATGTGGTAATCCTGCATGTGGTAATACTGTATGTGGTTATGCTGCACATGGCTATACTGCATGTGGTAATACTGCATGTGGTAATACTGCATGTGGTTGTGCTGCACATGGCTATACTGCATGTGGTAATACTGCATGTGGTAATACTGTGTGTGGCTATGTTGGATGTGGCTATCCTGCATGTGGTTATGTTGGATGTGGCTATCCTGCATGTGGTAATACTGCATGTGGCTATGCTGCGTGTGGTTATGTTGGATGTGGCTATACTGCATGTGGTAATCCTGCATGTGGCTATGCTGCACATGGCTATACTGCATGTGGTAATACTGCATGTGGCTATGCTGCATGTGGTTATGTTGGATGTGGCTATACTGCATGTGGTAATCTTGCATGTGGTAATCCTGCATGTGGTAATACTGCATGTGGTTATGCTGCACATGGCTATACTGCATGTGGTAATACTGCATGTGGTAATACTGCATGTGGCTATGCTGCATGTGGTTATGCTGCATGTGGTTATGTTGGATGTGGCTATGCTGCATGTGGTTATGTTGGATGTGGCTATGCTGCATGTGGTTATGTTGGATGTGGCTATACTGCATGTGGTAATACTGCATGTGGTAATACTGCATGTGGCTATGCTGCATGTGGTTATGTTGGATGTGGCTATACTGCATGTGGTAATCCTGCATGTTGCTATGCTGAACATGGCTATCCTGCATGTTGTAATACTGCATGTGGTAATACTGCATGTGGTTATGCTGCACATGGCTATACTGCATGTGGTAATATTGCATGTGGAAATACTGCATGTGGCTATGCTGCATGTGGTTATGTTGGATGTGGCTATGCTGCATGTGGTTATGTTGGATGTGGCTATACTGCATGTGGTAATCCTGCATGTGGTAATACAGCATGTGGTTATGCTGCACATGGCTATACTGCATGTGGTAATACTGCATGTGGTAATACTGCATGTGGTTATGCTGCACATGGCTATACTGCATGTGGTAATACTGCATGTGGTAATACTGCATGTGGCTATGCTGCATGTGGTTATGTTGGATGTGGCTATGCTGCATGTGTGTTGGATGTGGCTATGCTGCATGTGGTTATGTTGGATGTGGCTATGCTGCATGTGGTAATACTGCATGTGGTAATACTGCATGTGGCTATGCTGCATGTGGTTATGTTGGATGTGGCTATACTGCATTTGGTAATCCTGCATGTGGTAATACTGCATGTGGCTATGTTGCACATGGCTATACTGCATGTGGTAATACTGCATGTGGTTATGCTGCACCTGGCTATACTGCGTGTGGTAATACTGCATGTGGTAATACTGCATGTGGCTTAGCTGCATGTGGTTATGTTGGATGTGGCTATGCTGCATGTGGTTATGTTGGTTGTGGCTATACTGCATGTGGTAATCCTGCATGTGGTTATGCTGCACATGGCTATACTGCATGTGGCTATACTGCATGTGGCTATACTGCATGTGGTAATACTGCATGTGGCTATGCTGCATGTGGTTATGTTGGATGTGGCTATGCTGCATGTGGTTATGTTGGATGTGGCTATACTGCATGTGGTAATACTGCATGTGGTAATACTGCATGTGGCTATGCTTTATGTGGTTATGTTGGATCTGGCTATGCTGCATGTGGTTATGTTGGATGTGGCTATACTGCATGTGGTAATACTGCATGTGGTTATGTTGGATGTGGCTATGCTGCATGTGGTTATGTTGGATGTGGCTATGCTGCATGTGGTTATGTTGGATGTGGCTATACTGCATGTGGTAATCCTGCATGTGGTAATACTGCATGTGGTTATGCTGCACATGGCTATACTGCATGTGGCTATACTGCATGTGGTAATACTGCATGTGGCTATACTGTATGTGGTTATGCTGCACATGGCTATACTGCATGTGGTAATACTGTCACCTGGAATACCAGTTGGGCAGAAACTTCATTTTTTTGTCACATTAGTGTTGACACAAAACTGTAAATAGGAATCTTTGGTCTGTGGCTTCTGACAGGGTGTTGGAGTTCAGTAAGATATTCTGGCTCAGCCCCTGCAGTGTTTCTACAAGATACCTTAGTCTCCAATATGTCTGTAAATAATCAGACACCCAAATTGTAATCTTGCTTTGTTCCCACTGTAACTTTCTAACCCACAAATGATGTGCGGTGGTTTATTTCCCTAAATACTTGGAGTTTTAAATAAATGTATTAGGAAAACGTGAAAACCCTCCCACACAACACAAAGTCTTGACTTCACTAGAGCTTAGCTCAGGCCTGGGCCGGCCCCTGCTGGAAGTGAATCAGATTAAAATGATCCTCTCTCCGGCTGCACTGACCTGAGGTAGAAATGTTTATTCCCTCTCAGACATTCCTAAGGCTAGACAGGGGCCTTGCGAACATGGACCTGAGATTGGACATCCCAAGAGATGGACCTCGGCTTTCCGGCCTTTACGTCACAACCACATGTCTTTCGTCCACAGCACTTCTGATCAGAAACTTAACTGTGACCCCAAATCCTGGCTGAGGTCTAGTAGGAATAGGGAGGCAGCGTCTGTGGACAGCTAAAGCCAAAGGCAGTGTCTGCAAAGTCTGTGGGAGTCTAAAAGTCACGGGGACCACCAGCAAGATGTGCAGAGTGGTATCTGTGCATGAGTTTACCTGCTGCGGACTTACACCTGGAATAACATCTGTAACTACACTCATTAATTCTACTAATGCCAACCAATCGAAGCATCCCTAAAGGGTGGTGTCTACCTGGGCCACTAAACTAGTACAGTATACCTTCTAGAAGCTCTGTCATTCTGTACCATCTGATACTGTGTGCTCACTAGTACAGTATACATGGAAGTAGCTAATTTACTCTGTACCATCTAATGCAGTGTACTGACTAGTACAGTATACCTTGGGGTAACTTTACCACTCTGTACCATCTAATATAGTGTACTTACTAGTACAGTAGACCTTGGAGTAGCTCTGACAGTCCGTACCATCTAATGCTGTGTACTGACTAGGACAGTATACCTTCTAGAAGCTCTGTTACCCTGTGCCATCTAATACAGTGTACGGACAAGTACAGAATACCTTCAAGTACCTCTGTAATTCTGTGCCATCTAATTCAGTCTACTGACTACTACAGTATGCCTTTCAGTAGCTCTGTCACTCTGTACCATCTAATACAGTGTACTGACTAGTACAGTATATGTTCTAGTAGCTCTGTTGCTCGATTACATCTAATACAGTGTACTGACTAGTACAGTATATGTTCTAGTAGCTCTGTTGCTCGATTACATCTAATACAGTGTACTGACTAGTACATTAGACCTTCTAGTAGCTCTGGA
The DNA here is from genome assembly GCF_964204655.1 of Triturus cristatus. Classification (NCBI taxonomy): domain Eukaryota; kingdom Metazoa; phylum Chordata; class Amphibia; order Caudata; family Salamandridae; genus Triturus; species Triturus cristatus. The sequence goes on along the minus strand of NC_140579.1, from coordinate 70,873,538 downwards.
ACTATATTCCATCTAAAATAGTGTACTGACTACTACAGTATACCTTAGAGTAGCTGAAAAGGAAGGAAATTACCTGCCACAGATTAATAATGAAACAAGGCCCTATACGGGGTCCAAACAATTTATACCCACGACCAGTAGGCAAACCAGGACAATGAACAACTCAATATTGATGTCACGGAATTTATTAATCTTTTAATTAATTAAAAAAAAAAGATTTTTTGAGTGTATTGATCAACATCAAAGCCTAGGGTAGATATAAAAACATTACAAAATTCATGTAAATAAAGCTGATAACAGTCCCACACATCTCCTTCAAAACAACACGGTCAAACTAGCACTCACTCAACAGCGACATCATACACCACATCACATCAGTACACAAAAATAAAATCGCCCTGATGAAGGTGTAGCCCCTGTTGGGGCCTGACACCGAAACGCGCGTTGGCGTTTTTAAGCCCACCGGGCTGCTGAAACTTTATTTGTTGAATCTGAACAGCAGAATTGCTACCTAATCATCTATATGATTTTATTTTTGTGTACTGATGTGATGTGGTGTATGATGTCGCTGTTGAGTGAGTGCTAGTTTGACCGTGTTGTTTTGAAGGAGATGTGTGGGACTGTTAGCAGCTTTATTTACATGAATTTTGCAATGTTTTGATATCTACCCTAGGCTTTGATGTTGATCAATACACTCAAAAAATCTTTTTAAAAAAATGTATTAAAAGATTAATAAATTCAGTGACATCATTATTGAGTTGTTCATTGTCCTGGTTTGCCTACTGGTCGTGGGTATAAATTGTTTGGACCCCGTATAGGGCCTTGTTTCATTATTAATCTGTGGCAGGTAATTTCCTTCCTTTTCGGTAATTCTTAGTTCCCCTGCTTTACCTGCCCCTATCATATTTCAGGGGTCCCCCTTCTTAGTGGATGTTAAGTCACAGCCCTGTGCTGTGGGGGCTATTTGGTCCTTTCTTTGGAATAATTGTGCTTTAATTGTTTTTCTCCTTTTTGTCCTTTTTTCTCTGTCTCACTATTTCCTTTCCAAAATCACCGTTTTTGGCTATTGGTTTGCCTGGGACCCCATAATTTGGTGGTGCCCTCAGCACCCTCCCACCATGGAAAGTATCAAGACTTTCGGATTTTCAGATGAAGACTTTGCCAAAATGATAGGCTTAGCTGCTGGTAATGATCAACAATTCTCTTTTAATAAAGGGTTGGAGGGGGAATGAACCAAACTCTTAAATTTAAAGAAAAAGACTAAACGTACTGAATTTCATGCCAAATTCATGCTGGAATATCTGAAAGCGGGAACGATCCCTATTGGACTGAGAGTCAGAAATATACCTGGTCTTTTCATAGAGATTAGACAATTTCTAGAAAAATAGGCTCTAATATCCAATAGATGTTCCAGAGATTGGATGATGTTGATTGTGGAAACTGCCAGAGAAGTTATAGCTATCCTCAACAGAGAGATAGATGAACTGGAAGAAAAATTGAAAAAAGATAATCCAGTTGAAATGGGGAAGAAGAAACTAGAGGAAATCTGTTTAGAACTTGACTCCTTCACAGATTATCTCTTAAAGAGAAAAACAGATAAGCTCAGGAAAGACATTCGCGCATTTACCCAAGAACGCGCATACCCCTACTTAACTACTAACTTCTACAACATCTCAGAAGGCTCCACCCCTGGCAGCGACACCCCCAGATGGGGCAACAGACGGGTTACCACCTTCTCAGACACTACAGATTCCGAGGGTGAGGGCCCCAGTAATTATGACCCTAACTACCAGCATAGACAAGACACCTTTGAAAGACCAACCATGCCTAATCGTTTTTTAGGCAATCGCAGGGGGAATTTTCGCCCCAGAACGCGAAACCCACAACAAAGGAATTACCGTCAGGATCAAACCCTGCCACAAATGTACATCCAGACACGCCAACAACAATACTGGAAAACGTAAAAAGCATTCCTGTATTCAATCTGTCTACTACCTGTGTGGGCCCTGAAGCTCTGACTCTTTTATCCAGCAAATTTGAACTTTTGAAAGATCTCTATCTATTTTTTCATAAAATTAGACTAAAAAAATATTTTTCCAACAGACCTTCCCCTGAAACTGATGAAAGTCCATCTGGTTTGAAGCCTCCATCCAATTTCACCCCCTCGCTGGAAGTAGTTGGACCGGAGGTTGGTATCTTTGAGAAGGTCGTGACAAAAAAGATCTGTAAAATCATCAAATATGTACCAAAACCCCCTAGCAACCTCTCTAGGGAGGAAAATAACACTTTGCTAGCTCTTAAGTCCAATCAAAACCTTACCATCAAACCCTGCGATAAGGGTGGTGGCATTGTGATTTTTGACACCCCCACATATATTGACAAAATGAACACCCTTTTGGCTGCTGATAGACACTACAAAAAAATTGGCAGGAACCCTGAACCTATCTTGAAACAACGTATCCTTGCAATGGTGGAGGAGGCTGTTGACAAAGGATATATATGTTCCAAGGAAGCGGAGTTTTTGACACCTAGTTATACCCGCATGCCTATTATTTATGGGGTCCCCAAGACCCACAAAAACACTATTGACCCCCCTCAGAGACCGATAGTATCCACTATCGGATCAGCCACGGAACCCCTCTCCAAATATATTGACCGTTTTCTTCAACCTTTGGTTAATAAACTGGAGTCCTTTGTCAAAGACACTGGCCACTTCATCTCCAGAACTGAGGGAGCGCCTTTTCATGCTGATAGGGAATTGTTGGTAACCCTGGATCTCGAATCCTTATATACTAACATCCCCCTGAGATTACTAACGCACCCTTTATCATTCAATGTCTCAAAATAGTTCTCTACGAAAACTATTTTGAATTTAACCACTGCTTCTTCCAACAGATACAAGGAGTCAGTATGGGGGCCTCTTGTGCTCCAAGTATTGCTTGTCTCTATATGGGACATTTTGAACAGAGGAATATATACAACAAGATGGCCCCCTTTCATGAGAATGTTCGAACATGGGTCTGATTTATTGACGACATCTTCTTCATCTGGGAGGGCGACCAAACCTCATTGGATGTTTTCATATTGTGGATCAATGCGGCCGATATCAATCTCAAGTTCAGGGCCCGTTCCAGCAAACTCCAATTGGAGTTCCTTGATGTTTGGATTAGACATAATCAAAACAAACTTTATGTATCCCTATTCACCAAACCTACTGCCAGGAACACGCTTCTGCAGTATGGCAGTTACCACCCTCGCTGCCAAAGGGATAGTATCCCATTTAGTCAATTTCTTCGAATTCGAAGAAACTGTTCCAACAGCAAGGACTTTCTTAAACAAGCTGAGGTCCTTAGGAGAAAACTTATCCATCGAGGTTATCCCCAGAAACTTATAAAGGACTCCCTCAAAAGGGCCAGATATTTCAACCGAGACTCTATGTTCCTACCTAAGGAAAAACAACCTGCTGACAAAATGGTCTGTGTGACTAAACACTCCAACATTGACCACAAATTGAGACAGCCCATCAATTCTTGTTGGTATCTCTTTAACACGGGCAATGAAGATTACATTCTTCCGAAACCCATCTTTGCGTTCAAAAGGAACAAGAACCTTAAGAACCATCTGGTCAAAGGCAAACTACAGGAACCCCCTTCCCTTCATCAAAAAGCTATCATTGGCCATGGACCTATTTTGGGTAACCATCGTTGTGGCAACTGTCAGGCCTGCCCCAATGCCCTTATAGGAGATACCATTGACACCCCGGAACGTCTGGTCAAACTATCGAAAATGACAAACTGCCGCACCTCTAATATTGTGTATGTGATCTTGTGCCCATGTCGCCTAGTTTATGTTGGAGAGACTGGACGCGAATGCAGGACCAGAATTGGAGAACACAAGTCCAATATTCGGACTAAGAAATCGTCTGCCCCACTGGTTCCTCATTGGCTTGAAAAGAATCATACTGAACAGGATCTTAAGTGGTCTATCCTGGAGAGAATCGTGACCTATCCCGGAAAAGACCCTGTGCAGATCCGCAAAAAAAGAGAGGTATTTTGGATCTACCTCCTTAACGCAGTGAATAAGGGCTTAAACGAACATTGCCCTTGGGAGAATGCGATAACATAACCTTATTGTCGATTGTTCGCATTTCCCTCCTTGAATGGACACTCTTGGATCCCCCCTTATCTGTTCTTATTTACTGTCTTTCGTGAGTCCCTATTGTTGTTTTTGATCCTTATCCCCATTGCGATTGAGTATATTTGGCCCTCCCCTACTTGAATTGAGTTTAATTTACTCATTCAAGATGGCCGCCGTGCCTGTTGCGTACACCTTTTTCCTTAGTCCTCTCTTTATTTCACATTTCACATCCGCGTTGATAACCCCTGGCCATTTATTCTTACCCCGATTGCGTCTGAGTGTATTTGGCCATCCACTACTTGAATCGAGTGTATTTTACTCGCTCAAGATGGCCGCAGAGCCTGTTTTGCACACCTTTTTCCTTTAGTCCTTTCTTTATTTCACATTTCACATTTGCGTTAATTATTCCTGGCCGTCTATTGGCTAGCCGACATTCTGCCTCGGCTTATGACGCCTTCTTGTCTCTCTTGTTTCTTCCATTCACGGAAGTACCTTATCCGTCGCGAATCAGTGAGACTAATGCTCCGTGCTGTTCTCCCGCCGGTTAATACAGGTAAGTGGCCTTGAATCCGTTCGGACCCGCCTATCCTCCCTCCCGCCTTCCTGTGCGCTGGTAGGCCGTGTGACATTTATCCTTTTTATTGCTATCTTAGGCATCGACGTATCTACAACTCTCCTCTACTTAACTTCGATGCCTCTTATCCCGCTCAACTGACCGGGATCCATTCGTTCCTTGACACTCACCCTGACGAGATCAATTTCTACCCCCTCTGGCCAATTGGTGGCGAACTTTCCCTCCTATTGGACGAGGATCGATCTTTAGACGCACGGCTGGTGGGTAGCTGGTTTTTTGCACGTCTGCCCATATATATGTGTATATATATAAAAAAAATATACATATATATGTTTTCTGTTCTTCCCCCTTTCTTTGCACTTTATTCCAATTCATAGATGTTATCTTTAATTCTTTATATTTAATTTTCCATACCTATGGCAAACCTTCAGTGACAATTGATCTATAATATATAGGCTCGAGTGATTATTTTAGCATGCCTCCCTGACAGACTATGAACTATAGTCATACACTGTAGAAGAAATGTATATCACGTATCATTTATTTGCTGTCTGACCCTTGATAGTATTTGGGTAATTGAACATGTACATATATATTTTTTTCTATTTTTTTCTGTCTATAGGTGTGTCTGTCCCACTCTACCTGCCCTCCTTCGCCCTGATGAAGATGTAGCCCCTGTTGGGGCCTGACACCGAAACGCGCGTTGGCGTTTTTAAGCCCACCGGGCTGCTGAAACTTTATTTGTTGAATGTGAACAGCAGAATTGCTACCTAATCATCTATATGATTTTATTTTTGTGTACTGATGTGATGTGGTGTAGGATGTCGCTGTTGAGTGAGTGCTAGTTTGACCGTGTTGTTTTGAAGGAGCTGTGTGGGACTGTTAGCAGCTTTATTTACATGAATTTTGTAATGTTTTGATATCTACCCTAGGCTTTGATGTTGATCAATACACTCAAAAAATCTTTTTAAAAAAATTAATTAAAAGATTAATAAATTCAGTGACATCAATATTGAGTTGTTCATTGTCCTGGTTTGCCTACTGGTCGTGGGTATAAATTATTTGGACCCCGTATAGGGCCTTGTTTCATTATTAATCTGTGGCAGGTAATTTCCTTCCTTTTCGGTAATTCTTAGTTCCCCTGCTTTACCTGCCCCTATCATATTTCAGGGGTCCCCCTTCTTAGTGGATGTTAAGTCACAGCCCTGTGCTGTGGGGGCTATTTGGTCCTTTCTTTGGAATAATTGTGCTTTAATTGTTTTTCTCCTTTTTGTCCTTTTTTCTCTGTCTCACTATTTCCTTTCCAAAATCACCGTTTTTGGCTATTGGTTTGCCTGGGACCCCATAATTTGGTGGTGCCCTCAGCACCCTCCCACCATGGAAAGTATCAAGACTTTCGGATTTTCAGATGAAGACTTTGCCAAAATGATAGGCTTAGCTGCTGGTAATGATCAACAATTCTCTTTTAATAAAGGGTTGGAGGGGGAATGAACCAAACTCTTAAATTTAAAGAAAAAGACTAAACGTACTGAATTTCATGCCAAATTCATGCTGGAATATCTGAAAGCGGGAACGATCCCTATTGGACTGAGAGTCAGAAATATACCTGGTCTTTTCATAGAGATTAGACAATTTCTAGAAAAATAGGCTCTAATATCCAATAGATGTTCCAGAGATTGGATGATGTTGATTGTGGAAACTGCCAGAGAAGTTATAGCTATCCTCAACAGAGAGATAGATGAACTGGAAGAAAAATTGAAAAAAGATAATCCAGTTGAAATGGGGAAGAAGAAACTAGAGGAAATCTGTTTAGAACTTGACTCCTTCACAGATTATCTCTTAAAGAGAAAAACAGATAAGCTCAGGAAAGACATTCGCGCATTTACCCAAGAACGCGCATACCCCTACTTAACTACTAACTTCTACAACATCTCAGAAGGCTCCACCCCTGGCAGCGACACCCCCAGATGGGGCAACAGACGGGTTACCACCTTCTCAGACACTACAGATTCCGAGGGTGAGGGCCCCAGTAATTATGACCCTAACTACCAGCATAGACAAGACACCTTTGAAAGACCAACCATGCCTAATCGTTTTTTAGGCAATCGCAGGGGGAATTTTCGCCCCAGAACGCGAAACCCACAACAAAGGAATTACCGTCAGGATCAAACCCTGCCACAAATGTACATCCAGACACGCCAACAACAATACTGGAAAACGTAAAAAGCATTCCTGTATTCAATCTGTCTACTACCTGTGTGGGCCCTGAAGCTCTGACTCTTTTATCCAGCAAATTTGAACTTTTGAAAGATCTCTATCTATTTTTTCATAAAATTAGACTAAAAAAATATTTTTCCAACAGACCTTCCCCTGAAACTGATGAAAGCCCATCTGGTTTGAAGCCTCCATCCAATTTCACCCCCTCGCTGGAAGTAGTTGGACCGGAGGTTGGTATCTTTGAGAAGGTCGTGACAAAAAAGATCTGTAAAATCATCAAATATGTACCAAAACCCCCTAGCAACCTCTCTAGGGAGGAAAATAACACTTTGCTAGCTCTTAAGTCCAATCAAAACCTTACCATCAAACCCTGCGATAAGGGTGGTGGCATTGTGATTTTTGACACCCCCACATATATTGACAAAATGAACACCCTTTTGGCTGCTGATAGACACTACAAAAAAATTGGCAGGAACCCTGAACCTATCTTGAAACAACGTATCCTTGCAATGGTGGAGGAGGCTGTTGACAAAGGATATATATGTTCCAAGGAAGCAGAGTTTTTGACACCTAGTTATACCCGCATGCCTATTATTTATGGGGTCCCCAAGACCCACAAAAACACTATTGACCCCCCTCAGAGACCGATAGTATCCACTATCGGATCAGCCACGGAACCCCTCTCCAAATATATTGACCGTTTTCTTCAACCTTTGGTTAATAAACTGGAGTCCTTTGTCAAAGACACTGGCCACTTCATCTCCAGAACTGAGGGAGCGCCTTTTCATGCTGATAGGGAATTGTTGGTAACCCTGGATCTCGAATCCTTATATACTAACATCCCCCTGAGATTACTAACGCACCCTTTATCATTCAATGTCTCAAAATAGTTCTCTACGAAAACTATTTTGAATTTAACCACTGCTTCTTCCAACAGATACAAGGAGTCAGTATGGGGGCCTCTTGTGCTCCAAGTATTGCTTGTCTCTATATGGGACATTTTGAACAGAGGAATATATACAACAAGATGGCCCCCTTTCATGAGAATGTTCGAACATGGGTCTGATTTATTGACGACATCTTCTTCATCTGGAAGGGCGACCAAACCTCATTGGATGTTTTCATATTGTGGATCAATGCGGCCGATATCAATCTCAAGTTCACGGCCCGTTCCAGCAACCTCCAATTGGAGTTCCTTGATGTTTGGATTAGACATAATCAAAACAAACTTTATGTATCCCTATTAACCAAACCTACTGCCAGGAACACGCTTCTGCAGTATGGCAGTTACCACCCTCGCTGCCAAAGGGATAGTATCCCATTTAGTCAATTTCTTCGAATTCGAAGAAACTGTTCCAACATCAAGGACTTTCTTAAACAAGCTGAGGTCCTTAGGAGAAAACTTATCCATCGAGGTTATCCCCAGAAACTTATAAAGGACTCCCTCAAAAGGGCCAGATATTTCAACCGAGACTCTATGTTCCTACCTAAGGAAAAACAACCTGCTGACAAAATGATCTGTGTGACTAAACACTCCAACATTGACCACAAATTGAGACAGCCCATCAATTCTTGTTGGTATCTCTTTAACACGGGCAATGAAGATTACATTCTTCCGAAACCCATCTTTGCGTTCAAAAGGAACAAGAACCTTAAGAACCATCTGGTCAAAGGCAAACTACAGGAACCCCCTTCCCTTCATCAAAAAGCTATCATTGGCCATGGACCTATTTTGGGTAACCATCGTTGTGGCAACTGTCAGGCCTGCCCCAATGCCCTTATAGGAGATACCATTGACACCCCGGAACGTCTGGTCAAACTATCGAAAATGACAAACTGCCGCACCTCTAATATTGTGTATGTGATCTTGTGCCCATGTCGCCTAGTTTATGTTGGAGAGACTGGACGCGAATGCAGGACCAGAATTGGAGAACACAAGTCCAATATTCGGACTAAGAAATCGTCTGCCCCACTGGTTCCTCATTGGCTTGAAAAGAATCATACTGAACAGGATCTTAAGTGGTCTATCCTGGAGAGAATCGTGACCTATCCCGGAAAAGACCCTGTGCAGATCCGCAAAAAAAGAGAGGTATTTTGGATCTACCTCCTTAACGCAGTGAATAAGGGCTTAAACGAACATTGCCCTTGGGAGAATGCGATAACATAACCTTATTGTCGATTGTTCGCATTTCCCTCCTTGAATGGACACTCTTGGATCCCCCCTTATCTGTTCTTATTTACTGTCTTTCGTGAGTCCCTATTGTTGTTTTTGATCCTTATCCCCATTGCGATTGAGTATATTTGGCCCTCCCCTACTTGAATTGAGTTTAATTTACTCATTCAAGATGGCCGCCGTGCCTGTTGCGTACACCTTTTTCCTTAGTCCTCTCTTTATTTCACATTTCACATCCGCGTTGATAACCCCTGGCCATTTATTCTTACCCCGATTGCGTCTGAGTGTATTTGGCCATCCACTACTTGAATCGAGTGTATTTTACTCGCTCAAGATGGCCGCAGAGCCTGTTTTGCACACCTTTTTCCTTTAGTCCTTTCTTTATTTCACATTTCACATTTGCGTTAATTATTCCTGGCCGTCTATTGGCTAGCCGACATTCTGCCTCGGCTTATGACGCCTCCTTGTCTCTCTTGTTTCTTCCATTCACGGAAGTACCTTATCCGTCGCGAATCAGTGAGACTAATGCTCCGTGCTGTTCTCCCGCCGGTTAATACAGGTAAGTGGCCTTGAATCCGTTCGGACCCGCCTATCCTCCCTCCCGCCTTCCTGTGCGCTGGTAGGCCGTGTGACATTTATCCTTTTTATTGCTATCTTAGGCATCGACGTATCTACAACTCTCCTCTACTTAACTTCGATGCCTCTTATCCCGCTCAACTGACCGGGATCCATTCGTTCCTTGACACTCACCCTGACGAGATCAATTTCTACCCCCTCTGGCCAATTGGTGGCGAACTTTCCCTCCTATTGGACGAGGATCGATCTTTAGACGCACGGCTGGTGGGTAGCTGGTTTTTTGCACGTCTGCCCATATATATGTGTATATATATAAAAAAAATATACATATATATGTTTTCTGTTCTTCCCCCTTTCTTTGCACTTTATTCCAATTCATAGATGTTATCTTTAATTCTTTATATTTAATTTTCCATACCTATGGCAAACCTTCAGTGACAATTGATCTATAATATATAGGCTCGAGTGATTATTTTAGCATGCCTCCCTGACAGACTATGAACTATAGTCATACACTGTAGAAGAAATGTATATCACGTATCATTTATTTGCTGTCTGACCCTTGATAGTATTTGGGTAATTGAACATGTACATATATATTTTTTTCTATTTTTTTCTGTCTATAGGTGTGTCTGTCCCACTCTACCTGCCCTCCTTCGCCCTGATGAAGGTGTAGCCCCTGTTGGGGCCTGACACCGAAACGCGCGTTGGCGTTTTTAAGCCCACCGGGCTGCTGAAACTTTATTTGTTGAATGTGAACAGCAGAATTGCTACCTAATCATCTATATGATTTTATTTTTGTGTACTGATGTGATGTGGTGTAGGATGTCGCTGTTGAGTGAGTGCTAGTTTGACCGTGTTGTTTTGAAGGAGCTGTGTGGGACTGTTAGCAGCTTTATTTACATGAATTTTGTAATGTTTTGATATCTACCCTAGGCTTTGATGTTGATCAATACACTCAAAAAATCTTTTAAAAAAAATTAATTAAAAGATTAATAAATTCAGTGACATCAATATTGAGTTGTTCATTGTCCTGGTTTGCCTACTGGTCGTGGGTATAAATTGTTTGGACCCCGTATAGGGCCTTGTTTCATTATTAATCTGTGGCAGGTAATTTCCTTCCTTTTCGATAATTCTTAGTTCCCCTGCTTTACCTGCCCCTATCATATTTCAGGGGTCCCCCTTCTTAGTGGACCTTAGAGTAGCTGTCAGTTACTCTTTTCCATCTAATGCAGTGTACTGACTAGTACTGTATACCTTGGAGTAGTTCTGTCACTCTGTACCATCTAATGAAGTCTACAGAGTAGTACTGTTTACCGTCTAGTAGCTCTGTCAGTCTGTGCCATCTAATATAGAGTACTGACAAGTACAGTATGCTATGGAGGGGCTCTGTCACACTGTAACATCCAATACAGTGTGCTAACTGGTACAGTGCACCTTCGAGTAGCTTTGTCACTCTGTACCATCTAATACAGTGTACCGGCTAGCACAGTATGCTTTCTAGTAGCCCGATTGCTCTGTTCAATCTAATACAGTGTACTTACTAGTACTGTATACCTTGGAGTAGCTCTGTTACTCTGTGCCATCTAATGCAGTGTACTGACTACTACTGTACACCTTCTAGTAGCTCTCCTACTCTGTACTATCTAATTTAGAGTACTGACTAGTACAGAATACCTTGGAGTAGCCATCTTACTATGTACCATTGAATGCAGTCCATTGAGTAGTACAGTATTCCTTCTAGTAGCGGTGGTACTCTGTTCTATCCTATACAGTGTACTGACTAGTACAGTATACCTTGGTGTAGCTCTGTCACTCTGTGCCATCGAATGCAGTGTTCTGACTAGTCCTTTATCCCTTCTGGTAGCCCTCCTACTCTGTGCCATCTAATGCAGTGTACTGACTAGTACAGTATACTTTCTTGTATCTCTGTCACTCTTTATCATATAATTCAGTGTACTGACTAGTACTTTATACCTTCTAGTACCTCTCTTGCTCTGTATCATCCAATATAGAGTACTGACTAGTACAGTTTCCATTGGAGCCGTTCTGGTACTCTGCACCATCTAATACAGAGTACTGACTAGTACAGTATGCCTAGGAACTATCTAATGCATTGTACTGACTAGTACTGTATACCTTCTAGTACCTCTCTTACTATGCACCATCTTATGCAGTGCACTGATTAGTACAGTATACCTTCTAATAGCTCTGTCACTCTGTGCCATCTGATTGAGTGTACTGACTAATACATTACACCTTTGGGTAGGTCTGTCACTCTGTACCATCGAATACAATGTACTGAGTAGCACTGTATACCTTGGAATAGCTCTGTCACTCTGTATCATCTAATGCAGTGGAGTGACTCTTACTTTATACCTTCTTTAAAAAAAAAAAAATCTTTATTCATTTTATTTTAAATACCTGTCGATCCACCCCCTCTCGTGAACCCCCAACCCCCACCTCAGACAGGTAAAGCATCATTGCATCAAACATAATTAATCAAGTGCAGTGCAATACATGACATTATTTCATATTTAAAATACATATAAACTCCCAAGGATCTGTCAATCCGATACAATCCTGTTAAAGAGCAATTTGTGTGACGCGCATAAAACATTCCTAAAGTGAAATGTGCAGATTTCCTCTTACAATATAAACGCCATTATTCAGCCAGAAAAAAACCACAGGGGAAAATAAATACATATACTCGATCATGACACGCTTTGACCTTGAATCCAAGTAATCAGGAGGTCCCAGATTTTCATGCCTTTTCAGCGTAAGCGGCTCCCTTTCCGTCTATATATAGCTATTTCCAAACTATACGTTGCTAATAATCTGGCTAGCCATTGTTGAATAGCAGGTGACCTAGAGTCCAGCCAGGCGGACGCAATACACATCCTTAGGACCGCCATAGATATAAAAATGAATTCATGACCCTTCCCCTTTCGATTTGCTTCAGAAATCCCTATCAATATTACATCCTTTGACAATATTATTTCAGTTCTTAACACCTCCGATAAAAAACCTTATATATCCTTGATTAATTTTTGCGATAAGTTACAAGACGCAAATATGTGAATTAGATCACCTCTATAAAGTGCACAACGTGGACAGAATGTTTCCTTTCCAGCCCCCCATTTTGCTATCTTGTCGGGCGCATAGTATAAAGAAAAACAGGTCTTATAAAATTGTGCTTGTAGCCTAGTGAACATTAAAATATATTGTGACATCTCATACGCATACAGAAAAGTCACAGTTGAAACCCCCAATTTCAGCTGCCATTTTTGAGAACACTTGTCCAAATCATCGGGCCGAGCAGCATTTATAAGGCCATAGATCTCCCTGATAGAACTTACTTTATCTTTAACTATACTTTTAATTGTTTCCACTCTCTCAAACTTGGCCCGTCCACTTCCTTTTCGTAAGAGAAAATCCCAAATCTGGAGAAACTAAAATCCCACCAATAAAGGGTATTTTCTTCTTTCATCTCATCAAAGGACCGGAGCCCTGAGGGGGAGTAAAAACAGCCAAACTGATCTATTCCAGCCCTAATCCATTTATCCATAAACAAATCTCCAAAGAGCTCGGGAAGATTGCAATTATTAGATATAGGTGTATAAAAAGATAATCCCAGGGTTCTACATATAGCACTCCATACTTTAAAGGCACTAAAAAGAGTTTTAAAGCAAACTATTTTGTAATAACTGTTGTATTGTTGTCGCCAAAAACATCCTCCCGTCTCTCCCCCCAAAATAAGTTCAAACGGAGAAGGAACCTGCATTCGTCCTGAGCAGCTCGCGACTATATATCAGTGTGGAGGCCCAATAGTATAGTTTCAGGTTCGGGGGAGCCAAACCCCCCCTGTCCCTCGGTAGGATGAGAAACCTAAGGGCTCGGCGAGGTCGCGAATATGCCCATATAAACTGGGAGAATATATTTTCTATTGCTATAAACCATTGAGGAGTGAATTCTAAACAGATGACCCTAAAAAGATATAAACATTTCGGGAAAAAGAGCATTTTTATCACACTACACCTAGCCCCTACGGATAAATGTAGGTTATTTAACCTTGCGAGATCTTTTTTAGTATTCTCCATTAGAGGCTCCATATTGTCCTTGACCACTTTATCCAACCTGAAGGTTATACTAATACGTGGCCTTTTCGACTACCCGGTTGTCTATCATCTTGACTTTATCATTAAGCACCAGCTGCGTCTTATCTTGATTCAGATCATATCCAGAGATATGCCCGAAGCGCTCAGCCGCATCTTCGATTACCTTTATGGCTCTGTACCATCTAATGCAGTGTTCTGAGTAGTACTGTATACCTTGGAGTAGCGTTGTCACTCTGTGCAATCTAATGCTGTGTACTGACTAGTACTGTATACCTTCTAGTGGCTCTCATACTGTGTACCATCTAATATAGAGTATTGACTAGTACAAAATGCCTCTGTACCATCTAATGCAGTGTACTGAGTAGTACTGTATACCTTGGAGTAGCGTTGCCACTCTGTGACATCTAATGCAGTGTATTGACTAGTATAGTATATCTTCTAGTAGCTCTGTTACTCTGTACCATCTAATACAGTGTACTGACTAGTACAGCATACATTCCAGTAGCTCTGTCACTCTGTACAAACTAATGTAGTGTATTGACTAGTACTTTATACTTTCTAGTAGCTCTCCTACTCTGCACCAGCCAATGCAGTGTACTGACAAGTGCAATATACCTCGGAGTAGTTCTGTCATTCTGCGTCATCTAATGCAGTGTACTAACTAGTACTGTATAACTTAAAGTAGCTCTGGTACTGTGTACCATCTAATGTAGGATACTGACCTGTACAGTATGCCTTAGACTGACTTTGTTACTGTGTACTATTTATTGCAGTGTACTGAGTAGTACAGTATACCTTGGAGTCGCTCTGTTACTTTGTTCCATCTACTGCAGTGTACTAACTCTTGTAGTATTCCTTGGAGTTGCTCTGTTTCTTTGTAACATACAATTCAGTGTACTAACCAGTACAGTACACCTTCTGGTAGCTCTGTCGCACTGTACCATCTAATACAGTGTGGGGACTACTACAGTGTACCTCCTAGTAGCTCTTTTACTCTGTACCATCTAGCGTACTGACTGCTACAGTATACCTTCTAGTAGCTCCTCCACTCTGTACCATCTAATTCAGTGTACTGACTAGTAATGTATACCTTCTAGTAGCTCTCCTACTCTACACCATCCAATGCAGTGTACTGACTGGTACTGTATACCTTGGAGTAGCTCTGTCACTCTGTGCCATCTAATGCAGTATACTGACTACTACATTATACCTTCTAGTAGCTCTCTTACTCTGTACTATCTAATATAGAGTACTTACTGGTAATCTTCATTGCTCCGAGTATAGTCTTCCTCGCCACATGATTAACAAAGTGAGCTTCAGCTCCACATCAGAACCCTCCAAAGCAAAAGTTAGCCTCCCATGCCTCCCATTCCTTCCCAACATGGCCGACCTCTATCACCCCTGACCTCTAAAAGAGGAGGGTGGCCCAACCCTCAGCCTGAGAACTACCAAGCAGAAACAAGAAGCCGATAGCAACACAGGGAGGGAGGGATGGGAACTCGTGGCTAGGAAGACTATACATGGAGTAATGAAGATTACTGGTAAGTAACCGGGGCATTATCTCCTCGTAAGTCTTCCTCGCCACTTGATTAACAAAGTGAGCACATACTAAAGCCAAGCGGCTTCATGGAAACTCACAAGAAACCAATGGACCAGAAGGGGATGCCAAAGAAGCAGGGCAAACCCAAAAACACAGACGAGTGGAAGAAAACACCCAAGAGACAGGCAACCATGAGCAGGGAGAACCAGCCCGGACAGAGAGACACCGGGAGGGGAGGGCCGAAAACCCAAAACCCCTGAGGCCCGAAGGGCTGCCAGAAAATCCGCCTGAAACCAATGACTGAAGGAGGACAGAGAAGGATGGAACCAGACCGTACGGAGCCAAAAGCAACAAACAAACCAGCACCACAACTGCAAGAGGACGGCTGGCCCAAACTGCCAAGACTGCCCGATGGACAGTCAAAAGAGAGAGGGAAGCCCCAGGCTCTGGAATCGAAGGAAAGAGGGCAACGCCACCACAGAGACAACAAGATGCCACAGCAGCCAAAAGACACAGTCTGACGCAAACACAAGAAAACAGCACGTTGGACCACCACACCGAGAGAACAGAAACCACCCCAAGTCCAGTGACCGGAGGGAAAGAAGGAGACAAAACCCACCAGGCCCGGCGGTCAACTGAGGAAACCGAAGGCAGAAGCCGAGGAACCAGACGCAGCCAAGCAGACCAGCAGGAGCCGCAAGAACGGAGGAGAACGCAGAAAGGGACCCAGCACCCCCTCCGACCTGCAAAACGGAATGCCAACAAAACACCATCAACATGGTGAAAAACAGGCAGGCCATGGACCCTATTGGCTCAAAGGACCCCCCGGAAGGGAACGCAACACCAGCAAAGTCACTGGGCAAAACAGCCCCAGGTAGCCACAGGAAACAACCCGGAAGCAACCCGGCCACCAAAGCAGCTAACAGCGGAAAACCCGCAAGACCGCCCAAGGAGCCCGAAAATCAGAAGGGACCAGGTCCATGGCTAAGCCACCAGAAAGAAAAGCGAGGGCCCATCACAGTGCCACTATGCACAAGGAAGCATACAGCACCAGCAGCATGGGGAACGCTGGGTGAACGAGCGTGACATCCCAGCGCAGGGGCCAAGCAACCTGTCCCTGTAATGGTTCACGTGTAGTGAACGAGCCGCCAAAGCGAGGACCCAGGAGGCCACCAAGCCAGCCACTGACCAGGCCCGACCCAGCTGAAAAACTGAGAGCCACCAAGAAAAGGAGCATACAGGGAGGTAAGGCCATAGGCAGAAACACACCAATGGCTAGAAGGAAAGAAGAGCTGGGCGAAACGACCCCGAAGCAATGCCAACACCTCCAGGGAGCAACCCCAAGCCAGCATGTACCTGTACCTACCCCAGAGCCAGGGATAAAGAAGAAGAGGACACAAAATCCGGACAGGAAGCGGAGGGCTCCGCAAAGGGGAACGAAGGACTGGGAAAGTCCAGCCACCACAGACAATCAAAACCCAAAGCGGCAGAAACCAAGGGAGAAGAACCCAGGCGAGCACCACCAACAGATCAAATGCCCCGTCCAGGCCAAACAAGCCCAGAACCCGCGTAAGCAAATGGGGTGGAGGAAAGCGCCAAGCCTGAGGCCCGAACGAGGAAGCCAAAGAGAGCCACCACCGAAGACCCAAACCGAGCCCGAACCAAAGGAAGCCAGCTGTCCATAGGAAGACGGAAGTCATGGGAGGAAAAAACCTGCACCAGAGAAACAACATGCTGAATACCCCTGGAAGAGAAACAGTCCCGATTGACCACCCCCGGATCCCAGCCAAGGCCAGAACAAATTGTCAAAGGAACGGCCAACAGAAGGTAGATGAGAAACCCGCCAGCAGGGGGACCAACCGACCCCGCACAGACCGGGAATCCAAGTACGCCCCACAGGCCGGAAAAGACCACAACCACCTGGGAAGGGGACACCAGAAAAGGAAGACCTCAGGCCGCAACTGCAGACAGGGCAGAAAGGGAGCTGCATGCCCGACCCGAGACCAAGAAAAGGGGAAAAGCATGGACATCACCAACCCGGACCGAACCCGTGGAGCATAACCACTGGCATAACGGAACCGTGGGCGGGACTAGAGAAAGTAAACCCACGGGAACATGTGAAGACGAGAATGCACCAGAACCCAGGATGGCCCAGCAGCACTGAGACCCACCGGATGGGACGAGCCCCCAAGAGAAGGACAATGCAAAGCACCGCCCACCAACAAGGCACAAGAACACCCGACACACATCCCGTCGAGGTCCCCGACCAAGGAAGACCACCCCAACAAGAAAACCAGGGGGCCAGAGGAAAAACCAAGGGGGACCGGCAGGAATCATAAGAGCACCAAGACCCCACCAGGAAACAGGGAAACAGACAAACAGGCCCCGCCGGAGAAGAACCTGGGAGACTGCCAAGATCGACAATGGGGAGGCGCGGCAGAAGGCAGGACCCACGGAGCCGCAACAGAGGCCACCCAGGACTTAAGGAGAGGCAACAGATGGCCCCCAACATAGCCCCAATAGCAAGGAGCCGAGGAGAAGCATGACATGGACAGGAGGCATAGCAGCTGCCTGCTGAGCCAGGAAGCAGGATGAGAAAGGTGCACCATGGACTTGGCCCCGGACAGGAAAGGGCAAGCCGCCAGGAGCAGAAGCAGAAACAAAACCCTGCATGGAGACCACAGAAGCAGCCCAGAGAAGGACGGACATGCGCCAACAGCAGCCCGCCCCCATCAGACACGCAGCAGCCAACAGCCCCCAGAATCCCCAGGAGGACGCCCAACCAGGGACAAACCAGGCCAGACCCCGCACAACAATGACGAGCAGGCGGGAACAGGAACATACAGGACAGAAGGACCGCAGACCCAAAGCCCGGAAGGGAAGAAAGAGCCAGCGACAAACACAGCAAACAAAATGAAACCATGGCCCTGCGACATACCCCAAACGCCAGTAAAACACCAGGACATGAACTCACAAACCATAGGACAAATGGCCAAAATCTTTTGTCCCACCAGTACATACATTGATGGCAAAATATACAGCGCTGTCATTCAGTGCGTGACACTCCCATATGGAATTCTTCTTGGCAACCCTATAATAAAGAAAACATGAGAAAACACCCAGAAGGGTCCAATGCTGTGTCATGCAGAGCACTTTACAGTGTGCGCACGGCTCCTGGATGTCGCTACAAAAATCACTAATCCGCACTATACAATAGTCAGAAATGACCAGCAGGTAATAAATACAAAGATTTATGCAACAAATATAGTACGTAGCAGACCACCTCACATAAAGCATAGATTCGTAATTTAGCAGTAATTTCATTGCCGAGACTCAAACCGATTTCCCCAGTCTTAAGGGCAACCGCTCTAGTCTTAAGGCCACATTATCTCTACTCCCCATTTACACACTGCGCTTAGAAGCAGGTCCGTTAACACTAGTTATGATGGGGGAAACCAATGCACCCAGATTGGAAAAAGTTACCACAATCAATCAATGAAAGCTGTTAGGCAAACACAGACCTACCGTGCAACTGGTGTCTGAAACCCCTCTCGGAATATTAAAAGATATGTATACATAAATATCACACTCACCCAGAGTACGATGATCCCGTATAACAGGATCCACAAAAAACAATGATATGCCAGAGTCTGAAACGTGACAGCAGCAGAAGAGCCAAGCAGAATCGAGAGCTCCTACCATTACTTGCTCACTTTTCCTGCCATGTGAAACCCGGAATTTCAGTTTCGCTGCTTGAGAATAACGTAGTGCCCATGCGTGTGTGCCAGACGCCTCAAACAACATATACACAACAGAAGCTATGTGTAGTAAGGTGAGAGAAACACAACTCACTACGTATGTAAAAGAATCAGAAAGAATCCCACTAAGGACTGGTGCCACGCAAAGGACACCAGTAAAGTACAAGCCGCACGTCCTCGGCCTGAGGAACGGATGAGTAATGCGGCATCATACAGGACAGGGATCGGCTGAGCCAATGGCCGCAGCGCGCGGCTCCAGGCTGAATGAAGCTGCGCCCAGCTCCTGGTAACACGCGCGCCCACTCCGGAGGAAGCTGCAGGGATCCAACCTGTCCAAAGAGACTACACCCAGCAAGCGTATTATCGCGGCAAGGACCATGAGTCCGGCTCCACATCAAGGAGCCGGAAATGCGATACGGGCCAAACCGCCCAACCGAGGTCGCTAGAGGTAGCGAAGCCCTGTAGCAGCCTGTGCCCTGCCAGTCCCTCAGGACAGAAACAGTATAGTTTTGCCCCGAAAAACCAAACAACCACGAGGCGCGCCCGGGGACCGTAGAACGGACCGCTGGGTGCCCCCACCCCCACCTCACAAACAAGCCCCAAGCCGCCCCAGCAATGGGAGACCCGGGGACGTCAAGAGCCTCACCAACAAAAAGAGCGCCACTGGGGGGGGGTGGAGAGGGGGGGGTGGGGAGGGGGTCCCGGCACAAGTATAACCACCAAAACACTCTGCCGAGGGGAGAGGAAAGAAGGCCCCCAGGAAGAGCCCCAGCCCTCTCGTCCATCCCCCTGTAAACCCTTGACTCGCTAAAGCAGAGCCTAACCAGCCCAGTCCTGACACCGGGGGAAGGAAGGAGGAGGGTCTCAGAGTCCTAGGGCCCGCTAGAGCAGGGACACCAACCAGGGACCCCAGTTCCAGCTACAGCAGGAACCACTTACCTGAAACACGCTCTGGAGAATCTGCAGCGCAGTACCAAAAAAACAGGCTGAGGGTTGGGCCGGCCCTCCTCTTATAGAGGTCAGGGGTGATAGGGGTCGGCCATGTTGGGAAGGGATGGGAGGCGTGGGAGGCTAACTTTTGCTTTGGAGGGTTCTGGTGTGGAGCTGAAGCTCACTTCGTTAATCATGTGGCGAGGAAGACTTACGAGGAGGTAATGAATAATACAGTATACCTTGGAGTACCCATCTAACAATGTACTATCTAATGCAGTGTACTGACTAGTACAGTATTCCTTCTATCCTTCTAGTAGCTCTGTTACTCTGTCCTATCTAATGAAGTGTACTGACTAGTACATATACCTTGGTGTAGTTCTGTCACTGTGCAATCTAATGCCGTGTACTGACTAGAACAGTTTATCTTTTAGTAGCTCTGGTACTCTGTACTATCTAATGCAGTGTACTGACTAGTACAGTACACCTTCTAGGAGGAGTTCTATCGCTCTCTACCATCTAATGCACTGTACTGACTAGTACAGTACACCTTCTCGGAGTTCTATCACTCTCTACAATCTAATGCAGTGTACTGACTAGTACAGTACACCTTCTAGGAGTTCTATCGCTCTCTACCATCTAATGCAGTGTACTGACTTGTACAGAATACCTTCTACTCTGTCATTCTGTACCATCTAATGCAGTGTACTGTCTAGTACTGTTTACCTTCTAGTAGCTCTCTTGCTCTGTTATTCTGTACTGTTCAATGCAGTGTACGGACTAGGACAGTATGCCTTGAAGTTGCTCTGTCACTCTGTAACATACAATTCAGTCCAGTGACAAATCCAGTATGCCTTCTGGTACCTCTGTCACTCTACCATCTAATGCAATGTACTGAGTAGTACTGCATACCTTGGAGTAGCGTTGTCACTCTGTGACATCTAACGCAGTTTGCTGACTCTTACTGTATACCTTCTAGTAGGTCTTTTGCTCTGTACCATCTAATATAGAGTACTGACTAGTACAATATACCTTGTAGAAACTCTGTCACTCTGTGCCATCTAATGCAGTGTACTGACTAGTATAGTACACCTTCTAGTAGTTCTGTTACTCTGCACTATCCGATGCAGTGTACTGACTTGTGCTTTATACCTTGGAGTTGCTCGGTTACTCTGTGCCATCTAATACAGTGTACTGACTAGTGCTATATACCTTGGAGTAGTTCTGCCACTCTGTACCATCTAATGCAGAGTACTTACTAGTACAGTTTACCTTCCAGTAGCTCTGTCACTCTGAACCATCTAATACAGTGTATTGACTGGTACTGTATACCTTCTAGTAGCTCTCCTACTCTGCACCATCCAATGCAGTATACTGACTGGTACTGTATACCTTGGAGTAGGTCTGTTACTCTGTGCCATCTAATACAGTGTACTGAGTAGCACTGTATTCCTTCTAGTAGCTCTGGTACTCCCTTACCATTTAATGTAGAGTATTGACTTGTACAGTATGCGTTGAAGTTACTATGTTACTCTGTACTATGTTTTGCAGTGTACTGAGTAGTACAGAATACCGTGGAGTATCTCTTTTACTCTGTTACATCTACTGCAGTTTTCTGACTAGTACAGTTTGCCTTGGAGTGGCTCTCTTTCTCTGTAACATTTAATTCAGTTTACTGACTAGTACAGTACACCTTCTGGTCTCTGTCGCTCTGCACCATCTAAGGCAGTGTACTGACTAGCACATCACACTTCTAGTAGCTCTGTTACTCCCTAACTTGTAGTGCAGTGTACTGACTAGTACAGTGTGGCTTCGAGGGTCTCTGTTACTCTGTAACATCGAATAAAGTGCACTGACTTGTACAATATACCTTCTGGTAGCTCTCTTACTCAATGACATCCAATGCAGTGTACGGACTAGTACAGTGTGGCTTGGAGGGTCTCTGTTACTCTGTAACATCGAATAAAGTGCACTGACTAGTACAGTATACCTTCTGGTAGTTATCTTACTCTGTACCATCTAATACAGTGTACTGACTAGTACTGTATACCTTGGAATAGCTCTGTCCCTCTATGCCATCTAATGGAGTGTACTGAAAAGTGCTCTATATTTTCGAGTAGTTCTCTTGCTCTGTACTGTCTTATATATAGTACTGACCAGTACACTATGTCTTGGAGTAACTCTGTACTATGTAATGCAGTATACTGACAAGTACCGTATACCTTGGAGTAGCTCTGTCACCTGGTACCATCTAGAGTGTTCTACAGACTAGTACAGTATGCCTTGGAGTGGCCCTGTCACTCTGTAATATCCAATACAGTGTATTGACTAGTACAGTACACCTTCTGGTAGCCCTGTTACTGTACCATTGAATGCAGTGTACTGACTAGCACAGTATACCTTCTAATAGTTCTCTTACACTATCATCCAGTGCAGTGTACTGCCTCGTACTGTTTACCTTCGATTGCTCTCTGTACCATCTAATATAGAGGACAGACTATTACAGAATGCCTTGGAGTAGTTCTGTCACTGTGTCATCTAATGCAGTGTACTGACTATTATAGTATACCTTCTAGTAGCTCACTTACTCTGTACCATCCAATGCAGTTTACTGACTAGTACTGTATACCTTCTAGTAGCTCTCCTACTCTGCGCCATTCAATACAGGGTTCTGCCTAGTACTGTATACCTTGGAGTAGCTCTGTGCCTCTGTCATATAACACAGTGTACTGACTAGTACAATATACCTTCGAATACGTCTGTCACTCTGTATCATCTAATGGATTAGTACAGTACGCTTCTAGTACCTCTGTTACTCTGTGGCATCTAATGCAGTGTACCGACTAGTACTATATGACTTCTAGTAGCTCTCTCACTCTGTGCAATCCAATTCAGTGTACTGACTAGTACTGTTTACCTTGTAGTAGCTCTGTCACTCTGTGCCATCTAATACAGTGTACTGACTAGTACTATATAACTTCTAGTAACTCTCTCACTGTGTAAATCTAATACAGTGTACTGACTAGTACTATATAACTTCTAGTTTCTCTCTCTGTCTGTACCATATTATACAGTGTACTGACTAGAACTGTTTACCTTGTAGTAGCTCTGTCACTCTGTGCCATCTAATACAGTGTAACGACTAGTACAGTATACCTTTGAGTAGCTCTGTCACTCTGTACCATGCAGTGCTGTGTACTGCCTAGTACTGTACACCTTGGAGTAGCTCTGTTGCTCTCTGTCATATAACACAGTGTCCTGACTAGTACAGTATACCTTGGAGTAGCTCCGTCACTCTGTACCATCTAATGGAGTGTACTGACTAGTACTGTACACTTCTAATACCTCTGTCACTCCGTGACATGTATTGCAGTGTACTGACTACTACTATATACGTTCTAGTAGCTCTCCTACTCTGTCCCATCCAATACAGGGTACTGCCTAGTACTGTATACCTTGGAGTAGCTCTGTGCCTCTGTCATATAGCACAGTGTACTGACTACCTTGGAATAAGTCTGTCACTCTGTACCGTCTAATTCGGTGTACTGTCTAGTGCAATTTAACTTAGACTAGGTCTGTCTCTCTGTACCATAAATTGCAGTGTCGTAGCCAAAACCTTGAACGAGCTCTCGATCGACATCAGATGTGCCCCCAACCTGAACAGCTTCAAGGAAGACAGTTAAAACCGGGCTCTTCAACTGAACGCATCTGTATACCTTCTAGTAGCTCTCATACTGTGTACCATCTAATATAGAGTATTGATTAGTACAGAATGCCTTGAAGTAGCTCTGTCACTCTGTGCCATCTAATGCAGTGTACTGACTAGTATAGTATACCTTCTAGTAGCTCTCCTACTCTGCACCATCCAATGGAGAGTAGTGCCTAGTACGGTATACCTTGGAGTAACTCTGCTACTCTATCATATAACACAGTGTACTGACTAGTACAGTATACCTTGGAGTAACTCTGTGCCATCTAATGCAGTGTACTGACTAGTATAGTATACCTTCTAGTAGCTCTCCTACTCTGCACCATCCAATGGAGAGTAGTGCCTAGTACGGTATACCTTGGAGTAACTCTGTTACTCTATCATATAACACAGTGTACTAACTAGTACAGTATACCTTGGAGTAACTCTGTGCCATCTAATGCAGTGTACTGACTAGTATAGTATACCTTCTAGTAGCTCTCTTACTCTGTACCAGCCGATGCAGTGTACTGACAAGTGCAATATACCTTGGAGTAGTTCTGTCATTCGGTGTCATCTAATGCAGTGTACTAACTAGTACTGTATAATTTAAAGTAGCTCTGGTACTGTGTACCATCTAATGTAGGGTACTGACCTGTACAGTATGCCTTAGACTGACTTTGTTACTGTGTACTGTTTATTGCAGTGTACTGAGTAGTACAGTATACCTTGGAGTCGCTCTGTTACTTTGTTCCATCTACTGCAGTCTACTAACTAGTGTAGTATGCCTCTGTTTCTTTGTAACACACAATTCAGTGTACTGACCAGTACAGTGCACCTTCTGGTAGCTCTGTCGCACTGTACCATCTAATACAGTGTGGGGACTACTACAGTGTACCTCCTAGTAGCTCTCTTGCTCTGCACTATGGACTATCTAATGTAGTGTACTGACTAGTACTGAATACCTTGGAGTAGCTGTGCCAACTAATGCAGTGATTTGGGTAGTACTGTATCCCTTGGAGTAGCTCTGTCACTCTGTGCCATCTAATGCAGTGAACTGACTAGTACATTATACCTTCTAGCAGCTCTCTTACTCTGTACTATCTAATATAGAGTACCATCTAATGGATTAATCATGCAAACATCATCTGGAAACCCCGTGAGACGTAAAGCTACGCGGTACAACAAGGTACTGGCCTCTGCTTGAATTTAATTGAAAGCAAGAGAACCATAGTGACTGCGATACACAATCTGAAATGAATGCATCATATGGAATATGACTAAACAGCCAAGAATTAAGTAAAACTTTACTAATGTTCAAATGCCTTTTGAATCAATAATCAAAAGTACGAGTACAAATACGAACGTAATATTGAGGATCCATCAATATTAGACATTTGAGCAACAACCTGGGATGCAGTGAATTGAGACACTCTCCTATGGCTATCTATGATATTGAAGTTGAAGCCCCAGTTTAGTATTGTTTTTAATCGATATTGAGAGCTGTTTTAATGTGTTGGTCCTGAAGAAGGTGTCACATACTAGATATTACACCGAAACGCGTCGACAAGAGGACACAAATCATATTTGTTGTTTTTATATTTGTATTTCTGTTTTGTTTAATTTATTTAAATGATTTATTGTATGTTAAATCCAATCATGTGCAATTATTGATTAGAAATGTTGAATATGTGTGTTTTTATGGTTTAGGATTATATGAATTTCATTTATTGATGGTGACTGCAAAACTTCAAGCAGTCCTGGATGTAACATTGTTAAATAAATTTGTGAAATAAGTTTTTAATAAAAAACATCATACCATATACTTGTAGTGCAATAGTCTGTAGATTTTCTATCTCGGGTTCACAATACAGAATATATGAATCCATAATTGGATATATTAAATAAATACAAAAGGGAAGCTCCTTTTTTTGTAAACTTTACTACAGTACACTTCTAGTACCTCTGTCACTCTGTGACATGTAATGCAGTGTACTGACTAGTACTGTTTA
Organism: Triturus cristatus; assembly: GCF_964204655.1. NCBI lineage: Eukaryota > Metazoa > Chordata > Amphibia > Caudata > Salamandridae > Triturus > Triturus cristatus. Next base: position 70,847,815 of record NC_140579.1, on the reverse strand, counting down.
CCTCGTAGTAGCTCTGTCACTCTGTGCCATCTAATACAGTATACTGACTAGTACAGTACACTTCTAGTTGATCTGTTACTCTGTGCAATCCAACTCAGTGTACTGACTAGTGCTATATAACTTCTAGTTGCTCTCTGTCTGTACAAAATTATACAGTGTACTGACTAGTACTGTACACCTCTAGCAGCTTTCTCACTCTGTACAATGTAATCCAGTGTGCTCACTAGTACTGCTTTCCTTGTAGTAGCTGTTACTGTTTACCATCGAATGGAGTGTACTGACTAGTACTGGACACTGTTAGTACCTCTGTGACAGGTAATGCAGTGTACTGACTAGTACTGTATACCTTCTAGTAGCTCTTTCACTCCGTACCATCCAATGCAGTGTACTGACTAGTACTGTATACCTTGGAGGAGCTCTGTCACTCTGTGTCATCTAATGCAGTGTACAGTACTGTATACCATGCAGTGTACTGACTAGTACAGCATGACTTCTAGGAGTTCTCTCACTCTGTACAATATAATCCAGCGTACTGACTAGTACTGTTCTCCTTGTTGCAGCTCTGTTACTCTGTACTATCTATTATAGAGTACTGACTAGTACAGTATGCCTTGGAGTATCCCTGTCACTTTGTGCCATCCAATGCAGTGTACTGACCAGTACAGTACACTCCCAGTACCTCTGCTACTCTGTGCCATTTCATTCAGTGTACTGTCTAGTACTGTATACCTTCTCGTAGCTCTCTCACGAGTGTACTGACTAGTACTGTTTCCTTATAGTGGTTCTGTCACTCTGTACTATCTATTAGAGATTACTGATTAGAACAGTAAACCTTGGAGTAGCTCTGCCACTCCGTACCATCTAATCAAGTTACTGTTACTCTCTGCTATTGTAGTGTGCGTCATGTGTGGTAGAGCAATGTAGTATGCTGCGTGTAGTGTATAGTAGAATGTCCTATGTAGTGCAGTGTGCTGTTCGGTGTAGTGTGTGCTCTGGATGAATACGCGCTCTAGTGTAGTGAGCAGTCTAGTGCCGCATGCTTTAGTGTAGTGAGCAGTTTAGTGCTGCACGCTTTAGTGTAGTGAGCAGTTTAGTGCTGCGCGCTTTAGTGTAGTGAGCAGTCTAGTGCTGCTCGTTTTAGTGTAGTGAGCAGTCTAGAGCTGCGTGCTTTAGTGTAGTGAGCAGTCTAGTGCTGCACGCTTTAGTGTAGTGAGCAGTCTAGTGCCGCGCTCTCTAGCGCCGCGTGCTCCTTCCAGGTGTGTTGTACATTAATCATATGTAAAACAGAAGCAGTGATTACAGCCTTTCTTTTGTGTCATTAAATCTCTAATTGTGAATCTCTTCTCTGCAGTGACGGTGACTCTGGATCCTGACACGGCTCACCCTTGCCTCCTCCTGTCTGAGGGGGGGCGACGTGTGAGATGGACGGACACAGCACAGACCCTGCCGCACACCCCCAAGAGATTCACCATCTTCCCCTGTGTGCTGGGGAGCGAGGGGTTCACCTCCGGCAGACATTACTGGGAGGTGCAGCTGCTGCAGGAGGGGGGAGGGTTGTATGTGGGGGTCGCAGCAGAGTCTGTGGACAGGAAGGGAGAGATCACATGGTCACCTAAGGGGGGAGTCTGGGCTGTGCAGGGGCGGGGGGGTCAGTACTCGGCTCTCACCTCCCCTCGGACCCCTCTGTCCCCTCCTGAGAAGCCCCTGAAACTGGGGGTGTATCTGGACTACGAGGGGGGGCGGCTGTCCCTGTACAATGCTGACTCCATGGAGCTTCTCTACTCCTTCCCGCAGGCGCCCTTCACGCAGAGGCTCTTCCCGTACTTCGGTCTCTGGGGAGGAACGGAGCTGAGGCTGGTGTGAACCCCCCCCCCCTCGACTGTCATCCACGGTTCAAACCCCAACATTCCAAAGGACCTTCTTCACAAGGACCCTCTCGCCTGTTGCCATGACAACCGGAAGCCTCACGTGAAACTATGTATCTCTTTTCCTTCTACATTTTTAAAACAAGGGCAGACAATGTTTGCAGTGTGAATCATGCACCAAACCGCATGTAACATATGATAAAGTCTCTGCAGAATTAAACAAGCATTGGCATAGCCAACAGGTCTCGGCTTTAGGAGCTTGTAAGTGTTTAGGTATGTTGTGGAGCAGTGTGGCTGCTGTGCTCCGTACTGCAAACTTGGTGTCTAGTGCAGTGACGTGGGGCAGTGGCATGGTGTGGTGTGTTGTTATAAGGTGTGTGTTGGTGGGATGCATGTGGGTAGTGTGCTGGGGTGCATATGTGTGTGGCATATGCATCTCTACAACAAAAATCACCAATTGTAATAAGATTAATAATGCTTGTCTGCAAACTATTGAAAGGGCAATAAGGGTAATAGTAATATGCATGGCCCCATGGACCAATCTAACATGTTTATAATAGTAAAATATCGATTGAAAACAACGAAACTACCGGCCTGTTGTTAACTCTTACTTTACTGTTTGTGTTTCCAAATTGTTAAATCCCTAACCACATCGATTGGCGACAATTTCCCAGAACACACAGTCACTCATTGCAATGATCTAGCAACATTTTTTTTTTAAATCTCAGAAATTTACTGTTCCCCCCAAAAAAGACTCTGGACTCACCCACCGTCTGCATCACAAACGCCCCCTCCCCATTACCAGATAAACTCTTCCAACACTTTTTAGTAAAGTGAAATCTAGTTCCACTGTAGACTCCACACATTCCCACATACTCCTTCAAGGATACAGCCACTAGATACAACTTCCTTCTCACTCCCGCAGGAACTTTAATCGCCATAGTTACCTTTACATTTTTATTTTTGACTGAAAAGCTCTGAACAAACAAGGACATGTTCTTTGCAGCAGACATGCATCCTAATCCTCTGCTCTACTTTAGCATCACTGGAAACAGACACTAAATTAAACTCCCATCTCTCTCCAGCAGGAACATTAATCGCCAAAGTTCCCTGTACATTTTTATTGTCGCCTGAAAACGTATGAACACACAAGGCCATGTTCTTCGCAGCAGGCATCTTAATCCTCTGTACTACTTTAGCATGAGTGGAAACACCCACTAGAAAAAACTCTGATCTCTCTCCCGCAGACACATTATTTGCTAAGGTTAACTTTACATTTTTATTGTCGCCTGAAAACCTCTGAACACACAAGGAAATGTTATTTGCAAAAGGCATCTTAATCCTCTGCGAAACTTTAGCTTGAGTGGAAACAGTCACTGGATAAAACTCCTATCTGTCTCCTGTAGGAACATTAATCGCCAAAGTTACCTTTACATTTTTATTGTTGCCTAAAAACTTACAGACACACAAGAACATGTTCTTTGCAGCAGGCACCGTAATCCTCTGCACTACTTTAGCATGAGTGGAAACAGCCACTAGATAAAACTCCCATCTTTCTCCAGCAGGAACATTAATCGCAAAAGTTACCTTTACATTTTCATTGTTGCCTGAAAACCTCTGAACACACAAGGACATGTTCTTTGCAGCAGGCATCTTAATCCTCTGCACTACTTCAGAATGAGTGGAAACAGCCACTAGATAAAACTTCCATCTCTCTCCAACAGGAACTTTAATCGCCAAAGTTACCTTTACATTTTAATTGTTGCCTGAATACCTCTGAAGACACAAGAGCATGTTCTTTCCAGCATGCATCTTAATCCTCTGCGCTACTTCAGCATGAGTGGAAACAGCCACTTGATAAAACTTCCATATCTCTCCAGCTGGAACATTAATCGCCAAAGTTCCCTTTGCATTTTTATTGTTGCCTAAAAACTTACAGACACACAAGGACATGTTCTATGCAGCAGGCACGTTAATCCTCTGCGCTACTTTAACATGAGTGGAAGCAGCCACTGAATAAAACTCCTATCTGTCTCCAGCGGTAACATTAATCGTTAAAGTTACCTTTACATTTTTATTGTTGCCTGTAAACCTCTGAACACACAAGGACATGTTCTTTGCAGCAGGCATCTTAATCTTCTGCGCTACTTTAGCATGAGTGGAAAGAGCCACTAGATAAAACTTCTGATCTCTCTCCCACAGAAACATTAATTGTCAAAGTTACCTTTACATTTTTATTGTTGCCTAAAAACTTACAGACACACAAGGACATGTTCTATGCAGCAGGCACCTTAATACTCTGCGCTACTTTAACATGAGTGGAAACAGCCACTAGATAAAACTGCCATCTCTCTAGAGCAGGACCATTAATCGCCAAAGTCACCTTTACATTTTTATAGTGGCCTGAAAACCTCAGAACACATAAGGACATGTTCTTTGCAGCAGGCATCTTAATCCTCTGTGTTACTTTAGCATGAGTGGAAACAGCCACTAGATAAAACTTCCGATCTCTCTCCCACAGAAACATTAATTGCTGAGGTTACCTTTACAGTTTTATTGTCGCCTGAAAACCTCTAAACACACAAGAGCATGTTCTTTGCAGCAGGCATCTTAATCCTCTGCGCTACTTCAGCATGAGTGGAAACAGCCACTAGGTAAAAATTCCATCTCTTTCCCGCAGGAACTTTAATCGGCAAAGTTCCCTTTACATTTTTGATGTCGCCTGAAAAAGTATGAACACACAAGGACATGTTCTTTGCAGCAGGCATCTTAATCCTCTGCAGTACCTTAGCATGAGTGGAAACAGCCTCTAGATAAAACTCCGATCTCTCTCCCGCAGACACATTATTTGCCAAGGTTAACTTTACATTTTTATTGTCGACTGAAAACCTCTGAACACACAAGGAAATGTTCTTTGCAGCAGGCATCTTAATCCTCTGCGAAACTTTAGCTTGAGTGGAAACAGTCACTGGATAAAACTCCTATCTGTCTCCTGTAGGAACATTAATCGCCAAAGTTACCTTTACATTTTTATTGTTGCCTAAAAACTTACAGACACACAAGAACATGTTCTTTGCAGCAGGCACCGTAATCCTCTGCACTACTTTAGCATGAGTGGAAACAGCCACTAGATAAAACTCCCATCTTTCTCCAGCAGGAACATTAATCGCAAAAGTTACCTTTACATTTTCATTGTTGCCTGAAAACCTCTGAACACACAAGGACATGTTCTTTGCAGCAGGCATCTTAATCCTCTGCACTACTTCAGAATGAGTGGAAACAGCCACTAGATAAAACTTCCATCTCTCTCCAACAGGAACTTTAATCGCCAAAGTTACCTTTACATTTTTATTGTTGCCTGAATACCTCTGAAGACACAAGAGCATGTTCTTTCCAGCAGGCATCTTAATCCTCTGCGCTACTTCAGCATGAGTGGAATCAGCCACTTGATAAAACTTCCATATCTCTCCAGCAGGAACATTAATCGCCAAAGTTCCCTTTGCATTTTTATTGTTGCCTAAAAACTTACAGACACACAAGGACATGTTCTATGCAGCAGGCACGTTAATCCTCTGCTCTACTTTAACAGGAGTGGAAGCAGCCACTGAATAAAACTCCTATCTGTCTCCAGCAGTAACATTAATCGCTAAAGTTACCTTTACATTTTTATTGTTGCCTGTAAACCTCTGAACACACAAGGACATGTTCTTTGCAGCAGGCATCTTAATCTTCTGCGCTACTTTAGCATGAGTGGAAAGAGCCACTAGATAAAACTTCTGATCTCTCTCCCACAGAAACATTAATTGTCAAAGTTACCTTTACATTTTTATTGTTGCCTAAAAACTTACAGACACACAAGGACATGTTCTATGCAGCAGGCACCTTAATACTCTGCGCTACTTTAACATGAGTCGAAACAGCCACTAGATAAAACTGCCATCTCTCTAGAGCAGGACCATTAATCGCCAAAGTCACCTTTACATTTTTATTGTGGCCTGAAAACCTCAGAACACATAAGGACATGTTCTTTGCAGCAGGCATCTTAATCCTCTGTGTTACTTTAGCATGAGTGGAAACAGCCACTAGATAAAACTTCCGATCTCTCTCCCACAGAAACATTAATTGCTGAGGTTACCTTTACAGTTTTATTGTCGCCTGAAAACCTCTGAACACACAAGAGCATGTTCTTTGCAGCAGGCATCTTAATCCTCTGCGCTACTTCAGCATGAGTGGAAACAGCCACTAGGTACAAATTCCATCTCTTTCCCGCAGGAACTTTAATCGCCAAAGTTCCCTTTACATTTTTGATGTCGCCTGAAAAAGTATGAACACACAAGGACATGTTCTTTGCAGCAGGCATCTTAATCCTCTGCAGTACTTTAGCATGAGTGGAAACAGCCTCTAGATAAAACTCCGATCTCTCTCCCGCAGACACATTATTTGCCAAGGTTAACTTTACATTTTTATTGTCGACTGAAAACCTCTGCACACACAAGGAAATGTTCTTTGCAGCAGGCATCTTAATCCTCTGCGAAACTTTAGCTTGAGTGAAAACAGCCACTGGATAAAACTCCGTTCTGTCTCCTGCAGGAACATTAATTTACAAAGTTACCTTTACATTTTTATTATTGCCTGAAAACCTACAGACACACAAGGACATGTTTTTTGCAGCAGGCATCTTAATCATCCGTGATCCTTAAGCATGAGTGGAAATAGCCACGAGATAAAACTTCCAGTTCCGTCCTGCAGGAACCTTAATCGCCAATGTTACCTTTACATTTTTACTGTTGCCTGAAAACCTCTGAACACACAAGAGCATGTTCTTTGCAGCAGGCATTTTAATCCTGTGCGCTACTTTAACGTGAGTGGAAACAGCCACTAGGTAAAACTCCCATCTCTGTCCAGCAGGAACATTAATCGCCAAAGTTACCTTGACATTTTTATTGTTGCCTGAAAACCTCTGAACACACAAGGACATATTCTTTGCAGCAGGCATCTTAATCCTCTGCGCTACTTTAGGTTGAATGGAAACTGCCACTAGAGAAAACTTCCGAACTCTCTCCCACAGAAACATTAATTGCTGAGGTTACCTTTACATTTTTATTGTCGCCTGAAAACCTCTTGATACACAAGGACATGTTCTTTGCAGCAGGCATCTTAATCCTCTGGGAGCCTTTAGCATCAGTGGAAACAGCCACGAGATAAAACTTCCATTTCCGTCCTGCAGGAACCTTAATCGCTAAAGTTACCTTTACATTTTTATTGTTGCCTGAAAACCTCTGAACACACAAGGACATGTTCTTTGTGTTGGAAAATGAGGCAGCATCTGTGGGGCCTGCACAAATAACATGACTACATTTGTCCTTCACTGGGAACCAAACACCCCATTGTAGCGGCTGACTCTCAGAGGGTAGCGTTGCAGAGCAGTCTGAGGCTTACTCAAGGGAGGTGGTGTGGGCTAGTAATCGCCATTTGCAGGTGCGCAAAAATAACACTCAATAATTGATTGTCCAGTCTGTACTTTGCTTTATAAAAGTAAGAGTACATTTATTAAACACACACACTACTCAATACTATGCACCAATTTACAAATATACATAAGCTGTTGGAATTACTTTGTGACATTGCATAACATCTCCACCCCTCCCGCAGGGGGGGTGGGGTCTTGTACCACTCCCATGTATGCACAACAACTTGCCCCCAATGCAGTTAGTTGAACATAACCTGGAGCGAGGGCCCTGCGCACTGGCACCATCCCAGTGGCGACCCACCCCATTACCTCAACAAGCATTAAAAAGGGGTAAACCTGCCTTGGTGACACATGACCCTGACTGAGCATCTCCTACTGACCATAAAGTTGGCACCTCTATATCTTAAGGGCTAGCAGTCTGGGGTCTTCACCTAAGCGCAGCAGCAAGAATCCATGTTTACGCACACTTTAGAATGAGAGTACTCATCACCTTGGTTGATCATTTGAATGCATTGCAATTACAGCCTCTAAAGGCATCACAGATTAAATCACAGGATTGCGCATATACAGCCAGACACCCTAGCAGGACTGTCTGGCAACATAGCCCCACTTGGCTTATGACATCTCCTTACACATGTGACTTACAGTCCCTTCAAAAGAAGTACTCCTGGCAACTAGCCTTCTCCTGCAGTGCGCCTCTTCACTTTAAAAGGAATCACAGGTAAAAGCATGGGATTACATAAATACAGCCAGACCCCTAGCAGGAAGGTCCAGCAACGTAAGTCCATTTAGCTTAACATCACCGTACACAGGTACTTCACTTTACACATGTGACTTTCAGTCCACCTAAAAAGAAATAACCACTAGTAAATGCATTTCGGTGCAATTTCACCACTTCACCTCCAGGGGATGCCCTTCTCCAGACATCCCCAACTCAGCCCTTCACTTCATGATGCACTTCATAGTACACCCTCAGCTGTAGAACAAAAGTTCCAGCCTAGAAGGTGTTTAAATGCTAGCTGAGCCCTTGAGGGGTAGTTTCCTTTAGGTCCCCATGGCACTGAGGGTGGGACTTTTCTTCGTGCTACGGAGGGGGAGGGGGGGGGGAAGACTGCGCTTCTCCAGCAGCTCCCCCCAGCACCTTTCCACAAGTGAGGGTGACCCCCCTCCTCAGGAGGCCACAAAGCACCAAAACGGCAGATTTCCAAATGCCTGGCGAGGCATTATGGGGCGCTTCATGCTCCTCTTTACCAGCCCCAGCCACTGGGAACACTCTCCTCCGCCCTCGGGGTCTCTGAGAGGGTGGATTCAGCAGGGAGCTGTCTTCACTGGCTCCCTGCGCCAGCCTTTCACCTGGCTCTCCTCCTTGACCTCTCTTCTCCCTGCGCAGAGGCCACTGCTCCTGCGCACCGGTCCTGGGCTCTTCTTCTGGTGCTGTTAGGGTCCTGGGGGCAGTCAGGGGGCCTCTCCTTCCAACTGCCCATTGCGCCAGGCTCCAGCACCTTCAGCCTCAGCAGACCACACCCCAGAGAGAGCTTCTCCTCCTGTGCAAGTACTTTTTAAAAGTTGAGTAGGGGGCTGGCAGGAAGTCTCTGTTGGTCCTATCAAACAGCGACACATCACATCCCTGCCTCTGCTCCATACTTCTTGTCCAGCCTCTGGGTGTGTTCAAAATGGCGTTGTCCGGTGTCTCTGGCCACATGTCTCGGAAGTCCCTTCCCCCCACGCTGCCTTCCCTCCTTGGTGCAGCCTGGTGCCTGGCACCCAGTGACAGCTGCTAATGGATGAGCCTGTCGCCCCACCCATCATCTCTTCATGGAGAGGAGGCCCTCCCTTGTGGAAGAAAGGTTATCAGTCCATCCAGCTGAGGCCAGCCCTCAGCCTGGGTCTGGTCATGGCTGGCTCAGAGAAATATGACAGTTCTGGATGACCCAAAAGCAGTACAAATATGACTTTGGACTCTGCAGAATACTTCTTTTCACATCCTCTAAGGTGGACTTAAGCGCGTGTCTGGAATCTGTAGGATAATAGAAGTTAATCTAGCCCCTGGCTCCACATTCCCATAGGGGAATAAGGAAGTAAAAAACACAATAAGACACACTGACTTTCCCTGGCATGTTTCTTTCCAGTGTATAAAGCCTATTCCATGTCACCACCCAATACTGCATAAGTCCTGCGACAGCATTCACTTTGTAGCTGCTCCTGGACTGCGCACGCTAGGAATCTCCCCTGTGCAGCCCGTACACGTGTGCACATGCATGTACACATGTGTCTGCATGTAACCAGCCCGATGTCCCTTACTCCAGCTGCTACGCAGTGGCCTGGCCAAGCCAGGGGAACACCAGTAAAATCCCCATGCAGTCTCTTACATCCTGAGTTCACTGTGGGTGAGTCCCAACTTATGAGGCTCCCCCACAGTAGAAGCTCAACAATTAGGTGCTCAAAAAGCGAAAACTTCGGGCGGCCCATAGTGTCAGAACCACCTTCTAACACTTTGCAGCAGGCATCTTAATCCTCTGCACTAATTCAGCTTGAGTGGAAACAGGCTCTAGCTAAAACTCCACACTCTCTCCAACAGGAACTTTAATTGCCAAAGTTACCTTTACATTTTTATTGTTGCCTGAAAACCTCTGAACACACAAAGTCATGTTCTATGCAGCAGGCATCTTAATCCTCTGCGCTACTTTAGCATCACTGGAAACAGCCACTAAATTAAACTCCCATCTCTCTCCAGCAGGAACATTAATCACCCGAGTTCCCCTTACATTTTTATTGTCACCTGAAAATGTATGAACACACAAGGACATGTTCTTTGCAGCAGGCATCTTAATCTTCTGCACTACTTCAGCATGAGTGTAGACAGCCACTAGGTAAAACTTCCATCTCTCTCCAGCAGGAACATTAATCGCCCAAGTTACCTTTACATTTTTAATGTTGCCTGGAAATCTCTGAACACACTAGGACATGTTCTTTGCAGCAGGCATCTTAATCGTCTGTGCTACTTCAGCATGAGTGGAAACAGCCACTAGATGAAACTTCCATCTCTTTCCCGCACAAACTTTATTCGCCAAAGTTACCTTGACATTTTTATTGTTGTCTGAAAACCTCTGAACACACAAGGACATGTTCTTTGCAGCAGGCATCTTAATCCTCTGCGCTACTTTAGCATGAGTGGAATCAGCCACTAGATAAACTTCCGATCTCTCTCCCACAGAAACATTAATTGCCGAGGTCACCTTTACATTTTTATTTTCGCCTGAAAACCTCTTGATACACAAGGACATGTTCTTTGAAGCAGGCATCTTAATCGTCTGTGATCCTTTAGCATCAGTGGAAACAGCCACTAGATAAAACTTCCTTTTCCGTCCTGCAGGAACCTTAATCGTTAAAGATACCTTTGCATTTTTATTGTTGCCTGAAAACCTCTGAACACACAAAGACATGTTCTTTGCAGCAGGCATTTAAATCCCCTGCGCTACTTCAGCATGAGTGGAAACAGGCTCTAGGTAAAACTCCCATCTCTCTCCAACAGGAACTTTAATCGCCAAAGTTACCTTTACATTTTTACTGTTGCCTGAAAACCTCTGAACACATAAGGACATGTTCTTTGCAGCAGGCATCTTAATGCTCTGTGTTACTTTAGCATGAGTGGAACAGCCACTAGATAAAACTTCCGATCTCTCTCCCACAGAAACATTAATTGCCGAGGTTACCTTTACATTTTTATTGTCGCCCTAAAACCTCTGAACACAAAAGAGCATGTTCTTTGCAGCAGGCATCTTAATCCTCCGTGATCCTTTAGCATCAGTGGAAACAGCCACGAGATAAAACTTCCTTTTCCGTCCTGCAGGAACCTTAATCGGCAATGTTATCTTTACATTTTTACTGTTGCCTGAAAACCTCTGAACACACAAAGACATGTTCTTTGCAGCAGGCATTTAAATCCCCTGCGCTACTTCAGCATGAGTGGAAACAGGCTCTAGGTAAAACTCCCATCTCTCTCCAACAGGAACCTTAATCGCCAAAGTTACCTTGACATTTTTATTGTTGCCTGAAAACCTCTGAACACACATGGACATGTTCTTTGCAGCAGGCGTCTTAATCCTCTGCGCTACTTTAGCATGAGTGGAATCAGCCACTAGATAAACTTCCGATCCCTCTCCCACAGAAACATTAATTGCCGAGGTTACCTTTACATTTTTATTGTCGCCTGAAAACCTCTTGATACACAAGGACATGTGCTTTGCAGCAGGCATCTTAATCCTCTGTGATCCTTTAGCATCAGTGGAAACAGCCACGAGATAAAACTTCCTTTTCCCTCCTGCAGGAACCTTAATCGCTAAAGATACCTTTACATTTTTATTGTTGCCTGAAAGCCTCTGAACACACAAGGACATGTTCTTTGCAGCAGGTATCTTAATCCTCTGCGCTACTTCAGCATGAGTGGAAACAGCCACCAGATAAAAATTCCATCTCTTTCCCCCAGGAACTTTAATCGCCAAAGTTACCTTTATATTTTTATAGTTGCCTGAAAACCTCTGAACACACAAGGACATGTTCTTTGCAGCAGGCATCTTAATCCTCTGCACTACTTCAGCATGAGTGGAAACAGGCTCTAGATAAAATTCCCATCTCTCTCCAACAGGAACTTTAATCGCCAAAGTTACTTATAAATTTTTATTGTTGCTTGAAAACCTCTGAACACACAAGAACATGTTCTTTGCAACAGGCATCTTAATCATCTGTGCTTCTTCAGCATAAGTGGAAACAGCCTCTAGATAAAACTTCCCTCTCTTTCACGCAAAAACTTTAATCGCCAAAGTTACCTTTACATTTTTACTGTTGCCTGAAAACCTCTGAACACACAAGAGCATGTTCTTTGCAGCATGTATCTTAATCCTCCGCGCTACTTCAGCATGAGTGGAAACAGGCTCTAGATAAAACTCCCATCTCTCTCCAACAGGAACTTTAATCGCCAAAGTTACCTTTACATTTTTATTATCGCCTGAAAACATATGAACACTCAAGGACATGTTCTTTGCAGTAAACATCTTAATCCTCTGCGCTACTTCAGCATGAGTGAAAACAAGCTCTAGATAAAATTCCCATCTCTCTCCAACAGGAACTTTAATCGCCAAAGTTACCTTTGCATTTTATTGTCGCCTGAAAACGTATGAACACTCAAGGACATGTTCTTTGCAGCAAACATCTTAATCCTCTGCACTACTTCAGCATGAGTGGAAACAGCCACTAGATAAAACTTCCATCTCTTTCCCGCAGGAACTTTATTCGCCAAAGTTACATTTACATTTTTATTGTTGCCTAAAAACTTACAGACACACAAGGTTCTTTGCAGCAGGCACGTTAACCCTCTGCACTACTTTAACATGACTGGAAATAGCCAATAGATAAAACTCCCATTTGTCTCCAGCAGTAACATTAATCGCTAAAGTTACCTTTACATTTTTATTGTTGCCTAAAATCTTACTGACACACAAGGACATGTTCTATACCCCAGGCACCTTCATCTCTGCGCTACTTTAACATGAGTGGAAACAGCCACTAGATAAAACTGCCATCTCTCTAGAGCAGGACAATTAATCGCCAAAACTACCTTTACATTTTTATTGTTGCCTGAAAACCTCTGAGCACACAAGGTCATGTTCTTTGCAGCAGGCATGCATCTTAATCCTCTGTGCTACTTTATCATGAGTGGAAACAGCCACTAAATTAAACTCCCATCTCTCTTCAGCAGGAACATTAATCGCCCAAGTTACCTTTACATTTTTAATGTTGCCTGAAAATCTCTGAACACACTAGGACATGTTCTTTGCAGAAGGCATCTTAATCCTCTGTGCTACTTCAGCATGAGTGGAAACAGCCACTAGATAAAACTTCCATCTCTTTCCCGCACGAACTTTATTCGCCAAAGTTACCTTGACATTTTTATTGTTGTCTGAAAACCTCTGAACACACAAGGACATGTTCTTTGCAGCAGGCATCTTAATCATCTGCGCTACTTTAGCATGAGTGGAATCAGCCACTAGATAAACTTCAGATCTCTCTCCCACAGAAACATTAATTGCCGAGGTCACCTTTACATTTTTATTTTCGCCTGAAAATCTCTTGATACACAAGGACATGTTCTTTGCAGCAGGCATCTTAATCGTCTGTGATCCTTTAGCATCAGTGGAAACAGCCACGAGATAAAACTTCCTTTTCCGTCCTGCAGGAACCTTAATCGCTAAAGATACCTTTGCATTTTTATTGTTGCCTGAAAACCTCTGAACACACAAAGACATGTTCTTTGCAGCAGGCATTTAAATCCCCTGCGCTACTTCAGCATGAGTGGAAACAGGCTCTAGATAAAACTCCCATCTCTCTCCAACAGAAACTTTAATCGCCAAAGTTACCTTTACATTTTTACTGTTGCCTGAAAACCTCTGAACACATAAGGAGATGTTCTTTGCAGCAGGCATCTTAATGCTCTGTGTTACTTTAGCATGAGTGGAACAGCCACTAGATAAAACTTCCGATCTCTCTCCCACAGAAACATTAATTGCCGAGGTTACCTTTACATTTTTATTGTCGCCCTAAAACCTCTGAACACAAAAGAGCATGTTCTTTGCAGCAGGCATCTTAATCCTCCGTGATCCTTTAGCATCAGTGGAAACAGCCACGAGATAAAACTTCCTTTTCCGTCCTGCAGGAACCTTAATCGCCAATGTTATCTTTACATTTTTACTGTTGCCTGAAAACCTCTGAACACACAAGAGCATGTTCTTTGCAGCAGGCATTTTAATCCTCTGCGCTACTTTACCGTGAGTGGAAACAGCCACTAGATAAAACTCCCATCTCTCTCCAGCAGGAACATTAATCGCCAAAGTTACCTTGACATTTTTATTGTTGCCTGAAAACCTCTGAACACACAAGGACATGTTCTTTGCAGCAGGCGTCTTAATCCTCTGCGCTACTTTAGCATGAGTGGAATCAGCCACTAGATAAACTTCCGATCTCTCTCCCACAGAAACATTAATTGCCGAGGTTACCTTTACATTTTTATTGTCGCCTGAAAACCTTTTGATACACAAGGACATGTTCTTTGCAGCATGCATCTTAATCCTCTGTGATCCTTTAGCATCAGTGGAAACAGCCACGAGATAAAACTTCCTTTTCCCTCCTGCACGAACCTTAATCGCTAAAGATACCTTTAGATTTTTATTGTTGCCTGAAAGCCTCTGAACACACAAGGACATGTTCTTTGCAGCAGGTATCTTAATCCTCTGCGCTACTTCAGCATGAGTGGAAACAGCCACTAGATAAAAATTCAATCTCTTTCCCCCAGGAACTTTAATCGCCAAAGTTACTTATACATTTTTATTGTTGCTTGAAAACCTCTGAACACACAAGAACATGTTCTTTGCAACAGGCATCTTAATCATCTGTGCTTCTTCAGCATGAGTGGAAACAGCCTCTAGATAAAACTTCCATCTCTTTCGCGCAAAAACTTTAATCGCAAAAGTTACCTTTACATTTTTATTGTTGTCTGAAAACCTCTGAGCACACAAGGTCATGTTCTTTGCAGCAGGCATGCATCTTAATCCTCTGCGCTACTTTAACGTGAGTGGAAACAGCCACTAGATAAAACTCCCATCTCTCTCCAGCAGGAACATTAATCGCCAAAGTTACCTTGACATTTTTATTGTTGCCTGAAAACCTCTGAACACACAAGGACATGTTCTTTGCAGCAGGCGTCTTAATCCTCTGCGCTACTTTAGCATGAGTGGAATCAGCCACTAGATAAACTTCCGATCTCTCTCCCACAGAAACATTAATTGCCGAGGTTACCTTTACATTTTTATTGTCGCCTGAAAACCTTTTGATACACAAGGACATGTTCTTTGCAGCATGCATCTTAATCCTCTGTGATCCTTTAGCATCAGTGGAAACAGCCACGAGATAAAACTTCCTTTTCCCTCCTGCACGAACCTTAATCGCTAAAGATACCTTTAGATTTTTATTGTTGCCTGAAAGCCTCTGAACACACAAGGACATGTTCTTTGCAGCAGGTATCTTAATCCTCTGCGCTACTTCAGCATGAGTGGAAACAGCCACTAGATAAAAATTCAATCTCTTTCCCCCAGGAACTTTAATCGCCAAAGTTACTTATACATTTTTATTGTTGCTTGAAAACCTCTGAACACACAAGAACATGTTCTTTGCAACAGGCATCTTAATCATCTGTGCTTCTTCAGCATGAGTGGAAACAGCCTCTAGATAAAACTTCCATCTCTTTCGCGCAAAAACTTTAATCGCAAAAGTTACCTTTACATTTTTATTGTTGTCTGAAAACCTCTGAGCACACAAGGTCATGTTCTTTGCAGCAGGCATGCATCTTAATCCTCTGTGCTACTTTAGCATGAGTGGAAACAGCCACTAAATTAAACTCCCATCTCTCTCCAGCAGGAAGATTAATCGCCCAAGTTACCTTTACATTTTTAATGTTGCCTGAAAATCTCTGAACACACTAGGACATGTTCTTTGCAGCAGGCATCTTAATCTTCTGCGCTACTTTAGCATGAGTGAAAACAGCCACTAGATAAAACTTCCATCTCTCTCCAGCAGGAACATGAATCGCCAAAGTTACCTTTACATTTTTATTGGTGCCTAAAAACTTACAGACACACAAGGACATGTTCTATGCAGCAGGCACCTTAATCCTCTGCGCTTCTTTAACGTGAGTGGAAACAGCCACTAGAGAAAACACTCATATCTCTCTTCAGCAGGAACATTAATCGCCAAAGTTACCTTTACATTTTTATTGTTGCCTGAAAACCTCTGAACACACAAGGACATGTTCTTTGCAGCAGGCACCTTAATCCTCTGCGCTTCTTTAACGTGAGTGAAAACAGCCACTAGAGAAAACTCCCATCTCTCTCCAGCAGGAACATTAATCCCCAAAGTTACCTTTACATTTTTAATGTTGCCTGCAAATCTCTGAACACACTAGGACATGTTCTTTGCAGCAGGCATCTTAATCCTCTGTGCTACTGCAGCATGAGTGGAAACAGCCACTAGATAAAACTTCCATCTCTTTCCCGCACAAACTTTATTCGCCAAAGTTACCTTGACATTTTTATTGTTGTCTGAAAACCTCTGAACACACAAGGACATGTTCTTTGCAGCAGGCATCTGAATCCTCTGCGCTACTTTAGCATGAGTGGAATCAGCCACTAGATAAACTTCCGATCTCTCTCCCACAGAAACATTAATTGCCGAGGTCACCTTTACATTTTTATTTTCGCCTGAAAACCTCTTGATACACAAGGACATATTCTTTGCAGCAGGTATCTTAATCGTCTGTGATCCTTTAGCATCAGTGGAAACAGCCACGTGATAAAACTTCCTTTTCCGTCCTGCAGGAACCTTAATCGCTAAAGATACCTTTGCATTTTTATTGTTGCCTGAAAACCTCTGAACACACAAAGACATGTTCTTTGCAGCAGGCATTTAAATCCCCTGCGCTACTTCAGCATGAGTGGAAACAGGCTCTAGATAAAACTCCCATCTCTCTCCAACAGAAACTTTAATCGCCAAAGTTACCTTTACATTTTTATTATTGCCTGAAAACCTCTGAACACACATGGTCATGTTCTTTGCAGCAGGCATTTAAATCCCCTGCGCTACTGCAGCATGAGTGGAAACAGCCACTAGATAAAACTTCCATCTCTTTCCCGCACAAACTTTATTCGCCAAAGTTACCTTTACATTTTTATTGTTGCCTGAAAACCTCTGAGCACACAAGGTCATGTTCTTTGCAGCAGGCATGCATCTTAATCCTCTGTGCTACTTTAGCATGAGTGGAAACAGCCACTAAATTAAACTCCCATCTCTCTCCAGCAGGAACATTAATCGCCCAAGTTACCTTTACATTTTTAATGTTGCCTGAAAATCTCTGCACACACTAGGACATGTTCTTTGCAGCAGGCATCTTAATCCTCTGCGCTACTTCAGCATGTATGGAAACAGCCACAAGATAAAATTTCCATCTCTTTCCCGCAGGAACTTTAATCGTCAAAGTTACCTTTACATTTTTATAGTTGCCGGAAAACCTCTGAACACACAAGGACATGTTCTTTGCAGCAGGCATTTTAATCCTCTGCACTACTTCAGCATGAGTGGAAACAGGCTCTAGATAAAACTCCCATCTCTCTCCAACCGGATCTTTATTCGCCAAAGTTACCTTTACATTTTTATTGCCGTCTGAAAACGTATGAACACTCAAGGACATGTTCTTTGCAGCAAGCATCTTAATCCTCTGCACTACTTCAGCATGAGTGGAAACAGCCACTAGATAAAACTTCCATCTCTTTCCCGCAGGAACTTTATTCGCCAAAGTTACCTTTACATTTTTATTATTGCCTGAAAACCTCTGAACACACAAGGTCATGTTCTTTGCAGCAGGCATCTTAATCCTCTGTGCTACATTAGCATCACTGGAAACAGGCATTGAATTAAACTCCCATCTCTCTCCAGCAGGAACGTTAATCGACAATGTTACCTTTACATTTTTACTGTTGCCTGAAACCCTCTGAACACACAATAGCATGTTCTTTGCAGCAGGCACCTTAATCCTCTGCACTACTTTAACGTGAGTGGAAACAGCCACTAGATAAAACTCCCATCTCTCTCCAGCAGGAACATTAATCGCCAAGTTACCTTTACAGGTTTTATTGTTGCCTGATAACCTCTGAACACACAAGGACATGTTCTTTGCAGCAGGCATCTTAATCCTCTGCGCTACTTTAGCATGACTGGAAACAGCCACTAGATAAAACTTCTGATCTCTCTCCCACAAAAACATTAATTGGAGAGGTTACCTTTACTTTTTTATTGTTGCCTAAAAACTTACAGACACACAAGGTTCTTTGCAGCAGGAAGATTAATCCTCTGCGCTACTTTAACATGAGTGGAAACAGCCACAAGATAAAACTCCCATCTGTCTCCAGCAGTAACATTAATGGCTAATGTTACCTTTACATTTTTATTGTTGCCTGAAAACCTCTGAACACACACGGAAATGTTCTTTGCAGCAGGCATCTTAATCCTTTGCGCTACTTTAGGATGAGTGGAAACAGCCACTACATAAAACTTCCGATCTCTCTCCCACAAAAACATTAATTGCCGAGGTTACCTTTACATTTTTATTGTTGCCTAAAAACCTCTGAACACACAAGGACATGTTCCTTGCAGTAGGCATCTGAATCCTCTGTGATCCTTTAGCATTAGTAGAAACAGCCACTAGATAAAACTTCCATTTATGTCCTGCAGGAACCTTAATTGCCAAAGTTACCTTTACATTTTTATTGTTGCCTGAAAACCTGTGAACACACAAGAACACGTTCTTTGCAGGAGGCATCTTAATCCTTTGTGCTACTTCAGCATGAGTGGAAACAGCCAGTGTATAAAACTCCCATCTTTCTCCAGCAGGAACATTAATCACCAAAGTTACATTTATATTTTTATTGTTGCCTGAAAATCTCTGAACACACTAGGACATGTTCTTTGCAGCAGGCATCTTAATCCTCTGTGCTACTTCAGCATGAGTGGAAACAGCCACGAGATAAAACTTCCTTTTCCGTCCTGCAGGAACCTTAATCGCTAAAGATACATTTGCATTTTTATTGTTGCCTGAAAGCCTCTGAACACACAAGGACATGTTCTTTGCAGCAGGTATCTTAATCCTCTGCGCTACTTCAGCATGAGTGGAAACAGCCACTAGATAAAAATTCAATCTCTTTCCCCCAGGAACTTTAATCGCCAAAGTTACATTTACATTTTTATTGTTGCCTAAAAACTTACAGACACACAAGGTTCTTTGCAGCAGGCACGTTAATCCTCTGCGCTACTTTAACATGACTGGAAATAGCCAATAGATAAAACTCCCATTTTTCTCCAGCAGTAACATTAATCGCTAAAGTTACCTTTACATTTTTATTGTTGCCTAAAATCTTACTGACACACAAGGACATGTTCTATGCAGCAGGCACCTTCATCTCTGCGCTACTTTAACATGAGTGGAAACAGCCACTAGATAAAACTGCCATCTCTCTAGAGCAGGACCATTAATCGCCAAAACTACCTTTACATTTTTATTGCTGCCTGAAAACCTCTGAACACATAAGGACATGTTCTTTGCAGCAGGCATCTTAATCCTATGCGCTTCTTCAGCATGAGTGGAAACAGCCACTAGATAAAACTTCCATCTCTCTCCAACTGGAACTTTAATCGCCAAAGTTACCTTTACATTTTTATTGTTGCCTGAAAACCTCTGAGCACACAAGGTCATGTTCTTTGCAGCAGGCATGCATCTTAATCCTCTGTGCTACTTTAGCATGAGTGGAAACAGCCACTAAATTAAACTCCCATCTCTCTCTAGCAGGAACATGAATCGCCCAAGTTACCTTTACATTTTTATTGTTGCCTGAAAACCTCTGAACACACTAGGACATGTTCTTTGCAGCAGGCATCTTAATCTTCTGCGCTACTTTAGCATGAGTGAAAACAGCCACTAGATAAAACTTCCATCTCTCTCCAGCAGGAACATGAATCGCCAAAGTTACCTTTACATTTTTATTGGTGCCTAAAAACTTACAGACACACAAGGACATGTTCTATGCAGCAGGCACCTTAATCCTCTGCGCTACTTTAGCATGAGTGGAAACAGCCACTAGATAAAACTTCTGATCTCTCTCCCACAGAAACATTAATTGCCGAGGTTACCTTTACATTTTTATTGTCGCCTGAAAACCGCTTGATACACAAGGACATGTTCTTTGCAGCAGGCGTCTTAATCCTCTGCGATCCATTGGCATCAGTGGAAACAGCCACGAGATAAAATTCCCATCTCTCTCCAACAGGAACTTTAATCGCCAAAGTTACTTATACATTTTTATTGTTGCTTGAAAACCTCTGAACACACAAGAGCATGTTCTTTGCAGCAGACATGCATCCTAATCCTCTGCTCTACATCAGCATCACTGGAAACAGCCACTAAATTAAACTCCCATCTCTCTCCAGCAGGAACATTAATCACCAAAGTGCCTTTTACATTTTTATTGTCACCTGAAAACCTCTGAACACACAAGGAAATGGTCTTTGCAGCAGGCATCTTAATCCTCTGCGCTACTTCAGCATGAGTGGAAACATCCACTAGATAAAACTTCCATCTCTGTCCAACTGGAAGTTTAATCGCCAAAGTTACCTTTACATTTTTAATGTTGCCTGAAAATCTCTGAACACACTAGGACATGTTCTTTGCAGCAGGCATCTTAATCCTCTGCGCTACTTCAGCATGTATGGAAACAGCCACAAGATAACATTTCCATCTCTTTCCCGCAGGAACTTTAATCGCCAAAGTTACCTTTACATTTTTATTGTTGCCGGAAAACCTCTGAACACACAAGGACATGTTCTTTGCAGCAGGCATTTTAATCCTCTGCACTACTTCAGCATGAGTGGAAACAGGCTCTAGATAAAACTCCCATCTCTCTCCAACAGGATCTTTATTCGCCAAAGTTACCTTTACATTTTTATTGCCGTCTGAAAATGTATGAACACTCAAGGACATGTTCTTTGCAGCAAGCATCTTAATCCTCTGCACTACTTCAGCATGAGTGGAAACAGCCACTAGATAAAACTTCCATCTCTTTCCAGCAGGAACATTAATCGTCAATGTTACCTTTACATTTTTACTGTTGCCTGAAAACCTCTGAACACACGAGCATGTTCTTTGCATCAGGCACCTTAATCCTCTGCGCTTCTTTAACGTGAGTGGAAACAGCCACTAGAGAAAACACTCATATCTCTCTTCAGCAGGAACATTAATCGCCAAAGTTACCTTTACATTTTTATTGTTGCCTGAAAACCTCTGAACACACAAGGACATGTTCTTTGCAGCAGGCACCTTAATCCTCTGCGCTTCTTTAACGTGAGTGAAAACAGCCACTAGAGAAAACTCCCATCTCTCTCCAGCAGGAACATTAATCGCCAAAGTTACCTTTACATTTTTAATGTTGCCTGAAAATCTCTGAACACACTAGGACTTGTTCTTTGCAGCAGGCATCTTAATCCTCTGTGCTACTTCAGCATGAGTGGAAACAGCCACTAGATAAAACTTCCATCTCTTTCCCGCACAAACTTTATTCGCCAAAGTTACCTTGACATTTTTATTGTTGTCTGAAAACCTCTGAACACACAAGGACATGTTCTTTGCAGCAGGCATCTTAATCCTCTGCGCTACTTTAGCATGAGTGGAATCAGCCACTAGATAAACTTCCGATCTCTCTCCCACAGAAACATTAATTGGCGAGGTCACCTTTACATTTTTATTTTCGCCTGAAAACCTCTTGATACACAAGGACATGTTCTTTGCAGCAGGCATCTTAATCCTCTGCGCTACTTTAGCATCAGTGGAAACAGCCACGAGATAAAACTTCCTTTTCCGTCCTGCAGGAACCTTAATCGCTAAAGATACATTTGCATTTTTATTGTTGCCTGAAAGCCTCTGAACACACAAGGACATGTTCTTTGCAGCAGGTATCTTAATCCTCTGCGCTACTTCAGCATGAGTGGAAACAGCCACTAGATAAAAATTCAATCTCTTTCCCCCAGGAACTTTAATCGCCAAAGTTACATTTACATTTTTATTGTTGCCTAAAAACTTACAGACACACAAGGTTCTTTGCAGCAGGCACGTTAATCCTCTGCGCTACTTTAACATGACTGGAAATAGCCAATAGATAAAACTCCCATTTTTCTCCAGCAGTAACATTAATCGCTAAAGTTACCTTTACATTTTTATTGTTGCCTAAAATCTTACTGACACACAAGGACATGTTCTATGCAGCAGGCACCTTCATCTCTGCGCTACTTTAACATGAGTGGAAACAGCCACTAGATAAAACTGCCATCTCTCTAGAGCAGGACCATTAATCGCCAAAACTACCTTTACATTTTTATTGCTGCCTGAAAACCTCTGAACACATAAGGACATGTTCTTTGCAGCAGGCATCTTAATCCTATGCGCTTCTTCAGCATGAGTGGAAACAGCCACTAGATAAAACTTCCATCTCTCTCCAACTGGAACTTTAATCGCCAAAGTTACCTTTACATTTTTATTGTTGCCTGAAAACCTCTGAGCACACAAGGTCATGTTCTTTGCAGCAGGCATGCATCTTAATCCTCTGTGCTACTTTAGCATGAGTGGAAACAGCCACTAAATTAAACTCCCATCTCTCTCTAGCAGGAACATGAATCGCCCAAGTTACCTTTACATTTTTATTGTTGCCTGAAAACCTCTGAACACACTAGGACATGTTCTTTGCAGCAGGCATCTTAATCTTCTGCGCTACTTTAGCATGAGTGAAAACAGCCACTAGATAAAACTTCCATCTCTCTCCAGCAGGAACATGAATCGCCAAAGTTACCTTTACATTTTTATTGGTGCCTAAAAACTTACAGACACACAAGGACATGTTCTATGCAGCAGGCACCTTAATCCTCTGCGCTACTTTAGCATGAGTGGAAACAGCCACTAGATAAAACTTCTGATCTCTCTCCCACAGAAACATTAATTGCCGAGGTTACCTTTACATTTTTATTGTCGCCTGAAAACCGCTTGATACACAAGGACATGTTCTTTGCAGCAGGCGTCTTAATCCTCTGCGATCCATTGGCATCAGTGGAAACAGCCACGAGATAAAATTCCCATCTCTCTCCAACAGGAACTTTAATCGCCAAAGTTACTTATACATTTTTATTGTTGCTTGAAAACCTCTGAACACACAAGAGCATGTTCTTTGCAGCAGACATGCATCCTAATCCTCTGCTCTACATCAGCATCACTGGAAACAGCCACTAAATTAAACTCCCATCTCTCTCCAGCAGGAACATTAATCACCAAAGTGCCTTTTACATTTTTATTGTCACCTGAAAACCTCTGAACACACAAGGAAATGGTCTTTGCAGCAGGCATCTTAATCCTCTGCGCTACTTCAGCATGAGTGGAAACATCCACTAGATAAAACTTCCATCTCTGTCCAACTGGAAGTTTAATCGCCAAAGTTACCTTTACATTTTTAATGTTGCCTGAAAATCTCTGAACACACTAGGACATGTTCTTTGCAGCAGGCATCTTAATCCTCTGCGCTACTTCAGCATGTATGGAAACAGCCACAAGATAACATTTCCATCTCTTTCCCGCAGGAACTTTAATCGCCAAAGTTACCTTTACATTTTTATTGTTGCCGGAAAACCTCTGAACACACAAGGACATGTTCTTTGCAGCAGGCATTTTAATCCTCTGCACTACCTCAGCATGAGTGGAAACAGGCTCTAGATAAAACTCCCATCTCTCTCCAACAGGATCTTTATTCGCCAAAGTTACCTTTACATTTTTATTGCCGTCTGAAAATGTATGAACACTCAAGGACATGTTCTTTGCAGCAAGCATCTTAATCCTCTGCACTACTTCAGCATGAGTGGAAACAGCCACTAGATAAAACTTCCATCTCTTTCCAGCAGGAACATTAATCGTCAATGTTACCTTTACATTTTTACTGTTGCCTGAAAACCTCTGAACACACGTGCATGTTCTTTGCATCAGGCACCTTAATCCTCTGCGCTTCTTTAACGTGAGTGGAAACAGCCACTAGAGAAAACACTCATATCTCTCTTCAGCAGGAACATTAATCGCCAAAGTTACCTTTACATTTTTATTGTTGCCTGAAAACCTCTGAACACACAAGGACATGTTCTTTGCAGCAGGCACCTTAATCCTCTGCGCTTCTTTAACGTGAGTGAAAACAGCCACTAGAGAAAACTCCCATCTCTCTCCAGCAGGAACATTAATCGCCAAAGTTACCTTTACATTTTTAATGTTGCCTGAAAATCTCTGAACACACTAGGACTTGTTCTTTGCAGCAGGCATCTTAATCCTCTGTGCTACTTCAGCATGAGTGGAAACAGCCACTAGATAAAACTTCCATCTCTTTCCCGCACGAACTTTATTCGCCAAAGTTACCTTGACATTTTTATTGTTGTCTGAAAACCTCTGAACACACAAGGACATGTTCTTTGCAGCAGGCATCTAAATCCTCTGCGCTACTTTAGCATGAGTGGAATCAGCCACTAGATAAACTTCCGATCTCTCTCCCACAGAAACATTAATTGGCGAGGTCACCTTTACATTTTTATTTTCGCCTGAAAACCTCTTGATACACAAGGACATGTTCTTTGCAGCAGGCATCTTAATCGTCTGTGATCCTTTAGCATCAGTGGAAACAGCCACGAGATAAAACTTCCTTTTCCGTCCTGCAGGAACCTTAATCGCTAAAGATACCTTTGCATTTTTATTGTTGCCTGAAAACCTCTGAACACACAAAGACATGTTCTTTGCAGCAGGCATTTAAATCCCCTGCGCTACTTCAGCATGAGTGGAAACAGCCACTAGATAAAACTTCAATCTCTTTCCCGCAGGAACTTTATTCGCCAAAGTTACATTTACATTTTTATTGTTGCCTAAAAACTTACAGACACACAAGGTTCTTTGCAGCAGGCACGTTAATCCTCTGCGCTACTTTAACATGACTGGAAATAGCCAATAGATAAAACTCCCATTTTTCTCCAGCAGTAACATTAATCGCTAAAGTTACCTTTACATTTTTATTGTTGCCTAAAATCTTACTGACACACAAGGACATGTTCTATGCAGCAGGCACCTTCATCTCTGCGCTACTTTAACATGAGTGGAAACAGCCACTAGATAAAACTGCCATCTCTCTAGAGCAGGACCATTAATCGCCAAAACTACCTTTACATTTTTATTGCTGCCTGAAAACCTCTGAACACATAAGGACATGTTCTTTGCAGCAGGCATCTTAATCCTATGCGCTACTTCAGCATGAGTGGAAACAGCCACTAGATAAAACTTCCATCTCTCTCCAACAGGAACTTTAATCGCCAAAGTTACCTTTACATTTTTATTGTTGCCTGAAAACCTCTGAGCACACAAGGTCATGTTCTTTGCAGCAGGCATGCATCTTAATCCTCTGTGCTACTTTAGCATGAGTGGAAACAGCCACTAAATTAAACTCCCATCTCTCTCCAGCAGGAACATTAATCGCCCAAGTTACCTTTACATTTTTAATGTTGCCTGAAAATCTCTGAACACACTAGGACATGTTCTTTGCAGCAGGCATCTTAATCTTCTGCGCTACTTTAGCATGAGTGAAAACAGCCACTAGATAAAACTTCCATCTCTCTCCAGCAGGAACATGAATCGCCAAAGTTACCTTCACATTTTTATTGGTGCCTAAAAACTTACAGACACACAAGGACATGTTCTATGCAGCAGGCACCTTAATCCTTTGCGCTACTTTATCATGAGTGGAAACAGCCACTAGATAAAACTTCCGATCTCTCTCCCACAGAAACATTAATTGCCGAGGTTCCCTTTACATTTTTATTGTCGCCTGAAAACCTCTTGATACACAAGGACATGTTCTATGCAGCAGGCGTCTTAATCCTCTGCGATCCATTGGCATCAGTGGAAACAGCCACGAGATAAAATTCCCATCTCTCTCCAACAGGAACTTTAATCGCCAAAGTTACTTATACATTTTTATTGTTGCTTGAAAACCTCTGAACACACAAGAGCATGTTCTTTGCAGCAGACATGCATCCTAATCCTCTGCTCTACATCAGCATCACTGGAAACAGCCACTAAATTAAACTCCCATCTCTCTCCAGCAGGAACATTAATCACCAAAGTGCCCTTTACATTTTTATTGTCACCTGAAAACCTCTGAACACACAAGGAAATGGTCTTTGCAGCAGGCATCTTAATCCTCTGCGCTACTTCAGCATGAGTGGAAACATCCACTAGATAAAACTTCCATCTCTGTCCAACTGGAAGTTTAATCGCCAAAGTTACCTTTACATTTTTAATGTTGCCTGAAAATCTCTGAACACACTAGGACATGTTCTTTGTAGCAGGCATCTTAATCCTCTGCGCTACTTCAGCATGTATGGAAACAGCCACAAGATAAAATTTCCATCTCTTTCCCGCAGGAACTTTAATCGCCAAAGTTACCTTTACATTTTTTATTGTTGCCGGAAAACCTCTGAACACACAAGGACATGTTCTTTGCAGCAGGCATCTTAATCCTCTGCACTACTTCAGCATGAGTGGAAACAGACTCTAGATAAAACTCCCATCTCTCTCCAACAGGATCTTTATTCGCCAAAGTTACCTTTACATTTTTATTGCCGTCTGAAAACGTATGAACACGCAAGGACATGTTCTTTGCAGCAAGCATCTTAATCTTCTGCACTACTTCAGCATGAGTGGAAACAGCCACTAGATAAAACTTCCTCTCTCTCCAACAGGAACTTTAATCGCCAAAGTTACCTTTACATTTTTATTGTTGCCTGAAAACCTCTGAGCACACAAGGTCATGTTCTTTGCAGCAGGCATGCATCTTAATCCTCTGTGCTACTTTAGCATGAGTGGAAACAGCCACTAAATTAAACTCCCATCTCTCTCCAGCAGGAACATTAATCGCCCAAGTTACCTTTACATTTTTAATGTTGCCTGAAAATCTCTGAACACACTAGGACATGTTCTTTGCAGCAGGCATCTTAATCTTCTGCGCTACTTTAGCATGAGTGAAAACAGCCACTAGATAAAACTTCCATCTCTCTCCAGCAGGAACATGAATCGCCAAAGTTACCTTCACATTTTTATTGGTGCCTAAAAACTTACAGACACACAAGGACATGTTCTATGCAGCAGGCACCTTAATCCTTTGCGCTACTTTATCATGAGTGGAAACAGCCACTAGATAAAACTTCCGATCTCTCTCCCACAGAAACATTAATTGCCGAGGTTCCCTTTACATTTTTATTGTCGCCTGAAAACCTCTTGATACAGAAGGACATGTTCTATGCAGCAGGCGTCTTAATCCTCTGCGATCCATTGGCATCGGTGGAAACAGCCACGAGATAAAATTCCCATCTCTCTCCAACAGGAACTTTAATCGCCAAAGTTACTTATACATTTTTATTGTTGCTTGAAAACCTCTGAACACACAAGAGCATGTTCTTTGCAGCAGACATGCATCCTAATCCTCTGCTCTACATCAGCATCACTGGAAACAGCCACTAAATTAAACTCCCATCTCTCTCCAGCAGGAACATTAATCACCAAAGTGCCCTTTACATTTTTATTGTCACCTGAAAACCTCTGAACACACAAGGAAATGGTCTTTGCAGCAGGCATCTTAATCCTCTGCGCTACTTCAGCATGAGTGGAAACATCCACTAGATAAAACTTCCATCTCTGTCCAACTGGAAGTTTAATCGCCAAAGTTACCTTTACATTTTTAATGTTGCCTGAAAATCTCTGAACACACTAGGACATGTTCTTTGCAGCAGGCATCTTAATCCTCTGCGCTACTTCAGCATGTATGGAAACAGCCACAAGATAAAATTTCTATCTCTTTCCCGCAGGAACTTTAATCGCCAAAGTTACCTTTACATTTTTATTGTTGCCGGAAAACCTCTGAACACACAAGGACATGTTCTTTGCAGCAGGCATCTTAATCCTCTGCACTACTTCAGCATGAGTGGAAACAGACTCTAGATAAAACTCCCATCTCTCTCCAACAGGATCTTTATTCGCCAAAGTTACCTTTACATTTTTATTGCCGTCTGAAAACGTATGAACACGCAAGGACATGTTCTTTGCAGCAAGCATCTTAATCTTCTGCACTACTTCAGCATGAGTGGAAACAGCCACTAGATAAAACTTCCTCTCTCTCCAACAGGAACTTTAATCGCCAAAGTTACCTTTACATTTTTATTGTTGCCTGAAAACCTCTGAGCACACAAGGTCATGTTCTTTGCAGCAGGCATGCATCTTAATCCTCTGTGCTACTTTAGCATGAGTGGAAACAGCCACTAAATTAAACTCCCATCTCTCTCCAGCAGGAACATTAATCGCCCAAGTTACCTTTACATTTTTAATGTTGCCTGAAAATCTCTGAACACACTAGGACATGTTCTTTGCAGCAGGCATCTTAATCCTCTGCGCTACTTCAGCATGTATGGAAACAGCCACAAGATAAAATTTCCATCTCTTTCCCGCAGGAACTTTAATCGCCAAAGTTACCTTTACCTTTTTATAGTTGCCCGAAAACCTCTGAACACACAAGGACATGTTCTTTGCAGCAGGCATTTTAATCCTCTGCACTACTTCAGCATGAGTGGAAACAGGCTCTAGATAAAACTCCCATCTCTCTCCAACCGGATCTTTATTCGCCAAAGTTACCGTTACATTTTTATTGCCGTCTGAAAACGTATGAACACTCAAGGACATGTTCTTTGCAGCAAGCATCTTAATCCTCTGCACTACTTCAGCATGAGTGGAAACAGCCACTA
Organism: Triturus cristatus; assembly: GCF_964204655.1. Taxonomy (NCBI): domain Eukaryota; kingdom Metazoa; phylum Chordata; class Amphibia; order Caudata; family Salamandridae; genus Triturus; species Triturus cristatus. The sequence goes on along the minus strand of NC_140579.1, from coordinate 70,818,979 downwards.
GATAAAACTTCCATCTCTTTCCCGCAGGAACTTTATTCGCCAAAGTTACCTTTACATTTTTATTATTGCCTGAAAACCTCTGAACACACAAGGTCATGTTCTTTGCAGCAGGCATCTTAATCCTCTGTGCTACATTAGCATCACTGGAAACAGGCATTGAATTAAACTCCCATCTCTCTCCAGCAGGAACGTTAATCGACAATGTTACCTTTACATTTTTACTGTTGCCTGAAACCCTCTGAACACACAATAGCATGTTCTTTGCAGCAGGCACCTTAATCCTCTGCACTACTTTAACGTGAGTGGAAACAGCCACTAGATAAAACTCCCATCTCTCTCCAGCAGGAACATTAATCGCCAAGTTACCTTTACAGGTTTTATTGTTGCCTGATAACCTCTGAACACACAAGGACATGTTCTTTGCAGCAGGCATCTTAATCCTCTGTGCTACTTTAGCATGACTGGAAACAGCCACTAGATAAAACTTCTGATCTCTCTCCCACAAAAACATTAATTGGAGAGGTTACCTTTACTTTTTTATTGTTGCCTAAAAACTTACAGACACACAAGGTTCTTTGCAGCAGGCAGATTAATCCTCTGCGCTACTTTAACATGAGTGGAAACAGCCACAAGATAAAACTCCCATCTGTCTCCAGCAGTAACATTAATGGCTAATGTTACCTTTACATTTTTATTGTTGCCTGAAAACCTCTGAACACACACGGAAATGTTCTTTGCAGCAGGCATCTTAATCCTTTGCGCTACTTTAGGATGAGTGGAAACAGCCACTACATAAAACTTCCGATCTCTCTCCCACAAAAACATTAATTGCCGAGGTTACCTTTACATTTTTATTGTTGCCTAAAAACCTCTGAACACACAAGGACATGTTCCTTGCAGTAGGCATCTGAATCCTCTGTGATCCTTTAGCATTAGTAGAAACAGCCACTAGATAAAACTCCCATCTTTCTCCAGCAGGAACATTAATCACCAAAGTTACATTTATATTTTTATTGTTGCCTGAAAATCTCTGAACACACTAGGACATGTTCTTTGCAGCAGGCATCCTAATCCTCTGTGCTACTTCAGCATGAGTGGAAACAGCCACTAGATAAAACTTCCATCTCTTTCCCACATGAACTTTATTCGCCAAAGTTACCTTGACATTTTTATTGTTGTCTGAAAACCTCTGAACACACAAGGACATGTTCTTTGCAGCAGGCATCTTAATCCTCTGCGCTACTTTAGCATCAGTGGAAACAGCCACGAGATAAAACTTCCTTTTCCGTCCTGCAGGAACCTTAATCGCTAAAGATACATTTGCATTTTTATTGTTGCCTGAAAGCCTCTGAACACACAAGGACATGTTCTTTGCAGCAGGTATCTTAATCCTCTGTGCTACTTCAGCATGAGTGGAAACAGCCACTAGATAAAAATTCAATCTCTTTCCCCCAGGAACTTTAATCGCCAAAGTTACATTTACATTTTTATTGTTGCCTAAAAACTTACCGACACACAAGGTTCTTTGCAGCAGGCACGTTAATCCTCTGCGCTACTTTAACATGACTGGAAATAGCCAATAGATAAAACTCCCATTTTTCTCCAGCAGTAACATTAATCGCTAAAGTTACCTTTACATTTTTATTGTTGCCTAAAATCTTACTGACACACAAGGACATGTTCTATGCAGCAGGCACCTTCATCTCTGCGCTACTTTAACATGAGTGGAAACAGCCACTAGATAAAACTGCCATCTCTCTAGAGCAGGACCATTAATCGCCAAAACTACCTTTACATTTTTATTGCTGCCTGAAAACCTCTGAACACATAAGGACATGTTCTTTGCAGCAGGCATCTTAATCCTATGCGCTACTTCAGCATGAGTGGAAACAGCCACTAGATAAAACTTCCATCTCTCTCCAACTGGAACTTTAATCGCCAAAGTTACCTTTACATTTTTATTGTTGCCTGAAAACCTCTGAGCACACAAGGTCATGTTCTTTGCAGCAGGCATGCATCTTAATCCTCTATGCTACTTTAGCATGAGTGGAAACAGCCACTAAATTAAACTCCCATCTCTCTCTAGCAGGAACATTAATCGCCCAAGTTACCTTTTACATTTTTATTGTTGCCTGAAAACCTCTGAACACACTAGGACATGTTCTTTGCAGCAGGCATCTTAATCTTCTGCGCTACTTTAGCATGAGTGAAAACAGCCACTAGATAAAACTTCCATCTCTCTCCAGCAGGAACATGAATCGCCAAAGTTACCTTTACATTTTTATTGGTGCCTAAAAACTTACAGACACACAAGGACATGTTCTATGCAGCAGGCACCTTAATCCTCTGCGCTACTTTAGCATGAGTGGAAACAGCCACTAGATAAAACTTCTGATCTCTCTCCCACAGAAACATTAATTGCCGAGGTTACCTTTACATTTTTATTGTCGCCTGAAAACCGCTTGATACACAAGGACATGTTCTTTGCAGCAGGCGTCTTAATCCTCTGCGATCCATTGGCATCAGTGGAAACAGCCACGAGATAAAATTCCCATCTCTCTCCAACAGGAACTTTAATCGCCAAAGTTACTTATACATTTTTATTGTTGCTTGAAAACCTCTGAAACCAACAAGAGCATGTTCTTTGCAGCAGACATGCATCCTAATCCTCTGCTCTACATCAGCATCACTGGAAACAGCCACTAAATTAAACTCCCATCTCTCTCCAGCAGGAACATTAATCACCAAAGTGCCTTTTACATTTTTATTGTCACCTGAAAACCTCTGAACACACAAGGAAATGGTCTTTGCAGCAGGCATCTTAATCCTCTGCGCTACTTCAGCATGAGTGGAAACATCCACTAGATAAAACTTCCATCTCTGTCCAACTGGAAGTTTAATCGCCAAAGTTACCTTTACATTTTTAATGTTGCCTGAAAATCTCTGAACACACTAGGACATGTTCTTTGCAGCAGGCATCTTAATCCTCTGCGCTACTTCAGCATGTATGGAAACAGCCACAAGATAACATTTCCATCTCTTTCCCGCAGGAACTTTAATCGCCAAAGTTACCTTTACATTTTTATTGTTGCCGGAAAACCTCTGAACACACAAGGACATGTTCTTTGCAGCAGGCATTTTAATCCTCTGCACTACTTCAGCATGAGTGGAAACAGGCTCTAGATAAAACTCCCATCTCTCTCCAACAGGATCTTTATTCGCCAAAGTTACCTTTACATTTTTATTGCCGTCTGAAAATGTATGAACACTCAAGGACATGTTCTTTGCAGCAAGCATCTTAATCCTCTGCACTACTTCAGCATGAGTGGAAACAGCCACTAGATAAAACTTCCATCTCTTTCCAGCAGGAACATTAATCGTCAATGTTACCTTTACATTTTTACTGTTGCCTGAAAACCTCTGAACACACGAGCATGTTCTTTGCATCAGGCACCTTAATCCTCTGCGCTTCTTTAACGTGAGTGGAAACAGCCACTAGAGAAAACACTCATATCTCTCTTCAGCAGGAACATTAATCGCCAAAGTTACCTTTACATTTTTATTGTTGCCTGAAAACCTCTGAACACACAAGGACATGTTCTTTGCAGCAGGCACCTTAATCCTCTGCGCTTCTTTAACGTGAGTGAAAACAGCCACTAGAGAAAACTCCCATCTCTCTCCAGCAGGAACATTAATCGCCAAAGTTACCTTTACATTTTTAATGTTGCCTGAAAATCTCTGAACACACTAGGACATGTTCTTTGCAGCAGGCATCTTAATCCTCTGTGCTACTTCAGCATGAGTGGAAACAGCCACTAGATAAAACTTCCATCTCTTTCCCGCACGAACTTTATTCGCCAAAGTTACCTTGACATTTTTATTGTTGTCTGAAAACCTCTGAACACACAAGGACATGTTCTTTGCAGCAGGCATCTTAATCCTCTGCGCTACTTTAGCATGAGTGGAATCAGCCACTAGATAAACTTCCGATCTCTCTCCCACAGAAACATTAATTGCCGAGGTCACCTTTACATTTTTATTTTCGCCTGAAAACCTCTTGATACACAAGGACATGTTCTTTGCAGCAGGCATCTTAATCGTCTGTGATCCTTTAGCATCAGTGGAAACAGCCACGAGATAAAACTTCCTTTTCCGTCCTGCAGGAACCTTAATCGCTAAAGATACCTTTGCATTTTTATTGTTGCCTGAAAACCTCTGAACACACAAAGACATGTTCTTTGCAGCAGGCATTTAAATCCCCTGCGCTACTTCAGCATGAGTGGAAACAGCCACTAGATAAAACTTCAATCTCTTTCCCGCAGGAACTTTATTCGCCAAAGTTACATTTACATTTTTATTGTTGCCTAAAAACTTACAGACACACAAGGTTCTTTGCAGCAGGCACGTTAATCCTCTGCGCTACTTTAACATGACTGGAAATAGCCAATAGATAAAACTCCCATTTTTCTCCAGCAGTAACATTAATCGCTAAAGTTACCTTTACATTTTTATTGTTGCCTAAAATCTTACTGACACACAAGGACATGTTCTATGCAGCAGGCACCTTCATCTCTGCGCTACTTTAACATGAGTGGAAACAGCCACTAGATAAAACTGCCATCTCTCTAGAGCAGGACCATTAATCGCCAAAACTACCTTTACATTTTTATTGCTGCCTGAAAACCTCTGAACACATAAGGACATGTTCTTTGCAGCAGGCATCTTAATCCTATGCGCTACTTCAGCATGAGTGGAAACAGCCACTAGATAAAACTTCCATCTCTCTCCAACAGGAACTTTAATCGCCAAAGTTACCTTTACATTTTTATTGTTGCCTGAAAACCTCTGAGCACACAAGGTCATGTTCTTTGCAGCAGGCATGCATCTTAATCCTCTGTGCTACTTTAGCATGAGTGGAAACAGCCACTAAATTAAACTCCCATCTCTCTCCAGCAGGAACATTAATCGCCCAAGTTACCTTTACATTTTTAATGTTGCCTGAAAATCTCTGAACACACTAGGACATGTTCTTTGCAGCAGGCATCTTAATCTTCTGCGCTACTTTAGCATGAGTGAAAACAGCCACTAGATAAAACTTCAATCTCTCTCCAGCAGGAACATGAATCGCCAAAGTTACCTTCACATTTTTATTGGTGCCTAAAAACTTACAGACACACAAGGACATGTTCTATGCAGCAGGCACCTTAATCCTTTGCGCTACTTTATCATGAGTGGAAACAGCCACTAGATAAAACTTCCGATCTCTCTCCCACAGAAACATTAATTGCCGAGGTTCCCTTTACATTTTTATTGTCGCCTGAAAACCTCTTAATACACAAGGACATGTTCTTTGCAGCAGGCGTCTTAATCCTCTGCGATCCATTGGCATCAGTGGAAACAGCCACGAGATAAAATTCCCATCTCTCTCCAACAGGAACTTTAATCGCCAAAGTTACTTATACATTTTTATTGTTGCTTGAAAACCTCTGAACACACAAGAGCATGTTCTTTGCAGCAGACATGCATCCTAATCCTCTGCTCTACATCAGCATCACTGGAAACAGCCACTAAATTAAACTCCCATCTCTCTCCAGCAGGAACATTAATCACCAAAGTGCCCTTTACATTTTTATTGTCACCTGAAAACCTCTGAACACACAAGGAAATGGTCTTTGCAGCAGGCATCTTAATCCTCTGCGCTACTTCAGCATGAGTGGAAACATCCACTAGATAAAACTTCCATCTCTGTCGAACTGGAAGTTTAATCGCCAAAGTTACCTTTACATTTTTAATGTTGCCTGAAAATCTCTGAACACACTAGGACATGTTCTTTGCAGCAGGCATCTTAATCCTCTGCGCTACTTCAGCATGTATGGAAACAGCCACAAGATAAAATTTCCATTTCTTTCCCGCAGGAACTTTAATCGCCAAAGTTACCTTTACATTTTTATTGTTGCCGGAAAACCTCTGAACACACAAGGACATGTTCTTTGCAGCAGGCATTTTAATCCTCTGCACTACTTCAGCATGAGTGGAAACAGACTCTAGATAAAACTCCCATCTCTCTCCAACAAGATCTTTATTCGCCAAAGTTACCTTTACATTTTTATTGCCGTCTGAAAATGTATGAACACTCAAGGACATGTTCTTTGCAGCAAGCATCTTAATCCTTTGCACTACTTCAGCATGAGTGGCAACAGCCACTAGATAAAACTTCCATCTCTTTCCAGCAGGAACATTAATCGTCAATGTTACCTTTACATTTTTACTGTTGCCTGAAACCCTCTGAACACACAATAGCATGTTCTTTGCAGCAGACACCTTAATCCTCTGCGCTACTTTAACGTGAGTGGAAACAGCCACTAGATAAAACTCCCATCTCTCTCCAGCAGGAACATTAATCGCCAAGTTACCTTTACAGTTTTTATTGTTGCCTGATAACCTCTGAACACACAAGGACATGTTCTTTGCTGCAGGCATCTTAATCCTCTGCGCTATGTTAGCATGACTGGAAACAGCGACTAGATAAAACTTCTGATCTCTCTCCCACAAAAACATTAATTGCAGAGGTTACATTTACATTTTTATTGTTGCCTAAAAACTTACAGACACACAAGGTTCTTTGCAGCAGGCAGATTAACCCTCTGCGCTACTTTAACTTGAGTGGAAAAAGCAACAAGATAAAACTCCCATCTGTCTCCAGCAGGAACATTAATCGCCAATGTTACCTTTACATTTTTACTGTTGCCTGAAAACCTCTGAACACACAAGAGCATGTTCTTTGCATCAGGCACCTTAATCCTCTGCGCTTCTTTAACGTGAGTGGAAACAGCCACTAGAGAAAACTCCCATCTCTCTCCAGCAGGAACATTAATCGCCAAAGTTACCTTTACATTTTTATTGTTGCCTGAAAACCTCTGAACACACAAGGACATGTTCTTTGCAGCAGGCACCTTAATCCTCTGCGCTTCTTTAACGTGAGTGGAAACAGCCACTAGAGAAAACTCCCATCTCTCTCCAGCAGGAACATTAATCGCCAAAGTTACCTTTACATTTTTAATGTTGCCTGAAAATCTCTGAACACACTAGGACATGTTCTTTGTAGCAGGCATCTTAATCCTCTGTGCTACTTCAGCATGAGTGGAAACAGCCACTAGATAAAACTTCCATCTCTTTCCCGCACGAACTTTATTCGCCAAAGTTACCTTGACATTTTTATTGCTGCCTGAAAACCTCTGAACACATAAGGACATGTTCTTTGCAGCAGGCATCTTAATCCTATGCGCTACTTCAGCATGAGTGGAAACAGCCACTAGATAAAACTTCCATCTCTCTCCAACAGGAACTTTAATCGCCAAAGTTACCTTTACATTGTTATTGTTGCCTGAAAACCTCTGAGCACACAAGGTCATGTTCTTTGCAGCAGGCATGCATCTTAATCCTCTGTGCTACTTTAGCATGAGCGGAAACAGCCACTAGAGAAAACTCCCATCTCTCTCCAGCAGGAACATTAATCGCCAAAGTTACCTTTACATTTTTAATGTTGCCTGAAAATCACTGAACACACTAGGACATGTTCTTTGCAGCAAACATCTTAATCCTCTGCACTACTTCAGCATGAGTGGAAACAGCCACTAGATAAAACTTCCATCTCTTTCCCGCAGGAACTTTATTCGCCAAAGTTACATTTACATTTTTATTGTTGCCTAAAAACTTACAGACACACAAGGTTCTTTGCAGCAGGCACGTTTACCCTCTGCGCTACTTTAACATGACTGGAAATAGCCAATAGATAAAACTCCCATTTGTCTCCAGCAGTAACATTAATCGCTAAAGTTACCTTTACATTTTTATTGTTGCCTAAAATCTTACTGACACACAAGGACATGTTCTATACAGCAGGCACCTTCATCTCTGCGCTACTTTAACATGAGTGGAAACAGCCACTAGATAAAACTGCCATCTCTCTAGAGCAGGACAATTAATCGCCAAAACTACCTTTACATTTTTATTGTTGCCTGAAAACCTCTGAGCACACAAGGTCATGTTCTTTGCAGCAGGCATGCATCTTAATCCTCTGTGCTACTTTATCATGAGTGGAAACAGCCACTAAATTAAACTCCCATCTCTCTTCAGCAGGAACATTAATCGCCCAAGTTACCTTTACATTTTTAATGTTGCCTGAAAATCTCTGAACACACTAGGACATGTTCTTTGCAGAAGGCATCTTAATCCTCTGTGCTACTTCAGCATGAGTGGAAACAGCCACTAGATAAAACTTCCATCTCTTTCCCGCACAAACTTTATTCGCCAAAGTTACCTTGACATTTTTATTGTTGTCTGAAAACCTCTGAACACACAAGGACATGTTCTTTGCAGCAGGCATCTTAATCATCTGCGCTACTTTAGCATGAGTGGAATCAGCCACTAGATAAACTTCAGATCTCTCTCCCACAGAAACATTAATTGCCGAGGTCACCTTTACATTTTTATTTTCGCCTGAAAATCTCTTGATACACAAGGACATGTTCTTTGCAGCAGGCATCTTAATCGTCTGTGATCCTTTAGCATCAGTGGAAACAGCCACGAGATAAAACTTCCTTTTCCGTCCTGCAGGAACCTTAATCGCTAAAGATACCTTTGCATTTTTATTGTTGCCTGAAAACCTCTGAACACACAAAGACATGTTCTTTGCAGCAGGCATTTAAATCCCCTGCGCTACTTCAGCATGAGTGGAAACAGGCTCTAGATAAAACTCCCATCTCTCTCCAACAGAAACTTTAATCGCCAAAGTTACCTTTACATTTTTATTGCTGCCTGAAAACCTCTGAACACATAAGGACATGTTCTTTGCAGCAGGCATCTTAATCCTATGCGCTACTTCAGCATGAGTGGAAACAGCCACTAGATAAAACTTCCATCTCTCTCCAACAGGAACTTTAATCGCCAAAGTTACCTTTACATTTTTATTGTTGCCTGAAAACCTCTGAGCACACAAGGTCATGTTCTTTGCAGCAGGCATGCATCTTAATCCTCTGTGCTACTTTAGCATGAGTGGAAACAGCCACTAAATTAAACTCCCATCTCTCTCTAGCAGGAACATTAATCGCCCAAGTTACCTTTACATTTTTAATGTTGCCTGAAAATCTCTGAACACACTAGGACATGTTCTTTGCAGCAGGCATCTTAATCTTCTGCGCTACTTTAGCATGAGTGAAAACAGCCACTAGATAAAACTTCCATCTCTCTCCAGCAGGAACATGAATCGCCAAAGTTACCTTCACATTTTTATTGGTGCCTAAAAACTTACAGACACACAAGGACATGTTCTATGCAGCAGGCACCTTAATCCTTTGCGCTACTTTATCATGAGTGGAAACAGCCACTAGATAAAACTTCCGATCTCTCTCCCACAGAAACATTAATTGCCGAGGTTCCCTTTACATTTTTATTGTCGCCTGAAAACCTCTTGATACACAAGGACATGTTCTATGCAGCAGGCGTCTTAATCCTCTGCGATCCATTGGCATCAGTGGAAACAGCCACGAGATAAAATTCCCATCTCTCTCCAACAGGAACTTTAATCGCCAAAGTTACTTATACATTTTTATTGTTGCTTGAAAACCTCTGAACACACAAGAGCATGTTCTTTGCAGCAGACATGCATCCTAATCCTCTGCTCTACATCAGCATCACTGGAAACAGCCACTAAATTAAACTCCCATCTCTCTCCAGCAGGAACATTAATCACCAAAGTGCCCTTTACATTTTTATTGTCACCTGAAAACCTCTGAACACACAAGGAAATGGTCTTTGCAGCAGGCATCTTAATCCTCTGCGCTACTTCAGCATGAGTGGAAACATCCACTAGATAAAACTTCCATCTCTGTCCAACTGGAAGTTTAATCGCCAAAGTTACCTTTACATTTTTAATGTTGCCTGAAAATCTCTGAACACACTAGGACATGTTCTTTGCAGCAGGCATCTTAATCCTCTGCGCTACTTCAGCATGTATGGAAACAGCCACAAGATAAAATTTCCATCTCTTTCCCGCAGGAACTTTAATCGCCAAAGTTACCTTTACATTTTTTATTGTTGCCGGAAAACCTCTGAACACACAAGGACATGTTCTTTGCAGCAGGCATCTTAATCCTCTGCACTACTTCAGCATGAGTGGAAACAGACTCTAGATAAAACTCCCATCTCTCTCCAACAGGATCTTTATTCGCCAAAGTTACCTTTACATTTTTATTGCCGTCTGAAAACGTATGAACACGCAAGGACATGTTCTTTGCAGCAAGCATCTTAATCTTCTGCACTACTTCAGCATGAGTGGAAACAGCCACTAGATAAAACTTCCTCTCTCTCCAACAGGAACTTTAATCGCCAAAGTTACCTTTACATTTTTATTGTTGCCTGAAAACCTCTGAGCACACAAGGTCATGTTCTTTGCAGCAGGCATGCATCTTAATCCTCTGTGCTACTTTAGCATGAGTGGAAACAGCCACTAAATTAAACTCCCATCTCTCTCCAGCAGGAACATTAATCGCCCAAGTTACCTTTACATTTTTAATGTTGCCTGAAAATCTCTGAACACACTAGGACATGTTCTTTGCAGCAGGCATCTTAATCTTCTGCGCTACTTTAGCATGAGTGAAAACAGCCACTAGATAAAACTTCCATCTCTCTCCAGCAGGAACATGAATCGCCAAAGTTACCTTCACATTTTTATTGGTGCCTAAAAACTTACAGACACACAAGGACATGTTCTATGCAGCAGGCACCTTAATCCTTTGCGCTACTTTATCATGAGTGGAAACAGCCACTAGATAAAACTTCCGATCTCTCTCCCACAGAAACATTAATTGCCGAGGTTCCCTTTACATTTTTATTGTCGCCTGAAAACCTCTTGATACAGAAGGACATGTTCTATGCAGCAGGCGTCTTAATCCTCTGCGATCCATTGGCATCGGTGGAAACAGCCACGAGATAAAATTCCCATCTCTCTCCAACAGGAACTTTAATCGCCAAAGTTACTTATACATTTTTATTGTTGCTTGAAAACCTCTGAACACACAAGAGCATGTTCTTTGCAGCAGACATGCATCCTAATCCTCTGCTCTACATCAGCATCACTGGAAACAGCCACTAAATTAAACTCCCATCTCTCTCCAGCAGGAACATTAATCACCAAAGTGCCCTTTACATTTTTATTGTCACCTGAAAACCTCTGAACACACAAGGAAATGGTCTTTGCAGCAGGCATCTTAATCCTCTGCGCTACTTCAGCATGAGTGGAAACATCCACTAGATAAAACTTCCATCTCTGTCCAACTGGAAGTTTAATCGCCAAAGTTACCTTTACATTTTTAATGTTGCCTGAAAATCTCTGAACACACTAGGACATGTTCTTTGCAGCAGGCATCTTAATCCTCTGCGCTACTTCAGCATGTATGGAAACAGCCACAAGATAAAATTTCTATCTCTTTCCCGCAGGAACTTTAATCGCCAAAGTTACCTTTACATTTTTATTGTTGCCGGAAAACCTCTGAACACACAAGGACATGTTCTTTGCAGCAGGCATCTTAATCCTCTGCACTACTTCAGCATGAGTGGAAACAGACTCTAGATAAAACTCCCATCTCTCTCCAACAGGATCTTTATTCGCCAAAGTTACCTTTACATTTTTATTGCCGTCTGAAAACGTATGAACACGCAAGGACATGTTCTTTGCAGCAAGCATCTTAATCTTCTGCACTACTTCAGCATGAGTGGAAACAGCCACTAGATAAAACTTCCTCTCTCTCCAACAGGAACTTTAATCGCCAAAGTTACCTTTACATTTTTATTGTTGCCTGAAAACCTCTGAGCACACAAGGTCATGTTCTTTGCAGCAGGCATGCATCTTAATCCTCTGTGCTACTTTAGCATGAGTGGAAACAGCCACTAAATTAAACTCCCATCTCTCTCCAGCAGGAACATTAATCGCCCAAGTTACCTTTACATTTTTAATGTTGCCTGAAAATCTCTGAACACACTAGGACATGTTCTTTGCAGCAGGCATCTTAATCCTCTGCGCTACTTCAGCATGTATGGAAACAGCCACAAGATAAAATTTCCATCTCTTTCCCGCAGGAACTTTAATCGCCAAAGTTACCTTTACATTTTTATAGTTGCCCGAAAACCTCTGAACACACAAGGACATGTTCTTTGCAGCAGGCATTTTAATCCTCTGCACTACTTCAGCATGAGTGGAAACAGGCTCTAGATAAAACTCCCATCTCTCTCCAACCGGATCTTTATTCGCCAAAGTTACCGTTACATTTTTATTGCCGTCTGAAAACGTATGAACACTCAAGGACATGTTCTTTGCAGCAAGCATCTTAATCCTCTGCACTACTTCAGCATGAGTGGAAACAGCCACTAGATAAAACTTCCATCTCTTTCCCGCAGGAACTTTATTCGCCAAAGTTACCTTTACATTTTTATTATTGCCTGAAAACCTCTGAACACACAAGGTCATGTTCTTTGCAGCAGGCATCTTAATCCTCTGTGCTACATTAGCATCACTGGAAACAGGCATTGAATTAAACTCCCATCTCTCTCCAGCAGGAACGTTAATCGACAATGTTACCTTTACATTTTTACTGTTGCCTGAAACCCTCTGAACACACAATAGCATGTTCTTTGCAGCAGGCACCTTAATCCTCTGCACTACTTTAACGTGAGTGGAAACAGCCACTAGATAAAACTCCCATCTCTCTCCAGCAGGAACATTAATCGCCAAGTTACCTTTACAGGTTTTATTGTTGCCTGATAACCTCTGAACACACAAGGACATGTTCTTTGCAGCAGGCATCTTAATCCTCTGTGCTACTTTAGCATGACTGGAAACAGCCACTAGATAAAACTTCTGATCTCTCTCCCACAAAAACATTAATTGGAGAGGTTACCTTTACTTTTTTATTGTTGCCTAAAAACTTACAGACACACAAGGTTCTTTGCAGCAGGCAGATTAATCCTCTGCGCTACTTTAACATGAGTGGAAACAGCCACAAGATAAAACTCCCATCTGTCTCCAGCAGTAACATTAATGGCTAATGTTACCTTTACATTTTTATTGTTGCCTGAAAACCTCTGAACACACACGGAAATGTTCTTTGCAGCAGGCATCTTAATCCTTTGCGCTACTTTAGGATGAGTGGAAACAGCCACTACATAAAACTTCCGATCTCTCTCCCACAAAAACATTAATTGCCGAGGTTACCTTTACATTTTTATTGTTGCCTAAAAACCTCTGAACACACAAGGACATGTTCCTTGCAGTAGGCATCTGAATCCTCTGTGATCCTTTAGCATTAGTAGAAACAGCCACTAGATAAAACTCCCATCTTTCTCCAGCAGGAACATTAATCACCAAAGTTACATTTATATTTTTATTGTTGCCTGAAAATCTCTGAACACACTAGGACATGTTCTTTGCAGCAGGCATCCTAATCCTCTGTGCTACTTCAGCATGAGTGGAAACAGCCACTAGATAAAACTTCCATCTCTTTCCCACATGAACTTTATTCGCCAAAGTTACCTTGACATTTTTATTGTTGTCTGAAAACCTCTGAACACACAAGGACATGTTCTTTGCAGCAGGCATCTTAATCCTCTGCGCTACTTTAGCATCAGTGGAAACAGCCACGAGATAAAACTTCCTTTTCCGTCCTGCAGGAACCTTAATCGCTAAAGATACATTTGCATTTTTATTGTTGCCTGAAAGCCTCTGAACACACAAGGACATGTTCTTTGCAGCAGGTATCTTAATCCTCTGTGCTACTTCAGCATGAGTGGAAACAGCCACTAGATAAAAATTCAATCTCTTTCCCCCAGGAACTTTAATCGCCAAAGTTACATTTACATTTTTATTGTTGCCTAAAAACTTACCGACACACAAGGTTCTTTGCAGCAGGCACGTTAATCCTCTGCGCTACTTTAACATGACTGGAAATAGCCAATAGATAAAACTCCCATTTTTCTCCAGCAGTAACATTAATCGCTAAAGTTACCTTTACATTTTTATTGTTGCCTAAAATCTTACTGACACACAAGGACATGTTCTATGCAGCAGGCACCTTCATCTCTGCGCTACTTTAACATGAGTGGAAACAGCCACTAGATAAAACTGCCATCTCTCTAGAGCAGGACCATTAATCGCCAAAACTACCTTTACATTTTTATTGCTGCCTGAAAACCTCTGAACACATAAGGACATGTTCTTTGCAGCAGGCATCTTAATCCTATGCGCTACTTCAGCATGAGTGGAAACAGCCACTAGATAAAACTTCCATCTCTCTCCAACTGGAACTTTAATCGCCAAAGTTACCTTTACATTTTTATTGTTGCCTGAAAACCTCTGAGCACACAAGGTCATGTTCTTTGCAGCAGGCATGCATCTTAATCCTCTATGCTACTTTAGCATGAGTGGAAACAGCCACTAAATTAAACTCCCATCTCTCTCTAGCAGGAACATTAATCGCCCAAGTTACCTTTACATTTTTATTGTTGCCTGAAAACCTCTGAACACACTAGGACATGTTCTTTGCAGCAGGCATCTTAATCTTCTGCGCTACTTTAGCATGAGTGAAAACAGCCACTAGATAAAACTTCCATCTCTCTCCAGCAGGAACATGAATCGCCAAAGTTACCTTTACATTTTTATTGGTGCCTAAAAACTTACAGACACACAAGGACATGTTCTATGCAGCAGGCACCTTAATCCTCTGCGCTACTTTAGCATGAGTGGAAACAGCCACTAGATAAAACTTCTGATCTCTCTCCCACAGAAACATTAATTGCCGAGGTTACCTTTACATTTTTATTGTCGCCTGAAAACCGCTTGATACACAAGGACATGTTCTTTGCAGCAGGCGTCTTAATCCTCTGCGATCCATTGGCATCAGTGGAAACAGCCACGAGATAAAATTCCCATCTCTCTCCAACAGGAACTTTAATCGCCAAAGTTACTTATACATTTTTATTGTTGCTTGAAAACCTCTGAAACCAACAAGAGCATGTTCTTTGCAGCAGACATGCATCCTAATCCTCTGCTCTACATCAGCATCACTGGAAACAGCCACTAAATTAAACTCCCATCTCTCTCCAGCAGGAACATTAATCACCAAAGTGCCTTTTACATTTTTATTGTCACCTGAAAACCTCTGAACACACAAGGAAATGGTCTTTGCAGCAGGCATCTTAATCCTCTGCGCTACTTCAGCATGAGTGGAAACATCCACTAGATAAAACTTCCATCTCTGTCCAACTGGAAGTTTAATCGCCAAAGTTACCTTTACATTTTTAATGTTGCCTGAAAATCTCTGAACACACTAGGACATGTTCTTTGCAGCAGGCATCTTAATCCTCTGCGCTACTTCAGCATGTATGGAAACAGCCACAAGATAACATTTCCATCTCTTTCCCGCAGGAACTTTAATCGCCAAAGTTACCTTTACATTTTTATTGTTGCCGGAAAACCTCTGAACACACAAGGACATGTTCTTTGCAGCAGGCATTTTAATCCTCTGCACTACTTCAGCATGAGTGGAAACAGGCTCTAGATAAAACTCCCATCTCTCTCCAACAGGATCTTTATTCGCCAAAGTTACCTTTACATTTTTATTGCCGTCTGAAAATGTATGAACACTCAAGGACATGTTCTTTGCAGCAAGCATCTTAATCCTCTGCACTACTTCAGCATGAGTGGAAACAGCCACTAGATAAAACTTCCATCTCTTTCCAGCAGGAACATTAATCGTCAATGTTACCTTTACATTTTTACTGTTGCCTGAAAACCTCTGAACACACGAGCATGTTCTTTGCATCAGGCACCTTAATCCTCTGCGCTTCTTTAACGTGAGTGGAAACAGCCACTAGAGAAAACACTCATATCTCTCTTCAGCAGGAACATTAATCGCCAAAGTTACCTTTACATTTTTATTGTTGCCTGAATACCTCTGAACACACAAGGACATGTTCTTTGCAGCAGGCACCTTAATCCTCTGCGCTTCTTTAACGTGAGTGAAAACAGCCACTAGAGAAAACTCCCATCTCTCTCCAGCAGGAACATTAATCGCCAAAGTTACCTTTACATTTTTAATGTTGCCTGAAAATCTCTGAACACACTAGGACATGTTCTTTGCAGCAGGCATCTTAATCCTCTGTGCTACTTCAGCATGAGTGGAAACAGCCACTAGATAAAACTTCCATCTCTTTCCCGCACGAACTTTATTCGCCAAAGTTACCTTGACATTTTTATTGTTGTCTGAAAACCTCTGAACACACAAGGACATGTTCTTTGCAGCAGGCATCTTAATCCTCTGCGCTACTTTAGCATGAGTGGAATCAGCCACTAGATAAACTTCCGATCTCTCTCCCACAGAAACATTAATTGCCGAGGTCACCTTTACATTTTTATTTTCGCCTGAAAACCTCTTGATACACAAGGACATGTTCTTTGCAGCAGGCATCTTAATCGTCTGTGATCCTTTAGCATCAGTGGAAACAGCCACGAGATAAAACTTCCTTTTCCGTCCTGCAGGAACCTTAATCGCTAAAGATACCTTTGCATTTTTATTGTTGCCTGAAAACCTCTGAACACACAAAGACATGTTCTTTGCAGCAGGCATTTAAATCCCCTGCGCTACTTCAGCATGAGTGGAAACAGCCACTTGATAAAACTTCAATCTCTTTCCCGCAGGAACTTTATTCGCCAAAGTAACATTTACATTTTTATTGTTGCCTAAAAACTTACAGACACACAAGGTTCTTTGCAGCAGGCACGTTAATCCTCTGCGCTACTTTAACATGACTGGAAATAGCCAATAGATAAAACTCCCATTTTTCTCCAGCAGTAACATTAATCGCTAAAGTTACCTTTACATTTTTATTGTTGCCTAAAATCTTACTGACACACAAGGACATGTTCTATGCAGCAGGCACCTTCATCTCTGCGCTACTTTAACATGAGTGGAAACAGCCACTAGATAAAACTGCCATCTCTCTAGAGCAGGACCATTAATCGCCAAAACTACCTTTACATTTTTATTGCTGCCTGAAAACCTCTGAACACATAAGGACATGTTCTTTGCAGCAGGCATCTTAATCCTATGCGCTACTTCAGCATGAGTGGAAACAGCCACTAGATAAAACTTCCATCTCTCTCCAACAGGAACTTTAATCGCCAAAGTTACCTTTACATTTTTATTGTTGCCTGAAAACCTCTGAGCACACAAGGTCATGTTCTTTGCAGCAGGCATGCATCTTAATCCTCTGTGCTACTTTAGCATGAGTGGAAACAGCCACTAAATTAAACTCCCATCTCTCTCCAGCAGGAACATTAATCGCCCAAGTTACCTTTACATTTTTAATGTTGCCTGAAAATCTCTGAACACACTAGGACATGTTCTTTGCAGCAGGCATCTTAATCTTCTGCGCTACTTTAGCATGAGTGAAAACAGCCACTAGATAAAACTTCAATCTCTCTCCAGCAGGAACATGAATCGCCAAAGTTACCTTCACATTTTTATTGGTGCCTAAAAACTTACAGACACACAAGGACATGTTCTATGCAGCAGGCACCTTAATCCTTTGCGCTACTTTATCATGAGTGGAAACAGCCACTAGATAAAACTTCCGATCTCTCTCCCACAGAAACATTAATTGCCGAGGTTCCCTTTACATTTTTATTGTCGCCTGAAAACCTCTTGATACACAAGGACATGTTCTTTGCAGCAGGCGTCTTAATCCTCTGCGATCCATTGGCATCAGTGGAAACAGCCACGAGATAAAATTCCCATCTCTCTCCAACAGGAACTTTAATCGCCAAAGTTACTTATACATTTTTATTGTTGCTTGAAAACCTCTGAACACACAAGAGCATGTTCTTTGCAGCAGACATGCATCCTAATCCTCTGCTCTACATCAGCATCACTGGAAACAGCCACTAAATTAAACTCCCATCTCTCTCCAGCAGGAACATTAATCACCAAAGTGCCCTTTACATTTTTATTGTCACCTGAAAACCTCTGAACACACAAGGAAATGGTCTTTGCAGCAGGCATCTTAATCCTCTGCGCTACTTCAGCATGAGTGGAAACATCCACTAGATAAAACTTCCATCTCTGTCCAACTGGAAGTTTAATCGCCAAAGTTACCTTTACATTTTTAATGTTGCCTGAAAATCTCTGAACACACTAGGACATGTTCTTTGCAGCAGGCATCTTAATCCTCTGCGCTACTTCAGCATGTATGGAAACAGCCACAAGATAAAATTTCCATTTCTTTCCCGCAGGAACTTTAATCGCCAAAGTTACCTTTACATTTTTATTGTTGCCGGAAAACCTCTGAACACACAAGGACATGTTCTTTGCAGCAGGCATTTTAATCCTCTGCACTACTTCAGCATGAGTGGAAACAGACTCTAGATAAAACTCCCATCTCTCTCCAACAAGATCTTTATTCGCCAAAGTTACCTTTACATTTTTATTGCCGTCTGAAAATGTATGAACACTCAAGGACATGTTCTTTGCAGCAAGCATCTTAATCCTTTGCACTACTTCAGCATGAGTGGCAACAGCCACTAGATACAACTTCCATCTCTTTCCAGCAGGAACATTAATCGTCAATGTTACCTTTACATTTTTACTGTTGCCTGAAACCCTCTGAACACACAATAGCATGTTCTTTGCAGCAGACACCTTAATCCTCTGCGCTACTTTAACGTGAGTGGAAACAGCCACTAGATAAAACTCCCATCTCTCTCCAGCAGGAACATTAATCGCCAAGTTACCTTTACAGTTTTTATTGTTGCCTGATAACCTCTGAACACACAAGGACATGTTCTTTGCTGCAGGCATCTTAATCCTCTGCGCTATGTTAGCATGACTGGAAACAGCGACTAGATAAAACTTCTGATCTCTCTCCCACAAAAACATTAATTGCAGAGGTTACATTTACATTTTTATTGTTGCCTAAAAACTTACAGACACACAAGGTTCTTTGCAGCAGGCAGATTAACCCTCTGCGCTACTTTAACTTGAGTGGAAAAAGCAACAAGATAAAACTCCCATCTGTCTCCAGCAGGAACATTAATCGCCAATGTTACCTTTACATTTTTACTGTTGCCTGAAAACCTCTGAACACACAAGAGCATGTTCTTTGCATCAGGCACCTTAATCCTCTGCGCTTCTTTAACGTGAGTGGAAACAGCCACTAGAGAAAACTCCCATCTCTCTCCAGCAGGAACATTAATCGCCAAAGTTACCTTTACATTTTTATTGTTGCCTGAAAACCTCTGAACACACAAGGACATGTTCTTTGCAGCAGGCACCTTAATCCTCTGCGCTTCTTTAACGTGAGTGGAAACAGCCACTAGAGAAAACTCCCATCTCTCTCCAGCAGGAACATTAATCGCCAAAGTTACCTTTACATTTTTAATGTTGCCTGAAAATCTCTGAACACACTAGGACATGTTCTTTGTAGCAGGCATCTTAATCCTCTGTGCTACTTCAGCATGAGTGGAAACAGCCACTAGATAAAACTTCCATCTCTTTCCCGCACGAACTTTATTCGCCAAAGTTACCTTGACATTTTTATTGCTGCCTGAAAACCTCTGAACACATAAGGACATGTTCTTTGCAGCAGGCATCTTAATCCTATGCGCTACTTCAGCATGAGTGGAAACAGCCACTAGATAAAACTTCCATCTCTCTCCAACAGGAACTTTAATCGCCAAAGTTACCTTTACATTGTTATTGTTGCCTGAAAACCTCTGAGCACACAAGGTCATGTTCTTTGCAGCAGGCATGCATCTTAATCCTCTGTGCTACTTTAGCATGAGCGGAAACAGCCACTAGAGAAAACTCCCATCTCTCTCCAGCAGGAACATTAATCGCCAAAGTTACCTTTACATTTTTAATGTTGCCTGAAAATCACTGAACACTCTAGGACATGTTCTTTGCAGCAAACATCTTAATCCTCTGCACTACTTCAGCATGAGTGGAAACAGCCACTAGATAAAACTTCCATCTCTTTCCCGCAGGAACTTTATTCGCCAAAGTTACATTTACATTTTTATTGTTGCCTAAAAACTTACAGACACACAAGGTTCTTTGCAGCAGGCACGTTTACCCTCTGCGCTACTTTAACATGACTGGAAATAGCCAATAGATAAAACTCCCATTTGTCTCCAGCAGTAACATTAATCGCTAAAGTTACCTTTACATTTTTATTGTTGCCTAAAATCTTACTGACACACAAGGACATGTTCTATACAGCAGGCACCTTCATCTCTGCGCTACTTTAACATGAGTGGAAACAGCCACTAGATAAAACTGCCATCTCTCTAGAGCAGGACAATTAATCGCCAAAACTACCTTTACATTTTTATTGTTGCCTGAAAACCTCTGAGCACACAAGGTCATGTTCTTTGCAGCAGGCATGCATCTTAATCCTCTGTGCTACTTTATCATGAGTGGAAACAGCCACTAAATTAAACTCCCATCTCTCTTCAGCAGGAACATTAATCGCCCAAGTTACCTTTACATTTTTAATGTTGCCTGAAAATCTCTGAACACACTAGGACATGTTCTTTGCAGAAGGCATCTTAATCCTCTGTGCTACTTCAGCATGAGTGGAAACAGCCACTAGATAAAACTTCCATCTCTTTCCCGCACAAACTTTATTCGCCAAAGTTACCTTGACATTTTTATTGTTGTCTGAAAACCTCTGAACACACAAGGACATGTTCTTTGCAGCAGGCATCTTAATCATCTGCGCTACTTTAGCATGAGTGGAATCAGCCACTAGATAAACTTCAGATCTCTCTCCCACAGAAACATTAATTGCCGAGGTCACCTTTACATTTTTATTTTCGCCTGAAAATCTCTTGATACACAAGGACATGTTCTTTGCAGCAGGCATCTTAATCGTCTGTGATCCTTTAGCATCAGTGGAAACAGCCACGAGATAAAACTTCCTTTTCCGTCCTGCAGGAACCTTAATCGCTAAAGATACCTTTGCATTTTTATTGTTGCCTGAAAACCTCTGAACACACAAAGACATGTTCTTTGCAGCAGGCATTTAAATCCCCTGCGCTACTTCAGCATGAGTGGAAACAGGCTCTAGATAAAACTCCCATCTCTCTCCAACAGAAACTTTAATCGCCAAAGTTACCTTTACATTTTTACTGTTGCCTGAAAACCTCTGAACACATAAGGACATGTTCTTTGCAGCAGGCATCTTAATCCTATGCGCTACTTCAGCATGAGTGGAAACAGCCACTAGATAAAACTTCCATCTCTCTCCAACAGGAACTTTAATCGCCAAAGTTACCTTTACATTTTTATTGTTGCCTGAAAACCTCTGAGCACACAAGGTCATGTTCTTTGCAGCAGGCATGCATCTTAATCCTCTGTGCTACTTTAGCATGAGTGGAAACAGCCACTAAATTAAACTCCCATCTCTCTCTAGCAGGAACATTAATCGCCCAAGTTACCTTTACATTTTTATTGTTGCCTGAAAACCTCTGAACACACTAGGACATGTTCTTTGCAGCAGGCATCTTAATCTTCTGCGCTACTTTAGCATGAGTGAAAACAGCCACTAGATAAAACTTCCATCTCTCTCCAGCAGGAACATGAATCGCCAAAGTTACCTTTACATTTTTATTGGTGCCTAAAAACTTACAGACACACAAGGACATGTTCTATGCAGCAGGCACCTTAATCCTCTGCGCTACTTTAGCATGAGTGGAAACAGCCACTAGATAAAACTTCTGATCTCTCTCCCACAGAAACATTAATTGCCGAGGTTACCTTTACATTTTTATTGTCGCCTGAAAACCGCTTGATACACAAGGACATGTTCTTTGCAGCAGGCGTCTTAATCCTCTGCGATCCATTGGCATCAGTGGAAACAGCCACGAGATAAAATTCCCATCTCTCTCCAACAGGAACTTTAATCGCCAAAGTTACTTATACATTTTTATTGTCACCTGAAAACCTCTGAACACACAAGGAAATGGTCTTTGCAGCAGGCATCTTAATCCTCTGCGCTACTTCAGCATGAGTGGAAACAGCCACTAAATTAAACTCCCATCTCTCTCCAGCAGGAACATTAATCACCAAAGTGCCTTTTACATTTTTATTGTCACCTGAAAACCTCTGAACACACAAGGAAATGGTCTTTGCAGCAGGCATCTTAATCCTCTGCGCTACTTCAGCATGAGTGGAAACATCCACTAGATAAAACTTCCATCTCTGTCCAACTGGAAGTTTAATCGCCAAAGTTACCTTTACATTTTTAATGTTGCCTGAAAATCTCTGAACACACTAGGACATGTTCTTTGCAGCAGGCATCTTAATCCTCTGCGCTACTTCAGCATGTATGGAAACAGCCACAAGATAACATTTCCATCTCTTTCCCGCAGGAACTTTAATCGCCAAAGTTACCTTTACATTTTTATTGTTGCCGGAAAACCTCTGAACACACAAGGACATGTTCTTTGCAGCAGGCATTTTAATCCTCTGCACTACTTCAGCATGAGTGGAAACAGGCTCTAGATAAAACTCCCATCTCTCTCCAACAGGATCTTTATTCGCCAAAGTTACCTTTACATTTTTATTGCCGTCTGAAAATGTATGAACACTCAAGGACATGTTCTTTGCAGCAAGCATCTTAATCCTCTGCACTACTTCAGCATGAGTGGAAACAGCCACTAGATAAAACTTCCATCTCTTTCCAGCAGGAACATTAATCGTCAATGTTACCTTTACATTTTTACTGTTGCCTGAAAACCTCTGAACACACGAGCATGTTCTTTGCATCAGGCACCTTAATCCTCTGCGCTTCTTTAACGTGAGTGGAAACAGCCACTAGAGAAAACACTCATATCTCTCTTCAGCAGGAACATTAATCGCCAAAGTTACCTTTACATTTTTATTGTTGCCTGAAAACCTCTGAACACACAAGGACATGTTCTTTGCAGCAGGCACCTTAATCCTCTGCGCTTCTTTAACGTGAGTGAAAACAGCCACTAGAGAAAACTCCCATCTCTCTCCAGCAGGAACATTAATCGCCAAAGTTACCTTTACATTTTTAATGTTGCCTGAAAATCTCTGAACACACTAGGACATGTTCTTTGCAGCAGGCATCTTAATCCTCTGTGCTACTTCAGCATGAGTGGAAACAGCCACTAGATAAAACTTCCATCTCTTTCCCGCACGAACTTTGTTCGCCAAAGTTACCTTGACATTTTTATTGTTGTCTGAAAACCTCTGAACACACAAGGACATGTTCTTTGCAGCAGGCATCTTAATCCTCTGCGCTACTTTAGCATGAGTGGAATCAGCCACTAGATAAACTTCCGATCTCTCTCCCACAGAAACATTAATTGCCGAGGTCACCTTTACATTTTTATTTTCGCCTGAAAACCTCTTGATACACAAGGACATGTTCTTTGCAGCAGGCATCTTAATCGTCTGTGATCCTTTAGCATCAGTGGAAAGAGCCACGAGATAAAACTTCCTTTT
The DNA here is from genome assembly GCF_964204655.1 of Triturus cristatus. Classification (NCBI taxonomy): domain Eukaryota; kingdom Metazoa; phylum Chordata; class Amphibia; order Caudata; family Salamandridae; genus Triturus; species Triturus cristatus. Next base: position 70,795,400 of record NC_140579.1, on the reverse strand, counting down.
CCGTCCTGCAGGAACCTTAATCGCTAAAGATACCTTTGCATTTTTATTGTTGCCTGAAAACCTCTGAACACACAAAGACATGTTCTTTGCAGCAGGCATTTAAATCCCCTGCGCTACTTCAGCATGAGTGGAAACAGCCACTAGATAAAACTTCAATCTCTTTCCCGCAGGAACTTTATTCGCCAAAGTTACATTTACATTTTTATTGTTGCCTAAAAACTTACAGACACACAAGGTTCTTTGCAGCAGGCACGTTAATCCTCTGCGCTACTTTAACATGACTGGAAATAGCCAATAGATAAAACTCCCATTTTTCTCCAGCAGTAACATTAATCGCTAAAGTTACCTTTACATTTTTATTGTTGCCTAAAATCTTACTGACACACAAGGACATGTTCTATGCAGCAGGCACCTTCATCTCTGCGCTACTTTAACATGAGTGGAAACAGCCACTAGATAAAACTGCCATCTCTCTAGAGCAGGACCATTAATCGCCAAAACTACCTTTACATTTTTATTGCTGCCTGAAAACCTCTGAACACATAAGGACATGTTCTTTGCAGCAGGCATCTTAATCCTATGCGCTACTTCAGCATGAGTGGAAACAGCCACTAGATAAAACTTCCATCTCTCTCCAACAGGAACTTTAATCGCCAAAGTTACCTTTACATTTTTATTGTTGCCTGAAAACCTCTGAGCACACAAGGTCATGGTCTTTGCAGCAGGCATGCATCTTAATCCTCTGTGCTACTTTAGCATGAGTGGAAACAGCCACTAAATTAAACTCCCATCTCTCTCCAGCAGGAACATTAATCGCCCAAGTTACCTTTACATTTTTAATGTTGCCTGAAAATCTCTGAACACACTAGGACATGTTCTTTGCAGCAGGCATCTTAATCTTCTGCGCTACTTTAGCATGAGTGAAAACAGCCACTAGATAAAACTTCAATCTCTCTCCAGCAGGAACATGAATCGCCAAAGTTACCTTCACATTTTTATTGGTGCCTTAAAACTTACAGACACACAAGGACATGTTCTATGCAGCAGGCACCTTAATCCTTTGCGCTACTTTATCATGAGTGGAAACAGCCACTAGATAAAACTTCCGATCTCTCTCCCACAGAAACATTAATTGCCGAGGTTCCCTTTACATTTTTATTGTCTCCTGAAAACCTCTTGATACACAAGGACATGTTCTTTGCAGCAGGCGTCTTAATCCTCTGCGATCCATTGGCATCAGTGGAAACAGCCACGAGATAAAATTCCCATCTCTCTCCAACAGGAACTTTAATCGCCAAAGTTACTTATACATTTTTATTGTTGCTTGAAAACCTCTGAACACACAAGAGCATGTTCTTTGCAGCAGACATGCATCCTAATCCTCTGCTCTACATCAGCATCACTGGAAACAGCCACTAAATTAAACTCCCATCTCTCTCCAGCAGGAACATTAATCACCAAAGTGCCCTTTACATTTTATTGTCACCTGAAAACCTCTGAACACACAAGGAAATGGTCTTTGCAGCAGGCATCTTAATCCTCTGCGCTACTTCAGCATGAGTGGAAACATCCACTAGATAAAACTTCCATCTCTGTCCAACTGGAAGTTTAATCGCCAAAGTTACCTTTACATTTTTAATGTTGCCTGAAAATCTCTGAACACACTAGGACATGTTCTTTGCAGCAGGCATCTTAATCCTCTGCGCTACTTCAGCATGTATGGAAACAGCCACAAGATAAAATTTCCATTTCTTTCCCGCAGGAACTTTAATCGCCAAAGTTACCTTTACATTTTTATTGTTGCCGGAAAACCTCTGAACACACAAGGACATGTTCTTTGCAGCAGGCATCTTAATCCTCTGCACTACTTCAGCATGAGTGGAAACAGATTCTAGATAAAACTCCCATCTCTCTCCAACAGGATCTTTATTCGCCAAAGTTACCTTTACATTTTTATTGCCGTCTGAAAACGTATGAACACTCAAGGACATGTTCTTTGCAGCAAGCATCTTAATCCTTTGCACTACTTCAGCATGAGTGGCAACAGCCACTAGATAAAACTTCCATCTCTTTCCAGCAGGAACATTAATCGTCAATGTTACCTTTACATTTTTACTGTTGCCTGAAACCCTCTGAACACACAATAGCATGTTCTTTGCAGCAGACACCTTAATCCTCTGCGCTACTTTAACGTGAGTGGAAACAGCCACTAGATAAAACTCCCATCTCTCTCCAGCAGGAACATTAATCGCCAAGTTACCTTTACAGTTTTTATTGTTGCCTGATAACCTCTGAACACACAAGGACATGTTCTTTGCTGCAGGCATCTTAATCCTCTGCGCTACGTTAGCATGACTGGAAACAGCGACTAGATAAAACTTCTGATCTCTCTCCCACAAAAACATTAATTGCAGAGGTTACATTTACATTTTTATTGTTGCCTAAAAACTTACAGACACACACGGTTCTTTGCAGCAGGCAGATTAACCCTCTGCGCTACTTTAACATGAGTGGAAAAAGCAACAAGATAAAACTCCCATCTGTCTCCAGCAGGAACATTAATCGCCAATGTTACCTCTACATTTTTACTGTTGCCTGAAAACCTCTGAACACACAAGAGCATGTTCTTTGCATCAGGCACCTTAATCCTCTGCGCTTCTTTAACGTGAGTGGAAACAGCCACTAGAGAAAACTCCCATCTCTCTCCAGCAGGAACATTAATCGCCAAAGTTACCTTTACATTTTTATTGTTGCCTGAAAACCTCTGAACACACAAGGACATGTTCTTTGCAGCAGGCACCTTAATCCTCTGCGCTTCTTTAACGTGAGTGGAAACAGCCACTAGAGAAAACTCCCATCTCTCTCCAGCAGGAACATTAATCGCCAAAGTTACCTTTACATTTTTAATGTTGCCTGAAAATCTCTGAACACACTAGGACATGTTCTTTGTAGCAGGCATCTTAATCCTCTGTGCTACTTCAGCATGAGTGGAAACAGCCACTAGATAAAACTTCCATCTCTTTCCCGCACGAACTTTATTCGCCAAAGTTACCTTGACATTTTTATTGCTGCCTGAAAACCTCTGAACACATAAGGACATGTTCTTTGCAGCAGGCATCTTAATCCTATGCGCTACTTCAGCATGAGTGGAAACAGCCACTAGATAAAACTTCCATCTCTCTCCAACAGGAACTTTAATCGCCAAAGTTACCTTTACATTGTTATTGTTGCCTGAAAACCTCTGAGCACACAAGGTCATGTTCTTTGCAGCAGGCATGCATCTTAATCCTCTGTGCTACTTTAGCATGAGTGGAAACAGCCACTAGAGAAAACTCCCATCTCTCTCCAGCAGGAACATTAATCGCCAAAGTTACCTTTACATTTTTAATGTTGCCTGAAAATCACTGAACACACTAGGACATGTTCTTTGCAGCAAACATCTTAATCCTCTGCACTACTTCAGCATGAGTGGAAACAGCCACTAGATAAAACTTCCATCTCTTTCCCGCAGGAACTTTATTCGCCAAAGTTACATTTACATTTTTATTGTTGCCTAAAAACTTACAGACACACAAGGTTCTTTGCAGCAGGCACGTTTACCCTCTGCGCTACTTTAACATGACTGGAAATAGCCAATAGATAAAACTCCCATTTGTCTCCAGCAGTAACATTAATCGCTAAAGTTACCTTTACATTTTTATTGTTGCCTAAAATCTTACTGACACACAAGGACATGTTCTATACAGCAGGCACCTTCATCTCTGCGCTACTTTAACATGAGTGGAAACAGCCACTAGATAAAACTGCCATCTCTCTAGAGCAGGACAATTAATCGCCAAAACTACCTTTACATTTTTATTGTTGCCTGAAAACCTCTGAGCACACAAGGTCATGTTCTTTGCAGCAGGCATGCATCTTAATCCTCTGTGCTACTTTATCATGAGTGGAAACAGCCACTAAATTAAACTCCCATCTCTCTTCAGCAGGAACATTAATCGCCCAAGTTACCTTTACATTTTTAATGTTGCCTGAAAATCTCTGAACACACTAGGACATGTTCTTTGCAGAAGGCATCTTAATCCTCTGTGCTACTTCAGCATGAGTGGAAACAGCCACTAGATAAAACTTCCATCTCTTTCCCGCACGAACTTTATTCGCCAAAGTTACCTTGACATTTTTATTGTTGTCTGAAAACCTCTGAACACACAAGGACATGTTCTTTGCAGCAGGCATCTTAATCATCTGCGCTACTTTAGCATGAGTGGAATCAGCCACTAGATAAACTTCAGATCTCTCTCCCACAGAAACATTAATTGCCGAGGTCACCTTTACATTTTTATTTTCGCCTGAAAATCTCTTGATACACAAGGACATGTTCTTTGCAGCAGGCATCTTAATTGTCTGTGATCCTTTAGCATCAGTGGAAACAGCCACGAGATAAAACTTCCTTTTCCGTCCTGCAGGAACCTTAATCGCTAAAGATACCTTTGCATTTTTATTGTTGCCTGAAAACCTCTGAACACACAAAGACATGTTCTTTGCAGCAGGCATTTAAATCCCCTGCGCTACTTCAGCATGAGTGGAAACAGGCTCTAGATAAAACTCCCATCTCTCTCCAACAGAAACTTTAATCGCCAAAGTTACCTTTACATTTTTACTGTTGCCTGAAAACCTCTGAACACATAAGGACATGTTCTTTGCAGCAGGCATCTTAATGCTCTGTGTTACTTTAGCATGAGTGGAACAGCCACTAGATAAAACTTCCGATCTCTCTCCCACAGAAACATTAATTGCCGAGGTTACCTTTACATTTTTATTGTCGCCCTAAAACCTCTGAACACAAAAGAGCATGTTCTTTGCAGCAGGCATCTTAATCCTCCGTGATCCTTTAGCATCAGTGGAAACAGCCACGAGATAAAACTTCCTTTTCCGTCCTGCAGGAACCTTAATCGCCAATGTTATCTTTACATTTTTATTGTCGCCCTAAAACCTCTGAACACAAAAGAGCATGTTCTTTGCAGCAGGCATTTTAATCCTCTGCGCTACTTTAACGTGAGGGGAAACAGCCACTAGATAAAACTCCCATCTCTCTCCAGCAGGAACATTAATCGCCAAAGTTACCTTGACATTTTTATTGTTGCCTGAAAACCTCTGAACACACAAGGACATGTTCTTTGCAGCAGGCGTCTTAATCCTCTGCGCTACTTTAGCATGAGTGGAATCAGCCACTAGATAAACTTCCGATCTCTCTCCCACAGAAACATTAATTGCCGAGGTTACCTTTACATTTTTATTGTCGCCTGAAAACCTTTTGATACACAAGGACATGTTCTTTGCAGCATGCATCTTAATCCTCTGTGATCCTTTAGCATCAGTGGAAACAGCCACGAGATAAAACTTCCTTTTCCCTCCTGCACAAACCTTAATCGCTAAAGATACCTTTAGATTTTTCTTGTTGCCTGAAAGCCTCTGAACACACAAGGACATGTTCTTTGCAGCAGGTATATTAATCCTCTGCGCTACTTCAGCATGAGTGGAAACAGCCACTAGATAAAAATTCAATCTCTTTCCCCCAGGAACTTTAATCGCCAAAGTTACTTATACATTTTTATTGTTGCTTGAAAACCTCTGAACACACAAGAACATGTTCTTTGCAACAGGCATCTTAATCCTCTGCGCTACTTCAGCATGAGTGGAAACAGCCTCTAGATAAAACTTCCATCTCTTTCGCGCAAAAACTTTAATCGCAAAAGTTACCTTTACATTTTTATTGTTGTCTGAAAACCTCTGAGCACACAAGGTCATGTTCTTTGCAGCAGGCATGCATCTTAATCCTCTGTGCTACTTTAGCATGAGTGGAAACAGCCACTAAATTAAACTCCCATCTCTCTCCAGCAGGAACATTAATCGCCCAAGTTACCTTTACATTGTTAATGTTGCCTGAAAATCTCTGAACACACTAGGACATGTTCTTTGCAGCAGGCATCTTAATCCTCTGCGCTACTTCAGCATGTATGGAAACAGCCACAAGATAAAATTTCCATCTCTTTCCCGCAGGAACTTTAATCGCCAAAGTTACCTTTACATTTTTATAGTTGCCGGAAAACCTCTGAACACACAAGGACATGTTCTTTGCAGCAGGCATTTTAATCCTCTGCACTACTTCAGCATGAGTGGAAACAAGCTCTAGATAAAACTCCCATCTCTTTCCCGCACAAACTTTATTCGCCAAAGTTACCTTGACATTTTTATTGTTGTCTGAAAACCTCTGAACACACAAGGACATGTTCTTTGCAGCAGGCATCTGAATCCTCTGCGCTACTTTAGCATGAGTGGAATCAGCCACTAGATAAACTTCCGATCTCTCTCCCACAGAAACATTAATTGCCGAGGTCACCTTTACATTTTTATTTTCGCCTGAAAACCTCTTGATACACAAGGACATATTCTTTGCAGCAGGTATCCTAATCGTCTGTGATCCTTTAGCATCAGTGGAAACAGCCACGTGATAAAACTTCCTTTTCCGTCCTGCAGGAACCTTAATCGCTAAAGATACCTTTGCATTTTTATTGTTGCCTGAAAACCTCTGAACACACAAAGACATGTTCTTTGCAGCAGGCATTTAAATCCCCTGCGCTACTTCAGCATGAGTGGAAACAGCCACTAGATAAAAATTCAATCTCTTTCCCGCAGGAACTTTATTCGCCAAAGTTACATTTAAATTTTTATTGTTGCCTAAAAACTTACAGACATACAAGGTTCTTTGCAGCAGGCACGTTAATCCTCTGCGCTACTTTAACATGACTGGAAATAGCCAATAGATAAAACTCCCATTTTTCTCCAGCAGTAACATTAATCGCTAAAGTTACCTTTACATTTTTATTGTTGCCTAAAATCTTACTGACACACAAGGACATGTTCTATGCAGCAGGCACCTTCATCTCTGCGCTACTTTAACATGAGAGGAAACAGCCACTAGATAAAACTGCCAACTCTCTAGAGCAGGACCATTAATCGCCAAAACTACCTTTATATTTTTATTGTTGCCTGAACACCTCTGAACACATAAGGACATGTTCTTTGCAGCAGGCATCTTAATCCTATGCGCTACTTCAGCATGAGTGGAAACAGCCACTAGATAAAACTTCCTCTCTCTCCAACAGGAACTTTCAATCGCCAAAGTTACCTTTACATTTTTATTGTTGCCTGAAAACCTCTGAGCACACAAGGTCATGTTCTTTGCCGCAGGCATGCATCTTAATCCTCTGTGCAACTTTAGCATGAGTGGAAACAGCCACTAAATTAAACTCCCATCTCTCTCCAGCAGGAACATTAATCGCCCAAGTTACCTTTACATTTTTAATGTTGCCTGAAAATCTCTGAACACACTAGGACATGTTCTTTGCAGCAGGCATCTTAATCTTCTGCGCTACTTTAGCATGAGTGAAAACAGCCACTAGATAAAACTTCCATCTCTCTCCAGCAGGAACATGAATCGCCAAAGTTACCTTTACATTTTTATTGGTGCCTAAAAACTTACAGACACACAAGGACATGTTCTATGCAGCAGGCACCTTAATCCTCTGCGCTACTTTAGCATGAGTGGAAACTGCCACTAGATAAAACTTCCGATCTCTCTCCCACAGAAACATTAATTGCCGAGGTTACCTTTACATTTTTATTGTCGCCTGAAAACCTCTTGATACACAAGGACATGTTCTTTGCAGCAGGCGTCTTAATCCTCTGCGATCCATTGGCATCAGTGGAAACAGCCACGAGATAAAATTCCCATCTCTCTCCAACAGGAACTTTAATCGCCAAAGTTACTTATACATTTTTATTGTTGCTTGAAAACCTCTGAACACACAAGAGCATGTTCTTTGCAGCAGACATGCATCCTAATCCTCTGCTCTACATCAGCATCACTGGAAACAGCCACTAAATTAAACTCCCATCTCTCTCCAGCAGGAACATTAATCACCAAAGTGCCCTTTACATTTTTATTGTCACCTGAAAACCTCTGAACACACAAGGAAATGGTCTTTGCAGCAGGCATCTTAATCCTCTGTGCTACTTCAGCATGAGTGGAAACATCCACTAGATAAAACTTCCATCTCTGTCCAACTGGAAGTTTAATCGCCAAAGTTACCTTTACATTTTTAATGTTGCCTGAAAATCTCTGAACACACAAGGACATGTTCTTTGCAGCAGGCATCTTAATCATCTGCGCTACTTCAGCATGAGTGGAAACAGGCTCTAGATAAAACTCCCATCTCTCTCCAACAGGATCTTTATTCGCCAAAGTTACCTTTACATTTTTATTGCCGTCTGAAAACGTATGAACACGCAAGGACATGTTCTTTGCAGCAAGCATCTTAATCTTCTGCACTACTTCAGCATGAGTGGAAACAGCCACTAGATAAAACTTCCTCTCTCTCCAACAGGAACTTTAATCGCCAAAGTTACCTTTACATTTTTATTGTTGCCTGAAAACCTCTGAGCACACAAGGTCATGTTCTTTGCAGCAGGCATGCATCTTAATCCTCTGTGCTACTTTAGCATGAGTGGAAACAGCCACTAAATTAAACTCCCATCTCTCTCCAGCAGGAACATTAATCGCCCAAGTTACCTTTACATTTTTAATGTTGCCTGAAAATCTCTGAACACACTAGGACATGTTCTTTGCAGCAGGCATCTTAATCCTCTGCGCTACTTTAGCATGTATGGAAACAGCCACAAGATAAAATTTCCATCTCTTTCCCGCAGGAACTTTAATCGCCAAAGTTACCTTTACATTTTTATAGTTGCCGGAAAACCTCTGAACACACAAGGACATGTTCTTTGCAGCAGGCATTTTAATCCTCTGCACTACTTCAGCATGAGTGGAAACAAGCTCTAGATAAAACTCCCATCTCTCTCCAACCGGATCTTTATTCGCCAAAGTTACCTTTACATTTTTATGGCCCTCTGAAAACGTATGAACACTCAAGGACATGTTCTTTGCAGCAAGCATCTTAATCCTCTGCACTACTTCAGCATGAGTGGAAACAGCCACTAGATAAAACTTCCATCTCTTTCCCGCAGGAACTTTATTCGCCAAAGTTACCTTTACATTTTTATTATTGCCTGAAAACCTCTGAACACACAAGGTCATGTTCTTTGCAGCAGGCATCTTAATCCTCTGTGCTACATTAGCATCACTGGAAACAGGCATTAAATTAAACTCCCATCTCTCTCCAGCAGGAACGTTAATCGACAATGTTACCTTTACATTTTTACTGTTGCCTGAAACCCTCTGAACACACAATAGCATGTTCTTTGCAGCAGGCACCTTAATCCTCTGCACTACTTTAACGTGAGTGGAAACAGCCACTAGATAAAACTCCCATCTCTCTCCAGCAGGAACATTAATCGCCAAGTTACCTTTACAGTTTTTATTGTTGCCTGATAACCTCTGAACACACAAGGACATGTTCTTTGCAGCAGGCATCTTAATCCTCTGCGCTACTTTAGCATGACTGGAAACAGCCACTAGATAAAACTTCTGATCTCTCTCCCACAAAAACATTAATTGGAGAGGTTACCTTTACTTTTTTATTGTTGCCTAAAAACTTACAGACACACAAGGTTCTTTGCAGCAGGCAGATTAATCCTCTGCGCTACTTTAACATGAGTGGAAACAGCCACAAGATAAAACTCCCATCTGTCTCCAGCAGTAACATTAATGGCTAATGTTACCTTTACATTTTTATTGTTGCCTGAAAACCTCTGAACACACACGGAAATGTTCTTTGCAGCAGGCATCTTAATCCTTTGCGCTACTTTAGGATGAGTGGAAACAGCCACTACATAAAACTTCCGATCTCTCTCCCACAAAAACATTAATTGCCGAGGTTACCTTTACATTTTTATTGTTGCCTAAAAACCTCTGAACACACAAGGACATGTTCCTTGCAGTAGGCATCTGAATCCTCTGTGATCCTTTAGCATTAGTAGAAACAGCCACTAGATAAAACTTCCATTTATGTCCTGCAGGAACCTTAATTGCCAAAGTTACCTTTACATTTTTATTGTTGCCTGAAAACCTGTGAACACACAAGAACACGTTATTTGCAAGAGGCATCTTAATCCTTTGTGCTACTTCAGCATGAGTGGAAACAGCCAGTGTATAAAACTCCCATCTTTCTCCAGCAGGAACATTAATCACCAAAGTTACATTTATATTTTTATTGTTGCCTGAAAATCTCTGAACACACTAGGACATGTTCTTTGCAGCAGGCATCTTAATCCTCTGTGCTACTTCAGCATGAGTGGAAACAGCCACTAGATAAAACTTCCATCTCTGTCCCACATGAACTTTATTTGCCAAAGTTACCTTGACATTTTTATTGTTGTCTGAAAACCTCTGAACACACAAGGACATGTTCTTTGCAGCAGGCATCTTAATCCTCTGCGCTACTTTAGCATGAGTGGAATCAGCCACTAGATAAACTACCGATCTCTCTCCTACAGAAACATTAATTGCCGAGGTCACCTTTACATTTTTATTTTCGCCTGAAAACCTCTTGATACACAAGGACATGTTCTTTGCAGCAGGCATCTTAATCGTCTGTGATCCTTCAGCATCAGTGGAAACAGCCACGAGATAAAACTTCCTTTTCCGTCCTGCAGGAACCTTAATCGCTAAAGATACATTTGCATTTTTATTGTTGCCTGAAAGCCTCTGAACACACAAGGACATGTTCTTTGCAGCAGGTATCTTAATCCTCTGCGCTACTTCAGCATGAGTGGAAACAGCCACTAGATAAAAATTCAATCTCTTTCCCCCAGGAACTTTAATCGCCAAAGTTACATTTACATTTTTATTGTTGCCTAAAAACTTACAGACACACAAGGTTCTTTGCAGCAGGCACGTTAATCCTCTGCGCTACTTTAACATGACTGGAAATAGCCAATAGATAAAACTCCCATTTTTCTCCAGCAGTAACATTAATCGCTAAAGTTACCTTTACATTTTTATTGTTGCCTAAAATCTTACTGACACACAAGGACATGTTCTATGCAGCAGGCACCTTCATCTCTGCGCTACTTTAACATGAGTGGAAACAGCCACTAGATAAAACTGCCATCTCTCTAGAGCAGGACCATTAATCGCCAAAACTACCTTTACATTTTTATTGCTGCCTGAAAACCTCTGAACACATAAGGACATGTTCTTTGCAGCAGGCATCTTAATCCTATGCGCTACATCAGCATGAGTGGAAACAGCCACTAGATAAAACTTCCATCTCTCTCCAACTGGAACTTTAATCGCCAAAGTTACCTTTACATTTTTATTGTTGCCTGAAAACCTCTGAGCACACAAGGTCATGTTCTTTGCAGCAGGCATGCATCTTAATCCTCTGTGCTACTTTAGCATGAGTGGAAACAGCCACTAAATTAAACTCCCATCTCTCTCTAGCAGGAACATTAATCGCCCAAGTTACCTTTACATTTTTAATGTTGCCTGAAAATCTCTGAACACACTAGGACATGTTCTTTGCAGCAGGCATCTTAATCTTCTGCGCTACTTTAGCATGAGTGAAAACAGCCACTAGATAAAACTTCCATCTCTCTCCAGCAGGAACATGAATCGCCAAAGTTACCTTTACATTTTTATTGGTGCCTAAAAACTTACAGACACACAAGGACATGTTCTATGCAGCAGGCACCTTAATCCTCTGCGCTACTTTAGCATGAGTGGAAACAGCCACTAGATAAAACTTCTGATCTCTCTCCCACAGAAACATTAATTGCCGAGGTTACCTTTACATTTTTATTGTCGCCTGAAAACCGCTTGATACACAAGGACATGTTCTTTGCAGCAGGCGTCTTAATCCTCTGCGATCCATTGGCATCAGTGGAAACAGCCACGAGATAAAATTCCCATCTCTCTCCAACAGGAACTTTAATCGCCAAAGTTACTTATACATTTTTATTGTTGCTTGAAAACCTCTGAACACACAAGAGCATGTTCTTTGCAGCAGACATGCATCCTAATCCTCTGCTCTACATCAGCATCACTGGAAACAGCCACTAAATTAAACTCTCATCTCTCTCCAGCAGGAACATTAATCACCAAAGTGCCTTTTACATTTTTATTGTCACCTGAAAACCTCTGAACACACAAGGAAATGGTCTTTGCAGCAGGCATCTTAATCCTCTGCGCTACTTCAGCATGAGTGGAAACATCCACTAGATAAAACTTCCATCTCTGTCCAACTGGAAGTTTAATCGCCAAAGTTACCTTTACATTTTTAATGTTGCCTGAAAATCTCTGAACACACTAGGACATGTTCTTTGCAGCAGGCATCTTAATCCTCTGCACTACTTCAGCATGTATGGAAACAGCCACAAGATAACATTTCCATCTCTTTCCCGCAGGAACTTTAATCGCCAAAGTTACCTTTACATTTTTATTGTTGCCGGAAAACCTCTGAACACACAAGGACATGTTCTTTGCAGCAGGCATTTTAATCCTCTGCACTACTTCAGCATGAGTGGAAACAGGCTCTAGATAAAACTCCTATCTCTCTCCAACAGGATCTTTATTCGCCAAAGTTACCTTTACATTTTTATTGCCGTCTGAAAATGTATGAACACTCAAGGACATGTTCTTTGCAGCAAGCATCTTAATCCTCTGCACTACTTCAGCATGAGTGGAAACAGCCACTAGATAAAACTTCCATCTCTTTCCAGCAGGAACATTAATCGTCAATGTTAGCTTTACATTTTTACTGTTGCCTGAAAACCTCTGAACACACAAGAGCATGTTCTTTGCATCAGGCACCTTAATCCTCTGCGCTTCTTTAACGTGAGTGGAAACAGCCACTAGAGAAAACACTCATATCTCTCTTCAGCAGGAACATTAATCGCCAAAGTTACCTTTACATTTTTCTTGTTGCCTGAAAACCTCTGAACACACAAGGACATGTTCTTTGCAGCAGGCACCTTAATCCTCTGCGCTTCTTTAACGTGAGTGATAACAGCCACTAGAGAAAACTCCCATCTCTCTCCAGCAGGAACATTAATCGCCAAAGTTACCTTTACATTTTTAATGTTGCCTGAAAATCTCTGAACACACTAGGACAAGTTCTTTGCAGCAGGCATCTTAATCCTCTGTGCTACTTCAGCATGAGTGGAAACAGCCACTAGATAAAACTTCCATCTCTTTCCCGCACGAACTTTATTCGCCAAAGTTACCTTGACATTTTTATTGTTGTCTGAAAACCTCTGAACACACAAGGACATGTTCTTTGCAGCAGGCATCTTAATCCTCTGCGCTACTTTAGCATGAGTGGAATCAGCCACTAGATAAACTTCCGATCTCTCACCCACAGAAACATTAATTGCCGAGGTCACCTTTACATTTTTATTTTCGCCTGAAAACCTCTTGATACACAAGGACATGTTCTTTGCAGCAGGTACACAAAAGGATAGTCACAGTGGAAACAGATTTAGAGGAGTAAAAGAGCATACATTTGTTAGTGATTCGAACAAATTTAACGACACCACCTATTTCCTGCATGTATGACCATCATTTAATTGATTATCCAAAATTTCAGTCAAAAGGAAGATCAGCAATTTAAATTAAGGCCAAAAACATCACAATGTCAACATATTTAAATACATATAGGTGTAAGGTACGTGATAAGTGCAAGATTTTGGGATTAGTGCAGGACGTTGTGAGGGAGGGAGGTTGCGAAAAAATAGGAACATCCACAATTTGTTGAAGAACCTAACCTGCCAATTGAATGGCCACAAAACTTAAATCAGACAACACAAAATAAGACAGCAGTTGTACATTCACTGACAATCTCCTGTGTTGATTGAAGACAGAAGTAAGTCGACGTTTCGACCCCTGTTAGGACCAGCAAATTGGTTTGCTTGGAGTTGGGGTCTTCATCAGGACCAAGGGAATGGGCTTACACCTAGGGGCAAGGGTCAAAGATGTAAAAAAGTGAGGTGTGTCTGTCATAACCATTATAATTAAGAAAGAAAAAATGATAAAAATTACCAGCATCAGCAGCATGCATCAAGCTGGAAAATTGGGAAGGGGCCAATCAGTGCTCCTGGGAAAAAGGAAAAGAGACGAGGAATACCACTGAAACCATACTTTAAAATCACAATGAGTGTCCATAAAACCTGAGTGACAAAAATACTCACCCAAGGTGTAGTATTCCACCACTCGATAAGTGAGTCAGGGAACGGCTGAATAAATCAGCATAGACAAGGATCCGTTAATGTCCAAAGCTGAAAAAAGGGGTGAGGAAAGGAGAATTATTCTCCAACACTCGGATCATTAATTTCTATAAACATGTCCGAGAACGCAGCGCATATGGGGTTAATTGAACCATTAATTATATTACGCGGGAAAAAGGGGAGTTGTGAACCTATCACTCGAATCAGAAAGTCATTAGGAGAATGTCCGAGATCGCAGCGCATATCTAGCTCGTCATTGGTCATTAACAAAGCATGCGGGAGATTATAAACGAAACCTGGGAAAATAATCTCCACACAGGGTGTAACAACCCTCAATAATGCGATAACGGAAAAGAGGGAACCACTGAGTCAGCAGAATGCAACATACCTCAAGGGCCGCGTCGAGCGTTCTGACAGCTAACCCTGGGCTTGGTCACATGACCATTAAAATACAGAACAGACGCGCGCACAACCGGAATAGTTGCGCCCTGATTGGTGGAAACTCAGGGGTGTGTGTGGCTACGTGTTCGGATGTGATTACACATTCAAACAGAGCCGGGGGTTCTTTCAGCTGCAATAATGCGTTAACGAGAGAGAGAGAGGGAAGCGAAAACACAGAGGCTGCAGGAAGTAACATACCTCAAGGGCCGCGTCGGGCAGTCTGACAGCTAACCCTGGGCTTGGTCACATGACCATTTAAATACCAAACAGACGCGCGCACACCCGGAAGGATTGCGCCCTGATTGGTGGAAACTCGGGGGGGTGTATTGCTGCCTGTTCTGATGTCGGCTCAAGCAAAGCAGGGACCATTTGCTGGTTCTAGGCTCATAACCACAGTACAAAAGGTAATATGATAATATGATCACTACAGTGAATGATACGAAGACAACCATACCATCGAACATAATTGATACAGTCCTTGTTGGTGGTAGAAAAATTTGTTGCTGATTACCCAACATACAGAATATTATAAGACAACTGACACCACTGAAAGACACAGCAATTATAGTGCACAATGGGTTTAACTGTAATGTAAAATGGACACATAACATCACTTAAAACCACAGCAATTACTGTATGCAGTGGGGTTGTCTATGATGTAGACTGGACAGTGTGGGATGTATAGCCCTCAGTATCATGATGCTTAACCATTATTTAATAAAGATAGTTGGGTGTAGGTTGCATCAAGTTCATTAAGGCCACAAAGGACAGAATCAAACCGGTCCATCCATTTACATTCCCTGATGTTGAGAATTGAGCCAAGGTCACCACCCCTAACGCCCAGTGTTATGGCTTCAATTACCAGCCATTTTATCGATTCAGGGGAATGGTTGCATGTTTTAAAATGGTCGACCATGGGTGCTCCAGGAGTGGTACATCTTATCCTGCTGCAGTGTTGTAGTATCCGGCATTTCACTTTCTGGGTAGTCTGGCCTATGTAAATCTTATTGCAGGGGCAGACTATCGCATAGATGACGTTCTTAGTATTGCAATTGGTGAGCGTCTTTAAATCCACCGTACAGTTGTTATGTTGGAACGTCTTTGTTTCAATGGTCAGATTGCAGGCTTTGCACTGTCCACATTTGACATGGCCCGTAGGAGCTGGAAGATGCCATAGCGATTCAATGGTTGGTCTAGTCGGTGTTTCCAAGAGAGACTTGACCACATGATCGCGCACATTTTTACCTTTCTTGAAGGAATGCATTGGGGGTTCGGTGAGCTGTAGTTCTGCTGACACCAAATGCCAATGTTTATTGACAATCTTGCGGATGTCGTTACTCATGGTGTTAAAAGTAGTAACACATATTAGTCTGTTAGGATCATCCGTCCGTACTTTAGGATTGAGTAGGAGGTCTCTATGGTTGTACCAGGCTCTCTTGCGGGCCCTCTTGACAAGCCTCCGAGGATAGCCGCGTTCGATCAATCTAAGGATGAGGTCATCAGATTCCGTGAAGAAATCATCTTTTCTGGAACAGTTCCTCCTGATCCTAAGAAACTGGCCGAAAGGAAGGTTATCGCGTAGTCCTCTAGGGTGGTGACTTCCATACCTCAATAAGGTGTTTCTTTCCGTAGTTTTACGGAACAGGGTTGTATAAAGACAGTCATCCATAGCCTTGATGGTGATATCAAGAAAATCAATACTAGACTTGTCCTTAGTCATAGTAAACCGAATATCAACCAATCTATCATTCAACCAACGGAAAAACTCATCCAGTTCCTGGTCGTTGCCTGTCCAAATCATCAGGACGTCATCGATATAACGTTTCCAATACGTGACTTTTTGACTGAACGGATTTGCGATGTTACTGACAAAGGTCTGCTCAAAGTTGTCCATATACAAAATGGCCAGGTCTGGGGCAAAGCTGGCACCCATCGCGACGCCTTTCGTTTGCATGAAAAAGTCATTTTGAAAGAAAAAGAAATTCTGTGTCATTGCTATATTGAGCAATTGAATGATGAAATCCGAGGGAACTTGCATCGGTTGGGTTCTTGTCTCCAAATATTTCAAAGTCACCTCCAATGCGTGTTGTTGAGGGATACTAGTATATAGGGACACAATGTCCAGTGTCACTAGAATTTGGGTGGCTGGATCGAAAGGCATCCCATCAACCAGATTGATAACTTGCATGGTGTCCCGCAGGTACGAATCTGTATTTTCTGCCAAGGGCTTCAAGAAAAAATCGATGTATTTACATAGTGGCTCGAGAATTGAGCCACACCCCGAGACTATGGGGCGGCCGGGTGGCCTTTCCTGGTTTTTATGTACCTTGGGTAAGGTGTAGATTGTCGGAAGACGAGGCTGAGGCTGATTAAAAAATTGGAACTCCAGGTTCGAAAGGAAACCTTGGGCGAGGCCATCTTGAGTCACTCGAAGGATCATGGTACTGATCTTTTTGGTGGGATTTGGATTGAGTCTAGTATAGCTGATGCCATCATTCAATTGAGAATAGAGTTCTTCCTTATAGTTTTCCACGCTCTGTAATACGATGGCTCCACCCTTGTCAGCGGGTTTGATGACAATAGAGTGGTTATTCCTCAAGTCATCCAGGGCCTTTCGTTCCGCAGAGGTGACATTGTGTTTGACATACTTTCTAGTGGAGCAGATTCTTAGTGCCTCCTTAAGTACAGTACTTTCATAGGTCAAAATCCGATGTGAGACCATTTGAGAAGTAGGTGTGAATGTGGAGGGAGTACGTAGGCCAGTACAGGATGTAGTCGTACTCACAGGAGCCTGACGAAAGAAGTAGCGTAACCGTATTTTTCGAAAGAACCGGTGTAACTCAGTCTGAAGGTTGAATTTGTTGGGATAGGTCGTAGGAACATATGATAGGCCTTTACTCAAAATCCGGTGTTCATCATCGGTAAGTATATGATTAGACAGGTTCATGATGGGATCCTTTGGAGTGCCTACCAACGATAGACCCGGCGTCTCGTTTGAATTTCTCCATGTGGTTCCTGAGGGAAGTGTACCTGCTTCTGGGCAGTATTCATCCCTTGTTGCTGAACTCTGTCCCAACCCTGGCCTTGTTGTAAGCGGCCGCGTCCGCGTCCTCTGTTCCAATTCCAATTCGCATTTCTTCCCCTGGGTGGTAGCCATTGTCGGTCCTCTAAAAAAGCCGGTCCAGAGGGTGGATAATAGGCAGTATCCTGAGGTTGGTACCCTGTGTAGTTCCCTGCCTGTTCACCCTCACTGCCCGTGGAGCCAGACGACTCCGAGAAATTCGTGAATCTGCGAGTACCTCGAAAGCCACCTCTTCCTCTGTTGAAGAAACGACCCTGTTGGTCTTGCTTGTAATAATCTTCCTGTAGGTACGGATAGGTCAATTTCTTATCATAAAAACGGACGTCTTTAGAAAGTTTGTCCAATTTCTTGGTTTGTGTGTTGACATCAAATTCCTTGATGGTTTTCTCAAAGCGTTCTAGAGCCTCCTTGGCATTTGTTAGTGCATTATCTGTAGAAATGTCCCGTTTTAAATCAGCAATTTCCTTCATCAATAATTCGACCTGTTCAAGGGCAGTCTCAACTCCCAGGACCATCCAGTGGCGTGAACAGTTGTTGGCCACGAAGCTGAAGCCCTCCTTGAACTTGGGTTGATCCACAAAGATCGCTGGTTCGTTCTTAACCTGCAATCCAACCGGTATGACGTTTGACTGTAGATATTTGGTCAGAAAGTGGCCGTGCAGCCTGGTGCGGATCAGCTTCTTCTCTAATCTCTCTAGTTTGTTGATCTTCTCATTAAGAGACACATCAATGTTTGGGGTATTCGAAGAAATGAAAAGGTTGGAGGGATCTTGAATAAGTGTGGTAATGTATTCCTCAGTGTATGATAATGTCTCATTGCCTAACATAATGAAAAAGGATTAAAAATGAATACCCTCGCAGGACAAGGCCTGCACTATAGAGAGTTATGTATCAATGGGGTAACCCGGTAGACCACTGGACTCGGGTATAGATAGGTACACAAAAGGATAGTCACAGTGGAAACAGATTTAGAGGAGTAAAAGAGCATACATTTGTTAGTGATTCGAACAAATTTAACGACACCACCTATTTCCTGCATGTATGACCATCATTTAATTGATTATCCAAAATTTCAGTCAAAAGGAAGATCAGCAATTTAAATCAAGGCCAAAAACATCACAATGTCAACATATTTAAATACATATAGGTGTAAGGTACGTGATAAGTGCAAGATTTTGGGATTAGTGCAGGACGTTGTGAGGGAGGGAGGTTGCGAAAAAATAGGAACATCCACAATTTGTTGAAGAACCTAACCTGCCAATTGAATGGCCACAAAACTTAAATCAGACAACACAAAATAAGACAGCAGTTGTACATTCACTGACAATCTCCTGTGTTGATTGAAGACAGAAGTAAGTCGACGTTTCGACCCCTGTTAGGACCAGCAAATTGGTTTGCTTGGAGTTGGGGTCTTCATCAGGACCAAGGGAATGGGCTTACACCTAGGGGCAAGGGTCAAAGATGTAAAAAAGTGAGGTGTGTCTGTCATAACCATTATAATTAAGAAAGAAAAAATGATAAAAATTACCAGCATCAGCAGCATGCATCAAGCTGGAAAATTGGGAAGGGGCCAATCAGTGCTCATGGGAAAAAGGAAAAGAGACGAGGAATACCACTGAAACCATACTTTAAAATCACAATGAGTGTCCATAAAACCTGAGTGACAAAAATACTCACCCAAGGTGTAGTATTCCACCACTCGATAAGTGAGTCAGGGAACGGCTGAATAAATCAGCATAGACAAGGATCCGTTAATGTCCAAAGCTGAAAAAAGGGGTGAGGAAAGGAGAATTATTCTCCAACACTCGGATCATTAATTTCTATAAACATGTCCGAGAACGCAGCGCATATGGGGTTAATTGAACCATTAATTATATTACGCGGGAAAAAGGGGAGTTGTGAACCTATCACTCGAATCAGAAAGTCATTAGGAGAATGTCCGAGATCGCAGCGCATATCTAGCTCGTCATTGGTCATTAACAAAGCATGCGGGAGATTATAAACGAAACCTGGGAAAATAATCTCCACACAGGGTGTAACAACCCTCAATAATGCGATAACGGAAAAGAGGGAACCACTGAGTCAGCAGAATGCAACATACCTCAAGGGCCGCGTCGAGCGTTCTGACAGCTAACCCTGGGCTTGGTCACATGACCATTAAAATACAGAACAGACGCGCGCACAACCGGAATAGTTGCGCCCTGATTGGTGGAAACTCAGGGGTGTGTGTGGCTACGTGTTCGGATGTGATTACACATTCAAACAGAGCCGGGGGACACTGGACACTGGACATTGTGTCCCTATATACTAGTATCCCTCAACAACACGCATTGGAGGTGACTTTGAAATATTTGGAGACAAGAACCCAACCGATGCAAGTTCCCTCGGATTTCATCATTCAATTGCTCAATATAGCAATGACACAGAATTTCTTTTTCTTTCAAAATGACTTTTTCATGCAAACGAAAGGCGTCGCGATGGGTGCCAGCTTTGCCCCAGACCTGGCCATTTTGTATATGGACAACTTTGAGCAGACCTTTGTCAGTAACATCGCAAATCCGTTCAGTCAAAAAGTCACGTATTGGAAACGTTATATCGATGACGTCCTGATGATTTGGACAGGCAACGACCAGGAACTGGATGAGTTTTTCCGTTGGTTGAATGATAGATTGGTTGATATTCGGTTTACTATGACTAAGGACAAGTCTAGTATTGATTTTCTTGATATCACCATCAAGGCTATGGATGACTGTCTTTATACAACCCTGTTCCGTAAAACTACGGAAAGAAACACCTTATTGAGGTATGGAAGTCACCACCCTAGAGGACTACGCGATAACCTTCCTTTCGGCCAGTTTCTTAGGATCAGGAGGAACTGTTCCAGAAAAGATGATTTCTTCACGGAATCTGATGACCTCATCCTTAGATTGATCGAACGCGGCTATCCTCGGAGGCTTGTCAAGAGGGCCCGCAAGAGAGCCTGGTACAACCATAGAGACCTCCTACTCAATCCTAAAGTACGGACGGATGATCCTAACAGACTAATATGTGTTACTACTTTTAACACCATGAGTAACGACATCCGCAAGATTGTCAATAAACATTGGCATTTGGTGTCAGCAGAACTACAGCTCACCGAACCCCCAATGCATTCCTTCAAGAAAGGTAAAAATGTGCGCGATCATGTGGTCAAGTCTCTCTTGGAAACACCGACTAGACCAACCATTGAATCGCTATGGCATCTTCCAGCTCCTACGGGCCATGTCAAATGTGGACAGTGCAAAGCCTGCAATCTGACCATTGAAACAAAGACGTTCCAACATAACAACTGTACGGTGGATTTAAAGACGCTCACCAATTGCAATACTAAGAACGTCATCTATGCGATAGTCTGCCCCTGCAATAAGATTTACATAGGCCAGACTACCCAGAAAGTGAAATGCCGGATACTACAACACTGCAGCAGGATAAGATGTACCACTCCTGGAGCACCCATGGTCGACCATTTTAAAACATGCAACCATTCCCCTGAATCAATAAAATGGCTGGTAATTGAAGCCATAACACTGGGCGTTAGGGGTGGTGACCTTGGCTCAATTCTCAACATCAGGGAATGTAAATGGATGGACCGGTTTGATTCTGTCCTTTGTGGCCTTAATGAACTTGATGCAACCTACACCCAACTATCTTTATTAAATAATGGTTAAGCATCATGATACTGAGGGCTATACATCCCACACTGTCCAGTCTACATCATAGACAACCCCACTGCATACAGTAATTGCTGTGGTTTTAAGTGATGTTATGTGTCCATTTTACATTACAGTTAAACCCATTGTGCACTATAATTGCTGTGTCTTTCAGTGGTGTCAGTTGTCTTATAATATTCTGTATGTTGGGTAATCAGCAACAAATTTTTCTACCACCAACAAGGACTGTATCAATTATGTTCGATGGTATGGTTGTCTTCGTATCATTCACTGTAGTGATCATATTATCATATTACCTTTTGTACTGTGGTTATGAGCCTAGAACCAGCAAATGGTCCCTGCTTTGCTTGAGCCGACATCAGAACAGGCAGCAATACACACCCCCGAGTTTCCACCAATCAGGGCGCAATCCTTCCGGGTGTGCGCGCGTCTGTTTGGTATTTAAATGGTCATGTGACCAAGCCCAGGGTTAGCTGTCAGACTGCCCGACGCGGCCCTTGAGGTATGTTACTTCCTGCAGCCTCTGTGTTTTCGCTTCCCTCTCTCTCTCTCGTTAACGCATTATTGCAGCTGAAAGAACCCCCGGCTCTGTTTGAATGTGTAATCACATCCGAACACGTAGCCACACACACCCCTGAGTTTCCACCAATCAGGGCGCAACTATTCCGGTTGTGCGCGCGTCTGTTCTGTATTTTAATGGTCATGTGACCAAGCCCAGGGTTAGCTGTCAGAACGCTCGACGCGGCCCTTGAGGTATGTTGCATTCTGCTGACTCAGTGGTTCCCTCTTTTCCGTTATCGCATTATTGAGGGTTGTTACACCCTGTGTGGAGATTATTTTCCCAGGTTTCGTTTATAATCTCCCGCATACTTTGTTAATGACCAATGACGAGCTAGATATGCGCTGCGATCTCGGACATTCTCCTAATGACTTTCTGATTCGAGTGATAGGTTCACAACCTATTAATGATCCGAGTGTTGGAGAATAATTCTCCTTTCCTCACCCCTTTTTTCAGCTTTGGACATTAACGGATCCTTGTCTATGCTGATTTATTCAGCCGTTCCCTGACTCACTTATCGAGTGGTGGAATACTACACCTTGGGTGAGTATTTTTGTCACTCAGGTTTTATGGACACTCATTGTGATTTTAAAGTATGGTTTCAGTGGTATTCCTCGTCTCTTTTCCTTTTTCCCAGGAGCACTGATTGGCCCCTTCCCAATTTTCCAGCTTGATGCATGCTGCTGATGCTGGTAATTTTTATCATTTTTTCTTTCTTAATTATAATGGTTATGACAGACACACCTCACTTTTTTACATCTTTGACCCTTGCCCCTAGGTGTAAACCCATTCCCTTGGTCCTGATGAAGACCCCAACTCCAAGCAAACCAATTTGCTGGTTCTAACAGGGGTCGAAACGTCGACTTACTTCTGTCTTCAATCAACACAGGAGATTGTCAGTGAATGTACAACTGCTGTCTTATTTTGTGTTGTCTGATTTAAGTTTTGTGGCCATTCAATTGGCAGGTTAGGTTCTTCAACAAATTGTGGATGTTCCTATTTTTTCGCAACCTCCCTCCCTCACAACGTCCTGCACTAATCCCAAAATCTTGCACTTATCACGTACCTTACACCTATATGTATTTAAATATGTTGACATTGTGATGTTTTTGGCCTTGATTTAAATTGCTGATCTTCCTTTTGACTGAAATTTTGGATAATCAATTAAATGATGGTCATACATGCAGGAAATAGGTGGTGTCGTTAAATTTGTTCGAATCACTAACAAATGTATGCTCTTTTACTCCTCTAAATCTGTTTCCACTGTGACTATCCTTTTGTGTACCTATCTATACCCGAGTCCAGTGGTCTACCGGGTTACCCCATTGATACATAACTCTCTATAGTGCAGGCCTTGTCCTGCGAGGGTATTCATTTTTAATCCTTTTTCATTATGTTAGGCAATGAGACATTATCATACACTGAGGAATACATTACCACACTTATTCAAGATCCCTCCAACCTTTTCATTTCTTCGAATACCCCAAACATTGATGTGTCTCTTAATGAGAAGATCAACAAACTAGAGAGATTAGAGAAGAAGCTGATCCGCACCAGGCTGCACGGCCACTTTCTGACCAAATATCTACAGTCAAACGTCATACCGGTTGGATTGCAGGTTAAGAACGAACCAGCGATCTTTGTGGATCAACCCAAGTTCAAGGAGGGCTTCAGCTTCGTGGCCAACAACTGTTCACGCCACTGGATGGTCCTGGGAGTTGAGACTGCCCTTGAACAGGTCGAATTATTGATGAAGGAAATTGCTGATTTAAAACGGGACATTTCTACAGATAATGCACTAACAAATGCCAAGGAGGCTCTAGAACGCCTTGAGAAAACCATCAAGGAATTTGATGTCAACACACAAACCAAGAAATTGGACAAACTTTCTAAAGACGTCCGTTTTTATGATAAGAAATTGACCTATCCGTACCTACAGGAAGATTATTACAAGCAAGACCAACAGGGTCGTTTCTTCAACAGAGGAAGAGGTGGCTTTCGAGGTACTCGCAGATTCACGAATTTCTCGGAGTCGTCTGGCTCCACGGGCAGTGAGGGTGAACAGGCAGGGAACTACACAGGGTACCAACCTCAGGATACTGCCTATTATCCACCCTCTGGACCGGCTTTTTTAGAGGACCGACAATGGCGACCACCCAAGGGAAGAAATGCGAATTGGAATTGGAACAGAGGACGCGGACGCGGCCGCTTACAACAAGGCCAGGGTTGGGACAGAGTTCAGCAACAAGGGATGAATACTGCCCAGAAGCAGGTACACTTCCCTCAGGAACCACATGGAGAAATTCAAACGAGACGCCGGGTCTATCGTTGGTAGGCACTCCAAAGGATCCCATCATGAACCTGTCTAATCATATACTTACCGATGATGAACACCGGATTTTGAGTAAAGGCCTATCATATGTTCCTACGACCTATCCCAACAAATTCAACCTTCAGACTGAGTTACACCGGTTCTTTCGAAAAATACGGTTACGCTACTTCTTTCGTCAGGCTCCTGTGAGTACGACTACATCCTGTACTGGCCTACGTACTCCCTCCACATTCACACCTACTTCTCAAATGGTCTCACATCGGATTTTGACCTATGAAAGTACTGTACTTAAGGAGGCACTAAGAATCTGCTCCACTAGAAAGTATGTCAAACACAATGTCACCTCTGCGGAACGAAAGGCCCTGGATGACTTGAGGAATAACCACTCTATTGTCATCAAACCCGCTGACAAGGGTGGAGCCATCGTATTACAGAGCGTGGAAAACTATAAGGAAGAACTCTATTCTCAATTGAATGATGGCATCAGCTATACTAGACTCAATCCAAATCCCACCAAAAAGATCAGTACCATGATCCTTCGAGTGACTCAAGATGGCCTCGCCCAAGGTTTCCTTTCGAACCTGGAGTTCCAATTTTTTAATCAGCCTCAGCCTCGTCTTCCGACAATCTACACCTTACCCAAGGTACATAAAAACCAGGAAAGGCCACCCGGCCGCCCCATAGTCTCGGGGTGTGGCTCAATTCTCGAGCCACTATGTAAATACATCGATTTTTTCTTGAAGCCCTTGGCAGAAAATACAGATTCGTACCTGCGGGACACCATGCAAGTTATCAATCTGGTTGATGGGATGCCTTTCGATCCAGCCACCCAAATTCTAGTGACACTGGACATTGTGTCCCTATATACTAGTATCCCTCAACAACACGCATTGGAGGTGACTTTGAAATATTTGGAGACAAGAACCCAACCGATGCAAGTTCCCTCGGATTTCATCATTCAATTGCTCAATATAGCAATGACACAGAATTTCTTTTTCTTTCAAAATGACTTTTTCATGCAAACGAAAGGCGTCGCGATGGGTGCCAGCTTTGCCCCAGACCTGGCCATTTTGTATATGGACAACTTTGAGCAGACCTTTGTCAGTAACATCGCAAATCCGTTCAGTCAAAAAGTCACGTTTTGGAAACGTTATATCGATGACGTCCTGATGATTTGGACAGGCAACGACCAGGAACTGGATGAGTTTTTCCGTTGGTTGAATGATAGATTGGTTGATATTCGGTTTACTATGACTAAGGACAAGTCTAGTATTGATTTTCTTGATATCACCATCAAGGCTATGGATGACTGTCTTTATACAACCCTGTTCCGTAAAACTACGGAAAGAAACACCTTATTGAGGTATGGAAGTCACCACCCTAGAGGACTACGCGATAACCTTCCTTTCGGCCAGTTTCTTAGGATCAGGAGGAACTGTTCCATAAAAGATGATTTCTTCACGGAATCTGATGACCTCATCCTTAGATTGATCGAACGCGGCTATCCTCGGAGGCTTGTCAAGAGGGCCCGCAAGAGAGCCTGGTACAACCATAGAGACCTCCTACTCAATCCTAAAGTACGGACGGATGATCCTAACAGACTAATATGTGTTACTACTTTTAACACCATGAGTAACGACATTCGCAAGATTGTCAATAAACATTGGCATTTGGTGTCAGCAGAACTACAGCTCACCGAACCCCCAATGCATTCCTTCAAGAAAGGTAAAAATGTGCGCGATCATGTGGTCAAGTCTCTCTTGGAAACACCGACTAGACCAACCATTGAATCGCTATGGCATCTTCCAGCTCCTACGGGCCATGTCAAATGTGGACAGTGCAAAGCCTGCAATCTGACCATTGAAACAAAGACGTTCCAACATAACAACTGTACGGTGGATTTAAAGACGCTCACCAATTGCAATACTAAGAACGTCATCTATGCGATAGTCTGCCCCTGCAATAAGATTTACATAGGCCAGACTACCCAGAAAGTGAAATGCCGGATACTACAACACTGCAGCAGGATAAGATGTACCACTCCTGGAGCACCCATGGTCGACCATTTTAAAACATGCAACCATTCCCCTGAATCGATAAAATGGCTGGTAATTGAAGCCATAACACTGGGCGTTAGGGGTGGTGACCTTGGCTCAATTCTCAACATCAGGGAATGTAAATGGATGGACCGGTTTGATTCTGTCCTTTGTGGCCTTAATGAACTTGATGCAACCTACACCCAACTATCTTTATTAAATAATGGTTAAGCATCATGATACTGAGGGCTATACATCCCACACTGTCCAGTCTACATCATAGACAACCCCACTGCATACAGTAATTGCTGTGGTTTTAAGTGATGTTATGTGTCCATTTTACATTACAGTTAAACCCATTGTGCACTATAATTGCTGTGTCTTTCAGTGGTGTCAGTTGTCTTATAATATTCTGTATGTTGGGTAATCAGCAACAATTTTTTCTACCACCAACAAGGACTGTATCAATTATGTTCGATGGTATGGTTGTCTTCGTATCATTCACTGTAGTGATCATATTATCATATTACCTTTTGTACTGTGGTTATGAGCCTAGAACCAGCAAATGGTCCCTGCTTTGCTTGAGCCGACATCAGAACAGGCAGCAATACACACCCCCGAGTTTCCACCAATCAGGGCGCAATCCTTCCGGGTGTGCGCGCGTCTGTTTGGTATTTAAATGGTCATGTGACCAAGCCCAGGGTTAGCTGTCAGACTGCCCGACGCGGCCCTTGAGGTATGTTACTTCCTGCAGCCTCTGTGTTTTCGCTTCCCTCTCTCTCTCTCGTTAACGCATTATTGCGGCTGAAAGAACCCCCGGCTCTGTTTGAATGTGTAATCACATCCGAACACGTAGCCACACACACCCCTGAGTTTCCACCAATCAGGGCGCAACTATTCCGGTTGTGCGCGCGTCTGTTCTGTATTTTAATGGTCATGTGACCAAGCCCAGGGTTAGCTGTCAGAACGCTCGACGCGGCCCTTGAGGTATGTTGCATTCTGCTGACTCAGTGGTTCCCTCTTTTCCGTTATCGCATTATTGAGGGTTGTTACACCCTGTGTGGAGATTATTTTCCAAGGTTTCGTTTATAATCTCCCGCATGCTTTGTTAATGACCAATGACGAGCTAGATATGCGCTGCGATCTCGGACATTCTCCTAATGACTTTCTGATTCGAGTGATAGGTTCACAACTCCCCTTTTTCCCGCGTAATATAATTAATGGTTCAATTAACCCCATATGCGCTGCGTTCTCGGACATGTTTATAGAAATTAATGATCCGAGTGTTGGAGAATAATTCTCCTTTCCTCACCCCTTTTTTCAGCTTTGGACATTAACGGATCCTTGTCTATGCTGATTTATTCAGCCGTTCCCTGACTCACTTATCGAGTGGTGGAATACTACACCTTGGGTGAGTATTTTTGTCACTCAGGTTTTATGGATACTCATTGTGATTTTAAAGTATGGTTTCAGTGGTATTCCTCGTCTCTTTTCCTTTTTCCCAGGAGCACTGATTGGCCCCTTCCCAATTTTCCAGCTTGATGCATGCTGCTGATGCTGGTAATTTTTATCATTTTTTCTTTCTTAATTATAATGGTTATGACAGACACACCTCACTTTTTTACATCTTTGACCCTTGCCCCTAGGTGTAAGCCCATTCCCTTGGTCCTGATGAAGACCCCAACTCCAAGCAAACCAATTTGCTGGTTCTAACAGGGGTCGAAACGTCGACTTACTTCTGTCTTCAATCAACACAGGAGATTGTCAGTGAATGTACAACTGCTGTCTTATTTTGTGTTGTCTGATTTAAGTTTTGTGGCCATTCAATTGGCAGGTTAGGTTCTTCAACAAATTGTGGATGTTCCTATTTTTTCGCAACCTCCCTCCCTCACAACGTCCTGCACTAATCCCAAAATCTTGCACTTATCACGTACCTTACACCTATATGTATTTAAATATGTTGACATTGTGATGTTTTTGGCCTTGATTTAAATTGCTGATCTTCCTTTTGACTGAAATTTTGGATAATCAATTAAATGATGGTCATACATGCAGGAAATAGGTGGTGTCGTTAAATTTGTTCGAATCACTAACAAATGTATGCTCTTTTACTCCTCTAAATCTGTTTCCACTGTGACTATCCTTTTGTGTACCTATCTATACCCGAGTCCAGTGGTCTACCGGGTTACCCCATTGATACATCATGTTCTTTGCAGCAGGCATCTTAATCGACTGTGATCCTTTAGCATCAGTGGAAACAGCCACGAGATAAAACTTCCTTTTCCGTCCTGCAGGAACCTTAATCGCTAAAGATACCTTTGCATTTTTATTGTTGCCTGAAAACCTCTGAACACACAAAGACATGTTCTTTGCAGCAGGCATTTAAATCCCCTGCGCTACTTCAGCATGAGTGGAAACAGCCACTAGATAAAACTTCAATCTCTTTCCCGCAGGAACTTTATTCGCCAAAGTTACATTTACATTTTTATTGTTGCCTAAAAACTTACAGACACACAAGGTTCTTTGCAGCAGGCACGTTAATCCTCTGCGCTACTTTAACATGACTGGAAATAGCCAATAGATAAAACTCCCATTTTTCTCCAGCAGTAACATTAATCGCTAAAGTTACCTTTACATTTTTATTGTTGCCTAAAATCTTACTGACACACAAGGACATGTTCTGTGCAGCAGGCACCTTCATCTCTGCGCTACTTTAACATGAGTGGAAACAGCCACTAGATAAAACTGCCATCTCTCTAGAGCAGGACCATTAATCGCCAAAACTACCTTTACATTTTTATTGCTGCCTGAAAACCTCTGAACACATAAGGACATGTTCTTTGCAGCAGGCATCTTAATCCTATGCGCTACTTCAGCATGAGTGGAAACAGCCACTAGATAAAACTTCCATCTCTCTCCAACAGGAACTTTAATCGCCAAAGTTACCTTTACATTTTTATTGTTGCCTGAAAACCTCTGAGCACACAAGGTCATGTTCTTTGCAGCAGGCGTGCATCTTAATCCTCTGTGCTACTTTAGCATGAGTGGAAACAGCCACTAAATTAAACTCCCATCTCTCTCCAGCAGGAACATTAATCGCCCAAGTTACCTTTACATTTTTAATGTTGCCTGAAAATCTCTGAACACACTAGGACATGTTCTTTGCAGCAGGCATCTTAATCTTCTGCACTACTTTAGCATGAGTGAAAACAGCCACTAGATAAAACTTCCATCTCTCTCCAGCAGGAACATGAATCGCCAAAGTTACCTTCACATTTTTATTGGTGCCTAAAAACTTACAGACACACAAGGACATGTTCTATGCAGCAGGCACCTTAATCCTTTGCGCTACTTTAGCATGAGTGGAAACAGCCACTAGATAAAACTTCCGATCTCTCTCCCACAGAAACATTAATTGCCGAGGTTCCCTTTACATTTTTATTGTCGCCTGAAAACCTCTTGATACACAAGGACATGTTCTTTGCAGCAGGCGTCTTAATCCTCTGCGATCCATTGGCATCAGTGGAAACAGCCACGAGATAAAATTCCCATCTCTCTCCAACAGGAACTTTAATCGCCAAAGTTACTTATACATTTTTATTGTTGCTTGAAAACCTCTGAACACACAAGAGCATGTTCTTTGCAGCAGACATGCATCCTAATCCTCTGCTCTACATCAGCATCACTGGAAACAGCCACTAAATTAAACTCCCATCTCTCTCCAGCAGGAACATTAATCACCAAAGTGCCTTTAACATTTTTATTGTCACCTGAAAACCTCTGAACACACAAGGAAATGGTCTTTGCAGCAGGCATCTTAATCCTCTGCGCTACTTCAGCATGAGTGGAAACATCCACTAGATAAAACTTCCATCTCTGTCCAACTGGAAGTTTAATCGCCAAAGTTACCTTTACATTTTTAATGTTGCCTGAAAATCTCTGAACACACTAGGACATGTTCTTTGCAGCAGGCATCTTAATCCTCTGCGCTACTTCAGCATGTATGGAAACAGCCACAAGATAAAATTTCCATCTCTTTCCCGCAGGAACTTTAATCGCCAAAGTTACCTTTACATTTTTATTGTTGCCGGAAAACCTCTGAACACACAAGGACATGTTCTTTGCAGCAGGCATCTTAATCCTCTGCACTACTTCAGCATGAGTGGAAACAGACTCTAGATAAAACTCCCATCTCTCTCCAACAGGATCTTTATTCGCCAAAGTTACCTTTACATTTTTATTGCCGTCTGAAAACGTATGAACACTCAAGGACATGTTCTTTGCAGCAAGCATCTTAATCCTTTGCACTACTTCAGCATGAGTGGAAACAGCCACTAGATAAAACTTCCATCTCTTTCCAGCAGGAACATTAATCGTCAATGTTACCTTTACATTTTTACTGTTGCCTGAAACCCTCTGAACACACAATAGCATGTTCTTTGCAGCAGACACCTTAATCCTCTGCGCTACTTTAACGTGAGTGGAAACAGCCACTAGATAAAACTCCCATCTCTCTCCAGCAGGAACATTAATCGCCAAGTTACCTTTACAGTTTTTATTGTTGCCTGATAACCTCTGAACACACAAGGACATGTTCTTTGCAGCAGGCATCTTAATCCTCTGCGCTACTTTAGCATGACTGGAAACAGCGACTAGATAAAACTTCTGATCTCTCTCCCACAAAAACATTAATTGCAGAGGTTACATTTACATTTTTATTGTTGCCTAAAAACTTACAGACACACAAGGTTCTTTGCAGCAGGCAGATTAACCCTCTGCGCTACTTTAACATGAGTGGAAAAAGCAACAAGATAAAACTCCCATCTGTCTCCAGCAGGAACATTAATCGCCAATGTTACCTTTACATTTTTACTGTTGCCTGAAAACCTCTGAACACACAAGAGCATGTTCTTTGCATCAGGCGCCTTAATCCTCTGCGCTTCTTTAACGTGAGTGGAAACAGCCACTAGAGAAAACTCCCATCTCTCTCCAGCAGGAACATTAATCGCCAAAGTTACCTTTACATTTTTATTGTTGCCTGAAAACCTCTGAACACACAAGGACATGTTCTTTGCAGCAGGCACCTTAATCCTCTGTGCTTCTTTAACGTGAGTGGAAACACCCACTAGAGAAAACTCCCATCTCTCTCCAGCAGGAACATTAATCGCCAAAGTTACCTTTACATTTTTAATGTTGCCTGAAAATCTCTGAACACACTAGGACATGTTCTTTGCAGCAGGCATCTTAATCCTCTGTGCTACTTCAGCATGAGTGGAAACAGCCACTAGATAAAACTTCCATCTCTTTCCCGCACAAACTTTATTTGCCAAAGTTACCTTGACATTTTTATTGCTGCCTGAAAACCTCTGAACACATAAGGACATGTTCTTTGCAGCAGGCATCTTAATCCTATGCGCTACTTCAGCATGAGTGGAAACAGCCACTAGATAAAACTTCCATCTCTTTCCAACAGGAACTTTAATCGCCAAAGTTACCTTTACATTTTTATTGTTGCCTGAAAACCTCTGAGCACACAAGGTCATGTTCTTTGCAGCAGGCATGCATCTTAATCCTCTGTGCTACTTTAGCATGAGTGGAAACAGCCACTAGAGAAAACTCCCATCTCTCTCCAGCAGGAACATTAATCGCCAAAGTTACCTTTACATTTTTAATGTTGCCTGAAAATCTCTGAACACACTAGGACATGTTCTTTGCAGCAGGCATCTTAATCTTCTGCGCTACTTTAGCATGAGTGAAAACAGCCACTAGATAAAACTTCCATCTCTCTCCAGCAGGAACATGAATCGCCAAAGTTACCTTCACATTTTTATTGGTGCCTAAAAACTTACAGACACACAAGGACATGTTCTATGCAGCAGGCACCTTGGGGCAGATCTATGTCGGAGATGCGCCACTTTTACGCCGCCGTTGCGTCACTTTTGTGACGCAGCGGCGGTGTAAACCCTGCGCCACGTTGCGCCATATTTACATCGTGACGCATCTATGGAGATGCGTCACGATGTAAAGCCCTGCGCCACGTAAAACCTGCGTCAGGTTTCACGTGGGCGTGTCGACATAGGGGGGGGCGTTCCGTCGCAGGAACGCCCCTGAAAAGTGACTCAGTCAAATCTATAAGATTTGACTGAGTCACTTTCCCAACGCTGATGCGCCAAAACCCTGCGCCTGCTTGAAGCAGGCGTAAGGCTTGACGCACCATGTTAGGGATAGGGTTGGTTGGAACAGTGCTGGAGTTGCGTCGCGCTTGCGACGCAACTGAAGCACTGCGCCAACCTTACGCTATTGGATGCGTCACGCATCTGTTTATTCCTGCGCCATGATGCGCCGCATTATAAATGCGGCGCATCATGTGTGGCGCAACTGTAAACTTGCGTGACGCATCATTCCTGGCGCATCCTTGCTGATTTGCAGGGATGCGCCAGGCAACATAAATCTGCCCCCTTAATCCTTTGCGCTACTTTAGCATGAGTGGAAACAGCCACTAGATAAAACTTCCGATCTCTCTCCCACAGAAACATTAATTGCCGAGATTCCCTTTACATTTTTATTGTCGCCTGAAAACCTCTTGATACACAAGGACATGTTCTTTGCAGCAGGCGTCTTAATCCTCTGCGATCCATTGGCATCAGTGGAAACAGCCACGAGATAAAATTCCCATCTCTCTCCAACAGGAACTTTAATCGCCAAAGTTACTTATACATTTTTATTGTTGCTTGAAAACCTCTGAACACACAAGAGCATGTTCTTTGCAGCAGACATGCATCCTAATCCTCTGCTCTACATCAGCATCACTGGAAACAGCCACTAAATTAAACTCCCATCTCTCTCCAGCAGGAACATTAATCACCAAAGTGCCCTTTACATTTTTATTGTCACCTGAAAACCTCTGAACACACAAGGAAATGGTCTTTGCAGCAGGCATCGTAATCCTCTGCGCTACTTCAGCATGAGTGGAAACATCCACTAGATAAAACTTCCATCTCTGTCCAACTGGAAGTTTAATCGCCCAAGTTACCTTTACATTTTTAATGTTGCCTGAAAATCTCTGAACACACTAGGACATGTTCTTTGCAGCAGGCATCTTAATCCTCTGCGCTACTTCAGCATGAGTGGAAACAGCCACAAGATAAAATTTCCATCTCTTTCCCGCAGGAACTTTAATCGCCAAAGTTACCTTTACATTTTTATAGTTGCCGGAAAACCTCTGAACACACAAGGACATGTTCTTTGCAGCAGGCATTTTAATCCTCTGCACTACTTCAGCATGAGTGGAAACAGGCTCTAGATAAAACTCCCATCTCTCTCCAACCGGATCTTTATTCGCCAAAGTTACCTTTACATTTTTATTGCCGTCTGAAAACGTATGAACACTCAAGGACATGTTCTTTGCAGCAAGCATCGTAATCCTCTGCACTACTTCAGCATGAGTGGAAACAGCCACTAGATAAAACTTCCATCTCTTTCCCGCAGGAACTTTATTCGCCAAAGTTACCTTTACATTTTTATTATTGCCTGAAAACCTCTGAACACACAAGGTCATGTTCTTTGCAGCAGGCATCTTAATCCTCTGTGCTACATTAGCATCACTGGAAACAGGCATTAAATTAAACTCCCATCTCTCTCCAGCAGGAACATTAATCGACAATGTTACCTTTACATTTTTACTGTTGCCTGAAACCCTCTGAACACACAATAGCATGTTCTTTGCAGCAGGCACCTTAATCCTCTGCACTACTTTAACGTGAGTGGAAACAGCCACTAGATAAAACTCCCATCTCTCTCCAGCAGGAACATTAATCGCCAAGTTACCTTTACAGTTTTTATAATTGCCTGATAACCTCTGAACACACAAGGACATGTTCTTTGCAGCAGGCATCTTAATCCTCTGCGCTACTTTAGCATGACTGGAAACAGCCACTAGATAAAACTTCTGATCTCTCTCCCACAAAAACATTAATTGGAGAGGTTACCTTTACTTTTTTATTGTTGCCTAAAAACTTACAGACACACAAGGTTCTTTGCAGCAGGCAGATTAATCCTCTGCGCTACTTTAACATGAGTGGAAACAGCCACAAGATAAAACTCCCATCTGTCTCCAGCAGTAACATTAATGGCTAATGTTACCTTTACATTTTTATTGTTGCCTGAAAACCTCTGAACACACACGGAAATGTTCTTTGCAGCAGGCATCTTAATCCTTTGCGCTACTTTAGGATGAGTGGAAACAGCCACTACATAAAACTTCCGATCTCTCTCCCACAAAAACATTAATTGCCGAGGTTACCTTTACATTTTTATTGTTGCCTAAAAACCTCTGAACACACAAGGACATGTTCCTTGCAGTAGGCATCTGAATCCTCTGTGATCCTTTAGCATTAGTAGAAACAGCCACTAGATAAAACTTCCATTTATGTCCTGCAGGAACCTTAATTGCCAAAGTTACCTTTACATTTTTATTGTTGCCTGAAAACCTGTGAACACACAAGAACACGTTCTTTGCAGGATGCATCTTAATCCTTTGTGCTACTTCAGCATGAGTGGAAACAGCCAGTGTATAAAACTCCCATCTTTCTCCAGCAGGAACATTAATCACCAAAGTTACCTTTATATTTTTATTGTTGCCTGAAAATCTCTGAACACACTAGGACATGTTCTTTGCAGCAGGCATCTTAATCCTCTGTGCTACTTCAGCATGAGTGGAAACAGCCACTAGATAAAACTTCCATCTCTTTCCCACATGAACTTTATTCGCCAAAGTTACCTTGACATTTTTATTGTTGTCTGAAAACCTCTGAACACACAAGGACATGTTCTTTGCAGCAGGCGTCTTAATCCTCTGCGCTACTTTAGCATGAGTGGAATCAGCCACTAGATAAACTACCAATCTCTCTCCTACAGAAACATTAATTGCCGAGGTCACCTTTACATTTTTATTTTCGCCTGAAAACCTCTTGATACACAAGGACATGTTCTTTGCAGCAGGCATCTTAATCGTCTGTGATCCTTTAGCATCAGTGGAAACAGCCACGAGATAAAACTTCCTTTTCCGTCCTGCAGGAACCTTAATCGCTAAAGATACATTTGCATTTTTATTGTTGCCTGAAAGCCTCTGAACACACAAGGACATGTTCTTTGCAGCAGGTATCTTAATCCTCTGCGCTACTTCAGCATGAGTGGAAACAGCCACTAGATAAAAATTCAATCTCTTTCCCCCAGGAACTTTAATCGCCAAAGTTACATTTACATTTTTATTGTTGCCTAAAAACTTACAGACACACAAGGTTCTTTGCAGCAGGCACGTTAATCCTCTGCGCTACTTTAACATGACTGGAAATAGCCAATAGATAAAACTCCCATTTTTCTCCAGCAGTAACATTAATCGCTAAAGTTACCTTTACATTTTTATTGTTGCCTAAAATCTTACTGACACACAAGGACATGTTCTATGCAGCAGGCACCTTCATCTCTGCGCTACTTTAACATGAGTGGAAACAGCCACTAGATAAAACTGCCATCTCTCTAGAGCAGGACCATTAATCGCCAAAACTACCTTTACATTTTTATTGCTGCCTGAAAACCTCTGAACACATAAGGACATGTTCTTTGCAGCAGGCATCTTAATCCTATGCGCTACTTCAGCATGAGTGGAAACAGCCACTAGATAAAACTTCCATCTCTCTCCAACAGGAACTTTAATCGCCAAAGTTACCTTTACATTTTTATTGTTGCCTGAAAACCTCTGAGCACACAAGGTCATGTTCTTTGCAGCAGGCATGCATCTTAATCCTCTGTGCTACTTTAGCATGAGTGGAAACAGCCACTAAATTAAACTCCCATCTCTCTCCAGCAGGAACATTAATCGCCCAAGTTACCTTTACATTTTTAATGTTGCCTGAAAATCTCTGAACACACTAGGACATGTTCTTTGCAGCAGGCATCTTAATCCTCTGTGCTACTTCAGCATGAGTGGAAACAGCCACTAGATAAAACTTCCATCTCTTTCCCGCACAAACTTTATTTGCCAAAGTTACCTTGACATTTTTATTGCTGCCTGAAAACCTCTGAACACATAAGGACATGTTCTTTGCAGCAGGCATCTTAATCCTATGCGCTACTTCAGCATGAGTGGAAACAGCCACTAGATAAAACTTCCATCTCTTTCCAACAGGAACTTTAATCGCCAAAGTTACCTTTACATTTTTATTGTTGCCTGAAAACCTCTGAGCACACAAGGTCATGTTCTTTGCAGCAGGCATGCATCTTAATCCTCTGTGCTACTTTAGCATGAGTGGAAACAGCCACTAGAGAAAACTCCCATCTCTCTCCAGCAGGAACATTAATCGCCAAAGTTACCTTTACATTTTTAATGTTGCCTGAAAATCTCTGAACACACTAGGACATGTTCTTTGCAGCAGGCATCTTAATCTTCTGCGCTACTTTAGCATGAGTGAAAACAGCCACTAGATAAAACTTCCATCTCTCTCCAGCAGGAACATGAATCGCCAAAGTTACCTTCACATTTTTATTGGTGCCTAAAAACTTACAGACACACAAGGACATGTTCTATGCAGCAGGCACCTTGGGGCAGATCTATGTCGGAGATGCGCCACTTTTACGCCGCCGTTGCGTCACTTTTGTGACGCAGCGGCGGTGTAAACCCTGCGCCACGTTGCGCCATATTTACATCGTGACGCATCTATGGAGATGCGTCACGATGTAAAGCCCTGCGCCACGTAAAACCTGCGTCAGGTTTCACGTGGGCGTGTCGACATAGGGGGGGGCGTTCCGTCGCAGGAACGCCCCTGAAAAGTGACTCAGTCAAATCTATAAGATTTGACTGAGTCACTTTCCCAACGCTGATGCGCCAAAACCCTGCGCCTGCTTGAAGCAGGCGTAAGGCTTGACGCACCATGTTAGGGATAGGGTTGGTTGGAACAGTGCTGGAGTTGCGTCGCGCTTGCGACGCAACTGAAGCACTGCGCCAACCTTACGCTATTGGATGCGTCACGCATCTGTTTATTCCTGCGCCATGATGCGCCGCATTATAAATGCGGCGCATCATGTGTGGCGCAACTGTAAACTTGCGTGACGCATCATTCCTGGCGCATCCTTGCTGATTTGCAGGGATGCGCCAGGCAACATAAATCTGCCCCCTTAATCCTTTGCGCTACTTTAGCATGAGTGGAAACAGCCACTAGATAAAACTTCCGATCTCTCTCCCACAGAAACATTAATTGCCGAGATTCCCTTTACATTTTTATTGTCGCCTGAAAACCTCTTGATACACAAGGACATGTTCTTTGCAGCAGGCGTCTTAATCCTCTGCGATCCATTGGCATCAGTGGAAACAGCCACGAGATAAAATTCCCATCTCTCTCCAACAGGAACTTTAATCGCCAAAGTTACTTATACATTTTTATTGTTGCTTGAAAACCTCTGAACACACAAGAGCATGTTCTTTGCAGCAGACATGCATCCTAATCCTCTGCTCTACATCAGCATCATTGGAAACAGCCACTAAATTAAACTCCCATCTCTCTCCAGCAGGAACATTAATCACCAAAGTGCCCTTTACATTTTTATTGTCACCTGAAAACCTCTGAACACACAAGGAAATGGTCTTTGCAGCAGGCATCGTAATCCTCTGCGCTACTTCAGCATGAGTGGAAACATCCACTAGATAAAACTTCCATCTCTGTCCAACTGGAAGTTTAATCGCCCAAGTTACCTTTACATTTTTAATGTTGCCTGAAAATCTCTGAACACACTAGGACATGTTCTTTGCAGCAGGCATCTTAATCCTCTGCGCTACTTCAGCATGAGTGGAAACAGCCACAAGATAAAATTTCCATCTCTTTCCCGCAGGAACTTTAATCGCCAAAGTTACCTTTACATTTTTATAGTTGCCGGAAAACCTCTGAACACACAAGGACATGTTCTTTGCAGCAGGCATTTTAATCCTCTGCACTACTTCAGCATGAGTGGAAACAGGCTCTAGATAAAACTCCCATCTCTCTCCAACCGGATCTTTATTCGCCAAAGTTACCTTTACATTTTTATTGCCGTCTGAAAACGTATGAACACTCAAGGACATGTTCTTTGCAGCAAGCATCGTAATCCTCTGCACTACTTCAGCATGAGTGGAAACAGCCACTAGATAAAACTTCCATCTCTTTCCCGCAGGAACTTTATTCGCCAAAGTTACCTTTACATTTTTATTATTGCCTGAAAACCTCTGAACACACAAGGTCATGTTCTTTGCAGCAGGCATCTTAATCCTCTGTGCTACATTAGCATCACTGGAAACAGGCATTAAATTAAACTCCCATCTCTCTCCAGCAGGAACATTAATCGACAATGTTACCTTTACATTTTTACTGTTGCCTGAAACCCTCTGAACACACAATAGCATGTTCTTTGCAGCAGGCACCTTAATCCTCTGCACTACTTTAACGTGAGTGGAAACAGCCACTAGATAAAACTCCCATCTCTCTCCAGCAGGAACATTAATCGCCAAGTTACCTTTACAGTTTTTATAATTGCCTGATAACCTCTGAACACACAAGGACATGTTCTTTGCAGCAGGCATCTTAATCCTCTGCGCTACTTTAGCATGACTGGAAACAGCCACTAGATAAAACTTCTGATCTCTCTCCCACAAAAACATTAATTGGAGAGGTTACCTTTACTTTTTTATTGTTGCCTAAAAACTTACAGACACACAAGGTTCTTTGCAGCAGGCAGATTAATCCTCTGCGCTACTTTAACATGAGTGGAAACAGCCACAAGATAAAACTCCCATCTGTCTCCAGCAGTAACATTAATGGCTAATGTTACCTTTACATTTTTATTGTTGCCTGAAAACCTCTGAACACACACGGAAATGTTCTTTGCAGCAGGCATCTTAATCCTTTGCGCTACTTTAGGATGAGTGGAAACAGCCACTACATAAAACTTCCGATCTCTCTCCCACAAAAACATTAATTGCCGAGGTTACCTTTACATTTTTATTGTTGCCTAAAAACCTCTGAACACACAAGGACATGTTCCTTGCAGTAGGCATCTGAATCCTCTGTGATCCTTTAGCATTAGTAGAAACAGCCACTAGATAAAACTTCCATTTATGTCCTGCAGGAACCTTAATTGCCAAAGTTACCTTTACATTTTTATTGTTGCCTGAAAACCTGTGAACACACAAGAACACGTTCTTTGCAGGATGCATCTTAATCCTTTGTGCTACTTCAGCATGAGTGGAAACAGCCAGTGTATAAAACTCCCATCTTTCTCCAGCAGGAACATTAATCACCAAAGTTACCTTTATATTTTTATTGTTGCCTGAAAATCTCTGAACACACTAGGACATGTTCTTTGCAGCAGGCATCTTAATCCTCTGTGCTACTTCAGCATGAGTGGAAACAGCCACTAGATAAAACTTCCATCTCTTTCCCACATGAACTTTATTCGCCAAAGTTACCTTGACATTTTTATTGTTGTCTGAAAACCTCTGAACACACAAGGACATGTTCTTTGCAGCAGGCGTCTTAATCCTCTGCGCTACTTTAGCATGAGTGGAATCAGCCACTAGATAAACTACCAATCTCTCTCCTACAGAAACATTAATTGCCGAGGTCACCTTTACATTTTTATTTTCGCCTGAAAACCTCTTGATACACAAGGACATGTTCTTTGCAGCAGGCATCTTAATCGTCTGTGATCCTTTAGCATCAGTGGAAACAGCCACGAGATAAAACTTCCTTTTCCGTCCTGCAGGAACCTTAATCGCTAAAGATACATTTGCATTTTTATTGTTGCCTGAAAGCCTCTGAACACACAAGGACATGTTCTTTGCAGCAGGTATCTTAATCCTCTGCGCTACTTCAGCATGAGTGGAAACAGCCACTAGATAAAAATTCAATCTCTTTCCCCCAGGAACTTTAATCGCCAAAGTTACATTTACATTTTTATTGTTGCCTAAAAACTTACAGACACACAAGGTTCTTTGCAGCAGGCACGTTAATCCTCTGCGCTACTTTAACATGACTGGAAATAGCCAATAGATAAAACTCCCATTTTTCTCCAGCAGTAACATTAATCGCTAAAGTTACCTTTACATTTTTATTGTTGCCTAAAATCTTACTGACACACAAGGACATGTTCTATGCAGCAGGCACCTTCATCTCTGCGCTACTTTAACATGAGTGGAAACAGCCACTAGATAAAACTGCCATCTCTCTAGAGCAGGACCATTAATCGCCAAAACTACCTTTACATTTTTATTGCTGCCTGAAAACCTCTGAACACATAAGGACATGTTCTTTGCAGCAGGCATCTTAATCCTATGCGCTACTTCAGCATGAGTGGAAACAGCCACTAGATAAAACTTCCATCTCTCTCCAACAGGAACTTTAATCGCCAAAGTTACCTTTACATTTTTATTGTTGCCTGAAAACCTCTGAGCACACAAGGTCATGTTCTTTGCAGCAGGCATGCATCTTAATCCTCTGTGCTACTTTAGCATGAGAGGAAACAGCCACTAAATTAAACTCCCATCTCTCTCTAGCAGGAACATTAATCGCCCAAGTTACCTTTACATTTTTAATGTTGCCTGAAAATCTCTGAACACACTAGGACATGTTCTTTGCAGCAGGCATCTTAATCTTCTGCGCTACTTTAGCATGAGTGAAAACAGCCACTAGATAAAACTTCCATCTCTCTCCAGCAGGAACATGAATCGCCAAAGTTACCTTTACATTTTTATTGGTGCCTAAAAACTTACAGACACACAAGGACATGTTCTAAGCAGCAGGCACCTTAATCCTCTGCGCTACTTTAGCATGAGTGGAAACAGCCACTAGATAAAACTTCTGATCTCTCTCCCACAGAAACATTAATTGCCGAGGTTACCTTTACATTTTTATTGTCGCCTGAAAACCTCTTGATACACAAGGACATGTTCTTTGCAGCAGGCGTATTAATCCTCTGCAATCCATTGGCATTAGTGGAAACAGCCACGAGATAAAATTCCCATCTCTCTCCAACAGGAACTTTAATCGCCAAAGTTACTTATACATTTTTATTGTTGCTTGAAAACCTCTGAACACACAAGAGCATGTTCTTTGCAGCAGACATGCATCCTAATCCTCTGCTCTACATCAGCATCACTGGAAACAGCCACTAAATTAAACTCCCATCTCTCTCCAGCAGGAACATTAATCACCAAAGTGCCCTTTACATTTTTATTGTCACCTGAAAACCTCTGAACACACAAGGAAATGGTCTTTGCAGCAGGCATCTTAATCCTCTGCGCTACTTCAGCATGAGTGGAAACATCCACTAGATAAAACTTCCATCTCTGTCCAACTGGAAGTTTAATCGCCAAAGTTACCTTTACATTTTTAATGTTGCCTGAAAATCTCTGAACACACTAGGACATGTTCTTTGCAGCAGGCATCTTAATCCTCTGCGCTACTTCAGCATGTATGGAAACAGCCACAAGATAAAATTTCCATCTCTTTCCCGCAGGAACTTTAATCGCCAAAGTTACCTTTACATTTTTATTGTTGCCGGAAAACCTCTGAACACACAAGGACATGTTCTTTGCAGCAGGCATCTTAATCCTTTGCACTACTTCAGCATGAGTGGAAACAGCCACTAGATAAAACTTCCATCTCTTTCCAGCAGGAACATTAATCGTCAATGTTACCTTTACGTTTTTACTGTTGCCTGAAACTTTTGAACACACAATAGCATGTTCTTTGCAGCAGACACCTTAATCCTCTGCGCTACTTTAACGTGAGTGGAAACAGCCACTAGATAAAACTCCCATCTCTCTCCAGCAGGAACATTAATCGCCAAGTTACCTTTACAGTTTTTATTGTTGCCTGATAACCTCTGAACACACAAGGACATGTTCTTTGCAGCAGGCATCTTAATCCTCTGCGCTACTTTAGCATGACTGGAAACAGCGACTAGATAAAACTTCTGATCTCTCTCCCACAAAAACATTAATTGCAGAGGTTACATTTACATTTTTATTGTTGCCTAAAAACTTACAGACACACAAGGTTCTTTGCAGCAGGCAGATTAACCCTCTGCGCTACTTTAACATGAGTGG
Organism: Triturus cristatus; assembly: GCF_964204655.1. NCBI lineage: Eukaryota > Metazoa > Chordata > Amphibia > Caudata > Salamandridae > Triturus > Triturus cristatus. Next base: position 70,752,867 of record NC_140579.1, on the reverse strand, counting down.
AAAAAGCCACAAGATAAAACTCCCATCTGTCTCCAGCAGGAACATTAATCGCCAATGTTACCTTTACATTTTTACTGTTGCCTGAAAACCTCTGAACACACAAGAGCATGTTCTTTGCATCAGGCACCTTAATCCTCTGCGCTTCTTTAACGTGAGTGGAAACAGCCACTAGAGAAAACTCCCATCTCTCTCCAGCAGGAACATTAATCGCCAAAGTTACCTTTACATTTTTATTGTTGCCTGAAAACCTCTGAACACACAAGGACATGTTCTTTGCAGCAGGCACCTTAATCCTCTGCGCTTCTTTAACGTGAGTGGAAACAGCCACTAGAGAAAACTCCCATCTCTCTCCAGCAGAAACATTAATCGCCAAAGTTACCTTTACATTTTTAATGTTGCCTGAAAATCTCTGAACACACTAGGACATGTTCTTTGCAGCAGGCATCTTAATCCTCTGTGCTACTTCAGCATGAGTGGAAAAAGCCACTAGATAAAACTTCCATCTCTTTCCCGCACGAACTTTATTCGCCAAAGTTACCTTGACATTTTTATTGTTGTCTGAAAACCTCTGAACACACAAGGACATGTTCTTTGCAGCAGGCATCTTAATCCTCTGCGCTACTTTAGCATGAGTGGAATCAGCCACTAGATAAACTTCCGATCCCTCTCCCACAGAAACATTAATTGCCGAGGTCACCTTTACATTTTTATTTTCGCCTGAAAACCTCTTGATACACAAGGACATGTTCTTTGCAGCAGGCATCTTAATCGTCTGTGATCCTTTAGCATCAGTGGAAACAACCACGAGATAAAACTTCCTTTTCCGTCCTGCAGGAACCTTAATCGCTAAAGATACCTTTGCATTTTTATTGTTGCCTGAAAACCTCCGAACACACAAAGACATGTTCTTTGCAGCAGGCATTTAAATCCCCTGCGCTACTTCAGCATGAGTGGAAACAGCCACTAGATAAAACTTCAATCTCTTTCCCGCAGGAACTTTATTCGCCAAAGTTACATTTACATTTTTATTGTTGCCTAAAAACTTACAGACACACAAGGTTCTTTGCAGCAGGCACGTTAATCCTCTGCGCTACTTTAACATGACTGGAAATAGCCAATAGATAAAACTCCCATTTTTCTCCAGCAGTAACATTAATCGCTAAAGTTACCTTTACATTTTTATTGTTGCCTAAAATCTTACTGACACACAAGGACATGTTCAATGCAGCAGGCACCTTCATCTCTGCGCTACTTTAACATGAGTGGAAACAGCCACTAGATAAAACTGCCATCTCTCTAGAGCAGGACCATTAATCGCCAAAACTACCTTTACATTTTTATTGCTGCCTGAAAACCTCTGAACACATAAGGACATGTTCTTTGCAGCAGGCATCTTAATCCTATGCGCTACTTCAGCATGAGTGGAAACAGCCACAAGATAAAACTTCCATCTCTCTCCAACAGGAACTTTAATCGCCAAAGTTACCTTTACATTTTTATTGTTGCCTAAAAACCTCTGAGCACACAAGGTCATGTACTTTGCAGCAGGCATGCATCTTAATCCTCTGTGCTACTTTAGCATGAGTGGAAACAGCCACTAAATTAAACTCCCATCTCTCTCCAGCAGGAACATTAATCGCCCAAGTTTCTTACATTTTTAATGTTGCCTGAAAATCTCTAAACACATTAGGACATGTTCTTTGCAGCAGGCATCTTAATCTTCTGCGCTACTTTAGCATAAGTGAAAACAGCCACTAGATAAAACTTCCATCTCTCTCCAGCAGGAACATGAATCGCCAAAGTTACCTTTACATTTTTATTGGTGCCTAAAAACTTACAGACACACAAGGACATGTTCTATGCAGCAGGCACCTTAATCCTCTGCGCTACTTTAGCATGAGTGGAAACAGCCACTAGATAAAACTTCCGATCTCTCTCCCACAGAAACATTAATTGCCGAGGTTACCTTTACATTTTTATTGTCGCCTGAAAACCTCTTGATACACAAGGACATGTTCTTTGCAGCAGGCGTCTTAATCCTCTGCGATCCATTGGCATCAGTGGAAACAGCCACAAGATAAAATTCCCATCTCTTTCCAACAGGAACTTTAATCGCCAAAGTTACTTATACATTTTTATTGTTGCTTGAAAACCTCTGAACACACAAGAGCATGTTCTTTGCACCAGACATGCATCCTAATCCTCTGCTCTACATCAGCATCACTGGAAACAGCCACTAAATTAAACTCCCATCTCTCTCCAGCAGGAACATTAATCACCAAAGTGCCCTTTACATTTTTATTGTCACCTGAAAACCTCTGAACACACAAGGAAATGGTCTTTGCAGCAGGCATCTTAATCCTCTGCGCTACTTCAGCATGAGTGGAAACATCCACTAGATAAAACTTCCATCTCTGTCCAACTGGAAGTTTAATCGCCAAAGTTACCTTTACATTTGTATTATTGCCTGAAAACCTCTGAACACACAAGAGCATGTTCTTTGCAGCAGGCATCTTAATCATCTGCGCTACTTCAGCATGAGTGGAAACAGGCTCTAGATTAAACTCCCATCTCTCTCCAACAGGATCTTTATTCGACAAAGTTACCTTTACATTTTTATTGCCGTCTGAAAACGTATGAACTCTCAAGGACATGTTCTTTGCAGCAAGCATCTTAATCCTCTGCACTACTTCAGCATGAGTGGAAATAGCCACTAGATAAAACTTCCATCTCTTTCCCGCAGGAACTTTATTCGCCAAAGTTACCTTTACATTTTTAATCTTGCCTAAAAACCTCTGAACACACAAAAGCATGTTCTTTGCAGCAGGCATCTTAATCCTCTGCGCTACTTCAGCATGAGTGGAAACAGCCACTAGATAAAACTTCCATCTCTCTCCAACAGGAACTTTAATCGCCAAAGTTACCTTTACATTTTTATTATTGCCTGAAAACCTCTGAACACACAAGGCCATGTTCTTTGCAGCAGGCACCTTAATCCTCTGCGCTACATTAGCATCACTGGAAACAGGCATTAAATTAAACTCCCATCTCTCTCCAGCAGGAACATTAATCGCCAAAGTTACCTTTACATTTTTATTGTTGCCAGAAAACCTCTGAACACACAAGGACACGTTCTTTGCAGCAGGCGTCTTAATCCTCTGCGCTACTTCAGCATGAGTGGAAACAGCCACTAGATAAAACTTCCATCTCTCTCCAACAGGAACTTTAATCGCCAAAGTTACCTTTACATTTTTATTGTTGCCTGAAAACCTCTGAGCACACAAGGTCATGTTCTGTGCAGCAGGCAGGCATCTTAATCCTCTGTGCTACTTTAGCATGAGTGGAAACAGCCACTAAATTAAACTCCCATCTCGCTCCAGCAGGAACATTAATCACCCAAGTTACCTTTACATTTTTAATGTTGCCTGAAAATCTCTGATCACACTAGGACATGTTCTTTGCAGCAGGCATCTTAATCCTCTGCACTACTTCAGCATGAGTGGAAACAGGCTCTAGATAAAACTCCCATCTCTCTCCAACAGGATCTTTATTCGCCAAAGTTACCTTTACATTTTTATTGCCGTCTGAAAACGTATGAACACTCAAGGACATGTTCTTTGCAGCAGGCATCTTAATCCTCTGCACTACTTCAGCATGAGTGGAAACAGCCACTAGATAAAACTTCCATCTCTTTCCTGCAGGAACTTTATTCGCCAAAGTTACCTTTACATGTTTACTCTTGCCTGAAAACCTCTGAACACACAAGAGCATGTTCTTTGCAGCAGGCATCTTAATCCTCTGCGCTACTTCAGCATGAGTGGAAACAGCCACTAGATAAAACTTCCATCTCTCTCCAACAGGAACTTTAATCGCCAAAGTTACCTTTACATTTTTATTATTGCCTGAAAACCTCTGAACACACAAGGTCATGTTCTTTGCAGCAGGCATCTTAATCCTCTGCGCTACATTAGCATAACTGGAAACAGGCATTAAATTAAGCTCCCATCTCTCTCCAGCAGGAACATTAATCGTCAATGTTACCTTTACATTTTAACTGTTGCCTGAAACCCTCTGAACACACAATAGCATGTTCTTTGCAGCAGGCACCTTAATCCTCTGCGCTACTTTAACGTGAGTGGAAACAGCCACTAGATAAAACTCCCATCTCTCTCCAGCAGGAACATTAATCGTCAAGTTACCTTTACAGTTTTTATTGTTGCCTGATAACCTCTGAACACACAAGGACATGTTCTTTGCAGCAGGCATCTTAATCCTCTGCGCTACTTTAGCATGACTGGAAACAGCCACTAGATAAAATTTCTGATCTCTCTCCCACAAAAACATTAATTGCAGAGGTTACCTTTACATTTTTATTGTTGCCTAAAAACTTACAGACACACAAGGTTCTTTGCAGCAGGCATCTTAATCCTCTGCGCTACTTTAACATGAGTGGAAACAGCCACAAGATAAAACTCCCATCTGTCTCCAGCAGTAACATTAATCGCTAATGTTACCTTCACATTTTTATTGTTGCCTGAAAACCTCTGAACACACAAGGAAATGTTCTTTGCAGTAGGCATCTTAATCCTCTGCGCTACTTTAGGATGAATGGAAACAGCCACTACATAAAGCTTCCGATCTCTCTCCCACAAAAACATTAATTGCCGAGGTTACCTTTACATTTTTATTGTTGCCTAAAAACCTCTGAACACACAAGGACATGTTCCTTGCAGTAGGCATCTGAATCCTCTGTGATGCTTTAGCATTAGTATAAACAGCCACTAGATAAAACTTCCATTTCTGTCCTGCAGGAACCTTAATTGCCAAAGTTACCTTTACATTTTTATTGTTGCCTGAAAACCTGTGAACACACAAGAACACGTTCTGTGCAGGAGGCATCTTAATCCTCTGTGCTACTTCAGCATGAGTGGAAACAGCCAGTGTATAAAACTCCCATCTTTCTCCAGCAGGAACATTAATCACCAAAGTTACCTTTATATTTTTATTGTTGCCTGAACACCTCTGAACACACAAGGTCATGTTCTTTGCAGCAGGCATCTTAATCCTCTGCGCTACTGTAGCATCACTGGAAACAGGCATTAAATTAAACTCCCATCTCTCTCCAGCAGGAACATTAATCGCCAATGTTACCTTTACATTTTTACTGTTGCCTGAAAACCTCTGAACACACAAGAGCATGTTCTTTGCATCAGGCACCTTAATCCTCTGCGCTTCTTTAACGTGAGTGGAAACAGCCACTAGAGAAAACTCCCATCTCTTTCCAGCAGGAACATTAATCGCCAAAGTTACCTTTACATTTTTATTATTGCCTGAAAACCTCTGAACACACAAGGACATGTTCTTTGCAGCAGGCGTCTTAATCCTCTGCACTACTTTAGCATGAGTGGAATCAGCCACTAGATAAACTTCCGATCTCTCTCCCACAGAAACATTAATTGCAGAGGTTACCTTTACATTTTTATTGTCGCCTGAAAACCTCTTGATACACGAGGACATGTTCTTTGCAGCAGGCATCTTAACCCTCCGTGATCCTTTAGCATCAGTGGAAAATGCCGCGAAATAAAACTTCCTTTTCCGTCCTGCAGGAACCTTAATCGCCAATGTTATCTTTACATTTTTACTGTTGCCTGAAAACCTCTGAACACACAAGAGTATGTTCTTTGCAGCAGGCATTTTAATCCTCTGCGCTACTTTAACGTGAATGGAAACAGCCACTAGATAAAACTCCCATCTCTCTCCAGCAGGAACATTAATCGCCAAAGTTGCCTTGAAATTTTTATTGTTGCCTGAAAACCTCTGAACACACAAGGAAATGTTCTTTCCAGCAGGCATCTTAATCCTCTGCACTACTTTAGCATGAGTCGAATCAGCCAATAGATAAACTTCCGATCTCTCTCACACAGAAACATTAATTGCCGAGGTTACCTTTACATTTTCATTGTTGCCTGAAAACCTCTGAACACACAAGAGCATGTTCTTTGCAGCAGGTATCTTAATCCTCTGCGCTACTTCTGTCTGCATTAGTGGAAACAGCAACTACATAAAACTTCCATCTCTTTCCCCCAGTAACTTTAATCGCCAAAGTTACCTTTACATTTTTATTGTCGCCTGAAATCGTATGAACACTCAAGGACATGTTCTTTGCAGCAAGCATCTTAATCCTCTGCACTACTTCAGCATGAGTGGAAATAGCCACTAGATAAAACTTCCATATCTTTCCCGCTGGAACTTTATTTGCCAAAGTTACCTTTAAATTTTTACTGTTGCCTGAAAATCTCTGAACACACAAGAGCGTGTTCTTTGCAGCAGGCATCTTAATCCTCTGCGCTACTTCAGCATAAGTGGAAACAGCCACTAGATTAAACTTCCATCTCTCTCCAACAGGAACTTTAATCGCCAAAGTTACCTTTACATTTTTATTATTGACTGAAAACCTTTGAACACACAAGGACATGTTCTTTGCAGCAGGCATCTGAATCCCCTGTGATCCTTTAGCATTAGTGGAAACAGCCACTAGATAAAACTTCCATTTCTATCCTGCAGGAACCTTAATTGCCAAAGTTACCTTTACATTTTTATTGTTGCCTGAAAACCTGTGAACACACAAGAACACGTTCTTTGCAGGAGGCATCTTAATCCTCTGCGCTACTTCAGCCTTAAGTGGAAACAGGCTCTAGATACAACTCCAACTCTCTCCAACAGGAACTTTAATCGCCAAAGTTACCTTTACGTTTTTATTGTTGCCTGAAAACATCTGAACACACAAGGACATGTTCTTTGCAGCAGGCATCTTAATCCTCTGCGCTACTTTAGCATGAGTGGAAACAGCCACTAAATAAATCTCCCATCTCTCTCCAACAGGAACTTCAATTGCCAAAGTTACCTTTACATTTTTATTGTTGCCTGAAAGTCTCTGAACAGACAAGGACATGTTCTTTGCAGCAGACATGCATCCTAATCCTCTGCTCTACTTTAGCATCACTGGAAACAGCCACTAAATTAAACTCCCATCTCTCTCCAGCAGGAACATTAATCTCCAAAGTGCCCTTTACATTTTTATTGTCGCCTGAAAACCTCTGAACACACAAGGAAATGGTCTTTGCAGCAGGCATCTTAATCCTCTGTGCTACTTCAGCATGAGTGGAAACAGCCACTAGATAAAACTTCCATCTGTCTCCAACAGGAACTTTAATCGCCAAAGTAACCTTTACATTTTTATTATTGCCTGAAAACCTCTGAACACACAAGAGCATGTTCTTTGCAGCAGGCATCTTAATCTTCTGTGCTACTTCAGCATGAGTGGAAACAGCCACTAGATAAAACTTCCATCTCTCTCCAACAGGAACTTTAATGGCCAAAGTTACCTTTATATTTGTATTGTTGCCTAAAAACCTCTGAACACACAAGGTCATGTTCTTTGCAGCAGGCATCTTAATCCTCTGCGCTACTTTAGCATGAGTGGAAACAGTCACTAGATAAAACTTCTGATCTCTCTCCCACAAAAACATTAATTGCAGAGGTTACCTTTACATTTTTATTGTTGCCTAAAAACTTAGAGACACACAAGGTTCTTTGCAGCAGGCAGATTAATCCTCTGTGCTACTTTAACATGAGTGGAAACAGCCACAAGATAAAACTCCCATCTGTCTCCAGCACTAACATTAATCGCCAAAACTACCTTTACATTTATATTGTTGCCTGAAAACCTCTGAATACACAAGGACATGTTCTTTGCAGCAGGCATCTTAATCCTCTGCCCTACTTTAGCATGAGTGAAAACAGCCACTAGATAAAACTTCTGATCTCTCTCCCACATACACATTAATTGCAGAGGTTACGTTTACATTTTTATTGTTGCCTAAAAACTTACAGACACACAAGGTTCTTTGCAGCAGGCACATTAATTCTCTGCGCCACTTTAACATGAGTATAAACAGCCACTAGATAAAACTCCCATCTGTCTCCAGCAGTAACAGTAATCGCCAAAGTTACCTTTACATTTTTATTGTTGCCTGAAAACCTCTGAACACACAAGAGCATGTTCTTTGCTGCAGGCACCTTAATCCTCTGCGCTACTTTAACGTGAGTGGAAACAGCCACTAGATAAATCTTCCGATCTCTCTCCCACAGAAACATTAATTGTCGAGGTTGCCTTTACATTTTTATTGTCGCCTGAAAACCTTTTGATACACAAGGACATGTTTGTTGCAGCAGGCATCTTAATCCTCTGTGAACCTTTAGCATCAGTGGAAACATCCACTAGATAAGACTTCAATTTCCGTCCTTCAGGAACCTTAATCGCCAAAGTTACCTTTACATTTTTATTGTTGCCTGGAAACCTCTGAACACACAAGAGCATGTTCTTTGCAGCAGGCACCTTAATCCTCTGTGCTACTTTAACATGAATGGAAACAGCCACTAGATACAACTTCCATCTCTCTCCCACAGAAACATTAATTGCCGAGGTTGCCTTTACATTTTTAATGTCGCCTGAAAACCTTTTGATACACAAGTACATGTTCTTTGCAGCAGGCATCTTAATCCTCTGTGAACCTTTAGCATCAGTGGAAACATCCACTACATAAAACTTCCATTTTCGTCCTCCAGGAACTTTAATCGTCAAAGTTATCTTTACATTTTTATTGTTGCCTGAAAAACTCTGATCACAAAATTACATGTTCTTTGCAGCAGGCATCTTAATCCTCTGCGCTACTTTAGCATCAGTGGAAACAGCCACTAGATATAAATCAGATCTCTCTCCTGCAGGAACATTAATCGCCAAAGTTACCTTTACATTTTTATTGTTGCCTGAAAACCTCTGAACACACAAGAGCATGTTCTTTGCAGCAGGCATCTTAATCCTCTGCGCTACTTCAGCATGAGTGGAAACAGCCACTAGATAACACTTCCATCTCTCTCCAACAGGAACTTTAATCGCCAAAGTTACCTTTACTTTTTTATTGTTGCCTGAAAACCTCTGAACACACAAGAGAATGTTCTTTGCAGCAGGCATCTTAATCGTCTGTACTACTTCAGCATGAGTTGAAACAGCCACTAGATAAAACTTCCATCTCTCTCCAATAGAAACTTTAATCGCCACAGTAACCTTTACATTTTTATTGTTGCCTGAAAACCTCTGAACACACAAGGTCATGTTCTTTGCAGCAGGCATCTTAATCCTCTGCGCTACTTTAGCATCTCTGGAAACAGCCACTAAATTAAATTCCCATCTCTCTCCAGCAGGAACATTAATCGCCAAAGTTACCTTTACATTTTTATTGTTGCTTAAAAATTTACAGACACACAAGGTTCTTTGCAGCAGGCACCTTAATCCTCTGCGCTACTTTAACATGTGTGGAAACAGCCACTAGATAAAACTCCCATCTCTCTCCAGCAGGAACATTACTTGCAAAACTTACCTTTACATTTTTATTGTTGGCTGAAAACCTCTGAACACACAAGGACATGTTATTTGCAGCAGGCATCTTAATCCTCTGCGCTACTTTAGCATGAGTGGAAAAAGCCACTAGATAAAACTTCTGATCTCTCTCCCACAAAAACATTCATTGCCAAGGTTACCTTTACATTTTTATTGTTGCCTAAAAACCTCTGAACACACAAGGACATACTCTTTGCAGCAGGCATCTGAATCCTCTGTGATCCTTTAGCATCAGTGGAAACAGCCACTAGATAAAACTTCCATTTCCGTCCTGCAGGAACCTTAATCGCCAAAGTTACCTTTACATTTTTATTGTTGCTTGAAAACCTCTGAACACACAAGGACATGTTCTTTGCAGCAGGTATCTTAATCCTCTGTGCTACTTCAGCTTGAGTGGAAACAGCCACTAGATAAAACTTCCATCTCTCTCCAACAGGAACTTTAATCGCCAAAGTTACCTTTACATTTTTATTGTTGCCTGAAAACCTCTGAACACACAAGGACATGTTCTTTGCAGCAGGCATCTTAATACTCCGCGCTACTTTAGCATCACTAAGAAGAGACACTAAATTAAACTCCCATCTCTCTCTAGCAGGAACATTAATTGCGAAAGTTCCCTTTACAATTTTGTTGTTGCCTGAAAACGTATATACATAAAAGGACATGTTCTTTGCAACCGGCATCTTAATCCTCTGCACTACTTTAGCATGAGTGGAAACGGCCACTAGATGTTTCCATCTCTCTCCAGCAGGAACATTAATTGCCAAAGTTCCCTTTACATTTTTATTGTTACCTAAAAACTTACAGACACACAAGGACATGTTCTTTGTAGGAGGCACCTTAGTCCTCTGCGCTACTTTAACATGAGTGGAAACAGCCACTAGAAAAAACTCAGATCTTTCTCCCGCAGACACATTATTCGACAAGGTTAACTTTACATTTTTATTGTCGCCTGAAAACCTCAGAACACGCAAGGAAATGTTCTTTGCAGCAGACATCTTATTCCTCTGCGAAACTTTAGCTTGAGTGGAAACAGCCACTGGACAAAACTCCGATGTGTCTCCTGCAGGAACATTAATCAGCCAAAGTTATCTTTACATTTTTATTGTTGCTTAATAACTTACTGACACACAAGGACATGTTCTTTGCAGCAGACACCTTAATCCTCTGCCCTTCTTTAACATGAGTGGAAACAGCCACTAGATAAAGCTCCCATCTCTCTCCAGCAGGAACAATAATCACCAAAGTTCCCTTTGCATTTTTAGGTCTCGCCTACGCAGCGCACATACGTTGCATAGGAAAAGACCTTTAGAAATCGATGCAGTTTAGCAGGGAAAAATGTGCACGCGTTGCATTGCTTTCAATGCAAGCGTGCACGGTGGGCGATTTCCTTGCGGGAGTGAGCATAATTAACTTGCAAGCAGCTCGCTCCCGTAAGGGAAACGCGCTACTGCCCCTTTGATCCCCTCGCATATGTTTAATCTGGTACATGTGATAGTGGAGTGCTGTTTTTTGTATCTTGAATACCGTAGCAGGTTTATAGTAGCGCCGGTTTTGTTTTTATCTTGCATAACGTAGCTTATAGTACTGCTTGTGAAAATATGATTAATTAACTTGCAAGCAGCTCGCTCGCATATGTTTAATCTCAGTGCCAGTTTTATCTTGCATAACGTACCTTATAGTACCGCTTGCTGCTGTATGGTGTGCACAAGGATACTGGCATCTGTGCGGCGATACATTGGAGGTTTCTTTTTTTATGGTTTGTGCGTAGGTTTTTGGTGCTGTGGAAATATTCCCCTTCAGCAGAAACAAAGTGGGAGCGCACGGAAAACAATCATTTGCCCTATCGACATTGATTTTTTGAAAGCTGCGCCGGTTACTGCCCCATTCCCACACAACTTACTATTACAATGAACACACTTCAAAGCACAACTCGTAATGTAAACATGTACGGTGCTGAGCACGGGCTTATATTCGTGCGCGCTCACTGAGTTGTTTATCCTTGAAACGTTGTTACAGTTATGGGGTTTTATGAAAAACGGCTGTACGTGCCATTATTTTATCGGTAGTTAACGTACTCACCATCTGTTACAAATTTACTTCAACACATCGTTCCCACAGAACAGACACATGCCCTCTAGCCTTTGTTTATTGTCTGGTGCTCACTTGTGTCAGTGTAATCTATGTCGCCATCTTTTGCTACTGAGGGATTAGCAGCTAATAGCAAGGTGACCTGTTTGTAACCACATGCTGTGATTTGTAGCAGCTCCGTGGCGCTTTCAGTTTGACAACAGCCAACAACAAAAGGAAGAACAGAAAGGAGTCTTGGCTAACTACTAAGGTGTCGCCAAGTACCATTGGATTACAAATATATCTTTGGGAGCGCGATATATGGTGGCAAGCATCCTGGTTAGTTCGCTGTAATGCAGGTAACAGCGTTTGTAATCTTCCAAAGATGCAATTTTCTTTAGTTCGTAGCACAACAAATATTATTGTTCGCTGATGGCCAAGCACAACTATTCCTACATTTTCCATAACAAGCCTTTTACACTTGACATTCCACCAGCACTTGGAAATAAAGTGAGGGTGGGGGAAGGCAGCGCGCATATTCACCAGAAACCAAACAAAGTAGTGCCTATAAGGATTCAGTAAGGGTCACCAAGTAGGCGTTTATGGAACCGTAAACTATATGATATATACATAAGCTGTAATATTGCATAGTGTTCTTTTTAGCTCCCCCTCCTTTATTTCGCCTTTGTCTAGACAGCCTCATGAAACCACTATTTTAGCATTGGGGTGTAGATATTTTTTATACTTTTTATATTACACATGGGTTGGATGGGTGGGCAAAAAAATGCATTTATCAAATGCAGATATATGTGTTAGCCTTATTGGTTAGGTGCGGTAAATAGTACATTTTCACACACTGATTAAAACGGCAGTTTGCACCACTATTAGAAGTATTGTTATACAGGTACTGCATAGCTATTGCATACGAGCATATGATTTTGAGCATATGTATTTTTTTGAAAGGCGCAAGGCATAGGCTCATATACGTGCGCACCACAGTCTTCATATGTTGGTAACATTATAGTGATTTATACAATACCTTACAACGACAATAACCGCACTTGTAAATACAACTTTCATTGCAAACAATTAATGCGCAAGGCAGAGGCGCACATACGTGCGCTCACACTCTGTTTTGCAGCTTTACAATATCGTTGTTATTATGGGGATTTATGTAATACAACACTTAGTTCTCCAGTCCGTATCTTGCTTCATTTTCATCTCCCCTTATGCTACACATTGGAAAAATCATTTCGTGGACACTGCTATGCGTTTCACGGTTCTTTGTTCTCGGCATTTTTGGTTTGATGGACACACGCAAGCTTATCTTTATTTAGTTACTTACATGCTGCTGCTCAATGCACTAAATGCATATATAGGCCGAGCCATAAGAGCCCACATACAGTAACCGACCTCTTTGATCATCAAACAGACACTTTTGGGGGTTTCACACAGCTGATTTGGAGAGACTTGCTAAGGAACGGTGGCGGCGTTTATGAAAGGATCGCAGCGTCTACAGTCCTTTCTACAGACAAAGCCCACGCCCCGAAGGCCTTTCTCACCTTTCACCACCGGCCGGAAGTTGTTCTGCTGATGCTATGATTACTTACCGGTAATCCCCATTACTCTTAGTCCTACTCGTCCTCGACCCAGTCATCACTAATGAGGTATTCCACAAGACAGGAAACAAAACAGGAAACGCTTTTTAGGCTCCACCCACCCTCCCGTCAGGGGCTATAAGAACCCAGCCAACCAAAAGCACATCCTGACATACCAAGCAACAAAGGCCTGGACAGGGAGGGCGGGCGGGAAGTATGACTGGGTCGAGGACGAGTAGGACTAAGAGTAATGGGGATTACCGGTAAGTAATCATAGCATTACCTCTACGTCCCTCGTCCTCGACCCAGTCATCACTAATGAGGCATACCAAAGCACCCCCAACAACAGGCCTTTGGCAAACCACACAGAAAACAGAGACCGAACACAAAGAGGCGTGCAGCAAAAAATAGTTTAATGAAAAAACACAGAATCAGGGAGGCGGAACAACCTCCACAGCACGCAACACACCACAACCTAAATTGGGTCGGTCAGACAGAGCACAATTCAAGCGATAGTGCCTCACAAAAGTAGACTCAGAGGCCCACGTCCCAGCCCGACAGATTTCATCAAGGGAAACCCCATGAAAAGCAGCCCAGGAAGCAGAAACACCCCTAGTGGAACGGGCCTGAACACCAGAAGGGCAAGGCAAACCAGATCCCTGATAAGCCAAAGAAATAACAGACTTGATCCAGCAACCAAGAGTAAGCCGAGACGCAGCTTTACCCTGACCAGCCAAACCAAAAGTCACAAAAAGGGAGTCCGAGGAACGGAACCCCGCAGACCGTGCAACATAAAGGGATAAAGCACGCCGCACATCCAAAGAGTGAAGCAAGAACTCAGCAGGGGAAGAAGGAGAAGGATAGAAAGAAGGAAGAATCAACTCCTGAGAGCAATGAAACCTAGAACGAATCTTGGGAACAAAACCAGGATCCAAAGAAAGGACCACCGCGTCATCCAAGAAACGCAAAAAGGGAGGAGAACAACGCAAAGCAGTGAGTTCACCCAACCGCCTGGCAGAAGTCACAGCAACCAAAAACGCCACCTTAAAAGAAAGAAACTTAAGGTCCACCGACTCCAATGGCTCAAAAGGAGCAGACTGCAGAGCACCCAAGACCAAAGAGAGATCCCAAGGAGGAACCGGAGAGCGTGAAGAAGGAGATGACAGAGAGAAACTCCGGAACAAACGGGAAACCAACAAACCATCCGCAGGAGGAAGAGAAGCCGGATCCCGGAAAGCCCGAAGAGCAGCCCACTGGCCCCTCAGAGTAGACAAGGCATATTTCTTCCGAAACCCATCCAAGAAAAACTGCAGAATGGAAGCGATAGGACAAGAGACAGGAGAGAGACCAAGCCCCGCACACCAAGAGGAGAAAGAAGCCCAATGTTTAGAGTAGGAGGACAAAGTGGAACCCCTACGAGACCCTTGCATCACAGTGATGAGGTGATCAGGCAAACCCCGGACCCCAAGCGACAACCGTTCAACCTCCAAACCGCCAAGGTGAGAGGGACCAGGAGGGAAGGGGAGGGGGACCTCAGGGGAGACGGATAACGTGGCAGAATCCAAGGAGGGCCCACCGCCAGGCTCAACAACAGAGGAAACCAGGACCTCCGCGGCCAGTGAGGTAAGACCGCCACCACCTGGGCACCCAACCTCTGGACCTTCAGCAAGAAGGCAGGAATCAGGGGGAAGGGGGGGAAGACGTACAGCAACCAAGGGGGCCACCGAAGAGACAACGCCTCCACCCCCGAAGCACCCAACTCCGGGGTCCGAGAACAAAACAGGGGGAGTTGAGCATCCGCCCGGGAGGCAAACAAGTCCAGCAGGGGAGTCCCGAACCTCTGACAGATGAACCGGAACACCCTGGGGGAGAGACACAGGGAGAGGGAAGAAGGAAACCTGCGACTCAAGGCGTCCGCCACCACATTGTCTACCCCCCGGATATGCTGAGCCGAGAGAGCCAGAAGATGACGCTCTGCCCAACCTGCAATCGCACAAGCCACCAAATTCAAGGAAGGGCTGCGAGTACTGCCCTGGTGGTTGATGTAAGCCACAGTCACGGTGTTGTCCGACCTCACCAGGACATTGCACCCCAGCAGACGGGAATGGAAGAAACGAAGAGCCCTGGCCACAGCAGACAGTTCCCTCCAATTGGACGAGCGACGGGACTCCATCCGGAGCCAGCGAGCCTGAACAGACCACTGTCCCAACGTGGCCCCCCAACCGGCCGCACTGGCATCCGTCGTCAACACCAAAGGGGGCGGCAGGTGAATCCACATCCCCTTCGAGAGATTCGCGGAATCCAGCCACCACTGGAGATCCGACACCACCCCCAAGGACACAGGCACAGACAGAGCATAGTCCTGAACTGGAAACGGCACCCAACGCTGAACATGCCACAGCAGAGGCCGCAGATGAACCCTGGCCCAGGGCACCGTGAAGACAGTAGCGGCCATATGACCCTGAACCTCGAGCCACTGAAGAAGGGGGGCCGCAGCCTGGGACATCAAGATCCGCAACAGGGACTGAAGACGCCGAATCCGAGAATCCGGCAGGAACACCTTGCCCAGGACGGAGTCGAAGACGGCCCCAATGAAAGTCCGTCGAGTCGCAGGAAGGAGTTGGCACTTCGGAAAGTTCACCAGAAACCCATGAGATTCTAGCGTAAGGATGGTCAATGAAAGGTGCTGAGACATGACCTCTGGGGAGGGAGCCTGGAGCAGCCAATCGTCCAGGTAGGGGAACACAGACACCCCCCGGAGGTGAAGAAGGGCCACCAAAGGAGCAACCACCTTGGTGAACACCCGGGGAGCGGACCGGAGACCAAATGGAAGAATACAGAACTGCCAATGATGACCCTCCAGGCAGAAACGCAGGAACATCTGATCCTCCCGGGCCACCGGCACATGAAGGTAAGCGTCCTGGAGATCCAGAGTAGTAAACACCCATCCGGCCTGAATCAGTGGGACCACTCGCTGCAAGGTCTCCATCTTGAACGGGATTTTCTTCACAAACAAGTTCAGACTCCGGAGATTGATGACAATCCGGAATCCCCCCGTGACCTTCGGCACCAGGAAAACAATCGAATAGTTCCCCAGACCCCACTCCAACCTGGGAACCGGAACAATAGCGTTCTTGAGAAACAGGGCCTGAACACCGTCCCTCAAGGATTGGCGACGGGAGTGGCACAAGGGAGTCGGAGTCCGCACTACACCCGAGGGAGGCGGAGGGGACAGGAACTCGATCCGATACCCCCGGTCCAGGACATCCAGCACCCACTGATCCGAGGTTGACAGACGCCAGGCTGGAAGGAACAACCTCAATCTCCCACCAACCATGGGTGTCACTCCAGCGGGATCCACGAACGGAGGGGCATAGTCAGGAACGCTGCGGCCCAGGACCAGTATCACGAGGAGGCTTCTTCTGGAACTTCCGAGGGAAACCACGACCAGCACCACGAGAACCTTTAAAGGAGGATTGCTGAAACCGGGAAGGTTGACGAAAAGACTTGGCCTGCGAAGAGGAAAAATCTTTACGGGAAGGTTGCCTCCGGAAGGAAAAGGAATGTTTACGTTCTTTAAACACTTTATGCAGTTTGTCTTCCAAGGCATCCCCAAAGAGACGAGGGCCAGTAAAAGGTAAACGTAAGGCCATGGACCTCTGGGCGGCATCAGTATTCCAACCTTTCAACAACAGATTCCTACGAGCCGCGATAGAGGAACCACAAGACAGAGCAGAAGCACGTACGGAATCAAAGGCAATATCCGATAGGAACTCAGCCTGACGTTCCATCGATTCCAGTAAATCCGGACAGCAACCACCCTCCTGCATAGTCGAGAACAAAGTCTTAAAGTCAGTCAAGAGTGATTGCGCCACATAAGCCCCGTAAATACCTGCACGGATGGCAAGGTGAGAACCAGCATAGGATTTGCGCAAAGCAGTGTCAATCTTCCTATCCACCCCATCGCGAAGAATGTTATCATCTGCCATGGAAGGACGACCAACCAAACTAGCGACAATGGAGTCTACCCGCACAGACTCAGGAAAGGACTCCTCCATGTCCTGCAAAGGGTAGAGTTTCGACATGAAGCGTGGCAACATAATATGATCCGGGTCCTTCCACTCATTTAACAGCACATCCATCACAAATGGATGAATAGGAAGCGAAGACGTAACAGGCTTCCGAAACTGCGGCAGAACAGCATCCGAGGAAGTACCAGCCACAGTGTCATCCGGAAACCCCATGTTCTCACGTACATGAGACAGCAAATCCGGCAACAGTTCTCTGGAGACATATTTTCCCTTTAGATCCACTGCACCCAAGGAAGCGTCATCAGAGGACCCAGAAGAGGAAATGTCAGAATAAAGGGTCGCGCCCCCACCAGAACGTCCGCCAGCAGACTTCTTGGAGGACTTAATGTCAGATAAAGTCTCCAAAATCAGACGTTTCAACCTGTCCTCATCCAACCTGGGACGCTTCACCGCAGGCGCAGGATCCTCACTGTCCGAAGAGGAATAGGACACAGGAGACACATGTCTCCGCTTCTTAAGATGTTTCCCCATCAAGAATCAGCAGGGAGCAAGAAACAGCAAATAAGCCAGCAAGATCCACCACGGCAGCAGAGGAGCAGAGTAATGACAACCCACCTCCTTTATAAACGAAACAGAACCAAGACAAACCCCCCCCCCCCCACCCCTCAGCAGAAACTGAAGGCGAGGCAAAAGGGGGCGTGGCCAGGACAGGTCACTGAAAACCAGGCAGCGCGCGGCCGCCGAAGGCAGAATCGGACCAGCAGCGCATCCGGAGCCCACCCGGACGCTGCGACCACCGTTGGAAGAGAGAAGGAGCACTCGGTCCGCAACCCGAGTGCTCCAAGGCAGGCAGAGCATGGAGCGCCCGGACCCCATCTCGGGCGCTCCACGAGAAGGCGGGACAGCAAAAGACTGAGCGCCCGGACCGCACACCGGGCGCTCAACAGCAAAAAGGCCCCACCTGGATCCTCAGAGGCGAGAGCCTCGAACACCCAGCACACGGAGCGGCCGGACCTCAAACCGGGCGCTCCAGCAACAGAAATGGCGCCAAAACACTGAGGAGGACAGTTCCTATCCACCTACTCGGAGAACCCCAGTGCATCCGCAAGACAGAAAGGGAGCGCCCGGACACCAACCAGGACGCAGGCAGCAAAGAACGAGCGCACCGGAGCACATATACAAGGACTCTCCCTCCAGACAGCACAAACCCAAATACCGAAGGAAAGAGGGAAAGAATCCCAACAGGAGCAGCAGCAGCAGGCACCACAGGAATCCAGCACAGCCCAGCAGGACCAGCAACCAAGCACCTGAAGAGTCCAGGAAGCCCAGCAGCCCGACTCAATTGAAGTCCCACGGAGGTCCAGCAGCGCCCCCAAAGCCCAGCAGAGGAGGACACCACAGGACAACAGCAAATAGAAGCAGGTAAGTGCCCGGCACCTACCCCAGCGTCCCCGTCAGGTCCACTGACAGGAAACAAAACAGGATGTGCTTTTGGTTGGCTGGGTTCTTATAGCCCCTGACGGGAGGGTGGGTGGAGCCTAAAAAGCGTTTCCTGTTTTGTTTCCTGTCTTGTGGAATACCTCATTAGTGATGACTGGGTCGAGGACGAGAGACGTAGAGGTAATACTTCATTATCAGACGCCGTAATGAAGCGTTAACATTAACATTTAGCAAGGCAAGGTCTGCTATTGGCAGGGTTTAACCTTTCAGAAATACACTGTTTTTATTTTGTTAAGCTGCGCAGGTTCCTACCCCATCCCCACACAAATTACTAGAACAATAAACACACTGACAAGTACAAATTGGAATGTAAACATGTAAAGCGCAAGGCACAGGCTTATATACGTGTGCACCCAGTATATATGGTGTTTAGGTTTGAAATATTGAGTACATTATGGGCATTTGTGAAATACGGCAGTTTGTGCCACTATTTCACTTCTCTTTTTTTAGGTCTCCCCTTTTGCTACACATACAGCTGCACACCCCACCTCTTCTTTTTTGTCTTTTGGGCGTCTACTCTGTGTATCAGCCTTACAATGTCGATAAAGATTTTACTTTAGCAGAAAAAACAATCTGGTGCACAGGAAACACCCACTTTTCCCTATATGCAATGCATTTGTTTAAAGCTATGCTGGTTACTGGCCCATCCAGTGTACCTTGGTTTCATTTATTAGACACTACCGATCACTCTCCGATGGCACAATGATGTATTGCAGCTTTGTTCTACGGGTACTGCGTAGCTTTTCGCACACAGGCAGATGTTTTTGAGAATATGTATTTTTATGTGGGGTGCAAGGCACTGGCTTAAATATGTGCGCGCCCACTGTGTCGTTCAGCCCTGGAATATTGGTTGAATTACGGGGAATTATAAAATGCGGCAGTTTGTGCCACTGTCTCACTTGTTTCTCGTTATGTCTTCCCTTTTGCTACTCATACAGCTGCACCCCCAGCTCTTCCTTTTTTTCAGTTTAGCCACTCTGGGCATCAACTTTCCAATGTTGATAAATTTTTCACTTTAGCACAAAGATCTGGTGCACGGAAAAAAACAATTCCCTCTATTGGCATTGGTTATTTAAAACCTACAAAAAAAACATGCCCTTTAGCCTTTGTTGACTGTCTGGGGCTCAATTGTGTCAGTGTAATCCATGTCGACATCTTTTGTTACTGAGGGATTAGCAGCTAGTAGCCAAGTGTTCTGTTTGTAGCCACATGTTGTGATTTGTTATGGCTTCATGGCGCTTACAGTTTGGCAACACCCAACAACAAAGTCTTTCCTGCGGCATAGAGGTCTATTGGAGCTTCGTTCTACTGGCACTGCGTAGCTTGTCGCACATGCACATATGTTTTTTTGGTGAGTAAGGCGCTAACACACAGGCTCATATACGTGTGCGCACAATCAGGGGCGTAAAACAGGCCCCCTCAGCCCCCGCGGTGCGGGGGCCCGCTCCAGGGGCCCCCTCACTTCCAGCGGTGGGAGACGGCTGCGCCTGCAAGCAAGCCTCTTCAGCCTCCCCAAGTCCCCATAAATTATACTGTGCACACATGCCACGGTGAAGGCCTCTAGGCCTCCGAGTCTTCCCTCTCTTTCTGTCTCGCTCCTCAGTTAGTGAAAACCGAGACTTCTAGAAACGGGTGTTACCATCTCTTTCCTCCTTTCGTTTATTTGCTCCCCTGTGAAATGGATCCAAAAAAGTATAACATTTTTGCTGGAAACGTTGTCTTTTTCTGACACAAGTGCAGCCTCGGGGTGGAGAGAAATAAAACATTCCAAAGGTGAAAAATAAATAACTAATTAAAGAAAGACAGAGTGGTTGCAAGGTGTCCAGATTGATTTATTTACACCTAAACACATCAGCGCCACTTTACAGTGTTTGCCAGAGAGGCGCTACTTTTGTATTCTCTTCTCTCTTTGAACAACATTGTTTTCCCTGTGTGGGAAAGTGCACCTGCTTGATGGGTGAATTGGAAAACAAAATGTGTACAGCGACTGTGTGTTTACGAATGTGGTCTTTTCACCCCTTCCCCGCTCATGACGGAACCACTCCGTCATGATCCACGGTTGCGCTGTGCTCATGACAGAGTGGTTCCGTCATGCCGCGACCGTTGGCGGCCGCTCCGCCCACGCGGCGCTGTTTCCCCGCCTGTGCGGGGGACAATGGAACTGGGCGGAGTCATGACGGAACCACTCCGTCATGAGCACAGCTCAACCGTGGCTCATGATGGAGTGGCTCCGTCATGAGCACAGCGCCACCGCGCTGCCCCCCCACACCCCCCAGCGCTGCGGCGGAATTCCCGCCGCAGCGAAGGGGTTAAACCATACTGCCTATGTTTTGAAAGAATATAAGCAATGGGCACTGAAACGGGTCCCTTCCGGGCCCTGTAGTCATTTCCTTACCTTTTCATGCAAAAGCACTCACTAATTTTAGAATAATGAGTGTAAAAGGAAAAAGGTAACCATGTTGCTCCTGCTTGCATTTCACTTGCTTTACTTAATCCTGCATTCCTATGAGTGTTTGCTTTTTCTAGGATGTTGTTAATTTTTTCACATCCAGGTGTTTATAGCGGGTCAGTGCAGTGCAAGTTTCTCTAAGTGGGGCAGTATGGTGTTCAGTGGGGGACTCAGGGCCGTCTTTAGGGCGGTGCGACCGGTGCCACCGCACCGGGTGCTGGCTTCCTGGGGGCGCCGTGTTTGAAAGTTTATTATGCTTTTGAAGCTCCTGCTGCAGGCCTCACATAACTGTCAAGTTTACTCGAGTGATTAATTATCTTCCTGGAGAGAGATCAGCGTTTTTGTAAAGTTGAGGTTTTGACCTCTGTGAAGTTAGTGCAGAGGGTTAATATGCCTGCTGCAAAGAACATGTGCCAAGTAGATTACATATGATGTACATAGATCAGCAGGTTACTGCTTTCAAAAGAGACATCCTTTTTTTACTTCCAATTTAAAACTTAAAGTCCTAATATACAAAAGTGAGCTATTAACTTTCATCCAGGAACTGCATACACACCGCAAAGCATACATTATTAGAACATTGATTAATGTTGCAAAAAGGGTTAATTTGGCTAGAAATCCATTCTTATTATTAAAGAAAACTCCCAACTATGCTGTTTCTTTTTCGACTCTGAGTTTGTGCTTCTCCACACCAAGCACTCTTAAACTATACTGCCTACCAGTATGGATGACATGTGACCCCTACACTTTTAGTCCTTTGGCTTATGTAACATTTCCTATACAATGATTTACACTCGTAGGATTGATTGTCTCTGTGTAATGTGCGTGTGATGCAAAGTGCTCGGACACCCTACACTGGTATGAGTGGCGCTATATAACTAATTCAATGCATCTGAGAGAGTGTGGTTATGGTGACTTGGTCACTGTTAAAGGGTGCTAAGTGAGAGAATCTGTGGTGGAGGTGGTCATTGGGGGGGCACCAACAAACATTGTCGCACAGGGCGCCACCAGCACTAAAGCCTGCCCTGTGGGGGAGAGGATGTGGCGCTATGGTCAGAGCTGCTGAAGTGGAACTGGTGAACTAGTTTCCTCCTTAATGACCAGGCTCCCAGACCACTCTCCTGAGGGATCACATTCCTGTGCTACACCTTAGAAGGCGCCGCAAGATCTTAAAAGCCCTGGTGTCTTAGCACCAGCAGGTGGACCCTAGCGGTGGCAAGTGTGGATTAACCTTGAAGGCCTGTCCACCACTATCCATGAAGTTCACCTCCAGTCTTGGGGACAGACCTATGAAGCAGCACACCATAGAGTGACAGTGACTCTGTCACTGAGGTCACAGGACCCTTGAGCAGGGTGGCTCTAGGGCAGTGCGACCGCACCGGGCGCTAACTTCAGGTGGGGGCGTTGTGTTTGTAAGTATATTATGGTTTTAAAAGCACTTGCTGCCTCCTTCCTGGCCTCCAACATTTTTGGGCAACAATAAAAACGTCTTGATAACTCCAGTGATTAATGTTCTTAGTAGAGAGAGATGGTGTTTTGTCTAGTGGAAGGTTTGACTCATGAAAAGGAATGGCAGAGGTGTAATGTGCCTGCTGCTAAGAACATGTGCCATGCAGATCACAAAGTGCACATAATGTGAATAGGTCAGTGGGTTACTGCTTTTTCAGAGAGACCCTATTGTTACTTGCAGTTAATAAGTTAAAATCCTAACATAGAACAGTGACCTATTAACTGTCATGTAAGAGCTGCATGCAAACTCCAAGGTATAAATTAGAGCGTTATGTTTTTTCCCCAGTCTTCGATTATCCTAATGTTGCAAAAAAGGGTTCATTTGGGTAGAAATCAATTCTGATATAATGGTATTATGTTTTTAATTCTGAGTTTGTGTTTCTGCAGACCAAGCACTATTAAACTATGCTGTCTACTAGTATGGTTGTCATGTGACTCCTACACCTTGTAGTCCTTTGTCTTATGTAACATTTCCCATACAGTGATTTACACACGTACGATTGATTGTATCTGTGTAATATGTGTGATGTAAAGTGCTCTGACACCCTACACTGGTATTAGTGGTGCTGTACATTTTCTGATACTTTATTATTTTGACATTTTTACACATGCTAACAGTCTCTGCAAAGATTTTTCCTTATTAGTACCAGTGGAACATACAACTGCAGCAATGAGAAAGGTGACCAGTCAACCTTTGCAAAAGGGCCTCCACTTCACAGCAGCCTCTGAACACACAAGGACATGTTCTTTGCAGCAGGCATCTTAATCCTCTGCGCTACTTTAGCATCACTGGAAACAGCCATTAGATACAACTTCCATCTCTCTCCAGCAGGAACATTAATCGCCAAAGTTCCCTTTACATTTTTATTGTCGCCTGAAAACGTATGAACACACAAGGACATGTTCTTTGCAGCAGGCATCTTCATCCTCTGCATTACTTTAGCATGAGTGGAAACAGCCACTAGAAGAAACTCCGATCTCTCTCTCCTTCAGACACATTATTTGCCAAGGTTAAATTCAAGTTTTTATTGTTGCCTAAAAACCTACAGGCACACACGGTAATGTTCGTTGCAGCAGGCATCTTAATCCTCTGCGCTACTTTAGCATGAGTGGAAACAGCCACTAGATGAAACTTAAATCTCTCTCCAACAGGAACTTTAATCGCCAAAGTTACCTTTACATTTTTATTGTTGCCTGAAAACCTCCGAACACAAAAGGACATGTTCTTTGCAGCAGGTACCTTAATCCTCTGTGAGTCTTTAGCTTGAGTGGAAACAGCCACTAGATAAAACTCCCATCTTTCTCCAGCAGGAACATTAATCGCAAAAGTTACCTTTACATTTTTATTGGTGCCTAAAAACTTACAGACACACAAGGACATGTTCTATGCAGCAGGCACCTTAATCCTCTGCGCTACTTTAGCATGAGTGGAAACAGCCACTAGATACAACTCTGATCTCTCTCCCACAGAAACATTAATTGTCGAGGTTACCTTTACATTTTTATTGTCGCCTGAAAACCTCTAGATACACTAGACTGACGCTTCTCTAACTTCCTTTGAAGACGCTGACATTTCTCTCCAGGATGTAGCTCGCCTGAAAACGGAATCCGGTAAAACTGAATTTTAACTCTTAACAATGTAGTTTATTTTAAGTACCGCACTAAAAGCAACATTTTAGTACTGAGATTGAAGAACGTGTATGTAATAACCACCTAAGGGGCATATCAACAAGGGCTTTATCTCTGCTTTTTTGGCTTTAAAAGCCAAAAAAGCAGAGATAAAACTAGCGCCCTATCAACAACAGGGTGCTAACATGCAAATTTGCATGTTAGCACCCTTTTACTCTACGCTTCCCCTTGCATCTCTAATGAGATGCAAAGGGGGCGTTCCAGAGTAAAATAATAGGAGAAATGTCGCTAAGCGACATTTCTTCTATTATCAAGAAAATCGCTAACCCTGTTAGAGACAAAAAAAGCAGCGCTAACCGCGGTTAACGCTGCTTTTTTACGTCTGGTATTTTTCTGACTTAGGTTATCAAAAAAAGGGGGGAAATAGAGGTTGATGGTTAGGTTCACCCTCCAGCAGTATATGTATCAAAAAACAACCTGAACTAGTCAAGTAAAAGAACCTAACCTAGGGGGATGGGAGGTGTCAGAAAACAAATTGATTCTGAAATACACCAAATATAAAAAAAGGAAAAGATTGTCCTTTTCTTGAGTCCCCTCACTCACCAGGGTTTCCCCACGGTGACATGCTTCATCATTGGGGTCCTCCCAGTCCTCTACGGACTGAGGCGTGCTGCGACTTGCGAATTACGTAGGAGCACTAAAAAATTAGACTATGTGTAGTGCAAGTGAAAGAGTGGAGTGGAATTTAAAATTAATCAGCTAGTGGGCCAAATAAACTTTATTGATGCTCTAAGCTGAAAAAGTTAAAAATGGGGTGATATGCTAAGGTCCCTAGTTATAATGAATAGGTGTGCCTAGCATATGGTCTGGTCAACTAGTTTCGAGCTTCCCGAGCTCTTCGTCAGGACAACACCGGGACCAGCCCAGTGAGACAGTGCCACTCCTAACCTAAATAAGGTGCAAAATGTGAGACGCTGCAACTGTAAGGCATGCGTAACATATGATACATACGTAATGTACGTCAGACGAAATCTCTGGGATATAATAAGACACATATTAATGGGACAAAAGTTGTTCATAAGTACTGTTATCCTTAATAATTGTGAGCACACTACACCCAAGTGTTCAATCACTTCAGTCTCTGATGTGCCTCGTTGTGGGTTTTTATAAAAAAGAAAGGAATCAGAGGAATGTTAATTCGCTATCTCCATGCCGGCGTTTTTGTGCTGAAAAGTGATTGTGATTTAACACAATATCCATATAAAACTAACCTGTCTGACACAACATGAAACACACATACACAAACATATAAATGACATAAATAAGCATTACATACTTCTTAAAAGACATTAATATGCCTCATGGTCAACGGAGGGGCAGTGGCGATCTTGTACATCTAAAGAAAAAATGTAAAGGTTGCCGTTAAAGCTGTGGTGTGCTTCGTGGTAAAAGTTTGCCCTTTTTGGAGAGAGAAACGGAAAAGATCGATGTTCTCCGTAAAGCGGGTGGGATGAAATGGAAAAGCTATCCCAGAGCGCTCACTTACTTGTACACGGACAGCCACGCTTCTGAACACCTACTTGGGCCAACACCTACCGGACCGCATTCTGGCGTGTCTCCGGTGTGGTGTTGTTTATGTAGATCTAATGAAGTAGAAAGCGAAAAAGGGGCTCGTACTCGGAGATCCTCCGGGGGCGGCCATATTGGATTGGGACAGTTTCCACAGGATGTATAGGTGGATAACATGACGGTTTTTGCAAACAACTTTGAGTTAGGTGAGGTTGAACGTAAATGTTAATTTACAAGAGGATGGAAAGTCTCATGAATCAAAAAATCTAATGGATGAAAAACTTTGACATGTCAGCAGAGTATGCTTGAAAGAGGGCAGCCATAGTGAGATGTGTGTAAGAAAACGTTATTAAACTCACATCCATTATTAGGCTGCTCAGAATTAAAATTTGTCGTGAGATAATTACAATCAGGAGTATATGTCAAAACGAGATCAGGCAGGGGTTGGATGTCCAAAAAAAATCAAAATTACTCAGATCACAAGTAGTGGGGAAAAAAAGGGTGTGAGAAGGACCAAGTGATACAGTTTTAGGCCATTGCAGTGGGTATCAATTTCATGTGAATTGTCCCCAGGGTATATCATCGTTCAAACCATGGCTATCAGAACGTAGCTTGAAAACCCATCGTTGTTCTTTCTCGTGTAGTTTTTTCTCAATGTTTTGCTGATTGCTTACGTGTTCCAGAATGACCCAATTAAGGTCATTAGGTGTGTGCTGTTTTCCCAGAAAATGGGTGGTCATTTTGGTGTTATTGCGTTTACACCTAAAATTTCTCCGGTGTTCGATTATCCTGGTATTTACCTTCCTTGTGGTCATCCCCACATAGTGAAGGTTGCAGACGCAGGTGATCAGGTATACCACCCCTGTCGTGTTGCAGTTGGTGAAGGATCGGAGTCCCATATCATTCCGTTGTTGTAGGTTACTGTTTTTGTCACCTTGGTTAAATGACATACACTGCAGTTGCTGCATGGGTAATGGCCCTGAGGTAGTGGATGTAACAAACGTAAAGGGCCCATGGTACTTGTGGGGTTGGGGCGAGTGTGGACTAAAAAGTCCCTCAGGTTCTTAGCTTTCCGATGGCTGAACATAGGTTTTTGTAAGTCTAAACCTCCACTGTTCAGGGTCCGCCAATGTTTTGGTTACTTGATTAGATGCAATATTGTTAATTTTTTAGCTTATTTGCACAGGGACCTAAATGCCCGGGTGAGGATCAGTAGGGCTGGGGAGGTATTGTGTTAAATCACAATCACTTTTCAGCACAAAAACGCTGGGTTTCCAGAGATAATCTCACGTTAGCCACTTAGTGTGAGGATTTTTATCGCTTTTGAGATAAGCGTTGCTAATAGCACGCTATCTCAGCGATAAAAATCCACGCTAGCCGGCGATAATTATCCTAGCGCTAAGTGCGCTTAGCGATAATTATCGCCGGTTGTTGTTGATATGCCCCTAAGTTTCTCTCACAAGGAGGTGCATGTGGGGGCTCACCTGCCACTACTTTAATGTCGATTATATGTGTGATTGGATCACACTTTAAAATCCTGACACTGCACTGTGTGGTAATTTCTGAATGCAGTTTCACCACATTATTGTTATTGTAATGAGTGTTTCTGTATCTATTGCCACGTGTTTCCCCCCAAATACTAGAGTGCTAGAAAAGAGGGGAATTCAGCTATTATTGTACCGGATCCAGGTCTTGGCCTGTCCCTAGTGAAATGTGCTGACTGTGTCCTGATTCCAACACCAGGAAGCAATCTGTGCTGCCCACACTGCGAGCTTTCAGAGCAGCAGCCTGCTAGGGGCGAGGGAGGGCTCTTTTTTTCAGCTCCAGCATAGCCAAACACAAATGCCTCACTTAGAGGCCCGCCAACAGCACACGTTTTGTTCTGATCTCATCCTGGCTGGGAGCTAGCTGGAGCCAAGCACCTCGAGGAAACAAAGACACTCAGCTTGTCACTTTCTTAAGAGAACAAGCATTGGCATAGCCAATAGGTCTCGCCTTTGGGACCTTATAAGTGTTTAGCAATGCAACAGTTAATGTTGTTGCAGTAAGGATATTGTGCTGCATAACTAAATACTTATAAGGTCCCAAAAGCAAGACCTATTGGCTATGCCAATGCTTGTCTGTATTGTTCCTGTTACCTTGTGAAATGGGATCGCAGTCCTTTTGCTCCTTGGGCTAGTGAAGGAGAGCCATATTTGAAGCCCCTGCCGTCCGTGTTCATACTTTATCAATGTTCTCTAAATCGTCTTGCCTTAGAAGTTCCCTTACTTTTGCCAGATATTTTACCCCCGGCACGCCAAGATTATAGAGGAACCTTCCAACCAACGTATCACGGCTTGCCTGCACGTGCGAATGTTCAATTAATTAAAAATCGGTTTTAAAAGCTCCCTCCTTATTTCCTTAACTGGGTGGCAGGCACACAAGAGATGAGTTAACATTTCATTACAAAAACCGCATAGTCGACAGTGTGCTGCTTGTTGGTTGCTTTTCCAGGACGATTGTAGATCTTTCGAGTCATACATGCCCAAGCGGTAATTGGTGAAACTCTTTTTTAACTCCGCACTAAAATGAGTTACTAAATAGGCCTGAGGCTTTGTTGATATGTAGGAGTTGATCACAGTCCACCCATGCCTACGTTTCGAGGATGTTTTTTTAACTTCTAAGAAGGACTTCTTCTTTGCCGTCTTATTTGCCAATTTGCCAAAAACTGCCCGGTCCATCTGGCTGTCCCATGTCGTTTGTATATTAAGTTCCACCAATGATTTTCTCAGATAGGCTCCCCATGAGTGTGGGATGTCCTGATCCATCTGGATTTTGATTTCTTTTCAGCATAGATTGTTTAATATCCCCAGTTCAGATGCACGGAATTTGTGGCATAGTTTCACGAAGCCGCTCATGCTCCGGAATTTCTGATTTTGAAGGCCGAATTCCAGCCGGATCTGATCTGGGGCAGCGGACCTTGGTAAATTAAAAACAGCTTTATAAACCTTTGTCTGAAGTTCGTTTAGCAGTTCCACCTCTTTACCACACCAAACTACTAGGGCATATGACAATGTCGGTACTATTTGTGCAGCTATCACTTTTAAAAGATGTGCATGGTTCGGGCACCCCAGTTTATTGTTCAATAATCTGTACGGAAAAATTAACGATTGAGATTTTGCGTTTAGGCCCATTTTGTGTTCCTTGTGTGTTGGGCCTCTCCCCATTTTTAAGCCGAGGTATTTATAGGCCGCTTGTTCTTCAATTATAGTCCCATTTACGAACCATTTGTACTTGGTTTTTTTAGGGTCCACAAGGCGTACAACCTTGGTTTTGTCTTTATTTAATTCCAAGCTGTCTCCATCCAGATAGGTGGCTACGTTGTTTATCGCTCTTTGTAGCCCGATGGGGCTTTGGCTCAGCACCACTATATCGTCTGCGTACTGTAAGAAGGGTATTGGCTCTTTTACTAAGTTTGGCGGATGGCAGTCGGATGCTTGCATGTGTTTACTGATATCTGCCATAAATAAATTGAATAAGCTCGGGCTAGGATGCAGCCTTGTTTTAGGCCTTGCTGGGTGTGAATGCTGGTGGTGGTACTACTTCCATCGCCTAGTTTCACTCTTGCCCAAGTGTCACTGTGCAGGGCTATTGTTGCATCCAGTAGTTTGCTCGGTAGCCCCCATGCTCTTTGTTTTTCCCAGAGGCGATTTCTGCAGACTTTGTCGAATGCGGCTTTCAAGTCGACAAAGCATGCAAACAACCGTGTTTTCCTTTTTCTTGCTTTTTCGATTAAGAGTGCCAACGTGGCCAGGTTTGTTAAAGTGCCCATGCCTGGTCTGAAGCCGGTTTGGAACATGGAGATTATGCGTGTCTCATCCATCCAATCTTGCAGGTGGAGAAGTAGGCATGATCCGTATAGTTTGGCCTCCACATCCATCAATGATATCAATCTGTAGTTTTCTGGATTGTTAAATATGGGCTCAATAATGTTCCCTTTCCAAGATTTGGGACGGTGTTCTGTCTGTACGTCTGATTAAAAAAAGGCGCGAGGTAGTCAGCCCAAAACACCGGAGCGTTTTTAAATAGTGCATTGGGTAGTCCATTCGGGCCTGCTGCCCCCTCCGTTTTTAATCTTTTTATTATTCCTCTCAATTGCTTTATGTCGATCAGATCATTTGAATCGTTGCAGCTTACTGCTTGACCGGTATATTCTTCTCCTTCAGGTCTTAGATCTTTTGGGGATTTTGAGGGGTCTGTTGCCGTTGCGCGCTTATCGTTCCTCGCATTGCTGTACCTATTATGTATATGCTGTATCCAGATTTTTTCGCCAATTTCCGCTACTTGTTGTAATTTTTTTCCCTTTGTCATGTTGTTTATGATGCCCCAGAATTCCCTACTGTTTGGTAATGTACTTGCCCACAATAGTCTTGTCCAGATTTTTTCTTTATATTCTGTCTTTGCTTCCCTCAGCATCTTCTTATAATTCTTGCTTAGATCCTTTAGTTTATCCTTATCTGTATTCTTACCCATTTTGTCCGCTATGGCATGGGTTCGCACCTCTTTTGCCATCCTTCTCTTTTCGTCTCGTAGCGCAAGGTTAACCCATGGATCCTTTCTGATGTCGATCCTTCTTCTGTTTCTCTTGGTAGCTTGAAAGTTCCGGGTAAGGAAGAGACACAGGTCTTCCCAGGTTTTTATTTGATTTCCTTCTATCGAGGAGCCTGTTTGACTCATGTATTCTTTAAGAGAGTCCATTATGGTCGTCATATTTAGTCCTCCCTGTCTTAAGTTCCTCAGGTTAAACCTTTCTGCGTATTGTCCCAGTGTGTTTATTTTTTGCGCCCAAGTTTATATTTAGGTTTGTGATGTGTGGGTAGTGGTCGCTTTCTATGCGTGGGCAGACTTGGAATGAGTCTATTCTTGGGACAAGATTGCTGCTAATGATGCTAAAATCTATTGTAGATCGACTTTTTCCATTTGAGTACGTTGTTACGTCTGGCCTATTCCCTATAATGTTACCATTCCGGATTGACAGGCCGTACTTTTCTAACTTTCGCGTTATTATTTGGTATCCCCAGTCCTTCTGCCTCTTTCTGTTATTCTGTTTTATTAGGTTACTGTTGAAATCTCCTGAAATAATCAATGGGCAGAATTTGTGTGATTTTTGCAGTGCACGGATCAGATTCATTAATGTTGTGAATTTTTCCTTCTGATTTTTTTTTTTGCAGGGTGAACATATACGTTGACTAGTATTAATTGCCAGTCTAGTTTGTTTGAATTTCGCTTTCCGGTAAATTTTATAACTTGCAGCAAGTTTACCCCGGCATCTAACTCTTCTGTTTGCCAACCATGTTTTTGTACTATATATGTAATATATATGTTGATAAGCCTTCCCTTGGGTGACCAAATCTTGCTAATTTTTCTGCTAGAATGTGATGTTCCATGTAACCTGGTATTGCTGTTGGGTTCATGTTCCACGTTTCTTGAAATAATATTATGTCTTGTTGTTCGAGGAAGGACAGAGTTTCATGGTCCTGCCCCATATTTTTAAATCCGTGGACGTTCCATGAACAGATCTTTATCCTGTTCTGCCTTCTATCCCTCAACATGTGGTCCTGCCTCAGGGATTCTATTGAATCCTGTTCATTAGCTTGAACTGTCTTTTATTCATCGTAAGTGAGTTTGACTGTTCGTTAGGTACGCGTGTTACTAAGAACTTTTGGCACCCAGGACCAGTCTGTACTGCCATCTGTAGACTGTTCAAGGTTTGATTGCCTCGCTATTTCCTTGCCCTCTTTTGAATTTGTTGCCCCAGTGGCGTGGTGGATCAGGCGCCGTGTAAGCATGTTATTTTCTTTTTTGCAGGTGCGTACTTCTGATTTGTTAGGAAGGGGTAAGGGTATCGTGGGTGTTTGTAAGGCCTCAGTACGATTCCCCAGACTTTGAAAATTACTCTGGTAGCCTATATCCTGTCCACTAGTTCCTTTGAGGACCAGGTAGTCAAAGTCTCTTCAATGTCCGGGGTTTCCGCGGAGTGCTTAAATTCCACGGCAAAAAGATCATGTCACGGTATTCCTTTTAGTTCTGGGATTTCTTTGAACAACCTTAAAAGGTTCCCTCTATTTAATATATCTTGCCTTCCTTTTGTGCAATATTCTGGCACGGACGTCAATTTCAATGTATTCTCCCACAAGATATTTTCAGAGCAAATTCCACTTCCCGCACTTTCCTCTTTTTCTACCTGAGTATCTATGGTGTGCGTGATTTCATTATCAATATGTCTGTCTTGACTCCTTTGTTCATTGCAGATCTTTTCCTGTAGAGTATCCGGTTGTTTTGCTTCCTTTGACTCTTGCTCCAATCTTCCTGCTTCTATATGTATTACTGGCTCTTTTGGCTCACTTTGCCGGTCGATAGAGGGCATCCTACATACTCTGCCTATTCTATATATTGTGACTTTTATTGAATTTTGGCTACTATGTTCGTTGTTGTCTGTTTTCTCTTACTCCTTATTACCGGGTGTTCTTTCCCTTCTTCCTTGCTTTTCTCGTTTTATATCCCCCTTTCTCCTCCTGACTGTTTGCCATCCGTTATCTGGACTGGTACCTCTTTCGTCTTCGGGTGTGATCCTTAAGTGAACATGCTATGTTTTTTCGGCCCTTTCTCCCTTTTTAGCATGTTGGATTTTTAATAGCCTTAATTTGCCCTCCTTTTGCCTGCTGGGTTCTTGGACTCCGTGATCTGAACTGGAACCTCTATTCTCTTTGGGTTGCTCCAGCGGAAAAGGGCAAATTTACACATCCTCCTTATGTCACAGACTCGTCACCACATTACTCATTCATACATTCATTCATTGGTGGGGCCCATAACACCAACACTCATACGTCTCACTCGAATCTGCACACAGGAGGAAAAGAAGCACTGGACATGTGGGGGGTACCTTGTTACCTATCGGGAGTAAGTCCTTTACATTATATACATTATATACATCTGCTCCAATAGAATCCTAACTTTAACATCAAGGCACTCCACCACTTGGTTGATGGACCAATTAGTTGGACTGGTTGATGGTGATTTAGATCCAGCTAAAACATATTTAAAGCTTCGGAACCTTTCGGTTAACTTTCAATACCTTATTAAAGAATCGCAAACTCATTTCTTATTAATCACTGTTTAGTTTATCTAAGTAATTCACTCTGTGTTGGCATATTCAGGATTACAGTTCAAATCAGATTTCTATTGAGCAATTTCCAACCTTTGATCTTGAACATAAATTGACATACCATTTATATTTACCTAAATTTGAATATTGGCGACCATTTCCAGAAGAACCTGTCAACCCACACCAAAAATCAAAATCCCTTAAGATGGAATCGTCATTTTATAATCAAAGAGAAACCCAGGTAAGTCCAGGAAATCTCCCTCAGCACGATGTAGTGCCCACAATTTAGCCAAGGGACCGGGCGATCGCGCCAACAAACCAACAATCCAGCAAATCGACTCTCCACACCAACAGCGATAATGATACGGAATAATACTCTCTTCTAAATTCCCCCCTTATATACTCTTTTTCTCCTTACTTTTAGGACAATGTGCAACAATTTAGGAGTAGAAAGTGTTCTTATTGGCTAAATCCTCTGAATTTTGTAATTTTTTTCAATATTCCCAGGTTTGCCTGTTTCCCATGAGACCGGGCATGACATCTTCCCAATTGTATTCTTTTCGTAGTTTCACAGGCGAAAGTTCCGAAGTAACAACATGTAAACCTTCTTGTACAGGTCGTT
The DNA here is from genome assembly GCF_964204655.1 of Triturus cristatus. Classification (NCBI taxonomy): domain Eukaryota; kingdom Metazoa; phylum Chordata; class Amphibia; order Caudata; family Salamandridae; genus Triturus; species Triturus cristatus. The sequence goes on along the minus strand of NC_140579.1, from coordinate 70,719,286 downwards.
CATTGTCCCCTCAGTCATTCACACTAGTCTGGGTCTTGGCAGTCCTCCACGTTCCTATCCTTAACAAGGAACATTTTGTTTCTCATCGGAGGTCGCTTGGAGATCTTCAGAGCCATCCGAGTCTGCGCAGTAGACATCGCGCTCACATGACGGTGGCCACTTCCGAACTCCAGTTTAAGTACTGCGGCCTAGTAGGCCCGAATGCCAATTTAAGCAAAAACAAACATAACAGTAATTAATATATGGAAATAAAGATTCTAATGTTAAACCCCCACTAATCCCGATATATATTAGTATTTTCCCAGCTTGTAGCAACATTTAAAGCAATAAGACTCACCATTCTGCAGCACTGGAAGCACAAACCATCACGTAAGCAACATAAATCATGCAATTCTCTTTTTCAACACATCCTACAGTTAGTTTGCGTACCATAGTGAATCATTTAATTATTAGCCATGCAATTAGCATTTTACTCCCACGTGTATCTCGTGTTTATTAAGGTGCAATGGTTGATTAATTATACCACTTCACACAATTAGTACAAGTTAATATTTAGAGTGATTACGTAATTAATATTTCATGCAAAAATAGAGGAGGTATAAAAACCTTTTCTTTACCTGCTCCATCAATCCCCCCTTTGGAGATTTTTAACATCACCACAAATCCCAATAAATGTCAACATTTTTGCGGAAATGATTACTCAGTTCTCTTACATTTTGTTACATCATAGTATCTCCCATCTCATCTTCTCTTGTTTTCTTGTACATGTTCTTTTTCCATTCTTCTACTTCTATATCTCCTACTTCTCTTTCTCTTATTTCTTTCTCCTTTCTTTTCGCAACTTCTCTTTTTATTCTCTTTTGTAATTTTGTTATTTTTATACATCCACACCCTAATCTTAAGATCAGTATCAGTATTACCACACAAGTCACTGGCATTAGTATTTTACCTACAAATGAAATACCTAATTTTGTTAATAAACCCTTTATAGTAGACAAATCTTTACCAAGCTTCTCCCTGACACTTTCAACCTCCAGTGGAACAATTTCCTCATGCAAATCGGTTATATTCTTAATGTATTTCTTTACATTTTGGCTCTCGTCAGGAATATAGGTACAGCAATGTTGAACCTTCAGCATTCCACAGACTCCTCCCTCTTCGGCTAATATGATATCATGGGCAAGTCGATTTTGCATAATCATGGCTCTCATGGCAACCATTTCGGTATTTACCATTAAGAACCCTCCACTGTGCTTGTCAATAAGCGATCCACAACTATAGACAATTTTCTGATTTTATGTGCATTCAGAGATATTCCAACAGCTGGTATCAGTGCTCCAAAAATATCCCCTACAATTTCTGACCAATTTTCCCTCCTTCTACGTGTTAGTTGTCTATCTATCTCAAGCAAACCGTCCTCTCCCCTTCCCACATAAAATATTTTTGGGAAGACCAGACCTAGGTAGCATGTACCATGCCAGTGGTCCGGTAACCTATAATAAGCCCTGTTTCCACAGATGTAATATATTCCAGGGAATACCGGATCATTTCCTCCTTTGAATCCCCATCCTCCCATGATTTTATATACATCATGGCATTAACTTGCACCTAGAAAATAATTATCATAAACAGTGTTATCTCTACTAATGCACAATGTCCCTCTCTGAGGCCAATCCAAAGTCATTGCAGGATGTGTTTCTCCCTTTAAATGGTTTTCCTTCTCAGCATCCCAAAATGTTGTTTCCATCTTTTCCCAAGACACCTTTCTTTGCACCTTAATTTTCCTCTCTTCTACCATGGTCAAGAAAGTTTTCTATTCTTTTCTCAGACTACAAGTAAGATTGTTCTTAAACACTTCATCTAAAGTTAATTCTCTAGGGGCATATCAACAACAACCGGCGATAATTATCGCTAAGCGCACTTAGCGCTGGGATAATTATCTCCGGCTAGCGTGGATTTTTATCGCTGAGATAGCGTGCTATTAGCAACGCTTATCTCAATAGCGATAAAAATCCTCACGCTAAGTGGCTAACGTGAGATTATCGCTGGAAACCCAGCGATAATCTCACGTTAGCTTGTTGATAGGGACTGACAAATTTAGCCATGATATCCTCCTTCCATAGGATATCATGGCTAAGTCAGAAAAATACCAGACGTAAAAAAGCAGCGTTAACCGAGGTTAGCGCTGCTTTTTTTGTCTCTAGCAGGGTTAGTGATATTCTTAATAATAGGAGAAATGTCGCTTAGCTTATGCAAACTGCTCCAAGTACAACACTTTTCGGACTTGACTCTCAGCGGCAGCAAGGGCAACCAGACACAGGCATTATCAGGGAAGTTAGTGTGGAGGTGCTCATGCTCAATAATCTACACCACTCCCCGAGCTGCGTAATAAGATCAATGTCCATCCCAGTGCTTCTCTTAGTATAAAAGACAACTATGTTATTACACAAAAATATAGAAATTTACTACACATACAATAAAGCAAGGATATCTGATTAACGAGTGTATTTATGCTTCCAGCGGCCTTTTCCAGCTAGCTCAGCTACCCCTTCACCTGTTCCTAGGGGTGAAGATTGTGCTCCCTCCCCCTTGCCCTTGGTTTAGTCTTAGCACTCAGTCTCTCGGGCCTGGGACCTCATCCTTTTTTTTTTTTTTTTTTAAATGTTTTTATTGATTTAGCCGTTCAAAAATAGTACAATACACTGGACTCGCAGTACATTCCATGCGCATGTATACATAAGAGGCATCACCTCACGGATATAATACCATCCTGAAGGAGAAAGAATCAAAAAGGGCAACATATTGCCACATTAGTCGTATCGATACTTATAGTATTGTACTGAGACGTATCCCGGCCAATCTTATCAAGAAAAACATAACATCATAACTCTAACTATCCCATCCCCCCACCCCCCGAGTCACATATGGAAAAACTCTTATCTTACAGGTACATTACAGGCTAGGTACTAAGTATGTGTAGAGATCCCTTACCCTGCGCCCAGGGTATGTGATGCCTGTGGGCTTGCTACTTTCTCAGAGTTATTCTCTGCATTGTTTTGTGCCTCTACTACTTGTGAGGAAAGGCCTTCACCCCCGTAAACATCCGTGATCATGACATACCAAGCCATCGCATCTTCTATTTTTTCATCTTTCCGGACTCACCTCATCCGAATCAGCTCTGCCGTCGCCCACTCCCGCAGGTTCCCAGTCCACTGCTTCGCCATGGGGGGCCTCGGACTCATCCAATGAATCGATATCCTTCTCTTAGCCAAAACCAGCCCCAGCTGAATGAATCTACAGGGCCTGGGACCTCTTAGTCTCTCACCTGGTTCACAGGAGCAATGCCGGGCCATGTTGAGCCCTCTTGCAGCAGTGGAACCTCACTGGTAGCAGTGAGTTGCCAGGCAGCACACTGCAGTCTTCAATAGAGATGAGCAGCAGCCGGCCGCACAGGTTGCCACTCAGCGGGTCATGTCAGAAGCGGATGCTTCTGTTCCGCGCTCTCTTCCCGGAGGATAGCAGTAGATCTCCGCTTATTGCATGTCTCACTTTGGTGAGTACTTGACTCTTCTAGAGTGCAACAACACACCCGCTGATGATTGTTCTTTGGTGTGGTGGCCTCCAAGTGATATCTTCGGCACGAGGCAATGACCTTTATTACTCATGAGGCACCCCAGGGGAACCTTTCAGATCATTTGTTCTTCAGGACTGGTTCTATCCCAGCTGCGCACTTTGGCAGTGCTGCAGTCACGCAGTCCACGGGTGGGGATCAGGGACTACCAGCAGGTGCTCATCCAGGCTTTGATCGGGATAATCATCGTGGCACCCAGCTCCAGGTGTAGTTGTAGCTACAACAGGGATAAATGCTGTAGATCTTACTGCCCTGTCTGGCAGTACAGAGATTCCTTCAATTAAGCTCCTTAGCGAGTCTCTGTTGGACGGACCCTATGCCAGAGTAAATTATTGCAGTCAACTCCACTCTACTGATTAACTCCTCCTGCAGGGTTGGCGCTTCCTTACCTTGATCACAGACGGGATATCTTGGCACCTCGGACAGTCCATTAATTCCTCCTTCAGATTGGACTCCAGGTGATGCTCCCTCAACACTGGGGAGTTGGCTGTCAGTGAGACACCAACCCTTCGCTGCTTAGTAGTACCTAAATACTCTGCGAAGTACGCCCTCATTTCTAGATGAGACCACAATGATGAACACTGATCGGTCTTGGACTCCCATCTCTATGTGGATTACATAGACTGAGGATGTGTATTGTAATTCAGCTTCCTTGAACTGATTTGCATCCGTCCCCCTTTCATGTGTCCTGGCCAGGCTACCGTCCGGACCCGGCCTTTGTCTGCAGTGATGTTCTGCCCAGCAGGACAGTCTCCAGGTAGAGTGCTGACCACAGAACTACAAAGAGGTTGTCAGAATTGTGTCTCTAAGAGTTCCCACATAATTGAATGAGCACATGAAATTTAAATGAGGAGCAACATAGTTAGAGATGTCCTGATGAAGACCACCACTGTGTCCTGATGAAGGCCGCCGCGGACCCACAGGGTAAGATAATGACAGCCAAAAACATACAGATAATCTAAATTGGCTGGGTATTACCGGCCCCCTTTATGTGCCCCACCTGGTCACATGCAAAACATTTGCAGGGGCGTGTCTCAGCAGGCTTTCCTGTCGAGAACCCTTGCTTCTTATCCCCGGGGGATGGGAACCTTTACCCTGGGTGTTATTTTGGGGCCCTTTCGATAACTCCTGTGTTTTACCCATTGTCCCCCCCACTTTTCTGCTGGGGACTCTGCCCACCTTTGGCTGAGTCTCCCCCAAACGCTTCCTTGTGGACCCTGGTACTCACCCAGCGGTCCGCCTCCATAGCAAGCTTCCTGGGGTCAGTCAGCTTACTATCAACTAGGTGCTCGCACAGATCTGCAAAACATAGACTAGACAGGTGCTCCCATGCAATCAAATTGTATAGCCCCTGGAAATCTGTCACATTACTGCCTTTTACCCAGCCATCCACCGATCGACAAAACACATCCACACATTCTAACCACGTGCTGGCATCGGACTTCTTACTGGACCTAAACTGATCCCTGTACTTTTCAGGAGTAAGACCTTACTTGGTAAGGAGGGCATCCTTCATGTCTGGATAGGTGAGGTGATACCCCCCTTACCCAAAGCTATCAAAGTATCCCTCGCTTCTTCGGGGAGGAGGGTCCACAATCCTGCTCCCCAATTCTCTTCAGGGACCCCATTCATATGGATTGCCGCCTCATAACCCCTGGAACCACCTTTGTATGTCGTCCCCCTTCTTGAACTCCTTGCCTACATTCCTGGGAATGTGCACGATTCTGTCTGTCTGCCTTGTCGAGTTGCTGCCACCATCTGAGCTAGTTCTTTTCTCTCGATCCAGCTCCTTTATCCTAACTTTGTGTTCCAATACCATTCTCTTTCCTCCATGGCTAGTCTAATCTTTTCTAGTTCTGTGGCTACTTTCCTTGCTTCCCGTCTGTCCCAAGCTCCTTTGTGGACATGCCACTGCTGCCTGGCTGGGAGGTTTCCCCCCCTCCCAACAGCGCATCCCTCCTAGGACTAGGCTCCTCCGCCTTCCCACTAAGATCACCAGATTGCCCACTTGCGTCTCTGGCTGCTACCCAGGCCCGCAGCACCTTCTGTAGCTCGTCTTTCCTCGTGAGGCCTCTGACTTGGACTTTTAGGTTTTTGCAAAGGGATTTCAACTCCCTAACAGTGTAGAGCTCCAACCTCTCCTCCTCAAAGGTAATGCCCAGGGTTGCAGTGGATGATGCTATTGATTACGGCATGACGAAGTAGAAAATTCATCTGGCTAGATCACAAAAATAGGCCAAAAAGAAAACGGGCTAGTATGTGGTACGTAATGGTCTGCGATATGGTGCACACCAATCACTGTAAGTCAAGTGCAAACGCAAGTCCTATCCTCATAGCTGCCAACCAATGTTAGAAATGGGAGTTTTATCTAGTTCATGTTTCTACTCATGCTATAGTAGTGTAGAGCATTAAGATGCCTGATGCAAAGAACATGTCCTGGTATGTTCAGAGGTTTCCAGGTAACAATAAAAATGTAAAGTAACTTTGGCGATAAAGGTTCCTGCTGTAGAGAGAGATTAGAGTTTTATCCAGTGGCTGTTTCGACTCATGTTAAAGTGATACAGAGGATTAAGTTCCCTACTACAAAGAACATATCCTTCTGTGTTGAGAGGTTTCAGGCAACAATAAAAATGTAAAGGTAACTTTGTCGATTACAGTTCCTGTTGGAGAGCGATGGGAGTATTATCTAATGTCGGTTTCCACTCATGCTAAAGTACCATAGAGGATTCAGATGCCTTGTGCTAAGAACATGTCCTTGTTCGTTCAGAGGTTTTCAGGCAACAATAAAAATGTAAAGGTAACTTAGCGTTTAATGTTCCAGCGGGAGAGAGATCGGAGTTTTATCCAGTAGCTGTTTTCACTGATGCTGAAGGAGTGCAGAGGATTAAGATGCATGTCTGCTGCAAACAACATGCTCTTGTGTGTCCAGAATTTTTCGGGCAACAATAAAAATGTAAAGGTAACTTTGGCGATTATTGTTCCTGCTGGAGATAGAAGGAAGTTGTATTTAGTGGCTGTTTCCACTGATGCTAAAGTAGCGCAGAGAATTAAGATCCCTGCTGCAAAGAACATGTCCTTGTGTGCCTATATGTTTTTAGGCAACAATAAAAATGTAAAGGTAACTTAGCGTTTAATGTTCCAGCTGGAGAGAAATTGAAGTTTTATCTAGTGGCTGTTTCCATGCATATTAAAGTAATGCAGAGGATTAAGATGCCTGCTGCAAAGAACATGTCCTTGTGTGTTCAGATGTTTCCAGGCAACAATAAAAATGTAAAGGTAACTTTGGTGTAAGGTTCCTGCTGCAGAGAGAGATTAGAGTTGTATCCAGTGGCTGTTTTGACTCATGTTAAAATGACGCAGAGGATTAAGTTCCCTACTACAAAGAACATATCCTTGTGCGTTGAGAGGTTTTCAGGCAACAATAAAAATGTAAAGGTAACTTTGGCGATTAAAGTTCCTGTTGGAGAGCGATGGGAGTATTATCTAATGTCGGTTTCCACTCATGCTAAAGTACCATAGAGGATTCAGATGCCTTGTGCTAAGAACATGTCCTTGTTTGTTCAGAGGTTTTCAGTCAACAATAAAAATGTAAAGGTAACTTTAGCGATTAATGTCCCTGCTGGAGAGGGATCGGAGTTTTATCTAGTTCATGTTTCCACTCATGCTATAGTAGTGTAGAGCATTAAGATGCCTGATGCAAAGAACATGTCCTGGTGTGTTTAAAGGTATTCAGGCAACAATAAAAATGTAAAGGTAACTTTGGCGATTAATGTTCCTGTTGGAGAGAGATGGGAGTTTTATGTAATGTCTGTTGTCACTCATGCTAAAGTAGCACTGAGAATTAAGATGCCTTTTGCAAAGAACATACCCTTGTGTGTTCAGAGGTTTTCAGGTAACAATAAAAATGTAAAGGTAACTTGGTGTAAGGTTCCTGCTGCAGAGAGAGATTAGAGTTGTATCCAGTGGCTGTTTTGACTCATGTTAAAGTGACGCAGAGGATTAAGTTCCCTACTACAAAGAACATATCCTTGTGCGTTGAGAGGTTTTCAGGCAACAATAAAAATGTAAAGGTAACTTTGGCGGTTAAAGTTCCTGTTGGAGAGCGATGGGAGTATTATCTAATGTCGGTTTCCACTCATGCTAAAGTACCATAGAGGATTCAGATGCCTTGTGCTAAGAACATGTCATTGTTTGTTCAGAGGTTTTCAGTCAACAATAAAAATGTAAAGGTAACTTTAGCGATTAATGTCCCTGCTGGAGAGGGATCGGAGTTTTATCTAGTTCATGTTTCCACTCATGCTATAGTAGTGTAGAGCATTAAGATGCCTGATGCAAAGAACATGTTCTGGTGTGTTTAAAGGTATTCAGGCAACAATAAAAATGTAAAGGTAACTTTGGCGATTAATGTTCCTGTTGGAGAGAGATGGGAGTTTTATGTAATGTCTGTTGTCACTCATACTAAAGTAGCACTGAGAATTAAGATGCCTTTTGCAAAGAACATACCCTTGTGTGTTCAGAGGTTTTCAGGTAACAATAAAAATGTAAAGGTAATTTTGGCGATTAATGTTCCTGCGGGAAAGAGAAGGACGTTTTATCTAGTGGCTGTTTCCACTCATGCTAAAGTAGCGCAGAGGTTTAAGATGCTTGCTGCAAAGAACATGGCCTTGGGTCTCAGAGGTTTCCAGGCAACAATAAAAATCTAAAGGTAACTTTGGTGATTAATGTTCCTACTGGAGAGAGATCGGATTATTAAAAAGTGGCTGTTTCCACTCATACTAAAGTACCATAGAGGATTCAGATGCCTTTTGCTAAGAACATGTCCTTGTTCGTTCAGAGGTTTTCAGGCAACAATAAAAATGTAAAGGTAACTTAGCGTTTAATGTTCCAGCGGGAGAGAGATCGGAGTTTTATCCAGTAGCTGTTTTCACTGATGCTGAAGGAGTGCAGAGGATTAAGATGCCTGCTGCAAACAACATGCTCTTGTGTGTCCAGAAGTTTTCAGGCAACAATAAAAATGTAAAGGTAACTTTGGCAATTAATGTTCCTGTGGGAAAGAGAAGGAAGTTTTATCTAGTGACTGTTTCCACTCATGCTAAAGTAGCGCAGAGGATTAAGATGCCTGCTGCAAAGAACATGTCCTTGTGTTTCCTGAGATTTTGAGGCAACAATAAAAATGTAAGGGTAACTGGCGATTATTGTTCCTGCTGGAGATAGAAGGAAGTTGTATTTAGTGGCTGTTTCCACTGATGCTAAAGTAGCGCAGAGGATTACGATGCCTGCTGCAAAGAACATGTCCTTGTGTGTTCAGATGTTTCCAGGCAACAATAAAAATGTAAAGGTAACTTTGGCGTTTAAGGTTCCTGCTGTAGAGAGAGGTCGGAGTTTTATCCAGTGGCTGTTTCGACTCATGTTAAAGTGACACAGAGGATTAAGTTCCCTACTACAAAGAACTTATCCTTGTGTGTTGAGAGGTTTTCAGGCAACAATAAAAATGTAAAGGTAACCTTGGCGATTAAAGTTCCTGTTGGAGAGCGATGGGAGTATTATCTAATGTCGGTTTCCACTCATGCTAAAGTACCATAGAGGATTCAGATGCCTTGTGCTAAGAACATGTCCTTGTGTGTTCAGATGTTTCCAGGCAACAATAAAAATGTAAAGGTAACTTTAGCGATTAATGTCCCTGCTGGAGAGAGATCGGAGATTTATGTAGTTCATGTTTCCACTCATGCTATAGTAGTGTAGAGCATTAAGATGCCTGATGCAAAGAACTTGTCCTGGTATGTTCAGAGGTTTCCAGGTAACAATAAAAATGTAAAGGTAACTTTGGCGATTAAGGTTCCTGCTGTAGAGAGAGATTAGAGTTTTATCCTGTGGCTGTTTCGACTCATGTTAAAGTGACACAAATGATGAAGTTTCCTACTCCAAAGAACATATCCTTGTCTGTTCAGAGGTTTTCGGGCAACAATAAAAAAGTGTAAAGGTAACTTTGACGATTAAAGTTCCTGTTGGAGAGAGATGGGAGTTTTATGTAGTTCATGTTTCCACTCATGCTATAGTAGTGTAGAGCATTAAGATGCCTGATGCAAAGAACATGTCCTGGTGTGTTTAAAGGTTTTCAGGCAACAATAAAAATGTAAAGGAAACTTTGGCGATTAATGTTCCTGCGGCAAAGAGATGGAAGTTTTATCTAGTGGCTGTTTCCACTCATGCTAAAGTTGTGCAGAGGATTAAGATACCTGCTGCCAAGGACATGTTCTTGTGTGTCCTGAGACTTTGAGGCAACAATAAAAATGTAAAGTTAACTTTGGAAATTAATGTTCCTGCAGGAGACAGATCGGAGTTTTATCCAGTGGCTGTTTCCACTCATGTTAAAGTAGCGCAGATGATTAAGATGGCTGCTGCAAAGAACATGTCCCTGTGTGTTCAGACGTTTTCAGGCGCCAATAAAAATGTAAGGGTAACTTTTGTGATTAACGTTCCTGCTGGAGAGAGAGAGATCAGAATTTTATCTAGTGGCTGTTTCCACTCATGCTAAAGTAGCGCAGAGGATTAAGATGCATGCTGCAATGAAAATGTCCTTGTGAGATCAATGTTTTCAGGCGACAATAAAAATGTAAAGGTAACTTTGGCAATTAATGTTAATGCTGGAGAGAGATGGGAGTTTAATTTAGTGGCTGTTTCCTGTGATGCTAAAGTAGTGCAGAGGATTAAGATGCCTGCTGCAAAGAACATGTCCTTGGGTGTTCAGACGTTGTCATGCGAAAATAAAAATGGAAAGGTAACTTGTTAGGTTGGTCCATGGGGCTATGCATATTAAATTTACCCTTATTGCCGTTTCAATAGTTTGTAGACAAGCATTATTAATCTATTTACAATTGGTGATGTTTGATTTTTGTTGTAAGGATGCAAATGCCACCCACATGCACCCCAGCACACTACCCACATGCATCCCACCAACACACACCTTATAACAACACACCACACCATGCCACTGCCCCACATCACTGCACTAGACACCAAGGGCCATATGTAGGTGGCCTAACATTTACCACTTCATAAATACCGAATTTTACCGATTCAGTATTTATGAAGTGGTAAATGCTATGTAGGTAATCCATCGGTAATATTTACCGATTCGGAATGGGTCGGTATTTTAGAATCATTATTTACAGATTCGGTAATGGTAACTGGCTTCCCATTGATTCCTATGGGCCAGGAGGCCCATAGGAATCAATGGGAAGCCAGTTACCATTACCGAATCGGTAAATACCGATTCGGTAATGGGGGGAGCACAATCAAGGGTGGCAGGGTGTTACAGTGACACCCTGTTGCACCCCTGATTCCTGCATGTGTGCACATGTGGCACACATACATGCCCTAAGGGCATGTATGTCTGCCACATTGCACACTTCTAAGTGCCAAAAAATGCTTTTTCTAAGCCATTTGTCATTTATCACCAACTTTTAGTTGGTGGTAAATAACGAATCCACACAACACCCACACACTCCCCCTACATCTCATTTCAGGATTCGGTATTTACCGAATCGGTAAAATTACAGAATCGTTAATTTTACCGATTCGGTAAATTACCGAATCCTGAAATGTCCCCCCTACATACCAAAAGCCTGAATACCGGTCGATAACGGGATTTTTACCGAAAATCGGCCGTTACCGACCGGTATTAGGCTACCTACATATGGCCCCAAGTTTGCAGCATGGAGCACAGCAGCCACACTGCTCTACAACATACCTTAGAAACATTGCCAAAGCCTATAGCTCTGGCTAAAGACTTATACGGTCCCAAAGGCGAGACCAATTGGCTATGCCAATGCTTGTTTAATTCTGCAATGACTTTATCATATGTTACATGCTGTTTGATGTATGATTCACACTGCAAACATTTTATGCCCTTGTTTTAAAAATGTACAAGGAAAAGAGATACACAGTTTCACGTGAGGCTTCTGGTTGTCATGGAAACAGGTCAGAGGGTCAGTGTGAAGAAGGTCCTTTGGAATGTTGGTGTTTGAAGATTCTTTGGAATGTTGGAGTTTAAACCGTGGATGACAGTTGGGGGGCAGGGGGGGCTCACAGCAGCCTCAGCTCCGCTCCTCCCCAGAGATAGAAGTACGGGAAGAGCCTCTGTGTGAAGGGCGCCCGCGGGAAGGAGTAGAGAAGCTCCATGGAGTCAGCATTGTACAGGGACAGCCGCCCCCCCTCGTAGTCCAGATACACCCCCAGCTTCAGGGGCTTCTCACGAGGGGACAGAGGGGGGTCAGGGGAGGTGAGAGCCCTGTACTGACCCTCACACCCCAGCACAGTCCAGACTCCCCCCTCAGGTGACCATGTGAACCCTCCCTTCCTGCTCACAGACTCTGCTGCGACCCCCACATGCCACCCTCCCCCCTCTTGCAGCAGCTGCACCTCCCAGTAATGTCTGCCGGAGGTGAACCCCTCGCTCCCCAGCACACAGGGGTAGTAGGAGGTGAATCTCTTGGGGGTGTCCGACAGGGGCTGCGCTGTGCCCGTGTATCTCACTCGTCTCCCCCCCTCAGACAGGAGGAGCCAAGGATGAGCCGTGTCGGGATCCAGAGTCACCATCACTGCAGAGAAGAGATTCACAATTAGAGATTTAATGACACAAAGAAAGGCTGTAATTACTGCTTCTGCTTTACATATGATTAATGTACACTATATCTGGAAGGAGCACGCGGTGCTAGAGAGCGCACGGCACTAGACTGCTCACTGCTGTAAAGCGAGCAGCACTAGACCGCTCACTGCACTAAAGCGCGCGGCACTAGACTGCTCACTGCACTAAAGCGCGCGGCACTAGACCGCTCACTGCACTAAAGCGCGCATTCATCTACAGCACACACTACACTAAACCGCAGTACATAGAGAGGACAGCAGGTGGGGCACTGGACTAGCGACTCCACAGTATGCTGTACTAGTGAGTGCACTGCATCAGATGGCACAGAGTGACAGAGTTACTCCAAGGCATACTGTACTAGTCAGTACTCTATAATAGATAGTACAGAGTAACAGAGGTACTCCAAGGTATCCAGTACTAGTCAGTACAGTGCAATACATGTCACTGAGTGACAGAGGTACTGGAAGTGTACAGTACTACTCAGTACACTTCATTTGATCGTCCAGAGTGACAGGCCTATTCCAAGGTATATTGTACTAGTCAGTACACCACATTAGATGGCACAGAGTGACAGAGCTACTCCAAATTATGCTGTACTAGTCCATACTCTGTATTAGTTGGAATAGAGTGAGTGAACTACTAAAAAGTATACTATACTAGTAAGTACACTCCATTAGATGGTACGGAGTAGTAAAGCTACCCCAAGGTATACTGTACTAGTCCGTACACTGCATTAGATGGTACAGAGTGGTAGAGCTACCCAATGGTATACTGTACTAGTCAGTACACTGCATTAGATGGTACAGAATGACAGAGCTACTGAAAGGTATGCTGTACTAGTTTAGTGACCCAGGTAGACACCACCCTTTAGAGATGCTTCGATTGGTTGGCATTAGTAGAATTAATGAGTGTAGATACAGATGTTATTCCAGGTGTAAAGGCCACAGCAGGTAAACTCATGCACAGATACCACTCTGCACATCTTGCTGGTGGTCCCCGTGTCTTTTAGACACAGACTTTGCAGAGACTGCCTTTGGATTTAGCTGTCCACAGACGCCGCCTCCCTATTCCTACTATACCCCAGCCAGGATTTGGGGATCACAGTTAAGTTTCTGATCAGAAGTGGTGTGGACGAGACACATTTGGTTGTGACATAAAGGCCAGAAAGCCGAGGTCCATCTCTTGGGATGTCCAATCTCAGGTCCATGGTCCAAGGGCCCCTGTCTAGCCTTAGAAATGTCTGAGAGGGAATAAACATTTCTACCTCAGGTCAGTGCAGCTAGAGAGGGGATCATTTTAATCTGATTAACTTCCAGCAGGGGCCGATCCCAGGCCTGAGCTAAGCTCTAGTGAAGTCAAGACTACAGGGTTGTGTGGGAGGGTTTTCAGTTTTCCCAATACATTTATTTAAAAATCCCAGTATTTAGTGAAATAAACCACCGCACATCATTTGTGGGTTAGAAAGTTACAGTGGGAACAAAGCAAGGTTACAGTTTGGGTGTCTGATTATTTACAGACATATTCGAGACCCGGGTATCCTGCAGAAACACTACAGGGGCTGCGCCAGAATATCTCACTGAACTCCAGCACCCTGTAGAAACACTACAGGGGCTGAGCCAGAATATCTCACTGAACTCCACCGCCCTGTCAGAAGCACTACAGGGGCTGAGCCAGAATATCTCACTGAACTCCACCGCCCTGTCAGAAACACTACAGGGATTGAGCCAGAATATCTCACTGAACTCCACCGCCCTGTAGAAATACTACAGGGGCTGAGCCAGAATATCTCACTGAACTCCACCGCCCTGTCAGAAACACTACTGGGGCTCAGCCTGAATATCTCACTGAACTCCACCGCCCTGTCAGAAACACTACTGGGGCTGAGCCAGAATATCTCACTGAATTCCACTGCCCTGTCGAAACACTACAGGGGCTGAGCCAGAATATCTTACTGAGATGCAACACCCTGTCAGAAACACTACAGGGCTGAGCCAGAATATCTCACTGAACTCCACCGCCCTGACAGAAACACTAAAGGGGCTGAGCCGGAATATCTCACTGGACTCCACCGCCCTGTCAGAAACGCTACTGGGGCTCAGCCTGAATATCTCCCTGAACTCCACCGCCCTGTCAGAAACACTACTGGGGCTGAGACAGAATATCTCACTGAATTCCACTGCCCTGTCTAAACACTACAGGGGCTGAGCCAGAATATCTTACTGAGCTCCAACACCCTGTCAGAAACACTACTGGGGCTGAGCCTGAATATCTCACTGAACTCCACCGCCCTGACAGAAACACTAAAGGGGCTGAGCCGGAATATCTCACTGGACTCCACGGCCCTGTCAGAAACACTACAGGGGCTGAGCCAGAATATCTCACTGAACTCCAACACCCTGACAGAAACACTAAAGGGGCTGAGCCAGAATATCTCACTAAACTCCACCGCCCTGTCAGAAACACTACAGGGGCTGAGCCAGAATATCTCACTGAACTCCACCACCCTGTAGGATTACCACATGCAGTATTAACACATGCAGTATTACCACATACAGTATTACCACATGCAGGATTACCACATACAGTATTACCAAAAGCAGTTTAGCCACATGCAGTATTACCACATACAGTATAGCCACATGCAGTATCACCACATGCAGTATAGCCACCTGCAGCATTACCACATGCAGCATAACCACATGCAGCTTAACCACATGCAGCATAACCACATGCAGTATTTCCACATGCAGTATTTCCACATGCAGGATTACCACATGCAGGATTCCCACATGCAGGATTACCACATGCAGTTTAACCACATGCAGTTTAGCCACATGCAGTATTACCACGTGCAGTTTAGCCACATCCAACATAGCCACGTGCAGGATTACCACATGCAGTATTACCACATGCAGCATAACCACATGCAGTATTACCACATGCAGTATTACCACATGCAGTATTACCACATGCAGCTTAGCCACATGCAGTTTAGCCACATGCAGTATTACCACAGGATTACCACATGCAGCATTACCACATGCAGCATTACCACATGCAGTATTACCACATGCAGTATTACCACATGCATCATTACCACATACAGGATTAACACATGCAGTATTACCACATGCAGTATTGCCAAATTTGTAATGCGATGTTTAAATCGGGGATTTTCCCGGACAGGCTAAAGAACACGCTATTAAAACCACTTCTTAAGAAGCCTGGTTTAGATAAAGATTCGCTGAAAAATTACAGGCCCATTGCCAGCCTGCCTTTTTTTAGCCAAGGTGGCTGAGAAAGTAATGAATGATCAACTCTCAGAATACATTGAACAAAATGTCTTGCTTGATGACTCTCAGTTTGGCTTTCGGAAAATGCATGGCACCGAGACCGCGCTAATCAAAGCCGCTGATGACATTAGAACTATCAGAGACCAGGGGGGTACGGCGGTACTGGTTCTGCTGGATCTGCCTGCGGCCTTCGACACGGTCAATCACTCCATCTTGATTGACCGTGTCAGAGAGTTGGGCATCCACTCTAGGGCTGGAGCCTTGCTTGCCTCCTTTCTGTCTGGCAGAACCCAGGCCGTAACACTGGGGCCATTTAAATCGGCCGATCTGGCTTTACCCTGTGGGGTTCCTCAAGGCTCATCCCTAAGTCCGACACTTTTTAACATCTATGTGTCGGACTTAGCTAGTGTTATTAAGACCTACCGGATGAACCTTACAACATATGCCGATGACACCCAGTTGGTGTTAGCCATCAATAATGATGGAGAAAGGGTAGCGGCTCGGTTTCAAGAAGGCATGCTGGCAATTAAGGAGTGGATGGCCTGTAATTGCTTAAGGCTGAACTCCGAGAAGACTGAGGTGATTATTTTCGGTAAACTATCACCTATGTGGTCATCTATTTGGTGGCCCCCATTACTCGGAGCTATATCAACTCCAGTTCAGAAGGTCAGGAATCTGGGTGTCATCTTTGATGAGAAATTACATTTTGTTAATCATGCCAATCAAACAGCGTCCTTAGGATTTTACAAACTTAAACTTTTAAGAAAAATAATTCCATTTCTTCCAGAAAGTGCTAGGAAAACTGTGGTGAGTTCATTGATATTGTCAGCTCTTGATTACTGTAACGGTTTATTTGCAAATGCTCAAGCTCGGGTGGTCGCCAAGCTACAATTGATCCAGAATGCGGCTGCAAGATTGCTATCTGGGACCCCCAAATTTAAACCGATTAAGCAAGTAATCAGGAATTATCATTGGTTGACGGTCAAAAACCGGATCAGATTCAAAACTTTGTGTCTTATCTTTAAAGCCCTCCATCAGCTAGGGCCGGAGTTTCTTAAACAGAAGCTCACTCTCTATTGCCCTACCCGACAATTAAGATCCAAAAATATACACCAACTAGTGGTGCCACGGACTAAGACTGTCACCTGGGGAGATAGATGTTTCACTAACAGCGCAACCAGACTTTGGAACACTCTTCCATTGGTGATTAGATCTACACCCACATTGTTCCAATTCAGGAAATTGTTGAAAACCTGGCTGTTTGACCAGTAGCTCTTCTCCTCACCTCATTACCTTTAATTCGCCACCGTCCTCATGGAGGCATTAGTTGAGTCATAGCGCCAAGACGCCTACGGGCATCCGTTGCGCTTTACAAATCTTAAAAATAAATAAATAAATAAATGTGCAGCATAACCACATGCAGTATTACCGCATGCAGCAGCCATGTGCAGCATAACTACGTGCAGTATTACCACATACAGGGTTGTCACATGCAGTATTACCACATCAGTTACATCAGTGTAGGTACATGTGTTAGGTCAGTGTAGGTGCATGCGGTGGGTCAGTGTAGGTGAGTGCGCTAGGTCAGTGTAGGTGCATATGCTAGGTCAGTGTACGTCCATGTGCTAGGCCAGTGTAGATGCATGTGCTACGTAAGTGCAGGTGCATGCACTAGGTTAGTGTAGATGTATGCACTAGGTCAGTATAGGTTTATGCACTAGGCCAGAGTAGGTGCATGCGCTAGGTCAGTGTAGATGCATGAATTAGGTAAGTGCAGGTGCATGCACTAGCTGTGTAGATACATGCGTTGGGTCCGTGTAGATGCATGCGCTTGGTCCCTGTTGGTGCTAAAATTCAGGAAAACAGGGGTGCATATTCTCAAGGAACAATCACCGAGTTATCTGCACTTTATCGCAGCCAAAGTCGCGATAAATTTACCGCCCCATTCACAAGCTGGTGCAAACAACCGATATCACCAGTTTTCAGGCGATAGCATCCTCAAAAAACATCGCCACAGATGAACCCGGCAACTATCGCTAATGAGATGCAGAGTAGGCGATCCCGTGCACAAATCCGCAACAACACCACACCGCAACATTCTCAACGACCAGCCATATCTGTGATAAGATCACAAAACATGCGATAAGACGCGTTAGCGGCAGGAAACTAACACCTGCTCCAACCTGGTGCAAAGTCGGACTACAACCTGCACCAGAAAAGAGCCCAGCCCGGAGCCACACCTGAAGAACAAAGATGCCATGGAGCCACGGAACATGCGTGCCGGACACCCAAGAGGGCCACAACAACCCGGGACTCACGCCGGGTACCCCCCAGCTCCCCCTGACCAATACACTGCACATCAACGGCACGAAAACATGAACAAAAGCACCCGCCTGATGTGACACATTTGCAACAATCAACATACATGTGAGCACTGAAATCCTGATTCATACATCCACCCTTGAAAGACCAAACAAAATGTCACATCCAAAATTGTCACCAAACAACTATTTCGAAGAGTCATGGTGGGGTATCCCTGGACAATCTGTGACTCAAAGCCTGCTAGACAATATCCAAGATAAGAAGGTGTGTCAGGCACTCATCAAAGGACAGGGAGAGAGAGAGAGAAAGAAAGAGAGAGAAAGAGAAAGACAGAACAAGGAGCGCAAGGCCAATCGGGCCCTTGGCTCATGCAAACAAGCCAACAGCTGCGTGTGTCTCAAAATCTGTGCACCCCAAATCACAGGCCTGGCATCAAAGTCAGCGCGAAGTCCACATCACATTCAAGAAATACAAGCAGTAGTCGGATTCATATCAGGAATGAAAGCCCCTTTGTCTCAACACACAAGGCTGAAGGCCAACCAAACCCCCAACCTTGGTCCTGAATGCGGCTGGCACACCCTGCGTGAGATACCATGCCAGCCTCTGACGACTCCCACACCACGAACTGCGCTAATGAAACACCAACGTGCCCACACCCCACACACACTTGTCCCTGCGCGACCTACACCTGCAAGGGATGCCCTTGACACATAAGTTAAAAACTACCCATATGTCCAAACGTCGCACACACATACGACTCATTGCCCAGAGCTGTGGCATATCGTCCACCGAACTGCCACCGGTCTGAGGAGTGCCATTGCCAAGAGCCCAACAAACGCAATGGCAGGCACAAGCACAACCCCTGTCACGTGGGACTGTACTGTGCACTAATGCTGCATCTGTTGGTATCCCTGCCAATGGCAGTGTTGCGAATCAGTTTCCGTCTGAGTTTCCGTCTTGCCTACGTCACCTGCCTCCAGCCCTGGTTCCACTGTCGATCATGCACATTCGAGTGGCCCATGGAGGTCTGCCTATCCAACGCAACGGTAGCTGAATTGGACTGTGACCTGACAGTGCGCCCCCTGTTGGCCCACAAACAGGAGTGTCACCGGGATAGCCATGCATGAGATGCACTGATCTTTGGTGTATGTGCTGGCAGTTGTGCATGGGAGATTGCACAACTCCTCGTGTGCAGTGACCACATTGAGGTGCTCCCCTTTTGGGCTGTGTTGCGGATTGGGGAAACGGCGTGGACTGAGCACATCTGCCCGAACCAGTTAATGGATTGGCTCACCCTGGTGTTCCTTGGCTGCGCTGGCATTCATGGACGCCTAACTACGTTCCTGCAGCCACATCGTATTGTCACCCAGAGCACAGATCCCAAAACCTTGTTGCATCGTGGAGAATGCTCACATATCCCTCCACAACAGAGGACATGTCTGACTTTGTCTGGACTCTGAATGCATGTGTGTGGAACTACCTTGTGCAAGGTGATGCAGTTCCATGGTCGGAGCAGCACAGCGTCGTTTGACAACGTTACCAATTTAAACACACTGCTGGGGGGAGAGTACACACATGGCAATGTAGCATGACATGTGACCTTGTCAGACCCTTTCACCTGATCACTGTCAGCAGAGCAGACAGTCGGCGCAGTCCGGTGGCAGAGCACTATGCAGACCCCATGGGCTGTATGTCGTGCCCCTCACACGGGGCAATGGGCAGACGCCAAACAACACATCACTCGTCCAGCAAGGCAAGGTGGGCTGAGACCACTGCCATCCGTAATGATTGGTGTTCAGCTCTGCCTCTCCATTTCCTGCACCTCGAAAGGTTCCCATGCTGCGTGTAAGTGTCTTAAGCATGTCTCTGCATGTTGTGGCTGTTGCTTTGTCTGCACTGACACGCACATGCCAAAAAAGTCTACGCAATTTCACTGGTGTCTAACTGTGATGAGTGTTGATTAGATTGACCACTCGTGTGCCACAATGAGCATCGTCCCTACACAGGGAGAGTCTGACTGACGCATGTACAATGGGGGTGGGTCCTTTTTGACAGCTCCTCCTCTGTGAGCCAGACACTGTTTTCGGATAGTTGCTGGCAGACCTCTGCACTTACGTGTCTTCAGCAATGTGAGTATGGTGTCCAACCTCTGACCATGTGGAGCAATGTCATAAATCATAACAGAATGTGTCCACACAGATGTGTGTGAGTAGGTATGCGACATAAAGTTCTGTTGTCTCATGTGATGTAGGACACCACTCCTGGACTGCTACCGATTTGGTCATTCCTACACACAGGCCTATTCACCACATGGACGTGTGCCTACGTTGGGGGGTTGTGAGATTGCTGTTAATGTGCAATGGTGACACAGTTATTACTCACCTCACAGTCATGCAATTGGCCAGGTGTCTCAGGGATAGACATGTCCATAGATGTCAGTTACCAGGGTGTACCTTCATGTGCAAACATGGTCCCTACATCCAGCCATAATTCCATGCGTGTGTGTACATAGTGAAGACACACCTGTGTGATTTAGAATGTTTTATTCACATTCAGGTGATTGACGGACCTGGAGCTGTACATGGTCATCCAAGCCCACATAACATGGAAGCCGAGTGGCGGGTCAACCAGAGTCCTTTGGGGATTGAAAAGTGATTGGGAAGAGGGAGAGTGCAGTCCGCAGCAGGATTGCTGTGTAATTGTCAAGCAGTGAAGATGTGGCAGTCCAAATCGGGGTCCGGGTGGATGTCCCAGAGTATTCCGAGGGACAGTGGGAGGTGTTGTCCCAGGGCATGATGTATAGGGCAGAACCAGGCAGGGACAGGCCATCTGGCGGTGATGGATGCTACTACCTCCTTCCTCACACAGTAATTACCATCCACATCTTACTCCTCTGATACTTCTTCTGTGTCCGGTGTGTGTGGCGGTGTAATAGCTGCATCACTGGGTGCCACTGACACAATAGGGTGCAAAGGTGATGGGGCTGCATCACTGTGTGTCACTGACACATCACGGGTTGGAGATGTGAGTGTCAAAGTTCCCGCAGCAGTTATCTGGGACTGGCTCAGTGGCAGCAATGGCAGGATGATGAACTGCAGGGCATGGAAGATCCCAGCTACATCTCGCTGGTGTTCAGCCGTGGCAGCCATACTTCCAGCCTGCATCTGCTCCATGGTCTCCATTGTCCTCTGCATCTGTGCCAACTCTGTGCTGTCATCGCTAGTGCCTGTCTGACTGGACAGTTCCTGTATCCGAGTAATGGCCCCAGCGAGGTCAGCCAAGGATTGTCGGTGAGCATGGTGCAGACAGGGGGTGTCCATAAGGGACTGTACGTGGTCCCTGATGGGACTCAGACACCCACATATGGCCTCGGGATTAGCTGCCACGAGCTCGAAACCCACCCGCAGCTGATCCGTCAACTCCACCTGGCAACCCAACACACGGCATTGAAATTCCATGTATTGTTCGTGGGGGTCCTGGGAGACAGCCGTGGTTGTGTGTTTTTCCTGCTGTGTGGTGTGTGCAAGTGGGGGGGTCACCTCGAGGCAGCTGGCCTGCCCTGCTCCTGGGGGTGGGCTGCGGAGGCTGTCCATTATCCGTTGGAGTGTGTCTTGACATATGTGCAGGTTGTCCTCTTCATCTCTACATCATCAATGATGGGGTTTGTGGTCTGCTCTGCAGTAAGTGTTGATTGTCCCTCTGCAATGTTAAGGGGAGATGCAGGTTAACAGTGTGTTCCATGTATGTTGACGCTTTGCAGATGTTTACATACAGACTGCATGACAAGGCACATTGTGACTGTTTTGGTGGAGCTGGCTATTTGATGGCAGATAGTGGGATTTTCGACTACATGACGGATGTGTGGTAGTACCCGTACATTATCATCTCACAAGGTCAGTCAATGCCAGATGTGAGTGCCCAGTTTCTACGCACAAGCGGAACCTGTTGTGTCCTCTGTCCTGTGGTGTAGGTGTTGCACTTTAAACCACATTGCCGTCATTGCTGATGTTCTGTGATTGCTATGTGTGTGTGATGCATTGTGGGGGAGTTTCCCCTGCAGCTCGGATTCCGTGTACCCTTATCCCTTTGAGGCGGTGTGTCTTTGAATTCTGTGCTTTTCGGGGACAGAAATGTTTGCGACTTGGGTCATATGTGCTCTTGGACAGATTTTGTGGCCTTGTGCATTGTTCGTCTGCTGCGTGTATTGGAAGGCATGGGTTGTGGGTGCACGTGGATAAGTCAGAGTGTGACCTGCTCCTTTACGAATGTGATCCGCACTGGGCCACCTCCATGTCGAATCGTGCACCATGCCATGTATTTTGGCTGCTGCCATGCTATCGGTCATGCAGTGTCATTTGCATAGTCAGTGTGGCTCACACAGCCACTGCTTTTCTGGATTCATCACATGTGCGTGGCTCAGTTGTGTCATTGGTGATTTGGAGGGGACCCATATGTGCACATGGTGGATGGGGGCCTACTTGGTGTTTGTATGTGTGCTGCAGTGTTGCAAGTGTATCAGGGACATGTTCCACAGTCATTGTGCATGTGCAGTGTGCTACACATAATTGTGCATGTGTGCCATTGTGCCCATCTCTCCCAGTCCCTGGTGGATATCACCCTGTTGCTGTTGGGTCAGGTCATGTCGAGCTGTGTCCAGGCCCCCAATTCCTTGCACTGTCTCCACACTGATGACTGTGGCCACCATTTGGTCCAGCTCACCCAGCTCCTCCTGTGTCGCAGGACTCCCACCTCCAGTCGCCGTTGCTGCCTTCCTGTTGGTGGCGAGCTTCTCCTTGGTTTGGCTGTGCATTTCATGCCAGCGCCTCTTGACCTCCTCCATTGACCTCCTCGACACTGCATTGACGTTGGTGACGATGAACTGCCATATTTCCGTTTGGGTTGCCAGTGCCGCAGTGGAGGTGACTAACAGTTGTTGCTGGTTTTCTATCACCTCCTTGAGGAGGATCCTTAACCCAGCCTTTCTCTTCCTCTTCTCCTTCTCCTTGCCCTTCCCTGAACACAGGGTTCCTGGCTGGTCCTCCGTGGGGCTTGTGGAGTTCAGCGTGCCCTCTGCACTCGGTCAAGGTGCATCCATTCATGGTTCTATGCAGTTTGAATTGGTTTTGGTGTTTATTTTTTTTTGCTTTTATAGTGCATTTTCCCGCATGACGCATGGGAATTGCAGGCCTGTCGCTGGTTTTCGCTGATTTTGGTATCGCGCTTTGTGGCATAACAAATTTTTGACCGTTCATGTTTCGTATTTTTTGTTTGTCGCATTGGTTTTTACGCTGTCATTTGGCACGTTATCATGCTGCTATCGCATGGTGCCGCTGGGTTGGATATTGGACGTTAAGAAAGTGTTTTCTCGCG
The DNA here is from genome assembly GCF_964204655.1 of Triturus cristatus. Classification (NCBI taxonomy): domain Eukaryota; kingdom Metazoa; phylum Chordata; class Amphibia; order Caudata; family Salamandridae; genus Triturus; species Triturus cristatus. Next base: position 70,696,023 of record NC_140579.1, on the reverse strand, counting down.
ATAGACTGCGATATGCAAAGTTGCATTAAGCTAAATTTGCGATGGTTATTACACGTTCTTGAGAATATACCCCAATGTGTTATGTGGTAAATACCAAATTCTGAGGTAATTTCCCATTCAATAGTCCCAGAATACTGCAGTAACTGAGTTACTCGCAGTTGTCAAGCCTAGCAGTATCATAACAGTATCATCGTTCGACACTGTCTCCCACCAGATCTTGCTCAGGAGATTGGACTCAGGACCTGCTCTTTAGTGGATGACGAGCTTCCTGTCCTTCCGTTCTCAGACCATCAATTTAGGCCCTTTTCGGTCAAGGACGATGGAACTGACCAAGGAAGTTCCCCAGGGCTCATGTTTAAACCCCACCTTATTCAACATCTATGTGGCTCCCTTAGACAACCTCCTCAGGACCTGTGGCTGTGTGCCGATTTCATATGCATTGCTGACGACACTCAGCTCCTCTTCTCATTTAATAAATCCACCCCCTTTGTTCAGGGAAGACGGAGATTATGCTTTGCAGAGAGGCATCTTTGCTGTGGACACCAGACTGGTGGCCAGTAGCCCTTGGCACCCCCCGCCCCTCAGGCCCTTGTTAAAAACCTGGGCATCCGCGTAGACCGGGCCTTCACCATGAAGGAGCATGCCGCTTATTCTGCTGGCTCCTGCTTCTACGTGCTGGGTTTGCTACGGCAAGTTTTTCTTTTCCTCCGAGATTCCACTCGCAAAACCCTAATTCAGACAATGGTAGTAAGCCGCTTAGACTACTGCAACGCTTTCCTGGTCTCGGCCAATGAGTCCTCGCTGAGCAGATTGCAGGTGGTTTAGAACACCGCAGCGCGCCTTGTCTCGAATGCCCCCCCCGAAAACTGCCTCCCTTCCTCTCCTTCAACAGCTTCATTGGCACCCAGTGCACAAGCGGGTTAAATTCAATACTGCTTCACCGTCCACAAGGCCTTGAATAACAACGGCCCCCTCTACATCGCCGAGAAACGTAATCATTATGTCCCTTCTAGGACCCTCCGGTCAGGAACCAAATTGCTTCTCTTGGTCCCACGGATCAGGAAATCAAGGTTAGGTGGGAGATCCTTTTCCTACCTTGCTCCCCTTTACTGGAATCAGCTCCCCATTTACCTGAGACGATGTCCTGACTATCTCCGATTTAGAAAGCTTCTTAAGACTACTTTGTTCTGATAATGCTCGTCAGCCTGTCCAGCAGCAAGGTCCGAAGCGCAGAGATACCCCTTTGAGGGTGATTCAGGCGCTATATAAAACCCATAAATAAATAAATGTGAGGTGTGAAATTACCGCATCTGAATTTCCGATAAACTTAGCATGAATGTCCAAGGGGAAGAATGATTTAAAGAAAGGAAATGCGGCAGCGTGTGTACAGAATAGAGATAAGTAGAAATCTAGAAAAATCTGGAAAAGACAAAATTTAGAGACAAATCAAGTAACTGTACCCTGACGTGAGTGCACGTTACCACTGAATGCCATACAATACCATACCAAACAGCCATCCCATTCCATCACCACCATACCAAACCATCCCATATGATACCATGATCTCACCCTATAGTACACCACACCATACATACCATCATAACATTCCATACCATACCAGTCCATACCATCCCATCTGATCCAACCCCACCCCACCATAACATCCCATACATACCATACCATTTCGTAGCACACCACACCATACCATAGCATACCACACCACACCATACCATAGTATACCAAACCACACGGGGAAACATCCTTTACAACGCAGTCATTACATTGCAACATCCTTTACATCGCATGTCATTACAACATAGCCATTACATCGCATGTGATCACTACAACGCATATCATTACAACGCATGTCACTACAATGCAGGCATTACATCGCAAGTCATTACAATACATACCATTACAACGCATAGTACCCTTACACTATCCAACACTTACCCTATTGTTGCACTCACTGGAGTTAGAATAGTAATTATTACCCCTATACTATCCAACACTTACCTTAAATGCGATGTAATGGTATGCATTGTAATGGTATGCGTTGTAAAGGTATAATGCAATGTAATGTTATGCATTGTAAAGGTAGTTTCTGAAAATGCGATGTAATGGCATGCAATGTAAAAGAATGCGTTGTAAAAGATGTTGCGATGTAAAAACTGTGTTGTAAAGGCATGCGTTGTAAATGTAAGCTTTGTAATGTCATACATTCTACCACACCACACCATACCATAGCCCACCACACCATACCATACCATAGCACACCACACCATACCATAGCTCACCATACCATACCATAGCACACCACGCCTTACCATAACATACCAAACCATACCATACCATAGCACACCATACCATAGCACACCTCACCTTACCATAGCATACCATACCATACCACACCTTACCATAGCATTTCTTACCACACCATACCACACCATACCATAGCACACCACACCATATCATACCATATCATTTTCATGAACAGTAATATTCAGAGCTAATCATCGCAATGATATTTACCTTTTTAACTCTTCACCACCACCTCTGGGCACTGAATCTTCAAATTATTACACCTGTAATAACAAACATCATCTTTGTATTAAAGTGCAATGACAGCTACAGGAACAAAGGATGAACATCACACAAGGCGTGTTTTTGAAATAAGATTCATTATTAAGAGCAGCACCTGCGGACTAGAGCTCAGTGTGAGTTACTGTTCATACACTAGAGTCAAAGCTCTAACGATATCCAAAAGTACCTTTAACATCTTATGGCAGGATGTGGGTGTTCTAAGGCAGATGGCTCAGTGAGACCAGCGCGCTTCATGTGATGCTATGGAGTGCCTCAGCATGGGTCTTCTAGGAGCGGCCGTTGGCTGAGTGAGGGGGGGCGGTTGAGTAACAGGTTACATCTGCTCCTGGTGGGGTCTCGTGTATATATGTGTGAAAGGTTTCCCCTAAGTACTTTTAGGTCCAAGAGGAGGGGAGAGAGACAAATGAAAAGAAAGAACCTCTTAACTGACCTATCTTATTTGTGCAGTGTTAATCACTTATGTTTAGCAAAAACCCCAGAATACAAGATTACTCAAAATACATTCAAAATTTCTTTTTATTATTTTGTTTTTTTTATATTAAATTTGTAAATAGCAAAACAATCATGTGTGTTCTATTGGCATATAATTTGTATATACATCATACATTACTGCAAACAATGTTTCCACATTAGTTAAGATTTCATAAATACTTGTGATTTTAGAAAACGACACAATTTGAGAAAAAACTTGTGGAAAAGAACCCCCAAGAGAGAAAAATAAAACCGTCATATCAACATTCTCACCAAGCAATCACTCTTTCATACCATCAAACGTGCCACATAGAGTGGAGAAGAAATTAATTTTTCGTAAAAACACAACCACAACCAACTCTGGTGTAAGATCCTACTTAAGTTTTGATTTAAAAAAATATATGTACATATAAGTTTTGGATAGTTCTTGCTAAGTCCTAAGGTACTGGAATCAGGACAATGAGATTGGATTCTTCTATGGATCTACCAGGTGTGTGGTTGGTACTCCCGGTCTACGTACGTTTCGGAGACTGTATACAAATTTGACGTCTCCTTCTTCAGGACCAGTGTATTTATAGAGGTATCTTAGTCGTCTGAGCGGCGAAAGGATAAGGGTTCTCTGTGTGTTATTGGCGTAGCCTCTCGTTTCTCGACATCTGATCTGTATTTAAGCTGGTGCGGTTATCACGAAGATTTTCCAGAGATATAGCTCTTCTTAAAAGTGAATAGGCATAAAGAGTTGTGTGCCTCGATGTATTAGGCCAATGATAATTCATATGTTCTGTTTATTCCAAAGACAAAGCGAGAGCGATTGGTCACATGGTTTAAAATGTTTTTATCAGATCCATCCAAGTTATTTAAATACAAGAGTCCTCGAAAGGGTACGCTGCGTGTCTGTCCTTTTAATTTAAACAGGTTGAGAAACGTGTTGAGTTCAAAGGTACAATCTCATAGTCTGCGCAGTTTCCCGTTTTCTATACCGCTGGGTCGAAAAAGCCGCCAATAGAACACACATGATTGTTTTGCTATTTACAAATTTAATATAAAAAAAACAAAATAATAAAAAGAAATTTTGAATGTATTTTGAGTAATCTTGTATTCTGGGGTTTTTGCTAAACATAAGTGATTAACACTGCACAAATAAGATAGGTCAGTTAAGAGGTTCTTTCTTTTCAGGGGTCTCATGTATATACTTATTACCTTCTTACCTGAGGTCCACGTGAATTCATGACAGCGCCCACAACACAACATTGTCACATCAGAGATCAGAGAGGGAGAGATAAGGGAACAGGTTAGGAGGCTCAGTAAAGGGAAAGCAGCAGCAGGCCCAGACGGGATCACAGAGGGAGAGATAAGGGAACAGGATAGGAGGCTCAGTAAAGGGAAAGCAGCAGGCCCAGGAGGGACCACAGAGGGGGAGATGAGGGGACAGGCGAGGAGGCTCAGTAAAGGGAAAGCAGCAGGCCGAGACGGGATCCCAACTGAATTCTATAAAAAAAATGTAAATCTTTGTTCTCTTACTGAGTATCTTATTTTAATGAGATCTCTCTGCAAGACTGTTAAATTCCACCTTCCTAATATGAGGCAACTGTAGTTATGATCCTTAAGCCGGGTAAAGACGCTAGGTTCATGGATTCCTACAGACCTATATCTTAGTTGAACTGTGATTACAAAATGATTCCAGGAATTTTGGCTAAGAGGTTGTCAGATGTCCTTCAAATGTTGATCCATTTCGATCATAAGGGGTTTGTGCCTGGAAGGAAGTTGTATGAATTAACCCAATGACATTAGTGAGAATGATATGGCCGAGGCCTCTAATCTCCTGTTGACAATCGCAAGAATTGATGCTGCTAAAGCATTTGATAGGGTTAATTGGGTCTATCTTTGGGAGGTATTGCAGGATTATGGTTACAGCAGCAATGTTACTGAAGTTGTGCAAATGCTATATAAGGTGCCGGAAACTAAGATTTGGGATGGCGAACTTACAGCTTCGTTTCAGATATCCAGGGGAACTAGACAGCTGTGTCCTTTGTCGCCAATTCTGTTCTGTGTATATATTGAGCCCTTTTCCCAGATGATTCGACAGGATTAGACCATTCTTCCCTTTGAAGCTGCAGGGTTACCAACCAGACTAGCACTGCATGCTGATGACATAGTTCTGTGTGCATTGAACCCAGAGCTCTCTGTTCCACAGCTTGAGACGCATGCCAGAGATTTTGGGAGTCTGTCAGGATATCTAATCAATAAGGTAAAGACCGGGCTAGAGAGAAAGTAGGGCTTCAAACCAGAAACCAGATTAGGAATCATGGGATCATCGTAACTCAGAGTTTGGAGGAAATATCGGATGTAAACTTGACTAAGGTATCACATTGTTAATTAGGAAAATATCGATGCTGATATGACAAATGATACATTTATTTATGTGAACAAAATTGCGTCAATTAACAAATTCACCCGATGTGAACGCCGCATCAACCTCGACTCGCAAATACGTAGTCCGGCAAGCACTGAGACCTAGGCCCAAGGTTACTGATTGTCAGGCCACAGGTGGGGTGGCACGTAGCCGGCAGACAAATGCATGGACGGGAAATCCGAGATCAAACCCACAGATTAGTGAAGAGACACTACAATTGTTAAGAGAGATTGGCCCCAATAAAGCGAGCATGGCTGGAGGGGGTACGCGCGCTCCAAAAACAGCATAAAGTCAGATGCTACATAAGTTGGGAACATAGAGAAAATCACATCACAGAACACGCAGTGATCACGTGCTCCCCGTGCCAGACATCTGGACACTTTAACCGCTGGTCGCATTTTGTCCTTGCAAGGTCGAGGCCCACCTGGATTATCAATTAAAATTAATATATGAATCTAGAGGGAGCAACTTACATTCCTCTCCCTACAAGGATCTCCAGAAACATTTTATTACCTATAATGAATTGTATATAAGAACGCTACAGATTGATTGTAATTTGAGACATTCCTCAGACCCTGTGTCTGTAACTGTTCTCCCGGCCGCTATGTTTAATTAAACAAACTGTTCCTGTTTTGCCAAAGGTTTTTCAAAGGTATTTCATGTTCAAGCAACACCGTGATATAGATGCTCTATTTACAAGATGGAGGGAAAATCTGCCCCTCGGTATCTATGGGAGGGTGAACACCATTAAGATGCTGGTTCTTCCGAAGGTGATTGTCTTGTTTGACACTAAACCACTTCCTTTCTCCAAAAAGCTTTTGCAGAAATTGCAAGGGAGGGTCAGCAGCTTTATATGGGCATCCAGGGGAGACAGGAGAGACTGAAGCAAGGGACGGTCAGCAGCTTTATATGGGCATCCAGGGGAGCCAGGATCGCACGAAAGAAGGAGGAGACTAAAGCAAGGGAGGGTCGGCAGCTTTATATGGGCATCTAGGGGAGCCAGGATATCATGAAAGAAGGAGGAGACTGAAGCAAGGGTGAGTCAGCAGCTTTATATGAGCATCCAGGGGAGCCAGGATCTCACGAAAGAAGCCCCAGAGGAGACTGAAGCAAGGGAGAGTTGGCAGCTTTATATGGGCGTCCAGGGGAGCCAGGATCTCATGAAAGAAGGAGGAGACTGAAGCAAGGGAGAGATGGCAGCTTTATATGGGCATCCAGGGAGCCAGGATCTCATGAAGGAAGCTCCGGAGAAAACAGAAGCAAGGGAGGGTCGGCAGCTTTATATTGGCATCCAGGGAGCCAGGATCTCATGAAAGAAGTTCCAGAGGAGACTGAAGCAAGGGAGGGTCAGCAGCTTTATATGGGCATCCAGGGAAGCCAGGATCTCATGAAGGAAGACCCAGAGGAGACTGAAGCAAGGGAGGGTCAGCAGCTTTATATGGGCATCCAGGGGAGCCAGGATCTCATGAAAGAAGCTCCAGAGGAGACTGAAGGAAGGGAGAGTTGGCAGCTTTATATGGGCGTCTAGGGGAGCCAGGATCTCATGAAAGAAGGAGGAGACTGAAGGAAGGGAGGGTCGGCAGCTTTATATGGGCATCCAAGGGAGCCAGGATCTCATGAAGGAAGCTCCGAAAGAACGAGGAGACTGAAGCAAGGAAGAGTCAGCAGCTTCATATGGGCATACGGAGGAGACCGAAGTAAGGGAGGGTCAGTGGATGATATACGCATGCTCGTGGACTGCCCGTTATTTGCCTTCTTCTGGTGGTATTTAAGTCAGGCATTTTAAGAAATTAATGGCTGCGAAGTTAAGGTAAGCCCCTGCCTGATCCGATTTGGGATGGACTTGTGCCCGTACTGGGACGAGTTAAACTTGGATCAGGCTTCGCTGATATTTTTTCTGATATCGCTAGCAAGAACGGAAATCTGTAAGAAATCGATTACTCCTGACCCACCAAAGGTATCAGAATGGCTCAGATCTGTAAGAGATGTCAGTAGACTGGACTTGGACCGCAAGTCGGCCTCAGTAGATGATTAGTGCCGCATACTACCTCTGCAGAGAGGAGAAGTCATGTCACTATACGCTGTAACCTCTAGGCATTGTTACTTCTAAGGATTCTTCTTTTCATCTTTGGCTCTGGCATCCATAGGATCTAGCTGTTCATTTAGCCTATGGTGGATTCATAGGATCAGCATGGCCCTTCATTTTATTAATGATAGATAAGATTGGGGGGCGTGGCCAACAAGATGGCCGGGAGGCAGCACTAAAAGAGAGCTCCAGCCCAGACACAGGCATACTCCATCCTCCTGCCGCTCCCTCGACTCTGAAAATCTTGAAACTGATCTCCGGATAGGGTGGCGCCAGGGGGCATGGAAATAGTGACACCCTGGAGCTGTCTGCAACGCACTGATGCACAAACTGAGGAGAGGCCTACGAGTCACTACATTTATGCTGGAGAACAGGTGGCCTGCGAAAGCTGTGGGGCGGACCTGGGGAGCTACTGCAAGGAGGTGAACGGAGTGTGGGTGGTAAAGTGGGACAGCCGATACCCCGATAGTGGTGGGGCCGGCCTGCTGACAGAACCTGCAGCCTGTAACGGAGCCCCGGCACGCCTCCGTTCTTGGGGACTGTCTCGCCACGGAGAGACCCCCCAACATGGTGGCTGCATTGATTTACGCCCCTCCTGAAGCAGAGTGCAAGAGAGAGAGACCGTTGATCCCCTGGACATTGCAGGCACTCCTACATGCCGTGGTGGAGATGAGCCGCGACAACGGTGCGCCCTGGTTGATGCAAGGGGCCCTCGGTAGGATGCTGGGGACGGATCCCGTGGTGGCCCTGGTGGACTCATGGTGCTTGAGGTGGAGCTTTTCTGTGGACTCCCCCCCCCCCCCCTCCAGGTGCTGTGCAGGGGTATGCCTGCAGGGTATAATAAATGCGGCTGCACACACAAGCGAGAGGCTGCCAGCAATTGTTTATTCGCCCCACCCCGGGATTGAGGGTCGTGCAGAGGAGCGAGAGGAGACTAGCAGTCAGCCTTGGCAGCGTGGAGGTGAACTGGACTGGACGTGAACCCACACTCTTGGTGGCCGGTCCCACTGACTGGTGAGTGGGCTGTGTGACTTGCAACCTGCCATTGATCCTGACATTCTCCTCCTGTAGGATTTTCGCTGATAACTAGCTCTGAACTAGGAGCATGGCCTTCACAGTCACATGACTGCCTGGTGCGATCCCTGCACAGGCATCTGAACACCGGACCCTGGATTTGAATCAGAGCTGTAGGTGATACCAGGAGGTGGGAACTCTGTATCCTCTGTGCTGCTGCACCCCGCTGCTACTCCTGGAGTCACTCACACAGCTTACCTGTGCAGAATTGGACTGGCACCACTGGTGGCATTCATTCTAGACACACAAGGTGTGGGGAGCGACCACAACTGCAGCGCTTCCGCCAGAAATCCTGGAGATATTGAGGGACAGAAAGTTGCAGGTCCTCAAGGTGGCATGGGTAAGGACAAACTGCGCTGGGGCAGCAAGCAGACAAAGATGGACCAGTTCACGGTACAGGGAGCGGGTACCACCACATCACAGTCTCTTGAAGAGGCAACACAACCTGCAATGCAGCCCTCGGGGCCCAGATTCTGGCAGCAATTGAAGCCTCAGGCCAAAACCGAAGCCATGGCCATAGACGTGAACCTCCTCCACCCCGACCTTCGCACGGTAGCGGAGCGATCAGTGGAAACGGAGACACAGGTCACGGAAGTGTGGGGGGAGATCTCCACATTGAAAGTGACGGTGGCCACCCAGGCGGTCTTCTTGAGTCGATTGGAGGCACGGATGGAATATGTGGAGGGCTGGTCCTGCAGATGTAACCTATGATTTATGGGATTCTCTGAGGGCACCGAGGGTAACGTCCCAGAGACCTTCATTGAAGACTGGATCAAGACGACACTCACAAACGTGACACTATTTTTTGTGATGCAAAGGGCCCACAAGTCATTGGTCCCGCCGCCGCAACCAGGAGCTCGACCCCGAAGCATAATAGGGAAATTTCTCAACTACAGATAACGGGATAAACTACTATGAGGGGTTCGGAGCCATGGAGACCCGATATTTGTAAATAGCAGTATACGAATTTTCCCAGACTATACAAGAGCTGCCCAATTGCAATGGCAGTCCTTTAGTAGTGTCAAACAAAAGCTAAGAATGATTGGCTTGAAGTATATGTTGCCTCATCCTGCCAAACTGAAGGTGCGGCGGGATGGACGTTCTCATTTTATCATAATGCCAGAGAACACTTGGGACTGGCTGGAAGTCCATTGTGCTGAATGTCAGCCTTCGACATCTACGGGCTCGGGATTCACTGTGGCAGAAAGAAGGCCCCTCGGCTACTTTAAGGAGACAAAGCCGACGTAGACGCCGTTCCAGATCTGCTGCGAGAACGGTGGTGCAATCTGATAGTACTCTGGACCTAGCAAAACAATGACAGGAGTGAGAAGCAGCCAGGGCCTTAGTTGAGGCAGTTACCTCTGCTGCTTCCTCAAGCACAGAATCGGATCTGTTGGGGACTCACGAACACCCGAGCGAGCAGATGGTCGAATATGGACACATATTTATGGACCACACTGAAGGTGCTGTAGAATGATGTTGCACTTGCCCCTGGCGTGACAGGTATGAGGAGGGCTGGAGGGGGAATGCCACCCAGTAGTACGACGGGACTGATTAGTCTGTTTGTTGAGGCTTCCCCTGGGACACTCGGTGATTGTTGTACGTACTTTAAGTGAGGTGTGATAAGATGAGGTGGTGGCACTGACAGAGGGCCCGGGTCATTCACCCACCAAGCTGCAAACCCTCCCTTTTTCCCTTGCTCTGTTATACTTTACTTCTTGTTTTTCTCCCATACCTTCTCCCGTTTGTACTTTTCTGTGGTGTGACTGATTACCCGACTACCAGTGTGAGAACCTCAGGGTATTAGGGAGCGGAACTGCTGATTGAGCCGCCCCCTGGGGTGGGATCTGACTGTTTTCTGCCCCTAAGATATAATACCAGTTTATACCCAATAGAGGGATTGTACACACTGTGGTTCAATAAAGACTGTTTTTGGGTGGGTGGGTGGGAGTAGCATTATGTGTGGGAGGACACTAGCTAAGTTGAAAGGTGTTTACCCGGGTGGTATCATGGGAGTCGCATATGGTTTGGGGTTATTATCGTTGTTGAAGCCTCAGTTGTGTGTCTGAGGGTGGCGGGGGTTTGGGAATGGTGTGGGGAGGTGTATGTGCGGAGGAGGAGTGCGAGGGGGGGTGGGATGTTATGAGATGGTTGAAATTTTAACTTTGCCACATGGAATGTGAGGGGTCGAAACTCCTTCGTGAAACTGTATAGAACACACATCAATCTTAGGAGAATTGGAGTTCATAAAGCTCTCCTCTGAGAGACACATATGTTGGAGACAGAAGCCCAGAAACTCCACAAAAAATGGAGGGACCGCTTTACTCATCCACTTATTCATCCTATGCCAGAGAGGTATCCATATGGGTGGCTCGGGGCTCTTGTTTCAGCTGAGTGGCAGGGTTGCGGACGTGACAGGATGCTACATACTCATACACAACCTATTGAATGGCCGGAATATCTGCTTGCTTAAAGCAGTGACAAGAGTGACTTTTTCAAGGCCCTAGAAATGGAATTATATACTCCATCCGGAAATTCACCGGACAACTATTCGTACATTGGCCCTTTTCATTGTATTCCGCTACACATGGAATCACTTCCCTCGTTTCACCTGGGTGACCAGTTTTCATTCTAAACTGGTCTACTTTTATATGTTGTTATTTGCACTTCCCTTTTTACTACTCAGGAGACTTTGCTCTCCTTACGGTGTACTAATTTTTACTTTTCTGCAGAATCCTATATTTTCCTCACCATGGTTGCATATACATGCAGTTTTATATATATTTTAAATAGATTCCGACAAGATCTTCTCTGTATCTATCAGACTACTTTTGGACATTGTCCTTACTACAGGGCGCTCAGGTATTCTATATTCTTATTAAAATCGCACAACTAATATATATTCTTTCCTTGCACGCAAAAAGGAACACCAAATACACATATTTCTTTGTACCTTAGAGAGCACAATGCATGCAAAATCTAGTTTTTCACTTGTATTATAATATATACTGGCATTCCCTGTGGTCTCCATGGGTTCTCTTCTTGCGGTCAACATCACCTGTCATGGGTACCGCTTTTTATGGCTTTGGGTGAGCTGACGCTACAATGCATTTTTACACAATATCCCCAGTGCGTTGTGACCGGCATATAGAATTTCATGTCACTATTTTCCTTCCCCTCATCACTGCTACATGAGGTTGACACGTAAGAATTTTACGTAAAAGATTTCATGAGAGATGATGTTCCATTCCAATGTATGTATTTTGTCTGCAGCCTTGACAAAGCCCAATGGACGAAACATGTGTCAGCTGCTTGTGCTCGTATAGACCAGATATTGGCCGTTCCTGCTTATATATAAACCGAACATTGTGGAAACTACAAATGGAATAAAATAACTTCACAAAAAATGTAATGGACTTCATATTAGGACTACTTTCTTTATTAAATGGACTTTCTATGTGTGCTCTAGTACTTATTATTGTGTATATTTGTTGCCAAGGACATTGTCCTAAGCAGGTGAACACCCTCGGTGGCAGGGTGTCTGTAGTACCATGGTAGCACCTCTACCCCACATGAAGATATATGTGTATGATCCAACATCCCTGACAATAGTGCTAAAAATTGGGTCTGCAGTTGTTGTGAGCAGAGCCACCATTTGTGTTTGTATAGTTAGGAAATGTTGACTTAGTTTTTGCACAACTCTGAATTGAGGAAAACCTGGGGGGACTTTTCCAGAATGGGCTTGCCTTTTCTGTATGTTCAGGGTACTTTTCGTACGACTTCAGTTAAGCTTTAAAGATACAAATATGTTTTGTGAGGACAGCAGCTCATTTCTGTGGCAATTATTTCAGGACTCACAAGAGTTTGTGAAAACTTGCAGGGATTTATGAAAATGTAAGAGAGTTTCCTGATGACGCAGGGGAGGTTTCTGAGGACTTAAGATTTGTTTTGAGAATGTAAATTGATTTTATGAGGATCTGAAAGTTTCCTAACACTTTGTGTGAGCTCAGTAGTGGCATTTACACATTGCAGCAGTGAGACCTGCTCCTTACACACTGACAGGAGGATAATAAACCAACCGTACCTGCTTAGGGTGCTTCTGACATCCTGCAAAACAGGGAAACAAACACAGAGAAATCAGTTTTCACAGGAAATGCTAAAGTTATGGCAGTATTTTTAGGAGTGAAACACTTAACTATCTATGGTTAGAAAACAGTAACTTGGGTCACATGACACAGCACATTCTGGGGTATAGCATGACAGCACAAAATGTGATACAGGAAGCTCACCAAAAGGTCCTTTAAAAGTCAGCTGTAACTAGCGCTAGTTACAGCTGACTTTTAAAGGGCCTGAGCTTCGCGCCCGGGTCCGTGTGTGACGTCAGAGGCAGGCAGGCCAATCAGAGGCAAGCAGTAAGCAGAGACGGTGGCCGCAGGAGGAAACGTTGTGAATACGTATTTAAGCGTATTCACACCATTTGCTCCTGCAGCCATCTTCCCTGTTTACTCCAAGGAAGGAACTGCGGCATAGTGTAATCGAACAAGGTCCGCGGGCCCCCAATGAAGGCCGGGCGGGCCACCAGCGGCCCGCGGGCCGTACTATGAGTAACCCAGATCTAAGGCAACAATAACCCAGTGAGCTAGCCATTACCTAATCCAAATACTTAATTATACAGCTGTTTACCCCACAAGCGATCAGTGCACGTGAAAGTAAGTGGCTACTTGCATCAGGAGAAAAGTAATCAATTTACAACTGAAATGTTTTCAAACTTCTTAGAAAAGGAGGACATTGGATTCTTTTCCAATTCTCTAAACTGTTGGCTCACATTATGCTTTCCATTTTTATGCTGCTTTTTCACATTTTGCTCCATTATCTCTATATGTTAATTACTGTCACTGGAATTGCTCGGTGTGTTGCATTCACTTGTATATGACACTGTAAGAGGTCACTGTACATTCCACTGTTTGTACATTGAATTGGGCTCTCAGCATTAAGTAGGACAGTGTAAATAATCCATCACTGAATATTGTGTGCGGCTGTCAGAGTGCATGGGGTCACTGTGCATTGACCCTGCCAGGAGCTCATGTGTGTTCCACTCATACATTTAATAATGCACACAAAATATGAATATTTCACTTCCTTTTTCTGTTTTATTTACCAAACAGTATCTCACCTTCAGGAGTTCCCACGCTGGCCCCTTACATTTCTTTTCTATCTCCGTTATCACAGCATTGAGAGAGGTGATTTGATTGGACAGTTTGGTGATATTTGCATTTTCCACCATGCTAATTTTCTTCTCCATCTCCTTCAGTCTCCTGTTCAGTGTCTGCTCATTTTCTTTCAGGAGATGCCGCAATTTTTCAAACTCAGATTCAATTTTATTCATCTCAGTTCTTAACTTCTCCTGTCAGAAGCAAAGAAAAGCTGGTTAGATATGATAAAAAAAGCTTCCTACAAGCAGTCCTTAGAGTGGGAGTCCAGGAGGAGGGTGGAGGGCCGGCCTATTGTGATTGTCGTCACCTTGCACAAATGCTGTGTCTGACAGACATCCCAAACATGACATTTGAAAGAGAATCTAACTAAACCAGTTTCAAAGCTTTAGAGAGTGGATCTGTTTCCCCTGTCTGCAAAATGAGTACAATGACGTAGGCTCCAATTCACCCCATTTTCTTCTTGACCAAGGACGGGAGTGCTTTGTACGGTACTCGGATTGCTGTGTGACCAGGGCTGGTGTCTGCATAACATCTGTCTCCCAGAGGTGAGGGAAAATCACCTGAAGTCTGCACTGCTTGTTTGAAGAGCCAAGGGTCTGCCTAGCACCTAGAAGCCTGTCTGGTGAGAGAAGAAAGGAGAGCGTCACGTCATGAAAGAGCACAGCCTGTCCAAGAGAGAAGCCCTGTATGTTACGGCTTCAGGAAGGCTCATGGCAGTCAGAATCTGCATCCCATGTCTACAAAATGAGTACAATAAAGTAGGACCCAGTTCACCCCATATTGTTTGAATTCCAAGTTCTTCTTGACCAAGGATGGGAGTGCTTTGTACGGTACTCGGATTGCTGTGTGACCAGGGCTAATGTCTGCATAACATCAGTCTCCCAAAAGTGAGGGAACATCACCTCAACTCTACACTGCTTGCTGGAAAAGTCAAGGGTCTACCTAGCACCTAGATGCCCCCCTGATAAGAGAAGGATGGAGAGTGTCATGTGCTGAAAGAGTACAGCCGGTCTAAAAGAGAAGCCCAGCATATTCTCGCCATGAGAAGCACCCAGAGAAAGCTGACGGCCGGTCGGAGAGTGGACAGGAGCAATATGTGTGGTGTGGGGTCTCCTAGTCTCCCTGAGCAGTTCCCATAGTGAGTTGTACCAAACCATGCACGGGAGAATCAACATTGTGTCATTGGTGCCTGACGTCAGAGCTGCCCTTAGAGGATCCACCATCAACGATCAGGGTCGGGAAGTCGCAACTGCCAGTGATGACCACTTGCTGAAGACTCGACCCTGCGGTTGCAACATTTATCACTGAGCATCTGTGTGCAACTGTCCTGGAAGCCCACATGTGTCAAAGACAAGTGGCACCGTGGAGACCTGACAAAGCGATTAGCGCTATCAGTCCTTGGGTCGAATGAGGCTGCCCTACAGCTCCGCATAACTGAAGCCTGTGCTAAAGGAACGGGTACTCCGAGCACGCCACCACCAAGTAGGTATTGCAGGGCAGAGGAATCTGCAGTCTGTACAATATAGTTTTTATCCATGTGAACTCTTTGATGTAAAAACCACTGAACTGATCTTCACAGTAGCCAGTGGAGTAACCCAGAGTCTGTGCTTGATTAATACCTCTGCCGACATGACATACCGGGGACCATAGTCATTAGAACTCTTACAGAGGGTAGAGGTCCCCAGAAGTCTGCTGTGCTATTTTGGGGGCCATACAGTGCACCCCTGTAATTGCACCTTTATTGAACTGGCTGGTATTTATTTTGTCGTGACCCTAAAATACTTTTTTTCTTACTAAAAATAAGTACTTGGTTAGACATAACATTATTGTGTCCGTTGGTTGACTGTTGAGTTCTGAGTGCCTGCCACGCCCTCTGCCTCCGTCAGAAGCCTTTGACTGCTCGACCTCGCTACCCTGTGAGTCAAGTGCAGAAAGGGATGTCCTTGGCCTGTGTCCGAGCCATAGTAGTACAAACCCCAGGACACGAGAGGCAAACAACCTCAACCAATATGATCATTAGCTCTTCTCTGACCTGTGTCCCAACTCCCCCCGATTGTGGTCTGGCAGTGCTCAAACCCTGAGCCTCGTGCATAGAGCTACAATCCTGTGTACTGTGTTTTACAGCAATGAACGGGCACTCAGATGACGATACAATCAGGCAGTATGGCGACAAGTGAGGTAGCAACCACTACAGAACGAAGAGTGTACTTTAGAAAAAACACTTCATGAAAACTGAGGGAGAGTTTATCAGATACCATGAAAGGTTTATGGCAATGGCACCCTTGTTAACTGTATCACTACAGATGCCCCTGTTGAACACTTAACTATCACAACCAATGGCAGTGTCAGAGTGGTGATAAATGTGCATCACTGCTGAAGGGGCTTCCACGTTACAGGCCTGCCCTTTCTTCCATCCAGAGGCAGAGTTAAGTGCACTAGTTATCCTGGGTAATTCCGGTCAGCTGTGGCCTATACCTGTAAGAGAAGTCTAATGAAGGCATAAAATCTGACACGTCAAACTGTGGCGATTAATTAGACTGTTGCAGAAAAACCTTGCAATGTGGATTGAGCAGAACAGAGAATGCCCGAAGTCAGCGGTGAAGCTGAGCGGTGCTCATGTCATTAGAAATGCAAATGTCCTGAAGAAGGGAATGTACATGTCCCGAAACGTGCTACAATTAGAGGGCATGTGGTTTAATGAACTCTTTGTGGATTAAAAACCCATCTGCACAATGTTGGAGTTTTCATGCTCGCTTATTACTTATATAAACTCTGTTGGAAGTTCTGTGGTTTGACGATGTATATACAATATTGTAGCATGATTACATCGCTAAAACCTTTGTTTAGAAAGGGGCTTGCACCAGGCATGCTCAGTCTGATGGATGGATAGATAACTCCAGATCCATGCATACACAACCCCACTGAGGTACACATTCATACAGATGCACACATTAATGTGCACATTCACATACAAATCTTGTAAAGACTTACAGATGGATACAGTCCATGCATGCACAGGCTAATAAGAGACACACATCCTTACACACACATGTTGTGTAACTCCAGACTTATGCATATACATACACAGATGCACACATGTATTTGCACACTCACAAATGCCACCACACCTTGAGATATACAAACCCATAGGCAGGCACTCACATATGCAAGTGAAACCCACAGCCACTAAATCCAGATTAAAGCATACACAACCCTCAACCACACATGCACATAGACAAGCACATGTATTTGCATACTCTGTGTCTCAAGATCTATATATGCCTATGCAGACACACACAAGCACTAATCCAAGCCCATAAAAAGACAGACATAGAGATGCGCAGACATGCATGCACTCCCAAAGATATCTCCAGGACCATCCATACATGAACACACACTTAGACACGTACACCTAAGCATGAACCTACACACACACACACGCACACACACACATACTGGTACATACTTGCAGCCACACCTGTGCACACATATACACACCATGTAAGTACTACTTTAAAGTCAGAAGAGTAATTCTTGATTTTATGATTTTTTTAGGATGAGCCCTTGGCCGATTTCAGGCCCAAATTTCAAGTGCAGTGACTCCCGTCAGTATATTTATTTGGTGGGGACCATGACCCAGTTTGTAGGGTGACTCATCAGCCTCTGTGTTCTTGAACTCTAAGAGGCCACAAAAAGACATGGGCATGGACATATACAGACACACAGAGACACAGCACTCACTGCAGCCGCTCACCCTCATGGTTTTATATTGTTCCTCCTCCTTGAATGTAGATTCCTGAATACTTTTTTCATCTTTCTTCAGAAGACGCAGCCACTCTTGAAGTTTTACCTGCAGGGATGAGAGTGCAAGAAATGAGTGAGGATCAGTAGAGGGCGGTCTTACTTACAAAACAGAGTCACTACAGCACCTGCCACATGGACCCAAATGGTACGTACCAGTCATACATTAATAATGTAATTATCAGCCACACAAATCCAGATTGTAAGCACCAGCCCTAAGTATCACAGAGAAGGACACAGACAAAGGTGTCAGTGTTTTGGCCCCGTTCTTGAATGTGTTACATCTACATCTCGTTGACTGAAAAAACATATCAGGACCTCGTTCTGTACAGGTGCCAGTCACATGCAGGGTCTGTGACAGAGAACAGACACAGGAAGAGAGCAGGTACCAACCCAAGGCAGGGTCTGTGACAGAGAACAGACAGACACAGGAGGAGTGCAGGCACCAACCCCAGGCAGGGTCTGTGACAGAGAACAGACACAGAAAGAGTGCAGGCACCAACCCCAAGCAGGGTCTGTGACAGAGCACAGACAGAAACTGGAGGAGTGCAGGCACCAACCCCAGGCAGGGTCTGTGACAGAGAACAGACACAGGAAGACTGCAGGCACCAACCCCAGGCAGGGTCTGTGACAAATAACAGACAGACACAGGAAGAGTGCAGGCACCAACCCCAAGCAGGGTCTGTGACAGAGCACAGACAGAAACTGGAGGAGTGCAGGCACCAACCCCAGGCAGGGTCTGTGACAGAGAACAGACACAGGAAGACTGCAGGCACCAACCCCAGGCAGGGTCTGTGACAAATAACAGACAGACACAGGAAGAGTGCAGGCACCAACCCCAAGCAGGGTCTGTGACAGAGCACAGACAGACAATGGAGGAGTGCAGGCACCAACCCCAGGCAGGGTCTGTGACAAATAACAGACAGACACAGGAAGAGTGCAGGCACCAACCCCAAGCAGGGTCTGTGACAGAGCACAGACAGACAATGGAGGATTGCAGGCACCAACCCCAGGCAGTGTCTGTGACAGAGGACAGACACAGGAAGAGAGCAGGTACCAAACCCAGGCAGGGTCTGTGACAGAGAACAGACAGACACAGGAGGAGTGCAGGCACCAACCCCCGGCAGGGTCTGTGACAGAGAACAGACAGACACAGGAGGAGTGCAGGCACCAACCCCAGGCAGGGTCTGTGACAGAGAACAGACAGAGACAGGAAGAGTGCAGGCACCAACCCCAGGCAGGGTCTGTGACAGAGAACAGACAGACACAGGGAGAGTGCAGGCACCAACCCCAGGCAGGGTCTGTGACAGAGAACAGACAGACACAGGGAGAGTGCAGGTACCAACCCCAGGCAGGGTCTGTGACGAAGAACAGACACAGGAAGAGTGCAGGTACCAACCCTAAGCAGGGTCTGTGACAGAGAACAGACACAGGAAGAGAGCAGGTACCAAACCCAGGCAGAGTCTGTGACAGAGAACAGACAGACACAGGAAGCGTGCAGGTACCAACCCCAGGCAGGGTCTGTGACAGAGAACAGACCGAGACAGGAAGAGTGCAGGTACCAACCCCAGGCAGGGTCTGTGACAAAGAACAGACAGACACAGGAAGAGTGCAGGCACCAACCCTAAGCAGGGTCTGTGACAGAGCACAGACAGACAATGGAGGAGTGCAGGCACCAACCCCCGGCAGGGTCTGTACAGAGAACAGACAGACACTGGAGGAGTGCAGGCACCAACCCCAGGCAGGGTCTGTGACAGAGAACAGACAGAGACAGGAAGAGTGCAGGCACCAACCCCAGGCAGGGTCTGTGACAGAGAACAGACAGACACAGGGAGAGTGCAGGTACCAACCCCAGGCAGGGTCTGTGACGAAGAACAGACACAGGAAGAGTGCAGGTACCAACCCTAAGCAGGGTCTGTGACAGAGAACAGACACAGGAAGAGAGCAGGTACCAAACCCAGGCAGAGTCTGTGACAGAGAACAGACAGACACAGGAAGCGTGCAGGTACCAACCCCAGGCAGGGTCTGTGACAGAGAACAGACCGAGACAGGAAGAGTGCAGGTACCAACCCCAGGCAGGGTCTGTGACAAAGAACAGACAGACACAGGAAGAGTGCAGGCACCAACCCTAAGCAGGGTCTGTGACAGAGCACAGACAGACAATGGAGGAGTGCAGGCACCAACCCCCGGCAGGGTCTGTACAGAGAACAGACAGACACTGGAGGAGTGCAGGCACCAACCCCAGGCAGGGTCTGTGACAGAGAACAGACAGAGACAGGAAGAGTGCAGGTACCAACCCCAGGCAGGGTCTGTGACAAAGAACAGACACAGGAAAAGTGCAGGTACCAACCCCAAGCAGGGTCTGTGACAGAGAACAGACACAGGAAGAGTGCAGGCACCAACCCCAAGCAGGGTCTGTGACAGAGCACAGACAGACAATGGAGGAGTGCAGGCACCAACCCCAGGCAGTGTCTGTGACAGAGAACAGACACAGGAAGACTGCAGGCACCAACCCCAGGCAGGGTCTGTGACATAGAACAGACAGACACAGGAAGAGTGCAGGCACCAACCCTAAGCAGGGTCTGAGACAGAGCACAGACAGACAATGGAGGAGTGCAGGCACCAACCCCAGGCAGTGTCTGTGACAGAGAACAGACACAGGAAGACTGCAGGCACCAACCCCAGGAAGGTCTGTGACAGAGCACAGACAGACAATGGAGGAGTGCAGGCACCAACCCCAGGCAATGTCTGTGACAGAGAACAGACACAGGAAGACTGCAGGCACCAACCCCAGGCAGGGTCTGTGACATAGAACAGACAGACACAGGAAGAGTGCAGGTACCAACCCCAAGCAGGGTCTGTGACAGAGAACAGACACAGGAAGAGTGCAGGCACCAACCCCAAGCAGGGTCTGTGACAGAGCACAGACAGACAATGGAGGAGTGCAGGCACCAACCCCAGGCAGTGTCTGTGACAGAGAACAGACACAGGAAGACTGCAGGCACCAACCCCAGGCAGGGTCTGTGACATAGAACAGACAGACACAGGAAGAGTGCAGGTACCAACCCCAAGCAGGGTCTGTGACAGAGAACAGACACAGGAAGAGTGCAGGCACCAACCCCAAGCAGGGTCTGTGACAGAGCACAGACAGACACAGGAAGAGTGCAGGCACCAACCCCAGGCATGGTCTGTGACAGAGAACAGACACAGAAAGAGAGCAGGTACCAACCCCAGGCAGGGTCTGTGACAGAGAGCACACAACCAAAATGAGAGAGCGGGCACCAAATGTGTACATGGTCTGTAACAGAGAACAGACACAGGAAGAGAGCAGGTACCAGCCTCCTACCGGGATGGTGACAGAGAACAGACATAATGATAGAGCAGGTGCCAGACTCCTACAGGTTCTCCGACAGAGAACAGACAGGCACAACAGGACAGCAACCAGCCTCATAAAGGGTCTGTGACAGAGAAACAGAGTGCCAAAGTGACAGCAAACACGTGCCCCATACAGGGTTTGCCACAGAGAACAGACAGTCATTGCAAGAGAACAGGTGCCAGCCTCTGTGACACAGAACATACATATTGAGAGCATGTATCAGACTCATACAGGGTGTCTGACGGAGAACACACAGTCACAGGGAGAGAGCAGGTACCAGCTTCATACAGGGTCTGTGAGAGAGAACAGACAGCAGACACCATGCAGAGTAGAAGACATTAAACAGGCAGCGAGAGAGAGTGAGCGCAGACATCAAGCCCTTTCAGGGTCTAGGCCAGGAGTCAGGCTGTTGCCCGCAGAGAGTCTGCAACAGAGCAGGTTACAACCCTTTACAAGGTCTGAAACAGGAATCAGACACCAGCCTCTTACAGGGTCTGCAAGAGAAAACAGGCAACAGGCTCATAAAGGGGTCTGTGTCAAGCAAGCTGCCAGAAAAAGAGAGCAGACACCTGCCCTTTAGAGGGTCTGCAAGAGGGAGCAGGCACCGACCTCATCCAGGGCTGCAGCTGGGAACAGGCAGGATTAGTGAGAGAGCAGGCAATACACTGATGCAGAGTCTGCAACAAGGAGCAGGCAGCCAGGAGAGCAGGCACCGACCCCAAACATGGCAGCAGTTAGTTTGAGACTGTGACCAGCAGCGGCAAAGGTTTCGGCGCAGTGTCCATGTGACAAACTGCTTCCCTTTTACTATCCGTGCCGGGGTTATCTTCTCGTGCAGGAGACCCGCACCAGGAGCCCCCTTGCTCTCAAGCAGAGCAGAGCAGAGCAGATTGAGATGCACCCAGAGTGGCCCCGCTTTTAACCCAAATAGATCTCCCTCTGATGACCAGCCCATGACACTACTAAAGGCTTGTGGCAGACGAGTATAGTAGTGGGGTAGATGTTGCCTCAAACTCAGAGAGGAGAGTGGCTGATACTACCTGCTGACTCTGTGTAGTTTGTCATGTCTGGACTCCATCTGTATGTATGACATGTGCAGCATGCATGTTGTGACACAGATCTGTACAGCGCTGTATTACAATTACAGGGCCTCACGGTGCTGTCAGGCTTAGACACCTAATATGTGAGGTGAGGTTCCCATGTGGGGTGACGGGGGCCTCAGTGTGTGTGAAATGCTTTCTGTTGTAGGGGGTATCAAAGTCTTAGTTGTAGTCAGTGCCTACAGCCCCCCTTCTCTTTGTCTCACCCCGGCCCCTCACAGGTCCTCAAACTCCTGTCCTCCATTAGAAGGCTTCAAGGCCTCGTACCACTGTCTGTCTTGAATATCCATCCTGAATAGAGAGGAAATAGTTTGTGGTTCACTCACAACTTCACAGGCCCCCTACAAAGGTTGGGGTGAACAATGAATCTGATTGGACAGGATATAAACTGAACGCAGCAGCACATCCGGTGCTCCTGCTGACGTCAAGGAGCTCTGCACAGCACTGAAGAGGAAGACGAGGCCAGAGACAAGGATCCTGGCCGCCTCCCTTCTACAGGGGGCTCTAGACCCCAGGACTGAGGAAGAAATACTGTGGATGGCCTGCGAGGAGAGGACTCGTCTGGATCCGAGCCCGGGGTCAGTGTTCAGAAACTAGACCTGAGGAGGTCGGAGACTCCTAAACTGGCAAGATCAGGCCCTGTAATCACTGTCCTGCATGACATGCATTCATACATTCATCCTGCGAGGGGTCCCAGACCAAATGTGCCTTGAAGCTGTAACTCTAGCACACCTGGCCCATCATTTGCTGGCTTCTCTGTGCCTCATGATCGTGTGAAGCTGGCGAGTCTTACAAGGTGACCTGCACTACAAGAGCCATGTGCGCCAATGCTAATGTGCACCCACGTGCCACACCCTGCATTACTGCATCTCTGGGTCTGCACCTCTTCTGCTGTCTACCATGACATGAGACTGTGTGTGCCATACCCTGCATTACTGCACCTCTTCTGCTGTGTACCATGACCATGAGACTGTGTGTGCCACACCCTGCATTACTGCACCACTTCTGCTGTGTACCATCACCATGGGACAGTGTTTGCCATACCCTGCATTCCTGCACCTCTTCTGGTGTGTACCATGTCCATAAGACCGTGTGCTACACCCTGCATTACTACATCTCTTTTGCTGTTTACCATGACCACGAGACCATGCGTACCACACCCTGCATTACTCCACATCTGTGTCTACACCTCTTCTGCTGTGTATCCTGACCATGAGACCTTGTGAGCCACACCCTGCATTACTGCACCTCATCTGCTCAGTCAGTTGCTCTCTCTCCCTTGCAGCTCCACCATTAAGTGAGGCCCTCCTGAGCCCCTGCACTGTTGGTGTTCGAGGCCCTCCTCCACCCGCAGGTTATATTGCACCACACCCCCGGTGGTCCACTGGATCTCTGACTCCTTCTCTCGCTCCCCTCTATCCTCTTCTTTCTGCTCCGTTTTTTCCTCGTTTTTCACTCTTCATTTTTATTTCCACCCTTTCACTCTCTTTTATTTTCACCCTTTCACTCTTTTCTCCACTTTCCTTCACTTTTCCTTTTTCCCACTTTTGCGCCGTTTCTTCTTCCCGCCGCTGCTGCCCCCACGGTCCCTCCCCCCAGCGTGACCAGCCCAAGCCAGTTCCCCTCCCCGATCCTGCCTCCCAGCTGTCCAGCCCTCCCCGACCTCTACTTAATGGTGGTCGCTGCGAGGACAGGCGAGCACGACCACTGACTCATTGTCAGTGAAATTGCTCTCCCTCCCTCGCAGCTCCACCATTAAGTGAGGCCCTCCTGATTCCCTGCACTCTGTGTTGGTGTTCGAGACCCTCCTCCATCCAGAGGTTATACCTACGCCTCATCCCTGGTGGTCCTGTGGACCTCTGACTCCTTTTCTCGCTCCGCTCTATCCTCTCCTTTCTGCTCCGTTTTTCCTTGTTTTTCACTCTTTATTTTTATTTTCACCCTTTCACTCTCTTTTATTTACACCCTTTCACTCTTTTCTCCACTTTCCTTTTTCCCACTTTTGTGCCTGTTCTTTGTTCCGCCGCTGCTGCCCCAGCGCCCCCTTCCCCCAAAGCAACAAGCCCAAGCCAGTTCCCCTCCCCGCTCCTGCCTCCCAGCTGTCCAGCCCTCCACTACCCCTACTTAATGGCAGCCGCGCGCAGTGGGCGTGCTGTTGGTGTGCCGAAGGCGGGCGAAAGGCAAGCCCGTCTGTGCCCGTCCGTGACCAGCAGCAGGAACCCTGAACCTCCGCACCGCCAACGCTACAACCCAGCGGCACTCCACGCACTCAACCCAGGCCGCAACAACAACTGCAAGCTAGCATCACCAGCCTACATACACAGACCCTTCAGCTGTCACCCTCTTCAAAGTCCGATCACTCCACAAACACGCCACCGAAATCTGGGACCTCCTCGACAGCACCACCCCGGACGTAGAATTCTTCACAGAACCCTGGACCAACACCACCTCGGAACCGGACATCGCCATCGCGATTCCCCAAGGATACAAGATCTCCCGGAAGGACCGCCCAACCCGCCCGGGAGGAGGAATCGCTATTGTCCACAAATCCACCCTCCGGCTGAGCACACTCCCCGATGAGCCCACAGACCTGATGGAACACCTACACTCCAAGATACAGGCCCGCCCTATCACCACCCTCCGAGGGACTCATCTACAGGACCCCGCAGACCTTTCACCAACTCCATCACGGACATCATCTCCCCGCATGCCATCGCATCCACCAACTACACTCTGCTGGGAGACCTCAAATTCCACCTAAACAACCAACCAGACCGCAACACCACATCCCGTTCTGGACAATCTCCACAACATTGGACTCCGCCAGATCGTGACCGAACCCACGCACGTAGCAGGAAACACCCTCGACCCCCTCTTTACAACAGGACACTCCATCACTTTCAGCCACATCACCGAACTCCCGTGGACAGACAATCCATGCATCGATGCATCCACTTCGCCTTCAGAACACCCACCATCCACACACCTGCTCCCACAAAGAAACTGGACCAAAATCACCGACCAGCTCACCTCCTCACTCGGCAACTCCACCCCAACCACAGCAGAAGACGACAACCCCAACACCGCAGCCTGAACTCTGCACAGATGCATCTCCAACAGCGCCAACACCATAGGCCCCCTCAAGAAGAAGAACAACACACACGCCAAGAAAGCCAGATGGTTTACCACTGAAATTCGAGAGTCCAGATGCACATGCCGCTGCCCCAAACAGGCCTGGAGGAACTCCAAATCCACAGAAGCCCACAACAACTTCAGACCCACCACCAACTCATCACAAATACGAGAAAAATAGCGATCGAAGACAGAATCTTCACACAAAGAACTCTTCAGCATCATCAAGGAGTTCCCCCAACCCATTGGCGAGGCTACTGACATTCCTCCCTCACAAAACCTCGGCAACAAACTCAGCACCTTCTTCCACCACAAAATCAAGAACATTTACGACAACTTCGATGAAGACAACCAACACACAGAACCCTCACCAGCCACCTCCCACGCCCTGAAGTCAACGATTGACAGCTGGACAGCCCTCACCACCAAAGACACACTGAAGACGATGAAGACAATCCACTCCGGGGCCCCCACGGACCCCTGCCTCCACCACATTTTCGACAGAGCCACGGACACCATCGCACCCATACTTCCCAACACCATCAACCGCTCCCTGGAGAATGCCTCCTTCCCCTATGACTGGAAACACGCCGAGATCAACCCCCTCCTGAAGAAGCCCTTGGCGGATCCCAATGACCTAAAAACTACAGACCCATCTCCCTGCTCCCGTTCCCAGCGAAAGCCAACTCGCCACCTTCATCGAAGAGCACAACATCCTCGACTCCTCCCAATCCGGCTTCAGAAAAAACCACAGCACAGAAACCGCCCTCCTCGCTGCAACAGATGACATCCTCTCCCTCCTGGACAGAGGAGAAACAGTAGCCCTCATCCTCCTCGACCTCTCAGCGGCCTTCAACACATTCTCCCACCGCACCCTAACATGCAGACTCCACAACGCAGGGATCCAGGACAAGGTTCTCGACTGCATTCACTCTTTCCTCTCTAGCAGAACGCAGCGGGTCAGACTCCCTCCTTTCCTCTCGGACCCTACACAAACCACCTGCGGAGTCCCCCAAGGGTCCTCCCTCAGACCTATGCTCTTCAACGTCTACATGGCTCCGCTCGCCCCCATCGTCAGAACCCACGGACTCAGCATTGTTTCACATGTAGACAACACCTAACTCATCCTCTCCCTATCCAACTAACCCAACACAGCCAAACACAACTTTCAAGAAGGCATGGAAGCTGTCACCTAATGGATGAAAAGCAGCTGCCTACAACTCAACACTGACAAAACAGAAGTACTCATCATGGGCCCAAACCCCGACGCCTGGAATGACACCTGGTGGCCCCCGCCCTCGGAAGCCCACCCACCCCCACGGACCACGCATGCAACCTTGGAATCATCCTGGACTCCGAGCTCAAAATGGACAGCCAGATCAACTCTGTTGCATCCTCCTGCTTTCACACCCTCCGCCTCCTAAATAAGACCTTCAAATGGATCCCCTCGAGCACAGAAAGACCGTCACTCATGCCCTCGTCTCCAGCAGACTCGACTACGGCAATGGACTCTACGCCGGAATGAAAAAAAACCTCGACCGCAACCTACAAAACATCCAGAACGCCGCCGCAAGATTGGTTCTCAACCTGCCAAGCCACTGCCATATCTCCCAGCACCTGCACACACTCCAGTGGCTCCCCATAGAGGCTAGAATCACCTTTAAGATTCTCACCCACACACACAAAGCCCTCCACAACACAAGAATACCTGAACAGCAGACTCAAATTCCATGCACCCCAAAGGACCCTACGATCAGCCCAGCTAGCCTACGCCGTGGTCCCCCGCGCCAGAAAGACCAGATCGGGAGGGCGCTCCTTCTCCTTCCTCGTGGCCAGAGCCTGGAACGCCCTTCCACTCCACCTCAGAGAGATAACAACGCTCCCCATCATCACGAGAAACCTCAAAACTTGGCTCTTCGACAGACCCCCTCCTTGATGGACTGGAACCCGCACCGCCCCTCCTCCCCAACACCTTGAGAGCCTTACGGGTGAGTAGTCGCGCTTAACAAACAAATGATTGATTGATTGGTTTGATTGATCTGCTATGTACCATATCCATGAGACTGTGTGTGCCATACCCTGCATTCCTGCACCTCTTCTGGTGTGTTCCATGTCCATGAGACCGTGTCTGACATACAGTGCATTACTACACCTCTTCTGCTGTGTACTGTGACCATGGGACAGTGTGTGCCACACCCTGCATTACTGCACCTCTTCTGCTGTGTACCATGACCATGGGACAGTGTGTGCCACACCCTGCATTACTGCACCTCGTCTGCTGTGTACTATTGTACAATGACCATGGGACTGTGTGTGCCACACCCTGCATTACTGCACCTCTTCTGCTGTGTACTATGACCATGGGACAGTGTGTACCACACCCTGCATTACTGCACCACTTCTGCTGTGTACCATACCCATGTGTCTGTGTGCTACACCCTGCATTACTGCACCTCTGCGTCTGCACCTCTTCTGCTGTCTACTATGGCCATGAGAGCGTGTGTGCTACACCCTGCATTACTGCACCTCTGCGTCTGCACCTCTTCTGCTGTCTACCATGACAATGAGAGCGTGTGTGCTACACCCTGCATTACTGCACCTCGTCTGCTGTGTACCATGACCATGAGACCGTGTGTGCTACACCCTGCATTACTGCACCTCGTCTGCTGTGTACCATGAGAGCGTGTGTCCTACACCCTGCATTACTGCACCTCGTCTGCTGTGTACCATGACCATGAGACAGCGTGTGCTACACCCTGCATTACTGCACCTCGTCTGCTGTGTACCATGACCATGAGACCGTGTGTGCTACACCCTGCATTACTGCACCTCGTCTGCTGTGTACTATGACCATGGGACTGTGTGTGCCACACCCTGCATTACTGCACCTCTTCTGCTGTGTACTATGACCATGGGACAGTATGTGCCACACCCTGCATTACTGCACCACTTCTGCTGTGTACCATACCCATGTGTCTGTGTGCTACACCCTGCATTACTGCACCTCTGCGTCTGCACCTCTTCTGCGGTCTACCATGACCATGAGAGCGTGTGTGATACACCCTGCATTACTGCACCTCTGCGTCTGCACCTCTTCTGCTGTCTACCATGACCATGAGAGCGTGTGTACCACACCCTGCATTACTGCACCACTTCTGCTGTGTACCATACCCATGTGTCTGTGTGCTACACCCTGCATTACTGCACCTCTGCGTCTGCACCTCTTCTGCTGTCTACCATGACCATGAGAGCGTGTGTGCTACACCCTGCATTACTGCACCTCTGCGTCTGCACCTCTTCTGCTGTCTACCATGACCATGAGACCGCTTGTGCTACACCCTGCATTACTGCACCTTATCTGCTGTGTACCATGACAATGAGAGCGTGTGTGCTACACCCTGCATTACTGCACCTCGTCTGCTGTGTACCATGACCATGAGACCGTGTGTGCTACACCCTGCATTACTGCACCTCGTCTGCTGTGTACCATGACAATGAGAGCGTGTGTGCTACACCCTGCATTACTGCACCTCGTCTGCTGTGTACCATGACCATGAGACCGTGTGTGCTACACCCTGCATTACTGCACCTCGTCTGCTGTGTACCATGACCATGAGAGCGTGTGTGCTACATCCTGCATTACTGCACCTCGTCTGCTGTGTACCATGACCATGAGACCGCGTGTGCTACTCCCTGCATTACTGCACCTCGTCTACTGTGTACCATGAGACCGTGTGTGCTACACCCTGCATTACTGCACCTCGTCTGCTGTGTACCATGACCATAAGACCGCGTGTGCTACACCCTGCATTACTGCACCTCGTCTGCTGTGTACCAAGGCCATATGAGCCCCTGAGCTAACCCTGTATTGTCGCATCAAGTCTTGTAACACTGACAAATGTGTGAGCCCAGGTGCTACACACTGCTCTACCCATTAAACCATTTGAGTCTGTCTCTGTATCCCAAACTACCCACATACATAAGACTTCTGATTTTCTGCAACTGCGTATGTGGTGCCAGGTGCACACCCTCTGATCTCGGGGCACTGACAGACACGCAGTGCGATCTTCTGCAGTTTCTTACATAGGTATCACTTTGACACTCACCTACAACTCGCAAACGTATCTTATGCTTATGGGCAGCCTTCTCTAGGGACCTGCGGAGACCCACAGAATGAACACTAATGCCTGATTGATCACAGACATACCGTGCCCTCTTTCCCAGCCCCTTCTATGAGGCCCAACTAACCTGTAATGCTTAAAATCTGATTTGAATACCGTGTATTCCTTTATGGGACTCATCGCATGTCTTCATTAGTGAACGCTAAACACCTATTTACATACCGACACACAGGGGGCCTTTGATCCCTGAACACCCAGGGACACTGCATCTTCTGAGAGACTCCATCGGTGTATTCACGTGTGAATCTTGAGCACCCACACACACACATTGTGCTCTTCTGCAGCTCCCTCTATGGGGTATACTGAATTACTTTGTCACCTCTGAAACCTTCCACACATAGCTCCTGCTCTCAGGCTGCCTCCTTGATGGGGTTCACAGAGGGCCTTGTGATCCCTGAATTTAGACAGACATACCCTGTGATCTTTACGTGTATTTCCAGAACACCCCCACACACACACACACCGCCGCGTACTCCTTAGCAGGTTCCTCAATGGGGCTCACAGTGTGACTTTGCAATCCCTAATTGCCCATACACATACCTTGTACTCCTCTGCAGCCTCCTCAACAGGACTTGCTGAGTGAGTTTTATGCTCCTTGGACTCCCGGCACACCACACATATCATCCTCTGATCCTCTGCACAGAACAGCAGCTGTGCCTGGTTGTGTTTCTCACACAGATTATCCTCCGGGGGCTTCACGGGGGGCAGATGAAGCTGTTCTAACATTTCCACCATGTTCCCCAGTAATCTGTTGGATCGGAGGTTTTTCCCAGGAGAGATTTGCCTGCACTGTGGACAGGGGAAGTTTCCATCTCTTCCCTCCCAGCTCTGAGTGATGCAGGAGCGGCAGAAGTTGTGTCCACAATCGATCATCACGGGATGCGTAAAATATTCCAAACAGATGGAACAAGTGGACTCTTCCTGGAGCTTCCCGAGCTGAGCTGCTGTCGCCATGATTCAGAAATGCAGGAAGTAAACTTAAGTTTCAGTTTCTCTCTCTCTGTGAAGTGGGTGTGTCTGTGCTCTGCCCGTCTCTGGCTGCGCTGGGACTTCCGGGTTCATGTTACAGTCACAGAGCAGAGAAATGACCCCTCTGCTGCTTGAGCTTTACCTCTGGAGTTGACACCATGTATTCGCCCTGAGGTTATATTTCGAGATTCTGTGATTGCAGGAACTGGAGCCTGAATACGATTTTCTGTAAAGTCCTCTGTGTTATTTTTAATACTTCAATTCGTCAAGTTTGATTTTTTAATCATTTAGGAATCACATAAACAGTTCTGAACTCCTTTCTAAAGTGTTTTCTTCTGGTATTAGCTATTTTAATTTTTGTTGCAAAGGCTGAAAAATACCAACGTTTGCTATATTTCCCAATGTTTTACCGGCCTTACCATAACAATAGTGGTCAGGCCAAGTAGTTTGTGTGTAAGGGAAGAAGACATTGCTGCCTTTTATTTCCCTTTCTGTATTTAATTGACGCCTAAAGTACTGTTGCCTGCACTGAATTTGTTCTGAGTGCCAGGGAAGCTTGCACTGCCGATGCCCCGATGTACCTGTTCTGTGAGTGAGGGAAGCTCGCACTGCTGATGCCCTGATGCACCTGTTCTGTGAGTGAGGGAAGCTTTCACCGCTGATGTCCTGGTGTACCTGTTCTGTGAGTGAGGGAAGCTTGCACTGCTGATGCCCTGATGTACCTGTTCTGTGAGTGAGGGAAGCTTGCACTGCTGATGCCCTGATGTACCTGTTCTGTGAGTGAGGGAAGCTTGCACTACTGATGCCCTGATGTACCTGTTCTGTGAGTGAGGGAAGCTTGCACTGCCAATGCCCCGATGTACCTGTTCTGTGAGTGAGGGAAGCTTGCACTTCTGATGTCCAAGCTACCTGTTCTGTGAGCAATGGAAGCTCGCACTGCATATGCCCTGATGTACCTGTTCTGTGATTGAGGGAAGCTTACACTGCTGATGCCCTGATGTACCTGTTCTGTGAACAATGAAAGCTCGCACTGCTGATGTCCTGATGTACCTGTTCTATGAGTGAGGGAAGCTTTCACCGCTGATATCCTGATGTACTTGTTCTGTGAGTGAGGGAAGCTTGCACCGCTGATGTCCTGGTGTACCTGTTCTGTGAGTGAGGGAAGCTTGCACCGCTGATGCCCTGATGTACCTGTTCTGTGAGTGAGGGAAGCTTGCACTGCCGATGCCCTGATGTACCTGTTCTGTGAGTGAGGGAAGCTTGCACTGCTGATGCCCTGATGTACCTGTTCTGTGAGTGAGGGAAGCTTTCACCGCCAATGTCCTGGTGTACCTGTTCTGTGAGTGAGGGAAGCTTGCACTGCTGATGCCCTGATGTACATGTTCTGTGAGTGAGGGAAGCTTGCACTGCTGATGCCCTGATGTACCTGTTCTGTGAGTGAGGGAAGCTTGCACTGCTGATGCCCTGCTGTACCTGTTCTGTGAGTGAGGGAAGCTTGCACTGCTGATGCCCCGATGTACCTGTTCTGTGAGTGAGGGAAGCTTGCACTTCTGATGTCCAAGCTACCTGTTCTGTGAGCAATGGAAGCTCGCACTGCATATGCCCTGATGTACCTGTTCTGTGATTGAGGGAAGCATACACTGCTGATGCCCTGATGTACCTGTTCTGTGAACAATGAAAGCTCGCACTGCTGATGCCCTGATGTACCTGTTCTGTGAGTGAGGGAAGCTTTCACCGCCAATGTCCTGGTGTACCTGTCCTGTGAGTGAGGGAAGCTTGCACTGCTGATGCCCTGATGTACATGTTCTGTGAGTGAGGGAAGCTTGCACTGCTGATGCCCTGATGTACCTGTTCTGTGAGTGAGGGAAGCTTGCACTGCTGATGCCCTGCTGTACCTGTCCTGTGAGTGAGGGAAGCTCGCACTGCTGATGCCCTGATGTACCTGTTCTGTGAGTGAGGGAAGCTTTCACCACTGATGTCCTGGTGTACCTGTTCTGTGAGTGAGGGAAGCTTGCACTGCTGATGCCCTGATGTACCTGTTCTGTGAGTGAGGGAAGCTTGCACTGCTGATGCCCTTATGTACCTGTTCTGTGAGTGAGGGAAGCTTGCACTACTGATGCCCTGATGTACCTGTTCTGTGAGTGAGGGAAGCTTGCACTGCCAATGCCCCGATGTACCTGTTCTGTGAGTGAGGGAAGCTTGCACTTCTGATGTCCAAGCTACCTGTTCTGTGAGCAATGGAAGCTCGCCCTGCATATGCCCTGATGTACCTGTTCTGTGATTGAGGGAAGCTTACACTGCTGATGCCCTGATGTACCTGTTCTGTGAACAATGAAAACTCGCACTGCTGATGTCCTGATGTACCTGTTCTATGAGTGAGGGAAGCTTTCACCGCTGATATCCTGATGTACTTGTTCTGTGAGTGAGGGAAGCTTGCACCGCTGATGTCCTGGTGTACCTGTTCTGTGAGTGAGGGAAGCTTGCACCGCTGATGCCCTGATGTACCTGTTCTGTGAGTGAGGGAAGCTTGCACTGCCGATGCCCTGATGTACCTGTTCTGTGAGTGAGGGAAGCTTTCACCGCTGATGTCCTGGTGTACCTGTTCTGTGAGTGAGGGAAGCTTGCACTGCTGATGCCCTGATGTACCTGTTCTGTGAGTGAGGGAAGCTTGCACTGCTGATACCCTGATGTACCTGTTCTGTGAGTGAGGAAAGCTTGCACTGCTGATGCCCTGATGTACCTGTTCTGTGAGTGAGGAAAGCTTGCACTGCTGATGCCCTGATGTACCTGTTCTGTGAGTGAGGGAAGCTTGCACTGCCGATGCCCCGATGTACCTGTTCTGTGAGTGAGGTAAGCTTGCACTTCTGATGTCCAAGTTACCTGTTCTGTGAGCAATGGAAGCTCGCACTGCTGATGGCCTGATGTACCTGTTCTGTGAGTGAGGGAAGCTTGCACTGCTGATGTCCAAGCTATCTGTTCTGTGAACGATGGAAGCTCGCACTGCTGATGCCCTAATGTACCTGTTCTGTGAACGATGGAGACTTGCACTGCTGATGTCCTGATGTACCTGTTCTGTGAGTGAGGGAAGCTTTCACCGCTGATATCCTGATGTACTTGTTCTGTGAGTGAGGGAAGCTTGCACCGCTGATATCCTGGTGTACCTGTTCTGTGAGTGAGGGAAGCTTACACTGCTGATGCCCTGATGTACCTGTTCTGTGAGTGAGGGAAGCTTGCACTGCCGATGCCCCGATGTACCTGTTCTGTGAGTGAGGGAAGCTTGCACTTCTAATGTCCAAGCTACCTGTTCTGTGAGCAATGGAAGCTCGCACTGCTGATGCCCTGATGTACCTTTTCTGTGAGTGAGAGAAGCCTGCACTGCTGATGTCCTGATGTACCTGTTCTGTGAGTGAGGGAAGCTTGCACCGCTGATATCCAGAAGTTCCTGTTATGTGAGTGAGGGAAGCTTGTACTGTTGATGCCCAAGCTACCTGTTCTGTGAGCGATGGAAACTTGCACTGCTGATGTCCTGATGTAACTGTATCGTGAGTGAGGAAAGCTTTCACCGCTGATATCCTGATGTACCTGTTCTGTGAGTGAGGGAAGCTTGCACTGCTGATGTACCTGTTCTGTGTGTGAGGGAAGCCTGCACTGCTGATGCTCTGATGCACCTGTTCAGTGAGTGAGGGACGCTTGCACTTCTAATACCCCAATTTACCTGTCCTGAGAAAGGGAAACGTGTACTGCTGTTGCCCTCATGTACCTGCTCTGTGAGAGAGGGAAGCTTGCACTGCAGATTCCCTGATGGACCTGTCCTGACTGTGAGGGAAGCCTGCACTGCTGATGCCCTTATGTACCTCTTCTATGAGAGGGAAGCTTCCACTTCTGATATCCTGGTGCACTTGTTCTGTGAGGAAGGAAGCTTCCACTGCTGATGCCCTGATGTATCTGCTGTGTTGCTGTCTGAGAGGTACGCTTGCACTGCTGATACACTGCTGCACCTGTTCTGTGAGGGAGGGAAGTGTGCACTGATGATGCCCTTATGTACCTGTTTTGTGACAGGGAAGCTTGCACTGTAGATGCCTTGATGTACCTGGTCTGTGAATGAGGGAAGCTTGCACTGTTGATACCCTCTGATACCTGCTCTGTGAGTGAGGGATGCTTGCACTGCTTCTGTCCTGATGGACCTGTTCTGTGTGTGAGGAAAGCCTGCACTGATGAGGCCCTGGTGCACCTGTACTGTGAGGGAGGGAGATTGCACTGCTGACGCCCTGATGCACCTGTTCTGTGAGTGTGGGAAGCTTGCACTGCTGATGCCCTGATGTATGCGTTCTGTGTGAAGGAAGCCTGCACTGCTGATGTGCTGATGTACCTATTCTGTGAGGTAAACTTGCTCTGCTGATACCTAGATGCACCTGTACTATGAGAGGGAAGCTTGCACTGCTTATGCCCTGATCTAACTGCTCTATGAGTGAAGGAAGCTGCACTGAAGATTCCCTGATGTGCCTGTTCTGTGAGAGGGATGCTTGCACTGCTAACGCCCTGATATATCTGTTCTGTGAGTTAAGAAATCTTGCACTGCCGATGCCCTGATGTACCTGTTCTGTGAGTGAGGGAAGCTTGCACTCCTGATGTCATGGCGTACCTGTTCTGTGAGTGAGAGGAGCTTGCACTGCTGATGTCATTGCGAACCTGTTCTGTGAGTGAGGGAAGCTTGCATGCAGAATCCCTGATGTTCCTTTTCTGTGAGCCAGGGAAGCCTGCACTGCTGATTCCCTGATGTACCTGTTCTGTTAGTGTAGGAACCTTGCAGTGCTGATGCCCTGATGTACCTGATCTGACAGAGGAAAGCTTGCACTGCTGAAGCCCTGATGTATCTGTTCTGTGAGTTAGGGGAGTTTTTAGTGCTGATTAGGTGTGGGCCGTAAATGCCACTCCGCTGGCGGAGTTTTTGCAACTCCGCGCTCTGCCTGGATCGCAAAGTTCGCTAAAGAAACTACGTCTCTGCAGCGTGGCGGAGTTTACCGGAGCCCACCCCTACTCAAGGCATCTCATACTGGCAGGGGCCCAGCATCTTTGAAGATGACAAAACCACCCCACGGTGTCAGATTTGGGACGGGTATATTATGGTGACAGTTTCTTTAAAAGAACAGAAACTAGGAAAATGAATGGACAGCGGAGTAATACTGTTTATTAATGTTAACAGCAACAGTGGTCACAGAAAAAGGACTACAATGATGACAGCTGTAGGAGGACTGCAGTGTAGTGTAATGCATAGAAAACAAACAGAATCATATAGCAGGCAGCTCTTAGACCCGGCATGGCTGTCTCAGTCTGTCACGTGGCCTGCAGCTCCGGCTAGATCGGACTAATTGAAGTCATTGAATTATCCAGGGATGGCCCGTAACCCCACACCCACAGCTATTGCTGTGTTTCGTCTACAACTGGTGCCACCACCCTCAGGGTCCTTTTGTTTTACTTTAGTGTGGCGGCTTCCCACTCTGATAATGCTTCAGGATAATAATGAGTGGCCAGGACACCAGCAATCAATACCAGGAAGAGTGACAGACTCAGATAGACACTTCAGTCACCCATCGGCAGCAGGTTGGCTTTATTTTCCCAGCTGCACCACCCACTGCCTGACTCAGAGACAAACTTGATAAGTGCTGTTTATAAATGTAACGTTATCAAAAAAGTATAGCCCGGCACACCACTGTTATACCTTCGAAGATAGGCCTATATAGAAGAGTAATCTTCCACCTATATTCACCCTACCTTTCTCTCTATAACGGGTTTGGCATTGACCTTTTGCCTAGTTATGAGCTGAACAATTGTGTGGTTTTCTCTGAAAGCTCTCTTCATTTGTTATGCATGAGGATTCTCAGTACCATATCTTAATCCCCTGCACACTCTGTATAATAAGTCTGTACATAGGTCACCACCATCGTCATCCTTGGATGGCGTGCATGCGGTGCATGGTTGCAACTATTGCTGTAGGGTTATTTACATACTTGCAACCACAAACATATCGACTGAGGTAGACCCCCTGTGGATACCTTTTGGTATAAAAGTAGCACACTATCACTGGGCTTACAGAGGAGGGGCTTCCATGCTGAAGCGGGGTCCTGCATGCTGACTCACCAACACGCAGCGGTCTGACATCCCTTACGAGGTGTCTCACTCGAGACCAAGACGGGGTCCTTCATTCTCTCCCACCAG
Source organism: Triturus cristatus (assembly GCF_964204655.1). NCBI lineage: Eukaryota > Metazoa > Chordata > Amphibia > Caudata > Salamandridae > Triturus > Triturus cristatus. The sequence continues at coordinate 70,659,387 of NC_140579.1, read as the reverse complement.
GTAATGGGGTTAGATTTCTCCTAGGGGATTCTTGGCTTCCTACACCCACATACATGCCTTTACACCCACATACATGTTAGGCACATTTAGGTACATCTAGATAGGGTGAGCATTAGTAGGAGTGCGCAGCGATTATTGTGTTTATGCGAGTGAACATATTCACTCTGTAAAACGGCGTGGTCGAAACGTGCCTACTGTGTCTTGGCAATAGCAATTCTATATCTTTGCTTCTGTCTAGTGATTGCTGCAGCACATATATTACTGTTTCTACTCTTGGCAATAGCAATTCTATATCTTTGCTTCTGTCTAGTGATTGCTGCAGCACATATATTTTACACTAGAATGATGCTGGTTCAATACATCTTTATTGAACACGCTCCATCAGGGGTCAGGGTTGTCATGTTCAGTGGTTGCCAGAAACTATCAGCTCCTCGGTGAGGACCAGGGGGCTTTTAGCAGCACTGTGAACAAGCTGATCAATAGGCTAACATATCCTGCGGGGGTGTCCGGAATCAGTCTTGGCACCAATCCCTCAGTGTATGTTGTCCAAACACGCAGATCCTGAGTATTCTTAGGAACTACACGACACCACATTCACATATAATATCCATTATAATATAAGTCTGTCCGACAGAGTGTCATGAAACAAATTAGTTATATCCACTAGCAAGTATTTTAATGTTTCCATAAAGAACCTTGTTTCCTTTTCACAGGTTAAAACATACAGTACAAAGTCTTATTCGCACTAGTTTAACAGTCCAACCGTAAATATATTACATTCATTTCAATTTTTACAGAAAAGAAAAAGGTGCAAGGACCACACAATGTAATGATGGAATTTCCGAGTCCATTAAACAGCAATATTTGATGACAGACAACAGCCGACATGTCTTTCGACACTTAAGTGACTTTTTTCAAGGCTGTATAACAGTAAAAAGCAATATGCTGAACAATATTACAGCATCTGTCATAAATTGGCTGAATGAATAATAAAATAGTGCCCAACCTAAACCAAGTGTCACAAAAAAGAGCGTACTAGTGAAAGCCCAAAGTGAGGAAGAACAGCTAAGTCAATGGTAGACGGGCAATGAACAAAGTATAGACATGCAGATAGAAATATGGACATGCAGATAGAGTGCTAGAAAATGAACCCTTCGACCCACTTATTGGCAGGGATTTGATCGGATACATGGAAAGAAGAAAGAAGAAAAGATACACGAGCTGTAATAGGTTTAATTAGTTGCATTTTTCAGATAGTCAAACATTAAAAGTTCAATCTCAAAGTTGTACCGGGTATCATTCGAAGCGTACGGTGTGGAGAGAGAGAAGTCGTCCAGAGAGCCTCTAGGTACCAGTCTTGGCTGATGTTTGTGTGAAATCAAGCAGAATATAAATCAATGAGATTCAGAATTTCTTAACGTCCGTGTGGCTAAGTCGCTGTATAAAAGCACCCTACAACGTGAAAGGATATGTATTGCCATTAACCCTTATAGTTCATATGCACAAGTCTTTATATAACAGCACCAAGCTCAAGGTTAGAAAACCTGAGGACTAGAGTGCAGTGCAATAAAGCAAACGTGAACTATATCCCCGTACCTAGTTTGCGTGGTGCTGGAGTTATTAAGGCCATGTGACTCATTAGAAGGTCGCAGTGTCCCTTCTATCCTAACAACAAGGGTTCAGTATATATTGTTTAAAAAGGAACTAACCTCATTTTGTTATTAACGCTTCCAGGAGTTGCATTCCACAATTATAGCACTAATAAAGTTAATTGATAACGGACCATGATAAGTCCCTGCAAAGTACAAAAGGTAAATGAGACGGGACCATCACCCGCCATCTGGCCGTTAAACCTTAACCCGTTACATTTGAAATTGTCCCAATTTTATAAAATGAAATCGACCCCTCAAAAGTGATAAGAAACAAAATGTTCAAGTATACCAATGGCTCAGAGAACGGGGAACTGACCTGTATTTCAAAAATCCCTGCAGCGTAAAGTTGAACGGCCGAAAGTGGCCTCCACATATACCTTTTAAACATACTGAGACTTCCAGAGTCCGGGAGAAATAGAAGACAGATTAACCGTCTAAACTAGCTATTCCGGTTAAGAAATACTAATCCAACTGATGCTCATACGTGCAATACGGCCAGAGCATTAAATCGGCGGCCACCTTGGGCAGGTCTCAGATCCAAATAACGTGAAGGAGAGGAGTAGGATAAAACACTCAAGCACGTAAAAGTTGAAAAAAGCTGCACAGACATTTGAACACGAGAGTCTGTTTTTGGTTGTTCATTCTTATTAAACACAATATTCACATTCATTAATTATGGTTTATGAATAACAACATGTCCAATCCTTATTATGTTACATATGTATCTTATGCAATGGCAGTACATGACATACTAAAGTACATGACATTCCAAGGTCCATAGTGCAAAGACAAGATATTTATAAAAGTAAAAAACACTTTGTAGTTATGAAGATATTCCATCAGAAACAGCGCGTGACCTAGCTAAGGTGTTTAGAGTATAAAAAAGGACACACAGTCTATGACTTCATCACTTATATACGACTGTGTCATGTTCATATGTGGGAGTATATCGTGTGTGCATTATTGTTCCTACATTGAAGGGATGGACCGATGTCTAACAAATCGGGACAGTAGATTGAATATTATTCCGATAGAAAGACATGTAACTCCCTTTCGATGTTCAGGCCTCTTTCTACTGCCCGTAGTTTCAGAATCCACTGGGTTTCCAGTCTTCTTAGGGCTAGTACCCTATCTAGTCCTCTAGGATTGTGTTGTGCTTGCATTATTCCATGAAACCGAATATTAGTCATTGCCATGGAAGGGTGAGCTGTGTTAAAGTGTACGGCAAGTGGGTAATCATTGCTGTGGTTCCAAATAGCCTGAATGTGTTCTTGGATTCGCTCTTTTGAGGGTCTGAGAGTACTGCCCATGTATATGAGATATGAGTCCACAGCGACACTTTATGCGATATACGACAAACTTGGTGTTACAGTTGATAAATTGTCATATGTCATGTGTAGTAGACGTATTGCATTGAAATTGTGTCAGCTTGCTGAGAGCAAATGGACAGACACTACATTGTGTGCGTTTATAAAAGCCATGCGGTCTGTTTGGTAACCAGGACGGATCTTGTCGTATGGGCATTAAATAGCTAGGACAAAGTATATTCCTTCAAGTTGTGGCCCAGCTATGAATAATCCTAGGTTTATGTGGAATGTATTTCGCCACTGACTGGTCCAGCCTAAGTAAATACCAGTGTTTATGTAAAATCTCATAGATGGCATGGCTCTGGGCACCATATCTGGCAATAAATGGCATCTCTCTGTCCTTGAATTTGTTTTGTTTTCCCTCTATGTTCTGCTGTAGTGATTGTTGCGGTGTGGTGAGTATTTTGTTTCTGGACTGATTCAGTGCACTTTTTGAGTAGCCCCTACGGGTAAAGCGTTCTTCCAATGGTTGAAGTTCTGTAAGAAATACTGAGTCTTCACTGGAGTTTCTTCTAACCAGTGTCATCTCACCCAGTGGGATTGAGTTTATCTGAGAGAGCGGGTGGGCACTGGCTGCATGTAAAATCGAATTATGATGAAGGGTAAATCTCACCCCTCCTGGTGTGGTCTACCGCAGCTTAATCACAGTTTGTCGAAAAATAATGAACACGGATGTGAAACAAAGGTCATACGTTGAAGTGGCACTTTCATTCATGAAGTCATTAGCACGGCAAAATAAATATATTCATCAATTCGTTAGCTCATAAATTTCAATCCATTAGAAATAGCAACACAAATAAATTTTAATAAATGTGCAAGTGCCTAGAAGGCAGACCTGACAGGAGAAGACGTAATCGTCAAGAGTCATAGGTATTAAGGTAAATTAATTGCAATGAATTGGGTGAGGATGAGAAGCCTAGCATAAGAGAAGAGGCTAAAAAAAGGGGGAAATGTTATCTAGATTGGGCTCTACCACCTGAGAGTAGGCTTCCTAAGCCCAATGCAGATATACGGCCGGCCGGGAACCCACAGCGTGCAAGGCACTGCAAAAGAGCTCTGGGCACCCACTGGGGGGCAGGCCTTTTATACCTGCTTGAGGCAGAACTATAAGACCACGTTTGACGCAGGTTCTTGACCGCACGCCTACAGCTATGTTGCTAAAACTCTGAGAACACAGAAGTGGTTTCACAGTGGGCAGGTGTTTGATCGGATGGTCAACCATGCTTGACCGCAAATTATAAACAAATCATATTTTTATCATACATTTCTCGGAAAGTGTACATGGAAGCGGAACTTGAAACAGGTGTTGTCGAGGCAAGGTGCTGTCTTTGGTTACATTTGAGCAAGCTTGGAAAGTTTCATAATATAAAAAATGAAGCAAACAATACTTGTGTAATACCGAAGATGTACCAGCTGGTCCTGTCTATGTGTGGCATAGGCTATTCTTGTAACTGTGGAAAGTTTTTGTGGTTGGCCAAGCTGCCTCGCAGTGTTGGGCACAAGAGAAATTCATATTTGAGATCAGTGGGGCCTAGTAGATTTTATTATTGAGGAGGATAAAAAATGAGGCACTGGCCTTGGGCCTATATGTGGATGTGTCAAGGGAGGTGTGAGCTACTATGGCACTAGTGACTGTGTGAGATAAAATGGTCAAGATAGCACATTTCCAGGTTGTAGCTGGTGGGGCCTATACAGGGACCGTCATGCTGCATGGGTCGATATTTATTTATTTATATGGTAAAACGTGACCCTCCATCATTTACCTCCTCTTGTTCATTTTTTAACACACTTCTTACAGAGTATCTTGGTGATCCTTCTGCCAGTGGGGGCATCCAGGGCGTGTCATTACAGTAGCACTTGAATCCGCCCTGTTGTTGTTCCCTTAGGTCGACATATTCTCCATCTGTCCTAATAAGTATTTCGGCATATTCTGCACCTGATCTATTAAGCAGCCATTCATATCGAACAGCTGCATTGCCCTCGCTTAGAGTTTTTTTACCTGGGGGAAGTGGGGGAGCGATAGGTATGTCATAATGAGCGTCAGGTGCTGCAAGCTCACTCATTTCTAATTGCATCCCATTCCCATCCCCTGGGACACAGTCCATGTCCTCATACTGTGTTGTCTGGTAAATCCCTGTTCTAGCGTAGTTCATACCTACTACCTTGGTGCTGAATTTCTCGACACACTTAGATATGACCTGTACACAGCAACACACTAGCATCAACACGCAATAGATAGGTAAACAAATTTTCAGGATAGCAGACAGCCATGAAGGCATCCAGTCAAAGTAAAACCAATTACTAAAGACGTCTGCTTCAGCACCTCCCTCCTCAGGCATCTTCTTTCTCAGATTGTCCGAAGTCCTCAATAGCCTTGGAGAGCATACCGTTGTCTGCATCATGTGATGGAATGAATGTGCAGAACTGTTTCCTATTTTAGGACAGACTCTACCGTCCATAGCAGTCAGTTGATCTAGAACATAGCGATGTTCCAGGACCATTAGTCTCAATGGGTGTAGTTCCTCTTTTATGGCGTTAAACCCATCTCGGGTATTGTTGACGAGCCTCATAAGCTCGTAGGGCATCACCTGCAGCCATCGGGCATTAGCTGATGTTTGCTATATTTGCCACAGGCCCCCGAAGATCTCCTGGGCGTCAGTGAAAAGGTGAAATTCCTGAGGAACTTTTCTAAAGGCGTTGGCAAAATATTGAGCGCTCCTTCAGTGGCGGTGGAGCAAGGTGACATCACCTATCATTGGGTGGGTATGCACGTGGGAAATGTTGGATGCCGGGACAACCAGATGCAATTCGTGCACGGTGACCCAATAGATGTCCAAATTAAAAATAGTGATGTTGCAACCGGTGTTACTGCTCACAGGTACTGTACCATTGCCTAGGAAGAAAAGGAGAGGAGATTTTAGCTTGTACGCTCTTTTCCATTTGCACGTTGAGCCTTTACCAAAGGTATACCTTCTAGTTTCCTGTGCCCAAACCCCCCACACTCTTCCTGAGTATCCCAATCGGTGTTCCCTATCCAATCCGTCTTTATAATAGGTGCTCCTAAGGAAGCTGCCCTACATATCAGGTTGTCGGGTCCCTGCCATTCGTTGTTGGAATAAATATGGGCCTGTACAATTAAAACAGTCCTGTACTGACAGGGGCATTGATCATCGTGTGAGCTACCGTTGTGCATTTGTCTGTCTAACTCTTCATCGCATATTGCCAAAGGTGATGAGAATGTTGAATACCCAAATGCCTTAAAAATACGTTCCCACCGCTGTACTTCCTGGAGCATGTAAAAAACCATTACTCCCCTATGTACTTTCTCCATCTCCCTCTCATATTCTGATTCGTCAGTCACAACCTTGTGCATTACATGACTATAATCCCATTTGGTGGTGTTTACGAGCACAGTGTCAAGATTTGCTGACAGGAGCTGAATCTAACCGTGTATACGGCAAAGAAACAGGTGGAGGAGATATTTGGCGGTCGGTGGTGGCATTTCTTGGGGAAAGACCAATTTGTCTGCGCCTACAGCATGGGGGATGTGTGCTTACACGTAACACAACTCCTGTGTGACCTTCTCCCCTACTGCAGTCATGTGTCGGTGCCACATGTTATCTAACAAGGCGTTATGAGCCCCATGGTCACTTGCTAATGGTCAGTATTTGGGAAATGGAAGGCAGTCATGCGATGCTGGTCGGGGGACTGCAAAAGCGACTCTACGTATTATGTGCTGGGCCATTCTGCGTCTGCGGTAGTTGTGGGAGTTGTGGTGGCGGGTTTTGTGTTGGCGGCCTGAGAGCGGGGGGCCTATTGTTGGGTCCAGGGTACCTTCCCATGTAGTATCTGTGCTGCCTGGGATGGAAGTTGGGTGTCCGGGATACCTATCAGTGTGTGCGCTGCTAGTGTTCCTGTCAGGGTGTGGTGGAGCTAGTGCGTTGTTGTGTGCATCTTGTCGGCTATGGGTGACCGCTCGTACAGGCATTGTTGCTAGTGCATTTTGAGGAAAGTAACCCTTTACCGTGATGAAAAAAATTTACCAATTAAATGTTACTAGTGCCACTCCAACAATGATACATAACATTAATATAGAACCAATACATATCTTTGCATCGCGGCTGCTGTACTCATGGAGCAGCACGTGAGTGTCATCTTCATCCTCATCGACAGTGGAAGGGAAGCCGCTGTCCTCTTCTAGGGGGACCAAGGGCATGTCATTTTCTTCTTTCAGTCCATTGTCTGGTGCTGCTGAGGTGCAGGGTCGAGTCTGATATCGCGGCGATGGATCCATGCCTTCCTTTCAGCTATCCGAACGGCAGTTGGTGAGGAATCAGTGACCTTGTACGAGCTTTGGGTCCTTCCAGCATCGGACGTTTTTCTTGACAAACACAAATGTTCTAGGATGTTTTGGTGGGAGCTCAGGATCGATGGGGCCCTTCTCCTTCCTCTTGGATACCAGGGTAGAAAGGAGCTGCGCAGCGCGGTTTAGTGTACACAAATAATCGTAAAGCTCTGCTCTCAGATCTGTTTTGGGCCTGGTGGAAGGGACAGTCACATTTATGGTCGTCCGGTGACAAGCTGATGTGGCGTGAGGTGGTGATCCGAACTTGGGGGATTTCTTAGTGAAAAGAGGGCAACTGGGAGGCAGTAGAGCCATTTTTTACCTATTGTGGCGCTTATTTTGCTTATTTTACTTTTGAGCAAGCCGTTGAGGCATTCACAGATGCCATTGCTTTGTGGGTGATAAGCAGATGTTAGTTTGTGTCTGATGCCTAGCATTGTTGTCAGGGAGGAAAAGATAGCGTTTGAAAAATGACTTCCGTTATTGGTCCGGATGGCGTCGGGGACACCTCATCGGAAAATGACCTCACGGAGTAGGAATGTGGCTGCTGCTGTGGCATCGCAGTGGACACATGGTCCAGCTTCGATCCAGCGAGAGAATGGGCATACTACCACAATGAGATATCGGTAATTTTGGCATCGATCAGTCATGTCGACATAGTCGATGTGGAGTTCTTTGAAGGGGCCAGAGGGTTTAGGTATGGTGGCGGCGACTGTTTTGAGAGTTGGGTTTGGTGAATATTTTTGGCAGATGAGGCATTTATTAACAAAGAGTTGTATTTGCTCGTGGGCATTGGAATTAACCAGTCCGTTTGTAATGTTGTGGACTTGTTATCTCGGGAGACGAGTGTGGGAAGGTGTAGTTGCAGAAAGGCTTGTGGCATGGCAGGCTTTCCTATCATGGTCTGCCTATAAACGAAATCAGCAGGGTCCTGCTGTACTCCCCTCTTCTTCCATAACTCTTTCTCTTGATGTGGTGCACTTTCTTGTATCTCTTTGACATGTAGTTGGGCGTGTTGTTGATAGTGTAAGGGGTGTTTGCGTCAGGTATTCCTTCATCCATGCTAGTCTGCTCTGTTGGAGGGACTGTTTGGGCAAGTAAGATAAGGGCGTTCTGGGTGTCTGGTGCAGCTATAGGTGCGGGGCCGCTGGCTGCAGCTTTTGCTGCCCAGTCTGCTAAAGCGTTACCTCTAGAGACAAAATCTTGACCATTACCATTTTTCCTTAATCCTTGAGATAAATTCAATTGCATTGTCAGTGACATGAGGGACCCAACATCCAGGACATCTGAATATTTTATACGTAATTTGGCTGGTGGAGATGAACAGGCTCTAGAGGAGTGACGGTGATGCTCTCTGGGGAGATGTGCAGGCTCCAGAGGAGTGATGGAGATGGGCTCTGGGGGTGATGTACAGGCTCTAGAGGAGTGATGGAGATGGGCTCTGGGGGTGATGTACAGGCTCTAGAGGAGTGATGGAGATGAGCAGGCTCTAGAGGGGTGACGGGGATGCTCTCTGGAGAGATGTACAGGCTCTAGAAGAGTGATGGAGATGGGCTCTGGGGGTGATGTGCAGGCTCTAGAGGAGTGATGGAGATGGGCTCTGGGGGTGATGTACAGGCTCTAGAGGAGTGATGGAGATGAGCAGGCTCTAGAGGGGTGACGGGGATGCTCTCTGGAGAGATGTACAGGCTCTAGAAGAGTGATGGAGATGGGCTCTGGGGGTGATGTACAGGCTCTAGAGGAGTGATGGAGATAAGCAGGCTCTAGAGTAGTGATGGAGATGGAGATGGGCTCTGGGGGTGATGTACAGGCTCTAGACGAGTGATGGAGATGAACAGGCTCTAGAGGAGAGATGGAGATGAGCAGGCTCTAGATGAGTGATGGAGATGAGCAGGCTCTAGAGGAGAGATGGAGATGAGCAGGCTCTAGAGGAGTGATGGAGATGAGCAGGCTCTAGAGGAGTGATGGAGATGAGCAGGCTCTAGACGAGTGATGGAGATGAGCAGGCTCTAGAGGAGAGATGGAGATGAGCAGGCTTTAGAGGAGTGATGGTGATGATCTCTGGGGGTGATGTACAGGTTCTAGAGGAGTGATGGAGATGGGCTCTGGGGGTGATGTACAGGCTCTAGGGAAGTGATGGTGATGAGCTCTGGGGGTGATGTACAGGCTCTAGAGGAGTGATGGAGATGGGCTCTGGGGGTGATGTACAGGTTCTAGAGGAGTGATGGAGATGGGCTCTGGGGGTGATGTACAGGCTCTAGAGGAGTGATGGAGATGAGCAGGCACTAGAGGAGTGATGGAGATGGAGATGGGCTCTGGGGGTGATGTACAGGCTCTAGACGAGTGATGGAGATGAGCAGCCTCTAGAGGAGAGATGGAGATGAGCAGGCTCTAGAGGAGTGATGGTGATGAGCTCTGGGGGTGATGTACAGGTTCTAGAGGAGTGATGGAGATGGGCTCTGGGGGTGATGTACAGGCTCTAGAGAAGTGATGGTGATGAGCTCTGGGGGTGATGTACAGGCTCTAGAGGAGTGATGGAGATGGGCTCCGGGGGTGATGTACAGGCTCTAGAGGAGTGATGGAGATGGGCTCTGGAGGTGATGTACAGGTTCTAGAGGAGTGATGGAGATGGGCTCTGGGGGTGATGTACAGGCTCTAGAGGAGTGATGGAGATGGGCTCTGGGGGTGATGTACAGGCTCTAGAGGAGTGATGGAGAGGAGCTCTGGGGTGATGACAGGCTCTAGAGGAGAGATGGAGATGGGCTCTAGAGGAGTGATGGAGATGAGCAGGCTCTAGAGGAGTGATGGGGATGAGCAGGCTCTAGTAATGATGGGTTAAACTCTGAGGAGATGTACAGGGCTTAGAGTGATAGTGATCCACTCTGTGGAGACATAGATTATATGGACCCCGATGGTGAGGTTGGAGGAGAGCTATACAGGGAGGGCAGTGGAGGTGGTGATCTTTGGGGGAATGCACAGAGAAAGGGAGATCCTCTCTGTAGACATGTAAAGGGCGTGGATGGAGGGCAGTGAACTTTGAGGAGGTGTACCAATATAGGAGTGAGGGAGAATGCTGTCTGGAAACAGATGCACTAGGCCTACAGGGATAAGTGGAGACTTTGAGTAGATGCACACATAATGTGATGTAACATGGAGTATCTTGAAGTCGAACATTGGTCCGCAGGGTGTGGGGGTGGTCGTTGTCTTCAATGTCATGGGTGAGTCTGTAAAAGCACTCCGGAGATGGTGATGGGATAAAGATGAGACAGAAGATCAATAATGACGTTCAGGGATTGTGGCAATGAGGATGATCTCAGGCTTTGGTGGGCCTCAGCATCAGAGAGGAGGGCTCGAACAATGACCACAGAGTGTTAGATACAAGTTGGGTACGGTGCCCATGAGAGAGCCCATGAGAAGCGCAGGATTGAGACCCCTAAGAACTGCATGGATTGGGGTGCCCCAGGAAACCCTCAATAAGGTCTGCAGCAGTGAAGAAGCCTTCTAAGGGTACCTATACTTAAGTGGGTGAAGAAGACGGTCATTGACGGGGTCACATGCCATGTGGCGTTTTGGGGGGCTTTGATGTAAGGCAGTGAGATAGAAGTCCACTGAGGGAAAGGACAGGGCGTCTGGAGTGATGGAGCTTCGTTCTAAGGATGCAGAGCTTGTCCTTTCATATCTCAGTACACTTCACTGAGTGCCGTTTCACTGAGCTTTTTTTAATGAAAATCGAGCAAAGTAATACATTTTGCTGACCTTGTGTAGACATGGGCAGTTTATTGAAAAGTATTTGTTAGAAAACCTTTACATTGGAAAGCATATACCTTTTTGTTTTCAAAGAATAAACAATTTATTGGGTCTGTAAATGTAACATGGCCACTAAAGTGGCAAATGACTTCTCGATTAACATATTTTTAGCACATCAGGTATGTGTGTGTAGCAATTATGAGAATATATGAGTCATACACAAGGTCATCAGATATCCATTCCATTCGGTAACCATATTGATTCAGTAAGGGAACCAGTTCAATGTAGATACATTCCACACCAGCACCTTCTCCCATGTCATTTGTGGCACAACCTGTGCCTTGCGTTTTTTTCCCCAACTGCTCTTGTGTTTCCGACATCCTCTGGTACCCACAGTGGTAATGTGTAAACAACATAAGTGCTGGGGCTCTCGTCAGGAGGCAGCTTGCATCAGTCCATTTCTCCTGTTAGGACTGCCGAAAACGGAACCAACTACTAACCATGAAAGTGGGGAGAGGATGTGGAATGATGTTCAGAGCTGCCAACTTCGGAGCTGGGGAACCAGGTTCGAGTCTCGGCGTCGGCTCAACATCCTGTGATTCTGGTCAAATCACTTAATCTACCCATGCGTACCATAAATGGGTGTGTCTTTAACTGGTGCTCACGAAAAGCGCTGGTGTTGATCATTAAGTGCCGGTGATGAGCACTGAAAACCACTGGCTCAAATTAAGCACTGGCTACCCAACGTCCGCCCACCCAGATCTTCGCACACTTGTTGGGGCAGTTGTGACTTTCAGATACCACTCTTTTAGCTGCCATGCACCAGTCCATGCTGTTTTAATCTATCTACAAGTGTCTGGACCACCGGGCTTCCCCGTTATTTTGCGAAGTCTCTTCTGAACACCACAAGGCTCTGGTTCACACATCGGTTTTGATATCCGGTCATATATTGAATTCCCAGGACCCCAGGATCACTGCTGGAGCAGTTAGCTCACTTGTTTTCCCAATGGCTTCCCAGCCCCCTGACCCACTTCCTGACAGAATTTCTTTATGTGGGTACAGCTCCAAGTGGTATGTCATAGTTTGTCCTTTCCCAGCAGCCCCTGAGGCATAGGTCATCGCATGGAACCTGTATTTGTGTAGTTGTCCCTTGGCATATAATATTCTATGCAGTATTTGAAGATGGGCCAGCCTGAAGGTTGACCTTATCAAAGACTTCCCTAAGTGTGCCCACCCCCATGTCATCATCAAGGGTTCCTGCGTTGCTTACCCATCAGCTCTCTGGGCGTGTTACCCATGAGTGGGGCGTAAGGCGGGATATTGCTTTCTTCTGCATGGCTGTATTGAGCAGTTTCCTTTCTAGCAAGGAGTCTTACATCGTTTCCATGTCGGGTTCTAGGCGTGCCATCAATGCATGTCTGAGCTGTGGGGACCTAAGTGTTTGTGTTTTGCTAAATTGATATTTAGTTAGTAGGTAAGTGAGGGGGCCGTACTAGTCTCATCCCAGACATCCCAAAGGATGGAGATGCACATTTTGTCTCAATCAAGGAACCCTTCGAGTGCATTCACATCGTTAATTCTCAGGCCTACCCCACAGTGGTGTCTTATGGTCTGATTACAAGGCAAGGTGCGATTTATCGCACCTGGTACATAACGATACCCTAGTGTTAGTTAGTCATTGGGTGCGATAAATATGAGTTATTGGGAGTAATATGCAGATTTTAAGGCCAGATGTACGACCATTCCAAATTGCAAAACGCAAATTGCGAGTCGCAATTTGGAATGTACAACAGTGTCAAAGACACTGATTGCGATTCCCAATGGGGTCGCAAAATGGGAGACTCATGAATATTAATGAGCCACTCGCAATTTGCGACCCTATTGGGAATGGTATCCTCCATGTCTTGGATATGCTTGTCAATAAAGCAATAAAAATGAAATGTTTTCGTTTCATTTTTTAAGGGCCGGTAGTGGTAGCCGGTAGTGGTCCCTGGGACCCCTACCGGTCCTTAAAAATATTTTTAGAGCCAGTCACAAAAGGGGAGGGGTCACTTGGGGACCCTTCCCAGTTGCGTCTCCATTACCACCCTCTTGAAGAGAGCAGTATATTGTGAGTGTTTTGCAACCGCAATTGCAGTTCGCAAAACATTTGTACATGGCTTGTGAGTCACTATTAGGAAGGGAATGCCCCTTCCTAATAGCGAGTCACAAATCACTTTTTTTCGATTTTTTTTTGCGTCTCGCAAAATAGTGTATGTACATGGCCCTATCAGATTTAGCATGCGCAAAGGGGTCGCAAAACCGTTTGCGCATGCTGAATCTTGTCGCACATCTGGCCCTTAGTGTTTAACACACCAACATCTGCATGGTACGGTACATACCATACACATTTCCCCTGTTAAATTTGAGCAGACTTGGCCGGCTGAAATGTAACAAGTGTTGAGTTATTTTACACATCCGATAATTATCTGACGCATTCAATAAAACCAAATTTGCAATTCTCTCTCATGCTCTTGAAGTGGATGGTAATTTGCAATTCCTTAATGCTTCCTGCATTGCATTTAGGGAATCGCAAATTGCAATTCCCTAACTGCATTCGCAAAGTAGGTCATCGCAAATTTTGTGATTACCTATTTTGCAAATGGCTTTGGGCTTGATGCATTCCAAATGGTTAAATATTGGTCGCAAACGGGCCAATTCTGTGAATTGACCTGTTTGCGACCGGTATTTAGCTTGATGCATGTGTCCCTGTTCCTCTTGCTCCAGCCCATTTCTCTGTTGAGTTTTTACCATGTCTTAACCACAGTGGAGGAGCTCGGCGGCATGTTTTATTGAAGGCGGCCTCCAATCGGTACATGCAAATATCCCTTGCTGTCAAGTATGTGTTCGTCAACTCCGAAGACCGGTTTTTCAAGGGGTAAGAACGCTCATCAGTTGATTACTTGTAGTAGGGATGCCTCATGTTATTTCTTTCTTTTAGGAGACCTATTGTCTGTGGATCATTGTAGGGTTCTGAGAGCTAGTCTATGGGAGCTGACCACCAAAGGTAATGATCTGGTCATGTCATCTATTTGTTTTAAATCCCAGTATAGTGAATGGTGTATTGTGTATCCCATATAGGAATTTCACAAGAGCTATCATTTTGAACTGGGCGGCTCTCCCCATCAATGGCAGGGGGAGTTAGATGTCCATCCCTCGGTTCCACATGAATGACTTTGTGCTGCCTCTGACGACTGTTTAAAGGGTTCATATTCGATCTTAAAGGGAATGGGTCACCTTCTCCTTGGGGCCCAGTATTCCATTGGGTATAACAATGACTTTTCCCAGTTTGTGCCCAGCCCTGTGTATTCCAATAGATCTCAAATATACATTTCAGTCACCCAGGTAGTTGCCTGGCCCTTTATATACAATAGTACATTGTCAGCATATTACGATACCCTTTCATGCCAGTTTTGGTCCCATTCCCATATCTGAGCCCCTTCTTATCCACTCCCCCAAGGGTTCTATCGTCAGCGTGAACAGCAAGGGTGATAAAAGGCAACCCTGACTCGTTCCACTGCCTATAGGAAATATCTTGTACTGTGCACCTATAACTCGTACTTTGGCCACCAGTCCATTGATGTACAGTAGCCTGGTCCATGACATGAAATGAGGTCCAAACCCGTCTTTATAGCACCCAAAGCATGAACTCCTAGTCTACCAAGCCAAAGGCTATATTAATATCGAGCGACAGTACGGCAATGGGTTCATTTGCCGTTGTAACATGCTAACTTGTTAGTCATTTTAAGTTCAATCTAGTCAATTTCTCTGGCGTAAACACCGAATTCGTCCTGATGTACAAAACCAGTTATCAGTAGTAAAGCCAATTAGCCAGCGCCCGATTCACAAAGGTAAACATAAATCTAAGTTTACTACTGTTTGTTATTATCAAAGGTAAGTTACTACTAGTCACTTTATTTCTAGTAAACTTACTAGTAGTTAAGTTACTAGTAAAATTAGTAGTAGTTACTAGTAGTAACCTACCTTTGTGAATACCAAACAGTAATAAACTTTGACTTAAGACTAAATTTGATACTCAAGTCTAAGTTTACAACGTTTTGGTATTCACAAAGGTAAGATGCTACTAGTAACTTTGGGCCAGATGTACAACCGTTGTTTGCGGTCGCAAACGGGAAATCAAGCTGTTTGCGACCGCAAAATTAGTCTGCTTCATGTACAAACCCTATTTTGCGGTAAGCTAATACAGACTCACAAAATAGGGTTTGCGACTCGGTATTAGGAAGGGGCGTGCGAAGGGCGTCCCCTCCTAATAGTGACTCGCACTTCAATGTATCATTGTTTTGCAACCGCATTTGCGGTCGCAAAACACTTGCACTTGCAGTTTACCACCTACTTCAGGTAGGTGGTAAGCCACTCGCAACGGGAAGGGGTCCCCAGGGGACCCTTTGGGTGTGTGCGAAAATATTTTTTGAGAGCAGGCAGTGGTCCCAGTGACCACTGCCTACTCTAAAAAAATGAAACAAACGTTTCGTTTTTCTTTCCTAAATGCATCCCGTTTTCCTTTAAAGAAAACAGGCTGCATTTTTTAAAAGAACTGCTTTATTAAAAATGCAGTCACAGACATGGTGGTCTGCTGACCCCAGCAGGCCACCATCCCCGAGAGTGCTAGCCATTCCTAATGGGGTCACAAATAGCACCTGCCTCATGAATATTAATGTGGTAAATTGCATTTTGCGAGTCGAAATTTGCGAGTCAACTATGTAAGGGTCGCACATCTGGCGCCTTTACTTCTAGTAAAGCTACTGCTAGTATAATTACTCGTAGTAAAGTTACTACCAGTAACTTACCTTTGTGAATACCAAAAAGTATTAAACTTAGAACTCAGTCTAGGTTTACCTTTGTGAACCGGGCCCTTAGACTTCAGGTCTAAATTCAGACTTTAGCTGTAAACTTAGGCTATAGGTATAAGTACACCTTTACGAATCAGGTCCTAAGATGGTCGAACCTTCTCCTGCCAGTAGCCAGCCTGGCAGCTGCATGGAGGGAAGACTTGGGTCTAGCTAGATGTATGATCAGTATTCCACATAGAAGGGGGTTACCATAGTCGATCCTTGACAGTACAAGCGATAGGATGCTAAGCCTATAAAATCTTAGTGGCGAGGAGGAGTTAAAGTCCATGGAGCAGTATCAGTTGAAATTGTACCACTTTTGTACGGTTTATTGATGCAAACTGGAAGATTGAGGCTTTCGGATGCGGACTATGAGGATCTTCATTGGGTGCTATGAAGGGTCTGAAGACCCCCTGGGTGTGCGGGTCGATGGAAGTGAGCTGTGAGTAGCTATACAGGGTGTATGAAGGCGAATTCTGATGATATTCATAGGCGAGCCAGGAGTGTGCATGTAGCACTGGAGGAGCTTTGCATGGTGTGGGAGTAATGCTGAATGCCAGTGCAGAGATGCACCCGGTGTGTGAGGCTGAGAGGGGAGACTCTGCAGAGCTTTAAAGAGTTCTGGAGTGAGCTAGAAGACCTCAGGATGGTGGGTGTAGATAACAACACTGCATATCATGATATAGGAGCTTCCTCATTTCCTCACGGTTGACTACAGCAGTACCAACCCGCCCCTAATACACGTGGTTCATCCTGAACACCAACATCAAGCAGCGACTTTACGCATGGCACTGACTTGCTATGAAGCAACACTTAGATATTTTAGCCTGGTGTCTGATTTTCCAAAGTTGCCGCTAAAATGTAAATCTCACAGGTGGCCCATAAATACATTTTTGGTTCATAGTCCTCAAGACAATATGTGGGTTTTCTGTTTCTGTTATCCACATCATGGCACCACCACAGCCCCGAAGAAGGTATACCCTTCACGGTAGTCCACCAGATCAGGATGACTGACCCTGACGGACAAGCGATGATTCTTTTCAAGTTGTACCAAGGCCCCCTGGTTGATGGAGGTGTACCAGACAGTGCCGTGGTTTCCATAGTTGCATACAGTCTCCATGGCCTGCAGCAGGAGGATGTCCTTGTTGTAAGAGGTATGGTACGTATAGAGATGGCTGTATAGAGTCAATGAGCTTCCACTGCTGTGGCAGCTGTTGTTTCGGAATCCCACCTGGCAGTAAACAAATTAGAACCCGGCACGCGGGATCACCAAGGAGAAGCTGTTGTCCTCTGCTTCGTGGTTTGAGAAGACCCGTTTCCACACCAAAGTCTTCTTGTGGTTTAAGTTGCTTGGGTCCATCCCTGGGAGAAAAGGAACAAAAGCAAAATGTTGTTCAATAAATTACATTTTCAGTGTTTTCCTCAAAAACTCCATGGTGATTAAATATGGAGTTACTGTGGGGGAGGGGGGTGGCTCTTCCACAGCACATGTGATGTGCAACAGGGTGCACATGATAATGTGAAGTAGGGTGGTGCATTGATTTGTAGAAGGTGGGCATAGGGTGATGTTAGAGGTGTGTCGATTTACCCCATATCAGTCTTGGACATCACTGCCAGTCCTGATTTCAAGCTTACATTAATGTCCCTATTGTAAAAGCAGGACCACAAGAACCAGAATGCAATGAAAAATACCTAGACTGGATAAGTAAGGTCACCCCTTGCCATCAAGGATGCAGCACTCAAGTCCTGGACCATCATCTTACAAATCATTGTTTTTAGGTGAATTTCTTTATTTGGAATCTAAGTAAAGGAGGACCGCGTCTACCACAATGCACTAGGGTGTTAAACTAAAGCAATGCAGTGGAGCACTGTGTGCTCAGTCATCTGATCATCTTATGGATAAATTACTCACATTCTGAAATTTTGGAAGACAAAGAGGGGCACTCGGTAACGTGGTTGAGTGTTTTGTGATGGTAAAGACCCTATCCTGGTACATAGGCCAAAGTCGCATTCCAGGGCCTCTAATGAGGGAGAGGGCTGTTAACTACTTATATATCACGTGTCCTGGGAAATACAGCATAACATTACAGCTATTGAGGGTTAAATGTTCTAAATTAAATGTAGAGAAATAGAATAATAAGCATTGGTATGTTGGAGCAAAAGGCAGCAACAGCCAACTCTAAGCCACTCTGCTGGCTTCAGCACACTCCCACATTTCACAGTTTCAATTAAGGGTTGATCCATATTTAAAACAGCAAATGCACTCACATGTGCTGGTAATACACAAGGAAAAATACAGACAAGCACAACTCGTATACATGCACAAGTCTTTATCATTTGAAAGATGCCCCATGTCGTGCATGCCACCCTCATCCAGGCCGTGGTGTTTGGCTAGCAGCATTTGTCATGCTTTGGATTGTAAACCCAAATCTAAAATGCTAAAAGCAAAACTACAAATCCCAAACTTAAGTCGCCTAATAGCAAAAAGTGGTTACAGGCGTCAGACACGACATGGCCTACTTTGCAGCTATGCTCATGCGTGGATGGAGGAGAAACAATACATTTACTCTGTATGTTGACAATTTGACTTGTTTTTACATTGCTGCTTTAATGTGCTCTGGCACGGGGGTAGTATTCCAAAGAGTTTGACACCAAACACAACATGTTACCATGCAGCCATCCCAAAGTTAGCATTTACTGCGAGGTTATAATTCACTTAAGAGTATATGGTCAGGCTGCACCACAAACGGCATCAGAGGAGGTACTCCGAACACTGCAGAGGGGCTCTGCTCATGCAGGGGCACCCTCTCACATAAAAACCAAGCACTCTGTCTTCAGGATTGTTAAGGCCTGCCATAGGAGTGACGTATAGGTTTTATATGTGTGTGCAATGGTAGTGATATAGGTAGCCTATACCACTGTAAGGGGTGCAAGCACACCCTTACCCAGGCTGCCGTAGCAGAACTGGGGTGCCATTTTGGAGTGCTTCCCAGGGGTGGCATAATACATGCTTCAGTCCCTGGTAGGCCTCTGAGGTACCTATGCCCTAGGTACATAGTATACCATATACTAGGGGCTTATAAGGCACTCTAGAATCCAATTAGATATGTACCTAATGTACATGCAAACCATTTTAGAGAGGAAGCAGCTAGGCTGTGGTCCAAATTAGCAGGGCCACAGCCAGACTAAGGTCGAAAAACAGTGAAACACCAGCAAAAAGTGGGGGTACCCATGTGAAGCAGATCCTACTCTCCTACACAACCCCCAAATCGCAGGAACATTAAACTAACCGTGACCAGTTGAGTCTTCATGTTCTAAGTGGAAATACCTAGAGAGTCCATCTGCATTGGCATGATTACTCCCAGGTCTATGTTCCACTGTAAAGTCCATCCCCTGTAAGGAAATGGACCACCTAAGCAGTTTGGGGTTTTCACCCTTCATTTGTTTTAGCCATAAGAGGGGCTTATGGTCTGTCTTAACAAGGAAGTGAGTACCAAACAAGTATGGCCTCAACGTCTTCAGAGCCCAAACCACAGCAAAGGCCTCCCTCTCAGTGGCTGACCAACGTTTCTCTCTAGGGGTCAGCCTTCTGCTTATTAAAGCTACTGGCTGATCCTGACCTTCATCATTCAATTGTGACAGTACAGCCCCTACCCTCAATTCAGATGCATCTGTTTGGACAATGAACTTCTTGAAGTAGTCAGGACGCTGCAGAATGGGAGCAGGTCATCAAATGCCTTTTGACAGCTAGCTGTCCACTGAACCTTTTTGGGCATCTTTTTAGAAGTTAAGTCATTCAGGAGTGTCACTATTGATCCATACCCCTTGACAAATCTTCTATAGTACCCAGTCAGGCCTAAGAAGGCTCTCACCTGAGTCTGGGTAGTTGGAGCAACCCATTCCATTATGGTCTGGATTTTGCTCTGCAATGGTTGAACCTGGCCTCCACCTACAAGGTGGCCCAGGTACACAACCTGACTCTGCCCTATCTGGCACTTAGTAGTCTTGATAGTTAGGCCTGCTTTTTGCAGGGCCTCCAAAACATTCCTCAGGTGGACCAGGTGATCTTCCCAGGTGGAGCTAAAGACAGCAATATCATCTAGATATGCTGCACTAAAGTCTTCCAGGCCTGCAAAGACTTGATTCACCAACCTTTGGAAAGTGGCAAGTGCATTCTTCAAACCAAAGGGCATTACCTCAAATTGATAGTGCCCACTAGGGGTAGAAAATGGTGTCTTTGGCTTTGCATCATCAGCTAGTCTGATCTGCCAGTAGCCAGCTGTCAGGTCAAATGTGCTTAGAAACTTGGCTGAGGCCAAAGTATCTATTAGCTCATCTGCCCTGGGGATGAGATAGGCATCAGTCCTAGTGACTGCATTGAGACCCCTGTAGTCTACACAAAACCTCATCTCTCTTTTTCCACCACTGGTGTGATGTTTAGGTACCAGGACTACTGGACTAGCCCAAGGGCTAACTGAGGGTTCAATCACACCCAAATCCAACATCCTTTGGACTTCTGTCATTCTACAGTCCCTGACATGATCAGGGTGCCCGTAATTCTTATTCTTCACAGGTAGACTGTCCCCAGTGTCCACTTCATGAGTGCACCAGGTGGTCTGACTTGGAGTCAGAGAAAACATATATCTAAACTGGCTGAGAAGGTTTCTGCAGTCAGTTTGCTGCTTGGCAGTGACGCTGCCTGCTAAGGCTACACCATCAACTGACCCATCATCAGGGTTCTGAGAAAGCAGGTCAGGGAGTGGGTGACTCTCTTCCTCCTGTCCTTCATCAGTAGCCATGAGCAAGCCCATGTCTGCCCTGTCAACATTTGGTTTTAGTCTGTTGACATGAAGAACCCTGTGTGGGCTCCTAGGGGTTCCAAGGTCTACCAAGTAGTTAACCTCCCCTTTCTGTTCAACTATTGTATGGGGGCCACTCCATTTGTCCTGGAGGGCTGCTGGGGCCACAGGCTCCAACACCGACACTATCTGTCCTGGCTGGTAAACAGTCAGTACAGCCTTTTGGTCATGCCAGGCTTTTTGGTTGCCTTTTTCATGTACTCAGCCACCCTGAAGCGGAGACCAAGTACATAGTCCACTATGTCTTGATTTGGGGGCTTGAGAGGTAACTCCCATCCTTCCTTCACCAAACACAATAGACCCCTGACAGGGTGACCAACAGAAGATCAAATGGGCTGCAGCCAACCCCCTTTTGAGGCACCTCCCTGTATGCAATTAAATGGCAGGGCAACAGAAGGTCCCATGTTCGCCGAAGCTTCTCTGCGAGACCTTTAATCATGCCCTTTAAGGTTTTGTTGAATCTTTCAACTAAACCATTGCATTGTGGGTGATAGGGTGTGGTAAATTTGTAGTTCACTCCATACTCCTTCCACATAGCAGTCAAGTAACTAGACATGAAGTTTGCCTCCCTCTCAGATCCTACCTCCTTAGGAAAGCCTACTCTTGAGAACACACTCAAGAGAGCTCTTGCCACCACAGGTGCTGTAGTGGTCCTTATGGGAATTGCCTCTGGGTACCTGGTGGCATAATCCACAACCACCAGTATAAATCTGTGCCCAGATGCTGTTTGGGGATCCATGGGACCAACAATGTCAATCCCTACCCTTTCAAAGGGAACCCCCACCACAGGTAGTGGTATCAGGGGGGCCTTTGTAGTGCCACCTGCCTTGCCACTGGCTTGGCAGGTTACACAGGAGCGACAAAACTCCTTTGTGTCTTCAGACATGTGGGGCCAGTGAAAGTGAGGGACAATTCTGTTCCAAGTTTTGTTCTGGCCTAGGTGTCCTGCTAGGGGAATATCATGGGCTCATGTCAATAGGAAACCCCTAAACTTCAGAGGTATACCCAACCTCCTGGATGCACCAGGCTTGGAGTCTCTACTCTCTGAGTATAGGGGTCCATCATCCCAATAAACTTTATGGGTGCCACTAGCATTCCCAGCAGCTTGCTTTCTGAGGGGTTCTGAGGGGTTCAAGAGAGGGGCAGGTTTTCTGCTCCTGGCTCAGATCAGACCTGGAAGGGCCCCCTGTCCCCAAGAACTCAACCTGGTCAGGTTCAAGCTCCTCTGGGACAGTTCCTTATTCAGGCTCAAGATCATCTCCCTGAGGAGACTGATCAGCATTCTGAGTCCGGTGGGAAGGCTCTGCCTTAACCCTGCTGCTCCTCCTCTTGTGAGGCACCTGTTCCATTATTCCAGAATCCAGGGCCTGTTCAGCTTTAGACATATTGGCCTGTGCCCTAGTCACAGCACAGATATGAGCTGGGATCCCTAACATTTCTGCATGTGTCCTGAGCTCTACTTCAGCCAAAGCTGAAGTCTCTAGATCATTGCCAAGGAAGCACTGTACTGGTAGGTCTGCACTTACCACAGCCTTCTTAAGGCCAGTTACCCCTCCTCAGGAGAAGTTAACAACTGCCAGAGAATGGTCTGTTCTGACATTGCTAGCATTGGTCACTTGGTACATTTCACCAAGTATAATCTGCCCAGGATCCAGAAGAACTTTTTTCACCATTGTGGCACTTGCTCCTGTGTCCCTGAATGCCCAAGCTTCTACTCTATTTATCAAAGGCTGCTGTCTGTATTTGCCCAGGTTACTGGGACTCACAAAGGGGGACATATCCATGCCCCCATCACTGACAAGCACAGCCTGAGTTAGAACTCTGACTAGGCCAGAGTCCATCTCAGAACCCAGGGTCAACCCTACTACACCCGTATTCTGAACATTGCCGTCACCTATTGTAGCTGTACTAGGGGGACACATGCCTTAGGGGCAATGGTGGCTGGAGTAGATTCTTTGGACTTGGTGCAGTCACTGGTCCAGTTAGTTTTCTGTTTACAGATTTTGCACCAAGGTTTCTTTTGTCCTTTACCCTTACTTGACTGTGACTCCCCATTAGAAGAAGATTTTTGGGGCCCTTGAGAAGACTTCTGGTCTTTGCCCTTGTCCCCACCCTTGTCAGAGTTCTTGTAATCTTGCTTCTTTGGGTCACCACCTTGGTTCTGTACCTTCTGCCTCACCCTGGTTCTGACCCATTTGTCTGCCTTCTTTCCCAAGTCTTGGGGAGAGATCAGATCAGAGTTTACCAGGAACTGGTGCAACAGCTGATTTTGACAGGTATTAAGAATCTGCTCCCTCATTATCAGATTGTACAATCCTATGAAGTCACACACTTTACTGCCCAATAACCAACCTTCCAAAGCCTTAGCAGCACAGTCAACCCAGTCTTGATTTTGTGCTTTTTGGGTGTCTTTAACTTTAACCTGTATTGTTCAGTGGTTAGGCCAACCCCATCTATCAGTGCACTTTTCAAGACTTTGTAGTCATCAGCATCCTCTTCTCTTACAGTGAGGAGCTTGTCTCTACCTTTGTCTGCAAAGGAGGGCCATAAGATTGCTGCCCACTGACCTTGAGGGACCTTCTGTACTTTACAGGCCCTCTCCAAGGCAGTTATCCATGTTTGGATGTTATCCCCACTCTGGTAGGGAGGGACAATCTTACTTAGGTTTCTATGGTCATAAGACCTCTCCCTATCTCTAGGGAAATTGCTGCCACCAAGGGACTCTAGTCCCTCCTTTTTACTAGCTCTGTAGAGCTCTAGGGCTTCCCTATCTAAGGCCATCTGCTGCTTTCTGAGATTGAACTTGTCTTGCTCATACTTCAGCAGTCTCTCTCTCCTCTCATTGGGAGGTTTCCCTCCCGCTGTGAGAAGAGACAGAGGTCCCTATAGAGGAGTTAGACTGGATAGATCCCCTTGACAGAGATCTAACCCTACTTTCAACTCTTCCTGCAAGAATAAATGAAGGAGCATTGTTGTCATCCTCCTCATCCTCATCCAGGGGAGCTGGGTTCACCAGATTTTGATCATTGTCATCAGTCTGGTCAGCATTAGAGGTAGGGTCAGGGGAATTGCTACCCCTAGGCCCACCCTCACCTGCTGCCCCACCCACACTGCCTACCCCATCAGGCCCACTAGGCCCTGAGATATCATCCAGCTTAAGTATTTTATGAGATGCTGGGTGGATGGGCTTTTGCCTGTCTTCAGCTTCCTAATGGAACACAAGACCCTAAGCTGTGCAAATGAGAGATCCTCATATTTATAGGGAAGGAGCTCACTGGCTTCTGGCAGGGACCCATTGGTTCCTGGCTGATTAGACATTACTAATGTGGTGTGGTGTATTGCACTACCTACACTAGTGTGGCCTACTAAACTCTCTTGAGTTGTAGAAAGGGTGTGCTATCCCTTAACACACAACTCTAAGTTCAGTAGAACTTACTGTAGGTAACTTGATATTATATGCACCGTAGGTACCTTTAATGGTTTTCAGTTGATCAATTCATTTCATTTCATAAGGCTTTATTCGGAGCTTAAACACAAAGTCCATGAAAGCACATACATTTACACAGCAAATACAACAGTCATAAAACCATGATTATAAAAATACAGTACAAATTACAGGATTTAAAAACAATTAAAATAGCATACTAGACCTTGCTTTAATAGCTTGAAGGAGAAAGGTAGCAGTGAAAAAACAAACATCAGGGTGGGGATTAAAAAGCAACTTCATTGAATCATGTACATTCCTAACTCCATACTTCAAAAAAATGGGTTTTAAGTAAGCTGAGCGAAAATTACCATAGAAATTACACAGCAATAGAAAGTGCATAGTGCTTTGTGCTGAGGCATTATTGCATGGGCATGGACCATTCGGATGTTTTTTAATGCAGGGGAAGGCCACCAAATGGTGCACAATCCTAAACCTTAATCTCGACAAACTGATGGGAAGCTCGGGTGACTAAACTCAAATACGGTTGAAAACCCACAGTCTCACAAAATCTTCCGTAGAGCATACATGTAGTAATGTTGCCACCGACCCTCCCCCGCCTCTCTGATTTATGGTTCATAAAGACAGTCTTCAACTCTGCTTTGGACAGACTGGAGGCAACATAACAATCCTCTGAAAGATGTTGAATACCAAACTCTCTGTGCACCAAGTCGTTAGAAGCTGATTTAGGCAAACACAGGAGTCTCTTAAGAAAGAGATTTTCCTCCACTTGTAAGCTCCCTACCGTGGCATGTCCCCAAACCCCAGCACCATAAAGGGCCATTGAGAGACATCTCATTTGGTAAATTTTTAACATATCTTTAATCCGTTTGTCCACAATTTTAGTCGCAAACTTGAACACCCCATGGGCACATTTCGCCATCTGGGCCCGAACATGAGTAAGCTCACTGGACCAACTACCTGACTTAGAAAAGGTAATGCCAAGGTAGTTAAAGGACTCCACCGTTTGCACCTTATGCCCATCAATAAAATAGGCATGGCGTTTTTTACGTCCCACACCACATTCCATGATGAAAGTTTTGGATTTATTGATCAACAGCTTTCTATCCTTGATGAACAGTGAAAACCTGTCCATCAGGCGTTTTAGGCCAATGGGGGTCCTGGACAAGATTACGGCATCGTCCGCGTAGAGTAATACAGGGACGTTAAAATCATTTATTTTAGGTGCATCTGCCGCAACCGTCTTTAAAACAAAATCAACATTGTTGATAAAAAGATTAAAGAGTAGGGGGGCAAACACACACCCTTGTCTAATACCACGCCTAATCTTAAACTTTGGGGTGCGCTCCCCACCCGGACCATAGCGGACACTAGTGCTTAAATTAGCATAAAGTCGGGCCAGGAAATAGACAATGCCCTCGGGTGCCCCCATTTCTAATAGTTTAGCCCATAAAATATTGTGGTCCACCATATCGAAAGCGCTGCTCAAATCTGCAAAGCAGAGAAAGAGAGATCCTTTCTTGGCCTTCGTATATTTACCGATTAATAATTCGAGATTAAGACATTGTTCGATGGTCCCTCGTCCCTTCCTAAAGCCATATTGGCAGTTAGCCAGAATATTGTTAGATTCAGCCCATTCTTCCAGCCTAACCAAAAGCACCCTGCTCATAATTTTCACTGAGGAGTCCAGGAGGGAAATTGGGCGATAGTTCTTCACATCCCCCCTGTCTCCCTTCTTGTAAATGGGGATAATAATGGATTCCTCCCAGGTGGGTGGAACACCATTGCATACAGCAGCATTAAAAACGTTAGTTAGCAACGGGCCCCATATCTCTGGTTCAGTTTTATATACATCGATGGGCACCCCATCGGGCCCATGGGCCTTCCCACCCCTACTGGAGGCGATACTACCCTGCACTTCGGCGATGGAAATGTCCAGAGGGACGACAGGCCAACCATCTTCGTGTACTACCCTGGGTCTATCCGAATCAAAAATCGAAGAGAAATGGGTAACCCAGTTCTCCACACTAACGTTGGCCGTCAGTTCGGGCATTTTATCATCCTTTAAAAACGGACAATTAACTGTGGCCCAAAATAGAGAGGAATCCGAAGTTAAGGCTGCCTGGTCTAATTTATCCCAAGCCTCTTGCCTTAATTCTGTTTTCAATACATTTTACTGCAGCCTGGTAGGTTGCTCTGAGTTCCCTGATCACGATTTTATCCCTGTTCTTGGCTGCTAATGCTGCTTTAAGCCCCTTGAGCGCAATGGTGCATGCATGGTCAAACCACCCCCTTAGTTGAAGTTTCTTACCCTTTGAAAGTTTGGTGAAATTGCTGTCTATTATAAGATTAATATTGATAAAATTACACACAATTTCATCAGTTGCTTCCTCACTCTCTAAAATGGTAGTGATTTCAGTTAGGCAATTTTTAACAATGGAGTTTGACATAATATCCGCTTTATCCCCTTTCCATCTAATTCCGATTCCATTCGGTCGATGTGGCTCAATATTGGCAATGGTACACATTTTGGAACCCTGTTGCTCCTTCCAGAGTATAGCCTCAATAGTAATACAGTTGTGATCACTGAGCAGATTATCCACAACCACAGGGGCCATACACCATGGACTGAGGCTAGAAGACATGCAAATAAAATTGATCACTGTATTAGCATTCCTTCCCGTGAAAGTGGGGATCATTTCTCCAGAGGTATTTTCCAAATTAACCAATATTTCCATATCGTAAGTTGTCAAGATTTTGTTCAATGAATAGCCATAGGAATTGTGGGGGAAGTGAGGGACGCCATCCCCAAAACAATTAGTAAAGCCACATACCCTTTGGGCAGCAAGGGGACACGCAGCAGTGTTAAAATCCCCCACCCAAATGAAATCAAAATTGATATCAAACTTTGTTATATGTCAGCCAAGGGGGTCTCCAAAGCGAACACTACCTGATGCCTAGAACTATCAAAAATGTTATTATAAAAGTTAATTAAAAGGATATTTCTACCCTGCTCCTGATAAAGCCATAAAATCTGGGAATGGACCCCAACCAATACATGTTTCTTGACAGTGATAGGTACTTCCACTGAAATCAAAACCAGGAGCCCACCCTTTGCCCTGCCCGACGGCGAGGCCACAGCTGGTAATTGATAAGAAACAAAACCATTGTAATTAATTGGGTCCGTACACCATGTTTCCTGAAAACAAATTATGTTAAAAGCATTAATAAACTCTAGCCATCCCAAGCAGGCATCCTTTGATAAAAGTCCCGCGACGTTCCAGCTGGCAATCGAACAAGTACTTTTGATGGAAGTATTGGATAAAGATATTGGACTAATATGGCCATGAGATACGTACTTAGAGGACGATTCCCCACCCTGGCCATCAACATAGACCTGCCTCACAGTTTCGCAACATCTGGAGTCGTCGTTGGGGTTAGCTAAGGGGCTGCAATTACCTCTAGGGTCTACAATATCTGAAACCCTCGATATTGCATCGCCCCCCCCTCCTCCCAAGGAAGAAACTGCATCCACTGGTTTTGTCAGAACTGATTCCAGTCAATCATTGCAATCAAGTCCACTCAAAGACTGGAATCGATTAGACGTGATGACATTAAAGCCAGTGTACAGGTTCATATCTCTATCCCTTATCCCAACAAGTTCAGCATTAGGCCGGTTGATTAGATGCCTATAGAAGTACCCTAGGGGACGAAGAGAAATCCCTTGGTCCCGGGAAGGGAGTGAAGATGCTCTTAGCAAAACGGTGGAGGCGAGATGTGGATTTCTGAAATTGATAACTATGCAATCGCCACCACAGTTCTTACGCGAGCTACCTATCCAGTTGGTTCTTCTAGTGCTTAATATTTCATCTGCTAAAGCTACTGGGAAACCGCACTCCCGGTGGAGCCAATCCACAGTCTTGTTCTTCAGTGAGGCATGAGTTTCTCTATGGCTATTATTACGTCCAGTCTCACTTAGAGGGGGACGTTGATTAGGACTGCCACGAAAGGAGCACAGGCTGGTGGTAAATCAAGCTGTGGGATAATGTGGCTTTTGGCACTATGTCCTGCCTGAATTCCTGGGGCTGGGTTGAAAGAGGACTTGTTTTGCCCCAAAATCAGCGGGGTATTAGATGCAATAGTTACCTCCTCACGAGGTCCCCCGGAGGATGGCTTAGATAGATTAGTCATGGTCGTTGGTAAAACCTCATTAGAAGTCTTCGGGGGGACTTTACTACTTCCTAAATCCTTATCCTTTTCTTGGGGTCTTATGCTTGCATTAGTATATGATTCTTACAGACCTCCCAGTCTGACCACTTCATCAGTAATCGTATCAAGTTTGATCAGTAAAGGTTTAACAAGCAGATCAAACTTAGCATTTATAGTGCTGATTAAAAAATCAAGTTGCTTACTGTCTAGAGTGACCGAGGTACTGTCCGATGCAACATTAGGGTCACAAGCAATGCTAGTTGATAAGGGGTCTACTCTCTTGTTGAGTCGACTCACCCCCCCCCCCCCGCTTTAATTGGACATTCTTGCTGTTATTCCTGCAGGAACGAAGTAATCTCTGTGATCTTGGGGCCGTCGGGCATGGAATCGATGGATCTGGGGGGACAGCCTGACTAGGCGCTAAGTCAATGGAAGCCCCAGATGTTAAACTAACGGAACTAGCTTGGTCTAAAGGTACCACCGAGATAGAACTATCCATGTGGTTAGACTGATTACTAACGTCCTGGTAAGGAACGGACAGGGGGGTAGAAGAATTTGGTGATAAGGAGGTCAGATCAATGGGCCCCGGCCGCCCCAAGGACTTTCTTCGTTCTTGGTTAATCTTATCTACCATCTTGACCAGGTAATTGTCCATGGTCGCTATCACAGGGGTAGTTTTAGCTTTGGACATGATGTATTAACCTTAATGGCTCTTAGTCTGGTTTATCAACACAAAGGCAACAGGGAGCCCCTGACGTACAACACAGACCCACTACCCTCCTTTGCAGTTGATTTCCCACTAAATATCGCTAAGTAAACAACACGCTAGGAGGGAACAATGAATAACACCTAATATAACAACCTAAGTATATGAACACCTCAAAGCAACACGTACTGTCCACGGCCCCCTCCAGCCCCCTCCTGTCCCGGACTGTCACAGACTGTCCGCCCTTTGTCCGGGCTTCGTCCGGTGCGTCCCGCTCGCGTCCCGCGCAGCGGCAAACAAGGGGTAATATGGGGGCGTGAACCAATAGGCGGGTAGGCGGGCCGCAGCGCAGCTGATGCCACGCACGGACTCCTGGTTTCTGGAGTCCCGTGCACCGGCCTTTCCCCACACAGCAACAACACCAATTCGCTCCCCTCAGCTCCTCCAGGTCGGGCAGCACCTCCGATAATTGAAATGCCCCCGATGACGAAGCGGGACCCGCGCCAGCGGGTTCCGCGAGCACTTTTAATGAGGTAGTGGGCGGGTGGGCGGGCCGCAGCGCAGCTGATGCCACGCACGGACTCCTGGTCTCTGGAGTCCCGTGCACCGGCCTTTCCCCACACAGCAGCAACACCAATTCGCTCCCCTCAGCTCCTCCAGGTCGGGCAGCACCTCCGATAATTCAGATGCCCCCGTTGACGAAGCGGGACCCGCGCCAGCGGGTTCCGCGAGCACTTTTAACGAGGTAGTGGGCGGGTGGGCGGACCGCAGCGCAGCTGATGCCACGCACGGACTCCTGGTCTCTGGAGTCCCGTGCACCGGCCTTTCCCCACACAGCAGCAACACCAATTCGCTCCCCTCAGCTCCTCCAGGTCGGGCAGCACCTCCGATAATTCAAATTCCCCCGATGACGAAGCGGGACCCGCGCCAGCGGGTTCCGCGAGCACTTTTAACGAGGTAGTGGGCGGGTGGGCGTGCCGCAGCTGATGCCACGCACGGACTCCTGGTCTCTGGAGTCCCGTGCACCGGCTTTTCCCCACACAGCAGCAACACCAATTCGCTCCCCTCAGCTCCTCCAGGTCGGGCAGCACCTCCGATAATTCAGATGCCCCCGTTGACGTTCAATTGAGATTATCTGGTAAAACAATAGCAAGCTGGAATCCCACACGCTGCACACCAATGTGAAAAGGTGGTCTGATATATGCTGTCCACTAGTTTTAGTGGACACCTTGTATCAGTCCAAACAACCCCTTATGGTGAATTGGTTAAATACAACCTTTATTGAAAGCTATCCTAGTGGTAGCTATGGAGAGCAGCCTTCAGGCTAAGTCTTGAAGGAATGTAAAGCAGCTTGTTTTACCAGTCTAAAATCTCTTGAAGGATCAAATGAAAGGACAGCCACAGCAGGTATATATTTAAAATATATGTATTTAAGATAAAACACACCCCTCTAGTCTCTTTATGAGACTGGAGTTCGAAGTACTTAATTTACAAGTTAGCAATCAACAGTAATAGCACAAATGCACGTTTGGGCCCTAGGGGCGTACCAAACCATATACCAATAAAGTGGTATAAGAAACACGACGGAACTAGACACAAGGCCTAGAGCCTGTAGAATCGCTGGGACCCCAAGGAACCACCCAAGGTAGTGACACAGGGGACCCACGGGGACTGTGTGCAGTGTGTAAACACAACCGCGGGTTCCCATTAGCTTCTATGGGCAATGTCGCGGTTGGAAATATAAAGATTAGGGACACTTAGAATCGAGTCAGGACCAAACCCTTTTGGACTTAAGAAGTTCTAGGGCTAGCACCCATGGGAGCACCGGAGTACTCGAGTTACCTCACCCAGGGAAGCCGGGTGCATAGGTGTCTTTTGGTGTAGGGTCGCGTAGTCGATTACAATGGAAGCTGGCGAAGAACTGCTGCTGCCTTGAAGAGGAGAAGTGTCCGGAGATATCCAAGCCTGGATCAAGGATGGAAGGAACCTGAAAGCAGAGGGGACAGAGTCTGGGTCACTAGCCAGTGACTGAGGGCAGGATGGACCCTTACCCACAGATGTCGGGTGCTTCAGGTGAGTTGACGGGTGTCTTGACTCTTCAGCCACGAGGTCCAGGAGGCGCCAACAAAGTCCACGAGCCGGATTCGAGCTGTCCCACAAAGTCTGTCGAGTGCTGCGGTGTCGGCGACCAGATTGGACCCAACAAGCCTTGGCAACAACAAGTCTCATGGAAAGAGAAGAAGGACGCCGGTGCAGACCAGCAAGGTCTGAGGGACTCACCCAGCAAGGGTAAGTCAGGGCACATCTGAAGCAACCAGGGAAGCCCAAGCAGAAGAGGAGTTGCCTTTGAGGGGACCCACTAGCCAACGGGCTAGCGATCGCGAAGGAGCCTCGAGCGGTCGCACTGGAACCCGGCCCACGGGTCACTCGTGGAGTGGAGGCCAGAGATCTTCGGTGCAGTCAGTGCTCAAGGCTGGGGCTACTCGGAGCCCAAAGCAGAATTTCAAGGATGAACAGAAAGTCGATGTACCAGCAATAGAACACGGTGCCCAGGGGTCACGGTTCCTCGTCACCCACGATAGCCATGGGCCTCAGCTTCGCTGTGGACTCAGGGTAGCCTCGGGGAAGTCAGGAAATCTACCTCTGGTGATGCAGAGACTTCGGCGTCCAGTGGGAGTGTCGGAATTGCAGACCAGACAGCTGATTCTTTGGTGCCTGCCAAGCAGAGGAGTCACTCCTTGACCCCAAGGGAGATTTCTTCAGTCTGCTAGTCAGGATAGAACGTCGAAGGTCCAGGATATATATTGCAGAGTTTCATCCAGGGTAATCTTTAGTCTCTAAGACTGGGTTCCCATACTTATACTAAGTTTGGGGGCTGGACATACTCTTGGGACCCACCTATGGGAGGGTTTGGAAAGAGGGGTGGTTACACCCATTTCCTTTGTCCAGTTTCATGCCAGAGCAGGGGCAGGTAGCCCTTGCAACCGGTTTGAACTGGACTATGCACAGAGACACCAAATGTGCCCCCAGTGCAGGACTTCAAAGCACCAGAGACTGCTCCCGGCCAGCCCCAATACACATCTGCCTGTCTGGGAAGGTGATTACACCTCCCTTCGACAGGAAACCTATTGTTCAGGCCTCCCCTGCCGGAGTTTCGGTCAGCAGCAGGAGGCCAGACCCGTGTCTGTGGCAGAGGCATCCATTTTGTGATGCCAGGGCTGTAGAAAGTCCTACCGGGTTAGACCAGTGTGAACATGTCTCTCCCTCTAGAAGGGTGGAATGCTACACCCGCCGCGGGTGGGTGGTAGTATTCCAAAGTGTTTAACACCAAACACGACATGTTTCCGTGCAGCCATCCCAAAGTTAGCATTTACCGCGAGGTTATAATGCACTTAAGAGTATATGGTCAGGCTGCACCACAAACAGCATCAGAGGAGGTACTCTGAACGCTGCAGAGGGGCTCTGCTCATGCAGGTGCACCCTCTCACATAAAAACCAAGCACTCTGCCTTCAGGATTGTTAAGGCCTGCCATAGGAGTGACTTATAGGTTTTATATGTGTGTGCAATGGTAGTGATATAGGTAGCCTATACCACTGTAATGGGTGCAAGTACACCCTTACCCAGGCTGCAGTAGCAGACCTGTGGTGCCATTTTGGAGTGCTTCCCAGGGGTGGCATAATACATGCTTCAGCCCCTGGTAGGCCTCTGAGGTACCTATGCCCTAGGTACATAGTTTACCATTTACTAGGGGCTAATAAGGCACTCCAGAATCCAATTAGATATGTACCTAATGTACATGCAAACCATTTTAGGGAGGAAGCAGCTAGGCTGTGGTCCTGATTAGCAGGGCCACAGCCAGACTAAGGTAGTAAAACAGTGAAATACCAGCGAAAAGTGGGGGTACCCATGTGAAGCAGATCCTACTCTCCTACAGTATTTACTGTAGAACCTAGAGTTTTATGAACGTGTGCACTAATGTTCAGTTTAACATGAAGATGTGTTCTGTATTCAAGCGGCATTTATACTTTAGGTCACAGTTACATATATTCTGAATTACACATTTGAAAGTGTAATCATGTATGCTTTTACTCACATTTTGCATTTGATCTTGAGTTACATGTGCACAAGTATAACCATGTATTTGAAATGCACATTATTACACATTATTTACAAGCCCCTTGAGCCGCCTGTACGTCCCTTTTCCCCGTATTGAAAGAGATGCACCGGCCGTGCAAGGGGCTTGTAATAAGCCTCCTGGCGTTTAGTTAAAATTAGCCTGAATAAAGGACTTGTAATTTTGTAATTTGCTTTGCTTGGTTAGCGTGTTCTTTCTTTTGCAGGCACGTTCTCAAGGTTTCATTACCTAGAGAAGGGAGTATTTTGTTTATATTAGTTTCTAGATAGTAAGGTCTGACAGGAGGAATCTTAGCAAGAAATGTGGAGCCCTAACGAGCAGATGTGGCCTCCTATTCATTGCGTGTCAGGAACGTGGAATGCTCAAGGTTGCAGTAACTGGTAATGCTACAAATGCACAACACAAGAAGAGAAAGACTTGGTTCCTGGTGGGGTGGAAAGAGATACAATAGTGTTCACACTGTTAGAAGAGAGTCGATTCCCATAGACTTTGAGGGGTACAGACCTCTCTGCTTCCTTTATTCCCTCAAGTGTGAAGCTTCAGGCTAAACACTTATTCCTGTTGCGTAACTAGGCTGACACCTTCTCGCACTTCTGAAATTTCCTTCAGACCCTATTCTATTAACCATTCTTATTCCAACTTAGATCTTGATTAGATTACTTTAGAACTTATTCATGTTTAGGAGAGAGAATCGGAGTTTCTTTAAGGAACACCTATTTCTAATTCTCAGTTCCTGTATTGCTGTGGCTGTGATAAATGTGTCCTATTGAGACTGAACTGATTGAGATATTTCTTGTATCTTTTTAATATTCTCCTCAAATGCATACACATTGGATTGACTATTAATTGGAAATAGAACTGAACTTCAATTACTGATTCTTGGTCCTTATTGTAGAGGGCCAAATGGGCTTCACAAAGATTGATTTTTTTTCTGGCCCATGCCTTAAAGGATCTCTGCCTTAACCTTTCGAAGATTGCTTAAATAAACTTCATTAAGCTGAATAATAATGAAACCTGGAGGCAAGCGTGAAGAGCCCACAGATGATATTAAGACAACACAGTAACTTCCGTCCCCTTCCGGCTCCCAATAGGAGGATGTTGCGTGGTTTCAATCTTGGAAAGACCGCCTAGCGCTTTTCCGAATCTAGCTCCAGTTGAGCTCTGTGCGCGTGGAGAAATGCTTGGAGCTCTCCAGTTCACTAGTGACACCACAAGATGCGAGTGCATTAGGCTGTGCGTGACTAGTGCTGCCCTGACCCTCCATCAGGTGCCTCGTCTGTATCAAGGCTGGACTATGCTAGCTCACTCTATCTCGGGGCGAGTAAAGCTGAGATTCTCCGCTTACAAAGGGTACAAAATGTGGCTGCTCAGATGCTACTCGGTCTGCCGAGAACATGTCCTACAACCAGCACCATCCGTAGACTGCACTGGCTGCCAGTGGCGAAACGCATAGAGTTTAAAACCCTCTGTATCGCCCACAGAATTTTGTACCTTCAAGCTCCGAATATCTTGGCGAATCTCCTCTCACCCTATGTACCCACTCCCCACATACGCTAAATGGGCCACACTTGGCTGTCGTCCTGCGGGCAAGAAAGATTCGAGCAGGAGGACGCTCCTTCCGCGTCCTGGCTGCTAAGCTTTGGAACTCTCTCCCTGTGAGTATCAGGAGCATTGACAATTATCCTCAATTTCGCAAAGCCATTAAAACACATCTGTTCCCCGCTTGAGGAGCTTCCGTTGCTTGCTCCACAGTGTCTTTAGCACTCTGCAGTGTCAGCGCCGGGACGCCCCTTTGCTGGGACAGCTGTGTGCTATATAAATCCACTAACATAACACTACATAACATAAGGCAGTTTTTATACCACAACGTGGTTCGTTTCTGGAATCTATCTTACTGCATAGGTATAACTGTGGTTCTCTTTTAGCTTCTCGCTTCTCTATTATGCATCACTAAAAGTGCCACACATAAGCCATTCACATGTCACACATAGGAAGACTGAATATATGGATATGTCACACATGAGCACTCTCAAACCGTGGCAGCTATGCACTCCAACTCCTCTTTAGCCTTTGAAATGTCTTGAGACCTGCAGCGAGCCTTCTTCCGGAGACCACAGAGTTTCTTCACACAATGCCTGCCCAGTTTCACTGCCCTGGGTTCCCACTCATTTTATTTATTTATTTAAGGTGACATGTTAAACATTTACCAATTGTACGTTATTACCCCAACTGAAAAACGTTTCTTAAATACTTTCCAGCCTCGTTTTCGGTTTCTCAGGACTCTTGTTTCATCCTTACATATACCTTCCAGGCAGGGGCGGGAGCCCCCCCTGCTGAAAGCCAGCAGAGGCGGGAGCCCCTCCTGCTGAAAGCCAGCAGGGGCGGGAGCCCCCCCTGCTGAAAGCCAGCAGGGGCGGGAGCACCCCCTGCTGAAAGCCAGCCCCCCCCTGCTGAAAGCCAGCAGAGGCGGGAGCCCCCCCTGCTGAAAGCCAGCAGGGGCGGGAGCCCCCCTGCTGAAAGCCAGCAGAGGCAAAGGACAAACATAAAATAATAATAAAACATTTTTATTATCATTTTATTTTTCATCCTGTAGGCTGGAACTGAGCCGGGGGAGGGGTGTGGCCGCATCCACGGACGCTGCAGTTGCAGCACGAGGGAAGTGGGGGGAGTGGTGGGCACTGCCAAGTGCGCATGAGGGATTGGCCGGCCCTCTGGGGTGGCCAAACCCTCATGTAGTCATGTAGTATTCCCAGCATCTGAGCAGCACTGTCATTGGGAGCTGGGAGCCTGTGCAGTAGCTCCTGGACGTCTGGATGGAGAGGCGCGGGAGGAAGGCGGCAGCCGTCGGAGCAGGGGAGTGCATTTTTCTTTCTTCATAATTCTTTTTTTTTGTTTTGTGTTCCCCCTTCTCCCAGCCTCACCACTTGACAATACAAATGGCCGCTCCTGCTTCCAGGAAGGATGTAAAGAGAGCAAACACTGCAAACATTGCGTTACACAGTAACCCTAGGATTGTAGTAGGTGCTGGGTGACATTGTCAGACCCTTTTGGGGGTGGTGGGAGTTGCCACAGGGCAGACAGGAGCTACTGGGCCACAACCGGGGCGTTGAGGTCGTTTCCCTCTGATGTCCCGGGGTCTGTCCTTCTAGGGCTCTACAAACCGGGCCAAGTACACCCGTTTCTGCACTGGTCTCTCAGGTTTGCAGGGCGAGCAGACACAGGCGTCACAGGGATCAAGTGTGTGGGACAGGAGCCCAGAGCTCAACAGCCACCATAAACCACTCTCCAGCTGAAGGCTCTGTCCCTCTCAGATACCTATTCAGGGTTCTCTGGGGTCATACAGGAGGGCACTCCTTTCCAATAAAATGCAGGATGACAAACCAGAGCATTACCATGTCCTCCAAAGTGTAGCACAGTGGTCTCCCATAAAGCACTATTTCTCCAAAATTCAATATGGCTGAAGTCTCAGCAGAGAGGCAAGAGCTGGCTAAAGCAATCTCCAGGATGGCTCATCTCCATATTCTCCCTCCCCCTGGCATCTGCACATTCTGTTGTATGCAGATTTAGATTCCGTATGTAAGTTTCCTGATTTATGCCCGTATATAGGTACAATTCACATT
This sequence comes from Triturus cristatus, assembly GCF_964204655.1. Taxonomy (NCBI): domain Eukaryota; kingdom Metazoa; phylum Chordata; class Amphibia; order Caudata; family Salamandridae; genus Triturus; species Triturus cristatus. The sequence continues at coordinate 70,622,412 of NC_140579.1, read as the reverse complement.
GCCCTTATTTGGACATAGAAATCCGGCCCTTATTTAGACATTGTCTGTACAAACCAAATACAGGCATGGCCACCTACATCCGTCCATCCACGTCACAACGATTTCCTGGAAAACCAGACCCTTAAGCCTTTAGGAATTTTCCTCAGCTTGAATATTGATTTCTCCAAGAACTCATTAAGTATGCATGAACATCTATTCCTTAGGGGTTAGAGGTTCCTCTGCCTGACTTTTACGTCAATACTGACTAGAACTTGGAGAAACGTTTGGCAACTCTTGGCTAAACTAAAATATAGCTAGCTATACTTTAGAAATAGCACCTACTTCAAACCTCAAACTGCACTTAGGTCAGGTACACTGGGGTAGAACAATTTAGAAGCATCAGATGAGTATCACATTTTAGCTTATGTTACTTATGTATGTATTTTGATTAATATATGTCATAGCTACAAACCATGCTATTGCAAAATTATTTTATCTTAATGCTAACCTCGTACATATTGTACTTTGCAGTCTGTTTTACGATTATAGCAATTAATATCTCTTGCACGAGAAATAAGACTGTTCAATAAACCCTTTTTATTGAAAACGCCCGTCTCTCTATTACTGTGCAACTCTGTAGAAACGAAGCATGCACGATTGACTGAGTGAAACTGTTATCTATTGTTTCCACGACTCTGAAGATATTGTTCCGACTCTTAAGGAAACAAAGTTGTCATGTTTATGCGGTTGTCAGAGAATAATCCCTTCTTGTATATTTGAGAAGTTTCTAGTGACCTCTGAGTTAGCTGGCACACACAAGTAATTAAGTTCAATATACTCGATAGAGACATACTGACCTCAGTCCTATGTCAAATCTATAGTGTATGTTATTCCAATGCGCAGAGCCTATCAGGGATATAGGAACTACACTTCAATTCCTTCCTTAAGCCTGCCATCTGGCTGGGTTCAAAGAGTAGGAGTGTAAATGAAACTGGTTTCTCGTGCCTGTATCCTCCTTCTATTGAAGATTATTAATTACGACCCCTCCGCTGTGCTCTGGCATTCCTATGTAACAGAACCCTCTCCTCCCAGAATGGCACATTCACCCTAGGGCTACTTATCACCTCATCAAAGCAGCCTGGCTAATCCACTGAACTCTGACCAATCAGGAGATATCACTGGAAGGCTGAATTTTGCTTAGAGGCAAGAAAGTCTTATAACTTCTGGTCTGTACATCTTAGGATAAATTCAAAAATAGTATATTGTTTGATTTATCAATACCATTCTAGGATGAGATTTTCTGATTCTCCTGGCGGGAATTATTAATGAATAACTTCTTGCCATTTTAACCTGAGTGGCTGGGGATTTGCAATGGGGAAAATTACTTTGGCACTTTTTACAGCACCAGGGCTTATAAAAAATCATTTGTAATGACCTTGCCTTGATCTATATGACCCCCCACCCCTGGAACACCTAGGGGAGACTTTAGGGGTCCTTAATATGTAAATATACTACTGACCCTCACTCCACAGGGCTACCAGCACAAAAGGTGAGTATGGGTAGCACTTTACTACAAAGGGGGAAGTGAATGTGCAATTTCACTAAACCCAGGGCACATAAAAACCTATTTTATAAGGGCGCTCCTTATAAGTACCTGACTCCCACTGCTGTGACACCTAGGGGAGGCCCTGGGAGTACCTAATATGCCAACATATTTTAGTTTATTATATGTTACGTGCCCTAAGCACCAAAGTCGAGTTTGGGCACAATTTACATGCAAGTGCAGAAAGGGCTGCTGGCCTCTAAACTGCCATGCCCTATTATATACTAGAGACTTAAAGGTAGTTTTGATCCACCTGCCCTATTTTGTACTAGGGCCTTAAAGAGGAGGCCATGCCAATCATAGTGGTACCCTGAATCATAGTATACCCTCATGTATGTGGGTGTTTTCACTGTATTTTAAGTGTGTTTTTACCATAGCACTGCTCTTGGGGCCTGGCTAGCAGAGCCCAGGGCACTTTCAGAGTCAGAAAACCAGCATTTTGTTGTCTCAAATGGGGCACAAAGTGGGGGATACTGCAAATAGCTCCTGATTTCCAAAACTTAGTAAACCTAAAGTAACGCAAGGCAGTGCAAGTGGCTTCCTTGCGTTACCCTGCATTGGGAAGGCATTCCATGGGTGGAGTGTGGGCGGTCCCACGCTTCCACACACGGGGTTTAGCGCATTTACAGATTTTCTAAGGGTAGTGAATGTGGGAATGCATAAAAATGGTACGCCATTCCAACAGAGGCGTAACGAGGAGAAATATGTTTAATTCTTCTCACTATTTCCTTGTTCTTGAAAAAAGGAACAAGCCTCTCTGGACTGTTTTTATGCAGAAAGGTGCTCCTTCCCGCACAAAAATAATACTGCCCATAACTCAAGCACCCTTGCACCATGGTGAAAGGGTGCCTGCGTTGGGGCTAGGTAGCACTCTGTGCGTCAGCGCAGACAGAGAGCAGGACTGTGCCATATCGTAGTAAATATGGCTCTTTCCTGCTCTCTCCATTTGACACAGGGCAGCGCAACAGGTCGCCTTGCACCAAATGCAAGTAAATCTGGGCGGACATGTTGATCCTGAATACGTCAGAATGACCCTCTATGACTCTCCATCCTTCCTGCTAATTCCTACAGCGACTACACAGTCACCCACATGCTCCATGATCCTGGTGAACCCTTTGTATCTGAACCGGCTTTGGATCCAGAACTTCATCTATGTCGCCTGTCACCAGCACTGGCAAAGACAACCTGTGTAAGTGGCTGCACTCTGCTCTCGATCGCTTGCTCACCTTGTACCTGAGATCCTGTCTTGTCACTAAATGGAGCTTCTGAAGGTAACCAGTCTGTCTCACAGACTGATAGAGGGACTCCAAAACAAGAGACAGTGCTTAGGTGTCATCACTTGGCCTTGGCAAAGAACATCAAAGACATGCTTTGATTTGTTCCACAACTGGAGTGGTGAGTCCTTCATGTCAGCCCTGACAGCTACTGGAGTCTGTCATTGAAACTCATATTCACAAAGTTTTCCTTGGAAAATGCTGCAGTAAAGCATATTTTCTCTGAATTTGTAATTCTTCCCCCTCCCCCCACCCCAGAATGGAGACAACACTCTTTATGAAACATAATTCATTTTAGTTTGGGTTCCACTTGGATGTCACCTGCAGGTCAGCCACATGGGCTGCATTATATGCCATCTGTAAAGATTACCCTAGGAACGTCCGCTCATGCTCAGTTTGTCCAGACTGTAATGGTACTAGGGTTGCCTGTGCTCTGTACAGTAATCTTTTCTATGAAGGAGGGGATATGTGGGAGATACCTGTAATGCGAACTTGCAGTCACTCGCTGTACCGACTCACTATAGTGACTTTTATATTGGTAGACCATCCCCCTCCCTGAAATTGCAGGTACTCGCTGTACCGACTCACTATAGTGACTTTTATATTGGTAGCCCATCCCCCTCCCTGAACTTGCAGGTACTCGCTGTACCGACTCACTATAGTGACTTTTATATTGGTAGACCATCCCCATCCCTGAACTTGCAGGAACTCGCTGTACCGACTCACTATAGTGACTTTTATATTGGTAGACCATCCCCCTCCCTGAACTTGCAGGTACTCGCTGTACCGACTCACTATAGTGACTTTTATATTGGTAGACCAGCCCCCACCCTGAACTTGCAGGTACTCGCTGTACCGACTCAATATAGTGACTTTAATATTGGTAGACCAGCCCCCACCCTGAACTTGCAGGTACACGCTGTACCGACTCAATATAGTGACTTTTATATTGGTAGACCAACCCCCTCCCTGACCTTGCAGGTACTCGCTGTACCGACTCACTATAGTGACTTTTATATTGGTAGACCATCCCCCTCCCTGCACGTGGAGGTACTCGCTGTACCGACTCACTATAGTGACTTTTATATTGGTAGACCAGCTCCCACCCTGAACTTGCAGGTACTCGCTGTACCGAATCACTATAGTGACTTTTATATTGGTAGACCAGCCCCCACCCTGAACTTGCAGGTACTCGCTGTACCGACTCACTATAGTGACTTTTATATTGGTAGACCAGCCCCCTCCCTGACCTTGCAGGTACTCGCTGTACCGACTCACTATAGTGACTTTTATATTGGTAGACCATCCCCCTCCCTGACCTGGCAGGTACTCGCTGTACCGACTCACTACATGACTTTTATATTGGTAGACCATCCCCCTCCCAGACCTTGCAGGTACTCGCTGTACCGAATCACTATAGTGACTTTTATATTGGTAGACCAGCCCCCTCCCTGAACTTGCAGGTACTCGCTGTACCGACTCACTATAGTGACTTTTATATTGGTAGACCACCCCCCTCCCAGACCTTGCAGGTACTCGCTGTACCGAATCACTATAGTGACTTTTATATTGGTAGACCACCCCCCTCCCTGAACTTGCAGGTACTCGCTGTACCGACTCACTATAGTGACTTTTATATTGGTAGACCAGCCCCCTCCCTGTCCATACACCTAGGTGAAAATGGAGAGACAAGGAATGAGGGCTGGAACCTGGGTGCGGGGGTGTCCCTGTGAAGCCATTGTGTTCACTTACCAAGTGTTTTGCTATGCAAGCTATTTCTCAGGTCCTCCTGAGTAGCTATGGACAGCCTATGAGTCTGGTGGGGAGAAAACTATGGGCTACCAGCTTTGTGCTCTACTACAGTGAGTAACTTGTGCTTTATTATCAGTTGTTTTCACAGTCAATGTTCAGGTTGTTCAATGTCTCTAGTACAATGTTTGTCACATACTTTTTTAACTCTTTGTTTTAGCTAGTTAAAACCAGCCTCAGAGGCATAAATCTCTGGGTCTTTTGTACTTTTACAACACCGATATTCTCCGCTATGGCCGGGGGATATACCTTACTCCTCATTTCTGTCCAAGGAGGAGAAGTCACGTCATACATTCTTCTTTTGTACACTGTTACATCACTCAGTCAGGAAACCTCACGTCTCTGGCAGTATTGCTGACATCACTCTTGCTGCACGAGCCCTTGCGTCCTGAGATCACGTGCTTCATGGAGACAATCCCTAGGGCCTGAGTTGGCTTTTGTAACTGCAGCACTGAGGTCACACTTTACACAAATCCCTCCCTCACACACCCTGTCCCTCCGTTTGCTTTTAGTACGAGATTGTGTGTGTTTTTCACATAATTATGACATACGTCAGATGAAAACAGAAGGTGGTTCTTAGCTACCTTAGGAAATGCTGTGACAGACAGCCTAGAGTTAATCCTGTGATGACATTTCCCCAAAATCAAGGTGTGTCTCTACAGTTTTTTGTTTATGCTCAGTGTTATCTTTGGCTTTTCAAGGCACATTGGCTTTTTGTTTCACACACCCTCTGAGATTCATGTTTGAGCAGTGGTTGATGTGTCTCCCTTTTACTTACCCATTAAATGCACAGCTGGCTTGATCATATTCTTCTGCTGATGTCTTTCTCTCAAGGGGCTGTTGCTCTTACCTGGAAACAAGGGATACATACCTCTAGTTAGGGTGAAAATATGTATTGAAAGGATGGCTAAAAAAACAGAAGGAATATGGTGAGAAGAAGCTTATAGATTGCATTGTAGACGTTTAGATCGCAATCGATAGATCATTTATAGACATAGAGTCCTTTTCGGGTGATTGCATTGTGCAAACTGACCATTGCATGAGAAGGCTGTCCCAACAGCGAGGCTGTCATCTGACAGGAAGTAAAGCAGTTTAAATTTGAACAATACTGGGGCCCAGTACAGAACCTGTGACCACGTCCGACGGACTCCTGCACATGCACCTGTGAGGCCCAGAGACAGCAGGGGCTACCGGACTGATTTCGCCCTCGCGTTACCCTCCCACCGTCGCCTGCAACCGCGACCGCTGTGTGGGGGGAGCGCTTGAAGGGACCACAACACCCAGGATCCCTTGGGCTAAGGAAGCGGAAGTCACGCATCCAGCGCGCCTGGTGGCACTATTTAACAGATCACGCCCTCCGGCAGAGCGGGGGCCCAGTACAGAACCTGTGACCACGTCCGACGGACTCCTGCACATGCACCTGTGAGGCCCAGAGACAAACGGGGTCTGCCGGACTGATTTCGCCCTCGCGTTACCCTCCCGCCGTCGCCTGCAACCGCGACCGCTGTGTGGGGGGAGCGCTTGAAGGGACCACAACACCCAGGATCCCTTGGGCTAAGGAAGCGGAAGTCACGCATCCAGCGCGCCTGGTGGCACTACTTAACAGATCACGCCCCCCCGCGACGCGGGACGCGCGCGGGCGGGCGCCGGGCTAAGCCCGGGACAAGGGCGGGACCGTCTGTGGCCGTCCGGGGCCGGTAGAGGCTGGGCTGGGCCTGGTCTCTAACATCTTGCTGAGGTTGCAGAAAGAACATTAAGGTACTGTTCATTTGTTGCAAAATCGTCACGCTATTGTGGCCCTCTGCCCCCATTTTGCTGTTTGTATTGGTTAACTAGGCACCAAAGAGGCTTGTTGCAGGGACACTCTCTGCACAGTGTCACGTAGTGATATCAATCCTATAACTGCATGAGCAGAATGGCATCTAACACTCGAACGAGATCTTCCAAATTGAGCACGAAGGACCATGTCACCCCATTACAAAAGAACAGCTCAAAAGGTACCCCCGCCCAAGTCCCAGCACAGCAGACTGCCATTGACAGAATGTTGCTTAAGGCCATTGGTGAAGTTTCGAATGAGATCGAGCGCACAGAAAGACGGCTCTCATTAACTCCCCATTTGAGCCAACTTGCTTCACCTATTACTACTACGCCCGCGATCACCCTTGACTCGTCCCCGGAGGCTCCACTGACTAATACTTCTCCGCTACAAATAACTCCCATTGGTGATACACTGGACAATGGCAAAGGGGGAAAGACGCGAGCGACGAAGAAAAAGGGGAGTAGCAAGAGGCCACTTGGACCCAAAAAGACTAGAACCCGCACGACCTCCAATTATCCAGACGCCCCAATTGGAGAAGCCACCCGTGACCAAGCATTGGGCACACAGGCTCCCCCGGGGTGGGTGTCCCAGACTATTAATGATCTACAGTTACATTTTGAGCTACTGATCAACACTCAGATGAAACAAATCCTGAGCAGGCTGGACAAAATTGTTTCTCTAGTGAAGATAAGGGGTGGAGGGACAGGCAACACTCTATTACCACCACTGAGCAACAACCCGGCCACTGAGTTGCCGACTGTTCAAATAACTAAACCTGGAGCTGAAGATCAGCCCAATAAAAATATGCCTATCATTCCACCTGATAACACACCAGCAGGGCCCTCTAATGCTACTACGAGAACCTCACTATTGCCAAACACGACCCATCTACAAACGGATAGGACACACACAGGCCTTGCCGCGAACACAGCTCACGCAAACTCGGCACTGCTGCACATTCTGCTGGAGTTGCCACACCGCACACAATTACCCCCATTCAAACCTACTCCCATTGGGCCTTGTATACATTTGCCCCCGGACGCAGCCCCATATGTCATCATACTTACAGGGGTCCCAGAGTTAAAACCTGGGTACACAGAATCGCATGATGAACTCAAGAACAAAGTCACACATTGGCTAAATAAGAACAGGCCATTGCCGAGGGACGTACAGGGAGAAATCCTACATGTAAGAAGGGTGAGATGGCTGGGGAATAGGCAAAAGAATGTAGTTGGTGATTGTGTGGTGGTGAATTTTAGGGATTATAGGATAGTTGATCACATATTAAGCTGGGGTCCGGCGGCTCAAAGCAGCAACATAAGTTCACTACCACTGGGGTTCTTTTATGCTACTGACAGAAGCACATATCACCGAAATGGGGGCAGTTATGATAAAGATGAGTATTTGTGGGATGGCAGGGTTCATCACGAAATGAAGTCATATGCCCCCCCGGGGAGCCAAGGCAGAATTGCCCTAAGGAACAGATTCGACCCCCTTAAGTCTCTGGAGGAGGTGGATTGACTGAACGGGGTTAAAGCTTATGTTGAGCAAACACCGATACAACTAAACACTGCACAAATTACTCCCGTCGTTATGATCTCCAGTTACCCCAAGAGGAGCAAAATTTGCATTCATCATCCAACTAGAGGGAGGTCCCCAGAGAAAATTACTGCTAACAAACACAAAACAGTGAATAGGTTGGATAGCCTAGGTCAAAGACAAGAGGAGGTTGAGATTAATGAGGAACTAGCTCATGTGGCCTCACACACACAACAACCACAAGTTACTCAGACCCCACTAGTGCTTAACACAGATGGAAATTTGGGAGAGCCTGACCACACTATCCCTAAAAACACTGCCCTAATAGGGAGAATATTGCAGGAGGGGATTGAAATGGTCTCATGGAATGTAGCTGGGCTGTCCTCCAAATTTCACAATCAGGAGTGGAGGCAATACATTTCCAGATTCCACATAATCTGCCTGCAAGAAACTTGGGTGGTGGACCATAATCCTTACCATTTAGCAGGATACAAATGCTTTGCTGTTCCTGCAAAAAAACTGGCCCCGGAAAGAGCAATGGGAGGGTTAATTACCTATGTGGACCTACAGTTAGAAGGATCATGGATTGATTTAAATTGGAACTCACCCAACATACAAGCTATTGGGCTTAAAGCAAGCAGGCTAAATGCTGTCCTAATTAACGTATACAATGCTATAGCAGGGAGTGGGAAAGGGCAAATAATACACGACCTGGACACCTACCTGACCCGAGAACTGAGCCTAAGGAAGATAGGTAGGGAGCCATGTGTGGTTATAGCAGGAGACTTAAATTGTCATCTGTGTCCAAATCTGAGTCCATCGAAGGGTGCCTGGACCGGTTGCACACTGGCAAAAGGGGCGCACTTTGAACACACACCGGGAGGGCTGGAGTTACAGAGGGTCCTGGAAAACCATATGTTGAGGCATACATTAGACCTGGTGGGTTTTAAAGATAGCTGTGAGGTCATACCTACATTCAAGGGGAGAGGGCAATGCTCTATTATAGACTACATAGTTGTCTCTCACCATTTTTGGGATTGGATAAATGAAGTAGGAATTGAATGGAGCATATTCAGTGACCACAACCCACTGGTACTGAATATTAAAAATTGGTTCGCCCGAAATGTGAAGAAAAGGACCGAGGTTATTAGCACAGTGAGGGCAACTGATCAAGGGAGACGCATCAGATGGGCAAAAGTGGATGGGGAGGCCTTTTATAAATCTCTAATAGAGAAAGGCAAAGAGATGTTTGAGGTGTGCTTAGATCCATCACTTAAAGGTCCTGTGGTGGTTAAAGCGTTTGAGTCTATGGCACACCTTATAGATGGTTTACTTAAATCATCTTCGACACCGGAAGTCAAGACCTTCCCTAGATGGTTTGACAAAAACTGTTCCCGGGCCCATAAAGAGCTAAAAGAATGCTTAAAAATAGTTCCAAAAAACAAGAGGGATATTGCACAGTGTAGGATTGCATATAAAAAGGCAATCAAACAAAGGAAATTGGCATTGCAAATACAGGTATGGGAAGACTTGCGGGACGCAGCTGATAGAAGAGATTCAAGCGCATTCTGGAAAATAATTAATAAACCCTGTTTCCAGGACACCGCTGCCCCAGTAATTGGCACATCTATTCTCCCAGAGCAATGGTCCAAACACTTTGAACTACTGTACAATCACTCGAATGTGAACTCGAGGGGCGATGAAAATCTTTGCCCATGGGCATCTAATATTGAATTCTCACTGGAGGAAATAGCAGAGGGCATTAAAGGTCTTACAAAAAATAAAGCCCCCGGCCCGGATGGAATCCCTCCCGACCTCTATTTAAGTAGGGTTGAGCTCTGGGCCCCAATCCTCACAAGAGTAATAAACACAGGAATAGCAACCGGTTTGCCACGATCTTGGTCTGAGGCCACAATAGTTCCAATTTTTAAAAAAGGGAAAAAGGACAACCCGCAGTGTTACCGCCCCATATCACTAATTGATGTGACTGCTAAAGTCCTGGGGCGGGTAGTTCTGAATCGCCTATTAGACTGGGCCACTGAACATCAAATAATCACGGATTTGCAATATGGTTTCAGGAGTGGAAAATCAACAATAGACCAATGCCTGAACCTTTACCTAATAGTGGCCAAATACACCATTGCAAGTGATCAGGCGGTATATCTGGGGTTTATGGACCTCTCAGCCGCTTTCGACCATGTCAACAGGGAAAAACTCTGGGCTCTGATGATTAGATTAGGGGTAGAGCAGGGCCTAGTGGATATCCTAAGAGCACTTCACTGGAACACTTCTGCTAAAGTGCGCTTTAACTTGGAGGGTGACACGACAGCATCCTTCCCTTGCACAAGTGGGGTGAGACAGGGATGCATCTTGGCCCCGTTCTTGTTCTCTCTGTACATAAATGAGTTAGACCGAGCACTGTGTGAGATGAACGTGGACACCCCCAGACTAGGTTCCCGACCAGTTCCCGTGCTATTGTACGCTGATGACGCGGTACTTTTAGCCCGCACACCTAAAGGTCTTCAGAGCCTGTTAGATGGGTTTGTTAGCTTCATGGCTAGTTTAGATCTATCGGCCAACCTCACCAAGTCTTATGTGATGCTGGCTGGGTCTAAACCCTGCAAAAGATTTTCTTACAAAATAGGCACACATAAAATGGCAAAGGTTGAAACCTTCTCCTATCTGGGTATATTTTTTGATGGGCTTTTAAATTTTAAATTTTTAACTGAAGAGCGTAGGTCAAAGCTAGTGGTATCTACAGGGGCCATAATGAGCTATGGGCACAGGCTGGGCAGGTGGTCCCCTGAGCAGGTTATGCACCTATATGGCTCCATCTGTTGCCCCAAAATATTATATGGGGCAGAAGTGTGGGGCTTTGTAGCTACCCAGCAAATACAGATTGAGGAGAATAAGTTTCTGAGAAAGATTCTCCAAACCTCTCAGAGTATATCGGCCTTTATTTGCCATGACGAATTGGGTAGAGCATATATGGAAGACCTGAATAAAATCAGACCTATTATGGCCTGGCTAAAAATTTGGACCAATCCAGAGGCGGGACTGAGCAGACAAATAGTCACTGACTGCATGAATAGGGATAAGGGAATGTGCATACCATGGCTGAACTACGTTAGGGTCACCCTGGAGAGTTTAGGGTGTAAGGATCTTTTTTATAACCCGCTAACAATAATTCCCGAGGACAAAACCAGAATCAAAAGAATGTTCTTCGAAAAAGTGACCACACGAAGAGCGGTCCTTGAGGAAAGTAAGCCTACAGTCCGCGCCCATATAATGGTAAAGACAGTAGAAGGCATGGAACCGTACCTTGCCCTCATACATAATGCACAGGACAGGTTCCTAATTACACGATTTAGGTTCAACCTTCTACATCATCTACTGGCTGACCCGCTTGGTTTTACTGTCACAGTTGAACAGAAGGGTACCTGCGGCTGCGACAATAGGTCTCCGCAGGATACCCTTCATTTCGTTTTATTATGCCCTTTTTATTCGATACCTAGACGTAAATATTTAGTAAGGATTCTTAAACAAATGAAGTTCAGACATGCTAAGGTCGCTCTTCTATATTTACAAAGATCTGAGAACCCACTAGCACTGGCTTGTATTTTAAATTTTATTAAAGTTGCAATAAGACTTAGGAAAACCAGGGGACTCCCTTGATTTAACTGTGAATTTGGAATGAATTGATGATAATGGTCTTTGTGCAGTTATTGGATTTGTAATGAACTGAACGTTGTTTTTTTAACTGTATATTTGTACTTTTATGATATTTTTTAAATATCGAATAAAGGAATTGATTGATTGATTGAACAATACAAAGGCATTGTATGATTTTAAACTAAGATTCGGTGAATTCAGTCAATGATCCAGAGTTTTGCTTTTATGCATACTTCGATTAGAAGGGATAATTATACATTTTGGGCCATATAGGCATTACAGGAATTTAAAACCTATTTGGGAAAGAGTATTGAAGAAACAAAGTATGATCTATTATTAGGAGTTTAGACTGGGATTGAAAGAGATGATAAGAAAGAGGTATTTTTGGATCATAACCCTATATTATTGGCTTTTAGATCAGCAGCAGAAGCTTCTAATAGACATGAATACTAGAAGCAAAAGACAGGCTTGATCAAATGTGTGAGCCCAATTCCAAAGAATGTATGATAGATATATGTACAGCACCCTTGACAAAGTTCTGAAACACAACCCCCAGCACGACCCCCTACACTGCCCGAACACCACTGCACTGCACTAAACCCTGAAACACCACCCCCAGCATGACCACCTACACTGCCCTACACTGCCGAATACCACTGCCCTAAACCCTGAAACACCACCCCCAGCAAGACCCCCTGCACTGCCCGGACACCACTGCCCTAAACCCTGAAACACCACATCCAGCAAGACCCCCAACACTGTCCGAACACCACTGCACTGCCCTAAACTCTGAAACACCACCACCTGCACGACCCCCTACACTGCCCGAACACCACTGCACTGCCCTAAACCCTAAAACCCCAGCCCCAGCACGACCCGCTACACTGCCAGAGCACCACTGCATTGCCCTAAACTCTGAAACACCAGCCCCAGCATGACCCCCTACACTGCCCGAACACCACTGCACTGCCCTAAACCCTGAAACTCCACCCCCAGCACAACCCCCTACACTACACAAACATCACTGCACTGCCCTAAACCTTAAAACACCACCCCAGCACGACCCCTACACTACCCAAACACCACTGCACTAGCCTAAACCCTTAAATCTACCCCCAGAATGACCCCCTACACTACCCAAACACCACTGCACTACCCTAAACCCTAAATCTACCCCCAGTACGGCCCCCTACACTACCCAAACACCACTGCACTACCCTAAACCCTACATCTACCCTCAACATGACCCCTGCACTACCCAAACACCACTGCACTACCCTAAACCCTAAAACACTACCCCCAGCACGACCCCCTACACTACAACGACACCACTGCACTGCCCTAGACCCTAAAACACTACCCAGGCATGACCCCCTACACTACCCAAACACCACTGCACTATCCTAAACCCTAAAACACTACCCTCAGCACGACCCCCTACACTACCCAAACACCACTGCACTACCCTAAACCCTAAAACACTACCCCCAGCACGACCCCCTACACTACCCAAACACCACTGCACTGCCTTAAACCCTAAAACACTACCCCCAGCACAACCCCCTACACTACTAATCAGTAGGGAACTAGTGAAGGAGAAAACTAGTGAGACTAGTCAGACTAGTGAAGGAGAAAAAATTCAGGAAGGAAGTAGTGAAGTAGTAAACCCTGCACAAGATCAGACAGGGAAAGAATCTGAAGACAGGAATAATCACGTTGTGCCACAAATTTACGAAAACAAAAGAGTATCTGAAGAAGGTACAAGTGCAGTGCAAGCTAAACGACTTAGAAAAGGTGATAAGAGGCCAGGTGTCCTCAAAAGATTGAAGTATCACCTCAAAACAGTTCCCGAAGAACCAGAGCAGGTAGACGAAGTATCCAGTTGGTCTGGGCAAGCAGCTGCAGGTTCAAAACGAAGAAGCCCCAGAGCAAAATGTGTAAATAACAAATTCAAGGGTCTTGAATGGACATATGTAATTCTCGAAGATTTTGAGAATTTAGAGATAATTGAAGAAGAAATTGAAAATGTTGATGCAGAGCAAATTGACGAAGAACTAAGACCACCTTGAAACGAATTTCCCCTCTCGTACCTCTGTTCCGAAGTTGAATCACTCAAATGAAGAAGAGGAATCTTCTTTTCCCGTGAGAGAAATGGCTGATAACAGAGCTGCAGGAAAACCGAATTGTTTTAAGAAATGTTGCAGAGTGTGTATAGGTAGTATATTTCTAATACTCATAATATGGTTAATATTAACAGTGGCCATGCCTTATTTTATGGTCAAAAGTGTACAGAATAACACTAACTAAAGGTAGCTACTATTAAAGGAGATAGAGTAGAATTAGAAGCACCAGATGAGTCAGATTTACATCACGCTGTGAATAAAAATGGCACTGATTTAAATGCTTTCACAAACTTATTAGTACAATATGTAGAAACTATGGAAGTTAGTGATTGCTATGCCTGCATGAAATAACCAGCATCTGTAGCAGCGGGAGTTACTTATCATCATTTACCCTTAACCTCTAGTGTTTTAGCAAGTTTGTTTTATAAAACTGGAAAATTGCAATATTATTATTCTAACGTAGATGTGAATTTTTCTGAGGTTCCTATGCGAAAAAGCATGAACCCCGTTCTTAGTACAAGAGACTCAGAATTTATGGGTGAATATTTCTCAATAGATATAGCTGAAGCACATAATAACAATTTAACCTGTAAATTGCATGAAGAAGAGAAAATATTTTTGAATTTAGTAGAACAAAGGAGACAGGATTTCCAACGTAGAGCGTCTGAACCAAAACCTCAGATTCCAAAATGGGCTGTGGAAGAAGAGCATTTTGCAAGTGGCAAAACTCATGCTGCCATGTCTTTAGATTTTGAAAAGAAAGGGAAAATCTGTCTCCATAGGTTAAAAACAGAATATAACAATGTGTTTATTGGTTCCAGTGAATGTGAGCACAATTTCTTAATAATCGGGGGATGGGGACTAAAAGGAGGAACTGAACCAGTATTTCCTGGAGTTTATTATGTGTGTGGCAATAATGCCTACATTAGGCTGCAAGACCATTGGTATGGGAGTTCCTATTTTGGAATAGTATTCCCTAAAGTTTGTCATGTAAAAAGACTCCCTGGAAACAATGAAGACGAAAAATGGACTAACGCGTGTAAAAAGAGCTAGTTTTTCAGAAACCGTAGGTGACATTTTTGGTGCATTGATACCTTCAGTGGGAGTTCTTCTGAATTCACGAAAAATGTGTCAGTTGTCTACAGTAGTTGATCGGTTGTCTACTGACACTGCTGGAGGATTTCTACTTATCAACAGTGAATTAGTTGCGGTCAGATCTATGGTTATGCAAAATCGACTTGCCCATGACATATTATTGGCAAAAGAGGGTGGAGTCTGTAAATTATTGAAAATGCAACATTGTTGTACGTATATTCCAGATAAAAGTGTTGAAATTGGAAAATATATTAAAAATATTACGGAATTTGAAGAAGAGTTGAAACCACTGGAAGTTGAAAGTGTCTGGAATAAATTTGCAAATAGTTTTTCCAACATAGGTAGTTGGTTTTCTAATTTAGGAATAGGTATTCTAGGTCACATAATTCTACCCATGATGGGAATAACCTTATTAGTCTTAACAATAATGTGTTGGCACAAGTGTTGTAAAGAAGTAAGAAATATGAAGTGAATGAAAGGGGCAAGAAAAGAAAACTTGAAGAAATACAACTAGAAGAATTAAAAGGAGACTTTTATAAAATAATGAGAGGATTACAATGCAAAAAGGAAAAGAAAAGAAATGAATGGGTTGAGGAAGAGATTGAGATGTGCTAAAGTTGGCATCTGTTTAGTAGAAAATTTATGATGGCAATAGATGCCATCAGAGAGGGGATTGATGGAGCAAGGATTCATAAAAGAAACTTGCTTGGATTCAATCCTCTCAAATAACATGTAATAATGTAATTAATCTGTTTTGTGAATACGAAAACCGCAATTCATCACGAACATTTTTATCTAGGGGAAGCTTTTCTATGTGCATGACTAACCCGTAACCTGAGTGTCCTAAAATGGCCGACAAAACGCGGGATTTCTATTGCGCATGCGTCTATTGCATCTATGTAGCATGACTCTATTGCTTTTGGTGGGAAACTTTTGCAGCTGCGCAATGGCACTAAAAATGGACGCTTTGAACTCACATGCTAATCCACCTGCAACTGCTAAACTAAACCACGTAAGTTTTATTAAACACTAATGCAAAAGATTTAAATAAGTAAACGGGGATAGAGTAGAAATAAGTGGTATACAGTAAATCATTTGTTTCTGCGTTCTAACGTATCCTTTTCTGACTTTATTATTAGTTCTATTTGGGCCTCGGAGGGTGACTGGGATCCCTACCTCACATCAACTACACGCATGTGCATAGAAACTGGCCGGAAAGAATGATGTCTCCCGTGCCACTCAGCCAAGGCCACCTTCAATGAAAAAGCATGAGAAGGTCAACTGATGACCCCTGCGAGAGCAACAATGTTGAATAAAATGTTTAATTTACTGAGTAATGTGAAATGCGTGTTGGAATAAAGCTATGGGAAAAGAAAATTGAGGGGCGGGCACATAACAATGGTTCATAGAGAAAATATTAAATTCTAAGTGGTGTGATGAACTCACCTCCTCATCCTGACCAATCAGAATAAGTGAAAACATAAGAATTGATACATGGGGGGTGGTACAAGAACAGTATAATTGAGGTAAGATAGCTAGAGACTTCGTCCGACTTGTCAGATCTGTCACTCTGACTCGTCACTGACCCAACACGTATGCTCCTCCAGATTCTGTCCGAAACGCTGTTTCAGACCTTGCTGCTACCAGAAACTCTGTCTGAGAGTTCGAGATGCTGGTCGATAATCTATTAATCTAGAGGGATTGCGGAAAAGGGACACCCGAGGAGAGTAGTGCCAGAGAGGGGTGCAACGCTGGCGTTGTACTTTAGGAGAAGTTACCCTTCCAGATCTGGATCTGCCCATTCTTCTACCTGTGACCTGTCTTGGAGATTCTATCTGGCCCCCCATTACGGAGTTGGGTTCATCTTAGACCATAGGTCAATATAAGCAGCAATTCTGTACTTCTATGCCTATTTTCCCTTTTTTTCCCCTTCTCCTTTTTCAGGTACCGTCATCATTGATCATTTTTGTTTTGCTATGGAATTATTTAGAGTATTGCCTCTTGAAATGAAATGAAGGTGGTCACTGTAATTGAATTTTGACTCACAAATTAACTTAGATAAAGGTTTTCAAAACTTCTTGAGTCTGTGGTTATTCAGAGTAAAGAGATTCGACGCGGAAATGAAACAAAATGTATTGAATTGGTAAGACTTGGTAAAGGTGAATAACAAAGTTACAGGTATTAATCAAAATTGATGCCAGCGGAGTTTACTAGCTTATTGTCTGAATGTGGTTTGGGCACAGGTGAGTATTAGGTGTATGAGTGACCAGAGCTGGTGACCCACGCTCCATCATATGGCAGTCTGGAAAGGCGCTCACCAGCATGCTGCGGTTCCCAAGGAGTTTCAGGCTCAGTTAAACACATATGAACAATCCAAGTAGCGCTTCCAGGATGACAGAGAAACAACTGATCATTCAAACTGTTAAGACATGTTGTGGTAAATGCGGGGGTCATGACATAGCGGGTTTATCACCTTTTGAGTTCCCAGCGGTTGAGGGTAGAGAGAGTAAGTTGTCGAGGATAGCTTGATTCCAGTGGCACAGTGAGTTAGCCTGGCTGAGGTGACATACCCTGAAACCGGTCCCAGAATGCTTGTTTCCGGTCCAGGCTTGGCAGTTCGGTCAGGACTGTTCTCATGAGGCACAGGGTCAAGACTGATTTGCATATGTCTGGGTCCAAACTGGGGTGGCATAGTGGGCAAAAGAACGATGGATTTAACTCAGATCTCTTGACTGGGGGAGAATGTTTGAATCAATAAGCATTCCGTCCATCATTTGTTGCAGGTACACAGTCCAATCAGGGTTGTGCAATTTCATAACCTGTCAAACTCTTGATTGGCTGTAGTGAGGTATTCTTGTCAATATTCTAGAACTAAAATATCTTCAGGACATCGAGATACCCAGGGCACAAGTCGAGAGTACACGTGGGTAGACGGTGTCTATCCACTCTTTTCAAAGGGTGGTCGCTGTCTCTCCTGCCAAGAAGTTGGGCCTCACTGAAATATGTTGAATTCGCCTCTGTGTAATTTTCAGACACCGAGACACATTCAGCAGTGCCTGTATGTTGTCTGCTTTCATTCCGAGCAGCAATGCGCAGGCGAGAGGGCTTTGTTATTTTAAATTCCATCTGAGCATAAAATAAAGGCCGAAGTTAAGTGGTCATCAGGCCTTCTTTTCATTGAGTATCCTGGCTGGGAACTATCTGGAACCTCACACCTCTGAGCAATTGAGGGGAAGCACACATCTTATTATTTCACAAGTACTTGAGTGAGTCATGGTTTTGACTTTGTTCAGTCATTGTGTATATGAGATATGAATGCACTGTAAGAATGTCAGATGTGTTGGTCTGACCCAGTATTTACACAAATAACAATTTAAATTCCACTATTTTGTTTTACTACTTTTATAGTGCTACTCATCCCAATGCAGGGTGTCAAAGTGCTTTACATCACACGTACACATTACACATTGACAATAAATCATATATGTGTGTAAATAAATGTACAGGGCGTGTTACATAAGACAGTGAGAGTTATAAGACGTAGGAGTCACATGTCCTTTATGGCTCGCTGAGCTACATTAGAAGGATTACAATTTATGAACTGCAAGTAACAGGAAGATCCCTGTGTTAAAAGCAGTAACCTACTTTATCCATCGCCATAAAATAAAAATGTGTCATCTGCTTAGTACATGATGTTCTTTGAGGAAGACATATTAACCTTCTATGCTACTTTGATCCAAAACTGGGACTTGACGAAACACACATTTCTCCAACAAGTGCATTAACCTCCAGAGTTATCTCTCCATTATTATTATTCCCTGAGATTTACTGAGCACATGTAGACCTCTACAGCAGGTGCCTTAACTCCATAAGATATTTTAAAATGCAGACTTTGCAACCAATTAAGCAGAACAGATTTAGTGTCATGTTTCTCCTTGTTGCTAATTTCTTTGTGGCAGGATTTTTAAAAATTTCTTAAATATTGTAAAGTGTTCAAATGTACTCATGATAGACCTGCTAAACATATGTGTGTTAAGATCTGATGTCACTTCTTGTGATGTCACTTCCTGTGAGGTCATGGTTGTGATGCCACTTCCTGTGATGCTACGTGCGATGTCACACTCTGTGATGTCACATGCAGTGATGTCACGCGCCATGATGTCACTTGCATATTGCTTAACTTGGTTAGTCCCCCCACAATTTTTTTAAGGACTTGTGCCCTGGATACCATGCTCATCTCTTCCATCAGCTCATTTACGTGACAATTTCTGCCCTTTGCAATAATGCGGGGTTTGACTTAAAAAGCGGTACTCTAACACGTGATGCGTGGTACTTGTCAGAGCTGCATCTTACCCTGTCGAAATGCCTCAGCCGTGCCGTCCAGGGAAGTCGTTTCCACCTGCAGAATGGAAGAAAGGACAAAAGTCTTACTGGGACCAGTGAAAAATGTAATGATTTATTTTAAGCGCTTGTAGCCCCAACAGTGGAGCTCAGACGTTTAAACACCCCCTGAACACCGAAACGGGCAGAAAGTATAGAGCCCGTAAATGAAGAAAGGGAGACATTATGCAGCCTAATGAGGCACATTTTGCAGTATTTCTTCATTAGTTTCTCATTTACACACGTTAACACACGTGCCAAAGGTTTTACCTCATTAGAACCAGGTTAGCACCCAAATACAGCAATAAGCAACTGAAAGATGACCAATCAATCTTAGCAAGGACCTTCTCACTGCACGGCAACCATTATCCCCAAGTTTTTGGTAACTTTCGATCTGTTTGAGCTAAAAACAGTTTTCTGTTCAAATTGTAAATTATACAACAGATGATACATTGTGTGGCACATCCATAAATATGCAGAAAATGCTGCCCCACAGAATTCAATAATTCCAGTTCTCCTACTCATATGGTACCCGCTATGTTTCAGTTCATGGGCGTGTTATACACCTGTTATAGTATTCGGTAGTGTTCAATATCAGTATAATGAGTTATGCCACCTAACTTGGTAAGGTGGGCTGCAGAACATTTGTAGGTTATGTTATATTGATCTGTTCTCGGATATGCGGGATTAGGGAAGGGCCAGGGGGCATTATTGTTTTAGGGGTGCATACCCAGGGGAGCTACCTGCTGGCCGCCCCTGTGAATTAATGACTGAGACTTGGTGTCGCCGGCCTCACTTTAGTGCTGATTTTGAATGAACTTTATTTTCATGACCATGAGAACAGTCTTGGGGTAGCACGCAACAAACATTATTGTGACTGCGTAAGACTCTGCCAGCGCACCTGTCTCTATGGCTACTCATAGCTGATTGTGGAGATTTACTTTCAAATAAGAGTGGACTTTGCAAGAGGGAGGATGGATGTTTCTAAGAGAAGACAACTTTGTGCCCCAAATCTTCCTCCTATGCCCCTCTGAAAAGGATACTTGGAATGGAGCTTTGCAAGAAGTCTTCCTGAGGAGGAAGCTCTGTCCCGACCGGATTAGATGAAGTGTGGGATTCACAGGACATGCCTGGCAGGGGGTTAGAGCGGTGCTGCTCGTTGACCCTCTCTGGACCTGCATGGACTCTGTTGCTATTTTGGGTCCCTTGGTTGGATCCAGCATGCTTCCCCAATCATGTCTAGTACTAAGTCTGGAGGTCCTGTGGAGGTCTCTTGACCTGTCCTGCAGCTGGACTCTCCAGCCCCTAGAATCACTGAGATGCTGAAGAAAGCTTGAAGCCCACCTCACCGCGGGGTCAAAGCCGGGCTGTCCCAATATAGACCTCAACATCTGGTGTCCTCAAAGATCTGCTGAGTCCCTCCAGCCCCTCGCCAGAGATGGGGGTGACCTGCGTGTGTGTGTGTGTGTCCTTTATGTTGTTTAACCATTCTCAAACCACCTCAATGTTCTTCAACTTCAACTGTTACTGAATCTATACAAAGTAGCTGTGTTGTTAGATGAGTGTCATCCTTTTTACAATATCAATTGTTGCTTTGGATCAGAACAATAGCTAGTTTTGTACTGCATTGTGTGGGTTCAGTGTTTATGTACTGCATTGTGTGGGTTCTGTGGTTTTGTACTGCATTGTGTGGGTTCTGTGTTTTTGTACTGCATTGTGTGGGTTCTATATTTATGCACTGCACTGTGTGGGTTCTGTGTTTTTGTACTGCATTGTGTGGGTTCTGTGTTTTTGTACTGCATTGTGTGGGTTCTATATTTATGTACTGCACTGTGTGGGTTCAGTGTTTTTGTACTACATTGTGTGAGCTTAGTGTTTTTGTACTGCACTGTGTGGGTTCTGTGTTTTTGTACTGCGCTGTGTGGGTTCTGTGTTTTTGTACTGCATTCTGTGGCTTCTGTGTTTTTGCACTGCACTGTGTGGGTTCTATGTTTATGTACTGCATTGTATGGGTTCAGTGTTTTTGTACTGCGCTCTGTGGGTTCTATGTTTATGTACTGCATTCTGTGGGTTCAGTGTTTTTGTACTGCACTGTGTGGCTTCTGTGTTTTTGTACTGCACTGTGTGGGTTCTATGTTTATGTACTGCATTGTATGGGTTCAATGTTTTTGTACTGCATGTGTGGGTTCTATGTTTATGTACTGCACTGTGTGGGTTCTGTGTTTTTGTACTGCACTGTGTGGGCTCTGTGTTTATGTACTGCATTTTATGGGTTCAGTGTTTTTGTACTGCACTGTGTGGCTTCTGTGTGTTTGTACTGCACTGTGTGGGTTCTGTGTTTATGTACTGCATTGTATGGGTTCAGTGTTTTTGTTCTGCACTGTGTGGCTTCTGTGTTTTTTTACTGCACTGTGTGGGTTCTATATTTATGTACTGCATTGTATGGGTTCAGTTTTTTTGTACTGCACTGTGTAGCGTTCTGTGTTTTTGTCCTGCACTGTGTGGGTTCTATGTTTATGTACTGCATTGTATGGGTTCAGTGTTTTTGTACTGCACTGTGTGGCTTCTGTGTTTTTGTACTGCTCTGTGTGGGTTCTGTGTTTTTGTACTGCATTCTGTGGCTTCTGTGTTTTTGTACTGCACTGTGTGGGTTCTATGTTTATGTACTGCATTGTAGGGTTCAGTGTTTTTGTACTGCACTGTGTGGCTTCTGTGTTTTTGTACTGCATTTTATGGGTTCTATGTTTATGTACTGCATTGTAGGGTTCAGTGTTTTTGTACTGCGTGTCTTCTGTGTGTTTGTCCTGCACTGTGTGGGTTCTATGTTTATTTACTGCATTGTAGGGTTCAGTGTTTTTGTACTGCACTGTGTGGCTTCTGTGTTTTTGTACTGCGCTGTGTGGGTTCTGTGTTTTTGTACTGCATTCTGTGGCTTCTGTGTTTTTGTACTGCACTGTGTGGGTTCTATGTTTATGTACTGCATTGTAGGGTTCAGTGTTTTTGTACTGCACTGTGTGGCTTCTGTGTTTTTGTACTGCACTGCGTGGCTTCTGTGTTTTTGTACTGCATTGTATGGGTTCTATGTTTATGTACTGCATTGTAGGGTTCAGTGTTTTTGTACTGCACTGTGTGGCTTCTGTGTGTTTGTCCTGCACTGTGTGGGTTCTATGTTTATGTACTGCATTGTAGGGTTCAGTGTTTTTGTACTGCACTGTGTGGCTTCTGTGTTTTTGTACTGCACTGTGTGGGTTCTATGTTGATGTACTGCATTGTATGGCTTCTGTGTTTTTGTCCTGCACTGCGTGGCTTCTGCGTTTTTGTACTGCATTGTATGGGTTCAGTGTTTTCGTACTGCACTGTGTGGCTTCTGTGTGTTTGTCCTGCACTGTGTGGGTTCTATGTTTATGTACTGCATTGTAGGGTTCAGTGTTTTTGTACTGCACTGTGTGGCTTCTGTGTTTTTGTCCTGCACTGCTTGGCTTCTGTGTTTTTGTCCTGCACTGCGTGGCTTCTGTGTTTTTGTCCTGCACTGCGTGGCTTCTGTGTTTTTATACTGCATTGTATGGGTTCAGTGTTTTCGTACTGCACTGTGTGGCTTCTGTGTTTTTGTCCTGCACTGCGTGGCTTCTGTGTTTTTGTCCTGCACTGCGTGGCTTCTGTGTTTTTATACTGCATTGTATGGGTTCAGTGTTTTTGTACTGCACTGTGTGGCTTCTGTGTTTTTGTACTGCACTGTGTGGCTTCTGTGTTTAGGTCTCGGCTAGCGATAGCTGCGCTTGCGCAGTCTCGCTCGCGAGACATAATGACTTGGGTGAAGAGGGGCTTGAACCCGCCCCTCTTCTTCCCTGTTCTCCATTGGCTGGCCTAGTAAATGCTGGCCAGCCATTGGAGAAGAGGTCCCGTCACTCTGATCCTGCCCCGTCCTTTTCGGATCGGGGGGCGTGTTTTTTGCGAGAAGTCTCAGGGAGGAGACAACAGCAAAACACGCCCCGAATCCGAAAAGGGCGGTGCCTTTCTCCGAGGCATTTCTGCTCTGCCACGGAGAAAGGCAGTCGTGTGCTCGTCCGCTCCCCCTTCGTCCGGTTGCAGGGGCTTGGAAGACAGCATCTGGGCAATTTCGCATAGCCAGCTCTGCACTGGCACCTAAGTGGGATTAAATCATAAGCAACCTAGCCCCATTCGGTACCAAAACTGGTCCGATGTCAGGTGATACTACACATTGCAGCAGCCTCACCTGAACCGCCTGCAGAAAATAATCCAAGTGAAAAGCTGCGGGGGCGCAACAGACAGAGCGGGTGCGGTGGCGTAAATTACGAAAGGTGCTCTTACAGACGCCGGTGCTGCCGTAGGAAAAGAAGGAGAAGATGACACGCCTATGACGACAGTACAGGCCGGGTGGGCTGCAAACAAAACGCACTGCCCGCGCAGAAGAAAACAGGCATGCCGTCATCCAATCGTAGGGCTGAGTGCAGTCTTCCGGGATCACTCATCCAGTAATAAATTGGCAGACGTCTCTCAGCCAATCCACAGCCGTGTAGTTTCAGAGCGCTATTGGCCAATGAACAGTTGGCAATAGCATCCCAGCCAGTCACATGACAAAAGTTCAACAAACCAATCCCTGATTGTCACAGTACTGCCCTATCTAAATAGAATATGTTTTCTTTTACCTGATTGAGTGTGTTTACTTGGAGCCGCTGTTTCGGTCCTCGTGCGCAGTGATTACCGTGTTTACCGGTGATAAAGCGCAATCTTGGCACGACTCACACGTTCAATGCTTGTCGCCAAGAGGCACTGGGGCATTTGTGTGGCACCCCCGCATACAGAGAAGGCATATTTGGTTGCTGTTCTCCGCGGGAACCATCATGTTGTGCGAAAGGTGGAGCATGGTGGCAGAGATCGTGTTGCATTTAGATGAGCCCTGTGAGGACAGTGACATTGTCTGTCTTTGCTCCAGAGCCTTTTCAAAGTAAGCGGCCGTACAATTCTTATGTTTTCACGTACAATTGTTTAAAGTGAAATTAGACCGAGCTGATGTCTTAGATTTTCCCCAACTTTGTCTTGACATAAAAATTATGTTTTTTGTTCTATCGTTTTCAATGTGTAGGACTCACAAGTGACGCTTGTCAAGTTATGTTATGTAACCTAGCATTTGTGTAGTGTGCATCTACCAATGGTGGTATCATAGTGCCAACTGTTCAGAACGATTACAGGTAGTTGTTTGGAGAGATGTGTGTTTGTAATATTGCCTATGTGGAAAGAGTGGCTAGAGGTACACACGGGACTAACATCTGATCTGTTTGTGTCGCAGCAAAGTTGATGCTGATAGTATGCATGCATTGTATAATAGAGGTAGCGAGGAAATATGATGTGCATTGCACAACGTTTATTCCTGATTGTATGGCAGTATCATGCTTGGTGTGCTACCCCTTTGTCAATGCGGTAGTCATTTAACACTAAGGGAGTAAAGTAAATTACTCATTGCTGAATTTAAAAGTGCTGAAGTCACAGTCTCGGTAAATCCCCAGACCCTCAATAATAGGTTTGTGCGTTTCTTTTACAAGCTTGGAAGGTGCAGGCCACGAAAGTCCTAAGCACAGTTCCCCAGAAATACCAACAACGGTATCAGTATGTGGGGATATAAACTGGGAACTGTGAAATATGAGAAAGCATATATCCGTTATTTGTTGAAGTAATATAGGTTATTGACAAGAAAGGGGTCAGGATTATAAGAGCCAAGGAACTTCAGGCGACATAAATTGCAGAGATTCTGGCCCTGGGCACTTTCCAAGGCAAAGCAGCTCACACAGGGAAATTGTCATAGGAAGTCACTCAAACCTTTATTGCAGGGTAACTTAAATTTGAA
This sequence comes from Triturus cristatus, assembly GCF_964204655.1. Taxonomy (NCBI): domain Eukaryota; kingdom Metazoa; phylum Chordata; class Amphibia; order Caudata; family Salamandridae; genus Triturus; species Triturus cristatus. The sequence goes on along the minus strand of NC_140579.1, from coordinate 70,597,256 downwards.
GAAAAGATAGACTCTTCCTGGACAATGTAAAAACAGCTCTTTACTGTTGCGATGGGGAGATCGACTGTCTTCACACAGGCAAGTAGCTGGTCTCAATTTGCTGCATCACAGACAGCTATTTTCAAACAGAGCTAAACAATGGGGGTTGAGAAAGTTCAGGAAATAGATTACTAGACGGTAACACACTGGTACACTTTAATGATAACAAGCATTTACAATGCAACGGTCTCGGCATTGTTAAAGTTAGAGCTATTGGCATTGCTCATGACATTTTTTTTGTTTATGTTTTTGTTTTTAAAACATGTAAAGAAACGGCATTGTTATATACAATGTCAATAGCTTAATCAGTGTGTGTGTAGGTGGCTCTGTGTGTGGGTGCAAATGCAATAGGTCTCGCATTTGAGAGTGATTAAGCTATTGACATTGTAAATAACAATGCCGTTTCTTTAAATGTTTTAAAAACAAAAACATAAACAAAAATAATGTCATGAGCAATGCCAATAGCTCCAACTTTACCAATGCCGAGACCATTGCATTGTAAATGCTTGTTTTGTACTGCATTGAGTCTGTCTGTGTTTCTCTCCTTCTAGGCGCATCATGAGTTTAGTAAACATTTTGCTTTGCCAGGAGTAGCTCCTTATGAACAGATCATGAGTGTGCAGTCAGGGGTCCTGGTTTTATTTCCTGTTCAGTGCGATTCCCATCTGCAGTTTCGACTTGAGAGTCCCATTCTCCTTGTGAGGTCCCCAGATTTACTTTGTGGTCACTGTGCTAAACTTGTGTTTTGCGCTTCATGTACTGGTGACTTTCTGATTATTGATCATCCCTGTGCATATATTTAATATATCACCAGATATTATTGAAAGTGTTGTCTAACGAATGTGCTGTACAGTACCAAGACTCGCCCCACATTGCCTCCAATGAGTTACCCCTTCTCTATTCATCCACTCATATCTGTGATGCATTCTCTGGGCCCCATTCCACCCCCACCCCTTTGGGCTCCTGGGGTAGGATTTTTCACTGCCTGACGCCAGGGCTCAGTCAATGCACCAATTGAACTGCAACCCATACACGACCCCAGGCCTATGCAGAAGGTATTTCTGGGAATGATCAGTCCCACAAGATTAGTTCACATAGTGACACACCAACTCCTCTTATGCCAATGAATAACACACTCAAAGTAGCACTAAGGAACAGTAGAGGTACTTTAAAATATGCATTTTAAAACCCTAGTCTAGTACATTAAGTTTGGACAATAACCACACAGAATGCAAAAAGGAATGTAGTAATGCATGTTATGGTCAGGAAAAACATCAAGAACATTTGTAATGTGTTTAGCGAGTTCTTAACATTTTAACACCCTAAAGCTATTTCTAGGTACTATGCAAATTTTTTGCTTAAATCATAAATAGCAAGCCTGTTCTAGTTTCTCAAGATGGAACACAAACCGTGTGTGACCTTTGGCTTGATAGTCCTAGGGCAAAGTCCTCTCCTGCCTAAGGAAGGATCCCTGGGTTTTTAGGTCTTGCCTACGCAGCGTGCATGCGTTGCTTAGGAGGAGACCTTTAGTAATCGATTGAGTTTTTGGCCCAAAAACGTGCACGTGTTGCATTGCTATCAATGGCAACGTGTGCACATCTGGCGATTAACTTGCGGGAGCGGGCTTTGAAACCATCTGTTTGTAATTATCAGATAGTTCCTGCTCGCTCCCGCAAGGAAAACAGGCGAAGGCCCCCTCTTCTCTCCCCTCCCCCTGCTGCCTCCTCCTCTTTCAGCGCGAGGCGCGCGCGCTTGTTTCAATAGAGATCTGGAAAGTACACATGCCCACACCATTAAAATTGCTGCCCTGCAGCCGTACATTGAATCAGATAGGTTCACTTCCTGTCTTTCGTTGCTTGCAACACGAGCCCAGCTGACGCAGAGATTTTTCACAAAGCCGTATCACATGATACAACACTCAGTTTCCTGAGATGCAGCGAAAAAACGCGACAAAGAAAAACGTGATTCATAGTGTACGGCGTTTGCGCCATTGATTTAAATGAAAGACTACATTTCCCAGAAAGTGACAGTGGTTCCAATAAAGACTTGAACTGTTAATGTGTTAAAACGATGACCCCACTTAGAAAGCAGTTTGATATTTTTTAAAAGGTGCTCACACACCTACCTGGCATTGTCTGCCACGCGGATTACAGGGGTTGAAGGCGGAACCTGCGATGACATTTTTACCAGTGTCTCTAAGGATGGATATTCGCACTGAACACCGCTCTCCTTGAGATGCTCTTCCTTTGGAAAGCAGCTATAGTCCTTCTAGCAGGTACTATCAGAAGAAATGTAGCAGGTTCTTCTATCAGGCGACGTGCACTCGCTTTCCGCACTCTGGCAATAAAGGTGAAGTGGCAGCAGTGTGTTTTCCGGATGCACGGAGGAGGGACCTGGAGTGAGTGAAGAGGGTGGAGCCTCGCATAGAGCAGAAGCGCATGGGTTTAGAATTCCAAGGGAGATTCGTGTACCTCGCTCTTTCTCAGTCATCCGAAAATAAACTGCCTTCTTGTCCTGACCCCTGTATGTACAGATGGAAGCAGCAGACATCCCCTCAGAGCTGCGTTACCGAGGATCCCGTGCAATGTTTACCTTATTGCACAGGTTCGGGGTGGGGACGTAGCTTCCAGTGGTGCAGCACGTGCAGTGGAAACCGGGTTCAAAGGCCGGAGTGGGCCACCGCTTACAGATCATACATGCCAACATTTGGACAGCAATTCAATTCAGTTACTTTATTTGGATAAAATATATCCATAACAGGACACAATCACACAGTAATACATATAGCACCCAAATTCATAATGGGCATAAAGGTGTTATATAAAACCAATACAGTACAGAAGAATGAAAATATTATTTATACAGTAATCCTGCACAAACAGCAGTTGTCAGAAAGGCACCCACGCAGAATGCTAGTTCATCATCTTCCAGGTTAAGAAGAGTCCTATATGCATCTCTCTAATGAACAGATGGGTGCCTTTTAAACAAGCATTGGCATAGCCAATAGGTCTCGCTTTTGGGACCTTATAAGTATTTAGTTATGCAGCACAATATCCTTGGTGCAACAACATCAACTGTTGCATGGCTAAACACTTATAAGGTCCCAAATCGAGACCGATTGGCTATGCCAATGCTTGTTATAGTATGTGATTGTTGATAATATATTATATTTTGAAAAGAAATTATAGGACCTGGAGACACCCAAGCAGGAATAAGACAAAGTGTCATGGCGGGACTAAGTGGACATGATGCTAGTCAGTCTAGGCAGTACGTGGACATGATGCTAGTCAGTCTAGGCAGTAAGTGGACACGGTGCTAGTCAGTCTAGGCAGTAAGGACATGATGTTATGTCAGTCTAGGCACTAAGTGGACATGGTGCTAGTCAGTCTAGGCAGTAAGTGGACATGATGTTATGTCAGTCAAGGCAGTAAGTGGGCATGGTGCTAGTTAGTCTAGGCAATATGTGGACATGGTACTAGTAAGTCTAGGCAGTAAGTAGACATGGTGCTAGTTAGTCTAGGTAGTAACTGGACATGGTGCTAGTCAGTCTAGGCAGTACGTGGACATGGTGCTAGTCAGTCTAGGCAGTAAGTGGACATGGTGCTAGTCAGTCTAGGCAGTACGTGGGCATGGTGCTAGTTAGTCTAGGCAGTATGTGGGCATGGTGCTAGTTAGTCTAGGCAGTACGTGGAGATGGTGCTATTAAGTCTAGGCAGTAAGTGGACATGGTGCTAGTCAGTCTAGGCAGTACTTGGGCATGGTGCTAGTTAGTCTAGGCAGTACATGGGCATGGTGCTAGTTAGTCTAGGCAGTATGTGGACATGGTGCTAGTCAGTCTAGGCAGTACATGGACATGATGCGTTGTCAGTCTAGGCAGTAAGTGGATATGATGCTATGTCAGTCTAGGCAGTAAGTGGACATGGTGCTAGTCAGTCTAGGTAGTAACTGAACATGGTGCTAGTTAGTCTAGGCAGTAAGTGGACATGATGTTATGTCAGTCTAGGCAGTAAGTGGATATGATGCTATGTCAGTCTAGGTACTAAGTGGACATGGTGCTAGTCAGTCTAGGCAGTAAGTGGACATGATGTTATGTCAGTCTAGGCAGTATGTGGGCATGGTGCTAGTTAGTCTAGGCAGTAAGTGGACATGGTGCTAGTTAGTCTAGGCAGCACGTGGACATGATGCTTTGTCAGTCTGGGCAGTAAGTGGATATGATGTATGTCAGTCTAGGCACTAAGTGGACATGGTGCTAGTCAGTCTAGGCAGTAAGTGGACATGGTGCTAGTAAGTCTAGGCAGTACTTGGACATGGTGCTAGTTAGTCTAGGCAGTACGTGGACATGGTGCTAGTAAGTCTAGGCAGTAAGTGGCCATGATGCTATGTCAGTCTAGGCAGTACGTGGACATGGTGCTAGTCAGTCTAGGCAGTAAGCGGACACGGTGTTAGTGAGTCTAGGCAGTACGTGGATATGATGTAATGTCAGTCTAGGCAGTAAGTGGATATGATTCCTGTTAGACCTGGCATCATTAGCGTGGGTCTCCCTTCCTCTTTCGCTTCCTATCTTTTATGTTGGCTGGATTAGATGCTCTGGGCACCGTGCCGCTGCTACTCAGTGCCACAGCGCGAATGCTCCCCGTGTAGATACGACTGTATGAATTAGGATAACCATAATGCCTAGGTCTGTGTAGTATGTTCTAATAGCGAGGTACCCTCCATTTCACTGATACTATTGTGAAACTATACGTTCTCATAGGCCAGAATAAGCAGGTTGAGGATTATTTTCTATAATCCTATCTCACCCCCAGAACCTGATAGGAACTTCGAGTTTAATATGTTTATGCGCAGGACATTGAGATACACCTTTTAATAAGAACCATTTATATATTCCATGTTCGAAAATGCCTCTTCTGGAAACACGGTATTTTCGTGTCTGAGCTTTCCTGTAGACTTTACTAGTATGTGTATTGGCCGTCTGGTTTTGGAGCAGCAGGGGCAGCTGGGTCAGACCGGGCTGGGGAGAGAGATCGGTATTCAAAGCATAGGGAGGGGTGACTATTTGATCTGAGCAAGGCCGTGCCTGGCAAGGTGAATGATGGCTCCACCACCCCCCCCCCACTGGCCATCTGATAGCAGACCCCCGCATTCCGAAAGGGCAGGATGTCGCCTCGTAAACCAAGTGCTCCCCGACCCCACCGAACTGGTTCTGACTGGATGTAGTGATTTGTAGCTTTGGAGAACAAAGACTTTTGAAACTTTCATCAAGCTTGCTGAAGAAACTAAGCGATACCAAAGGGGATGATGGACTGAGCGTTAGAGCAAATCAAACACTCACCCCTAGTCAACTGATCTGGGTTTAATCCATCATCATTCTTTAGCTCACTCCACCACCCCAGTTCAGACATGGCCATATGCAAATCAGTCTGACCCTGTGCCTCATGGGAACAGTCCAGCCCGAACTGCCAAGCCATGTCTTCCCTGGACTGGAAACAAGCATCCTGGGACCGGTTTCGGGTTCATAACCCTCGTCAGCCAGGCTATCTTGAATCCAGTGGAAAAGTGAGGAAGGGACCCACGTCTGGGCATACCCTGCCAATTTAGGGCGAACAAAGCGATACCAAAGGGGATGATGGACGGAGCGTTAGAGCAAATCAAACACTCACCCCCAGTCAACTGATCTGGGCTTAATCCATCATCATTCTTTAGCTCACTCCACCATCCCAGTTCAGACATGGCCATATGCAAATCAGTCTGACCCTGTGCCTCATGGGAACAGTCCAGCCCGAACTGCCAAGCCATGTCTTCCCTGGACCGGAAACAAGCATCCTGGGACCGGTTTCGGGTTCATAACCCTTGTCAGCCAGGCTATCTTGAATCCAGTGGCAAAGTGAGCAAGGGACCCACGTCTGGGCATACCCTGCCAACTTAGGGCGAACAAAGCGATACCAAAGGGGATGATGGACAGAGAGTTAGAGCAAATCAAACACTCACCCCTAGTCAACTAATCTGGGTTTAATCCATCATCATTCTTTAGCTCACTCCACCACCCCAGTTCAGACATGGCCATATGCAAATCAGTCTGACCCTGTGCCTCATGGGAACAGTCCAGCCCGAACTGCCAAGCTATGTCTTCCCTGGACCGGAAACAAGCATCCTGGGACCGGTTTCGGGTTCATAACCCTCGTCAGCCAGGCTATCTTGAATCCAGTGGCAAAGTGAGCAAGGGACCCACGTCTGGGCATACCCTGCCAATTTAGGGCGAACAAAGCAATACCAAAGGGGATGATGGACGGAGCGTTAGAGCAAATCAAACACTCACCCCTAGCCAACTGATCTGGGTTTAATCCATCATCATTCTTTAGCTCACTCCACCACCCCAGTTCAGACATGGCCATATGCAAATCAGTCTGACCCTGTGCCTCATGGGAACAGTCCAGCCCGAACTGCCAAGCCATGTCTTCCCTGGACCGGAAACAAGCATCCTGGGACCGGTTTCAGGTTCATAACCCTCGTCAGCCAGGCTATCTTGAATCCAGTGGCAAAATGAGCAAGGGACCCACGTCTGGGCATACCCTGCCAACTTAGGGCGAACAAAGCGATACCAAAGGGGATGATGGACGGAGCGTTAGAGCAAATCAAACACTCACCCCTAGTCAACTGATCTGGGTTTAATCCATCATCATTCTTTAGCTCACTCCACCACCCCAGTTCAGACATGGCCATATGCAAATCAGTCTGACCCTGTGCCTCATGGGAACAGTCCAGCCCGAACTGCCAAGCCATGTCTACCCTGGACCGGAAACAAGCATCCTGGGACCGGTTTCGGGTTCATAACCCTCGTCAGCCAGGCTATCTTGAATCCAGTGGAAAAGTGAGCAAGGGACCCACGTCTGGGCATACCCTGCCAACTTAGGGCGAACAAAGCGATACCAAAGGGGATGATGGACGGAGCGTTAGAGCAAATCAAACACTATCCCCTAGTCAACTGATCTGGGTTTAATCCATCGTCATTCTTTAGCTCACTCCACCACCCCAGTTCAGACATGGCCATATGCAAATCAGTCTGACCCTGTGCCTCATGGGGACAGTCCAGCCCGAACTGCCAAGCCATGTCTTCCCTGGACCGGAAACAAGCATCCTGGGACCGGTTTCGGGTTCATAACCCTCGTCAGCCAGGCTATCTTGAATCCAGTGGCAAAGTGAGCAAGGGACCCACGTCTGGGCATACCCTGCCAACTTAGGGCGAACAAAGCGATGCCAAAGGGGATGATGGACGGAGCGTTAGAGCAAATCAAACACTCACCCCTAGTCAACTGATCTGGGTTTAATCCATCATCATTCTTTAGCTCACTCCACCACCCCAGTTCAGACATGGCCATATGCAAATCAGTCTGACCCTGTGCCTCATGGAAACAGTCCAGCCCGAACTGCCAAGCCATGTCTTCCCTGGACCGGAAACAAGCATCCTGGGACCGGTTTCGGGTTCATAACCCTTGTCAGCCAGGCTATCTTGAATCCAGTGGCAAAGTGAGCAAGGGACCCACGTCTGGGCATACCCTGCCAACTTAGGGCGAACAAAGCGATACCAAAGGGGATGATGGACAGAGCGTTAGAGCAAATCAAACACTCACCCCTAGTCAACTGATCTGGGTTTAATCCATCATCATTCTTTAGCTCACTCCACCACCCCAGTTCAGACATGGCCATATGCAAAACAGTCTGACCCTGTGCCTCATGGGAACAGTCCAGCCCGAACTGCCAAGCCATGTCTTCCCTGGACTGGAAACAAGCATCCTGGGACCGGTTTCGGGTTCATAACCCTCGTCAGCCAGGCTATCTTGAATACAGTGGCAAAGTGAGCAAGGGACCCACGTCTGGGCATACCCTGCCAACTTAGGGCGAACAAAGCGATACCAAAGGGGATGATGGACGGAGCGTTAGAGCAAATCAAACACTCACCCCTAGTCAACTGATCTGGGTTTAATCCATCATAATTTTTTAGCTCACTCCACCACCCCAGTTCAGACATGGCCATATGCAAATCAGTCTGACCCTGTGCCTCATGGGAACAGTCAAGGCACAGGGTCAGAATGATTTGCATATGGCCATGTCTGAACTGGGGTGGCAGAGTGAGCTAAAGAACGGTGATGGATCAAACCCGGATCTGTTGACTGGGTGTGAGTGTTTGATTGGTTCTGATGCTCCGTCCATCACCACCCCCTTTTGTACCGCTTTGTTCGCCATAAGTTGGCAGGGTATACTCAGACGTGAGTCCCTTGCTCACTTTGCCACTGGATTCAAGCAAGCCTGGCTGAAGACGGCTGAAATGCCAAAAACCGGTCCTAGGAAGCTTGTTTCTGGTCCAGGAAAGGCATGGCTTGGCAGTTCGGGCTGGACTGTTCTCATGAGGCACAGGGTCAGACTGATTTGCATATGGCCATGTCTGAACTGGGGTGGCAGAGTGGGCTAAAGAACGGTGATGGATCAAACCCGGATCTGTTGACTGGGTGTGAGTGTTTGATTGGTTCTGATGCTCCGTCCATCACCACCCCCTTTTGTACCGCTTTGTTCGCCATAAGTTGGCAGGGTATGCTCAGACGTGAGTCCCTTACTCACTTTGCCACTGGATTCAAGCAAGCCTGGCTGAAGACGGCTGAAATGCCAGAAACCGGTCCTAGGAAGCTTGTTTCCGGTCCAGGGAAGGCATGGCTTGGCAGTTCGGGCTGGACTGTTCCCATGTGGCACAGGGTCAGACTGATTTGCATATGGCCATGTCTGAACTGGGGTGGCAGAGTGGGCTAAAGAACGGTGATGGATCAAACCCGGATCTGTTGACTGGGTGTGAGTGTTTGATTGGTTCTGATGCTCCGTCCATCACCACCCCCTTTTGTACCGCTTTGCTGAAGAAACTACCCGAGGGCCTGAATTGAGAGCGCCTCTTGCCGAAGTCTCAGGGACATAAGACTACACCCCGTCAGTTGTTGGAATTCCTGTGCGAGGAATTCTGCTAGCAGGTGAGGCCTCCGTCGAGTAATCCGGAGCCTCTAGTTCTACAGTGAGGAACGCAGACTGGGAACCTTCGCTGAATCAGTGTGGGCCGCTGCAGCTTAGAGAGAGCTGCCGCCGCTGAGAGCCCGCCTCAATTTGAACCTCCGGAGCCATCGCTGAATCTGTGTGGGCCGCTGCAGCTAAGAGAGAGCTGCCGCCGCTGAGAGCCCGCCTGAATTTGAACCTCCGGAGCCTTCGCTGAATCTGTGTGGGCTGCGCAGCTAAGAGAGAGCTGCTGCCGCTGAGTGACCATGCCTTTGCCACTTTGCATCATTGTGGATTGTCCTGTGGGCCGACGCAGCTAAGAGAAAGCTGCTGCCGCTGAGTGCCCGCACCTTTGCCACTTTGCATCATTGTGATTCGTCCTGTGGGCCGCCGTAGCTAAGAGAGAGCTGCTGCCGCTGAGGGCCCGCACCTTTGCCACTTTGCATCATCGTGATTCGTCCTGTAGGCCGCCGCAGCTAAGAGAGAGCTGCTGCCACTGAGTGCCCGCACTTTTGCCAACTTTGCATCATTGTGGATTGTCCTGTGGGCCGCCGCAGCTAAGAGACAGCTGCTGCGCTGAGTGCCCGCACCTTTGCCACTTCGCAGCATCGTGATTCGTCCTGTGGGCCGCCGCAGCTAAGAGAGAGCTGGTGCCGCTGAGTGCCCGCACTTTGGTCAACTTTGCATCATTGTGGATTGTCCTGTGGGCCGCCGCTGCTAAGAGAGAGCTGCTGCTGCTGAGTGCCCGCACCCTTGCCGACTTTGCATCATCGCAATTCATCCTGTGGGCCGCCGCAGCTAAGAGAGAACTGCTGTCGCTGTGGTCCAGCAGCTTGTTCCCCATTGTCGAGGATTGTCGCTATCATCTCGTGTGCCAGCTTGCCCTGAGTTAGGAAGAAGGGTCCCTATTTGGACATTGGCGCCAGCCATTGCCAACTGGAGACCCCCATTTCTAAAAATGCCTAAGTCAGTCTAGGCAGTAAGTGGACATTATGCTAGTTAGTCTAGGCAGTAAGTGGACACTATGCTAGTTAGTCTAGGCAGTAAGTGGACATTATGCTAGTTAGTCTAGGCAGTAAGTGGACATGGTGCTAGTAAGTCTAGGCAGTACCTGGACATGGTGCTAGTAAGTCTAGGCAGTACGTGGACATGGTGCTAGTAAGTCTAGGCAGTAAGTACACATTATGCTGGTTAGTCTAGGCAGTAAGTGGACATGGTGCTAGTAAGTATAGGCAGTAAATGGACACGGTGCTAGTAAGTCTAGGCAGTACCTGGACATGGTGCTAGTAAGTCTAGGCAGTAGCTAGACATGGTGCTAGTAAGTCTATGCAGAACCTGGACATGGTGCTAGTTAGTCTAGGCAGTAAGTGGACATGGTGCTAGTAAGTCTAGGCAGTAAATGGACATGGTGCTAGTAAGCCAAGGCAGTACCTGGACATGGTGCTAGTAAGTCTAGGCAGTTCCTGGACATGGTGCTAGTAAGTCTAGGCAGTCCCTGGACATGGTGCTAGTAAGTCTAGGCAGTAAGTGGACATGGTGCTAGTAAGTCTAGGCAGTAAATGGACATGGTGCTAGTAAATCCAGGCAGTACCTAGACATGGTGCTAGTAAGTCTAGGCAGTACCTGGACATGGTGCTAGTAAGTCTTGGTAGTCCCTGGACATGGTGCTAGTAAGTCTAGGCAGTAAGTGGACATGGTGCTAGTAAATCCAGGCAGTACCTGGACATGGTGCTAGTAAGTCTAGGCAGTACCTGGACATGGTGCTAGTAAGTCTTGGTAGTCCCTGGACATGGTGCTAGTAAGTCTAGGCAGTAAGTGGACATGGTGTTAGTAAGTCTAGGCAGTACCTGGACATGGTGCTAGTAAGTCTAGGCAGTAAATGGACATGGTGCTAGTAAATCCAGGCAGTCCCTGGACATGGTGCTAGTAAGTCTAGGCAGTACCTGGACATGGTGCTAGTAAGTCTTGGTAGTCCCTGGACATGGTGCTAGTAAGTCTAGGCAGTAAGTGGACATGGTGCAAGTAAGTCTAGGCAGTACCTGGACATGGTGCTAGTAAGTCTAGGCAGTAAGTGGACATGGTGCTAGTAAGTCTAGGCAGTAAGTGGGCATGGTGCTAGTTAGTCTAGGCAGTCGCTGGACATGGTGCTAGTAAGTCTAGGCAGTAAATGGACATGATGCTAATCAGCCTCTACAGTAAGTAGATTGGATGCTACATTTTGGTGCATATCTGAAAAACTTCACACTTTCTATAAAAAGAGATCAAAGAGTGTAAATAGGCCAGTGATGGAAATAAAAGAGTTGGGAAAGAAAAATGAAGAATCTGAAAGGGAACTGCCTGGTGTTTATGGCGTCCCCGGATTAACTCCTAAGCTAAACAATAACCACTGGGCGCCTGAGTGCTCTCCCAGTCACTTGTTCAACATATGGAAACCAAACAGCCATGCGCATATTTAATTAACTATTATGGCTGTATTTTGCATAAGGCAGATTATCACAACTTCATGACACATTTGCAGAGCAGAATATGTTAGAAAAATGCATTTTAATGGGTCAGAGTTATTCACTTGTTGCATGTTTAATAACACGTTTTCGAATCAAAATGAAAAGGGCTCTGCATTGAAATTACGTGGAAATTACACACCCAGAGAGGCAGCTTGGGTTAGTGATGCCTCCCTTCTGCTGAAGCTCTTGTTTGAGGAGCGGGGGTTGTTAGAAGCGTGGTTTTTGGGGCGCCTTAGTGGCTCCTACATCTGCGTGCGCTGGGCACTGGTCGTGACCCTGCTGTTTCTGTGCACTACTGCTGTAGCTGTTGTCTGTGTGAGGGAAGCGTAGCTCGCACTGTTGCACGGTTGCTCCTGTGCTGTGTGTGAGGGGGAAGCTTGCGCTTCTGCGCTTTTGTTGAATTTGAAAGTACTAGGAGATCTAAAGATTTTAAACAAAATATAAAGTTGTTACTATATGTCTGCCGGACGCAGAGGCCATTCACCTAATTCGTGCAAACTCTCCGGAGGTGCAGGTGTGGAGGGGGTAGGTAGGGCGTAAACTAATGAGGTTTGTGCTTTTGAGACTTCCTTGACAGCTCTGGTACTGCTCTCTGTGGATAGATACAGATGAGTAGGAGGCAGTGGCGCGTGCGGCCACAGTCACGTGAACATCTAGGTGCAGAAAGTGTCCTCCGTTTGCACGGCCGCAGGTCCGCGATAGAAATGAACCTCCGGGCTCCTGGCGCCTCTACATCGATGGGGAACCATAGTTACTGCCATTTTATTTCATGAGAACCAGTGATATTGCTAGAAGCACAATTGAGATTTTGGCACTTTTAATTTCCTACAGATAAGATAACTAACGTACAGGCAGATCCTATGTTTTGTCCAGGATCACACAGTGTGTTCGAATTGAAACTGTATCATTCGAGTGCAGTCCTCTTGTTCCTCATCATAAAACTTTGCCGGTAGATGAAATGTTGCTACATTCACTGCACCCAGTGTGACTGCTTCCTGTGGTGGGAGAGCTGTACAGTGGGGTTTGGGGGAGGGGATCTTGAACCCTTGACGTAGACTAGTCTGTGAAGGTCCCCAAGTCTATAGTCCAAGGTGTGCTGAAGCTGTGTACCCTGCACTCTCAAGGTCTTACCTCCGTGTTTCTTCCTCCTGATTTTGGTCAGGATTAGTAGCTGAATGAAGCTTTAATGACCGGTTGGCATATATATATATATTCACTGAAAAAACCATGGGTTTCACACACGTTATAGTTAGGAATTAGCATTTAAAAAACCTTAGAAATTCAGTGAAAAAACCATTGGTTTCACACATGTTATAGTTAGCTGGACATTTTACTCGTAAAAAACCAATGAAATTGCCCCGTTATAGTTAGTTCAGCTAACTATAACTCGCGCGCCCGCAATGCACTGCTGATGACGTCACATATTACATCACTCATGACATGGTCAGTGACATCACTCATGACATCACTGATGACATCTCAAATGACATCACTGATGACCTCACTGATGACATCATCCAGTGAATGTGTGTTTTTCTGAAAATTAAATATGTTTTATATATGTATATCTCGAGGTCGATGGAAGAATAAATGGGTATATAAGTGTCTAAATGGATGATTTGTTTTTGAAAAATTGATTGTGTAACTGACTGATTAAGTGTATCATAGTGAATACATGGCTTAGTGAGTAATGTTTAAATATGTAAATATCTGTATCAGTCTCTCACTTTGTGTATAAGTGGCTGCATGGGTTGGTGAGTAGCTACATGGGTGTTTATATAGGTTATTAGTTGGTTTTTTGAGTATCAGTCTGAGTGTTTGCATGGTTCGGTGGGGGGTATGACGTAGTGCATAGGTGCATGAATGAGTGACTCACTGTTTGTATGTGTTGAACACAGTATGTGTGCAGGACTGTATGGGTGGATGAGTGTGTGTATGGGTGTGTTAGAGAGTGAATGACTGTCTCAATAGTGTCTTTATGAGTAACTACATATGTTTTAAACTAGTATATGTGACTATTGGTGTATATATGTGAGTATATGTGAGAGTCTTAGATTGAAAGAGTTCCTGTATGAATAAGTATGTGTTTCTATAAGTGATTGTTTAAAAGACTAAGTATGTGTAAGTTTCTGTAGAAGTAAGTGTGGTGGTGTGTGTATAACTGTATATGCTAGTAAATGTATGTTTGATTCTTTATTAGCATGAGTGACTATGTGTGTGAGTAACTCTGTGGATGAGTGGCATTGTGTAACAGGATGTATAGGTGTATGAGTACATATGATGAGTGAGTACATGTATGAGTGACTGTATTGGACTGTTGGTGAATGAGTGGATGTTTATGTGGATCTTAGAATTACTGAAGAGGTTGTTGTAACTGTTATTGGTATGTCCATTGTTTTTGTTAATTTTACTCTCTATTTTTGAATGTGTGTGTCAAAGGTGATATTAGGGTGAGAGGAGGTCTGCCACTCTATCACAAGGATGATGTCATCAGTGAGGTCATCAGTGATGTCATTTGAGATGTCATCAGTGATGTCATGAGTGATGTCACTGACCATGTCATGAGTGATGTAATATGTGACGTCATCAGCAGTGCATTGCGGGCGCGCGAGTTATAGTTAGCTGAACTAACTATAACGGGGCAATTTCATTGGTTTTTTACGAGTAAAATGTCCAGCTAACTATAACATGTGTGAAACCTATGGTTTTTTCACTGAATTTCTAAGGTTTTTTAAATGCTAATTCCTAACTATAACGTGTGTGAAACCCATGGTTTTTTCAGTGAATTTCTAAGGTTTTTTAAATGCTAATTCCTAACTATAACGTGTTTGAAACCCATGGTTTTTTCAGTGAATTTGCAAGGTTTTTTAAATGCTAATTTTTTTTTTATTCTTTAATTTTTTCTTACATATTTTTAATTTAATTTTCTTACTTTTTTTAAAGACTATGCTTAAATTTTTAAAATTCTTTAATATGTTTTTTTTAATATATTTTTTAAAATAAACATGTAAAATTTATTTGCAGTACTTTTTTTTTTTTTACATTTTTTTTTAGTACGCGTACCGTAAGCTCACGGTAAGCGTACGGTTTACGCAACGTCCGTAATCTTTCTACGCTGCTTGCGTATAGTTACGCACTTTGCGTAGCCGCGCGTACTGCGCGTGGGACGCGTGCGCGCTTACGCCACACGCGCACGTTACGCGGAAGTGTCGGGAAGTGACTGTTATGCGCATGCGCGCAAGCGCGTGTCTTTTTTACGCGCATGCGCACTTTTGCCGTAAGCGTACCGTAAGCGTACGGTAGGTCATGTGATCATGAAACACAACTTTTGATTGGTTGAAACTACTTTCAGTTCTAGAACTCTCCTACACCACACCCATTCCCCTCATTTCTGCTTGTGATCCCTTGGGAGAAGGAGCTGGTTTGTCTTTGGGATACGATGGCAGAACAGCAGAGCCCTTCTGAGAGTGAGGCTAGCACCAGCAGCACTGTCTTGAGGCAGAGAGCGAGGAAACAAAAGCCTTCTTATGTTTGGGATTATTTTACTTTTCCTGAAGGCCAGCAAAAGGTGAATGCACCCTTAGTTACTTGCAGGCTGTGTGAGCGTGTACTTTCTAGAGGTAATCCTGACAGGAAGTATTCCTTTGGGAATCACACCATGAAGAGACACCTCCAGGATGTACACAGAAGGACACATGGTCATCTTTTTGGAGGTAACTCTTCAGAAAGACGAGCCAGTACATCCACAGCAGCTCAGCCTGGACCATCATCTGCAGGGCTGACTCCTTCTTCTGCAGGTCAGGTGAGCCCTTCATCTGTGGGGGGAGAATCTCCTTTTGCTGGCCCTCTGGAAATGAACCCTCGTTTTCGGAAGGTTGATATTCATTGCACATTTTGTAAAGATCTAATTTGCCATAGGGAGACCAGTGTTTCCCTAGTGAACAACAAAATAGATCAGCACATTTGTCGCTTTGAATGATTTTCCCATGCTTCCTTTCCTCTGTCCCTGCATGAACACAACGGTTCTTTTAAGAGCCAACCTTATCTTTTATCTTTTTTTTACATATGTTTTTAAAAACTTTTTTTTATTTTTTTTTTACCGTACGCGTACGGTGCGCGTACTTTTTTTTTTTTTTTTTTTTAAAACACTAAAAATCATTTATGACATTACATTGACCTTGAGAGACTACAATTATTATTATTGACTTACCATACTCACTGAAAAAATATTTATTCATTTCTTTTTTTAAAAAATAGTTTTAAAAATGTTTGTAGTTTTCGTAAATTTTCTATATCTATCTGGAAAAAAAGTAAAAAGTATTAATATTTTTAAAACTTTTTATAATACAGTACACATATTTACATTTTTTCCCCAAAAATATTTTTGCCTTATTTTTGCTGTTTTCAGAATATATTGCATTTCACTATAAATTGTGAAAGCAATTGCATTCATCATTTTACAGCGGGCAAAAAAAAATACCAATCACAAAGATTGTATTAAAAAAGCCCTGATTCTTTTTTTACTTAAACTTAACATTATAGAAATGCATAATATTGTAAAAAAATATCATCTAATACCAATACTTATTCCTTTAAAATACCGTCTGATATGTTTGTTTCAGAAGTATAATCACAATATTATATCTCAAATAACTCCAAAAAACATCTGATTTCATTTCCTTTAGGCCAAATAGTAATTTTAAATTTTTGTTTGGATTAAATTACCAACGGTAATCCAATAAAATTCTAAAGTTTAATTTGTCCAGATCTCACCGATTCTCTGTAACATTTTGGTTCACGAAAATTTATTGATTAATTTATTTAGTCCACAATAGAATTGGTTACTTTTCCACATGGCCAAATAGTAATTTTTTTAATCATTTTTGAAAAAATTTCCAATGGCAGTCCAATAACATTCCAAAATATAAAATGTGCAGAAGTTACCGATAATCTCAAAATTATTGGTTTTTCTAAATTTCATTAAAAATTAAAAAAGTCCACATTACAATTGGTTATCTTTCCATTAGGCCAAATGCTAATTTAAAAATTTTTTTTTTTACAAAATTGCAATGGTAATCCAGTAAAATGGTAAAATTGTTTTGTCCAGATCTTGCCAAGTCTCTCTAAAATTTAGGTTTCAGGAAGATTAGATATGAATTTGCTAAATCAAAAGGCAAACGTTGTTTGAAAATCAATTGAGAATCATTACACAGTGTCCAGCCTTTTTCACATTTAAGATAAACTGTGTAATGTCCAGAAGTAACAGTAGGTCCATCATGGAAAATTATTGCAACAGTTACAAAAGTTTTTCCTGAAATTGATAATTGCTGTCCTGTAAACTTCTTTATTAAAGTATCCAATTTTGAACCATCAGCTCTACATCGTTGCATCATTAAAATTACATACTCTCCGTATTCCTTTAAAATTAATGTTGAAAACATGTCAGAATTACACTCACCACATTTCATGCTATGATTAGCATCTTTAACTAATTTTGCAAAAGTGACTGTTTTACTCTCTGGCAATGTCAAATAAATAAACCTTTCATTATCAACAATAGAGCCACTTATATTATAACAATTATCACAACTATGTTCCCATTTATAAGAGAGACCAAAAAAAATGTCAATGGGAACTCCTTCTTCTTCCACTACCTGAAGAAAATACATCAAAAATTCATGTGCATCTTGCTGTTCATTTTGAGAAAACTGTGTTCGTCCTGAACATACATCTAAAAGTTTTCTAATGTCAGTAGCACTTTCTATTTGAGTTTTATCTTTACTCAGCTTTTGAAAAAGGAGACTCAGCTCTGAACAGAATCTTTTTCCCTGATTTACTATTATCTGCTCTTGCAAACTTTCCAGATAAAATGCAACATTCAGCACTACATTTGCGTAGCAGTTGACACCAGAGCTATTTTCAAAATGACATCCTACAACCTGTTCTTCATTTTCCTTTTTTTTTTCGCTTGCAATTACATCACTCCTCTTTTTTTTCCTCTTCTCTACATCTTCACTACAGATATTCTCATTTTTCCTTTTACGAGAAACTACACGTTTCTCCAACACAGGATACTGACCTAAATGAGGAGCATAGCTTCTTCTTAATCTATTATACTCCTTTACACAGTTTGTATCAGCACTAACTTTTGATTCTTCAAAGTCTATCATGAATAAACCTGATAATGTTTTGACTCGTGACAAAGCAACATATGCCATACCTTCTTTGAACACAGTTGAACCAATGTTCACAAATGCACAATCTACAGTCAATCCTTGAGACTTGTGAATAGTTACAGCATATGCTAGAGAAAACGGAAACTGCTTCCTACGTACATATAAGTCTTTCACAAGCATAAAACGAACTGTACAACGACAAATATCTTTAACTTCATCTATCTGATCAAATTTTATTTTTAAACATTCAATTCCTTCTTTTTTCTGATAATTAATAAAACCCACAACTCTTCCCATCGCTCCATTAACTAAACCTTTCTCAACATCCAAATTTCTCCTTAAAAACACTCTACAGTTCATGCAAACATATAGATTTTTTTCTAATCCAGCTGTTTTGGAGATGTTCTTCTCTAGTGAGTCCAATTTATTTTTCAGTTTGCCTGTTACTGTGACAGTAATTCTTCCATCCTCAATTTTTTCCACTGCTTCCAATTTCCTGATCTCTTCCTTTTCCAATTTCAAAAGCTCCTCATTGAATATTGAGCATTCACGTAGAGTTGGCATTAAGCAGATGACACTTTTGTTTTCTGCAATGTTCTTGTATATCTTCTCTGCAACTATTTCTTGCTTTGGAAATAAATTATGTAGCAGCCGACTCTGTAATGCTTTTTTGCCAACTTCTGTCAGTAGTCCAATCCTGATATCTTTCAGAATACTTCCATATTCTTCATCGTTTGCTTGCCTCATATTAGTTGTAAGTTCCTTGTACTCAAAGAAGGACCAAATATTTGTATTTCCGATGCTTCCCAATGACTTCTTCGTGTCTTCATGTGTCACAGTATTAAACACTGGTTGTCCTTTAACTGGAGTAAGTTGCAAAAGATCTCCAAAAACTATGACGTGTTTTCCACCAAATAACACGTCATAGTCTGTCTTCAAAATTTGCTGCATTCTTAAATGCACAAAGGCAAGCATTAAGTTTGATACCATGCTCACCTCATCAATAATGAGAACTTGCATCTTCTTCAATACTCGTGAAACTTCCAAGGATGCTTCTCCAGTTAGCTTGTTGAATTGTATTTTGTTCTCATGCTCCACTGGTAACATTAGCAAACGATGTAAGGTGATTCCTTTTATGTTATATGCTGCTAACCCAGTTGGAGCAGTAACCACACAAGACAAAGTAGAATCCGTTTTTTGCTTTAGGTAGCTTCTGATGACTTTAATTAGGAAACTTTTTCCAGTGCCAGCTTGTCCGCTTACATACATCCTGATTGGATGAAATGATGTGCATGAGCACTCTTTTTTTACATGTAGAAATCCGTGATCAATTTTGTTTCTGATCTCTTCATAAATTTGTTGCTGCTCTTGATTCAGTTGTCTTTCCAAATTTTCTAAGTCTATAAATTCTTCTTGAGCATGATTCATAGCCGTTTCCACTTCATTCATGGCTATTGATGCTTCATTTTCAACGATTGGTTGTCCTAGGGGATCTTGACTGTGTGTTCCTGAACTTTGGCTGTCCTGAGAACTGTCTCTAGCTATTTCTGCTGCAATTGTAGTTTCCTGTTCAATTTCTTCATTTAACATTTGCAGATAAGTTGTGAATGTATTGCATTGTATGCTGTCTTTGCAAGCATTAAATGAATCCTCATAGCTTTGAAATTCTCCCAGTAGTTCATCCTCTGTACGCCATGGTTTAAACAACTGTAAAAGAGCCAAGTAGTAAAATTCTTTCTTGTCGGTAGTGTCGCAACTCAGCTTCCGGTGATTTATCAAACTTCCTTTGGTTTGCTTCACCAAACATCCTTCTTCACCAACAACTTTATATTTTCCATTATTAATGTCTTCTGCAGCTTTTCGTGAATAAATGTAGTTCTGCAACACTTCATAGAGACACATGTTCTCCAGATGATGACTTCTCTTGGGATAATATGTGTCCAACATGTTTGTTTTCAATATATCTGTACTTTCTGGGTCATTCTCGACCAAATATTCAATTTCTCCTACAGATTTTAGTACCCGATTTCTCATTGCTGCAAGGCCTAAACTTGCCCAAATTATTCTTCTTGACTTCGAGTAGAGACTTGCAGAAGATAACCTATCTGAACATTCGTAGGATCCAATTTCTCGATGCGATAACATCTTCAAACTGAAACTGTACAGCTTCTTACTGACAGTCTTCTCGTGAGAAATCTCTTCCCACATTTCCTTTAATTCTGTTTTTTCTGATTTCGTAATGTAAGACGTTACATATCGTGCAACAGCAATGGAATTGTCAGCTACATACTGTATATCCATGTTAGCGTTCCACATGGATAAAATGACTGGGTTGTAGTCATTTATATTTTTTGATTCTTCTTTTCTTTTAAGGTTGTAGGTATTCTTAGGTGATTTTCTTGTGATAGTATGTCTCACAGCTGACATAAAACTGTTTACTCTTCCATTTGAAAGAACAGGTCTAGGAAATCCAAATCGACATTTAGTGTAGTATTTTTCTTTGCTCTTGTATTTCCGTCGACAGTATTTTCCACACCGATGACTTTGGAAACGTAAAACTTGCTCCTTTAACTTGTTCTCTTCTGTGCTTTTTGGTATACCACATGTTGCATATTCTTCAATGTAAGATAACACTGCTTCATCAGTATCTGTTCCAAACTTTGGGGCATCCTTGATCCACAACAGCATATGAATATGAGGAGCACCTCTTGCCTGGTACTCTTTTCTCCAAAAGAAATCCACTACTTCTCCAAGGGGTGGATTTTTTTTATTGCAGATGAAGGACATCATAGCCTCAAATCTATGATTGAAATATCTGCAAACATTAACCGGATCCAATGAGCACAGTTCTCCTGCTGTCTTGTATTCGATGTTTTTAATGTTTGAATTGGCCTCTCGTAGAAAATCCAGTAAATCATCCCAAGCGTACTCGGCACAGCTTAGGGTAAGGAACCATGTTGGTGTTCCTAAATTGCGTAACATGCATTTCAGTTCACCATGGCGTCGGTACCAATATTCATTTGTCCCACGCTGACAAGCCATCAGATTGATCAGTTGTGTTTCCAAATGATCATCTCGGTGCTGCACTTTCTCCATAAAATCCTTAGCAGACACATTTTGTAAATGTACTCCACTTTTTAAAATGTGATTTACTGCATAAGACAGTGCAGACAAGTCGCTTTCAAATAAAAGATGGAACAAATAAGGAATACTTTGTCGAAATCTGGGATCTTCAGCATATAGTCTTGTAGTCCGATACTCTGAAGCTGGAATCTGTTCTGGACGTTCATCGTATCGTCCTCCTTTTCCTGTAGGAAACAGCTGGGGAAAACATCGAGCTTCCAAGCTCTCCTCCCATACACTCACGGGAGTTCCTTTTGCTTTCTTCATCTGAAAGAGATCAATATTGTCTCCCATAACTTCTTTCGAATGAAGAGGATGTATGCTAAAATGTTCATAAATTTCTTCTTCCTTTGTCTTGTCCACTTTTTCAATTTGTCCAGTTGGTGTTTCTGTGTCTTCTTGAAAATCTTCGTCTTCTTCTTCTTCTTCTATATAAATTGATTCATACCATTTGTTATTTTTTTTCAAATACAAATTTGCTCTTTGTACTTTCCGCACATCTACCAGCTCCTGCCAAATCTTCTTATTCTTTGTAGGTACACCATTAACCAGAATAATTAATGGTTCAGTTTCCAAAGTATCCGCATCAATAGTTTCCATATTTTTTTTCAAATCCAAGGGCAAATACACCACTCTACCTTTTAAACCTCTCAGTAAATCTGAAGGAGGTAATTTACCAGTTTTGGGCTCCATACGTACTATGGTCTGGAACGGATGAACACATTGAATGAGTATAGACTCATATGTATTTAATTCAGAAAGTTCAGCAGGAATAGCATCCAATTCTAAATTATTATGTACAGCTCTGGTCGGCATTCTATTTTCCTCTAACTTGTTGTAACAGTATTTACAAATACGCTGATCTTCACCCAATTCAAAACAATTTTCAAGAAATATATATGTGGCAAAATCCTTCCACTTATAATTATCTTCATTTTCACTCTTTCTGTAGAGATCAACATTCCTAGTTTGTTTTCTATAATGAGTTCTGCGGCAACAAATACAAGTAACATTTGGTCTTTCATTAGAGACTATTGCAAATTTTGTTATGTGATCATTAAATGTCTTACTTACAGAAGGTTCTACATTCTCTTCCACTTCTTCCTCATTTACTGTGTCCTTCTCTGCACTGTTTTGTTCAGGACCAAAGTAACAAAACTGAATTTCATCAACAACCTTCTCTACATCTGATACCGTTCCTCGGAACAGAGCCCTATTCAATTCATTTAACTTTATTGCTGGACTTTTGGCAAAATACAACCGTCTCACAAACTTTCTCATTTCAGTATGATGAACAGCCAGCATCCTAAAATGATGGAAAACACTATTGCACACTTTTCTAGATAGACAAGCCAGAGAATGACCCTGCAAACCAGTATTCTCTCTCACTCTGCATGGATCCAGACTTTGAAGCACCTTAATCTTCTGTTTTACACTTTTTTTACTATATTCTCTTAGAAACTCTCGAAATCTGTCAATAGATTCCTGACGCACAGTGCAAATACTACTACAATTCCAAGTGTACACTGGGGCTTTAGGACGTCTCCCCATTGCCTCATCTGCCATCACTTGTACCTCATCTCTTGGAACCATTATCTCCTTCTCCATTATGCAACCATTTTTTACTTCGTATGAACGACCTCTGGTGTCAACTGCATGCAGCAAACTATTACTTTGAAAATAGCTCTCTTCATTAAAAAAAGGTTCACTACTTGAACTATGCATCCACTTTCCTAAAAACACTTTACAAAAGTTTGTTCTGTTCACTACTCTTTTGCTTTTGCTTTGTGATTTCAGTACATTAACCATTTTATCTAATGTACGCATCCTATTCAAAATTAATATGAATAGTTTCCTTTTTAATTCTAATGCCTTTGCTGCAATGGCTTCAATTTCTTTTTTTCTCTTGTAATATTTTGCCTTTTGCTTATATTTCTTCACATCCTTTATCAAATTGGACATAACTCTTCTCTGAAACATTTTTCTACGTATCTCTTTAAACGCTGTTTTTCTGTTTATGTAAAACTTTTCAGTTGCAGAAGGTATATTTGCATTAACTAAATTCTCAATTTTTTCCTTTTCTCTTCGTTTTGTTACATTCTTTCCAGGACAGACATTTTGTACATTTTTCTTTGTTTTGAATATTTTTTTAAGAAATTGTTTTTTCTGCTTACCAGAAGATTTTTTCTTTTTCCCAACATGAGCATCTTCTACTAACTTTGGTCCTCCAGTTGTCTTCAAATATAGTTTTTTTTTAAGCGTTTTTTGAACTCTAGATTTTGTAGGCATCTTAAATTTTGTTCACTGTTCTTCAGCAATACCTGAAAAAAACTAAAAAAAAAATCCTTTATTGTATTTAAATATATTACTACATTTCTTTTCACAATAGTCACAAAACGAAATTTCTTTGCCAATTTGAATGCACACAAACTGCTCTTTTTTTTGGGCAAGTGAAAATCACTTTTACAAACTGTCACATTATGAAACCACTTTTCAGATTTTTTAAAAAGCCCATGTCCAGAGTGCTACACTCCAGCAAGGGCAACCAGCCTTAGTGAAGCTGAATGTATTTGCATTACAGACTGAAACCTGAAAACCCCACTCGCTTGTAAATACTGTGCATGACTATACATGGCAAGCACATGGGTGTGTGCTAAGACTCTGCTTCTTCCCCCAAAAATTCGCTCCCCCTTTCCATCTAATGCAACTGTGAAATCACCAGAGCAAGACGCAATAAATCTCTGCCTATAATTCCTCTCTGCACACAGAGTCATGTTTTCACATTAGTCCCAAAACGAAATTTCTTTGCCAATCTGAAAGCACACTTACTGCTCTTTTTTTTTTCGGGGCAAGTGAAAATCACTTTTTACAATTGGAAATCACTTTTACAGACTGACACATTATGAAACCTTTTTTTTTTATTTATTTAAATGCACATGTCCAAGCTGTTTTTTCAGACCACCTCCATGTGTATTCTCGGTGACTGCCTACACTCCAGCAAGGGCAACCAGCCTTAGTGATGCTGAATGTATTTGCATTACAGACTGAAACCTGAAAACCCCACTCGCTTGTAAATACTGTGCATGACTATACATGGCAAGCACATGGGTGTGTGCTAAGACTCTGCTTCTTCCCCCATTAATTCGCTCCCCCTTTCCATCTAATGCAACTGTGAAATCACCAGAGCAAGACGCAATAAATCTCTGCCTATAATTCCTCTATGCACACAGAGTCATGTTTTCACATTAGTCCCAAAACGAAATTTCTTTGCCAATTTGAAAGCACACTTACTGCTCTTTTTTTTTTCGGGGCAAGTGAAAATCACTTTTTAGAATTGGAAATCACTTTTACAGACTGACACATTATGAAACCTTTTTTTTTAATTTATTTAAATGCACATGTCCAAGCTGTTTTTTCAGACCACCACCATGTGTATTCTCGGTGACTGCCTACACTCCAGCAAGGGCAACCAGCCTTAGTGATGCTGAATGTATTTGCATTACAGACTGAAACCTGAAAACCCCACTCGCTTGTAAATACTGTGCATGACTATACATGGCAAGCACATGGGTGTGTGCTAAGACTCTGCTTCTTCCCCCAAAAATTCGCTCCCCCTTTCCATCTAATGCAACTGTGAAATCACCAGAGCAAGACGCAATAAATCTCTGCCTATAATTCCTCTCTGCACACAGAGTCATGTTTTCACATTAGTCCCAAAACGAAATTTCTTTGCCAATTTGAAAGCACACTTACTGCTCTTTTTTTTTTCGGGGCAAGTGAAAATCACTTTTTACAATTGGAAATCACTTTTACAGACTGACACATTATGAAACCTTTTTTTTTTATTTATTTAAATGCACATGTCCAAGCTGTTTTTTCAGACCACCACCATGTGTATTCTCGGTGACTGCCTACACTCCAGCAAGGGCAACCAGCCTTAGTGATGCTGAATGTATTTGCATTACAGACTGAAACCTGAAAACCCCACTCGCTTGTAAATACTGTGCATGACTATACATGGCAAGCACATGGGTGTGTGCTAAGACTCTGCTTCTTCCCCCAAAAATACGCTCCCCCTTTCCATCTAATGCAACTGTGAAATCACCAGAGCAAGACGCAATAAATCTCTGCCTATAATTCCTCTATGCACACAGAGTCATGTTTTCACATTAGTCCCAAAACGAAATTTCTTTGCCAATTTGAAAGCACACTTACTGCTCTTTTTTTTTTCGGGGCAAGTGTAAATCACTTTTTACAATTGGAAATCACTTTTACAGACTGACACATTATGGAACCTTTTTTTTTGATTTATTTAAATGCACATGTCCAAGCTGTTTTTTCAGACCACCACCATGTGTATTCTCGGTGACTGCCTACACTCCAGCAAGGGCAACCAGCCTTAGTGATGCTGAATGTATTTGCATTACAGACTGAAACCTGAAAACCCCACTCACTTGTAAATACTGTGCATGACTATACATGGCAAGCACATGGGTGTGTGCTAAGACTCTGCTTCTTCCCCCAAAAATTCGCTCCCCCTTTCCATCTAATGCAACTGTGAAATCACCAGAGCAAGACGCAATAAATCTCTGCCTATAATTCCTCTATGCACACAGAGTCATGTTTTCACATTAGTCCCAAAACGAAATTTCTTTGCCAATTTGAAAGCACACTTACTGCTCTTTTTTTTTTTGGGGCAAGTGAAAATCACTTTTTACAATTGGAAATCACTTTTACAGACTGACACATTATGAAACCTTTTTTTTTTATTTATTTAAATGCACATGTCCAAGCTGTTTTTTCAGACCACCACCATGTGTATTCTCGGTGACTGCCTACACTCCAGCAAGGGCAACCAGCCTTAGTGATGCTGAATGTATTTGCATTACAGACTGAAACCTGAAAACCCCACTCGCTTGTAAATACTGTGCATGACTATACATGGCAAGCACATGGGTGTGTGCTAAGACTCTGCTTCTTCCCCCAAAAATTCGCTCCCCCTTTCCATCTAATGCAACTGTGAAATCACCAGAGCAAGACGCAATAAATCTCTGCCTATAATTCCTCTATGCACACAGAGTCATGTTTTCACATTAGTCCCAAAACGAAATTTCTTTGCCAATTTGAAAGCACACTTACTGCTCTTTTTTTTTTCGGGGCAAGTGAAAATCACTTTTTACAATTGGAAATCACTTTTACAGACTGACACATTATGAAACCTTTTTTTTGATTTATTTAAATGCACATGTCCAAGCTGTTTTTTCAGACCACCACCATGTGTATTCTCGGTGACTGCCTACACTCCAGCAAGGGCAACCAGCCTTAGTGATGCTGAATGTATTTGCATTACAGACTGAAACCTGAAAACCCCACTCACTTGTAAATACTGTGCATGACTATACATGGCAAGCACATGGGTGTGTGCTAAGACTCTGCTTCTTCCCCCAAAAATTCGCTCCCCCTTTCCTTCTAATGCAACTGTGAAATCACCAGAGCAAGACGCAATAAATCTCTGCCTATAATTCCTCTATGCACACAGAGTCATGTTTTAACATTAGTCCCAAAACGAAATTTCTTTGCCAATTTGAAAGCACACTTACTGCTCTTTTTTTTTTCGGGGCAAGTGAAAATCACTTTTTACAATTGGAAATCACTTTTACAGACTGACACATTATGAAACCTTTTTTTTTTATTTATTTAAATGCACATGTCCAAGCTGTTTTTTCAGACCACCACCATGTGTATTCTCGGTGACTGCCTACACTCCAGCAAGGGCAACCAGCCTTAGTGATGCTGAATGTATTTGCATTACAGACTGAAACCTGAAAACCCCACTCACTTGTAAATACTGTGCATGACTATACATGGCAAGCACATGGGTGTGTGCTAAGACTCTGCTTCTTCCCCCAAAAATTCGCTCCCCCTTTCCATCTAATGCAACTGTGAAATCACCAGAGCAAGACGCAATAAATCTCTGCCTATAATTCCTCTATGCACAGAGTCATGTTTTCACATTAGTCCCAAAACGAAATTTCTTTGCCGATTTGAAAGCACACTTACTGCTCTTTTTTTTTTCGGGGCAAGTGAAAATCACTTTTTACAATTGGAAATCACTTTTACAGACTGGCACATTATGAAACCTTTTTTTTTGATTTATTTAAATGCACATGTCCAAGCTGTTTTTTCAGACCACCACCATGTGTATTCTCGGTGACTGCCTACACTCCAGCAAGGGCAACCAGCCTTAGTGATGCTGAATGTATTTGCATTACAGACTGAAACCTGAAAACCCCACTCACTTGTAAATACTGTGCATGACTATACATGGCAAGCACATGGGTGTGTGCTAAGACTTTGCTTCTTCCCCCAAAAATTCGCTCCCCCTTTCCATCTAATGCAACTGTGAAATCACCAGAGCAAGACGCAATAAATCTCTGCCTATAATTCCTCTATGCACACAGAGTCATGTTTTCACATTAGTCCCAAAACGAAATTTCTTTGCCAATTTGAAAGCACACTTACTGCTCTTTTTTTTTCGGGGCAAGTGTAAATCACTTTTACAGACTGACACATTATGAAACCACCATGTGTAACTACAACAAAAACAATTCCCATTTCTATTATTCATTTCTTAAGTTACCACATACATCCCCTCTCAAACTGTAAACTCACCTTTAAAATTAGTTAGTTGTGAAAGAAATGTGACACTCAAACAGCAGATTATCAGAGCCAGGATCTCTGTTGTGTTCACCTCTCTCCTCTCAGCAGAACCAGATAATGGAAAACTTTCCCTCTTTTTTTCCACACATATACTTGTAAGTTTCAAATCTCAGTGCTTCCCCCTTTTTTTCAAATGTAATCACACATTTCTATTGGTTGAAAACCAACCCTTTTCCAAAAGTACCCTTCCCCCAACTTGACTTCTGCCTAGTACCCTTCCCCCAACTTGACTTCTGCCTGCTACCATAGCAACAGCTCATGGAACACTGCTGTGTGCAGTTAGGTCAGAAGTTTGCCAAACAATGTTTCAATTCCACAGAGCAAGAGTGCTTGACTTTTCAAACCTTACAGCAAATCCATAGTACTGTTCTTTGGTTACACATTTTTTTGTACCAATACAAAACATGCTTCTATTAATTTACACATACAGCCTAGTTTTTTTTCTAGAATGGTATGAAACAGCCAATCAGTTCTTTTTGTTTTGGAAAAAATATGTATGCCTCCATTTCCAAACTGTCTTTCTTTTCATATTAGGGGGGTGGCCTAGTCTGAAGTTAACTAGGACTGCAATATGCACAGCTGTAAATGTTTCAAGCATTTAATTCATTTCACATGGAATAAACAATAATCATATTCAATTTTTTTCATATGAATTTACACAGTATACATCATCATTCAATATGTGTACATTTATACAGTGATAAACACAAGTAACTGCTTAATTAACGTTCCAAAAACCCAATGCATTTCGGGACATTTGTGGTCCCTTCGTCAGGGGTAAACTGTTGGAAAAGAAAGGAGAGTGTATATCAGAATCTGCACTTGCGTGAGCAGAAGGTTGTATTTTAAACTTAAAATGAGGTATACGATACCTTTGGATAATTCGCATGTGTTACGTGTTCATATTCTGGGGAAAGAGTTCAAAAGATAAAGATATGAGAAGAACTGATCTCTCTCTTAATTGGTGATAATAAATGATGCAAGGGACCCCGATTTCGTACCTGATTAGTTGTGTGATTTTACACGATTTTCAAGTTGCAGCGAAAAGAATCTACAGAAATAAAAACTGGGTGTTAACTCCGCTATGTGAGGTAATGTACCTTAGTACGCTGAATGTTTAAAACGAAGCTCACCTTGATAGCCTTAGTTCAGGTGGCGGTGAAAACCGTTACTGAAGCTGGATGTTACCGATCTGAAAATAAAGGACGAAACCTTATATTCCAGTCAAATCCGCTAATCTGAGCCCATCAAAATGCGGGCATATGAAAGAATGTGCTTACCGATTCAGAAAGTTCGTTGCGGAGTTTGTAGCCACGAGCGCTCTCGGTCGAGGTTTGTTGCTCGTTAGTTTCAGGTGAGTTTATAGTCACGCTCTGAGCGTGGGCGTAAAGACTAAAAAAAGACTGTGAAGAAACCTAGTTTTGAAAAAAAGACTCAGGTACTACCTGTAACATCGGTGCGAGTTTTATAAAATCTAAATGAGCTTTTTTTAAGAAAAATATATATGTAATCTAAATCAAAAGTAGAATAACCATGAAACCTCCTTGAGAAATTCAAAAAAAGTTTCCGAAGTAGAATAAAGGCGCTGCGAGCGTACTGACTGGGAAACGAGTCGTTTGTCAATAAAGTTGTGAAAAAATAAGACCTAAACACCGATGTTTGGTGAATATCATTGCAAGTAATGAGGTTTGATGGGTAAAATTGTGTGACCGCCAGAGTCTAAATTACCTAGCTTCATGAAATAGTGTGAATGGGCGTGATGAATTACAGCAACAATATATAAGTTCAAAACATGAGTGAATGATGCAGGTTGTATAAATTATGTAATCAAATGGAGCGTCACCAATTTCATACAAAACATTATTATAAACAAAGATCAAGTTCTCTATTCTTTTTCTGAGAAAGTTCAAACGTGAGATGCAAATATGTGTAATAATACTTGTTCGTGTAATGTCAGGTAGGACATAATCGTGGGTGAATGCATCTTAGGTATGAATGCTTTCAGGTTGAGTCAGGATCCCGAAGTGGAATACAAATATCGAATTAAAAGAATTGTTATCTAAAAAACAAAAACCAACAAGGACTCAGGAACCAAGTAAAGGCACACAAAAATGCTGGAACTGTACACATTACACATTGCAACAACGTAATCACAGGTGATACTTTATCGCATCCATCCACGGGCCAAAAAATTAAAATTCACAGCAGCACGACATGCAACTCAGAAAATGTCATTTACACCATTAAATGCCCTTGCGGGCTACTATACGTTGGCAAAACTGAGAGGAAAATGAAAATCAGATTGACGGAACATAAAAGCAAAATACGCACTAAAAGTACAACGTCTAGTATAGCGACACATTGGGAGGAATCACGACACCAAATTGCCCAACTGAAATTCCAAATCATTGAAGAAGTACCAAAACATACAGATCGTGATAATTCAAAGTATCTTTTACAAAGAGAGGCATTCTGGATTAAGAAGCTCAAAACTCTTACGCCGCATGGACTCAATGATAAATTCGAGATGGCTTGCTTTCTCTAAAACAATACTCACATTCGATATTTGTATTCCACTTCGGGATCCTGACTCAACCTGAAAGCATTCATACCTAAGATGTATTCACCCACGATTATGTCCTACCTGACATTACACGAACAAGTATTATTACACATATTTGCATCTCACGTTTGAACTTTCTCAGAAAAAGAATAGAGAACTTGATCTTTGTTTATAATAATGTTTTGTATGAAATTGGTGACGCTCCATTTGATTACATAATTTATACAACCTGCATCATTCACTCATGTTTTGAACTTATATATTGTTGCTGTAATTTATCACGCCCATTCACACTATTTCATGAAGCTAGGTAATTTAGACTCTGGCGGTCACACAATTTTACCCATCAAACCTCATTACTTGCAATGATATTCACCAAACATCGGTGTTTAGGTCTTATTTTTTCACAACTTTATTGACAAACGACTCGTTTCCCAGTCAGTACGCTCGCAGCGCCTTTATTCTACTTCGGAAACTTTTTTTGAATTTCTCAAGGAGGTTTCATGGTTATTCTACTTTTGATTTAGATTACATATATATTTTTCTTAAAAAAAGCTCATTTAGATTTTATAAAACTCGCACCGATGTTACAGGTAGTACCTGAGTCTTTTTTTCAAAACTAGGTTTCTTCACAGTCTTTTTTTAGTCTTTACGCCCACGCTCAGAGCGTGACTATAAACTCACCTGAAACTAACGAGCAACAAACCTCGACCGAGAGCGCTCGTGGCTACAAACTCCGCAACGAACTTTCTGAATCGGTAAGCACATTCTTTCATATGCCCGCATTTTGATGGGCTCAGATTAGCGGATTTGACTGGAATATAAGGTTTCGTCCTTTATTTTCAGATCGGTAACATCCAGCTTCAGTAACGGTTTTCACCGCCACCTGAACTAAGGCTATCAAGGTGAGCTTCGTTTTAAACATTCAGCGTACTAAGGTACATTACCTCACATAGCGGAGTTAACACCCAGTTTTTATTTCTGTAGATTCTTTTCGCTGCAACTTGAAAATCGTGTAAAATCACACAACTAATCAGGTACGAAATCGGGGTCCCTTGCATCATTTATTATCACCAATTAAGAGAGAGATCAGTTCTTCTCATATCTTTATCTTTTGAACTCTTTCCCCAGAATATGAACACGTAACACATGCGAATTATCCAAAGGTATCGTATACCTCATTTTAAGTTTAAAATACAACCTTCTGCTCACGCAAGTGCAGATTCTGATATACACTCTCCTTTCTTTTCCAACAGTTTACCCCTGACGAAGGGACCACAAATGTCCCGAAATGCATTGGGTTTTTGGAACGTTAATTAAGCAGTTACTTGTGTTTATCACTGTATAAATGTACACATATTGAATGATGATGTATACTGTGTAAATTCATATGAAAAAAATTGAATATGATTATTGTTTATTCCATGTGAAATGAATTAAATGCTTGAAACATTTACAGCTGTGCATATTGCAGTCCTAGTTAACTTCAGACTAGGCCACCCCCCTATTCATATCACGTGCCACGCAAACATAAGGCAATATTGCACGCCTATCGGTTAAACAGTCTATTTTTCAAAACTACGAGTGCGCCCACCACCCGATTTTTTGACGTCTTTTCTTTTCATATTGCCATTCTACTGAAAGACACCTTCTGAGTGCATCCAGTTCTCCTTTGAAGATGTTCACAGTGTGGATTGTAGGGCACAGCTATGTCTTCTGGAGTGAAAAGTTTGCAGAGAAAACAGGTATGGTGAGAGACCTTGCTTTGCCAAATGTAGACATTAAATGGATTGGTCAGAGAGGGTTAAAGTGGCACCAATTGATGCCATTGGTGAAATCCTTCATGCAAATCCAACACCCTGACCTCATAATAGTGCACTGTGGTGGCAATGACCTAGGCACTTTGACTGGGGTAGGTCTGGAAATGCTTATGAAGGACACCTTTGCACAACTGTTTACACTTTTCCCTAAAACTGCCTTTGTGTTTTCCAACATATGCCAAAGGCAAAAATGGAACTGGTCCAATCATTTCTGTCCGCAGATTGACAAAGCAAGAAAGCACGTCAACAAATCTGTTTCTGCTTTCCTCCGTGACTATGGTATGGGTGCCATTTACCACAACAACTTGCGTTATGACATGCAAGACATTTATAGAGGAGATGGTGTGCACTTCAATGATGAAGGGAACAGAGTCTTCCTCTTGAACCTTAGACTCTGCATCGGTACTTACTTGTAGGTACCACTAAAAAAATGACTTCATAAACACAACAGCTCTTTTTAGAGCTCCCTAATTTCTAAACTCTTAATTCGTCATTTCATTTATTCATTTTTATTTTTTTTAACCGTACGCTTACCGTAAGCTTACCGTACGCGTACCCCGTGATTTTTTTTAAAATCAATAAATGTTTTTTTTGTACTTTTCTGTCCTTCTTTGACCCCCTTACAAATGTTAGGGGGTCTGTAACTCTCCTCATTGCCCCCTTTTCTTGTTTTCACTCTTTTTTTTCAGAGTGAAACACAGAAAATGGCGGCCGCCGCTTCCTGGTTTCGGCCGATTCGAATGTTTACTAAGATCTAAGAGCCAATCAGAATCGCGCACGCTACCGTACGCTTACCGTAAGCGTACGGTAAGCGTACCGTAAGCGGGCTCAGATATATATATTGATTTAAAGGCTATTTTCTCAGAATCTACTGAACAGATTTACACCAAACCTACAAAAGGCACTTCCTTGACATAGGGACTACCTCTCTGCCAAATTTTGAGTAATTCTGTTCAGCCGTTCGGGCTGTAGCTCGTTCTAAAGGTCCTATGGAAAAATGCATGGGAAAAACGCGTTTTGGGACCCCCCTTTTATCTCAGCCCCCGCTTGACGGATCCCCCCGAGACTTTCAGGGTAGGAGCGGAGCGTAGCGCCCCACCTATTTTGAGAAATTCGCGAGGATTCGTCGACCGGCGCCAAAGTTATTCAAAATAGAATGTTGAGGTTTTCCTATGGAAACGTGGTCCTAACTATAACTACCTACTGGCGACCGCCAGTAGGTAATATATATATTCTGATCTATAGCCTCCAGTGGCCTCATGTACTGAGCATAGCGCCTTGAATGTGATGCTTGGATCTAGCACAAGAGCTCTGTTGGGTTTGGTGAGATGTGGTGTCTTTATGTTGAATTCAGGAACAATCGCAGTGCCTGGTTCTGGATCCCGAGCGGTTCCTCTATGCCCTTCACTGCTGCGATGTGGACGATACCGCAGAAAAGCAGATCCTATATGTTATGAGCTCGTATGTGGTGCTCTTTACAACTACTGATGTCTGATGACTGAAGGAGAGACTTGGAATCCAACTAATAACTGATAGTTCAGCTCAGGTGGCCATTCAAAGAGCCTCATTCCATATCTCGTAGGCTCCTTCACCAGGGTTGGGTAACTCTCCTTCGTACAGAAGGGGTTTAGATCAGATGGTCGTCTGAAAGGTCTCATTACACCTCTTGTCTCTCCTTCCTACAGAAGGTAGCTCAGATGTTCGGCGAAGGGTCTGATTGCATCTCTGGTTCTGGATCCCGAGCGGTTCCTCTAAGTCCTTCACTGCTGCGATGTGGACGATAACGCAGAAAAGCAGATGGAATTACCAGCAGTGGCACCCTCTCCTAAAACACGTCCCCGAAGGGCACCAGGCCTTCGGGGAAATCCCTGCTGGAAAAACAGCCACTCTGGGCTGGCCTCCAAACATTTCCTGTATCAATGCAGGGCTCATTCAATCTACTAGACACACAGATCCAGCAGAGGGGACACTCAATCTGCCACTCAGACTTAGATGCAGCCGCCCAACACACATAGACTCACCGCCCATCCACGGACCAGCAGTGCAAACCAGGGGTGGGCGGAACTCGTGGACTTTCACTCCACGGAATTCTGTGGTCACATAAAAACTCAGCGACATTCAGCGGAGTTCTGCCAATGGCCGGAGAATATGCAGCTCACGGTGCAATTTAGCGCCAGTAGCGTGAGCAGTGCTGAAAATCACCATGAATGGCACCATGCTTTGTACAAGAGGGTGCAGCGATTTGAGTTAATTTTGCTGCCGCTCGAGTAGAATATCTACCCAAGCTGCAGCAAAGCGACTTGAACTGCAGCCCTTTGATCGCGACTGCCCACAACCATGCGCGACCACCCTCATTAGAAAATCACGCCAGGGGACTCCAAATCTCACTTGTGTTCGCAAGCTCACATTTTCTGGAGTCTTGCTTGATAAAAATTCTGCCATGCTACGATTGGCGGAATTTGGCCAGAATTCTGCATTAAAGAGTAATGGGGAGTGACCAAAATGTCACCATTTCCGTGGGCGGGACAAAACATTGCACCCGCCCCTAGTGCAAACGCTCCTCAGTCTGCCACCCAAAAGTCCAGCAGTGCTGATACTCATGGACTCACCACACAGCCGTAGTCTTATGGCGTGGAAGACACTCACTCTATTTACCACTCAGACACAGATCCAGCGGCATGGGCACTCATTCGATCTAGCACTCACCCATAGATCCAGCAGCATGGACACTCATTCGGTCTAGCACTCACCCATAGATGCAGCAGCATGGACACTCATTCGATCTAGCACTCACCCATAGATCCAGCAGCATGGACACTCATTCGATCTAGCACTCACCCATAGATCCAGCAGCATGGACACTCATTCGATCTAGCACTCACCCATAGATCCAGCGGCATGGGCACTCATTCGATCTAGCACTCACCCATAGATCCAGCAGCATGGACACTCATTCGATCTAGCACTCACCCATAGATCCAGCGGCATGGGCACTCATTCGATCTAGCACTCACCCATAGATCCAGCAGCATGGACACTCATTCGGTCTAGCACTCACCCATAGATGCAGCAGCATGGACACTCATTCGATCTAGCAGTCACCCATAGATGCAGCAGCATGGACACTCATTCCATGTAGCACTCACCCATAGATGCAGCGGCACAGAAACCCCCACCCATGGTCCTCCGAGACAGCCGCCCTCTCCATTTACTTTGCATATATAATGGTGCTGACACTCACAGATCCACCGTCCACCCATAGACCCAGCGACATGGACACTCAAAGTACCACCCACCCACAGACACCGGTGAAGACCCCACTAAGAGAACTCACCGCCCCTCCCTCAGAGAGCAGCCATGAGACAGCGACGCATGGAGAATAAATGTAAGGCTGCATTGTCCCTTAAGAAGACTCGGACAAGTGTCCAAGAGAACACATGGGGCCAGTTCCCGGTAGCATTAATGAGCATAGACAGTAGTGCGACAGAAGTTATCTTTTACGCACTCTTACACTTTTTTGTGACTCAGAGGCAAAACTTTCAATTCCCTATTGGTAAAAGCGCAGAGAAGGCACAGTCCTTTCTGTTTATTTGTTTATTTTGTTTATGAATATTTCAAGAAAATTCCCATTTTAAACCAATTTTAGACAGTTGAGTCCAGATACAGAAGCATGTGAGAGATGGTGAAACAGTGCTACAGGAGAACTCCAGGACCTGCTCTTACAGGCCTCTGCGGATTGGCTCATGTGAACAGAGATAAAGCGCTCCGAAGACTGCCCAGCGCCAAGAAGCAGGGGAAACAGCATGTACAGCACTAGGTAAAAATATGTAACCACATAGCATTTCCCATCGGAATCAGAAACTGCCAGTTCAAGTAGACTGTTTCCTGCCTACAAAAAACACATATGTACTGTAAACATGACGTGCCATGACCCATGCCAATCTACATGGCTTCGCAGAGCAGATGGAATGTATACATGTATCGCGCCTTAGCTGAGTAAACAGAACGTCACAAGGCGCAGAGCTCTTTTTCTTGTTCACCTGCCTGAGTCTGGGCACGTGAGATACACTCGCCGTATCTCAGAGCTCTCTAGTAGGGGTGGGCGCAATTTGCGTCGTTGCGCTATGCAAAGCTCCGCAAAACGGTAAAAAATCTCCGCGAGCATGCAGAGTTCCGCAAACACGCGGAATTGCTTGTTCTGCCCGTTCACACTGCTTTTTTCCTGTTTGCGAACGCTGTTTGAGTGCTCGGGGGGAAATATCTCGCGAACACGCATTTTGAAAGCGCGAACAAGCAAAAAGTTCAGTGAAGCCACGGATCTCAGAATTTTTGGCAATTCTGCATTCTCCGCGGAACGCAAAATTACCCAAATTCAGGAAGCGGAACGGAATTTACCGCCCAGGCCTACTCTCTACTCTCTTTCGCGATAATCTCTAGCGCCTAGAGGAGATGTAGCTCACTCACAGCCTGGGCTGTATGAAAAGAACTCTGTTCTACCAGTTACATATCTGTTCCTTCACAGCCCGCTGACACATTTAGTTGGTAAGGGCGCTATCATAAAAAATATAGCACCCTTGGCAGGCATAGAGGTGCATACTGGCACCATCAGCGCTCTCTGGACAGTGCCCCACGTCACAGCACCCAGGCTGGAGAGGTGTTAGCAAACAAGCCCGAGGGGGCGTGCAGGTGCATAACGGGAGAACAGGGGCAGGGGGCAGGGATCTACCTGCGGTCCCTGCTCTAACTGAACCGCTTCCGTCCCAAGGTACCGCACACTGAGTAGCAAAGTAAGCGACGCTCTCCTCATCGGGTGTTCTCTACTTCCATAGGCCCTTCCCGCCATCTCTGACCCTCGGCTGCACTGTGTGATCTTGTGCTTATTGAGCAGGCGCGTACCAGGTTCTCCTCTCTCCTGACCCCTTCTTGCTCCCCACAGGCCTGTCTGCCCCACTCACCTGCACCGTCGCATTGCCCTGCTCGCCCTCCTGGCCGAAGTAAAGCATTAGAAAGGCCGTGGTGGGCACCGAGAGTGCCAGGGTGCTCAGCACGGCGCAGGCCACCAGGGCCAAGCTGGGGCCGCAGCGCCTCTCAGTCTTCGTGTCACTCATCTGGGCTGGTGTCCTGAACTCTGTCCGAGGGCAGTGCCACTCAGCTGCGCTGCACCTCGCTTTTAGGTGCAGGAGGGGAATTTTCATGTACCCAAAGCACCCCCCCCCTCCCGCCCCCCACCTCTACACACCGCCTCGGCTTCAAAGGGACTCGGCGACTTCCTGCCTGCTCAGTGTCCCACAGCCCGTGGGGTGTGAGCCTGGGTGGGCAGCAGAGAGCAGGCTGTGTGCGGCATGTCGCACTGGGCAAGGTAAGGTGGCACCGCAGCTCAGTGGGCTCTCGCACGCACCGCAGCTCAGTGGGCTCACTCACGCACCCATCATAGACATGTGTCTGGCACCTGAGGGACACCGGTTCGATTCTCAGCCTGTCTTCCTTCTAAGACCGCTAAAGTACCATTGTCTCGACAGTAATCATTAAGGCCTGTATAATAGCGCCTAGGGACCCTACACGTGGTAGAGCGCGCTATATTAAATAACTAGTGCTTATGCACTATTACTTTAATATCAGATTAAAGGTTATGTTGGCTTCTGGTATAGCGCTGTCTGTATATCACTCACGGCCCCCAAGCGCTACGTGTAGGAAAGATAGAAAGGAATGTCCCACAGAGGGTGGCCATGAGGTAATATGCGATCGTCAGTGAGGGTGAATTTCCTAAAACCGCTTTTCCTAACAGGAGAGGGGGTGTCATCCACGCTGCACCCAGGCTCCTGGGCGGCGGGTAGGGGCAAACGAGAAGGGTGGAGCCAGAGGAGGGCACAAGGAGGAAAAATATGGAGAGCAGAGGATGAGCGGGAAGGATGGAAAAAGAGAGAAAGCAGGACAAGGGGAAGGGTGGAGCATGAGAGGTGGCAGAAGAAAAGGAGGCGCTACCTGTATGAGCAGCAGGAGGCGCTACCTGTATGAGCAGGCCGCCATATTTCGAAGCAAGGGAAGCCATAGTTGAGGGCTGGATCTTGCTTCAGTTGCTAGGATCAGTCGACGTCTCTGAGCAGCTTCTCTCAGGGAGGTCCAGCAGTGCTTGCCCTCTGGGCAGAATCCTGCTACAGAGATACCCCCAGCCGCCTTCTTGCAGTAGGCAAGGTACACTCCTCTCCAAGCAGACCCACAAGGTATCCAGCAGAATATTACAGAGGTATTACAGTGATGTTCCCAGACCAGGGAGCTCGCGAGCAAAGACACGAACTCAAGCAATTCCCCAACACCATAAGTGCAGTGCTTAATTTGAGCCGGTGGTTTCCGGTGCTCGGCACCAGCACTTAATTGTCAGCACCAGCTCTAGTGACAGTCCACGGCACGGTGGCACTGTCTGCCTAATTTTGAGATGAGCACAGCAGCATGGTTCAATAAGTCAATAGACATTAACGAAGAACGGTACCTGCCACTCGCCATTATTGCAGCTTTGGGGGGCCTGGAATGGGCTGATTTTTCACACTTGTAGGACTGCGATGGTCAGTAGTTCCGTTGGTTCTGCAGGGGCAATGTGTGGTGCAGGCTGCAGGGGCCTCCCGAGAAGGGCCCTGGAGCTTACTCTTTTAATGTTTTAAAAAAAAAAAAAAAAATTAAGCACTGCATACATGGCATTGCCTACGTTGGTCACTGAGCAGTTCTTGCTGACAGAGTTTGCGTATTCCATGGGTTTATCCTTGGGACCAACACTTTGTGTGTCCATTGTCAGACAGGTCACCACCGCCCTTGTCTACAGGTGATGGGGGTCAGCAGTGGGTGATGCTCGGAGCCTCCACTGGGAGAAACCCAAAATATAGGCACAAACGGATAGGAGACCCAGGGACCTCACACCAATCAACTATCCTTGAGCAGCAACCACAGGGGGGGAAATGGAAGGGACTGTCCAAAGTCAAACATTATAATTCTAAGGAGCCAGGGGCGTCCAGTCTCCCACACCTGCCACCAATCTTATGGGGGTAGCACTGGAAAGGGAACAAGGGCAGGGCACGGCACATGGCTGCCTCTGCGTACCTAAAGAGACTGATGTCTCCATCACTCACACTCTGGAAACTGACTGATTGAATATGGACTCCACTGAGCTCATGGGCAATTATAACCCACACACTCCTGGTTCATCCTTCCATGCACACCAGTTCTACATGCGTGCACCCTGCCATGCATATGGAATGTAACATAGGAGCCAGATGCATGAGTCTGGGCAGAAGGTTTGCTCTTCCAG
This sequence comes from Triturus cristatus, assembly GCF_964204655.1. Taxonomy (NCBI): domain Eukaryota; kingdom Metazoa; phylum Chordata; class Amphibia; order Caudata; family Salamandridae; genus Triturus; species Triturus cristatus. The sequence continues at coordinate 70,557,984 of NC_140579.1, read as the reverse complement.
GCAGGAGGCCGCTTGCCTTTTGGTCTGCCACAGGTAATAAAAGACCTGTCCTGACATTATCGTTGAACATGCGCCTCCCACTGCCAGGCTTGCGTCATCCGGAGACCTGGGGGGAGTCAGGCATGCTTTGGAGGACATACAGAGTGTTTCCTTCCAGATGTCAGAGCCCTACTCTGGGTCTCAAGTCATGACTAAAGTGGTCCTCAGCTCACATGCATGATGGCATGGGACTCTCCTCACATACCGCACAATGAAAAAATGTATTTGCATCCTTGTGTGGCACAATACACAAGGACACACATATTGTTTTTGTCCATTGTGAGGTATTTCTAACAGGGCTGTGCCTTTTGGGAAGTATGAATAGGCTCCCTACCTTCATACACAAAAATTGAGGTCACCACTCTACCCTCTTGGCACCTCCTTCACTGTAGGAAACATGGAGACGTGCTCCCCCGCACAGCAGGGCTGTACCCACACTGAGGGCAGTTGTCATGAGCGCAAGGAGGCACCCCTTTGATGAAGCATGCTGCCGTCGGGTGGGCGAGGGATTCATCCTTCAAGAGCGGAACGTCTTCACATATACTCGATCACACCACCACCATTATTGTCTAGTTAGTTAGTACAGCCATTGGGTACTTTGGGAGTGATACAATTCATGTAGGGGTGACACAACTTTTAGTATCACACTCCTCTTGTGTGAGAATAGTATTTTAATCGTTAGGCTATCGATTGTGTTACAGGTGACGGTAAGTTTCAGGATAATCCTGGATAGGAGTAATTGCCAAACCGTGTCATTTATTGCAGAATTCTGTAAAGTGAACAAACTTTCCCTAGGAATCCAGGGTCCCATAAAGACTTCCCACTGTCTCTTGTCATCTTCCCTCCCGTGATGGATTCTATCTGAAGCTTCTCAGTGGCTCACCATTCACTTTTTAACAAATTCCAAATATGACAGCAGCTGTTGGATGGGGCTTGTCGCAGATAGCATCATTCAGGAGTCTGGAGAGGGTGGCACTGGGCTCCTGCGGAGCACGGGGATACGACCTAGATACCTAGATGCACCCGCTTGCAGGCTGATGTTTCCATAACACAGACATCAATGTGATCGACTCCCCATCTGGCATGCCATGGTCTTCAGATCCCTTGTTTAGCATCTGAACAACATGAAAAACACTGGAAACAGCCCCCCCTTATCAATATACCTTTTGATAGCTACCTAGCCAGGTATATGTTATGTTATGACTCAGACTTGAACCAGAGCTCCTTAGTTTTAGACGCCAACTTAAGACCTGGCTGTTCCATCAGTAATGTATGCTGTGTAGGACTGGAAGTTTCCAGGGTCTCTCTTCTCAAGGGGTACCTTCTTAGCGCCAGGACACTCTCCGGAGTAGCTGTGCGCTTTACCAATCCCCCATAACATAACATAACATGTTGTGTTATTTAAAATTTGTAGTGCGCATGGATACTCCAAGGAGTGTCCCGGCGCAAGGCTTGAGGAATGCAGGGGTCAAATTAAACAAAGAGAAATGTTTCCAGGTGTTTTTCTTTAACAGAATGGGGTCCTGAATGCTCCAGATAGTGAGCGACAACGAGTTCCAGGCAAAAGCGGCTTTCAAGGCAAGGGAACTGCACCCCATCCTTTGCAGCTGGAAACGCGGAACATGAGGCATGAGATGTGTGGTGGAGCGCAGATGTCTCGCAGGCGTATAGAAAGAGAAGCGCTTTTGTAGGTAGATAGGGCCTGAGGCATGAAGAGCGCGGTGGCCTACAACGAAGGACTTGAATTTAACCCGTTCGGCTACGGGCAGCCAGTGAAGGGCGCGCAGAGGTTGTCTCACACTACTTCTGGCGGGGACGTTGAAGCCTGGCTGTGCATTCTGCACAACCTGCAGTTTGTTAAGCAGATATCCTGGGATGCCAACAACATCCAGGGCATTGGCGTAATCCAACCGCGATAAAATCAGGGCTCGGGTGACTGTTTCTCTAGCGGCCCTCGGAAGAAGTGGAAGGAATTTCCGAAGGCTTCTAAGTAGCCTGAAAAACTTCCAGCTAACTTCTCGATCTGGGTCGCGAACGTGAGATTCTCCTCAAACTCCACCCCAAGATTCTTGGCGGGTTGCCCCGTTGAGGCTGGCATAGCGAAGTCGGATGGCCAGAGTGCATCTCTAAACTGAGATGGAAACTGTCCATACAGGAGGATTTTGGATTTCTCCTCATCACACTTTAGTCGCGCAGAGGCCGGCCGCTGAAAGACCTCGCTCAAGCAGCTTTCAACGGAGGAGGCGGAGCACACCCGTGTGAACAGAAGCTGGGCGGCGTCAGCAGAGGCAACGATTTATGGCCCCCAAATCGTCCGCCGATTGGACCAAGGGAGTGACATAAATGTTATCTGGCAGGGTCCTCAGCGACTATGAGCACTTTCATTCTATCTGTCCGTCCAGCGCCTGGAAGCCACTTGTGGTGATTCAGCGCTTTAAAAAATGTAGAAGAAACTGTAACAACATATATTACAAATGAGGATCTGAATTATAGTTCATGTTTCACAAATTAGATTAGAGGATATGCCATGGATGTCACTCTTACGTATTATTTCTAATCAATAATACTTAAAATAGTCATTGGAAGAGGGAGTCTCATGTTGCGTTGAAATTTGGAAAGCTGCAATGGCGGGTGTTGGTGTCGGCTAAGCTGCACGATAAGAGAAACACACCGCCTTCACGGGTGAGTCTCACTTTGTCAATGGGGATCAGGACAACCTATTAAAATTGTGCACATTGGAGTATGTTTGATTAAGGGTCCGGCTTGACAAGAGAAACAAACCACATTTCACTGGTGAGTTAATGTCAATGTTATGTTAAAGTAATTTTATTTATAGAGCGCAACGATTACCCAGAGGTGTCTTGGCGCTAAGCGTGAGCAGAACCAACCTCAACAGTGTCAAAGCTTAGAAGATATGACTCATAAAGTCTTAAAAAGGCAGGTTTTTAAAGCTCTCCTGAAAGCCAAGAGATTGTTCATAATTTGAAAATGGATTGTAAGGGTATTCTCGCCGGGAGGAGAGTCGGAATTTTGGACCCGCTCTCTTTAAGGTTCTCGATGTCCCAGTAAAGATCTTCTTCAGGTGGTCGGGTCCCATACCATGCAGGGCCTTAAAGACAAGGCAGGGGCTTTGAAGTCCACTCTCTGCCTCATGGGCAGCCAGTCTACCTGCTGTAATGCTCCTGCGGCCGAGTTAAGTTTGGGGATGCCCAGGAGGAGCCAGGCGGCGGTATTCTGTATAGTCACGCTTTGGCAATGGAGATCTTATTGAAATTGTATGTGATCTTGTTAGAGCCCGAAGGGGAGGAAGGAGGGGTTACACTTCAATCCCTTGGTTGAGCAACATTGTATTCTCTTAATGGGTAAGTATCGAACTGATGATTCTGTAAATGCTAATAAAAACTGATACATGGAAAAAAGTATTCAAATTGTTGACTGCGTTTGTTGAGGGCCCGTAAGGATAAGAGAAACTAACGGCATTTCACGAGTGAGTCACGCTAGGTCCAGGGGTGGCTCTAGGCTCATGGTGGCCCTGTGCAGGGAGCGCAGGTAGGGGGCCCCGGAAGAGGGGGCCCCGGAAGAGGGGGTCCGGGCGGGGCGGATCTCAGGAAGGTGTTTTAATAAAACGTCCAGAAAAGGCGTTAGATGACCAGTAACATGGTAACAGAAAAACGACGTTTACTTTTTGAGTGCTCCTCACTTGGATACTTTGTTTTAGAATCTGGGTCTCTGGAGGGACCCTTTTCAACAAGAAAAACACGTTGCGCGTCCGTAAGAGAGTTCGGCCACAAAGTAGGATCCCTCCAATCACATAAATCATATTCAGAACACGGGTCTGTAACATGGTCTTGCTCTTTGGCTTCCTTTTCAATACCAGCATCATCCGTCTGTAAACTCTGAACCTCCTTCAGAATGCCAGATGTTGATGGACCGATGAATGATGTTTCAGTTTCTCTGTCTGAGGGTCTTTTGTAATAATCCTCATCCTGAGTTGGTAATTGCTGCATGTTTGTATCAATTTCAGAGTCACCGTGTTCATTTTCATTGGTCTGCTCATGAGTATCATTCTGCTCATGGATATCATCATTTTTTTGTTCTTCTTTATGGTCGTCAGCTCCTGTTTTACCGAGTGCATCAGCAGTACTCTGGCCAGAGGATTCTCCATCTTTAGGTTTCCCTTGGGTGATAAAGTTCAGGATTGCTCCTTCCTGTGACACTACGAAAGCCTGCTGACCCACCTTTCTCTTTCGTTTCGAATAACCAGATTTGTGTACTCGAATTCTCTTCATTTTGCTTGCAATGCAGCGGGCGAGGCTAGCAGTGGGTAGGGAAAAAAAGAAGACAATCAGCAGTGGCGGCTGCTGAAAGATTTTGATGTGTCATTTTTATTTTCTTACAAAAACAACAGTTGATGGACAGAATGCAGAACAATGTCATACATTCACCCCAGTACAGAGATCTGGGCCTAAATCCATCATTTTTTTGCTCACCACACCACCCCAGTTCAGACATGGCCATATGCAAATCAGCCTTGACCCTGGCCCTCATGGGAACAGTCCAGCCCGAACTGCCAAGCCATGTCTTCCCTGGACTACACAATGAAGGACCAGCATACCTTAATGAACGAGTGAATTTCCACCAACCTACCAGGAAAATATGTTCCAGAACCATCTCCCTAGCAGCCACCCAATGCAGCCGCTGATAAAACAGTGGAGGCCGCTACTTCTCTCACCTGGCAGTGAAGACCTGAAAACCCTCCCCCTGCACCTCAGAGCCTCACCATCGCTCCAGCAGTTCAGGAAGGACCACAAGACCTCGCTGTTCAACCAACAAGCAGCATGATCCAGCAGCATGAATCCCACACCGCCTCGAGACCCTTATGTGTGAAGCAGCTGAGCTTTACAAACCCTGACTGATTGATAGTAATTACCCTTCCCACTACATGTATGACACATTGTGAGGACTAGCCACATATGGAAGGTTTATTTGAAGAGTGTTATAAAACTATAGGGTAGATCATGTGACTTGGCATACAAGGTCTGGTAGAGCCTGGAGAATAGTTCATGATCTATTTGGGAAGTGACCTTAGCAGGAAGAGAGTAAGCTACCTTGAAATCATGGCACACAGAGACCTGTCTCAGTACGTCACTAACTGATCCTGAAGACAGCCTACAGGTAACCAAAGACTCGTCCACTTTACCACATTGTCAAAAGACAAAATACAATATATTTCATTAAGGTTTCTTGTATAGTGCCATATTCCAGCAACCAGTTCTGCTCGCTTTCAGAGCACCTATTAAACAAGGATTAATTACAGTGAGTCCTAAGGCTATGAAAAGGCACTAGAGGTTCACTGAAGCAAAATTAATGTGCAAGGAACATCCAGTCAGGAGACAACTTTCAAGCAGACGTATGAATCACTAGCACAGCGTACCAACGACCCCATGGGCCGTGGCATAAGCAAGGAAAATGGCCCCTTTGGCTGCTGCTCAGGAAGTAAAATATAGCAATGATCAGGGTTCAATGGGCCCCTGAGGGTTTTGGGTCTCAGTACCACTGTACTTGCTGAACCAATGGTAACTATGCCCCTAGTATGGACAGAGAAGGCTGCTTCACCAATTACAAACTGAGGACTAGTTAAACTAGTTTTCTCTGCTAGTCACATGACAAGCACTGGGATGTAATTAAAGAAATGATCAAGAAGCCAGTCTCCTACCAAGGTCTCTGCAAAAGGGCATTAGATTGAGTTAACATGGGTAGGCACTGCCATCCTATTCCAGGCGTCCATCCATAGGTGCTTGCATTTCATGTCTGCCTCAACACCATATAAACAGACATAACCAAATGCCAAGTACATTCGAACACTCGATGTTTTAAAAGATTTGTGCAGGCAGATCCACTCATTAGATCACAAGTATCAGCTTCATACTCTGTTTTCATGATTGTTGATAAGTAATTGTAATCATTTTAATGAATCCTTAACATTACGTCTAACACCTCGTACCCTGCTCTCCTCTTCCCCCCAATACGACCGTGCCTCCCAAGTTACACCTCCAAAAGTCACCATGCCTCCCCTCAGCCACAAGTAAACACCGCCCCTGCACTCCTGACTCACTCTTCCCTCTACATACAGCGCCGATCTGTACCACTCCCTACCCCTGGCGCACGGTGAACACCTCTCCGACCCGCGCCCTCTCAGAGATGAATCGTGAGAGAGAGGCTCTCTCTCACGATTCATGATGCCCTCCCTTCCCATGACCACCAGAATACCTCCAGCTCGCCACCTCACATGGCTTACCTCCACCCAGACCCAAAGCACACACCATCTACAATAACATCCTCACCCAACCTTCCCCACGCCCCCGGCTCCTCACCCCCACGGGCTGGGATACATTCCTATGCCTGATCTGCCCTCCTCCCCAGGGCTCCCCACACCCTCGTCCAATGGCTCACCTTCCCTCGGGTTCACTCTGCAGTGGCACACGCTGACCTCCTCACTCCCCCTCCCCATGCCCTGACCCTCGGGCAGCTCACCTCGCAGCTGGCACCAAAGGTTGCACACTGGCATGCTATCCTCTGCAAGGCGGCCTTTCTTGCCCAGGGTCTCTAGGCGCGCCGGTGCATGGCCTCGGCCGGTCTCGGTGCTGCTCGCTGCACGCCGGGCACGGGTGCTGCCACCCCTCCTGCCGCCAGTGATGCATGGTGCTTCTGTAACCCCTTCGCTGCAGGACTCGCGGGCACTGCGCATGCGCGCATGCGAGCCTCCGGAGGTGCCAGATCTGGACTATTAAAACAAGCTCGATTCTCCTGGAAAAAAAGTTCTAAACAAGCACAAGACCTACCAGAAGAGCCCGAAACAAGGCCGACCCCACACAAAGACTAGACTGGGTTAGAAAGGAAAAGAGTATAAGAACAACCATTCAGCGTGCATCACATTAGATTTAGCACGCCTCAGTCGTTCATGCGCCAAATCCCAGCCAGGGGCCGCCACGAATATGTATTGTATCCGATTCCTCGTGGTGGCCCCTGGGGTTTGGTGGCCCTGTGCAAGTGCACAGCTTGCACATGCCTAAGGCCGCCCCTGCTAGGTCAACAGGGATTGGGACGACTTATTAAAACTGTGCACTACGGGGGCACGTTTGTGAAGTTTGAGAGCCTAGTAGACCATTCTGATGCAGTTACGGACAGAAAGAGGAAAGCATGATACAGATGTCCACATCATCACTAGGTGTTAAGACATTTTTGTGCATGGTTAACTGTTGACCATCATTGATTAAAACAGAGCATTCGCTCGGTGCATGATGGGCAGTGGCAGCTGCTGCAAAACTCAAGTGGGAGTGCGGGGGTGGAAGTGGGAGCGGGGGATTAGGGAAATAATAAAAGAAACGTACCTGTCCTGCCGCTGCTGGCCGCCACGAAGCTCCTCTGCTTTCCTGCTCCTGATGGTGTTCAATTCAAAAAGAACAACTGATGGACAGAATTCAGAACAATGTCATACATTCACACCAGTTCAGAGATCTGGGCCTAAATCCATCGTTTTTTTGCTCCCCATGCCATTCCAGTTTGAACCCAGCCCTATGCAAATCTGTCTTGACCCTGTGCCCAATGGGAATAGTCCAGCCCTAACTGCCAGGTCAGGTCTAAACTGGAGTGGCATGGTGAGCAAAAGAACAATGGATTTAACACAGATCTATTGACTGGGGATGAATGTTTGATTTGCTCTGCATTCCGTCCATCATCTGTATGTCTTTTGCTTTTACGCCCTAAGTGCGCCTGGTATGCCCAGACTTGGGTCCCGGGCTCACTGTGCCACTGGATTCAAGCTAGCCTGGCTGATGAGGAGTGATGCCCTGAAACTGGTCCCAGGATGCTTGTTTCCGGTCCAGGGAGGACCTGGCTTGGCAGTTCGGTCTGGACTGTTCCCATGAGGCACAGTGTCAAGAATGATTTGTATATGGCTGGGCCTAACCTTGGGTGGTATGGAGAGAAAAAGAATGATGAATTTAACCTAGATCTATCGACTGGGGGTGATTGTTTGATTTGCTCTGCATTCCGTCCATCATCTGTGTGTTTTGCTTTCTCGCCCTAAGTGCACCGGGTATGCCCAGACGTGGGACCTGGGCTCGTTGTGCCACTGGATTCAAGCTTGTCTGGCTGATGAGGGTTGATGCCCTGAAACCGTTTTCAGGATGCTTGTTTCAGGTCCAGGGAGGACCTGGCTTGGCAGTTCGGGCTGGACTGTTTCCATGAGGCACAGGGTCAAGACTGCTTTGCATATGGCTGGGTCTAAACTGGGGTGGCATGGTGATCAAAAGAATGATGGATTTAACCCAGATCTGTTGGCTGGGGGTGAATGTTTCATTTGCTTTGCATTCCGTCCATCATCTGTGTGTCTTTTGCCTTCATGCCCTGATGGTGTCCCAGCAGTGCCTGGGACACCATCACAAGCTCCCCACCCAACCCCAGTGCTGCTCTCTATAGCATGAGAGCAGGGCCAGAATTGGTGTGTGTGGCCTGGTTTGTCGAACAGACAGTGCCTGGGAGTCTGTGCTATTTCTCCAACCCGGCTGAGCATTACAGCTGGGTTGGAGAACCCTAAGTGCGCATGACAGTTTGGCCGGCCTAAGACGGCTGGAGAAACCTACATGTGCACTTTACAGTGCACCTACCACTCCTCCTTCCTGCCATGGCCCGACCCAGCCCCATCCAAGACTCCCTAGCTCAGTCAGTAACAGGAGGAAAAATATATATATTTTGTTATCATTTTACTTTTCGCTGACTCAGTCGGGCAACGCTCCTCCGCCATTACGGAGGTGCCATTCCTGATGATGGGGAGTAATGTGCTGGTTAAATAGTTCACACTGTTGGGGCACTGTTTTATTTTTTAATGTGATAAAAAAAAAAGATTCTTTTATACACTGCACTTTATGGTTATGAAAAATCCAAATAAATGACTTTTTGACTGACTGACAGCGCTGGGATACTGTGCACCTTGGTACGAGCCATCCTTGGTTTCTTACATATCAGTGGAATTTATTTGCTTTACGAGATCCCCTGGAGAAGGCTCAGTTGGTTAGGCTAGTGTGTGTTAAAACTAAGCTGCTGGCTATGTCTTGCTTTATTTAACAATATGTTTAAAGGCGTCTGATGCCGCCGTATGTGAAGGATGTTATGCTATGTTATGTTACTTGGTATAGCGCAAATGACTCACTCCCAAAGGGGTATCGGTGCTCCAACGAATCAAGGCAAGATGGCTCATCAGAGTAACCAAGTCTTCAGCTGATGAAAGACTAATCATATAGGTTGGCAGAGACCACAATGTTTAGGCCAGGTATAACTTAGGCCGTGCAAATGCCACACAATTTCACTCCTAATGGGTAAACTCTTTTCAGTGAGGAATGACTGGCTAAGCCTTGGTAGCGCTGCCTGAGCAGAAAGGCGTTCCTTGGAAAACGGCAAGTGGTACAAATACAAAATACGACCAAGGAACACAGTTAGGAGAATGGAGAACAGAGGATATCCAAACCGAGTTATTTATAAAGTTGATTGAATACGTGAAATACCACTAAAACAAATTAAATTTTGATGTACAGATCAACAAAGAAAATGATGTATTTGTCTTGGTAGAGTTTACTTACGTGTTGTGATTTATTGTTGCAAATAATGTAAAGTGCCGCGTTTGGATTTTTTCTAAAATCAATATATAAAGCGCATGGTTACACCGCCGGTTTGTCCCCGCGCTAACACAGATGTCTAAGAGGAGCCGGCATACTAGGAGTCCCCAGAACATATAGAGGCTCTCAGTGATCTGGTTTCTAGTTTGAAGGCGGGAACATCCAGGTCTTCAATCCCATTGGTAAGTGCTTTCGCAAGGTCCAGTTCTCAGCGACCCTGGCAGAGTATTCCAGCTCTTGGCTGCGAGGTGTCCAAAAGATCAAGCTTCCATCCTGACTTTTTGAATTCTTGGCATCGTGACCAAGGAAGTGCCTTTAGATCTTAAATTCCGTGCCAGTATATAGGCAGTTATCATAGAGCGGAGATATCTTGGCCCTTCTTTCACACAATTCTGTGACAGTAAGAAATGGACTTAAATGTAATCCTCTTCTCCAAAGGCAACCAATGGAGGGTTGCCAAAGCCTTCGAGGCCGCTGCTCTTTTTGGAAGGCCGCATTTTGAATAGACTGAAGTTTGGTTAGGCCTTCTTTTGATGCTCCCAGATAGAGGATGTAGCCATAATCTATCTGGGAGGTGACCAAGGCATGCAAAATAGTTTTTCTGGCAGCAATCAGTAATAGATCAAGGAGCTTCCTTAGGACTTTGAGGGTCTCGAAACATTTCCCCACCACCTGTCAGATTTGGCTTTCAAACGTTAGTTTGGAATCCAGCCAGACCCCTAGATTTTTTACTTCTGCTTTTGGGGCAGGAAATTGCCCTAGTGCCTCGGGCCACCATGCAGATGTCCATATAGAGGGGGTCTTACCCACTATCATGACCTCAGTTTTGTTGCCATTCAGTTTTAGGCAGTGGTTGGACAGCCATAAGGCTGGCTCCTCTAAGCATACTGATTAGCAGCCAACGCCGAGTCCTGAGACAAGGTGACGATAAGTTGCGTATCATCGGCGTATGATATGACAGTTACATTATGCTTTTCCACTGATTCTGCAAGGGGGCCCATGTAAAGATGAAACAGAGCAGGCCTTAAAATCGAGCCCTGTGGGACTCCCTGCAACCAAGGGATGCTCTTTGAAGTGTGTGGGTGCTGAGCAACTTGAAAGCTCCGCGATGTGAGGAAGGAGGTCAATCAGCGTAATGCTGAGCCCCTGACCCCACAATTGCATAATCTCTTGAGGAGTAGGTTACGCTAATGTCCAGCGGGATCTCTGCAACAGTCTGTCCTGCGTCAGCACATTTCCTTAGGGTTTCCATTGCGAGGAGCAGCGCCGACTCTGTGGAGTGGGCGGCTCTGAAGCCAGATTGTGAGGAGTGAAACAAGTCATTCAAATTAATATGATTTACAAGTTGCTTTTTCGCCACTTTCTCCGCAATTTTTGTGAAGAATGATAGCAGCGAGATCGGGCGTAAATATTCTGACAATGCTGGATCCGCTGATGTTTTTTCTGTAAAGGAAGCACTGTCGCTTGATTCGATTCCATTTCTGAGGAATTTCCCCAGGTAAAAGGAACAAGCAATTAGCTGTGAAACATAGTGCAAAATGGTGTTTCCCCCTTGCATTAAGATCTTAGGTTGGGCTGGGACCAAAGGAGATCCGGATTTAATATCTATAGCCATACCCATCAGATTTTCCAGGGCCGCCACCCTAAATTAATTAAGGGTATTCCCTCAAATGTTGTTTCAGAAAAGGTATCCAGATTTATGCCACCACATGCTTTAGCTGGAAAGGAGTCATACATTTTTGCTACTTTGGACACAAAAAAGTCAGCAATTTTATTGCATTTCTCAGGGGAAGTAGACACAGGGGCCGTTATGCGTTCAAGCGATTTCAGAATGGAGAACAATTCTTTTGAGGAGTTGTTTGCACTTTTAATTTTTTCAGTGTAAAAATCACAGCACGTTTTCCTAATTAGCGCCTCATAATGTTTGCGCTCGTTTTTTATAGCTATCCCTACTCATGGAACAGTAGTCCACCTACGCTCTAATTGTTTAAATTTTTTTTGCCATAATTAAGGTGTTGTTAAACCAGGGTGCCGATATCCTCTTCCTTTTAGTGTTCAGAGGGGTCCGGGGTGCTGTTTCATCCAATGCCTCTGATATCCAGTTTTCAACACCCCTGTTAGCTATGTTGATATCCTCCTCAAGTTTAGGGCTGGTGTTCGAGAGCTTCTAAGAGAAGATTTCCGGATCCAACCTAGTCTACTTGGCTTGGCTTAGTAGGAACAAGCCTACAAAAAGGCACAGCAAAGGCCACCAAATGGTGGTCTGACCAGGGATCCGACAATGGCACCCCAACCTCAATCTCTACGGAATTGGCAAATATCGGGTTTAAAATGTGTCCCAAATGATGAGTAGAAGAACCCACTTTTTGTGCCAGATTCAGGGACATGAGATCCTTACATAAAGATTGCACTTCAGGGTTGGCATTATTATCAAAATGCAAGTTAAGATCACTTAAGATTAGCAAATTGTTTTAGTGGAATCTATGATGTTATTCTGCCGCCTTTTATCCCGCAGGGAATCACAACGACCGCGTTGTGATTCCACATACCATTACTCCGCAAGTCGGAACAACGACTTGCGGAGTGGGGGCGCTGGATGTTGGAATAGTATAATTTACTATTCCAACTCCAGTCTGTGCGGCACTAGGGAAGATGTTGGATTTTAAATCCAACACCTCCCACTCCCCCCTCCGCAAGTCGTTGTTCCGACTTGCAGAGTAATGGTATGCGGAATCACAACTAGCTAACAAGAGATAAAAAACTTTTATTGGTTGTCTCTTGTTGTTAGGATTAAAAACAGTGCTAATGCAGTTTTAACATAATAACTGCAAAGTCGGTCTACATGTTTCGGATATCATGACCTAACAAGTGTCTAGCCTTACTCAGGACCTAGATGTTATTTGCTACTGCGTAGTGTGTATCGAAAAAAGGGGGTGTAACTGAAAAAATAAATGGAACAGACACAACCTACCACACCAAATATCTCTGCTGGAGGGGCATGGTGTACTGGTCAACCTGTGTAGAAAAGAGATGGAAAACATCAAGTGCTTGTGTACTATTAAAAGTTATTCATAAGTCAGTTGTACTCATTTCTTCGACTCTTAAGCATAAAATATCAAAGAAAACTTACCCGTAAATTGAAGACTGGAAATTGGAGAGGCCCCCCTCTGGTCTCAGTCAGGAGCTCTCAGGACAGGGCACTGTGCTGAGGGGGCCCCTTACACCGTGGGGGCTGCGGAGACCTTTGTTATGCCACTACAGCAAACACATATGGCTTAATGGCCAATACATTTATGGGCATATTTATTAAAAATCATACAGAATGCCGCACACATAGAAAGAGTAAGTAACTAGGAGAAATAAATGTATTTCTCCACGATATGCCTCACCTGGGGAGATGAAGCATTTTGATGCATTCCCAGGTCTATCCGTAATGATAAATCTGGGAATGCATCCAAATCCATGGGTGGATGTGTGGGAACATTCCAGTTCCACCCATGGAACGACTCCTGGGCAGAGTACCGACGCTGCGATTTGTGTTGCGTTGCGTTACTCTAGCTTTATCAAGACACGCAAGACCATGCAAAGTGGGCTTGCGTGCTTGATAAATCCAACTTATGAGTTGCCTTGCTTCTGTGCCCCAATGTGTGGCTCAAGTGTGACACAACTCTTTAATAAATCTGTGCCTTAGTAATGGTTTCATAAATGGTAGTATGGCTCCATTAAATAATATTTTGGAGCAGAAAGTTCATATGATCTAGTCACCACTGTGCGAATGAGTCACACAGAATATTTAGGGTGACTGATGCTGGAGAAGTCTTAAGAAGCGCTAATGTAGACATGTCAATCCTCCATTCTACTGAGTGGGGACCAAGACCCACTGAACGGGTTTATTCTCAGGCTGTAGGAAGTGGTCTCTGGCATGCCTGCGTCCCTCTGGTTCTCTGGGGCAAATAGGGATCAAGGGCATCTAGGAAATTCATGACAGATCTTGGGTTTGTCCCTGGAACCCCTGGACCAGATACTACTGCAAGCACACTGAATTGCCTAATACCTTCATTTGTATATTGAATATTAATTTAATGTTCTGGCAGGTATACCGTTCGAAAACAATCTAAGACTTTATTTATGTTGGGTGAAAAATTTGAGTGGCACATTTTACTACTCTGTGTGGCGGCCTGCGGACCCACAGCAACACACAGGAGGTCTCTATGCCTACCTGAGCGGATCTTGCAAGCGAGAAGCCTCCAATGCCCAACATCAGGTTTATAGACTGTGTGCAGACTTTCATGGCAATGGTCTTACACTGCTCTGCCACCCATTTCTAGAGAGGAGCTCAAAGCTCCAGGTGGCGCTAGCACCATGGCCGGGCCGGGCACACAATCCAGCCTTGGCAATACACTTGGACCGGCCCTGGGGAAGTTGAGGCGAGGGGGGGGGGGTGCTAGGGAGAAGCATTGCTGCAGCCGGCTGTTTTATCACTGCTGCCGCCTTTGTTACAGGGGGGCGATATTGCAGCACTGCTGCAAAACCAGTCCCCAGTAACAAAACAGGCCCCCACCGCAAGGAAACCAGCACCCCCCCCCCTTCCAGCCGACCGGGAAAATGCCCGGTGCCCGCTACAGCAAGTCCAGCCCTGGCTAGCACACTGGACTGGGGGGTGAGCAGTGAACTCTTGCTTGGGACTTTAGTGGTGGGTGGCGGCCAGGGCTGGACTGGCCTTTAGGGCCATCAGACAGTGCCCGATGGGCTGGTGTGTCAGATCAGTCTGTGGGCCTTTTTTAACAGATTGTGGGCCAGTTTGTACTTCTAATTTCCCTGAAATTACTACAAACATAGCGTGCAGCAACCACAAATCTTTCTCCTGGGAATTCCCAGGTTTCAATCCATCTCCCTGGCCATTAAAAACGTTCACTGGTTGACGGTCCAAAGCCGTGTACATTTTAAAACACTTTGCCAGGTTTTCAAATCACATCATGATTCTCGACCTCTTTTTTGAGGCAATCCTTTAAGTGGTATCAGCCCAACAGAAGTTTGCGATCTCCGCGAGCCAAAAACGATGCAGGACCCAGATATAAGAAAACAAAGTGGAGAGGATGCAGTTTCAACCTTCGAACCACTAGATGCTGGAACTAACTTCGACTTCATATCAAAACTGCTCCCACACTGCTGGCCTTCAGAAAGCAATTAAAAACATACATTTTTAACAATTAAATTAAGCAGGGTTCCTTTAGTTGTGTTTCATACGCTAGCGCCAAGACACCCCAGGGTAATCGAGTGCTTTAAAAAAAAAAATCAATAACATAACAAATGCCTGCATTCTTCCATCCCTTGCAAAATACCCATACAGCATGTCTTCACAAGTTCAAAGCTGGTCTGATTTGCACATGTGGGCCACTTTTTTAGGTTGCTGGTTCGCTAACGGGGGCCACTTTTATTTTGGTGCCCGGGCCTATTTTTTGTCTGAGTCCAACCCTGGTGGTGGCTACTGTGCAAAGGTACATTTGGTCAAGATGTCAGTGGCCACAGTCCAAAGTAAGCTCTGTTGGCTGGAACATAGAGCTGTTACAAACTGGATGCATGGAGAACCATCGAGTACTTCGGGGACACCGCTGGAGGGATTCATTGTGGTTGGCAGCCCGCGAGGACCAATCAAGGTTGCAGAACTGCACTCTGGGAGCAGCACTAGGGGCATGGGCCTATACCAATGGTGATGGAACAGTTTTCATAGTGGGGTGCCATCATCAGTGTTACATCACTAGTGTAGTAAATGGGCCACGTCCATTCAGCAGGCAAGTGGTAAGGGTCTGGTATGTAGCCAGTGTTGCATTTTGGAGCACACTGTCGCAAACATATAACTAAATCCTGATCTGGTAGTATACGGTCACTTACAGGCAGCACATTTTCTATTGCAGTGACCACCAAATTTGCACGGACATACATACAGTTTTACTGATATAACTATGTAGCGCACAAATGACAATGTGTGAAAATCTGGTTCTAGCAAATATTTGTGATAAATTGAGCAAAGTGTCATTATTTATTTTGATCCTATTAAATTCTTTATTTCCATCATACTTAAGAACTACCAAAAATGTGCTTTCCTAACCACTGACATACTTTGGATAATTTGTACAGTTCATTTGCAGGTATTTTTTTTGCTGAAAGCGGCGTCTGTGCATCTGTGAGATTCTTTTTAAAATATTCCCTGGTTTTGCTATTTAATTTCAATTTCTGTTCGTTTCCCCTGATTTGAATTGTTTGGCCTCATACTCGCACTATAATCAGTAATACTCACCGCTTTTTTAGCGGGTCCTGGATTTCCACTTCTCTATTTGGGGGACATATTGGGTAGGAGAGAAGGACGCCTGGAGGCGCCATCTTTGTTCAGGTTCTAGTCATCACAAGGACGCTAGACCTGTACTTAAGGCGGGAAAATCCTGCGGGGAGCTGGACTTGAACCGACATCAGTAGCGCATTGCGCGTTTTGCTGAAAGCGGCGTCTGTGCATCTGTGAGATTCTTTTTAAAATATTCCCTGGTTTTGCTATTTAATTTCAATTTCTGTTCGTTTCCCCTGATGTGAATTGTTTGGCCTCATACTCGCACTAAAATCAGTAATACTCACCGCTTTTTTAGCGGGTCCTGGATTTCCACTTCTCTATTTGGGGGACATATTGGGTAGAAGAGAAGGACGCCTGGCGGCGCCATCTTTGTTCAGGTTCTAGTCGTCACAAGGACGCTAGACCTGTCCTTAAGGCGGGAAAATCCTGCGGGGAGCTGGACTTGAACCGACATCAGTAGCGCATTGCGCGTTTTTCTGAAAGCGGCATCTGTGCATCTGTGAGATTCTTTTTAAAATATTCCCTGGTTTTGCTATTTAATTTCAATTTCTGTTCGTTTCCCCTGATTTGAATTGTTTGGCCTCATACTCGCACTATAATCAGTAATACTCACCGCTTTTTTAGCGGGTCCTGGATTTCCACTTCTCTATTTGGGGGACATATTGGGTAGGAGAGAAGGACGCCTGGCGGCGCCATCTTTGTTCAGGTTCTAGTCGTCACAAGGACGCTAGACCTGTACTTAAGGCGGGAAAATCCTGCGGGGAGCTGGACTTGAACCGACATCAGTAGCGCATTGCGCGTTTTGCTGAAAGCGGCGTCTGTGCATCTGTGAGATTCTTTTTAAAATATTCCCTGGTTTTGCTATTTAATTTCAATTTCTGTTCGTTTCCCCTGATTTGAATTGTTTGGCCTCATACTCGCACTATAATCAGTAATACTCACCGCTTTTTTAGCGGGTCCTGGATTTCCACTTCTCTATTTGGGGGACATATTGGGTAGGAGAGAAGGACGCCTGGCGGCGCCATCTTTGTTCAGGTTCTAGTCGTCACAAGGACGCTAGACCTGTACTTAAGGCGGGAAAATCCTGCGGGGAGCTGGACTTGAACCGACATCAGTAGCGCATTGCGCGTTTTGCTGAAAGCGGCGTCTGTGCATCTGTGAGATTCTTTTTAAAATATTCCCTGGTTTTGCTATTTAATTTCAATTTCTGTTCGTTTCCCCTGATTTGAATTGTTTGGCCTCATACTCGCACTATAATCAGTAATACTCACCGCTTTTTTAGCGGGTCCTGGATTTCCACTTCTCTATTTGGGGGACATATTGGGTAGGAGAGAAGGACGCCTGGCGGCGCCATCTTTGTTCAGGTTCTAGTCGTCACAAGGACGCTAGACCTGTACTTAAGGCGGGAAAATCCTGCGGGGAGCTGGACTTGAACCGACATCAGTAGCGCATTGCGCGTTTTGCTGAAAGCGGCGTCTGTGCATCTGTGAGATTCTTTTTAAAATATTCCCTGGTTTTGCTATTTAATTTCAATTTCTGTTCGTTTCCCCTGATTTGAATTGTTTGGCCTCATACTCGCACTATAATCAGTAATACTCACCGCTTTTTTAGCGGGTCCTGGATTTCCACTTCTCTATTTGGGGGACATATTGGGTAGGAGAGAAGGACGCCTGGCGGCGCCATCTTTGTTCAGGTTCTAGTCGTCACAAGGACGCTAGACCTGTACTTAAGGCGGTCATGCTGACGCGCAGCGGGCACGCGCAGCGGGTTCGCCGGACTTCAGCCGGAGTCACGCCAGAGTCCAGCCCGTCTGCGCCCGTCAGCGTCCCGGAGGCGACCAGAACGGCTGACGGGGCTGTATCATTGCATTTATTAACTCCTGCTGCTACTATGGTATGTTATACGTCGCTCGAGCTTCGGTCTCTGGAAAAGGTGTCCTGCGCGTGTCGTAAAGTCTTTCCCGGCAGATACAGGGGTAAGAGACGATGTCCTGGTTGTGGTTGCCTCCCAAGTAAGGCTCCGGCCACTATACCAAATAGGGAGGCGGACAGTGTGAAGCATCTCTGTTTGCTTTTAAATACTAGATCAGTGCGCAGACATGCTCAGGATATCTATGATCTCCGGACTACTGAAAAACCGTTATGTCTGATGTTGACAGAGACATGGTTAGGGGAGTCTTCTAATCCCGACATAGCGACAGCAATTCCCCCAGAATATAATATCTTCAGGCAAGATAGATTGGAGGGGAGGGGTGGGGGTGTGGCACTTGTAGTGAATAAATCCGTCGCATGCTCTATTATTCCCATGGATGCCATCACAGGATCTGAATCCCTTGCTTTCTCTATAGCATTGGTGCCTCATCAATCTCTTAAAGGGCTTTTAGTTTACAGGCCCCCTGGACCGGCTGGATCCTTCTTCGACGAGCTCCAGTCGGCAATTTTGGCGCTGGCTTTGAGAGCTGAGCACTGTGTATTGGCCGGGGATTTTAATTTCCACATGGATGAGGGATTGGACCCTGACACGATCAAATTGACTGATGTCACGGCCCCCCTAGGTCTTGCCCCCTACCTCTCCGGAGCAACGCATGACAAGGGTCATACCTTGGATCAGGTCTTTTCCACGTCCCCCATAGAGGTGCTGGCACTCTTGCTAGTGCTTTGGTCGGATCATAGGCTGGCCAAATTTTATGTATTGGGCACAAAGAAACCATCGAGCATTGCTCCTAGGCAGCAGGGACGCGCCCCTAGGGCGTATCATCGGGTGACTCCTGAAATGTTAGCTCAGGCATCTTTTGATCATCCCTGCCCTCTTACGGGTGACCTGGAGAGGGATTTAGACTTCCTGCAGGTGTGATTAACGGATAGGCTGAATGATCTTGCCCCGGAGATGGCCCCCCGATTAATATCTAAGCGGGTCTCGGCCCCATGGTTTACTGAAGCACTGTCGGCTACTCGACGGCAGTGCAAGGTGGCTGAAAGGGCCTGGCGGTCACAATATGATCCCGCGGCCAGGCTTGTCTACAGGATAGCGGTTAAAGCATAGCATCGGGATATCCTCCTTGAAAAAAAAGGCTATTTGGCAAGGAGGATAGAGGCTGCCTCTAACTCCTGTAAGGAGATTTTCACGATTGTTAGGGAATTTACGGCCCCACGAGATAATTCGACTCAGGTGGCTCCTTCTGAGTCGTGGGTTTCTGCCCTTGCCAACTTTTTTACCACCAAGATTAAACTGATCCAGGACTCTTCCCTTGAGGGTGGCTGAAGTACCTCCCAGCTCTGAGGAAGGCTTAGTTCCGCTGGCCCCTTTGGGCCCAGTCCTGGCAGATTTTCCGCCACTCTCAGTTTCTTCGTCTTTAGCACTTATGGCCAACCTTAAATCTGGGTCGCCCCTTGACCCATGCCCGGCCAAATTCTTGGCAAAAATGGCTGGAGTGGTAAATCCGTTGGCAAATCCACTTTTGAATCTCTCCTTAAGTCGGGGGGTGGTCCCGCAGGCCTGGAAGCAGGCGATGGTTGTTCCCCTTCTCAAGAAGCCTGGCCTAGACCCTGAGGTTTTGGCCAACTATAGGCCTATTTCTCTTCTTCCTGCGCTGGTTAAGATCCTGGAGAAGCATGTGCACATCGTGCTTTCCCATTTTTTGGAATCTCATAATTTGCTGCACCCCACTCAATCTGGCTTCCGCCCCAATTTAAGCACCGAGACGGCGCTTTTGGAGGTGTCCGAAGCCATTAAAGAGGCACTGGACTCGGGGGGCAAAGCTATGCTTGTAATGCTTGACTTGTCGGCGGCCTTTGACACCGTCCCCCATGAGGGTCTCCTCGCTAGACTTCATGAGATCGGTCTGAGGGGGACGGTGCTCAGCTGGTTTAGATCATTTTTGGCTGGCCGTCGACAAACGGTCTGGGTCTCACCTAGCTCTGCCGTGATGCCGCCTTTGGGAGTCGGAGTTCCGCAGGGCTCTGTGCTGAGCCCGACTCTCTTTAACATCTTTATGACCCCTTTGGCGGCATTGGCGGAGTCTTTTGGGGCCCAGATCGTTTCTTATGCTGACGATACCCAGCTCCTCTTTACGTGCAGGAAAGGAGAAGATTTTGATGGAGAGAGTATCCGTGAGTGCCTCGGGGCTGTTTTTAAATGGTTCCAGCTTAACAGCTTCAAGTGCAACTCAGATAAATCTGGGGTACTCTTCTTCGGTTGTCCATCGGATCCAGATTGGCAGGAATGGTGGCCTGTTAATATGTTTCCTCCAGCGTGCTCGTCCCAGCTAGCAAAGAATCTGGGGATCAAGATCGATAATGGTCTGACGTTAAGATCTCAGATCCTTGGTCTTACGGGAACATGTTTTGGCCTCCTCAGGATGCTCCGTAAGTTCCTTCCTCTGCTCTCAGAAGATCATAGGAAGACGACAGTGCAGGCCTTAATTGGTACAAGACTGGACTATTCCAACGTCCTATATCTTGGCCTACCAGAAGATCTCCTGCAACGGTTGCAGGTGGTCCAGAACTCGGCCGCGCGGGCCATCTTCGGTCTGCATAAGCGAGCCAGAGCCTCCGGTCTTTTGCAGTCACTCCATTGGCTGCCTATCCGGAAACGGATAGTTTTTAAGGCTTTGACCTTGGCTCACAAGGCTCTCTATGCTTCGGGAGCAAAATATCTCCAAGGGAGGCTTGCTTTTTATCATCCGGCTCGCTCTCTGAGGTCTGAATCTTTGTTCCTTGCTGTGGTCCCCCGAGTAAAAAGAGCTCGCATTGGTGGTCGCTCTTTTAAGTTGCTGGCGCCACAGCATTGGAATACTCTGCCTTTGGTATTACGCAGCACCTCTAATTTGCTGACTTTTAGGAAGGGCCTTAAAACTTGGCTCTTCGCCCTTTAGTTTGCCTTTTTTTCTCTCTGCTGAGCCCGTTTTTATCCTAATGTGTTGTGTTTTCTGCTACAGGTGTCAACAAAAGCGCCGGGACACTCCTTGGAGTAGCCGTGCGCTATAAAAGACTCAATTAACATAACATAACATAACATAACATTTCGATGTTGTTTTTTGTTAGGAAACACATGGACTTTCCTTTGACGCTCCCATTGCACTTGAGACATTTCCACATTGTTCACTTTAAAAAATCTTCTGAATTTGCAGTCAGAGAAAGAAAAGAGGAGACCAGTCTCCATGTTAAAAGAATAAGCAGCAGCTTCTCAGTAGGCATAGCCTGACGCGTGACCTCTGTCTTTAAAGGCACTGAAAAGGAGACAAAATTAAAAGGTTTAAAGCATCTTTATTGATCATTCACCTTCTGAACTCCAGCATGGCTATGTTGGGGTGCTGCAGCACCCCCGTATCCCTACTTCCAGTTCCTACGACTGATCCGCGGAGGGGAGGAAAGTATACGGCACTCCAATCCTTGACATGGGTGTTACTGGACACTCCCCACACTCACCAGATGTTACACAAGTGCAGTCTTTTCTACGGAACACAGGAGAAGTTTGCTGTCTTTTCTCTGGTCTTAGGTAGGGCTTGATAGTAGTAACAGTTCTCTGATCTCGGCAGCAGGTTACAAGTTGCAGTGCCTCAAGGCGCTACATGAAGCAACTTTGCCTGATGCTTTGGGCTGAAGCAAGGCTGCTCCTCATTTCGAGTCACAGCAGCAGCAGTAGGGCCTCGCCATGTTGTGTTATGTTATCCAGAATGTATTAAGTGCACATGCAACAAAGGTTTCATGGGGCTAAAGGTACTAGAACAGAAGATGTGTCTGAGGGTGAACTCTTCATAAGCCTGCTTGAAGAGCCAGGTTTTCAAGGATTCCCTGAATCTGATCAAATTGACCTCTTGACTGAGCTGCAGTGGGAGGGAGTTCCAAAGAAAGCTCTGACCACCCATACACTCGCTCCTATATCTGGGAACAACAAGCAGATTCTGACCTGAAAGCCCCACCTGGCTCATATTTCCAAATTCTCTTTGTGATAAAGAGAGGGGAATGGCTGTGTAGTGATTGAAAGGTCAGGCAGCAGGGTGGGAAGTAGATCCTCTGCCTACACGGCAACCAATACATCTGTGTAAAGGCCAGTGTAGCCTGGGCTTTTCTGGGCCAATCAAGAGTGAGACGGGCAGCCTCATTTTGGATGACCTGGAGCCTTCTAGTGGACCTCTCAGGGAGCCCCAGATAGAGAGAATTGGTATAGTCCAACCTGGACAGAACCGTGGATGCTATGACCGGCTTCCAGGCTTCAGGTGGTAGCAGGCGAGCCAATTTCCTCATGATCTTTAACAAAAATGCACATTTAGCCATCACGGAGCCGATCCTGGACTCTAAGGTTAGATGACTGCCCAGCACTATCCCGAAGGCTTTCAGCTGATATGCTGGGCACAGGTAGATCATTTAGCTCATGCAGCCAGGAGGCGCTGGACAAGAGGTCAGTAAGGTTGTTAAGAATCCCGATCTCTGTCTAATCAGCAATGGGAGTGAGTTGATTTAGGTTTATCGACTCAAAAACATATCTGATAGTATTTTGAAACTCCTCCCGTCCAAATCTGTGAGTCCGTCACTGAAACAAAAACTGGAAGTCATCTGCATAGTTGTCCAGGTGACAACCTATGGTAGACCGCTTGCAAAGAAGAGGTTTAATATAAATGTTAAAGAGCAGGGGAGAAAGTGATGGCCCCTGCGGAACTCCGCGCATAACCTCAGATGTCCTAGACACAGAGGCCAAGATGAACCTCCTGGGAGTGGTTCTGAAGGAATGAGATGGACCTACTCAAGACTTTGTCCCACAACCCTGCCACTTTCAGACAGTCCATGAGAATAATGTGGTCTACTGTATCAAAAGCGGCAGATCTAATAGTACCAGGGCTATTACCTTGCCAGCGTCCCCATCTCATCTTAAATCGTCATTCCTGATTTGGTACCAAGCACCGGGTGGAAGCCGGCCTGCAAGGGTTCCAGACACTCAGATGACTGTAGATGACAGGCCATACACTGTGCCACATAGGATTGCATACATTTAGCCGCAAAAGGCATCCAAGAGATTGGCCAGCAGTTTTTGTGAATTGCCGGGCCCTCTCTGGGTTCTTCAGGAGTGGGACCACCACAGCATGCTTAAAGGATTGCCTTAAGGACGCTTTAAGCAAATCTAAGAGAGGGCCTTGCACTGCCACTGACGTGGCTCTCACAGCTAGCGGTGGGCAAGGGTCTGCAGTAGATACCGACTTTACCTTCAACATTATGGTCTGAAGGGTCTCTCTGTCCAGTGGCGGGACATCAGATAAGAGGGTGGGAGATAAATGCCTTTGAAGTTGGTGAAGGAGGCTGAAGCATTGATGCTCTGCATTCTGCATTCTGTAAGTAATGTTCTCAGTGAAGCGGGTGGGAGTTGCAGCGGCTCCAGACGCTAATTAGCCTTTTTTGTGATGAAAGCTCATCCAGGACCTTAAAAGTCTCTTTTTGTAGGTTAGAGGCCTCCATTAACCCTGGTGTAGAAATTAGATTTTACTCTCAACAATAATGTATTATATTTCCACCTCTCATAGTGTAATCTGCTTAGGAGCTGTAGTATCTACGCCAAGGCCACTCGGGCCTGGAGTCCATTCCTTACCTCTTCAGGGGAGGCCGTGTAGGTAGCCTGCCTCTGGCTCGGGTCTGCCCCTGAACATCTGACAGGGCTTCTTCAAGTCCAGATGTTACCTGTGGGCTGCCACACACTTCCAGCTCCTAAACACAACCAGTGACAGCAGAAACGGATCATTGAAGAGGGGGAGGGTTGTACAGCTCTGTTGAACCCGGGTAACAAAAGTGAACTGTCAGTCTGGTTTCACCAGGGATAGCACACATCCCAAGATGGCCGCTGCTTGTGTGTGCTCAAGCCAGACCTCCCCCAACAGCCAATCAGAAGAGGCAGCGTTTCTCAGATGAGGTCATAGGATGCGGAAGATGGCCCGGTTGCCAACCTCCTTTGTGCAGGTGTGTTGCAGTACTTGTTCAGGTACTTGTTCAGGTGTTTCCTTTCTACGCCCACAAAAGGTCCTGCTATCACAGGCTTCCTCCAAAGAGAGGGGATACAAAAAGGCCCTGCTGGTCCACCGAGAGCTGTGTGAACCCCGAAGTAGACACATACAGACAGCCGTGCATTGAGTGCAGCAAAGAAGGGGAAGGGAAGCGGTTCAGGGGGCATGCAGAAAATTGGAGAGCAACCCTAATCATCTCAATGCCCTGTGACCTTTGGACAGTGGTCGAAGTGGGAAAACATGTAGGGGAACTGTGAAACCAGGCCAATTGAGGTACCAGTGCATGAGGTGGACTCGCCTCAAGGGTCCTGTGACCTCAGAGTCACTGTTGCTCTAGGGTGTGCTGCTTCATTGGCCTGCCCGCACGACTGGAGATGAACTTCAGTATGGATTGTGGTGGACAGGCCTTGCCACTGCTAGGGTCCACCAGGGCTTCTAAGGTCTGGCCGAGCCTTCTAAGGTCTGGCCGAGCCTTCTAAGGTCTAGCATGGGAAAGAGCTCCCTCGGGGGAGTGGTCTCTTGAACTGGTCATGAAGGCTGAACCTGATTCTCCAGTTCCAAATTCGGCAGCTCTGGCCAGAGTGCCACATCCTCTCCCCACTGAACACCATACTGCCCCACTGAGAGAAACTCACACTGCCTTCAGCTACAACCCATTTGTGCCCCGTTATAAACACCTTGATGCGACTGAATTCAAATTACTCACTAGACATCGGTAATATGCTGCCTAAAAAACGCAACAACATCCTGGAAAAAGCAAACCCTCAGGGAATGCCGGATTAAGTGAAGCATGTGCAATGTAAGCAGCAACAACATGGTTACCTTAAGGCCTTTACACTCACCATTAAGAAATCAAGGAGTGCTTTTGCCTTAAACATTAAGGACCTCAATAGAGGGCCTGGAAGGAACCAGTTTCAATGGTCACTGCTTATATCCTTACAAAACATGAAGGATGGTTTAAAAAGACCCTGGGGGCGTGGCTAGGCACCGGAGAAGATGTCCGCCGCTGTGAGGGGCTCCGTCGGAGCGTAACCGCAACGGGAGCCTCCAGGCAACTCGCGTGAGCACTCGTCCCGGAAAATGCACTAAGAACATAGCGGAATGACTGCACCCTCGACATTTGGAGGTTGAAGTGACGAGGTAAGCGTAACAGGCTGTTTTTGACAACTCTCATTGCCCGCAGATCGGACTTCAAATGCGGCCGCCATTTTGCAGCTTCCTGAGGTTTTATATCTCTAGTCTGCCTAGCGCTTCTTCTTCTCATGGAGCGCCACCTCTTCCTTTTCATGTTTAAGGCAGGAACCATCGTTATAAGAAGGGGATAAGAGGATTTTCATTTTTAATAATGGAAATTTCTCTGGATGTCTGCCCTTCACTGACCAACCGCCATATTGTGATGTCTGCAGCCTCACAGATGTAATGCCTTTTTTCTGACGCCATGCAGGAGGTTCAATAACTGTTTTGCTTCATAAGTGGACATTATAAAGTAGGTTGCTGAGAGAAAAGTATTTTTTTGCTGTTTCTTACACTTTTTGCCTTTTCAGAGAGCGACTGGCAAATACTTGGCATTCTGTTTTTATTTCACGCTCCCTGGTTTTTTCAGTCATTTTATGCCATATAATATCAAATAGCTTGAGGCAGTATCTTTTTCTTTAAAACATTGCTAGAGCTTGGTCTCTCTCTTCGTATGCTGTTTGTCACAGGTCTCTTTGTATTGTTACGCTGATTTTTGACTGCCACATACAGGAATTCCACCTCAGCGTTTCCTGTATTAATTTTCTACCGTCATTTTAAGCCTCTGGAACTTGATTTACTAATTTTTCTCGCCTTTCAATTTTTCAATTGCGACGTCACGGCATACTCGTAATGCTCCTCAGCCAGTCAATGCCTCCGCAGCACCTTTGGAAGACTTTAACCCTTTCAGTGTACTACAAGACTGCATAGTAGAGGCAACTAGTGACTCCCCTGCCGCTAAAACGTCCTCTCCTCAAACTTCCCGCCCAAGCTCTAAAATCTCGTCCAAAATATCCTCTTTTTCTACCTCTACACCAGGGAAGCTAGTGAAGACAAATCCTCCCTCTCCTACTAATACTCCCTCTTCTATCTCAATGGAACTTTTACTTGAAGAAATTCGCTCACTCAAACCCTACATGACAGAAACAAATTCTCGTCTTCAAAGTCTCGAAGATAACTGGTGACACACCGAACAAAAAGTAGAGGATTTGGAGAGAAAAGTGGCTTCAGTTCAAACAGTTACAGAGCAAGTTCCAATTCAAAACCTTAAGCAACAGGTCGAAAACTTAGAAAATCGAAATAGGCGTAACAACCTACGTATTTACGGACTTGCGGAAGGCCTTGAGGGATCAAATCCTATATCATTTTTTCAATCCTTTTTACCCACGCTTCTTGGTCTCCCAAGTTCTCTAACTTTAAATATTCAACAAGCTCATTGTTTAGGCTCAATCTCTCGTTCCTCCACTGCCTCTTCTTCTTCTTCAACAAAACCTAGAGGAGTTATCCTGTATTGCCTAGAATATACCGACCTACTTAAAGTTCTTCAAGCTGCCAAACAGAAAGGGAAGATTACCTGGAATGGTTCTAATCTTTTCTTTGCACAAGACTACGCCAAAGTTACTGCTGATCGTCGGAAGAAATTCCTGGATATGAGACCTGCTCTTCGCTCCCTGAATGCTCGTTATGGCTTGTTCCACCCTTGCCTCTTTAAAGTGACTTACAACAATAATACGACAAACTATGAAGACCCGGAGCTGCTTGAACAATTTTTGAACTCTTGTAGAAATGACTCTATGGACATTCCTCGAGCATAATTATTCTGTGTTCTTACGCATCCCTTTTTTATGTCTTGAAGTTTGTTATTCTATCCTGTCTGCTGTTTTCTGCTCCATTGTGAGTTTACGTGGTTAATAGTTTTTCCTTTTTGGTCTCTTTTAGATGCTGTTACGTGCTCCTTTCATGTATGTTTCTTCATATATGCCTGGAAGTCGCTTTCCCTTTGCCGCGCCCTGATGGAGTCTCCAGTCTGGTGTGCTACCTTCCTCATGTGGCTCCACCATCCCCAGTCGTATTGTCTTTTTGTGGTATGTCCTTTTGACACCTTTTTATATGGTCAATTGTTCGATTTGTATTGTATTTTTGTTTTGTGTTTTTCTTTCCCTCATCTGGTTTTTCTCCCTTTCCATTCTCTCTTTTTCTCCTCCTTTTCCTTCTCCTCTTACTTGGATACACCTTACAACGATCTTTTTATGTTTATCTTCTCCCTTCCTTCCTTCCTGAGTTTCTCTCTTACTCTTCTTTCCATCAATTCCAATCTCTGTTATAATGCAATTTCTAACTTTTATTCTGATTTCATATCAACTGTTCATGTTTTATTGGATGTTTTATTTTAAGAGTTGTAACTTGGAATGTTAAAGGAGTAAATAATCCTATTAAAAGACAACGGGTATTAACGCATTTAGCTAGACTAAATGTTGACATTGCACTAATTCAAGAAGCACATTTATCTGATAGCGCGGCTTCTAAATTGAAACGTGGATGGGTAGGCAATGTTTTTACTTCCCCCGCTTTAGGTAAGAAAAATGGAGTTTCCATCTTATGTCATAAAAAGTACCGGATTACAGTTGTACATCAAGAAACTTACTTGGATGGGTGCTGGGTGATTGTTAAACTTCTTATAAACCAAATATCTTTAGTTTTATTTAATGTATATGCACCGGTTAATGTGGATAATACCTTTTGGATACATATCTCTGATAAACTTCTCTTGTTTGATGAGGATTATATTATTTTTGGTGGGGATTGTAACCAAGTTTTTGATCCCATATTAGACAGACATTATTCGGTTAAATTCTCCAATACAAAGATGCACACACAGTTTATTTCCTCCATACATCGTAAATCCTTGGTGGTTGTTTGGAGACTTTGCAATCCTGATACCCATGAATACAGCTTCTATTCTCCTCCACATCACTCACAATCGCGTATAGATGATCTTTTCTTTAGTAAATCCCTAACCCAACAAGTTTCCCACTCTGAAATTGGTTCTATTTTAATATCGGACCATGCTCCAGTTCTAGTTGATTTTGACTTACTCCCTTTTTTCCCTCATGCAGGAAGGTGGCATTTTAATAATGTGTTATTATCGGATCCTAATTTCACAAGCCAATTCACCTCTTTGGCTTCTGAATTCTTTTCTCTTAAATCTACCTTGAATTCATCTCAGGTAATGATTTGGGACTCATTTAAAGCTGCTGCCAGAGGCTTTATCATTAATTTTGTTTCGCAAAAGAAAAAAGCTTTTGAACATAAAAACTCCCAATTACTTGCTAAAATCAAAAAACTTGAATACACTTACTACCATTCGAATTCCGAATCCGCCTTAAAAAACCTAATTGATGCAAAATTTACATTTAATAAAATATCCATGGAAGCAGCTTCCTCTTATCTTTTAAAAAGCAGCGTTCGATACTATGGAGGCCAAAACAAGATGGGGAAACTCTTAGCCAAATACTTGAACATTAGACGTGAACGGAGTAAGATAGAATCCATTCGGAATGAGGTGGGTTTATCTTGCTTTAAAGATAATGATATTTTGAATGAATTTGTCTCTTTTTATAAAAAACTGTATACCCCTGAACATCAACCAAATCAGACAGATCTGTCTACTTATTTTCATTCCATCGAACCCCCTTCTTCTCACGATATAGATTTTTCTTCCTTAGAGGCAGATATCACTTTATCTGAAATTACTCGTACTATCTCGATATTGAAAAGAGGGAAAACTCCAAGTCCTGATGGTTTTACAATTGAATTTTATGCACATTTTGCGAATCTTTTACTCCCACACCTCCTATCTCTTTACAATACCTTTATCTCAAGCGGATCCTCAGCTGGAACCTTCCAAGAAGCCATGATTTGTTTAATACCTAAAGAAAATAAAGACCCTTCTCTCTGTAAAAATTACAGGCCAATTTAGTTAGTTAATTTGGATTATAAGATCTTTGCCAAAATTCTTGCGCTTCGCATAGATCCTGTTTTACCCACTCTTATTGGGCCGGAACAATCAGGTTTTGTAAAGGGTCGCCTGTCATCTGATAATTCCAGAGTATTCTTTAACATCCTTAGTAAAGCTTCTTCTCTTGATTATCCTATTGCCGCTATAGCATTGGACGTAGAAAAGGCGTTTGACAGAATAGTTTGGGACTTTATGTTCCAAGCACTAAAATGGATAGGTTTTCCTCCTAAGCTAATATCTCTTATTTCTATTTTATACTCAGGGCCCAAATCTTCTATTTTTGTAAATGGCAAGAGTTCGGATTACTTCTCTCTTTCTAGAGGAGTGCGCCAAGGTTGCCCTCTTTCCCCTCTTTTATTGATAATAGCTTTGGAGCCCTTTTTAACTAAAATAAGATTAGAAGAAAAAATCACTGGCTTTCAACTTGATTCATCTCATATTAAATTATCCGTCTATGCGGATGATATTCTCTTCTACTGCTCCAATCCATCCAACTCCATTCCTTCTTTTTTATCTCTGGTTGACACTTTTTCTCAATTATCTGGGTATCGTCTTAATGCTGACAAATGCAAAGTCCTGCCTTTAAATGTTTTTTGTCTTAAACATGACTTCATACAGACCGGCTTTTCCTGGCAAATCTCTAAGATTAAATATTTAGGCTTGTGGTTTTCCTCTAACATCCCTGAAACATTAAAAATAAATTTTGATAGTATGATTAAAACTTTATCTGATTCTATTGACCGCTGGCACCCACTGTTTCTCTCATGGTGGGGGCGTTTAGACTCCGTCAAGATGATGCTCGCTCCTTTGATTCTTTATCTCCTTTCTATGATTCCGGTTCATATTCCTGTTTTTTACTTTAAAAAAATTGATTCTCTTTTGACTAAATTTCTTTGGAAGAATAAACCCTCTCGAATTGCTCTGTCTGCTTTAAAAGCAGATAAATCCCCTGGAGGCCTTAAATTTCCGGATTTTAAATCATATCACCTTGCTTTCTCTTTAAAGCAATCTTCTCGCTGGCTTTCTGTTGATCAACAGATTCATCCTCCTATTTGGTTAAAAATAGAAAAACATGTTTTATCTCCTTTTGAATTCAAGGAATCTCTTGCCATCACTAACAACATCTCCCTTTTTTCGCTCCCCAGTCATCTCTCATACGCGTAAAATCCTTGCACCTCTTCTTTCTTCTTCTTATCCCTCATTGTCCTCTTTAGATCAACAGCCCATTTGGCATAATAATTTGCTACGCATCAATAATCGTGCCTTTTATTGGAAAGCATGGAGTCTCAAAGGATTGCTTTGGATCTCCCAATTACTAATCAATAACATTCCTTTTTCTTTTTTTGGATCTACAGTCAAAATTCTCTTTGCCATCCTCCTGTAAAGATAAATATGTTTTATTGTGTTCTTCTCTTTCCCAATACCTTCATTCTTTACTGTCTCTTTCTACTCCTCCATCTAAATGTTCTGCTGTTTTTCCTTTACTCTCATCTGCCGCTTCAGCATCTTCTTTATATAGGTGTCTATATTTCTCTTCTATTAGAGGAGAAGTTTGAATTGAATTGGGAAAAAGATTTGGATGAAAGTTGGCCTATCCCTCTTTGGGATAAACTATGGCTAAAGATTCACAAGACTTCCAGAGCTGCTAACACTTCTCAAACCCTTTATTTTATTTATAAACGTATTTTATTCACTCCTGCTAAGCTAGCTTCTATTTCTCCTGACACTCCCTCTGCTTGCTGGTCCTGCCCTTGTTTATTGGCTGATTTAAAACATATGCTTTTTCAATGTCCTCCCATATCTCGCTTCTGGCTTTTAATTTGGTCTCAAATTAACAAAATCTTTCATACTCAAATTCCTTTCTCTTTTACCAATATTTTCTTAGGATCCCTATCACCTTCATGGTCTGCTGCATCTCCTAACTCCAAATTGGTTGACTCATTAATAGCAATTGCTTTCCACCTGATAACTTCGAATTGGAAACAGGCAGATAAAGTCACTTTTAAAGCACGGTGGAATGCTGTTTGTTTTCACCATAGACTGGACACTAGTTATGTTACTCCTATATCGCTTTCCATTAAAAGAGATATTTTATGGCTACCTTTATCCTCTTATCTTACACTCGCTGCATCTACCAACTCTACATCAGCGAACACTTCCGATGATGTGCAGAAGCCTCCTGGAGGTAACCGTTAGTCTTTTATTTTACATCTGAATATGGTTTCATGATTACTCCTTTTGTTGTATTGTTAATTACATTTACTCTATATATTTTAAGAACCTTCTTTTTCATGTTTATAAAGTTTGAACTCTGGTGTTATTTCTAATGTTTGACCTCTCCCCCTCCTTCTTTCCTTTTCCCTCCCTGATCTCTCCCTACCTGCTTTCCTCTGCTATCCCCCTTTTCTTAAATTGGTTTTGCTAAATTATAAGTTTATAATGTTATATTGTATAGTATATGAAGTTCTCTTATGTTTAAATTAATTTTTCTCAATAAACTTTAAAAAAAAAAAAGACCCTGTTCCTGAACACACAGCTCCAGCACACATTTTATAAACTAAAATAAGGAAAACAGCTGATAAGGATCACGTTAAATGTTTCCACTTGAACATCAACCAGGTATTACAGTCCCTCCAGGAATGGTGCCCTCCCCAACCCAGGGAGAACAATGCTGTTCATAGAAAGAAGAGAAAATGAAAGTAGCGCTTCAATGGCAAACTCCGGAAAGTGGCGCTAACGCGTTCAGGTGTGAATAAAACCAATTTGGTCACTTTGCAACCACTCTGTCTTGTTTTATTTAGTTATATAGTTATTTTTCAGTTTTTATCCTTTTTTTCTCTCCATCGGAGGTAGCACTTTGAAATAGAAAAAGATCAGAAAAAGAAGACATTTCAATCAAAAGTGTTGCTTTCTCTTTTGGATCCATTTCACAGGGGAACAAATGAGGGAAAGGAGACGAAAGAGAGGGTAAGAGCTGTTTATTGAAGTCACGGTCAGGGCTGTAGCCCGGGAGGGGGTGGGGGGGAAAGAGGGATTTGATCGGCACCCCCATCTTGATCCTTGGCCCCGCCAAATGTCTTTGGTAGTGGGCAGATCCCATGGTGATTTTTAAATAAATGTTCAGTACCATCCAGACATTTTTCATCTCAGGAGAAACAGAATGTAAGCTAAAGTGTGCTCCAGTTAAGAATAAATATTTCTTAAGAAAAAAACTTAGCATTCTTTTTATCACATGAACGAATCCGTTTTCCTCTTCCGTTTAAACGCTCTGATTTCAGACTGTGATGATTTGTGTTCAATAAGTGGCTGGGAACTGTACAATTCACAAGTATAATACATGCAATATGGAATAGAGCAAGAAGTGCACATGGGTATTGTAGCTAGAAATTCAAATGCAGGTGTGCCTGGGAATCACTTTCAGGAATGCATGAACTGCAGATTAGAACTAAACACGCAATGCAGGGCTACATTAAATATAAATGGACCTAGAAACAAGATGAACGAAGGCAGAAAAACAGTCAGGGTTTGGGACACTGTGCTAGAATTCCTAAAATGTAGTTTTGACTTTGGAAAACAATTGTATTGAAAATTGTACTGTTTTTTACAGAGCAAAGACTCTGTCCCTCGCGTGGCCTAAATCACGGTTCATGGGGGTCTGGTTTCATTATTTAAATTCAGCTTCATACCAGTGACAAGGATATTGATGCACACAATTTGTATCAACTGCTTGGTGCATGGTTTAAAGGGTGGTTGTGTGCTTTGACCTTTATTGTAAATGTTAGGTGAAGAGTGTGAGGTATGTGGTTTTTATTCAGTAAGTGAGGAGGAGTGAGACAGAGACAGAAAGAGATGGACTGAAAGGAAGGGAGAGAGACGGGGGCACAGCAGGAGATGTGGAAACTGTCCTTGTCTTTTCTCTGGAAGAAGGAAGAGACAGAAGGGGAAATTTACAAGAAAACGCTGGAGCGCGGTGTTACGCCAAATTTGGCAACGCCGCGATCTGACATTTTCAAAACACAGGGATGTGCTATATTTACAAAAATATGAAGCACCCCTGTGTTTCCCCTAGCGCTGGTGCTAAAAAAGATGCCTAGCGCCACTGCAGGCAGCATTGTGCCATGTTGCAAGAGTGCCCGTACTGCAGGGGCGATTGTTTATGTGCAGGAAGGGACACCTTCCTGCACATTAACAACCAATAACGGCAATTTGCTCTTTCTATGGGTGCTGCAAAAAACGAGGAGAAATTAATAATTTTTCCTTGTATTGCCATTCGAAGACCAGATATTGCCTGGTGTTAGATTTTGACGCTGCCCCAGCCTTGTAAATCTGGGGCAGCGTCAACAATCAATGGGGGTTGTGGTGGAACGCCCACAGCAACACCCATTGCCCACCCCTTTGATGTAGCCGACTGCGGCGGAGAGGGTCATATCTACAAGGTGGCGTTAAGCCACTTTAAGTGGCTAAGCACCACGTTGTAAATATGGAGAATGGCGAAACGCCACTAAAGCGTGGGAAAAAGTGACGCACCTGTGGCGTTAGGGGCTTCTAGATATGCCCTCGAGTCTTTTTCCTACTCTGCCAACCCAGCCCGTCCCCGAATGGCCGAGCCTTATCTATAGGCCTTGGCTAGTTCTGCCATACTGGGGCGCATTTTAAAAATAAAATAGCAGGGGAACGGATTCTATCAAATTGAAATAGTAGGGGCATGCATTGCCCTACCAGTCGTGCCCACTTCGATCACTGCCTTTGAGCTACATACATACAGAGGGGCAAGAAAATGTTGTAGCGCTACACCTCCTGTGTCCAAGCACTACCTTACCCACTGCTTACACTCAGGGGGAATTATGGGGCCTACATGGATTTATAGTGAGAACCAGTCTCACCTCTGGGGTGCATGTAGAAAAGCCGGTACCTTACAACTGTGAATCATCTACAACCAGCCATGGGTGGTGTTGCAAAAAACATATTTGTAGAGAACATATTTACCCCTAGAGGGCGCTACTCACAACAAAAGAGATGTTTATTATTATCCAACTCAAAGGCACTCATTCTGTTGACCTGGCAAGGATGAATAGCTGAGTTGGCCCGATGCATTTGAACTTGTGACCTTGAGGTCACCCTCAGATACCTGCAGGGGATGAACTTGTCTAGTGAGCACCAGATGTAACACCAGGCATCGTGGTAAATGGAGTACCACGCTGGGTGTGCCTCTGCCGCCTGAACGGGCCTCGAGCTCGGCTGGTGAGCAGCATCCATAACATGTAGGACAACTCTCAGGGGACTTGTGAAACATGTCCTCTGCACAGGAAACTTCAGACCCACCAGAATGAAGAGGCACCAGCAGCAGTGTCCTTGGGCCATACAGTCGGTCAGAGTCATGGTAAGATAGAGCAGTGGCCTGCCAGTCACAGTCATGATAGGGTGTCTCAGTGAGTTAATGCGCCTGCTTCAGCATTGTTTGTGCACTCCTCAGTGATGGGTTTGAATCTGGATACAGTGACTCAGAAGGTTCCTGCGTCTAATGCATGTATGTGTGTGTTTGTGTGTATGCAATTCTATGTATACTCCCTCACCACATTGGTCAAAATCATGATAAAATGGCTCAGTGAGTTAATAAGTCAGCTGCATTGGCAAGTGCACAGCCTCAGAGTTATGTTTGAATTTTCATAAGATTACTCAGTACATAAATGTGCCCGCCGTATAGACTTGCGCTCAGAACAGAATAGTTTACTGATTTAGGGGCCAGATGTACAAAGCCTTTGTCCAGTCGCAAGCGGCCCGATTCACAGAATCGGGCCATTTGCAAACGCACAAAGGCATTTTGAAATGCACAAAGGCCAAACTGCGAATCGGTAACCTGGTACCGAATCGCAATTTGAGTTTGCGATTCAGTATCAGGAAGGGGGTGTTTAGGGCGTCCCTTTTAAATAATGAATCACAGTGGTATGCAGGAATGTTTTTGGGCCAAAATGCGGTTCCTAAACATTCACAATTTACCAATATTACCCAGTCGCAAAAGGGAGGGACCCCTTCCCCTTTGTGAATGTCTGTAAAACATTTTTTAAGAGCAGGCAGTGGTTCCAGAGACCACTGCCTACTCTTAAAAAATTAAAAGAAAACCTTTTTTTTTAAACGCATTACGTTTTCCTTTAAGGAAAACGGGCTGCATTTAAAAATAGAGATTTCTTCACTTAAAAGCAATCACAGACATGGTGGAATGCTGACCTCAGCAGGCCACCATCCCTGTGATTTTTGCGATTCCCAATGGGTCGCAAACCAAGACATACCTCATTCATATTCATGATGTAAGTCTATTTGCGACCCACTGGGAATTGCAGAATGTGTTAAAGACACATTTTTACATTGGTGTTTGCAATTAAAAAATAGTGAACAGGAGCGGTCACTGGGGAAATGTAGTGGTGGGGCAGAGGGTGTTATATTCCCGAGTTAGACCCATGTTTCAAAGCAGCTCATTTTCTTTCATTGTCATTACAAATAACATTTCCATCGGCGACCTTTGGCACACATTTACATGCACGGCAATTTTGGATTAGTAGACAGAAACTAAACTTGTTTTTACATCTAGCTTTGCAGAACCTTATCACAACGCCCTCAACATCATGTACAAGGTCTCGTTTCACACTACGTACAAATGTCATCACTACCTTCATCCACGGGGCAACAGGGCTATCTACATATTCATAACATCACTAATCTATGCGTACATCGCACGGCTGCTTTCTATTATAAAAGATGAGCATCCGGATAGATTAGTAGAGGCGGTACTTCTGCTGACACCGAGGGTCCTTGCATGCTGAGAAATCACCACGCAGCAACCTGACATCTCGTGAGGGGTGTCCAGTTTGTGACCAAGACGGGGTCCTTCACTCTATCCCATCAGACAACGGGGTTGGATCATCCCTTGGGGGGATTCTTGGCTCTATACCTACACCCACTCTAGGAACACTTACAATAGGGTTTGCACAGAAGGATTACGCCAGATTACTGCCTTGTTAAAATGCCTACATATATACAATTGTTTCGGACCTTTGTGGAACTATATCTACTATTTATGCTTCTGGTACCTGTAATCATTTTTATCTGCTTCTGTCTACTAATCATTGCGGGACTCGTATTTTATGCAAGAATAGCTTTGGGTCAATAAATATTATTGAAAACGTCCCACTGTGTATTCTCTGTATATTACTCTGAAATAAGTGAGCACGCGTGACTGAGCGAAAGGTTCTGTACTGTTTCCACGATTTTTCCTTTGAACTCAGTGGGGCGACGCTCCTCTGCCGCCGCTGAACGCGAATCACAAATATTCACTGTTTGGTAGTCGCAAACGATTACCTAAGGACATCTGGCCCCTGATGAGCCTGTGGAATTCTATAGGCCATGAGTCTCTGCAGGTTCACAGCGTTACTCAGTGGGCAATGCACCTGCTGCAGAGATCTGTGAGCAGTCTGCAGTCACATGGCTGAAAGACTTATGGGCCAACTGAGGATGCGATCCCTCCACACACAGCTGTGTTCAGTGAAAGTAACATGTAGGGTCACTCGATGGTTTCATAACACCTGGAATATCTCGGTTTCTGTCCTGGACGTTGCTTTTATTCGCATTAAGGATAATAATAAGGCATGTTTTATGCAGGCCTTGCTACAGATTTGTGTTTTTAGCAGCACTGCACATATCAAATACTGCTCACTTCAGTTATTCCTCATTTGTCATCCTCGGACGACTGTCTATCTGTGTTGGATTCACCAGGATGCAAACCTGTGACTGCAGGACACAGATTTGAGCAGGGCATGCTTCACCCACTGAGCTGGCTAGAATCTAGTGGTATAATTAGTGGCACACTTTCTTCTTGTTCCTGTCACCACCAAGGCTGTGCGAAAGAGGCGGGGGAGAGTTGCATCCCGCGGGGGACTTTGCCTGACTCACACCTCTGTGGGGCCTAGAGTAGGGCAGGAACAGGATGTGGTCATGAAGCGGAAGGGGACAGGGGTGGAGAGGCTGTTTGGTTTATTTTGACTTGCACAACACTTGCATATTTCCTGCTCCTCACCATCATCACACTTTCTGTTCGCTATTCTGTACAAAAGAATGAGTGGGTGCCAGTGCAGCCCTCCAAGCGGAGGGATCCATTTATTTCGGAGGTTTGTAAACCCGCCCCCAAAATATGCCTTCTTGTATTCTTCTTTCAGGCTGAGCACATTACACAGAGACATGTATGTTGCAGCTGCCCATGTGTCATAGCTGCCAATAGTGTGCAAAGTAGGACTGGCCTTGGCGGTGTTTGTGGAGTTAAGTGACCCAAAAACTCCACCGCACTACGCAGAGTTCTGCGAGCAGCAGAGTGCGTTGAGTCGTGCAGTTTGTGCAGATTGTTAGTGATGGGAGTTTGTTCCATGCTGGAAAATCAGTGCGAACAGCACGTGCGGCGCAAGACAGCGCTGCTTCTTCTGAAACTACAGTAGATATTCCACTCGGCGGCGGCTTCCTCAACGTGAACTGAAGGTTGCTCATCGTGAGTGGTAGCGGCCATCCGCGACTGCCCGCATTAAGAAATCTTACTGGGAGGCGGACTGGAGTAAGATTTTCCTCACTCGCACTCCCCAACTTAATGTACGCGAGCGAGAGCTAAGAAAAACTCTGCTCTGCTACGCAGATTTGTTTCGGAACTCGGCATGCTACGCAGATCACAGAGTGGGGAAAACTCAGCGAACAAAAGCAAAATTTCACGCCGAGGCCTAGTGGAAGGACCACCCACAGTGACTGTAAGAAATACTAAACCTACATACCAAGCAGTTGTTTTGGCACTTAAAAAGAACATCTAAAGACTTTCCTTGGCTGCAAATCCAACCAGCATTGGCAAAGTTAATACATCTGGTTGTTATGGCCTAGTAACAAGTCATTGCTAGAAGTGAGCAGCACACGTGGTAAGGAGGCAGACTAGTGCTGACTCTTTCCTAAAAAAGTTAAAAAACGATTTTCCCTATCTGTGATTACTGTCTGTGCCTGTTACAGTCTAAAATTGTAGTTTTAACCTGCCCGGTACTGCATATTATATTACTTGTTTTGTGTTCAAACTTGTGGTTTTTCCTGCCCATGATTGCTTCCATTTAACATGTTGAATTATGGGACTTGCAGTCCTAAATCTCTGTCATTTTTCCCTCTCATTCCCGGTGACTATCAGTTTTCCCTCCAAATTTCCCCGTGTCTCTGTGCTAAGACCTATATGTTAAGCAGTGCACCCCCAGCCACCATTTTGTGTTAACAAGTCAGTGACACCAGCCCCTCCTTCCCCCACCCAGCAACAGGGATATTCTACATCAGAGGGTGCTCTGAGGCAGCAGTGACCTTCTGTGTTCTGTTTAAACTGTGTTTAATTTGAACCGTGCACTTCGTATTTTGGCCAGGAGAGGGAGTAAACTTGTATACAAACACTATTGTCAGAGGACAAGTTGGGGCCTTACCTGCAGAAGTCCAAAGTGTGGATTGAGCCTGTCTGTCTCCTAGGAGATTCTGAACAAGAGAAGCAGCTCCCAACTCCATGGCCAGCAAACCTTGTCTGAGGTCGCTGGGACCTTTTATAGTCTGCTAGTGGTTGGTACATATATACACTGATTGGTGTTTGTATCTGATGTTTCTATTGGATTAGGGTGAGTGTCCTCATTGATTGGGTATTTGAGGGTTCTGATTGGTTTCTGGGTCTGTGACTCAATCAATGTAGGGTTGGAGCTAGGGTTAGGAACTCTATAGGGACTAGGGCTTCCTGTGTGATTGTTTGCTGGACTAGGTGTGGTCCTATGAGTAGGGTTAGGCTTTCTATTGGAAATAGAAACTAGGGCTTCCTGTGCCATTGGTTGCTTGGACCTGGGTTGGGACTACTGGTAGGGCTTGGGCCTCTATTGGGCGTAGAGATCAGGGTTTTTGAAAGTTATTGGGTGCTTGGACTAGGGCTGAGATTGGCTGTAAGGTTCTCGTCTCCTATTAGTTACAGATTTTAGGGCTAGTGATTGGATAGTGTTAGGGCTAGGGTTCCCATTGGCTGAAGGGGTTACCTGATTACTAGGGCTATTAAAGGTCTGGCTTAGGGCGTCTCAGCCCGGGTGTTGAGGCTAAGGGCTGAGAGGACAGGGGCAATTACCCGTTTGAGCCTGTTCGAGACTGGTAGGGACTAGGGCCAGAAATGCTGCCCATGTTCACATTCAGTAATAGCTACCCCCCACTATCCACAAACATACTAACGCATTCACACCAACTGTACACCGCACACAACCCTATGCACGGACCAATGTACCAGCATGCACTACAAACCCAACCAAACCACATCTATACACCCTTCTATCCCAACTACCACACATATCCACCATCACCTACAAACAGTACACAACTCTATCCTATACCACTAACTAATCCACTCATCACTAGCACATTGCCATTCAACACCATACATAACTACATCCCATCCAGACACACGCTCCCTGCTCCATTTACACCTAACAGACCACCTTTTATCACTAACATATATTCATCCTCCCATCATTTGTCCAACCAACAACTTCCTCTCCCTTCTACCATAATAACACTAATGCACAACACACTCACTGCACACCACCACACTTTTGAACTCATGCAACAAACCAGTCTAAGACAAAAACTCTTACCTCTACTTCATTCCCTCCTACACACAACATACACTCTAATCAAACACATCACCACCCCCTCTACCTTACAACCTCCTCTCACAAACAATGCTATACAACCAAATACATTGCATGAAACAAATACACCAGCACCCCTTTTCACTACTCCTCAAAACAAAACATATTACACACACCAGCACGACAAGATCTTCTAAGCGCAACACGTCAAAATACTTACCTTCACAAAATATAAACATCCACCCACCTTTCAAACCACACAAAGGAACAAACTCCAACGTCAAGCTTTCTCTCTTCCACCACACCTAACACAGATACAGCCACGCAGCAACTCCCTTCTAACCTCCTCTCATCCATTGGACAATTTAGAACCTTACTACATGACGCGCATGCTGCACCACCATCCCTGACTCATACACCTTCCGCCAAAAACACACGCAAACAAAATAAGCGCGTGCCACACCTCACAACTTTGCTTCCCCATGTCTACTGCACAACAATGTAACACCACGAAAACAACACAGTACATCAACTCACTCTCAAACACCATCTCCACCACATACACACGCAGACCCATCAAAATGCCTTCTTAGCATGCTGGATGAGGAACATGATACAGAACAGCTACACGATTGCTATCCTAATACAGCTAACGCCAGCACTAAAAACACATCGGCTACAAACACACACAATACTGTTCACTCTACTACATAACAAAGTCTCACTAGCACCAAAGGCCATTCTTTAAACTGTCTACTAATAAATGCTTGATCCCTCTCTAAAAACAAACATCATATCTACGACCTTCTCACAGATGCAAAACCAGACACACTATTCATAACTGAACCATGTTTGGGAGATAAGGCTCCAGTCCTCAATGAAGCCATTCCTCTAGACTATCAAACAATCACCCAAAATCGTATAGGCAAAAAAGGAGGTGGTCTAGCTGTTGTGTTCAGGCAAACATTACATATAACTAAAGTTGACAGCATCACCATAAAGAATTGTGAGGCTCTTCTCACCAGATGCAATCCTACACCGTCTTCCTCCTTTAACTTCCTGCTCCTTTACAGACCTCCACCTAGCAAGGCGACATGCCCAGACGCATGTCTAGACACAGTTTTAAACCTGATAACAATACACTCCAACTTATGCATTCAGGGTGACCTCAACATTTGGTTTGACAAACCCAATATGACCCATCCAAAAGCAATAACCACTGGCCTAGAGGCACTGAACCTGCATCAGAATGTCCACAAACCCCCACACATTGCTGGACATATCCTAGATGTTATTTTTGCTAATGCTGAACTAGTTACTTTTCAAACTATAACTCCAGTCACATGATCAGACCACCACTTGCTTGCTTTCCAACATAAAACAACACTAAGGGACTCACCTAAAACTAGCTTACATCAATCCACCTATCGGCCGTGGAACAAATTCAATTTGGAATAATTAAAAACACAACTAACATCAAGTACAAATCTGGAAACAATAACTTCGGTTCAAAATGTATATGAGGGGCTACAGTAAGCTTTTGACATCCTGATACCACTCAAAACCACACAATAGCACAAAAGAAAAAAAGCGCCTTGGAGAAACTTAGAAATAAAAGACATAAAACAACAAATTAGAAAGCTGCAATGTACCTGGCTCAAAACAAACGCCAAACAAGACAAAAAATGAACAGATTATACAAGTCCGCTATCAAAAAAGCTAAGAAAAGGTACTATTCAGACAGAATTCAAAATGCGAAATGCGCAAATATAGAATTCTATAAAATACTCAATGAATTATGCAAATCAAATTGCCTAGAATGAACTCATCCTGTTACTCAAGATTTCACAGACAAACTGGCAAATCATTACACAGACAAAGCAGACACATTGGACTCGTACTTAAAACAGAAACAAAGCACCAGCACTAACCCCTTTACAAAACAACAATCCAAGAATACTCTAACCCAGCCTCTCCGTTCCTTCCAACACATCTCACACAATGAATTTATGGACCTGGTCAAAGCAAGCAGGCCTGCCGGCAGCCCTTATGACCCCTGTCCGCCACAAACTTTCAAGACAATTCTTTTAACAACCTCTGCCGTAACTCCAGTAAGAAGAATCATCAACAATTCCTTAACTACCGGAATATTTCCAGAAGAACTCAAAAAGTCACACATACGCCCTTTACTGAACAAAACAAACTTGGACCCGCTGAACCCTGGCAACTACAGACCCATTACAAATGGACCTTTCTTGGGTAAACCGATAGAAAGAGCAGCGTTCGCCCAGATGTCACAATTCATTGAAGAGAATGACATACTCTCAGGCTTCCAAACAGGATTCCGTCCGGGAAGAGGCACTGAATCTGCCCTCCTTGCCATCTGGGATGACCTAAAGAATACAGTTGACCGCAGCGGGGTTGCTGCGCTACTCCTCTTGGACCTCTCGGCTGCCTTTGACACAGTTGACCATGACACTCTGAAACAAAGACTCTATGAAGCCGGCATAGAGGGAACTGCTCTAGACTGGATCGCATCCTACCTTCGAAACAGAACTAATATCATCCATACCCCACCTTTCTCGTCCAAACAATACTCCACAAAAGTAGGGGTCCCTCAAGGTTCTATCATCTCGCCCATGCTTTTCAACATCTATATGATGTCATTACCGGTACAGATCAATCAATTTCACCTCATGTGCTATAACTATTCAGATGACACGCAAATACTCCTTCAACTGGAATGCCCCAAAGACATTTAAAAATCCCCAATTTTCAGTTGTCTCAAAGCCGTGGATCAGTGGATGACTTGGAGCCATCTCAAATTGAATGCTTCAAAAATGGAAATACTCACGTGTGGCGATTGGAAACATTACGACTCAGTTGCCGCCTCGCCTGATGAACTGGGATCACGACCTAAAGTATCGAAGGAAGTAAGAAACCTCGGAATGACCATGGACTCCAAGCTGTCGAATGCGCAAGTGGACAAACTACCAAGATCAAGCTTTGTCACTATAAAAACGCAGCAACAAATTTTAGATCATTTGGGATGTCCACACAAGGTCAGAGCTACCATCTCCCTTGTTCTGTTCAAACTCGATTACACCAATAGCCTCTACCACGGATCACCTTTAACGACAATAAGAAGACTACAACGGATTCAGAACTCGGCTGCCAGACTATTCTTGCATATCAAACCACGAGACCACATCTCACCTGCCTTGAAAGCCCTGTATTGGTTACCGGTTGCCAGAAGATCTACGTTCAAGCTACTTTGTATCACCAACAAAGCAATTCATGGAATGGAACCGCTCTTCATCAGGAATAAAATCACCAAACACATTCAACAAAGGAACCTGCGCTCGAAAGGGGAATCTCGCCTCAAAATCCCAAGGTACAAGGAAAAAAACATGGGTGGTACATCCTTCTCTGTTCAAGCAGCCAAACTATGGAACTCTTTACCCCCCAACATAAGATCCACCGACAACCACCTTATCTTCAGAAAACGACTCAAGAATTGGCTCTTCCCCACATAAGCACCATACACACACAGAAATTTACAGCATACTCCTCTGTATATAAGCATTTATTTTCACTATAGATATGTACCTATCTTTGTGTATTGCTTTGTATAAACAGGTCGAATAATTATGTTGTTGTAAATAAATAAATAAATAAAAATCATCTTTGGTCTACATGTACTTACTTCCATTGTGCATCTATGTACCTTCCATGTACTTGGATCTGTCTCTGTTACCTTTCTCCTGAAAAAGCATACCTCTATCAATATCTTTAATCTATATATACTCACCTCCTTTATGCATCTATATACTTTCAATGTACTTATGAATCTATATATTTATCACTTTCTTCTAATTTATCATTTCCAATGCACTACCATATTTCTCAGCCTATACTTCTCTCAATATATCCTCTGGCCCAACCTTCTGACGCATCTCAAACTTCTTTCTAGTACTCTTTCCAATGCACTACCTTCTCTCTCACCCTAAACATCTATCAATATATCCTCTACATCCACTCTCTCATTTATACCAAACCCCATACCACTACTATGATCCCGAAAATAACCCTTTCTAGACTCTCTCCTACTCTACCCCTCCTTGCATCATCTGGCACCTCTTTTTACTATACCAATCCCACAAAACAAACCTTTATAAACTCTCCCCTCTGACTCTTCCCCTCAAAACCCCCTTATTACTCATCCAATAGCCTCCTAATACTGCTTTGACCTAAAAAAAAAAATCAAAAAAATCTCACTCTTCTGTCCCTCCACTA
The DNA here is from genome assembly GCF_964204655.1 of Triturus cristatus. Classification (NCBI taxonomy): domain Eukaryota; kingdom Metazoa; phylum Chordata; class Amphibia; order Caudata; family Salamandridae; genus Triturus; species Triturus cristatus. The sequence continues at coordinate 70,513,943 of NC_140579.1, read as the reverse complement.
TCCTTTTCAATCAAAATAGCAGACTAACATGTTCACTTCTCAATATCCATACTCCACTATACTAATTCACCACTAATCTTTTATGAGTTCCAGAGTAGCGTGCAACTCGCCAATGAAGCGTTTCAACACCCCATCAGGGTTACCAGCGCTGTATAAATGCAAACCTTTTTCCCTTTTCTACCCCTCCCCAACCCTCCTCAATCCAAATAACTGACTAACATATCCACCACTCAAATTACTTCATACTTCACTATACTAATTTTCAACACTAATCCTTTATGGGTTCCGGAGTAGCGTTCTACTCGCCAGAAAAGCGCTTCAACACCCATCAGGGGTAACAGGTGCTACATGAATGCAAACCTTTCTTCCCTTTTATCCCCCCCGCTACCCTTCTCACTCCGAATAACTGACTAATATCCACCACTCAAATTACTTTCATATTTCACCATACTAATTCAGCACTAATCCTTTATGGGTTTCCGGAGTAGCGTGCTTCAACACCCCATCAGGGGTAACAAGCGCTATATACATACAAACCTTTTTTCCTCTTCTATCCCTCTGCTATCCTTCCAGATAACTGACTAACCTATCCACTATTTAAAATTTACTTGCATGTTTCACTATACTAATTCAACACTAATCCTCTATGGGTCCCGGAGTAGCGTGCTACTCGCCAAAAAAGCGCTTTGACGCCTTGTCGGGGGTAGGAAGCGCTATGTAAATGCAATTACAATAAAATACAATACAAGGATGCAGCAGTTTCATCTTAAGGATTCTTGAGGCCCCCGTCAAGAGATATTTTGCGGTCCCCTCTTCAGAACAAGCTGTATTTTTATCACCCATTTCTTTTTATAATTCAAGCCTGCATGATACCAAACAATAGTCTACTTAAACATTCACACAAAAAGAGCTGAAATATGTATTGCTCGGTGCCAAAAAATACTTAAAACTACACTGGGTTGGGAGAGGGACCGAGTGAGAGGAAGAGGCACGAAGAGAGAGAGAAGGTCTGATAGAGAAAGCAATAAAAATGAGACACAGTGAGAGGAACAAGAAAAACTACAAGCATGTATTATGCTTTTATTATTAAAATGAACATTCATCGCAAAGTCTGACAAATGCCCCAGTCCTTCCTTATCGGTATAAAGTCTAAAACACCTCTGAAGTGTTCTCAGGATGCCTCCCTTCTCCAGGGATGAGCACAGGTGTGTTATTATACTCATGTAGGAATACCTCTTGAAATGAATGATGCTCCTTTCTCTAGAAGCCCTGCCCCCATCTTAAAGTACATCATTTGCTAACTCAACTGAGGCACATCTGGAGAAGCCTGCTCTGAGCTCACACAGCTGGCTGCAGCAGCATTACATTATTTGCCTTGATCCAGTAAAAGGTGCCATCAACCTCACAATAAAATGTTTTATTCTAACTAGGGGCACCAGTTCTTAGATTGTATGGGTGGTTGTAGGTGGTGGGCACTGGGGCTGGGTCCTGAGATTTCACCATCAGACTGACTCCGAGCAATGGAGGGAAGAAAGAAGGAGCAATCGAAAGACAGGAAAACAGTGCCAAAGGGAGGAAACAGGGATGAAATAGACCTGCAAGAGTGAAATAAAGAGACAGTAAATACAGGTCTGTTGAAGACAGGGGCGAAGTTATCAATGGTGCAGCCGGTTCAGTAGCACCAGGCACGGGGAAGGGGGAGACTGTCCTGCATCAGCTGGAGTGATTTCAGATTTGTTTTTAAAAGCACAGAGCCTGCCTGAGTCTTAGCTCTTTGTTTCCAACTTGAATAGGTTTGCTCGCATAGAGAAGACCTAAAGTAAAGTGGGAAATGCAGAAACAACTGTGAGCAAAAAGGATAAAAGAGATATATATATATATATATATATATATAGAGAGAGAGAGAGAGAGAGAGAGAGAGAGAGAGGGAGAGTGAGAGAGAGAGAGAGAGACAGAGAGAGAGAGAATAGAAATGAGAGGAAAATGGCAGAATGGGAGAATGGGTAGTGAAGAAGAAAAAAGGAGATAAGAGAGCATAACGGGCAAGGAAAGAGACAGGAGAAAGAAATACGAATGTTACAAAGTGAAGTGAGGAAGTAAATTAGGATGAGTGAGACAGAGAATGGGAACAGAGAGATAGAGCGAGACGATGAGGTGGAAAGACTGAAAGGAAGCAGCTGAGAGGAGAAAGAGAAGATAGCAGGGAGGAAAGACCCATTAGTAGGGCATCAGTTATCATTAGTGCAGCAGGTGTAGTGACACCCAGGTATAGTCCTTGGAGGGACCCATTGGACGCCAGTGAGGTATGCATTTTAATATTGCCCGTCTGAGGGGGTCAGGGAGAGGTTTGACAAGGGCAATCTTCTTTGCTTGCCTTAAGGTCCATGACACCCACGCTACGCCACTGGTAGAAGAAGATGGAATTAAGGCTAGGCAGCATGGGTGCAGCTATTAGTGGTGAAGCTGGTGCAGTGGCACCAGGGCCATGAGGTGGGAGGGGGCCCAATCTGTCCTGACGCAGTCATGGCAGAGCCTCCGCAGTCATGGCGGAGTCTCCGCAGTCGTGGCAGAGGATCCATGTCATGGTGGCATCTCCACAGTTGTGCCAGGGGCACTGACTCATGGCGGAGTCTCTGCAGTCGTGGCAGAGGATCCATGTCATGGTGGCATCTCCACAGTTGTGCCAGGGGCACAGAGTCCTGGTGGATTATCTGCAGTCGTGGCAGAGGATCCATGTCATGGTGGCGTCTCCACAGTTGTGCCAGGGACACCGAGTCATGGCGGAGTCTCTGTAGTCGTGGCAGAGGATCCATGTCATGGTGGCGTCTCCACAGTTGTGCCAGGGGCACCGAGTCATGGCGGAGTCTCTGCAGTCATGGCAGAGGATCCATGTCATGGTGGCGTCTCCACAGTTGTGCCAGGGGCACCGAGTCATGGCAGAGTCTCTGCAGTCATGGCAGAGGCTCCAAGTCATGGTGGAGTCTTCGTAGGCATGGCAGAGGCTCCGAGTCATGGTGGAATTTCCGCAGTCATGGCAGATGCTCCGAGTTATGGGGGAGTCTCTGCAGGCATAGCAAAGGAGAGTGAATAACTGGTCCTGAAAAAACCAGGGTATGCAATATCAGTACAATGTACTGTTAAGAAACCCTCATTCACGTTTTTGCAGATGGAATAAAGCGGTATATTTTGATTCTTCGCTCTGTCGTTAGCAACGTGACAGCATCATCATCGGGTTACTAAAATGCTTCCTCCGCCCGGAGGTTGTCCCACTGGTTATTACAGTAGTGATCGTTGAAAAAAAGAGGTGTTCGTGTATGGTGAAGTGACGTGTAGGGAAAAATATATTAAAAAACTCGTAAAACCAGTACGTGCCTTTAATTAAACTGGGTTCGAGATGGTTAAAAAAATTACTCTGTGTGCACAGGTTAGACTAGTTACAGTCTAGTGCACTAAAAAAGTGTCCATAAAAAGGTCGACATGTTTCAGCCCTCTATAATGCCCCAAAGGGTCAAGTGGGCTTTCTTTAGGACCTAGCAAAGTGAAGGGGACCCTGATCTTCACGGGTCTCCAGTGAAAAAAGTGGAAAAATTGTTCCACACGTCCTGTTCAATTTGAACCTACATTGATAAAAGAAAAAAGAAAAACGGGGGGGGGAAAGGGGAGATGACAAAAAACAAACTATATTAAGTTTGTGCAAGTGCTGTTTCAATGCTAACAAAACTCAAAGCTCTGACCATTATAACAACTAGAAAATGGCAATACTTTAAGGATTACTGGCAAATATTCAACACCACTCATCTTCGCTACAACTATGGCAAACTCAACCCTCTTTTCCGCAAGGACACAAATGACACAGAATCCATTTTGTCATATTGAAACCACTATTTACATGTAATTGTGAGAGGGAAAACAAAATGAGGGCACTACGGAGGTACTCGTGTCCACAATCCCAATATATCCGTTCCGCTCGAAGATTAAGAGGTTTTGGTGAGGGAAAGTCAAGTATACTGGTCAGAATATCATAGAGGACGTTTTTAGTGAGCGTGATTCACTAGTATAGCTTCCATTTACTTCTAACGGTAAACTAGGATGAACATACTAGTAATGATGGTATCAGAGGGCTTGTATAGTTAGCTAGATTCTCTTGTATTTCTAAGGTGATGCTTCCAACAGTAAAACTTATCTGAATGGTTCATTGAATCGTTTACGAGACTGATGCGTGATAGTTCCGGTGAGATGCAAAAGCTAATATGTATCTCTATTACTCTACCCGACTAAACCAGTGTGGCCCTATCTTATGCCGAACAAAAAAACTGCAAAAAAAACTATCGTTATGTGAGAACTAATCATAACGGCAGCAGTTAAAAATGTACGCTTATAATGACGCGCCATATTCAAGTTGCGCTGTCTGCAAACGGCTTAACATCTTAGATGATCTACACTGCTGCCAAATCTCCTTGAGTGTATGTGGACAGAGCGAAAAAGAATTTAAACGCATTACATACACATTCATAGCGTACAGATGAAACGAGTTAGTTGCACTCGTACCTTGTATCCCTGGTTGTGGGCTACATCGTGTGATAAGGAAGGTCGTTCACGCTCTTTGATATGATAGAAAGAAGGAAAGAGCAGTACATAAGAGGCACATTCAGATAATACATTACAGTTTCGTGGCGGCGTCCTCGTGTGCTCCTTCCTTTACCTTTACGGCGTGGGTGCTTATAGAGACTCTGCCATGACTCGGAGCCTCTGCCAAGCCTACGGAGACTCTGCCATGACTCTGAGCCTCTGCCACGACTGCGGAGACTCCGCCATGACTCTGAGCCTCTGCCATGACTGCAGAGACTCCGCCAAGACTCGGAGCCTCTGCCACGCCTACGGAGACTCCACCATGACTTGGAGATTCTGACATGATTGCAAAGACTCTGCCATGACTCGGAGCCTCTGCCAAGCCTACGGAGACTCTGCCATGACTCTGAGCCTCTGCCACGACTGCGGAGACTCTGCCATGACTCTGAGCCTCTGCCACGACTACGGAGACTCCGCCATGACTCAGAGCCTCTGCCATGACTGTAGAGACTCCGCCATGGCTTAGAGCATCTGCCACGACTGCGGAGACTAAGCCATGACTCGGACCCTCTGCCATACCTACAAAGACTCCACCACAACCTGGACCCTCTGCCATGACTGCAGAGACTCCGCCATGACTCGGATCCTCTGCTATGCTTACAGAGACTCCCCTATAACTCAGAACATCTGCCACGACTACAGAGACTCCACCATGACACGGAGCCTCTGCACGCCTACGAAGGCTCCACCACAACTTCGAGCCTATGCCCCGAATGCAGAGACTCCACCACGACTTGGAGCCTCTGCCGCGACTGCAGAGACTTTGCCATGACTCGGAGCCTCTGCCACGACTGTGGCAACTCTGCCATGACCCGGATTCTTTGCCAAGCCTACGAAGGCTCCACCACGACTCGGAGCCTCTGCCATGACTGTAGAGACTCTGCCATGACTCGGAGCCTCTGCCACGATGGCATTTTGCGATGCAGCGTGCGCTACGAAATTTGTTTTATTTATTTACTTGTTTACTTACCTGCAATTATCCATATTCCGGTTTTTAGAACCCCCCACCCTGCCCCTCCCCCGCCCCGCCTTACCGCCCCACGGAACTCCCTCCACGGGCCGCGGCTGTATAAAGGCAAGAAACCGTTTTATCCTTCCTGCCAAGAGTGCTACATATCTGCAGCCCTCTAATGCTCTGGGCTCTGTGGTGCCCATGTCCCAGTGCTTCCGGATGCTCAACGTGACAGCTCTGTGTATAAGAAAGTGGTTGTTATATTTCATATCGGTACTCTAATCTAGGTCCAGGGAACATCGTACCCTTTCCCTATATCATCTCCCCTACATTTCACATGAACGAGCCTTTTAGGGACATATTGCCTTATAAGGACAGAACACCTAATAAGGATAGAACGCCTTATAGGGACAGAACACCTTATAAGGATTCAGCGCCTTTTATGGACTAAATCTTTCACGTAGTTCCATGCAGAGAGACGTTTTTCCCAATCAATACTGCTAAGACGTCATCCTTTCCACATATGAATAATTTATGAGAACCCTACCCAGGGGGTATACTTCACCTTCCTCTACCTACGCACAAGGTTTAATCCCATAAGTCATCCTCATACTAAACAATGGCTAACACACGCACAAGGGGCAACGGGACTCTGTATAAATACAGCACCTCTTGCTATCAGTAGTTAGGAGGGAACCGAGACTTCAAGGCCCACTCACTGACCAGAGACGCTGAGGCTCCTGCATGCAGTCGCTCCAGCTGACAGTGGTCTAACCATCCCTTGCGGGGTGTCCAACTTGAGACCAGGACAAGGTCCCACACTCTCGTTTATTAGGTAATGGGGTTCGACTAAATCCTAGCAGGAGTCTTGGCTCTTAAGCTTATTAGCTCTTCCACAATGCTAGGTACACTTAGGTACATCTAGACAGACATCGTAGGAGTATGCGCTTTATTTAATAAATGCATTTTATATTCATGTATATTTTCATGACTATTGCAAAATGGTAGAACTGTACTATTCCTTTTTATTCACTGTACTGCTGATCCTATATCTCTGCTACTGTGTAATAGTTGTAGCAGCGCATATATTTTACACGAACAGTGCAATAAATCCTTATTGTAAACATGCTCGACTGTTTCATCTTTGTATCTCTATGAGACCAAATGAACAACCATGAGTGACTGGTGAAAAGTAGTACATTGTTTCTGCAAGTCTGTGGAATCAGGGTTTGTTATGTTCTGAGGTTGCCAAAAACTAATCTCTTTGATAAAAGGAGATTCTAGTGGCATTGTGAGCTAGCTAATGCAAACAAGGCTAACATACGCAGTGGGGGTGCTCAGAATCAGTCTACCACCCGACCTACAGTATATGTTATCCAAAACTGCAGGTCCTGCAGGGGTACTATAGAAACTACACTACGTGGCACAACCGACGTTTGGTTTAGTACTTATTTAACAGTAGAATCTGAGTAGCTCAGTTGTGCTTATTCCCAGAGACCCCTACTCACAAAAATCAGAGACGTCTGGTGAGAATGGGCAAAAACTTTGCCACAGCTGAGTAGGCGAAATACCCTCTTTATTGGTTGTTGGTTAATCAAGCTTGAAAGGAAATTTTTCCCAAAATTGTGCATAAACACCATATCCTAATTTCCTTGGACAGTTATTCAGTGTCTTAAACACAATGACTACCGTAAACGGAGATTTAGACCCACTGACACAAGCGCTTCCCGAATCAGAAGGTGAGGACGATGCTGATGCAATACAGATCGCACCCAATGTAAGAACCAAATTGAGAGTTAAACTCGTCTAACAGGGGTTACCACCCAGAGGAGGTGTAGTAATATTCGTGATAGAGGCACACGAAGATTTCCAATCAGAGGTATTCTATTCCTGGGTTACATTCCCAGCAGCAAAAGCTATAACAAACACTTTTGATTATTACACACATGAAGAGATCCCAGCGGTCTACACACTGAGGAGATTAAAATTCCACTTACCTACCAGGAACATATTTTATGGTTTAATGGCGTCCTACCCCACACAAGAACAAGACTTGGTCCTTTAGGAAGACCAGGAGCAACATGGCCGATATTAGCGACCTATGCACCACATCCTGACATTGACACAATGCCACGTGATGAACTGCTTGTTCAACACAAAGAGTTGATAAAACTTTACAGAAACATGACAATTCATCCTGAGGACACTAGCGGTTCAACCAACAGTAATTACACCAAATGCAGCTCCTACACAGAGCACAGCCACTAAAATTACTCCACAAACCTTACATGCGGTAATGGGTAAATTTCCCACAAAACGTGAACAAATTCCTTTTCTGGGTAGCTCAGAAAATAACCCAGTTAGAAGCAGTATTCCCAAATACAACACCATTTGAAAAACACAGCATGTTAACAATCTGCTTGCCCATGGGGATTACACCACAGTTAGAGGATTGTACCTCTGGTACAGTCTTTGCTGCCATATATAACAGAACTCATGGTATTCCTTTATTAGCAGTGATGCCAGATGTATTAAGACAAATACAAAATGAGTACGGAGCAGAGCCTTCCCTAAACTTAGGGATGAAGTTATTAAATAACTACGACCAGGTATCAGCTATAATACTAGCTAATATTAAAGGGGAAGCAGCATCAGTGGCAATCCGCCAACGCCCACAAGAGTTCTCTTCATTAGAACAGGTGAATGAACTACCCAGAATAATTGAAACTGCATATGCAGAATTAGGCAGGGATAGCTTGGGGGTAAAAGCTTTAAAACATCAACCAATGGGCAGTCCCGAAAAGGACTCTTCTAAGCAGACACCTACTTCTTCTAAAAAGAAGTGGGATGATAAAAAACAAAACTCTAAAGACAAGAGATCTCAGTCCCGAGGTAGGTCTCCTCCACAGGAGCCCTCTGAAAAGAGGTACAACCTTAGGAAGAGAGATACTATTAGGAAACCTGACAGGTATTAGGATACTGATACACTTTCCTCTCGTTCCTTTCAGGGCTCAAAGAAAAGCTCTGAAAGAGAAGTACGGTCAGAACACAGAGAAGAGCGCACACAGTCCAGAGGCAAGCAGCGCGCTCAAGACTTTACCTCTAAGAAAGAAGATAAGCAAAACTCAAAACCTCAATTTAAGAAAAAGAAAGAAAGTTGCTGGTCTGAAAATCAGACATGCCCAGAATTCTAAGGACAACTTCTGAACGGGGAATGGGCTCAGACGATGCTAGACAGTGCGGCAGAAGTAACAATAGCTCGCCAGAACCTGAAGGAATTTCTGGTGGCAGCGGACTTGAATGATTATATCACCGCGGAAACACCAGACACCAGGGTTTGCGTCCCACATGAGTTACATGAGATAAGACTCCGGATGGAGGGGGATAAGCCCAGGAAAGTAAAAGCTCTTTTTTGGTGAACTTACCATCTGGTTATGACATCCTGTTAGCAGAACAAGATTGGCCGCCAGCATTCGTAACGGAGTGGCCCAGAGGAGAAAGTATACTTTTTCCTGCATTTTCCGATCACGTTCCCATTCACCTTAAACATACATATGCACAGGAGTGGGCAGTAGCCCAAGCTTCAGCATTGTACAAAACTCACGCTGGGTGGGATGAGAACTCAAGCTACCAAGTGATCCCGTTAAAAGTTTCACCTACTGCTCAGAGGCAATATCCAATAAAGCAAGAAGCTAAAAAACAGCTCAGGGAGATCTTAGATCAACTTGAATACCAGGGGGTCATTGAAAAATGTACCTCTCCAATGAAAAATCCTTTGTTTCCCGTCTCTAAACCCGACAAAACATATCGTCTAGTTTTAGATTACAGACATTTAAACTCATACACAAGACATTTGCTGTCCAAAATGCATATAGTGCTGCATTAATGAATAACATTTTGAGCAAAAAATACAAAACACTTAATATCTCAAATGGATTTTTCTGCCAAAATATAGCGCCTGAAAGCAGGTATATAACTGCATTCAGTGCGTTAGGGTCCCAGCAACAATTTTGATGACTAGTCCTGGTATAAGAATAGCCCCGGGGTATTTTCAGCAAGGGTAGCAGAGTTGCTTCAAAAATTTGATGAAAAAGCGTTGTCCTATGTGGATGATATTTATCTGACAGACGATGACTTGGAGAGGCACTTGACCAGGGTAAGCACCATTATTATGGGATTTGCCACTGAGGGCTACAAATGTAACTTTAAAAAATCAAAAGATAGCCCACCTCAATGTCCTATTTTTGGGATATGATCTGTCAAGTGAAGGCAAAAGTCTGGCAGCAAACGTTTTAGAAAAGTGTGCGCTGATCCAGCCTCCAAAAGTTTACATTTTTTTACAATCAATACTAGGATTCCTAAATTTCGGCAGAACATACATTTTAGATTACGCACAAAGGGTAAAACCTTTCTACGACTTAATAAAACCTGACTTTTCAACCAGAAATTGGACACAAGAACATACAAAAAATTCTTTGTTCACTCCAGAAAGACATGATAGCTTCCAAACACTTACAAACAAGCGTAAACGTACGCCACTTGGTGATCCGTATAATTGCGGGTCAATGCGCGTACACTTATTTAACGTTCAATGAAGGAGAAACAGTACCAATAGCATTCAAATCACACCTGTACACAAAGGCAGAGATGCGTTTCACTTCAACAGAAAAAATTCTGATAGCTGTTCAGACTGCGGTAGAAAGAGAAAGAGCACTGGCTCTGGGGAAACCCATTAGTATCATAACCCCAGTACCGGCTTTAGAAACTGTTACAAAGGCCAGCATCCCAAATGCGAAAGGCGAAGTGGGTCGCACACCGCTCGTCATACTAGCAAATAGCCCCATAGGATTCTGGAGGATGTAGTGACAGCGGCGGGTACACCTATGCCACGAGTAAAAAGTTTAAAATGCCATCCCTGGACACGTGTTTCGAGGTAATTGCCTCTCGTCAGCAGGGAGCAGGTACGTATGCGGGGTGCTGTAGACTGCCAAAAATTATCAGGTCTAGTACCTCTCACGGCGCGCGGGTGCGGGATCCGGGCTCGTCAACCCATAGCTCAGGGAGCTTTAAAAATGCGAAAGCCTTACATCCAAGGTGGATATAATGGGCTAATTCTCTTAATGCAACAGACGTTGAACACAGATTTAATCCAAGTCTAGAAACACAAGCATTCCTGCAATACGAACACGAATATCCTCCACCAAATGAAATCTTGCCTCTAGATCAGTATGAATACATTATTTACACTGACGGATCTGCACAACCGGCCATAGGAAGTAAGCAGCAATACAGTTCAGCGTGTGCTATCGTTCGAGGTCTCATGCATGATGGCAAGCTCCATCCTAGTTGCACAAAGGCGCAATCTCTAGGAGACTGCACGGCTCAGTTGGCAGAATTAAAAGCACTAATACTGGCACTTGTAAATACAGATCACGAATTCCCCACACTTATCGTGTGTGATTCCTTCTACTGTGTATAGTCGTACAATGAGTACTTACAACATTGGGAACAAAACGGGTTTAAGGATGCGAAAGGTGTCACAATTGAGCATAAAATGCTATGGGAAGAGGTAGCAGAATTAAAAAAACAAGCTACCAAGGACTCACGTGATCCATACACCGAGTCATCAACGTGATGGCGTTCACGTTGCAGGGAATTCGTTGGCTGATGAAGCCGCAAAGGGGACTGTTCGTACGGCTTCCGTAGCTACACTCACTCATTCAAAAACGAGAATAGACGGAGATATTATGGTAGCTGCCAATGCTTCACGCAAAGGCAGCACAGCAGTACCTAAAACATTTCCACTCAAATACTCCTACAAGTTAGATGCACAAAACATTCCATATGCTCAGATTCCTGGAGTGGGGGATAGAGTAATACCAAATATGGATCGTAGACAAGGTTTAATACTAGCTGCACACGAGGGTTTGGGCTCTGTGGACACAGGCGTTACAGCAACTATTTCTTTACTGAAACAGCGCTATCGGTTGCCAGGGTTAATTAGGCAAACTAAGGACTATGTCTTCAATTGCGACATCTGCCAGCAGATGAAAGACTCCACGGAAGGAAAACCAAAGCAAACGCTATTATTAAAATCAGACAAACCTCTCGCATGTGTGTACATGGACCACTGCGGCCCCTTACAAACGGACAGGACTTACAAATATATCATGGTTTCAGTGGATTCCTGCTCTAGATTCCTATGGGTATTGCCTCAGCGCTCAGCTGACACTCGAACTGTTATCAAAGATTTGCGAGTCTTTATCGGCACATACGCAGTTAGCACGTTTCATACTGACCGCGGTCCTGCGTTTAGCTCTCTGGCTTACAAAGAGGCCATGGAAGGAATGGGCATAGCATTGCGGTATTTCTCTCCGTACCATCCTGAAGGAAATTCTGTTGTGGAGAGGAAAAACCGGGACTTAAAACAATCTTTAACAGCTAGGTTATTAGGCAGGGGCGATAGTTGGGTCACACAACTTTATGGGATACAGCGAGCGTTAAACAACCAGCCAAGAAACTCTCAAGGGGGTGTCACTCCATATGAGGTCCTCTTTGGGACATGAATGTGGGTACCTGATCTTGATTGTGAAGGCGCAGTGGTGGATGAAAAACCATTTGATATCCATGATTGTTTGGCTGTTTTACAGGATCTAAATTAATCCAGGACAAAATAAAGTAATGTCCATCTAAAGCAGACCGCCACTGGGGAAGTCAAGGCAGTCACGGCAAGACCTGTCTGGATCCCAAAAGTCGGGGATCTGGTCAGAGAGAAAATAGCGGACAAAAAGGAATTTGGACCTTCATACAGAAAACCTGTACCAGTCCTTGCAGTACAAGGAACAAGAACTGTGCTGCTCACGCCTCTTGCTGGAAAAAAGGAGAAAAGATTTGTCTCAATCGACTTAATCAAACCACACTATGTGGCCAATACTAAACAGTAGGCCTCGTGGACTCCGCTGTAGCAGACACCCTCCACTAGCTACAATCCAAGAAGTTCAAACAGAAAGACTCATCACGTTTGAAGAGTCACCTGTAAGGAATGAAGGACTAAGAAACAATGCTATGGAACTTGTTCCACTTGAACCAGACATTCAAATTCAAAATGAACATCAGAATAATTCACATTTTTCAATTAGACCGAATACAGAAGTCTTCATCAACTTGCCTTGTCGAGAGGAAAATATCATTTCAATTAATCCCGATGCAATTCCTACAATTGATCGAACTGCTTCTGGCTATTTCATTAACTTAGATACATTTTCTCTGGATCAAAGCGAGCCGGAATCGATGACAGCCAAAACACCATTCAAGCAACTATTAAAGAACCTTTTTCACTTTCTTCAAAATACATGCCTGGTAGCACCTTGGATTGAACTCTGGGTTAATTTCTGGGATATTAATTTTTCTTTTCTGGCTAGGCTTAGTACTAACTTTTAGTATGCTTATTAATGGACACTATCTTCAACAAAGTTCCACAGCCCAAAAGGTCAACATCCTACTGAAGCCACATCCATCATCACATCGTGAACAAAGAGACTTGTCATCAGTGAACATTACAGCAGTTCCTATACCGGATAGTATAGTATGGGACAAAGTTGATTTTAACATATTCGGACCGATCGAACTTTTAAGAATTAATCATGTATTTTAAATATCATTAAGTGATATCATTAACTCAAGTACATTTTCTGATGATTGGGACACAGACAATCAATATCATGTTGTCTGATTTAGAGAAAACTGCTGCATTTTCTAATAATGAAATGTAAGAGGGTTCTTCAGACTATGACACATTGTACTGTTACCAACATTATGGTCATCATTTCCTGCACAAATCCATTTCAGCTAGGAATGTTTTTGAGTACCATCAGTGGGAACATTGCCCAACACCACCAAAAAGTAGTTCACAAGCGTTTGCACAGAAATTTTCATACATTTCAGGGTTTAACACCACAGATCCAGCCTCATATTACTATAAGGTTGCACAAACATCAGCACTGAAAATTATGTTGACAAACACTAAACAGATTTACTCTGCATTCTTTTTGGCTCAATTATCTGAACAGGGTTTCAATCTATGGAAAGACGAAATTGACTCAAAATCAATTTGGGGTTTTTGATGGACTGGCAAGTCCAGAGTACAGTGGCACTATTTAGAGCATGCCTCATTCCACAGCAGATGATCTTTATAAATGATACTGTGCAACAGACATCCTGTCTTGGATTAGCCAAGAACAAGGACCTGAACACTCCTAAGTTTCCAACACCAACACAGGGGTGGCAGAATTCAACTACAATTGAGGGGGCAACAGTGGAAGACATACTAAAGTACAATAGAACAGACCCAAATTGGAAGGAGTGGGTGGTTTGACCCTTAGACATGAACATATGTCATAAGCGATTCCTGAACATCATCGAGGGACTCAGTATCCATAGGCCAGACCCACGTTATGTGCAGAGAGAATATCCAGGGGTAGTGACATCCTATAGGGTTGGGAAGTTGTGCCTCAATTGGCTAGAAACCTCAACGGTTGCAGTAGTGAATCAACACTTTAGTCTTTACTCTCACATGACATGGATCTTAGGGACTTCTTACAAGGACCGAGGAAACAACGTAAAAAATGTTTCATATATGCAGGCATTTATGCTGCCTATAATGAAAACTGGAAGATTTCCCAACCGGCAGCTGCAGAGAGAATACAGGAAATAGACCCTATAAACTTAGAAAAAGCTTTAGCTGTGGTGGACAATGGGTTAACAACTTTGAACTCCAGGATATATTCATTGCGCAACACTGTATCTTCCGCTATTGACATACTGGAACAGGATTTAGCCATATTACAGCACGGCCAATCTCAGTTACTGGACGCTGCAATCTTTGCGTGCAGGCTTTGTGCCTTGGCGTTTTATAAACAGTATGTCTCTGTTTTCAAAATACAATCTAACTGATACACAGATAGAAATGGGACAAAGGGGAGCTAGATATACAATGCTGCAAATTGAAAAACTGGATAAGCTGCCATTCACAGTGGCTGAATTACCATCAACAGAATGGCTACTTCATGGCCAAATCACTCTCCTGGTCACGGCCTTTCAGTTTCACTATTACCTTGATCAAAGGCAGGCAGGCAGATATGAAAAATTGGGTAAAGAATACATTAAGAAATCCTGGGATTTATCATATAGATTTTGATGCCGGAGTGGGGATCGATGTCACTCTTAAACCTTGTCTTACTTGTATTAGCCAAAGGCGAATGCCAGCATCCACGGGAGCGAAGACCAAGATCTCAACTCTCCCCTAGAGTATAACCATCTACAGAAAGATAACTAACTGAGAGAGGAATAACACCCTACGGAAGAGCCGGGACACAAAAAGGACCTCTGGGAAGCCCACCAGGAAGGCGGAAGTCTCTCACGAGGAAGGTGTAGGGAACTAAGGAGCAGTGCTGCAGGGGAGACAAAACAATAAACAGGGAGAAAAGAGAAGATAATATTATTCCTGTTCAGGCAAGATTAAACAATAGACAATGTACCACTTCTCTACAATAAGAATGGTTGTGTACCTCCACAGGCTCCTCAATAGTACAGAGAGATTATGCTTTTGCTTCAATCAGTACTTTTCCCCACAGGAGTACTAGGGTGGGTTCTTTACGCAGAGAGAGGCTCCAAACAAAAAGGAACATTAACAGAGAATTCCTTCTCACACAGGCTTGTACAGAAGCAGGTCTGATGCCATAAAGTTCTGCTATTCCAAAAGAAATAAAAATCCACTGTTCATGTGTCCCGATTGCCCCGGTTGAGGCTTTTAGCATCAAAACAATAATTCCACAGAAAAGGCTAGAGTGTTTACCAAGCAACTGAAAGACGGCTCTGACAATGTTATTGAGGCACACTTTACTCAGGGAAGCCTCGTTGCCGTCCGTGACCTGCTATTAGCATAAATGCGGTAGCGTCTGATATGTCCCGGTTTTTAATAAAGAAAGTAAAAAAAAAAGGAACACGCGAGCAGCGCGTGTAACGTACCCGTAGAAGTTGTCTTGGTTCAAGGTTCTTTTCCGTGTGGATGGACACGGGTACGGGTGCAGGCAGTGCACGTTGAGCTCGGGTGAGGAAGAGCGTGTCTGCGAGGCAGAGAGGTAGGATTCAGCACGAGTCCTTGGCGAGCGTGCTTCTCGGAGGGCCTCGAGGGAAAGTATTCCAGGCAGATTGTAGTTCACTGCCAAAGTAACTAGGTTCACGGTAACACGACCAATGCTCATCTAACGATGATGACGTTCTCAACGAAGGATGCAGGAACAGATACTAGGAGTAACTCGATCTAATCCAATAATGCCGGTTCAGCTGTACTCCGCAAGTACAGCACAAGGTTCCAGGGCGAGGCAGGGTTCCAGCGAAGTGCACAAGAGCTTCGGAAGCCAAGCGAGGGATTCAGGGAGGGACTTCAGTTTAAACAAACTCCTTGACCAATGAGCTCGCTCGAGGGAGGCTTGGGGCAGTACACAACCCTAACTTCAAGTATGTTGCATTATGGGAGTTGTAGTGTGTGAGTGGAGCTTCACTACTGCACAAGTAGTGGATCGTGTAACAGTTCTCCCCCCTAAAGGCCTATTCACAGGTCGAGGTTTGTCCGGGTGCAAGGCATGAAATCGTCTTATTAGACGGGGTGCATGTACCTGATCTGCAGGTTCCCAAGACCGATCTTCGGGAGCATATCCCACCCAGTCAACTAAGTACTGTAGTCTGCCACGTTGTCGTCTAGAATCCACAATCCTTTTGACTTCATACTCTAGTTGCCCTTCTACAGTAATGGGGGGAGGGGGAACTTCAGGACAAGTGGGTTGTACGTATTTCTTGAGTAAAGAAATATGAAAAACAGGATGTATTTGGTACTCAGGAGGTAACTCTAGTTTAAGGGCTACAGGATTGATAATGCGGGATACAGGAAAAGGCCCTATATATCGAGGTTGGAGTTTCCTGGGTACGGATAATCTAAGATTCTTTGTGGCCAACCACACTTGTTCTCCTACAACATACGTAGGGGCCAGACGTCTATGTTTATCAGCTTGCTCCTTCATATGTGTTTTGGCTTCTTGTAGTTTTTGTTTTGCCATATTCCCTATGGAGGAGAGGCGTGTATGGTGTTCAGCTACAGCAGGTATTTCTGATAAAGTGAGAGGGAAATGTACGGGTAGGCAAAGGGGATGCTACCCATTCAAGAAATAAAAAGGGGAAACCTGAGTGGCAGCATGACAGGTGTTGTTGTAGGCGAACTCTGCTAACGGAAGGGCTTGTACCCAATCACCGGTGACTGTCCCTAATAAACACCTTAAATACTGTTCTAAGGTTTGATTGGTTCTTTCCGTTTGCCCGTCGGTTTGGGGGTGATAGGCTGAAGACAAATGGTGGTCAATGCGTAGGGATTTACACAGTCCTTGCCAAAACCTAGAAATAAACTGGGGACCTCTGTCTGAAACAATTATAGAAGGTAACCCATGTAATCGTACAATATGTTGAATGAATATGTCTATAAGCTCTTTAGCCGTAGGTAGCTTTGACAGTGGAATAAAATGAGCCATTTTGGACAACATATCCACTACAACTAGGATGGAATGATACCCTCTGGTAACAGGTAAATCAGTGATAAAATCCATACTAATGGTCAACCACGGGGTATGTGGAATGGGCATCGGTTGTAGTAAACCCGTGGGAGCACAATGAAGGGCCTTTTGTCTTGCACAAGTGGGACAAGCTTTTACATAATCTAATATGTCCTGTGTCATCCCCTTCCACCAAAACCATCTCTGACAAGGATTTCAAGCAGGTGGTTCAAGCGCTGGTCCTACCGAGAATAGATTACGGCAGTGCTACCCTCTGTGGCCTGCCCAAATACACCCTGGCTCCGCTAAGGGCTTCACTGAATGCTGCTGCTAGATTGGTTACAGACGCCAAACGCAATGAGCGCATATCGCCAGTCCTCAAAACGCTAAATTGGCTCCCCTTTGAAGCACGAATCCAGCTCAAAATTGCCACGATGACCCACAAAGCAATCCACCTCAAGACGCCCAGGTATCTGGAGCAAAAACTCGAGCTATCTGGTGGTGCAAGAGTCTCTAGAAGTGCTACTACCTTACTTTTGAAACCACCTATCTTTAACAAAAAGAGAACCTCTTACAGAGCCTTCTCCGGTGCGGCTCCAAGGATATGGAACTCTCTGCCTCCAGAAATACGCAGAATCACCAGTACAACGGTGTTCAAACTGGAAGTCAAAAGATTCCTGATGAACAAACTCTTCAGTAATTGGGCTATTCACCTTGGCCCATTGACATTGTTCCTTCCTCCATTGACATTCTTTGTTCTGCTGTCCTTACACTGTACTTTGTTTAACTTAACTTCAATGCGAACTTTCGTGCACTTTATGGTTAATTTGTGTTTTTTTTTTGTTTTGTTTTTTTTTTTTCCTGTGGTTGTTTCCTGTTCTAGTTGGATTGTAAAGCGCTCTGATATCCCCTGGGATCTTGTACGCGTTATATAAAACTTTATAAATAAATAAATAAATAAATAAATAAATGTAGCGTCTTGTCTCCCCCAGGATGGCCTGCCAAAGGGGACGAATGACACCAGTCCATAATCAGAACGCACAACTCTGTAGAGGGAACATACAAACGACCTTGATGATAATATAAGCCGTCGATGATCGAATTCTTGGGATCTAATAACCAGTCTTCAGATTTAAGTGAGGCGTATTCAGTGGCTAGAGTTTTAAGGAAATCGCACTCACCCTCTGCGTCTCCTACAGCTGCTATCTTAGAGTCAGGAATGATAAGCGGAGGAATTTCTTCTGTGTATTTGTTCTCTTTCCCTAATCTTGATAGTGCATCGGCTTTGCCATGTCTGGATCCTGGTTGAAAGTGTATCACAAAGTCATATTCACAAAAAAATGAAACCCACCGCATTTGCCGTGGAGTGAGAGCTTTGGCTGATTTAAAAAACTGTAAATTGCGGTGGTCTGAGAATATGGTAATAGTGTGAGGTGACCCCAATAGATAATGCCTCCATTCCTGAAACGCTAGTTTTATGGCCAGCAACTCTCTTTCACCTATGGTGTAATTTTGTTCAGCAGCAGAGAGAGTTTTGGAAAAATAGGCCACTGGATGCATTGTCCCATTCCGGGGATGTCTTTGTGAAAGAACCCCCCCCCCCGACAGCATATTGTGATGCGTCGGCCTCCAAATAAAAAGGTTGAGCTGTATCAGGATGTCTAAGAACAGGGGCTGTCACAAACTTCTTTTTTAGTGTTTGAAAGGCTGTTTCCGCGGTGTCCTCCCACTGAAACACCACTCCCTTTTTGAGGAGTCTAGTGATGGGTGAGATGAGGTCAGAAAAGTGCTCAATGAATGTTCTGTAGAAATTGGCGAATCCCAGAAAGGATTGTATTTCTTTTACAGTAGTGGGGCTGGACCAATTGCTTATGGCAGACACTTTAGAAGAATCCATGTGTATTCCTTCAGGAGAGATGACAAACCCCAAGAAATCCACTTTAGTGGTATGAAAAAGACATTTATCAAGTTTTGCAAAGAGATGGTTATCTTGAAGTCTTTGCAAAATCTGTCTAACATGTTGCACATGTTCTTCTTAAGTTTGAGAGAACACCAGGATGTCGTCAATATAGACGATTACTAAAATGTCTAGAAATTCTCTGAGAATTTCATTAATAAAAAACTGAAAAGCTGCTGGGGCATTACATAAGCCAAGGGGCATTACGCAATATTCAAAGAGTCCGAATTTTGTGCGAAAAGCAGTCTTCCACTCATCTCCTTGTCTGACACGAATTAAATGGTATGCACCACGAAGATCCAACTTGGTGAAGATCATAGCTTTCCGAACCTGATCGAGAAGAGTGGAGATGAGGGGGAAGAGGGTATTTGTTCTTAATAGTGACTTTATTAAGGGCTCTATAATCCAGACAGGCTCTCAATCCTCCTTCCCGCTTGGGAATAAAAAAAATAGGAGAAGAGACTGGAGAAGTGGAATGACGGATGAAACCCTTTTTTAGCATGTCCTGTAGATAGTCAAACAGGTACTTGTTTTCTGGCTCAGTGAGGGCATATATTCTGCTTACAGGCAGCACAGCTCCCGGAACTAAATCTATCCTACAGTCATAGGATCTATGGGGGGGCAAAGCTACTGCTTTTACATTGTCAAACACATCTTTATAGTCACTATATTGAGAGGGCAGTTCAGTCGTAAAAGAGGTCTCCATAGCACATCATAAAGACTTGTGCAAGGTGGGGGACTCTTGGTAGCAGTGTAACAGACAATAGTGGGACCGTAGTGTGACTTTTCTTGAGACCCAATCAATATGGGGGTTATGTACCTGTAACCATGGTACTCCTAAGATTGCTTCAAAATTGGGTGTGTCGATTAAATCAAACTGAATGGTTTCCGAGTGTCCATTGTCACACACCATAGTCAGTGGAGGTGTTTGAAAAGCGAGTAACCCTGAAGACAACTCAGTCCCATCTACTGCTCTGATTTTCTCAGGTTGAGTCTTGGACACAAACTCTATTCCTAGGGATTTAGCTAAGGAGATATCTAAAAAGTTACCCGTTGCTCCTGAATCCAGGAGTATAGGCATAGTCTTTCGATATTGAGAAGGCAAAACCAATACTATCATTAGGGTAAAATGCCTAGGTACCAGGGGAACCGTGTTGGCCAACACTTGTGAGATCTGTTTCAAGGAAAGACTTGAAGGATCGATTTCTTGGTCCTCCAAGTCATTTAGTTTTCCGAGGCAGTAGCCAAGCTGTTCTGAATGGGAGACGTTTTTCCAGCAGGTTTAGGTTTACCTGGACACTCTCTTGCATAATGACCCCCTTTTCCACAATACAGACATAAATTGAGTTTTTGTCGTTTCTCTCGTTCCATACTAGATAAAGGACCTCTGATTCCCCCAATCTGCATCGGTTCACCTAGATCCTTTTGCTCTTTTTTCTCAGTTCGGCTCAAAACAAAGCGAGGGTAGTCGCCTTTGGTTTTTTCACCTCGTCTTTCATTAAGCCGGTGCTCCAATTTAACCACCAGGTCTATGAACATGGAGCAGTCCTCAGGAGGGTCTACTATTTGCGATAGAATGTCTTTCAATTCATCTCTTAGCCCTCTATAGAACAAAGAGGTTCTCTTTTCTTCAGGCCAATGGGTTTCAGTGACCAATCTATTGAATGTGGTTATGTACGTTAAGAGGTCTTTAGATCCCTGTTTCAAACTCAGCAATTCGTTATCACCGGCTTGCATGTAGGAATGACGTGCAAAAGATTCCGTATCTTGTCTTTAAACAGCGTTAAATCATATAAGATGGGGTCGTCATTCTCCACTAGCGGCACCGCCCATAGCGTTACCAGTTAGGTATGATATGATAAAGGCCACTTTAGCTGCGTCGTCTGGAAAAGAGGCGGCTCGACAAAGAAACTGAAGGTGACACTGATTTATGAACACCCCGTATTTGCTGCTGTCTCCATTGAATCGTTCTGGCATGGCCAATGGAGTAGGAGACGGGGTTACTACTGTTACATTAACCGGAGGAGCCTCACTGTCCCTGAGAGCAGGATCTGGAAGGGCAGGTGTATGTGAAGGGCCATGAAAGAGGGCTGGACGTATATAACTCCTCTTGGATTTTGAGGCTACTTCGTCTACACTGGCCCCAAACCGTCTTTGTGTCTTGAGTTGGTCTAATTCTGTAACTAATCTTTGATTTTCAGACCGTAATAGACTAAGTTCCGCTTGCAGATTTACAACAGCGGAGGCCAATTCATTCATGGTTGTTTCGGGTGTCTCACTGGACAGGGTAGCGTCCATGTGTACAGCATCCATCTTCGCTCGGGGGATGTTTCTATTCGTGGGCTTGGCTTTCTGTCACTCTTGAACCTTGTCTTACTTGTATTAGCCAAAGGCGAATGCCAGCATCCACAGGAGCGAAGACCAAGATCTCAACTCTCCCCTAGAGTATAACCATCTACAGAAAGATAACTAACTGAGAGATGAATAACACCCTACGGAAGAGCTGGGACACGAAAAGGACCTCTGGGAAGCCCACCAGGAAGGCGGAAGTCTCTCACGAGGAAGGTGTAGGGAACTAAGGAGCAGTGCTGCAGGGGAGACAAAACAATAAACAGGGAGAAAAGAGAAGATAATATTATTCCTGTTCAGGCAAGATTAAACAATAGACAATGTACCACTTCTCTACAATAAGAATGGTTGTGTACCTCCACAGGCTCCTCAATAGTACAGAGAGATTATGCTTTTGCTTCAATCAGTACTTTTCCCCACAGGAGTAATAGGGTGGGTTCTTTACGCAGAGAGAGGCTCCAAACAAAAAGGAACATTAACAGAGAATTCCTTCTCACACAGGCTTGTACAGAAGCAGGTCTGATGCCATAAAGTTCTGCTATTCAAAAAGAAATAAAAATCCACTGTTCATGTGTCCCGATTGCCCCGGTTGAGGCTTTTAGCATCAAAACAATAATTCCACAGAAAAGGCTAGAGTGTTTACCAAGCAGCTTAAAGATGGCTCTGACAATGTTATTGAGGCACACTTTACTCAGGAAAGCCTCGTTGCCGTCCGTGACCTGCTATTAGCAGAAATGCGGTAGCGTCTGATATGTCCCGGTTTTTAATAAAGAAAGTTAAAAAAAAGGAACACGCGAGCAGCGCGTGTAACGTACCCGTAGAAGTTGTCTTGGTTCAAGGTTCTTTTCCGTGTGGATGGACACGGGTACGGGTGCAAGCAGTGCACGTTGAGCTCGGGTGAGGAAGAGCGTGTCTGCGAGGCAGAGAGGTAGGATTCAGCACGAGTCCTTGGCGAGTGTGCTTCTCGGAGGGTCTCGAGGGAAGGTATTCCAGGCAGATTGTAGTTCACTGCCAAAGTAACTAGGTTCACGGTAACACGACCAATGCTCATCTAACGATGATGACGTTCTCAACGAAGGATGCAGGAACAGATACTAGGAGTAACTCGATCTAATCCAATGACGACGGTTCAGCTGTACTCCGCAAGTACAGCACAAGGTTCCAGGGCGAGGCAGGGTTCCAGCGAAGTGCACAAGAGCTTCGGAAGCCAAGCGAGGGATTCAGGGAGGGACTTCAGTTTAAACGAGCTCCTTGACCAATGAGCTCGCTCGAGGGAGGCTTGGGGCGGTACACAACCCTAACTTCAAGTATGTTGCATTATGGGAGTTGTAGTGTGTGAGTAGAGCTTCACTACTGCACAAGTAGAGGATCGTGTAACAATTGAGAAGTGTTTCTTAGTGGTACAAACTGCAAGAACGCTTTGCAGTAGTGAATCAACACTTTAGTCTTTACTCTCACATGACATGGATCTTAGGGACTTCTTACAAGGACCGAGGAAACAACGTAAAAAATGTTTCATATATGCAGGCATTTATGCTGCCTATAATGAAAACTGGAAGACTTCCCAACCGGCAGCTGCAGAGAGAATACAGGAAATAGACCCTATAAACTTAGAAAAAGCTTTAGCTGTGGTGGACAATGGGTTAACAACTTTGACCTCCAGGATATATTCATTGCGCAACACTGTATCTTCCGCTATTGACATACTGGAACAGGATTTAGCCATATTACAGCACGGCCAATCTCAGTTACTGGACGCTGCAATCTTTGCGTGCAGGCTTTGTGCCTTGGCGTTTTATAAACAGTACGTCTCTGTTTTCAAAATACAATCTAACTGATACACAGATAGAAATGGGACAAAGGGGAGCTAGATATACAATGCTGCAAATTGAAAAACTGGATAAGCTGCCATTCACAGTGGCTGAATTACCATCAACAGAATGGCTACTTCATGGCCAAATCACTCTCCTGGTCACGGCCTTTCAGTTTCACTATTACCTTGATCAAAGGCAGGCAGGCAGATATGAAAAATTGGGTAAAGAATACATTAAGAAATCCTGGGATTTATCATATAGATTTTGATGCCGGAGTGGGGATCGATGTCACTCTTGAACCTTGTCTTACTTGTATTAGCCAAAGGCGAATGCCAGCATCCACGGGAGCGAAGACCAAGATCTCAACTCTCCCCTAGAGTATAACCATCTACAGAAAGATAACTAACTGAGAGAGGAATAACACCCTACGGAAGAGCCGGGACACAAAAAGGACCTCTGGGAATCCGAGATAATGTTTTGCACGGAGCATGTAATCGTTCAATAGCTTGCCACATGAAAGGAAATGCAGCTTCCGTGATTACGCCAGTGTTCAAGTTACTTTTGAATGGGAGTTACGTGAAGCTAAATTATCAAGGTTGCTGTGGTATGCTTCCAGGCATTGCCTATCTGGTCACCGTGAACACCAGGGTTACTTGCTGTATGCAAGTAGTGTTTCCTCCGACAAATACAGTCAGGGAAGCGCCGCTATGGCCTTCACTGAATGTTGCTATTATACAGTTTGATGCTTTGAGAAGAATGAAAGCCATGCTTTTACAGCAGACCGTACCCTTAACCTCTGCTTGAGAAACCGTTGAATTTCAAATCGCAAGGACCTCGACAGAGATACAGGCACTTACTCGTACAAACTGCCCCCTACATTTCGTAGAAATGGTGGGTCGTATCTTTAATATGTCAGATACGAGTGGTATTGTACACCTATTTAAGACCATAGGGTCAGGATTTCATAGCACCTTCCAGACAATCCTTGGAGTTATTCCTTAACTTTATACACTCCGTATTTGGAAGCATTTTCAGGGGTCTACCTCTGATCCTGCTCACAATAGCTGGAATCCTGATTGTCGTTTACCTGCTATGTATTGGACGGACCAACCACCAGCAAGATGACAAAAGCTCTCCTGGAGAGATATTACTGTGAGCGCATAGTGCAAGATCTGGTACACCTCGCCTCTGGGAACTAAGTGCTTCTTAGTTCCTATCGTTCAGACCAGTCTTTGAAGACTGCATCATACTTGTTTTCCCGATGCCTGTTTTGCGGAGGAGAATGCGAGTTGGACATCTGTCTGACACCTCAAACGGAGACGCCAGCAGACTTAGACTCCAGGCTGGAACAACTGCGGTCCCATGCTCAACTCTGTCCTCAGCGTATTCCCATCTTGACACATGCATTCCTCGAGGATCCGCTGGTGCCTTTTACAACGGAGTTGAATTTCAGCTCCACCGTTAGCACTGAGGTATCGACTACAGCACCGGCTGCCTCTCCACCAGCTGTTGGCAGCGCTGAATTCCATCTATGCACCCTGGACGTGCTATGCGAGGTATTACAATGTTTGTCCCCTGCGGCAGCTGTCAGCGATAATGTTCCATCTCCCAGCCAGGACATTTAATCTAAATCTGGCTCATCGTGTGCTGGAAACGAATTCAGATTTTTCCCCTTTCATTTCAACAAAATTCCTCAAATTGACAATTTCAATAACAAAAGCATGGCCTTCTAAGTATGCATGCAGTAGTTCAACGTGTACGAATGAACTCATTTAGGACTGTGATTTGCGGATCTTTAAAACAAAAGTCATTTCAAGAGAACATTTTTTCTGTCAACGTTTTTCTAAACTGTTTTTAAATGATTTTTTAACGTTTTTAGAAACATTTTAAATTACTCATTGATAGTTTTATGCACGGTCACCTAGTTAAAAATGTGGATCTCAATTGTGTATAATTATTGTTGAGTATTAGGAGGAGTGGGTGTTATGTTTCATATCGGTACTCTAATCTAGGTCCAGGGAACATCGTACCCTTTTTCCTACATCATCTCCCCTTCATTTCACATGAACGAGCCTTTTAGGGACATATCGCCTTGAAAGGACAGAACACCTAATAAAGACAGAACGCCTTATAGGGACAGAACGCCTTATAAGGATTGACGCCTTTTATGGACTAAACCTTTCACCTAGTTCCATGCAGAGGAAGGGTTTTTCCCAATCAATACTGCTAAGATGTCATCCTTAGCACATATGAATAATTTATGAGAACGCTACCCAGGGGGTGTGCTTCACCTTCCTCTACCTACGCACAAGGTTTAATCCCATTCATCATCCTCATACTAAACAATGGCTAACGCATGCACAAGGGGCAACGGGACTCTGTATAAATACAGCACCTCTTCCGATCAGTAGTTAGGAGGGAGCCGAGACTTCAAGGCCGACACACTGACCAGAGATAACAAGGCTACTGCATGCAGGCGCTCCAACTGACAGTGGTCTAACCATCCCTTGTGGGGTATCCAAGTCAAGACCAGGACGAGGTCCCAAACTCTCATTATTCAGGTAATGGGGTTCGACTAAATCCTAGCAGGAGTCTTGGCTCTTAGGCTTATTAGCTCTTCCGCACCTACTCACATGCTAGGTACACTTAGGTACATCTAGACAGGCATCGTAGGAGTATGCGCTTTATTTTATAAATGCGTTTTATATTCATGTGTATGTTCATGACTATTGCAAAATGGTAGAACTGTACTATTCCTTTTTATTCACTGTACTGCCGATCCTATATCTCTGCTACTGTGTAACAGTTGTAGCAGCGCATATATTTTACACAAGAAGAACAACAGTGCAATAAATTCTTATTGTAAACACTTCTGTGCATCTCTCTGAGGCCAAATGAGCAACCACGAGTGACGGGGTGAAAAGTAGTATATTGTTTCCACGAGTCTAAGGAATCAGGGTTTGTTATTTTTTGAGGTTGCCAAAAACTAATCTCTCTGATAAAAGGATATTCTAGTGGCACTGTGAGCTAGCTAATGCAAACAAGGCTAACATACGCGATGGGGGTGCTCAGAGTCAGTCTACCACCCGACCCACAGTGTATGTTATCCAAAAGCGCAGGTCCTGCAGGGGTACTATAGGAACTACACTACATGGCCTCCTGCAGGTCATATTCAGCCTGTAACTCTCCGAAAGGGAGCTTCTTGGAGTCCTAGTAGAGATCTCTAACCACTCTCAGTCCTGCCTCCTCCCAAGCTTCGAGTCCCGCACGGTGCCCACCTTGGAAAGTGTCAAAGCAGGCCCGGAGAATAGGGCACTCTGCTACCCACTCGCCTCCGCTACCTTGCCCAGCATCTCGCCTATTGGTGGGGGTCTATTAGGCGCCAAAGGGATTAACTTCGATTTCTGTCTGTTGACCTTGAGGCCAGATAATCTATCAAATTGCTCCAACATGGCCTGCGCCCCTTCCAGATCCGCAGTCGTATCTCAGAGGAATAGTAGTAGGTCAGCCGCATATAGGGCTTTGCGATGATGTGTCTCTCTGATCATCTGACCTCTGTAATCCTGCCTCTTTCTCGCTCTGCAAGTTAGTGGCTCCATAGCAAGAGCAAATAGCAGCAGGGACAGTGGGCATCACTGCCTCGTCCCTTGTTCCACCGTCTGTCTGGAAGAAATAGTCTTCCCCATATGCACTCTGGCCGTTGGGTTTGTGTAGAGCAGTTACCCATGTCAAGGACCCCCCCCCCAGGACCGTCACAGTCATCACTTTGTATAGGAAGTGCCATTCAAGACTATCAAAGGCCTTCTCAATGTCTACAGCATAGACCACTGCTTCAGGCTTATTATAGTCCTCTGCGTCCATAAAAGTTAGGAGTCTTAGTATGTTTGTGGCTGGGTTCCGCCCTGGTATAAATCCGGCCTGGTCGAAGTGGACCAACGTAGACATGTGCAGTAACAGCCGGGTTGCCAGTATTTAATTTAAGATCTTGTAATCCATGTTTAGCCACTTTCCCTGGCTTCAGCACCGGAACTATGAGGGCTTCTCTAGAGCTTTCGAGCAGTATCCCTGCGTCCCGGGCTTCAGCATACAACTTGACCAAGCCAGGGGCCAATTCTTCCACATATGTGGCGTACAATTCTTCCGGCAACCAGTCTGTACCTGGCGTTTTATTGCATGCCATATGTTTAATGGCCGCTCGCACTTCCTGTAGTGTAATGTCTCCTCCCAACTCTGTGGTCTCTTCGGGAGCTAAGCGTCTCATCCACAATCCGTCCAAATATTCTCGGGTCTCCACTCTATTACACTGCGCCGAACTCTTATATAGCCCAGCATAGTATCCAGCGAAGATATAATTAATCTTCTCCTGCGGGTATTGTCTGTTGCCCTCCCCATCGTCCAGGTCTACTATTGGCGAACCCTTGAGAGTCTCGTCTGCCTCCTCAACTTCCTTGAGGAGTGTACGCCTGACCCCTATAGCTTCTGCTATACAATGACCTCTCTCAATATCACCTTAAAGGCGTCCCACGCTACCTGTGGGGAAGAGGCTGTCCCTTCATTCTCAGTAAAGTATTGGGTTACTTTGTCCCCAATCCCTTCTCGAAATACTTGGTCTTCTAGGGTGTCTGGGTGGAGTCTCCAGGTGGGAATCGCAGGTCTAGAGCGCACCCATTTAAAACTTATTAGTGCTGGATTGTGGTCTGAGATTGTACGTGACAAATATTCTGCAGTGTGTACTAAACTCTGTACATCTGCCGTGCATAGCAGTGTATCTAATCTCGTGTGTGGCTAGTGTACTGCCAAGTAGTAAGAGTAACCCCTGTCCCTAGGGTGAAGGATTTTCCATTAATGTCGCAAGTTATTAAATGCCTGTGATACGTGTACTGTCCGGGAATCCCATAGTGAGGGATGGGACCTATCTAGATGGATGACACCCACGCTGTTAAAGTCTCCCCCCACGATCGTTGTGCCAGTCAGGTACGGAGCCAGGAGATGGTTTTGTTGGTTAAAGAAAGCAGGTTGGTCAGTGTTGGGGGCATATACACTCACTATGCTCTTCGCGACCCTCCAGCCGTCCTCGTATGGCCACGAAGCTGCCCTCTGTGTCTACTAGGAAGTCTATGAGTTGGAAGGGGACCCCTGCCTGGATCCATATCATAGCCCCTCACGCAGAAGCAGAGTATTTGGTAAGTTAGTCTTGTCCCCTCCAGCGCCTTTGCCTCACTATCCCCTCTTTTTGCGTGACGTGAGTTTCTTGAAGCAGGGATATTTTGACGCCCCATCGTCGGAGGTAAGAAAATACCTTATATCTCTTGGCCATTGTATGCATCCCTCTAATTTTCCAAGTCATGCATTTGTATGGTTGTGTGCCTGTCATCAGGTGTCATATTAAGAATGGGGGGTAGGCATCCCTGTCATTCCCCCTGTCCGTCACTTCAACCGGCTTGGGCTCTTTGTTCTGCAGCAGGTTCTGTAAACGGTGCAACTCAAGTCCTGCCCTTTGTATAAACTGTAAACAATTCCCCCAACTCCCACTCCCCAGGACAAGTAGGTAAACGCCTCCCATCCAAACTGCTAACTTAGTCCAGCAAGTGGTTGCTTGCAGATTGCGGGGGGGGGGGGGGGATCTGCTCAGTCAGCCCTTATGGCCGCCACCCAGCTCGCTCATATCATAAAGTCCTTGCCAAGCTGCCCCCATAGCAACCCCAGTACCTTGTCTTTGGGCCAGCTGCATCAAATGGGCCAGCTGCATCAAATGTCCCCCAGAGTCTCTTCTCAGCTCCCGCATCCGTTTATCCCTCAAATAACGTCATCAGCAGTCTGCGGTGTCGCCTCTGGGAGTACTGTGCTCCGGGTCTCAGACTCGCAAGAGCCCTGTTCGGAGTCCGTCTCCATCATTGCATCGCCGTCTTCAGATTGCACTTTCCCCCTCTCCTTCCCGCTTATCAATGCTACCACCTACATCACCTTTTTTCTTTACATTCGCGCCTCTTCCTGCATGGGGCCAATGCGTCTCTCTTAGTTCTGCATAGGCGAGGTCTGTTTGTTTGTCTACTTGACTAGGGTGCCTCGTGGGCCAGTCCTGTTCCCTCTCGTGCCTCCAGCCATTCCCAGGTCTCTGGCAGGGTTCGGAAGAACATAGCTCCATCTGGCAGGGTCACTCGCAATTGGGCCAGATAGAGCATTATATATTTATAGTTCAGCTGGCGGGGTTTTTGCTTTACGCTCTGGAAGGAGCCTCTTTGCCTCTGTACTTCTCTCGAGAAATCCGGAAAGAGTCTTACTGATGCATTATTCACCTTGATATCCCCCTTTTGCTGCGCCTAGGCTAATATATGGTTCCTGTCTTTGTAGTGCAGCAGCTTTGCTATCACTACTCGTGGAGGGGCTCCGGGTATAGGCGGTCTCGCTGGTACCCACTGGGCTCTCTCTAATACATAGAACTCTGATAGTCTTCCGGCGCTACCTCTGTGCGCATCCAGTTATCCAGGTAGTCTACCATGTTGGCGCCATCTACTTTCTCAGGTACTGCCCTATTCTAATGTTATTTCTGCGAGCCCTCTTTTCGGCGACCTCCGCTCGCAAGTCAAGTGTGTGCAGTTTTGTTTCGAGGGTAGCCAACTGTTTTTTCATAGCTGCTATTTCTGGAGAGGCTTGTGTCAGCTGGCGCTCGTTCGATGACACTCTTTCTGTCAGTCTGTGATCTTCTGTGAGTATGCCCAGATACACACCTATGGAGTCTATCTTGGCCTCTAATCGGTCACTGGAGAAAGTTATGGCCTGTAGTAGGATCATCGTTCTCCTCCATGGTTCTTTCAGCGGAGGCTCCATCTTTGTCCCGCTTCTTTGGGATTTCCCCATCTTTCCCTCCAGATCTGTATTATTCTTTATGCCCCTGTTAGTTTGTGCCTTTTGACCAGGGTTCTCCACTCTTCGAAGAATATGCGCTATTAACTATTTCACCCTGCCAGCCCTACTTGCCTGCTCAGAAGTTTGCTGTGTCGTGCCTGGGTGACGTATGTCGCTATTTGCGCAGTTCACGGCTTAATCTGCATGGGGAGTGCCTCTCAAGGCTCCTGGGCCTGCCAGCGCTTTACTCTGCGTGCAGCAGAGTCCTACGGCGCCACCCGACTGCTCCGGTTTTGGGGGTCTATCGTCAAGTATCTCTGAGGTATCCCTTCTCTTTGGCGCGGTTTCCTATCTTGTGGGCTACAGCGTCTCAGGGCTGCTCCGCTGATGCTCTTTCTTCACCCTAGCCAGGCTGTCTCATCTCCTGGGGTTGCGGCAGCACAGTGCCTCGCTTCTCTCTTGCACCGGTCTCGCTTCTCCAATCTATGCCCCTCTCGGCCTCACCTTTATGGCGGCACCAGTCGGGAGGGCGGGGGGATGGGGTCTCATGCTCTAATTCCGATGGTTGGGGCCCCTTCCAGAGTCTCATTCTGTTCAGGGGGTCGCACTCACAGTCTGCCCCGTCAGCGGCCCCCTCTTCTCCGCTGGACTCCCCGCTGCTCTGTCCCTCTGCATTGGGGCTCCTCTTCTTGCTGGGTTTCCCACTTCTCAGGCCCGCAGGGCTCAAGTCAGATATCTTGATTATGGTCAGTCCTCTGTCTGGATCCATGGGTTCTGGGCCTCGCGCGCCTTCGCTCACGCGATCAGTTCTGTCCAGGACAGGCCTACCTCAGCTCAGGAACGTGGCTGTCATTTCTCCGTGGATGTGCCTGCTTCCCCTGTTGCAGTTCCTCTGTGCAACTCTCTTCAGTTGCTCCGTCGTACCTTGGGGGGGGGGGGGGGGGAGCTTGGGGATCGCTCTCCGGGGCAGAATGTCAGTCGGGATCCATCAGGATCGAGGTGGATGGCAGCCAGCCAATCGGAGCTCTCAAGCTGTGTTGCTCACACCATCGGCACCAGGCCACGCCCCCTTGAGAATGAATTAATCTGTTACACGGTCTCAACATATATTACACGTGTTATTGCCAGAAGACAACAATTAACAGCACCGGATGATTTGGAATTTGAAGATTAGAGTTTGCAGTACCTTGAACCCGAGGATACTTTGGTACAACTGTTCTTAAGAAATGGACTTTTATTGACATTTTAGGATTGCTTATGCAGTGTAATATCGAGCACAAACAAATGTATTTATGTGGAGTTTTTTTAAGCGAAGTAGTTTTAAAGTTGCTTTTATGGATAAATAATTATCCGAATAAAGATCTTGATGAGGATGAATATGTATTAGTGATGTGGGATTCATATTATTTTTGTGATGTTTTGAGATCACTGCACACCTGTCCCAATAAAGTGGCCTGTTACTCTCACTCTTCGGTGTTTCTTGCATGCAGTCCCACCCCAAGATAGAAATAGGTTCAGAGGTTTCTTTTTTTCAAAAGAACAATTTAAATCATAAAATAAAGAAAACAGGATAAACGTAGACCATCCGTCACAACTGGTAATGGCTGGTGCTGCCCTGGAATGCAGTCTGGTGCCTTGATCTTCAGCAAGGAAATAAAAAAGACATTTCTTCACTCTGAACATTTAGTTGGGAATGGAATCATTTTTGGGATTTAGAGAAAATACTGTATCCAATGCTCAGAAATCCTGGCTGTCCATGAACTTCACTTTTAGTTTTTTTCCAAAATCTGAGATTTTCATGAGGTTTTTGTTTTTCAATTTACACTTGCATATTACAGGTCAAATTAATATGACAGGAGTATATATTCTTGGAGGAAGCACACTATGCATTTGTTAATTTAATCGAATAGTCCTTAGGCCGACAGACAATGCTGTCTACAATGCGTCTTGGTGCCTGGATACCCTCATGGGTGATAAGCAGCGCTCTACAAATCCACCTTCCATTTCATGACACGGCATTGGGCTGAAGAGCCGGCTGCGGCCTGAATCCCTCCCAATTCTGTCCCATCGATAGGCTTGAAATCAGTAACTGAATCGACCAATCTGTGATCAGGATAAACAGGCCCAGGAGCTTCACACCATCCCTAATACCATTAAAGTCGCTGAGTCGCTAGGCTAGCCTTTATGTAAAGGCAACATCTTAGATTACACGCGAGGCTGTTTGAAACATCTCAGTGACATTTGTGGAATTCCTAATCACATGAGAATATTAGGCTAACAATAATAATTCACATTACTACACGAGAAGTGTGTGTGCTTGAAGGCCCGGAAGGTTTGGTGCCTATCAGACCATTATCGTTTTCTATTTGTCTCTTTTGATCCGACATACATGGTAAGAGAGCTCCTGCTACTGGGTCTGTAGAAGTGATTTTAACCCCTTCCCCGCTCATGACGGAACCGCTCCGTCATGAGCCACGGTTGCCGTGTGCTCATGACGGAGCGGTTCCGTCATGCCGCGACCGTTGGCGGCCGCTCCGCCCACGCGGCGCTGTTTCCCCGCCTGTGCGGGGGGACAATGCAACTGGGCGGAGTCATAACGGAACCATTCCGTCATGAGCACAGCTCAACCGTGGCTCATGATGGAGTGGCTCCGTCATGAGCACAGCGCCACCGCGCTGCCCTCCCCACACCCCCCAGTGCTGCGGCGGAATTCCCACCGCAGCGAAGGGGTTAATGGTTGTCTCAATAAGTTATCCCTTGTGCTTGGAATGGCTTCTCAACAACAGCTACTTTGCCTTAATGCAGCTCTGTACTATGCTTGCAGCACCTTCTCCACTGTACTTTACTGTTTCGATAGCCGCCTCCCATCTATCTATATCGGTCCCACACAGTCGCTGCCGTCAGAGCCGGTCACTACTATGGCATTGCGGGCACTTTGAGACTGAGAAATATTTTTACTTTTATCCAGTGTTTTTATTAATGACCAGGAAGCAGCAGCAACCCTAACAGTAACGTTTCTGCAATAAACATGACAAAACCAACATTCACAAAGCCAAAAGGCCGGCGGCCAGCACTGTACCTATTGGCTTTCTCAATGCTTGTTCTCTGTTGTTTCTGTAGTCCCCTCTTTACTGGCCTTCGTACATGATTTTAAGTCTTGCACAGAGATGGCTGTACCGGTCTTGCCAGCCTCTTGTATTCAAGCAATATACAAGTAAAGAATACATATAGATGGTGAAAAGCTTCATAGATTGGTCTATTTTTCCCTCATTCATATCTTGCTTCTGCTGCAGCTTACAACATAGTGGAATCGGTCGGCCCACTTCAGCCTCACAACGGCCTCATATGAAGCATTCACACGGTTCTACTGTGGTTGTTCCTTTGAAAATGAAACTTTATTGCTATAATTCGGGCGTCGTAGTCAGGCCGCTGCATGTTTTTTTTGTTTCTTATATTTGTGGCATATGCTGGCAATACAAAAAGTAACAAAAGATAAAAACACATGCGTTTATCAAAACTTTACATGGCAAAGCACATCAAGAACTCTGCAAAGAGCGTCTTCCTCAACTTGAAACTAAGTACTGTACAAAATAAAACCCTTCATCCCACCCAAGGACCTCGAGCAAGCGACTCAATCACTGGTGGTGTCTAGACTCGACTACGGTAACGCAGTCCTCACAGGTACAGCAAAAACCCACTTCCACCCCTCAGAACAACCCTCAACGCAGCAGCCAGAAAGGTCACCGGAATTAAGAAATATGATCACATCTCCCCCGCACTCCGAGAACTAAAATGACTCACGGTTGAAATGCGTGCCCGCTTCAGAACTGCCTGCCTCACGCACAAAGCCCTGCACACAGGGAAACCAGACTACCTGGCCTCCAAACTCAAACAAGTCGGCCAGACAAGGAACCTCAGGAGCACCAACACTCTACTCCTCCTCCCCCTGAAATCACGCAAACAAAAAAACGCAGCCCGCTCCTTCGCTGGAAACGCACCCAAAATCCAGAACTCCATTCCTGTCCATATTAGG
Source organism: Triturus cristatus (assembly GCF_964204655.1). Classification (NCBI taxonomy): domain Eukaryota; kingdom Metazoa; phylum Chordata; class Amphibia; order Caudata; family Salamandridae; genus Triturus; species Triturus cristatus. Next base: position 70,479,763 of record NC_140579.1, on the reverse strand, counting down.
ACTACCCCCTCCTTTGTAAGATTCAAAAGACAGCTCAAAGACCTCTTCCTTGAGCGCTCTCTCCCGTACCGACAGCTACCGTCCGCAAGCCAAAGCGCACCGCAGGGCACTATTAGTGGGACATTAAGTCTTCTACCTCCTGCGCCTTCACCACCCCGGACTTTATCCTGCCTCACTACAGGAGGTCGAGTCAAAGTCAACAGGCGCACAACGGGAATACTACCAGACATCCATGCATTCAGGATCTACCTCGCGCTGAGACTGTCAAAACGCCCTGAGCCAGCATACATACTTTTTGCCAGACTGTATGACTAACGTGACAAATGTTGTAAAGCGCTCCGATACCGTCGGGTCTCGCTATATAAAACTCCTAAACTAAATCAATGTAAGAACTATTGGCTTTGCCTATGCTTGTTTTTCCATAGCTGCTAAGTGACACCGTGTCATATGTGACACCTTCAGCCAATGCTGATGTATTACCCAATATCACTTTGTGTGCTGCTTTCTTTGAGCCTGTAAAAGGAAACTACATGTCCCATAATGCAATTTGCTGGTAAGTTCTGAATAAAACCTAAGACTTCCCAGCAATGTTAGACAAGGCTTTTTGCAGCTGGGTTCTTGTTTCAGTCATGCACGTTTGCTCGCTCTTCTCTCCTCCTTCCTAAATAAGTAACATTACGTCACATCGCCAATCGTTTTGTGTCATCTAGGGACTGACTCACTCCTTCCCTCAGTGTTTATGAGGGAAGGAGGCCCTCGGGCGACAGAAGTCAGTCTCTGTGGGAGCAGGTCTGTTGTCTCTTCCTCAGCTGCTCCCTGCAGGGCACATACACCGAGTTTGTGTTTGCAGTTCTATATGGCGCGAACACGACTGAGCACCAGTTCCATTACACAGCGCTCCTTTCCCTGGTTACAGCGCTCTCTCACCTGCGCTGCAGACACTCTCTTCACTCCCCCCTGTCCCCGGCAGGACCCGCAGCGCCCCCGCATTCCTCCCTCCATCCTTGAGACCTGGCATGAAGTAGGGCCGCAGGGTGGGGGGGAAGGAGGCCCCGGAGAAGGTGAAGAGCAGAGACCGGTCAGTCACATTGTACACCGAGAGCCTGCTCGCCTCATAGTCCAGGAAGAGACCCACAGCCGTGGGGGGCGCACGGGGGGCCAGGAGGGTGGAGGGGGAGGTGGCAGCTTTGTATTCACCATCTCTGAGCAACACTCTCCAGCATCCATCCTCAGGTGATGCTGTGATCTCCCCCTTCCTGCTCGCAGCCTCGTCACACACCCCCAGGTACCAGCCCGTCTTGCCCCCCACCTCCACCTCCCAGTAATGCCTCCCGGAGCTCAGCCTCTCCCTCCCCAGGACAATGATGTATTTCGTGAATCTCTGGTCCGTGTGGGGCCGACCCTGGTCTGTGTCTCCCAGCCTCACGCTCCTTCCGTCCTCGGACAGGACAAGCCAGGGATGAGCGGTGTCCGGGTCCAGGGTCACCGCAGCTGCAGGAGAGAGAAGCAGAGGTCAGAGGTCATCAACCACTCCTAGTAGTAACAATAACTCACCCAGCCACGGAGGACCCACAGGCAGGCACTCACAACCAGTGCTAAGTGCCGGGATTGTCATCAGGGGCCACTGCAGCTGGCGCCACACACTGCCCCTGGCAGCGCCGTCACTGAAAGGAACAACACAACTACACCCATCACACGCCTACAAACACCACTACAACCATCACACGCCGACAAGCACCACTACAACCATCACACGCCTACAAGCACCACTACAACCATCACACGCCTACAAACACCACTACAACCATCACACGCCTACAAGTGTGACAAACCGCATTATACCAGGCCTAAGAGTGCTAGGGCGGCAGGTGATAGTCATAATGTATATTGAATGAATAAATGATTGCTGTTGTGGTCATCTCGAAATTAGCCAGACCGCATGCGCAAACTGTCACAAGCGCCGGTGTGCCGCTGCAGAGTACCGGAAACCACACGCTCAAATTAAGCACTCTACAAACAGACAGGCCTTGCACTATCCGTCTGGCTTCTTTACCAGAAATAAATAGCTCTAATACTGGAAGAAAGAAAAGACACAAGCCAGCTCTGGAGAGGAGTCCGAGTGGCAGAGTCTGTGGCTCTGCACTGCCGGGCTCTGAAGCACCAAGTGCCTGGTTCTAGACTGCCGGGCTCTGAAGCACCCAATGCCTGGTTCTAGACTGCCGGGCTCTGAAGCAGCCAGTGCCTGGTTCTAGACTGCCGGGCTCTGAAGCAGCCAGTGCCTGGTTCTAGACTGCCGGGCTCTGAAGCACCCAATGCCTGGTTCTAGACTACCGGGCTCTGAAGCAGCCAGTGCCTGGTTCTAGACTACCGGGCACTAAAGCAGCCAGTGCCTGGTTCTAGACTGCCGAGCTCTAAAGCAGCCAATGCCTGGTTCTAGACTGCCGGGCTCTGAAGCAGCCAGTGCCTGGTTCTAGACTGCCGGGCTCTGAAGCAGCCAGTGCCTGGTTCTAGACTGCCGGGCTCTGAAGCAGCCAGTGCCTGGTTCTAGACTGCCGGGCTCTGAAGCACCAAGTGCCTGGTTCTAGACTGCCGGGCTCTGAAGCACCCAGTGCCTGGTTCTAGACTGCCGGGCTCTGAAGCACCCAGTGCCTGGTTCTAGACTGCCGGGCTCTGAAGCACCCAGTGCCTGGTTCTAGACTGCCGGGCTCTGAAGCAGCCAGTGCCTGGTTCTAGACTGCCGGGCTCTGAAGCACCCAATGCCTGGTTCTAGACTGCCGGGCTCTGAAGCACCCAATGCCTGGTTCTAGACTACCGGGCTCTGAAGCAGCCAGTGCCTGGTTCTAGACTACCGGGCTCTGAAGCAGCCAGTGCCTGGTTCTAGACTGCCGAGCTGGTTCAAGAATGCCGGGCTGGTTCTAGACTGCCGGGCTCTGAAGCAGCCAGTGCCTGGTTCTAGACTGCCCGGCTCTGAAGCAGCCAGTGCCTGGTTCTAGACTGCCCAGCTCTGAAGCAGCCAGTGCCTGGTTCTAGACTGCCAGGCTCTGAAGCAGCCAGTGCCTGGTTCTGGACTGCCGGGTTCTGAAGCACCCAGTGCCTGGTTCTAGACTGTCGGTTCTAGGCTCTAGCATTGCTGGAAAACGTTACATACCTCAAGAATAACTGTATACAAAATGTAAGTAAACAGGTTCCCAATTTAATCAGCATAAGTAACTAATTTAAATTAATGTAAGTGTATGCCACTAATTAAATGAAAGCTATTTACAAAGTGTGAGAACGGCCTCGTGGCGTGGGCCCTCCCGACCAGCAAGTTACACTACAACCACGCCGAACCTCGTGGACACGGCCTTCCGGCTCCCGTGGACCAACATCCCGAGGGCCGACCAGATCCCCAACACGCATGCCTGGCCGAGGGAGAGCGAAACACCCCAACCGAGACCAGACCGAGAGGCACCGACCCTGCCACACCTCTCGTCTCTTCCCCGAGGGAGGTTTCGATCGACCCCCAGGCCCCCGATGAGCGGGCGCCTCGCCTGCTGGGCGTCTGGAGTCCCTCCCGGACACACCTGAACAGATCAAGGTGCCGAGCGACAGGAAACCCCCACACACCGCCCCCAGACCCCTCTCTGCGAGGACTCCGGACTTCAAAGAGGAGGGGGAGTATAACAAGGGGTGCTGAAGGGACGGGAGGCAGAGAAGACCTGGACTGACGAGAGCCTGCGGACTTGGTCGCGGCTCGATTGCTCCCCGAACAGAAGAACGCTACCCGAACTCTGAACCACCTGAGCCCTGCGGACGCTGTCGCGGCTCCCCGAACTCCGAACCATCTGAGCCCTGCTGACGCTGTCGCGGCTCCCCGAACTCTGAACCATCTGAGCCCTGCTGACGCTGTCGCGGCTCCCCGAACTCTGAACGATCTGAGCCCTGCTGACGCCGTCGCGGCTCCCTGAACTAAGAACCTCCGGTGCCTGCTGAGTGACTCGCGGCCCGCTCCTCCAAGAGAATCGGCAGAGATCGCCGAGAGAAGCAACATCCCCTCAGCTCGAGGATTGAGAGCTGGGCGCCGGATACCTCGCAGAGACCCTGATTGAAAGACTGTCCCGCTACCCCTTTTCCCCCCATCACAAGATCATTGCCGCCTGTGGCCTTAATTCTGCACCTGCCTGCCGGATCATAAAGATCCCTGATAACCACCGATAAAAGCATATTATCTTACAACGAATTACTGTGTGGTGTCCCTCTATCCGAAGAAGAGAGTAAGCGTAGCGTGTGCGATCCTAGGTACGAGACCCTTCCAGGAAGGGCCTCCCTGCTCTTGCTCGGCCTAACTGTGGGTAAGGTGGGCCTCCGGGTGGTCAGGAACGCATTCCGCAGCCTCCCCGGGGAACGCTTTCCAACATTTGGTGGCAGGCGACGGGATCCCAGCCAACACCTAGAGATCGTACAGTAGACGGCGTACGCACTACCAAGAAGAATGGAAGGAGAAACTTCCCTAGGTGCCGCAGGCACCAACCCGAGCACGGCATTCCAAAAGGACCAGTTAGAACATTATACGCACCGAGAACTGAAACAATTTTGCAAAGACTTTGGAATCGCTACCACCGGACTAAGCACGAAAGAGAGCTTCCAGGGGGCATTAAAAACATGGGTCGAGGCGGAAACTCCCCAGACACAAACAGAAGGAGAGCCTCCCAACGAACCACGAAGCAACCCGGGGAGGAACGGCGCCCCCGAGAGGGGCCTATCCCCAGAGGAACTAGCGGACCGAGAAAGAGATCGCCACCACGAACTAGAACTAGCAAAATTAAAAATCGAAGGAGAGCTAAAACTGGCTGAGAAAAAACTGGCGGTGGAACAGTTACGCCTACAAGGAGAACTAGAGGAAAAGAAACGACAGAGAGAGCACGACGAAAAAAAACTCCAACTAGAGCACGAACGTAGCCTAAAAGAAATCAAGCTCAAGGCTAGGAAGGAGGAGGCCCGACCCTCGGGAACACAACCCATCTCCTCCACCGTGGAACCAAAGGTCCACATCCCCAAGGATGTGGTAAAAGAATACTATAAGAACGACGATATTCAGCAATGGTTCAAGGCCTACGAAGTCGCCATGACCTCCCACCGATTCCCGCAGAAAGACTGGGGGGCTGGGCTGTGGGGCCGCTTCCTGAGCGAGGGGAGAGATACCCTGCTGGACCTGCCCTCCACCGTGATGAACTCCTATAGTCACATGAAAGAGGCTCTAGTAGCCAGATATGGGCTCACCCCTGAAATGTACCGGCAACGGTTTAGAGACTGCAAAAAGATACCCGGTACCACCTGGGTGGAGTACGTGAACTTCTACAGCCGGGCCTTGGACGGGTGGATCAAGGGCAGCAAGGTCTCCACCTTTGAGGAGCTGTTCGACCTAATCGCATGGGAACACTTGTCCGCTAATTGCTTCGTAGAGCTACGCCAGCACCTCCTGGACAGCAAACTCACAGACCCTCGAAAACTGGCCGTCGAGGCTGACCGATGGGTGAACACCCGGCCTCCCAGGGCCCCGTGGGAGACTACGGTCGCCACAGTCAGGGACCCCCCCGCCAGAGGGGCGGAGGGAATCAAGGCCGTCAACGGGAGCTCCCGGGCGGACCCCCGCTCAGCCCTCCCAGAGGACCATCTCCGCCCTTTCCAGCTCCACCTCCGGCCAGCACCGGGCCACCAGGGAGGCCGGGGCCCCGAGTGAGGATCACCTGTTTTCGCTGCCAACAGACCGGACACTATGCCAGAGACCCTCAGTGTCCCCTGTACCAGCGGTCCACCACAACAACCCCGCCGGCTCGACAGATGGCCTCCGTAGCCCTGGGGGAAGAGATAGAAGACTCCGAGGAATGGGAACCAGCCGCCATGGACTTGGTCTCCCTAGGGGACCGGGAGATGGTCCCCGGAACGTCCCTGCCCGCCAATACGAAGAAGTACCGACAGCAGGTGACGGTCAACGGTCACCGCATCGAGGGCCTCCGGGACACGGGGGCGAGTGTCACGGCGGTTCATTGTCACCTGATCTCCGAAGATCAGATTCTGCCTGGCGCCTTTTGCCCCGTTATATCCTCAGACAATTCCGAGAACCTCTGCCGGATGGCCCTAGTCCCCTTCGAATGGGGGGGTGGGGGGGGGGGGAGTCACCGGCAAGTTAAAGGTGGCGGTCCGAACCTCCCAGCCCGTGGACTGCCTCCTGGGCAACGACCTTGAGAACTCCCCGTGGGGACAAGTGGAACGGAGAGCCCATCTCGAGATGATGGGCCTACCCGAATGGGTATGCGCCACCACGCGCTCAATGACTCTCAGGCCGCCTCCCTCCGAGGGGGAAGGGGCCCTGCCGCTAGACACCACCACCACCCCCGAGATCCAGAATACACCACCCAGAGGCTAACGACCCCCTTCTGGACGAGCCGACCGCTCCCGACGAAGGGTCAGTGCCTTCCGACCCCGAAACCCTGACCCACCTCGAGGGCTTGCCAGAACTGGCCCAGTGGCCCTGCGAAGGGGGCCCCTCCCTTGAAGAGTTCTGCCAAGAACAATCCACCTGCCCGTCCCTCATCGGACCCCAACAACAGGCCGAGGCCCAAGCAGCTGGCGACCCGACTGGCACCCACTGGATATACTGGGAGGACGGCCTCCTGTACAGCGAACAGAAGTCGGCCGAGTTGGGATCGGCCCGGGTACTGGTGGTACCCCTACGCTTCCGAAGTCTCCTCCTGGGCCTGGCCCATGATGTACCTCTGGCCGGACACTTAGGCCAAGATAAGACCTACCAACGACTCGTCACCCACTTCTATTGGCCCAAGATGCGAGCAAATGTGGAGGCCCACTGCAAGTCCTGCCCCACGTGCCAGGCCAGCGGAAAGAGTGGGGGCAAGCGCAAGGCTCCGCTACAACCCTTCCCCGTCGTCAGTACCCCTTTTGAGCGGGTAGGAATCGACATTGTGGGACCGCTGGACCCCAAGACCGCCCAGGGCCACCGGTTCATCCTCGTCCTAGTGGATCATGCCACCCTTTACCCCGAAGCCATCCCTCTCCGCACCGTGACGGCCCCTGTGGTAGGCCGGGCCTTGATGGGGGATCTTCTCCCGCATGGGGTTCCCCCACGAAGTCATGAGTGACCGGGGTACGAACTTTATCTCCCGATATATGAAGTCCCTCTGGCAGCAGTGCGGAGTATCGTACAAATTCACCACCCCGTACCACCCCCAAGGAGACGGACTAGTCGAGCGCTTTAACAAAACGCTGAAAGGAATGATCATGGGCCTCGAGGAACCCCTACGCCGGAGGTGGGACGTCCTCTTCCCATGTCTCCTGTTCGCCTACCGGGAGGTTCCCCAAAAATCCCTGGGATTCAGCCCATTCGAACTACTATATGGGCACCCCGTCCGAGGACCCCTGAGCCTGGTCAAGGAGGGGTGGGAAACAACCCCCCGGGGGACCCCCCCGGATGTGTTCCGATACATCTTGGCGCTCCGCAACCAGACCCGAAAATTCAGAGAACTCGCAGAAGCGAACCTCGAGGCCAGTCAGGAAGAAATGAAGCGCTGGTATGACCAGAATGCCACGCTGGTCGAGTTTCAGCCGGGCCAACAAGTCTGGGTCATGGCCCCGGTGAGACCCTGCGCTCTCCAAGATAAAAGGACTGGGCCCTTCAAGGTGGTCGAGCGGAAGAGCCAAGTCACATATCTCATCGATATGCAGTCCCCGCGGAACCCCCTCCGGGTTCTCCACGTGAACCGCCTCAAACCTCACTTTGTACGGACCGAATTAAGTTTACTCCTGGCCACCGACGATGGGGCCGAAGAAGACACCGAGCCCCTTCCAGACCCCCTGGGGGCGAAAGAAACCGATGGATCCGTGGAGGGAGTGAAACTGTCAACCGCCCTCATAGCCCAACAGACCGACGACTGCCGCCAGCTACTAGGGCAGTTTGCGGATCTCTTCTCCCTGACCCCCGGGGTCACCAACTGGTGTGTCCACGACGTGAACACCGGAGACAGCCCGCCAGTGAGACATCGGGCCTACCGGGTCCCTGATCGGGTCCGAACCTGCATCCAGACCGAGGTGGCAAAGATGTTAGACCTCGGGGTGATCGAACCCTCCGACAGCCCCTGGGCCAGCCCGGTAGTCCTGGTTCCGAAAGAGACTACCCCGGGTGTTGCCCCCGAGCTGAGGTTTTGCGTGGACTACCGAGGCCTCAATGTGGTCACCCGAGCGGACGCTCACCCTATCCCCCGTGCCGACAAACTCATTGACCACCTTGGGGCCGCTCGCTACCTCAGCACCTTCGACCTGACCAGTGGGTACTGGCAGATTGCCCTCACCGAGGGAGCCAAGGAGCGCTCCGCCTTCTCCACCCCGGATGGGCACTACCGCTTTAGGGTGATGCCGTTCGGAATGAAGAATGCCCCGGCCACCTTCCAGCGGCTGGTGAACAGGGTCCTGTCCGGACTAGAGGGGTTCAGCGCAGCATACCTCGACGACATAACGGTCTTCAGTTCCCAATGGGCCGAGCACCTCCAGCACCTCCGTCAAGTCCTGCTGGCTCTGCGCCGGGCCGGCCTCACCATCAAAGCTAGCAAATGTCAAATTGGGCACGGCTCCGTAACCTATCTGGGGCACCAGGTGGGAAGTGGGCAGGTCGCCCCCCTCCAGCCGAAGATCGACGCCATCTTGTCCTGGGAACCCCCTGCAACCCAAACGGAAGTCCGAGCCTTCCTGGGCCTCACCGGCTACTACCGAAGGTTTATTAAGAACTATGGCAGCATCGCAGGCCCTCTCACAGAACTAACCTCCAAAAAACACCCCAAGAAGGTACACTGGACTCCCTCCTGCCAGAAGGCGTTCGACACCCTAAAGGCCGCAATGTGCGCGGCGCCAGTGCTCAAAGCACCCGACTACGCCCGGGAGTTTGTGGTCCAGACGGACGCCTCGGAACACGGCATCGGGGCAGTCCTCTCCTAGTTCGACGACAAGGGCATAGATCGGCCCATAGCCTTCATCAGCCGAAGGTTACTGCCCCGGGAACAGCGGTGGAGCACAATTGAACGAGAGACGTTCGCAGTAGTCTGGGCCCTCAAAAAGCTACGGCCCTACCTGTTCGGAACACACTTCCGAGTGCAAACAGATCATCGACCCCTGCGGTGGTTGATGCAGATGCGAGGGGAAACCCCAAGCTGCTACGCTGGTCCATCTCTCTCCAGGGGATGGATTTCACTGTGGAACATCGCCCCGGGACTGACCACGCCAACGCGGACGGCCTGTCCTGATTCTTCCGCTTCAGCGAGGAGAACTCCCAAGTGGATGGGTAGTTCTCCTTGCCTTTCAGCTGGGGGGGGGCATGTGTGAGACCGTCCTCGTGGCGTGGGCCCTCCCGACCAGCAAGTTACACTACAACCACGCCGAACCTCGTGGACACGGCCTTCCGGCTCCCGTGGACCAACATCCCGAGGGCCGACCAGATCCCCAACACGCATGCCTGGCCGAGGGAGAGCGAAACCCCCCAACCCAGACCAGACCGAGAGGCGCCGACCCTGCCACACCTCTGGTCTCTTCCCGAGGGAGGTTTCGATCGACCCCCAGGCCCCCGGTGAGCGGGCGCCTCGCCTGCTGGGCGTCTGGAGTCCCTCCCGGACACACCTGAACAGATCAAGGGGCCGAGCGTCAGGAAACCCCGACACACCGCCCCCAGGCACCAGACCCCTCTCTGCGAGGACTCCGGACTTTAAAGAGGAGGGGGAGTATAACAAGGGGTGCTGAAGGGACGGGAGGCAGAGAAGACCTGGACTGACGAGAGCCTGCGGACTTGGTCGCGGCTCGATCGCTCCCCGAACAGAAGAACGCTACCCGAACTCTGAACCACCTGAGCCCTGCGGATGCTGTCGCGGCTCCCCGAACTCCGAACCATCTGAGCCCTGCTGACGCTGTCGCGGCTCCCCGAACTCTGAACCATCTGAGCCCTGCTGACGCTGTCGCGGCTCCCCGAACTCTGAACCATCTGAGCCCTGCTGACGCTGTCGCGGCTCCCCGAACTCTGAACCATCTGAGCCCTGCTGACGCCGTCGCGGCTCCCTATACTAAGAACCTCCGGTGCCTGCTGAGTGACTCGCGGCCCGCTCCTCCAAGAGAATCGGCAGAGATCGCCGAGAGAAGCAACATCCCCTCAGCTCGAGGATTGAGAGCTGGGCGCCGGATACCTCGCAGAGACCCCGATTGAAAGACTGTCCCGCTACCCCTTTTCCCCCCATCACAAGATCATTGCCGCCTGTGGCCTTAATTCTGCACCTGCCTGCCGGATCATAAAGATCCCGGATAACCACCGATAAAAGCATATTATCTTACAACGAATTACTGTGTGGTGTCCCTCTATCCGAAGAAGAGAGTAAGCGTAGCGTGTGCGATCCTAGGTACGAGACCCTTCCAGGAAGGGCCTCCCTGCTCTTGCTCGGCCTAACTCTGGGTAAGGTGGGCCTCCGGGTGGTCAGGAACGCATTCCGCAGCCTCCCCGGGGAACGCTTTCCAACACAAAGAGTTCAAGAAGAATGGGGACCCCTCAGCGCACCCGACCTCTCGTCTTCACACCACTGTTCCAAGATTCTACCCATCATCCCCTCGTTTCCTGAGGCTGTGCAGAGTGAGGAGGGCAGTGCAGAGTGTGGAGGGCAGTGCAGAGTGTGGAGGGCAGTGCAGAGTGTGAAGGGCTGTGTGGAGGGCAGGGATGAGTGTGGTGGGATGGGTGTGGAGGGATGGGTGTGGAGGGATGGGTGTGGAGGGATGGGTGTGGAGGGATGGGTGTGGAGGGCAGTGCAGAGGGCGGAGGGCTGTGCAGAGGGCGGAGGGCTGTGCAGAGGGCGGAGGGCTGTGCAGAGGGCGGAGGGCTGTGCAGAGGGCGGAGGGCTGTGCAGAGGGCCGAGGGCTGTGCAGAGGGCCGAGGGCTGTGCAGAGGGCCGAGGGCTGTGCAGAGGGCCGAGGGCCGTGCAGAGGGCCGAGGGCCGTGCAGAGTGTGGAGGGCAGTGCAGAGTGTGGAGGGCAGTGCAGAGTGTGGAGGGCAGTGCAGAGTGTGGAGGGCAGAGCAGAGAGGGCTGTGCAAAGGGCGGAGGGCTGTGCAGGGGGTGGAGGGCTGTGCAGGGGGTGGAGGGCTGTGCAGGGGGTGGAGGGCCGTGCAGAGCGTGGAGGGCCGTGCAGAGCGTGGAGGGCCGTGCAGAGCGTGGAGGGCCGTGCAGAGCGTGGAGGGCCGTGCAGAGAGTGGAGGGCCGTGAGGCCGTGCAGAGAGTGGAGGGCCGTGAGGCCGTGCAGAGAGTGGAGGGCCGTGCAGAGAGTGGAGGGCCGTGCAGAGAGTGGAGGGCCGTGCAGAGAGTGGAGGGCCGTGCAGAGAGTGGAGGGCCCTGAGGCCGTGCAGAGAGTGGAGGGCCGTGCAGAGAGTGGAGGGCCGTGCAGAGAGTGGAGGGCCGTGCAGAGAGTGGAGGGCCGTGCAGAGAGTGGAGGGCCGTGCAGAGCGTGGAGGGCCGTGCAGAGCGTGGAAGGTAGTGCAGAGCGTGGAGGGCTGTGTTCAGGGCTGTGCAGAGTGTGGAAGGTAGTGCAGAGCGTGGAGGGCCGTGCAGAGAGTGGAGGGCCGTGAGGCCGTGCAGAGAGTGGAGGGCCGTGAGGCCGTGCAGAGAGTGGAGGGCCGTGCAGAGAGTGGAGGGCCGTGCAGAGAGTGGAGGGCCGTGCAGAGCGTGGAGGGCCGTGCAGAGCGTGGAGGGCCGTGCAGAGAGTGGAGGGCCGTGAGGCCGTGCAGAGAGTGGAGGGCCGTGCAGAGCGTGGAGGGCCGCGCAGAGCGTGGTGGGCCGCGCAGAGCGTGGTGGGCCGTGCAGAGCGTGGTGGGCCGTGCAGAGAGTGGTGGGCCGTGCAGAGCGTGGAGGGCCGTGCAGAGCGTGGTGGGCCGTGCAGAGCGTGGAGGGCCGTGCAGAGCGTGGAGGGCTCTGCAGAGCGTGGAGGGCTCTGCAGAGCGTGGAGGGCTCTGCAGAGCGTGGAGGGCTCTGCAGAGCATGGAGGGCAGTGCAGAGCATGGAGGGCACTGCTGAGAGGGCACTGCTGAGAGGGCACTGCTGAGAGGGCAGTGCAGAGTGTGGAGGGCACTGCTGAGAGGGCAGTGCAGAGTGTGGAGGGCAGTGCTGAGAGGGCACTGCAGAGTGTGGAGGGCACTGCTGAGAGGGCAGTGCAGAGTGTGGAGGGCAGTGCAGAGTGTGGAGGGCAGTGCAGAGTGTGGAGGGCAGTGCGGAGGGCAGTGCAGAGCGTGGAGGACAGTGCAGAGCGTGGAAGGTAGTGCAGAGCGTGGAAGGTAGTGCAGAGCGTGGAGGGCTGTGCAGAGCGTGGAGGGCACTGCAGAGCGTGGAGGGCACTGCAGAGCGTGGAGGGCACTGCAGAGCGTGGAGGGCACTGCAGAGCGTGGAGGGCACTGCAGAGCGTGGAGGGCACTGCTGAGAGGGCAGTGCAGAGTGTGGAGGGCAGTGCTGAGAGTGCACTGCTGAGAGGGCAGTGCAGAGTGTGGAGGGCAGTGCAGAGCGCGGAGGGCAGTGCAGAGCGTGGAGGGCCGCGCAGAGCGTGGAGGGCCGCGCAGAGCGTGGAGGGCAGTGCAGAGCGTGGAGGGCACTGCAGAGCGTGGAGGGCACTGCAGAGCGTGGAGGGCACTGCAGAGCGTGGAGGGCACTGCAGAGAGGGCAGTGCAGAGCGTGGAGGGCAGTGCAGAGTGTGGAGGGCAGTGCGGAGGGCAGTGCAGAGCGTGGAGGACAGTGCAGAGCGTGGAAGGTAGTGCAGAGCGTGGAAGGTAGTGCAGAGCGTGGAGGGCCGTGCAGAGCGTGGAGGGCCGTGCAGAGCGTGGAGGGCCGTGCAGAGCGTGGAGGGCCGTGCAGAGCGTGGAGGGCACTGCAGAGCGTGGAGGGCACTGCAGAGCGTGGAGGGCACTGCAGAGCGTGGAGGGCACTGCAGAGCGTGGAGGGCACTGCTGAGAGGGCAGTGCAGAGTGTGGAGGGCACTGCTGAGAGTGCACTGCTGAGAGGGCAGTGCAGAGTGTGGAGGGCAGTGCAGAGTGTGGAGGGCAGTGCGGAGGGCAGTGCAGAGCGCGGAGGGCAGTGCAGAGCGCGGAGGGCCGCGCAGAGCGCGGAGGGCCGCGCAGAGCGTGGAGGGCCGCGCAGAGCGTGGAGGGCCGCGCAGAGCGTGGAGGGCCGCGCAGAGCGTGGAGGGCACTGCAGAGCGTGGAGGGCACTGCAGAGCGTGGAGGGCACTGCAGAGCGTGGAGGGCACTGCAGAGCGTGGAGGGCACTGCTGAGAGGGCAGTGCAGAGTGTGGAGGGCTGTGCAGAGTGCGGAGGGCTGTGCAGAGTGCGGAGGGCTGTGCAGAGTGCGGAGGGCAGTGCAGAGTGCGGAGGGCAGTGCAGAGTGCGGAGGGCAGTGCAGAGCGCCGAGGGCAGTGCAGAGCGCCGAGGGCAGTGCAGAGCGCGGAGGGCAGTGCAGAGCGCGGAGGGCAGTGCAGAGCGCGGAGGGCAGTGCAGAGCGCGGAGGGCAGTGCAGAGCGCGGAGGGCAGTGCAGAGCGCGGAGGGCAGTGCAGAGTGCGGAGGGCAGTGCAGAGTGCGGAGGGCAGTGCTGAGAGGGCACTGCTGAGAGGGCAGTGCAGAGTGTGGAGGGCAGTGTGGAGGGCAGTGCGGAGGGCCGTGCAGAGTGTGGAGAGCAGTGCAGAGTGTGGAGGGCTGTGCAGGGTGTGGAGGGCTGTGCAGGGTGTGGAGGGCTGTGCAGGGTGTGGAGGGCTGTGCAGGGCGTGGAGGGCTGTGCAGGGCGTGGAGGGCTGTGCAGGGCGTGGAGGGCTGTGCAGGGCGTGGAGGGCTGTGCAGGGCGTGGAGGGCTGTGCAGGGCGTGGAGGGCTGTGCAGAGCGTGGAGGGCTGTGCAGAGCGTGGAGGGCTGTGCAGAGCGTGGAGGGCTGTGCAGAGCGTGAAGGGCTGTGCAGAGCGTGAAGGGCTGTGCAGAGCGTGAAGGGCTCTGCAGAGTGTGGAGGGCTCTGCAAAGTGTGGAGGAGGGCAGTGCAGAGTGTGGATGGCAGTGCAGAGTGTGGAGGGCAGTGCAGAGTGTGGTGGTTTGTAATCTGGGAAAGTGTGCAGAGGTTTGAGGGCTGTTTATTTATTTCATTACAATGTTATCTAGCATGAAAAAGCCCCACATTTGTACCCGAGTAGTTCACATATGAACAGATGCTACTGCATTCAAGCAGTTTACTAAAGAACATTACATGGGTTAAGAACAGCAACAAATTACACAATTACATCAGCTTAAATAGACGAATTACGCATGAGCAGAGTTACTGAATTATCTAGAAATGCGGAGGCTGCCAAGCAAAACACAAAACTTAAAGAAGACAAGACCGTATAGTGTGGAAGGTTGTGCAGAGCGAGGAGGTTTGTGCTCTGAAGGAAGTGTGCAGAGCTTTGAGGACTGGGCAGAGTCCGATACCGCCGGGTCTAGCCAGCGCTATATAAAACTCTTCAAATAAATAAAGAGTGTGGCTTTTACAGAGAGTGAAGGAGGTAAAGAGTGAAGACCGGTGGGTTGTTGTGAGTGCGGTAGGCTGTGCAGAGAGTGGAAGGCTGTTCTGAGTGCGGTGGGCTGTGCAGAGAGTGGAGGGCTGTTCTGAGTGTGGAGGGCTGTACAGAGTGGAGGGCTGTGCAGAGAGTGGAGGGCTGTGCAGAGAGTGGAGGGCTGTGCAGAGAGTGGAGGGCTGTGGAGAGAGTGGAGGGCTGTGGAGAGAGTGGAGGGCTGTGGAGAGAGTGGATGTTAGACAGGCCACATGAGGGGCTTGCTCCCTCCCCGCATGACAAGGCCCAAGCCCCGGCCCTCCAGGTGTGACCCGCAGAAACAACCCGCACCCCGTCTCCAGACGGTACTCCTGCCCCCGGACATCTATGTATCATGGGGCCGACCCACTCCCGGCTCCCCCGGCCGGACCAGCCGCCATCTTGGACACTGCACCACGAGGCCGCGTGGCCTCAGCTCGACCCTAACCCTGGGCCTGGCCAGGCCCCGCCATCCCGGCACCACCATCCACCCAGGAGGTGAACGGACCACTTGGAAGGTCGATGGGAGAAAGGAAGTATCGATGGCTCTCCCCCGCCAGGTGCCGCTCGCCCTCCAGCTCCCCCAGGCGCTGGTTCCACCCCCTGCTGGGTGTCTGGACTCCCTCATCCCGGACCTCCCGACCTCCAAGTGCGAGGGTCCGGACATCAAAGGGCGCCAGACCTATAACTAGGGCAGCTCCAGAACAGGAAGGCAGTTGTATCCTGGAGTCGAGAGACACCGAGAAGAACTCATCCTTGACGGACTACCGGCGCTGCCGTAGCCCTGCCTTGTGAACTGTCGTCCTGCCTGCTGGCGCTGCCGCGGCCTTCTGCATCCTTTATCCTCGTCGGGACCTGCTGGCGCTGCCGCGGACCGTTGTAACCACCATCTTCATCGGGACCTGCTGGCGCTGCCGCGGACCGTGTAACGACCACCTTCATTGGGACCTGCTGGCGCTGCCGCGGACCGTGTAACGACCACCTTCACCGGGACCTGCTGGCGCTGCCGCAGCCCGTCCAAGCTAGAACACCGAGCTCGAGGATTGTGAGCTACCCATCATCGCATCTACCAGATCGGTAACCAGACTGTCCCGCTACCCCCTTTCCCAAACCCAGAGACTAGAATCGAGGGGACCCCTGAGTCCAGACCTCCTTGTATCATTCCATCGTACCTTAAACTGCTTATAAAGAACGTTAAAGCCTATCCTTGTGTGGTGTACGTCTGTGGGGGGGGGGGAGTTACTCGTCTGTACGATCGCTGGAGACGGTTCTCCCCGGAGACCTCTCCCCTTGTCCTCGGCCGACCCTCCCGGTCCGTCTAACATTGGTGGCCAGCGGCGCGATCCGAATCAACGCGTAATCGTACAGAGAGTAGCTCACCCCACGACAAAACCACAATGTCAACCAAAGAGAGCGGATCCACCGAGAAATTCCAGATGGATAAATTGGAAGAGTACAGCCATCGTGAATTGAAACAATTCTGCATGGAACTAGGCATTGCTACCACCGGCCTGAGTACCAAAGACGATTTCAAGCACGCCATTGAGTCGTGGGCAGAAACCGGGGTCACCAGATCCCCAGACCGAAACAGTGCAGCATCAGAGAGGATCGCCACGGCTCCCGAGGAGCGAGGAACGGGCCTCTCGCAGGAAGAGATCCAAGAGAGAGAAAAAAACCGACTGCATGAGTTAGAAATGGCACGGCTCAAAATGGACGGTGAACTAAAATTAGCCGAGCAAAAACTGAACCTAGAACATCTGCGGCTCCGAGAAGAACGGGAAGAAAAACAGAGGCAGAGAGAGCTCGAAGAAAAGAGACTAGCGTACGAACACGAGCGCAAACTGGCAGAAATAGACCTACGGAAGCAGAACAAAGAACCGGAGGTGCCCGAGCGACCGCGCACCCCGGGAGCGACAGAAAAGAAAGTCCACATCCCCAAGGATGTCGTTCGAGAGTATGTCCGAGAGGACGACATACAACAGTGGTTCAAGGCCTACGAGATCGCCATGACCTCCCACCGGATCGATTGAAGTGACTGGGGAGCCGGCCTATGGGGGAGGTTCGTCAACGAAGGCCGTGATGCCCTGCTACAGCTCCCAGACCATCAGATGTCATCCTATGACCACATGAAGGCTGCCCTCCTCACCCGATATGGGCTCACGCCCGAAATGTACCGCCAGAGGTTTCGAGACTGCACCCGGATCCCGGGTACAACTTGGGTGGAATATGTCAACTATTTCAGCCGAGCCTTTGAGGGTTGGATTAAGGGAAGCCACGTAACGACCTACGAGCAACTTTTTAATCTTATGGTGTGGGAGCACCTCTCTAACAACTGCTTCGTCGAGCTCAGGCAGCACCTCCTCGACAGTAAATTAACTGACCCACGGCAACTCGCCGCCGAAGCTGACCGGTGGGAGAGCACCCGAGTGGGCCGGAGAGGGCCACACGAACAGAACCGGAACAACCAAGGTCAGCACCGTCCCCGAGGAGGAGGAGGAGGCCAGGGGCGAGGGAGAGACACCGTCCCGGCCACTCCCGCTGCCAGCACCCCGCCCCCGGCCGGCCGGGGCAACCCCCCGATGCGCCCGGGGTTCCGAGCCAACGTCACGTGTCACCGATGCCAGCGAGTCGGCCACTACGCCAATGACCCGAACTGTCCGCAGAACCAAACGCCAAAACCCCGCCAGGTAGCTGCCGCCGCCCTGGGGGGAGAACAAATCTCCGAAGAACAAGAAGAGTACGAGCAGGCCCAACAAGAGTGGGAACCGGCCGCCATGGTTCTAGCGTGCCTAGGGGGAAGAGACATGGTCCCGCGGGCTCCCCTACCCGCCAACACCAGAAAATATAGCCAGTGGGTGAACATTAATGGGCGCCGGGCCGAAGCACTACGTGACACAGGGGCCAGTGTGACGGCCGTCCGCTGTCACCTGGTAAAACCAGAGCAGATCCTGCCGAACATTCTCTGCCCCGTCCGTTCGGCCGACAATTCAGAAAGTCTATGTCGGATGGCCTGCGTCCCCTTCGAATGGGGAGGAGTCTCCGGCATGTTGAAGGTGACAGTCCGGGATGATGCCCCCGTGGACTGTCTCCTGGGGAATGATCTTGAGAGTTCCCCGTGGGCCGCCGTCGAAAGAAGAGAGCATTTGGGGATGTTGGGCCTCCCGGACTGGGCGTGCGTAACCACCCGGTCCATGGCCGCCCGTACCATCCCCCGACCAGAAGAACCAGAATGGCCAGCACCTCCTCCCCCGATCGCTCCAGTAGAGGACACCGACTATACCGACCCCCCAGAGCAAGCCCCCGAAGGGGTCGCCCAGCCCCAGGACCTTCCCGACCTGGCTCAGTGGCGTCAAGAAGGGGGGCCCACCAGGAACAGTTCCGTCAAGAGCAAAAGACCTGTCCCTCCCTCGAGGGACTCCGCCAGCAAGCCCTCGCCCAAAGCGCAGGGGACACCACCGGAGCCCATTGGATCTATTGGGACAACGACCTACTATACAGTGAACAGAGAATCGCGGAGTTAGGGGCCAGTCGAGTGTTGGTCGTGCCCCTCCGTTTTAGAGACTTCTTGCTAAATTTGGCCCACGATGTCCCTCTGGCTGGACACCTGGGCCAGGACAAAACCTACAGTCGCCTGGTGACACACTTTTTCTGGCCGAAGATGAGAAACGACGTCCTCAACCACTGCCGGTCCTGCCCCACGTGCCAGGCCAGCGGGAAGAGCGGCCGCAAACTCAAAGCACCTCTGCAGCCCTTCCCAGTTGTCACCACCCCGTTCGAGAGGGTGGGAATAGACATTGTGGGGCCCCTGGACCCCCGTACAGCACAAGGACATCGGTTCATCCTGGTACTGGTGGACCACGCCACCCGCTACCCCGAGGCTGTGCCCCTGCGAACTGTAACAGCCCCGGTGGTCGGCCGGGCCTTAATGGGGATCTTCTCCCGGGTGGGCTTCCCCCGAGAAGTCGTCAGCGACCGAGGCACGAACTTTATCTCGAAATATATGAAGTCCCTCTGGCAACAGTGCGGGGTCACCTACCGATTCACGACCCCCTATCACCCTCAAGGAAACGGACTAGTCGAGCGGTTCAACCGCACGCTCAAGGGAATGATTGGGGGGTTGGAAGAGCCCCTCCCTCGCCAGTGGGATGTACTACTTCCGTGCCTCCTCTTCGCCTATCGGGAAGTTCCCCAGAAGTCCCTCGGCTTTAGCCCGTTCGAACTCTTGTACGGGCACCCTGTGCGAGGGCCCCTCAGCCTAGTCAAAGAAGGTTGGGAGATGGCCCCCCTAAAGACCCCTCCAGACGTCTACAAGTACCTCCTGACCCTATGTAACCAGACCCGGCGGTTCAGGGAAATGGCCAAAACGAACCTTGAGGCCAGTCAGGAGGACATGAAAAAATGGTACGACCGAAATGCCTCCTCCATCGAATTCGAACCTGGCCAGCAAGTGTGGGTGATGTCCCCCACCGAACCATGTGCCTTGCAGGACAAATGGACGGGACCCTTCAAAGTGGTCGAACGCAAGAGTCCCGTCACCTATCTCATCGATATGGAATCTCCCCGGAACCCCCTCCGGGTCCTCCACACCAACAGACTCAAGCCCCACTTTGTGCGCTCAGAGCTCAGCCTCCTGATGGCTACAGACAGTGGAGCAGAAGATCTCCCGGATCTCCTGACGACTCAGGAGAAAGATGATTCCGTGGACGGGGTCCGGCTCTCCGATGCCCTCACCCCAGCGCAGCGCCAAGGCTGCCGGGACCTCCTGCTGCAGTTTTCTACCTTATTTTCCCTTACCCCAGGGGTCACCCCCTGGTGCTTGCACGACGTGGACACTGGGGACAGTCCCCCTGTCAGACACCGGGCCTACCGCGTACCGGATCGGGTGCGGGCCTGCATCCAAGAAGAAGTATCCAAGATGCTCACGCTCGGGGTCATCGAGCCCTCGGATAGCCCCTGGGCCAGCCCGGTCGTGCTAGTCCCCAAAGCTGCTGCCCCCGGCACCACTCCGGAACTCCGATTCTGCGTCGACTATCGGGGCTTGAATGCTGTCACCAGGACCGACGCCCATCCCATCCCCCGAGCGGATGAATTGATCGACCGCCTGGGGGCTGCCCGCTACCTCAGCATCTTCGACCTGACAGCGGGCTACTGGCAGATCGGTCTCACACCGCGGGCCCAAGAACGTTCCGCCTTTTCTACCCCCGATGGCCACTACCACTTCAAGGTCATGCCCTTCGGCATGAAGAATGCCCCGGCTACTTTTCAGCGACTAGTGAACCAGGTCCTGGCGGGGCTCGAGGAGTTCAGCGCCGCCTACCTGGACGATATCGCTGTGTACAGCCGCCATTGGTCCGACCACCTCCACCACCTCCGAGAGGTCCTGCAGGCCCTCCAGCGGGCCGGCCTCACAATCAAGGCCGGCAAGTGCCAAATTGGTCAGGGATCTGTGACCTACCTCGGACACCAGGTGGGAAGCGGTCTGGTGGCCCCTCTGCAACTCAAAATCGCTGCCATCCAGTCCTGGCAGCCACCAGTCACGCAGACCGAGGTCCGAGCCTTCTTGGGGCTCACCGGCTACTACCGGCGGTTCGTGAGGGACTATGGCAGCATTGTGGGCCCCTCACGGGACTCACCTCCAAAAACCAACCGAAGACGGTTAACTGGACCCCCGACTGTCAAGCGGCCTTCGAGAAGCTGAAAGCCGCCCTGTGCACTGCCCCTGTGCTCCAGGCCCCCGACTACAGTCGGGAATTCATTGTGCAAACGGATGCCTCCGACCATGGCATCGGGGCGGTCCTCTCCCAACTGAACCCCGAGGGACTGGACCACCCGGTGGCCTTCATCAGCAGACGCCTCCTGGCCCGAGAACAGCGCTGGAGCACAATCGAGAGGGAGGTCTTCGCAGTGGTGTGGGCCCTCAAAAAGCTCCGGCCCTATCTCTTCGGTACCCACTTCCGGGTGCAGACAGATCATCGACCCCTGCAGTGGCTAATGCAAATGCGGGGGGAAAACCCCAAACTATTGCGCTGGTCCATCTCCCTGCAGGGGATGGACTTCACTGTGGAACATCGACCGGGCCAAGACCACGCCAACGCAGATGGCCTGTCACGCTTTTTCCGCCTCGACGAGGAAAGTCCCCAAGAGGATGGGTGACTCTCCCCGCCTTCAGCTGGGGGGGGACGCATGTTGGACAGGCCACATGAGGGGCTTGCTCCCTCCCCGCATGACAAGGCCCAAGCCCCGGCCCTCCAGGTGTGACCCGCAGAAACTCCCCGCACCCCGTCTCCAGACGGTACTCCTGCCCCCGGACATCTATGTATCATGGGGCCGACCCACTCCCGGCTCCCCCGGCCGGACCAGCCGCCATCTTGGACACTGCACCACGAGGCCGCGTGGCCTCAGCTCGACCCTAACCCTGGGCCTGGCCAGGCCCCGACATCCCGGCACCACCATCCACCCAGGAGGTGAACGGACCACTTGGCAGGTCGATGGGAGAAAGGAAGTATCGATGGCTCTCCCCCGCCAGGTGCCGCTCGCCCTCCAGCTCCCCCAGGCGCTGGCTCCACCCCCTGCTGGGTGTCTGGACTCCCTCATCCCGGACCTCCCGACCTCCAAGTGCGAGGGTCCGGACATCAAAGGGCGCCAGACCTATAACTAGGGCAGCTCCAGAACAGGAAGGCAGTTGTATCCTGGAGTCGAGAGACACCGAGAAGAACTCATCCTTGACGGACTACCGGCGCTGCCGTAGCCCTGCCTTGTGAACTGTCGTCCTGCCTGCTGGCGCTGCCGCGGCCTTCTACACCCTTCATCCTCGTCCTGCCTGCTGGCGCTGCCGCGGCCTTCTACATCCTTCATCCTTGTCGGGACCTGCTGGCGCTGCCGCGGACCGTTGTAACCACCATCTTCATCGGGACCTGCTGGCGCTGCCGCGGACCGTGTAACGACCACCTTCATTGGGACCTGCTGGCGCTGCCGCGGACCGTGTAACGACCACCTTCACCGGGACCTGCTGGCGCTGCCGCAGCCCGTCCAAGCTAGAACACCGAGCTCGAAGATTGTGAGCTATCCATCATCGCATCTACCAGATTGGTAACCAGACTGTCCCGCTACCCCCTTCCCCAAACCCAGAGACTAGAATCAAGGGGACCCCTGAGTCCAGACCTCCTTGTATCGTTCCATCGTACCTTAAACTGCTTATAAAGAACGTTAAAGTCTATCCTTGTGTGGTGTACATCTGTGGGGGGGAAGTTACTCGTCTGTACGATCGCTGGAGACGGTTCTCCCCGGAGACCTCTCCCCTTGTCCTCGGCCGACCCTCCCGGTCCGTCTAACAAACGTTAAATCCTATCCTTGTGTGGTGTACATCTGTGGGGGGGAAGTTACTCGTCTATACGATCGCTGGAGACGGTTCTCCCCGGAGACCTCTCCCCTTGTCCTCGGCCGACCCTCCCGGTCCGTCTAACAAACGTTAAATCCTATCCTTGTGTGGTGTACATCTGTGGGGGGGAAGTTACTCGTCTGAGCGATCGCTGGAGGCGGCTCTCCCCGGAGACCTCTCCCCTTATCCTCGGCCGACCCTCCCGGTCCGTCTAACATTGGTGGCCAGCGGCGCGATCCGAATCAACGCGTAATCGTACAGAGAGTAGCTCACCCCACGACAAAACCACAATGTCAACCAAAGAGAGCGGATCCACCGAGAAATTCCAGATGGAGAAATTGGAAGAATACAGCCATCGTGAATTGAAACAATTCTGCATAGAACTAGGCATTGCTACCACCGGCCTAAGTACCAAGGACGATTTCAAGCACGCCATTGAGTCGTGGGCAGAAACCGGGGTCGCCAGATCCCCAGACCGAAACATTGCAGCATCAGAGAGGAACACCACGGCTCCCGAGGAGCGAGGAACAAGCCTCTCGCAGGAAGAAATCCAAGAAAGAGAAAAAAACAGACTACATGAGTTAGAAATGGCACGGCTCAAAATGGACGGTGAACTAAAATTAGCCGAGCAAAAACTGAACCTAGAACATCTGCGGCTCCGAGAAGAACGGGAAGAGAAACAGAGGCAGAGAGAGCTTGAAGAAAAGAGATTAGCATACGAACACGAGTGCAAACTGGCAGAAATAGACCTACGGAAGCAGAACAAAGAACCGGAGGTGCCCGAGCGACCGCGCACCCCGGGAGCGACAGAAAAGAAAGTCCACATCCCCAAGGATGTCGTTCGAGAGTATGTCCGAGAGGACGACATACAACAGTGGTTCAAGGCCTACGACATCGCCATGACCTCCCACCGGATCGATCGAAGTGACTGGGGAGCCGGCCTGTGGGGGAGGTTCGTCAACGAAGGCCGCGATGCCCTGCTACAGCTCCCAGACCATCAGATGTCATCCTATGACCACATGAAGCCTGCCCTACTCACCCGATATGGGCTCACACCCGAAATGTACCGCCAGAGGTTTCGAGACTGCACCCGGATCCCGGGTACAACCTGGGTGGAATATGTCAACTATTTCAGCCGAGCCTTCGAGGGTTGGATCAAGGGAAGCCACGTAACGACCTACGAGCAACTTTTTAATCTCATGGTGTGGGAGCACCTCTCTAACAACTGCTTCGTCGAGCTCAGGCAGCACCTCCTCGACAGTAAATTGACTGACCCACGACAACTCGCCGCCGAAGCTGACCGGTGGGAAAGCACCCGAGTGGGCCGGAGAGGGGCACACGAACAGAACCGGAACCACCAAGGTCAGCACCGTCCCCGAGGAGGAGGAGGAGGCCAGGGACGAGGAAGAGACACCGTCCCGGCCGCTCCCGCTGCCAGCACCCCGCCCCCGGCCAGTCGGGGCAACCCCCGATGCGCCCGGGGTTCCGAGCCAACGTCACGTGTCACCGATGCCAACGAGTCGGCCACTACGCCAATGACCCGAACTGTCCACAGAACCAAACTCCAAAACCCCGCCAGGTAGCTGCCGCCGCCCTGGGGGGAGAACAAATCTCTGAAGAACAAGAAGAATACGAGCAGGCACAACAAGAGTGGGAACCGGCCGCCATGGTTCTAGCGTGCCTAGGGGGAAAAGACATGGTCCCGCGGGCTCCCCTACCCGCCAACACCAGGAAATATAGCCAGTGGGTGAACATTAATGGGCGCCGGGCCGAAGCACTACGTGACACGGGGGCCAGTGTGACGGCCGTCCGCTGTCACCTGGTAAAACCAGAGCAGATCCTGCCGAACATTCTCTGCCCCGTCCGTTCAGCCGACAATTCGGAGAGTCTATGTCGGATGGCCTGCGTCCCCTTCGAATGGGGAGGAGTCTCAGGCATGTTGAAAGTGACGGTCCGGGATGATGCCCCTGTGGACTGTCTCCTGGGGAATGATCTTGAGAGTTCCCCGTGGGCCGCCGTCGAGAGAAGAGAGCACCTGGGGATGTTGGGCCTCCCGGACTGGGCGTGCGTAACCACCCGGTCCATGGCCGCCCGTGCCATCCCCCGACCCGAAGAACCAGAATGGCCTGCACCTCCTCCCCCGATCGCTCCAGTAGAAGACACCGACTACACCGACCCCCCAGAGCAAACCCCCGAAGGGGTAGCCCAGCCCCCGGACCTTCCCGACCTGGCTCAGTGGCGTCAAGAAGGGGGGCCCACCCAGGAACAGTTCCGTCAAGAGCAGAAGACCTGTCCCTCCCTCGAGGGACTCCGCCAGCAAGCCCTCGCCCAGAGCGCAGGGGACACCACCGGTGCCCATTGGATCTATTGGGACAACGACCTGTTATACAGTGAACAGAGAATCGCGGAGTTAGGGGCCAGTCGAGTGCTGGTGGTGCCCCTCCGTTTTAGAGACTTCCTGCTAAATTTGGCCCACGATGTCCCTCTGGCTGGACACCTGGGCCAGGACAAAACATACAGTCGCCTGGTGACCCACTTTTTCTGGCCGAAGATGAGGAACGACGTCCTCAACCACTGCCGGTCCTGCCCCACGTGCCAGGCCAGCGGGAAGAGCGGCCGCAAACTCAAAGCACCTCTGCAACCCTTCCCAGTTGTCCCCACCCCGTTCGAGAGGGTGGGAATAGACATTGTGGGGCCCCTGGACCCCCGTACAGCACAAGGACATCGGTTCATCCTGGTACTGGTGGACCACGCCACCCGCTACCCCGAGGCTGTGCCCCTGCGAACTGTAACAGCCCCGGTGGTCGGCCGGGCCTTAATGGGGATCTTCTCCCGGGTGGGCTTCCCCCGAGAAGTCGTCAGCGACAGAGGCACAAAC
Source organism: Triturus cristatus (assembly GCF_964204655.1). Classification (NCBI taxonomy): domain Eukaryota; kingdom Metazoa; phylum Chordata; class Amphibia; order Caudata; family Salamandridae; genus Triturus; species Triturus cristatus. Next base: position 70,454,909 of record NC_140579.1, on the reverse strand, counting down.
GTTATTTTGAAATATATGAAGTCCCTCTGGCAACAGTGCGGGGTCACCTACCGATTCACGACCCCCTATCACCCTCAAGGAAACGGACTAGTTGAACGATTCAACCGCACGCTCAAGGGAATGATTGGGGGATTGGAAGAGCCCCTCCGTCGCCAGTGGGATGTACTACTTCCGTGTCTCCTCTTCGCCTATCGAGAAGTTCCCCAGAAGTCCCTCGGCTTTAGCCCCTTCGAACTCTTGTACGGGCACCCTGTGCGAGGGCCCCTCAGCCTAGTCAAAGAAGGTTGGGAGATGGCCCCCCTCAAATCCCCTCCAGACGTCTTCAAGTACCTCCTGACACTACGCAATCAGACCCGGCGATTCAGGGAAATGGCAAAAGCGAATCTTGAGGCCAGCCAGGAGGACATGAAAAAATGGTACGATCAAAATGCCTCCTCCGTCGAATTCGAACCGGGTCAACAAGTGTGGGTGATGTCCCCCACCGAACCATGTGCCTAGCAGGACAAGTGGACGGGGCCCTTCAAAGTGGTCGAACGCAAGAGCCCCGTCACCTATCTCATCGATATGGAATCTCCCCAGAACCCCCTCCGGGTCCTCCACACTAACAGACTCAAGCCCCACTTTGTGCGCTCGGAGCTCAGCCTCCTGATGGCTACGGACAGTGGAGCGGAAGAAGACTCCGAGCCTCTCCCGGATCTCCTAAAGACTCAGGAGAAAGATGGTTCCGTGGACGGGGTCCGGCTCTCCGATGCCCTCACCCCAGAGCAGCGCCAAGGCTGCCGGGACCTCCTGCTGCAGTTTGCTACCTTGTTTTCCCTCACCCCAGGGGTCACCCCCTGGTGCTTGCACGACGTGGACACTGGGGACAGTCCCCCTATCAGACACCGGGCATACCGCGTACCAGATCGGGTGCGGGCCTGTATCCAAGAAGAAGTATCCAAGATGCTCACGCTCGGGGTCATCGAGCCCTCGGATAGCCCCTGGGCCAGCCCGGTCGTGCTGGTCCCCAAAGCTGCTGCCCCCGGCACCACTCCTGAACTCCGATTCTGCGTCGACTATCGGGGCTTGAATGCTGTCACCAGGACCGACGCTCATCCCATCCCCCGAGCGGATGAATTGATCGACCGCATGGGGGCTGCCCGCTACCTCAGCATCTTCGACCTGACAGCGGGCTACTGGCAGATCGGTCTCACACCCCGGGCCCAAGAACGGTCCGCCTTTTCTACCCCCGATGGCCACTACCACTTCAAGGTCATGCCCTTCGGCATGAAGAATGCCCCCGCTACTTTTCAGCGACTAGTGAACCAGGTCTTGGCGGGGCTCGAGGAGTTCAGCGCCGCCTACCTGGACGATATTGCTGTGTACAGCCGCCACTGGTCCGACCACCTCCACCACCTCCGAGAGGTCCTGCAGGCCCTCCAGCGGGCCGGCCTCACAATCAAGGCCGGCAAGTGCCAAATTGGTCAGGGATCAGTGACCTACCTCGGACACCAGGTGGGAAGCGGTCTGGTGGCCCCTCTGCAACTCAAAATCGCTGCCATCCAGTCCTGGCAGCCCCCAGTCACGCAGACCGAGGTCCGAGCCTTCTTGGGGCTCACCGGCTACTACCGGCGGTTCGTGAGGGACTATGGCAGCATTGTGGGGCCCCTCACGGGGCTCACATCCAAAAACCACCCGAAGAAGGTTAACTGGACCCTAGACTGTCAAGCGGCCTTCGAGACGCTGAAGGCCGCCCTGTGCACCGCCCCTGTGCTCCAGGCCCCCGATTACAGTCGGGAATTCATTGTGCAAACGGATGCCTCCGACCATGGCATCGGGGCGGTCCTCTCCCAGCTGAACTCCGAGGGACTTGACCAACCGGTGGCCTTCATCAGCAGACGCCTCCTGGCCCGAGAACAGCGCTGGAGCACAATCGAGAGGGAGGCCTTCGCAGTGGTGTGGGCCCTCAAAAAGCTCCGGCCCTATCTCTTCGGTACCCACTTCCGGGTGCAAACAGATCATCGACCCCTGCAGTGGCTAATGCAGATGCGGGGGGAAAACCCCAAACTATTGCGCTGGTCCATCTCCCTGCAGGGGATGGACTTCACTGTGGAACATCGACCGGGCCAAGACCACGCCAACGCAGATGGCCTGTCACGCTTTTTCCGCCTCGACGAGGAGAGTCCCCAAGAGGATGGGTGACTCTCCCCGCCTTCAGCTGGGGGGGACGCATGTTGGACAGGCCACATGAAGGGCTTGCTCCCTCCCCGCATGACAAGGCCCAAGCCCCGGCCCTCCAGGTGTTACCCACAGAAACAACCCGCACCCCGTCTCCCGACGGAACTCCTGCCCCCGGACATCTATGTATCATGGGGCCGAACCACTACCGGCTTCCCCGGCCGGACCAGCCGCCATCTTGGACACTGCACCACGAGGCCGCGTGGCCTCCGCTCGACCCTAACCCTGGGCCTGGCCAGGCCCCGACATCCCGGCACCACCATCCACCCAGGAGGTGAACGGACCACTTGGCAGGTCGATGGGAGAAAGAAGTGTCGATGGCTCTCCCCCGCCAGGTGCCGATCGCCCTCCAGCTCCCCCGGGCACTGGCTCCACCCCCCTGCTGGGTGTCTGGACTCCCTCATCCCGGACCTCCCGACCTCCAAGTGCGAGGGTCCGGACATCAAAGGGCGCCAGACCTATAACTAGGGCGGCTCCAGAGCAGGAAGGCAGTTGTATCCTGGAGTCGAGAGACACCGAGAAGAACACATCCTTGACGGACTACCGGCGCTGCCGTAGCCCTGCCTTGTGAACTGTCGTCCTGCCTGCTGGCGCTGCCGCGGCCTTCTACATCCTCCATCCTCGTTGGGACCTGCTGGCGCTGCCGCGGACCGTTGTAACTACTACCTTTGACGGGACCTGCTGGCGCTGCCGCGGACCGTTGTAACCACCACCTTCATCGGGACCTGCTGGCGCTGCCGCGGACCGTGTACCGACCACCTTCATCGGGACCTGCTGGCGCTGCCGCGGACCGTGTAACGACCACCTTCACCGGGACCTGCTGCCGCGGCCCATCCCAGCTATAACACCGAGCTCGAGGATTGTGAGCTATCCATCATCGCATCTACCAGATTGGTAACCAGACTGTCCCGCTACCCCCTTTCCCAAACCAAGAGACTAGAATCGAGGGGACCCCTGAGTCCAGACCTCCTTGTACCATTCCACCGTACCTTAAGAAATCGCTTATAAAGAACGTTAAATCCTATCCTTGTGTGGTGTACATCTGTGGGGGGGAAGTTACTCGTCTGTGCGATCGCTGGAGGCGGCTCTCCCCGGAGACCTCTCCCCTTATCCTCGGCCGACCCTCCCGGTCCGTCTAACACAGAGTGTGGGTGTCTGTCTATAGAACGGGAGCGTGAGGGCTGTGGAGAGTGTGGCTGTGCAGAGTGTGCGTGGCTGTGTACGGAACGGGGGCGTGAGGGTCCAACACATGGTGGCAGTGTCTTTTTTTTTATTTTGAGATGAGCACAACAACCGTGTTTATTAAGTCAATATACATGAATAATACCAGCCTCTCAAGCCATTATTATAGCTGTGTGGGCCCTGAAGTAGTCTGAATTGTCACACTTGTAGGAGTGCGATGGTTAGGTGTTATGTTGGTACTGCCACTGGCAGCACTGGCAGGGCATGGGTGCTGCATGCTGCAGCGGCCTTCCGAGAAGGACCCTGGCACTTCATGTTTTACAAATTAAGCACTGGTTGCAGAGGTGCTGGTACAATTTTCAATGTGGAGGGGCCAGCCACAGACGTCACCCCAATACACAGGGTCTGGGAAAAATCCAACCGGCGCCTACAAAAGGAGCTTAGAAAATGGCGCCAGTACACCGTAGGACAGAGAGCTTCCCGGTGCAGGATCCAGTGGAGCATTTAGAGAGTATCTCCCGACACAGATATATTACTAAATGTGGTGCGGTAGAGTAATGAGAGATATCAATGTCATCAGACTCCTTAGAAATGACACTTATGTGCAACTAAATCACCCAAAGCAACCACTGGGCTGAAACTCAGTTGAGACTCAGGAGAAGCAAGTTCCTGATCACTTTCAGTGGCTGTGATTGGCTTAAAGCCACGGCTGGAGATCCTGGGGTCTGACATGAACAGGTCCTGTGGTCTGACCAACAAGCCACCAACAAGGGCACTAATGATTGGTCCATGGAAGCATCTGACGTGCGTCAGGTGGTCTCAGAGCCACTTGTGATAGGAGTGTGTTCCGTATTTGGGTATTCCTGCACCTAAACACTAAAATATCCTCAACACTTTGGAGAATGAGCTGATTTTGTCTCCGACTTACGGGAATCCTGCAATTCCCTGTTGTTGGAAGGCGTTCCCCGGGGAGGCTGCAGAATGTGTTCCTGACCACCCTGAGGCCCACCTTTCCCAGAGCTAGGCCGAGCAAGAACAGGGAGGCCCTTCCTGGAAGGGTCTCGTACCTAGGATCGCACACGCTGCGCTTACTCTCTTCTTCGGATAGAGGGACACCACACAGTAATTCGTTGTAAGAGAATACACTTTTATCGATGGTTATCAGGGATCTTTATGATCCGGCAGGCAGGTGGAGAATTAATGCCACAAGCGGCAGCGATCTTGTGATGAGGGGTAAAGGGGTAGCGGGACAGTCTTTCAATCAGTGTCTCTGCAAGGTATCCGGCGCCCAGCTCTCAATCCTCGAGCTGAGGGGATGTTGTTTCTCTCGGCGATCTCTGCCGATTCTCTTGGAGGAGCGGGCCGCGAGTCACTCAGCAGGCACCGGAGGTTCTTAGTTTAGGGAGCTGCGACGGCGTCAGCAGGGCTCAGGTGGTTCAGAGTTCGGGGAGCCGCGACAGCGTCCGCAGGGCTCAGATGGTTCAGAGTTCGGGGAGCCGCGACAACGTCAGCAGGGCTCAGATGGTTCAGAGTTCGGGGAGCCGCGACAGCGTCAGCCGGGCTCAGATGGTTCAGTGTTCGGGGAGCCGCGACAGCGTCAGCAGGGCTCGGATGGTTCAGAGTTCGGGGAGCCGCAACAGCGTCAGCAGGGCTCAGATGGTTCGGGTAGCGTTCTTCGGTTCGGGGAGCGATCGAGCCGCGACCAAGTCCGCAGGCTCTCGTCAGTCCAGGTCTTCTCTGCCTCCCGTCCCTTCAGCACCCCTATTTATACTTCCCCCTCCTCTTTGAAGTCCGGAGTCCTCGCAGAGAGGGGTCTGGTGCCTGGGGGCGGTGTGTCGGGGTTTTCCCGTCGCTCGGCCCTTTGATCTGTTCAGGTGTGTCCGGGAGGGCTCCAGACGCCCAGCAGGCGAGGCGCCCGCTCACCGGGGGCCTGGTGGTCGATCGAAACCTCCCTCGGGGAAGAGACCAGAGGTGTGACCGGGTCGGCGCCTCTCGGTCTGGTCTGGGATGGGGGGGTTCACTCTCCCTCGGCCAGGCATGCGTGTTGGGGATCTGGTCGGCCCTCGGGATGTTGGTCCACGGGAGCCGGAAGGCCGTGTCCACGAGGTTCGGCGTGGTTGTAGTGTAACTTGCTGGTCGGGAGGGCCCACGCCACGAGGCCTGTCTCACACGTGCCCCCCCCAGCTGAAAGGCGGGGAGAACTACCCATCCACATGGGAGTTCTCCTCGCTGAAGCGGAAGAATCGGGACAGGCCGTCCGCGTTGGCGTGGTCCGTCCCGGGGCGATGTTCCACAGTGAAATCCATCCCCTGGAGAGAGATGGACCAGCGTAGCAGCTTGGGGTTTTCTCCTCGCATCTGCATCAACCACCGCAGGGGTCGATGATCTGTTTGCACTCGGAAGTGTGTTCCGAACAGGTAGGGACGTAGCTTTTTGAGGGCCCAGACTACTGCGAACGTCTCTCGTTCAATTGTGCTCCACCGCTGTTCCCGGGTCAGTAACCTTCGGCTGATGAAGGCTATGGGTCGATCTATGCCCGTGTCGTCGAACTGAGAGAGGACTGCCCCTATGCCGTGTTCCGAGGCGTCCGTCTGGACCACAAACTCCCGGGCGTAGTCGGATGCCTTGAGTATTGGCGCCGCGCACATTGCGGCCTTTAGGGTGTCGAACGCCTTCTGGCAGGAGGGAGTCCAGTGTACCCTCTTGGGGTGTTTTTTGGAGGTTAGTTCTGTGAGGGGGCCTGCGATGCTGCCATAGTTCTTAATAAACCTTCGGTAGTAGCCGGTGAGGCCCAGGAAGGCTCGGACTTCCGTTTGGGTTGCAGGGGGTTCCCAGGACAAGATGGCGTTGATCTTCGGCTGGAGGGGGGCGACCTGCCCACTTCCCACCTGGTGCCCCAGATAGGTTACGGAGCCGTGCCCAATTTGACATTTGCTAGCTTTGATGGTGAGGCCAGCCCGGCGCAGAGCCAGCAGGACTTGACGGAGGTGCTGGAGGTGCTAGGCCCATTGGGAGCTGAAGACCGCTATGTCGTCGAGGTATGCTGCGCTGAACCCCTCTAGTCCGGACAGGACCCTGTTCACCAGCCGCTGGAAGGTTGCCGGGGCATTCTTCATTCCGAACGGCATCACCCTAAAGCGGTAGTGCCCATCCGGGGTGGAGAAGGCAGAGCGCTCCTTGGCTCCCTCGGTGAGTGCAATCTGCCAGTACCCACTGGTCAGGTCGAAGGTGCTGAGGTAGCGAGCGGCCCCAAGGCGGTCAATGAGTTCGTCGGCACGGGGGATAGGGTGAGCATCCGCTCGGGTGACCGCATTGAGGCCTCGGTAGTCCACGCAAAACCTCAGCTCGGGGGCAACACCCGGGGTCATTGCTTTCGGAACCAGGACTACCGGGCTGGCCCAGGGGCTGTCAGAGGGTTTGATCACCCCGAGGGCTAACATCTTTGCCACCTCGGTCTGGATGCAGGTTCGGACTCGATCAGGGACCCGGTAGGCCCGATGTCTCACTGGCGGGCTGTCCCCGGTGTTCACGTCGTGGACACACCAGTTGGTGACCCCGGGGGTCAGGGAGAAGAGATCCGCAAACTGCCCTAGTAGCCGGCGGCAGTCGTCGGTCTGTTGGGCTGTGAGGGCGGTTGACAGTCTCACTCCCTCCACGGATCCATCGGTTTCTTTCGCCCCCAGGGGGTCTGGAAGGGGCTCGGTGTCTTCTTCGGCCCCATCGTCGGTGGCCAGGAGTAAACTTAATTCGGTCCGTACAAAGTGAGGTTTGAGGCGGTTCACGTGGAGAACCCGGAGGGGGTTCCTCGGGGACTGCATATCGATGAGATATGTGACTTGGCTGTTCCTCTCGACCACCTTGAAGGGCCCAGTACATTTATATTGGAGAGCGCAGGGTCTCACCGGGGCCATGACCCAGACTTGTTGGCCCGGCTGGAACTCGACCAGCGTAGCATTCTGGTCATACCAGCGCTTCATTTCTTCATGACTGGCTTCGAGGTTTGCTTCTGCGAGTTCTCAGAATTTTCGGGTCTGGTTGCGGAGCGCCAAGATGTACCGGAACACATCCGGAGGGGTCCCCCGGGGGGTTGTTTCCCACCCCTCCTTGACCAGGCTCAGGGGTCCTCGGACGGGGTGCCCATATAGTAGTTCGAATGGGCTGAATCCCAGGGATTTTTGGGGAACCTCCCGGTATGCGAACAGGAGACATGGGAGGAGGACGTCCCACCTCCGGCGTAGGGGTTCCTCGAGGCCCATGATCATCCCCTTCAGTGTTTTGTTAAAGCGCTCGACTAGTCCGTTTCCTTGGGGGTGGTACGGGGTGGTGAATTTGTACGATACTCCGCACTGCTGCCAGAGGGACTTCATATATCGGGAGATAAAGTTCGTGCCCCGGTCACTCACCTTCGCGGGGGAACCCCATGCGGGAGAAGATCCCCATCAAGGCCCGGCCTACCACGGGGGCCGTCACGGTGCGGAGAGGGATGGCTTCGGGGTAACGGGTGGCATGATCCACTAGGACGAGGATGAACCGGTGGCCCTGGGCGGTCTTGGGGTCCAGCGGCCCCACAATGTCTATTCCTACCCGCTCAAAAGGGGTACTGACGACGGGGAAGGGTTGTAGCGGAGCCTTGCGCTTGCCCCCACTCTTTCCGCTGGCTTGGCACGTGGGGCAGGACTTGCAGTGGGCCTCCACATTTGCTCGCATCTTGGGCCAATAGAAGTGGGTGACGAGTCGTTGGTAGGTCTTATCTTGGCCTAAGTGTCCGGCCAGAGGTACATTATGGGCCAGGCCCAGGAGGAGACTTCGGAAGCGTAGGGGTACCACCAGTACCCGGGCCGATCCCAACTCGGCCGACTTCTGTCCGTGTACAGGAGGCCGTCCTCCCAGTATATCCAGTGGGTGCCAGTCTGGTCGCCTGCTGCTTGGGCCTCGGCCTGTTGTCGGGGTCCGATGAGGGACGGGCAGGTGGATTGTTCTTGGCAGAACTCTTCACGGGAGGGGCCCCCTTCGCAGGGCCACTGGGCCAGTTCTGGCAAGTCCTCGAGGTGGGTCAGGGTTTTGGGTCGGAAGGCACTGACCCTTCGTCGGGAGCGGTCGGCTCGTCCAGAAGGGGGTTGTTGGCCCCTGGTGGTGCATTCTGGATCTCGGGGGTGGTGGCGGTGTCCAGCGGCCGGGCCTCTTCCCCCTCGGAGGGAGGCGCCCTGAGAGTCATGGAGCGCGTGGTGGCGCATACCCATTCGGGTAGACCCATCATCTCGAGATGGGCTCTCCGTTCCACTTGTCTCCACGGGGAGTTCTCGAGGTCGTTGCCCAGGAGGCAGTCCACAGGCTGGGAGGTTCGGACCGCCACCTTTAACTTGCCGGTGACTCCCCCCCACTCGAAGGGGACTAGGGCCATCCGGCAGAGGCTCTCGGAATTGTCTGAGGATATAACGGGGCAAAAGGCGTCAGGCAGGATCTGGTCTTCGGATCTCAGGTGACAATGGACCGCCGTGACACTCGCCCCTGTGTCCCGGAGGCCCTCGATGCGGTGACCGTTGACCGTCACCTGCTGTCGGTACTTCTTCGTATTGGCGGGCAGGGACGTTCCGGGGACCATCTCCCGATCCCCTAGGGAGACCAAGGCCATGGCGGCTGGTTCCCATTCCTCGTGGTCTTCTATCTCTTCCCCCAGGGCTACGGAGGCCATCTGTCGAGCCGGCGGGGTTGTTGTGGCGGTTTGCTGGTACATGGGACTTTGAGGGTCGCTGGCATAGTGTCCGGTCTGTTGGAAGCGAAAACAGGTGATCCTCACTCGGGGCCCCGGCCTCCCTGGTGGCCCGGTGCTGGCCGGAGGTGGAGCTGGAAAGGGCGGAGATGGTCCTCTGGGAGGGCTGAGCGGGGGTCCCCCCGGGAGCTCCCGTTGCCGGCCTTGATTCCCTCCGCCCGTCTGGCGGGGGGTCCCTGACTGTGGCGACCGTAGTCTCCCACGGGGCCCCGGGAGGCCCGGGTGTTCACCCATCGGTCAGCCTCGACGGCCAGTTTTCGAGGGTCTGTGAGTTTGCTGTCCAGGAGGTGCTGGCGTAGCTCTACGAAGCAATTAGCGGACAAGTGTTCCCATGCGATTAGGTCGAACAGCTCCTCAAAGGTGGAGACCTTGCTGCCCTTGATCCACCCGTCCAAGGCCCGGCTGTAGAAGTTTACGTACTCCACCCAGGTGGTACCGGGTATCTTTTTACAGTCTCGAAACCGTTGCCGGTACATTTCAGGGGTGAGCCCATATCTTGCTACTAGAGCCTCTTTCATGTGACTATAGGAGTTCATCACGGTGGAGGGCAGGTCTAGCAGGGTGTCTCTTCCCTCGCTCAGGAACCGGCCCCACAGCCCAGCCCCCCAGTCTTTCTGTGGGACTCGGTGGGAGGTCATGGCGACTTCGTAGGCCTTGAACCATTGCTGAATATCGTCGTTCTTATAGTATTCTTTTACCACATCCTTGGGGATGTGGACTTTTGGTTCCACGGTGGAGGATATGGGTTGTGTTCCCGAGGGTTGGGCCCCCTCCTTCCTAGCCTTGAGCTCGATTTCTTTTAGGCTACGTTCGTGCTCTAGTTGGAGTTTTTTTTCGTCGTGCTCTCTCTGTCGTTTCTTTTCCTCTTTTTCTCCTTGTAGGCGTAACTGTTCCACCGCCAGCTTTTTCTCAGCCAGTTTTAGCTCTCCTTCGATTTTCAGTTTTGCTAGTTCTAGTTCGTGGTGGCGATCTCTTTCTCGGTCCGCTAGTTCCTTTGGGGATAGGCCCCTCTCGGGGGTGCCGTTCCTCCCCAGGTTGCTTCGTGGTTCGTTGGGGGGTTCTCCTTCTGTTTGTGTCCGGGGAGTTTCCGCCTCGACCCATGTTTTTAATGCCCCCTGGAAGTCCTCTTTCGTGCTTAGTCCGGTGGTAGCGATTCCAAAGTCTTTGCAAAATTGTTTCAGTTCTCGGTGCGTATAATATTCTAACTGGTCCTTTTGGAATGCCGTGCTCGGGTTGGTGCCTGCGGCACCTAGGGAAGTTTCTCCTTTCATTCTTCTTGGTAGTGCGTACGCCGTCTACTGTACGATCTCTAGGTGTTGGCTCGGATCCCGTCGCCTGCCACCAAATGTTGGAAGGCGTTCCCCGGGGAGGCTGCGGAATGTGTTCCTGACCACCCTGAGGCCCACCTTTCCCAGAGCTAGGCCGAGCAAGAACAGGGAGGCCCTTCCTGGAAGGGTCTCGTACCTAGGATCGCACACGCTGCGCTTACTCTCTTCTTCGGATAGAGGGACACCACACAGTAATTCGTTGTAAGAGAATACACTTTGATCGATGGTTATCAGGGATCTTTATGATCCGGCAGGCAGGTGCAGAATTAATGCCACAAGCGGCAGCGATCTTGTGATGAGGGGTAAAGGGGTAGCGGGACAGTCTTTCAATCATTGTCTCTGCGAGGTATCCGGCGCCCAGCTCTCAATCCTCGAGCTGAGGGGATGTTGTTTCTCTCGGCGATCTCTGCCGATTCTCTTGGAGGAGCGGGCCGCGAGTCACTCAGCAGGCACCGGAGGTTCTTAGTTCAGGGAGCCGCGACGGCGTCAGCAGGGCTCAGGTGGTTCAGAGTTCGGGGAGCCGCGACAGCGTCCGCAGGGCTCAGATGGTTCAGAGTTCGGGGAGCCGCGACAACGTCAGCAGGGCTCAGATGGTTCAGAGTTCGGGGAGCCGCGACAGCGTCAGCCGGGCTCAGATGGTTCAGAGTTCGGGGAGCCGCGACAGCATCAGCAGGGCTCGGATGGTTCAGAGTTCGGGGAGCCGCGACAGCGTCAGCAGGGCTCAGATGGTTCGGGTAGCGTTCTTCGGTTCGGGGAGCGATCGAGCCGCAACCAAGTCCGCAGGCTCTCGTCAGTCCAGGTCTTCTCTGCCTCCCGTCCCTTCAGCACCCCTTGTTATACTTCCCCTCCTCTTTGCAGTCCGGAGTCCTCGCAGAGAGGGGTCTGGTGCCTGGGGGCGGTGTGTCGGGGTTTTCCCGTCGCTCGGCGCTTTGATCTGTTCAGGTGTGTCCGGGAGGGACTCCAGACGCCCAGCAGGCGAGGCGCCCGCTCACCGGGGGCCTGGTGGTCGATCGAAACCTCCCTCGGGGAAGAGACCAGAGGTGTGACCGGGTCGGCGCCTCTCGGTCTGGTCTGGGATGGGGGGTTCGCTCTCCCTCGGCCAGGCATGCGTGTTGGGGATCTGGTCGGCCCTGGGGATGTTGGTCTACGGGAGCCGGAAGGCTGTGTCCACGAGGTTCGGCGTGGTTGTCGTGTAACTTGCTGGTCGGGAGGGCCCACGCCACGAGGCCGGTCTCACACCTGTTCTCCAAAGCATAGAAGGTGTAGAAAATGAAGGGGCAGGGTATCAAATTCCATTGCTAATGTGATTTAGGGAGTTATCTGCATAATTCTGTAGCTCGAGCTGTAATAATTCCCATTCCCCACTAAAGACCCCTCTTCAGCAGGCACCAAACCCCCACATAATGGGAAAAACAGAAGAGTGACCTCAAGAAATCATCCAATAATGGACATTTTATAGCAAGCCCCTGATGCATCACTTTTGGTTCCTCCAAAACATCTGTATTTCCAATAGAAATATATTCTGCCCATTGTGTAGTTTATGAAATAGTTTAATTTAGAAACACTGAACCAGAGCATGAATACTGGGTCAGGGGAAGCAGTGGCCTCACAACTGCCCCCCCCCACCTCCCCAGTGACCCCTCAAAAGGCTGACACATTGATCCTTTAAAGCAGGCACCACTTTCCAGTTTTTCTCCTTTGCAGAACTTAACTGTCAGGTGTGTTAGTCACGTGGTGTCACTGAAAGCAAATGAACATACAACTCCCACAATGCACCTAGTTTTTAAAGGTAAATCCAGGACAGGGTGCCCTCCTGACATGGGCCATGGTGGGAGATCTGACAACCCTAACACTGCAAACCATGGACAGAGCTGATGCCGAGCCTGACCTATGCTGACCAGCAACACTGCTTCATGACTGTCAATGTAGAGGAGCCAGGGCTGGTAGCAGGGGCAGAGCTGATGCCGAGCCCGGCCTATGCTGAACAGCACCACTGCTCAATGACTGTCAATGCACAGGAGCCAGGGCTGGTAGCAGGGACTGAGCTGATGCCGAGCCCGGCCTATGCTGACCAGCACCACTGCTCAAAGACTGTCAATGCACAGGAGCCAGGGCTGGTAGCAGGGCAGAGCTGATGCCGAGCCCGGCCTATGCTGACCAGCACCACTGCTTCATGACTGTCAATGCACAGGAGCCAGGGCTGGTAGCAGGGGCAGAGCTGATGCCGAGCCCGGCCTATGCTGACCAGCACCACTGCTCAATGACCCTCAATGCACAGGAGCCAAGGCTGGGAGCAGGGGCAGAGCTGATGCATAGCCCGGCCTATGCTGACCAGCACCACTGCTCAATGACCCTCAATGCACAGGAGCCGGGGTTGGTAGCAGGGGCAGAGCTGATGCAGAGCCCGGACTGTGCTGAACAGCACCACTGCTCAATGACTGTCAATGCACAGGAGCCAGGGCTGGGAGCAGGGACAGAGCTGATGCCGAGCCCGGCCTATGCTGACCAGCACCACTGCTTCATGACCGTCAATGCACAGGAGCCAGGGCTGGTAGCAGGGGCAGAGCTGATGCCGAGCCCGGCCTATGCTGACCAGCACCACTGCTCAATGACTGTCAATGCACAGGAGGCAGAGCTGGTAGCAGGGGCAGAGCGGATGCCGAGCCCGGCCTATGCTGAACAGCACCACTGCTCAATGACTGTCAATGCACCGGAGCAAGGGCTGGTGGCAGGGGCAAAGCTGATGCCGAGCCCGGCCTATGCTGAACAGCACCACTGCTTCATGACCGTCAATGCACAGGAGCCAGGGCTGGTAGCGGGGACTGAGCTGATGCCGAGCCCGGCCTATGCTGACCAGCACCACTGCTCAAAGACTGTCAATGCACAGGAGCCAGGGCTGGTAGCAGGGCAGAGCTGATGCCGAGCCCGGCCTATGCTGACCAGCACCACTGCTTCATGACTGTCAATGCACAGGAGCCAGGGCTGGTAGCAGGGCAGAGCTGATGCCGAGCCCGGCCTATGCTGACCAGCACCACTGCTTCATGACCGTCAATGCACAGGAGCCAGGGCTGGTAGCAGGGGCAGAGCTGATGCCGAGCCCTGCCTATGCTGACCAGCACCACTGCTCAATGACTGTCAATGCACAGGAGGCAGAGCTGGTAGCAGGGGCAGAGCTGATGCCGAGCCCGGCCTATGCTGACCAGCACCACTGCTCAATGACTGTCAATGCACAGGAGCCAGGGCTGGGAGCAGGGGCAGAGCTGATGCAGAGCCCGGCCTATGCTGACCAGCACCACTGCTTCATGACCGTCAATGCACCGGAGCCAGGGCTGGGAGCAGGGGCAGAGCTGATGCCGAGCCCAGCCTATGCTGAACAGCACCACTGCTTCATGACTGTCAATGCACAGGAGCCAGGGGTGGTAGCGGGGGCAGAGCTGATGTCGAGCCCGGCCTATGCTGACCAGCACCACTGCTTCATGTCTGTCAATGCACAGGAGCCAGGGCTGGTAGCAGGGGCAGAGCTGATGCCGAGCCCGGCCTATGCTGAACAGCACCACTGCTCAATGACCGTCAATGCACAGGAGCCAGGGCTGGTAGCAGGGGCAGAGCTGATGCAGAGCCCGGCCTATGCTGACCAGCACCACTGCTCAAAGACCGTCAATGCACAGGAGCCAGGGCTGGTAGCAGGGGCAGAGCTGATGCTGAGCCCGGCCTATGCTGAACAGCACCACTGCTCAATGACTGTCAATGCACAGGAGCCAGGGCTGGGAGCAGGGACAGAGCTGATGCCGAGCCCGGCCTATGCTGAACAGCACCACTGCTCAATGACCGTCATTGCACAGGAGCCAGGGCTGGGAGCAGGGACAGAGCTGATGCCGAGCCCGGCCTATGTTGAACAGCACCACTGCTCAATGACTGTCAATGCACAGGAGCCAGGGCTGGTAGCAGGGGCAGAGCTGATGCCGAGCCCGGCCTATGCTGACCAGCACCACTGCTCAATGACCGTCATTGCACAGGAGCCAGGGCTGGGAGCAGGGACAGAGCTGATGCCGAGCCCGGACTGTGCTGAACAGCACCACTGCTCAATGACCGTCAATGCACAGGAGCCAGGGCTGGGAGCAGGGACTGAGCTGATGCCGAGCCCGGCCTATGCTGACCAGCACCACTGCTCAATGACCGTCAATGCACAAGAGCCAGGGCTGGTAGCGGGGGCAGAGCTGACGCCAAGCTCGGCCTATGCTGAACAGCACCACTGCTCAATGACTGTCAATGCACAGGAGCCAGGTCTGGTAGCAGGGGCAGAGCTGATGCCGAGCCCCGCCTATGCTGACCAGCACCACTGCTCAATGACTGTCAATGCACAGGAGCCAGGGCTGGTAGCAGGGGCAGAGCGGATGCCGAGCCCGGCCTATGCTGACCAGCACCACTGCTCAATGACTGTCAATGCACAGGAGCCAGGGCTGGTAGCAGGGGCAGAACTGATGCCAAGCCCGGCCTATGCTGACCAGCACCACTGCTCAATGACCGTCAATGCACAGGAGCCAGGGCTGGTAGCAGGGACAGACCCCTGTGTGCTGACATCAGCAGCCACATACCAACTCATTCAGCCTTCCTGGTCACCCACGAGCTGTGATAAATGTAGAATATAAGGTTACTGTGCTTTTCTGTAGATTGCATTTCATACTGAGGTTTTGTTTTTATTTTTAGTATAATAAAAGTGTAAACTCCACTCCCTGATTCTTGCTAAAGACTATGGCATGAAATGTGTTTTCATTTTTAGGTCTCGCCTTGCGAAAGCAGCGCGAAGCGCTGCTGTCCGCAGCGAGATCTATTGTTGCTGACTTGCCTCGGAAGTGGGACAGGAGATGGGCACGCGCAAGGCTTTTGGCGGATTTGAGCCGGTGTACGCGCATGTGAACACGCACGTGCACACACGCAATGTGCACATCTCCTGTCCCGCTTCCGATAACATGCCAGCCCCGTTGGAGGCTCCGTGTGGGCTATTGTTGGCGTAAAGTGTAATTCTGAGCAACAATAGCCCACACGGAGCCCCCCCAGCCCTTCTTTACTCACCGGGCTGCTCTTCTGGGGGGGGGGGTTCCTTCTCACGGCTGCAGCACTTCTGTTGCGGGGCTTCCCTACACTCCTGGGAGCCCCGCGCTGCTGTGGTGGGAGCCCCGCGCTGCTGTGGTCATCCTCGGCCGCCGCATTCTTCACCCGGGCCCCCTCCTGAGACCCGGGGCTTCTCTGCACTCCGGCCGCCAGCGCGGGGCTCTCTCTTCAACATGGGAGCCCCGCGTTAGCACGGCACGCCGGTTTCTGTTCTTGCCGGAGCAGGCCCCGCCCACGTTCCGGGCAAGGGCACCTGACTTCCGGCTTGTTTTTTTTTTTGCAGTTTTATTTAGCGCATATTCGACTGGAAGGTATTGAAGTACTTTACATGAGCACCAATGATGTTACACAAGGACACATTCATTTTTGGTGGTGGGGGGGGAGTTGGTGGGGAGATTAAGTGATTTGCCAAAATCCACAGATGTTGAGTGGACGCGGAGGCTCGAACTCGGTTCCTCAGCTCCAAAGTCGGCAGCTTTGGCCGTAAGGCGACAATCTGTCCCATCCCTTCTCTGAAGCAACATAAGCAAAAGCGGTCTTTCACGCTGATGTTTTCTTAGTCACAGACTCCTCCGCAATATTTTTAAAAATATTTTTTAGCCAGTTGTCTTTATCTCAAAGCGAAACCAAAACATCCATGGACAGATTTGAGTTGTCCCACATTTAGTTCCTGCTTTTGCTTAGACAGCATAGGCCAGAATCTATTTTTAATCATCCGCTCACCCCGTGCCTCCATTAAACGTTAGGCCCACTCTGCTGGCAGCAATTTTGTGTTCGCCTGCTAAGGTGAACTACTGCTTACAAAGTGGAGTGCGAGCCCAGCATGTGAAATCACCAGTTCTCTTGTAAAACGAAATGCTGCCACTCTACATAGCAGGGGTCAGATTGCTTGGCTGATAGGGGTGGCAAATATCACTGTAACAAATTGCAAGGGTGAAAAGTGGCGAGAAACTGAAACGCGAATGGGCCACAGTGGCAGGAGAGAGATTAGCAGAAAGGACTCCAGAATGCCCAGGCAAGCATCACGGAGGCAACTTTGTCGTTTCAGTGAAAAAAGCTCGCACAGGTGGCAACGCTGCCGTTGTCTCCTGATCGCTTGTCTTCCACCGACCGTGAGAAGCAATTCGCATTTGAGACAGGGTCTGGTGAAACATTAATGGGCTAACTTTTCTGCTTCAATGCGGGACATGTATCAGGAGTCCCAAGGCAGACGCAGGAAACTGGGTTCAGATTGTGACCATCGGAATTTTTTACTTTTGTGTTGTGGCTCTTAACCATACCCTTGATCCGCAAACTGGGCATCAACTTTACCCCTTGACCCTCATGCTAGAGAGGCCAAGCACCCTAAGGTTTACTCGGATACATTGTGTGCGATTTTAAACTTATAGCTCAATAAATCATTGTTCGGGCAGTTCTTTCACTTCTGCACACAATACAATCTGATCGGTAATAGAAGGCATTTCATGTAGCACACTGATCTCTCATGTAACAATCACAACATCTGTGGTTTCCCAAAAGCACCAGAACTAAGCTCATTCTGGTGATTTGTCCCAGTGCAAACAAGCATTTTCAATGCAGTAGGTCTCGCGATTGCGAGGGTTTGAGCTATTGGCATTGTAAATGACACTTCCTTTTATTCATGTGTTGGTATTTAAAACAGATAAATAAAAGGCATTGTCATATACAATGCCAATAGCTTAGACTCTCGGAAATGCGAGACCTATTGCATTGCAAATACTTGTTTGTAGCACCTACCAGTGTGAGCTTGGTAAAGACTAGACCTAGTTCAGTGGGTTAATGCACCTTCTGTCCAATGTTTCAAATGGACGGAAACAGCAAAAAATAGAAAAAATATAACGTAGGATAAATAGAAGCGGTAAGAATCTCAAAGGTTCCATATTACTGCCCAGTGCTAAATCAGGAGGTAAAAGCCACTAACAGACATCAACAAAAACGAGGCTCGACATACACTCGCACAGTACACAATTTCACACATTTATAACTCCTCGTCACCTCCAGCCTGTGCAGATGTAATGCAGATGTTTGTGTGCTGTGTTGCAGCTTTACCTTATAATCTGTGTGGGACAAATGTGTCATACAAGCGCTTTAATCTCTAAACTCACTGAGTACAAACTGTAATGCTGCAGAAATAGGGTCTCTGCACACATTTCACTGAGGTCTAAAGAGAGGCAATGTGTATGACAAAAGATGAAAGGCATCACAAGTATTTTGAATTTGACTGAGCTATGTTATAGACATAGTTTTAGCAGAAACAAAATGTCTTGGCTGGCACAACAGCTACAAAAATGGTCAGAAGTTGGCTGTCAGACTCTTGACGTTGCTTGTGCTTTTTTGTAATGTTTTTGTAAATCTTCATTACAATTTTATAAAGAGCGATGAAAAGATAGAAAGAATCGAGAGGCTTGCAAAGGTAGAGAGAGTTGTTAGATAGACTGTCAGGCAGAAAAAGATATAGACAAGACAGACAAATAGACCGTTGCATAGAAAGAGAACTCAATAGAGAGGGAAGCAGACATATGGAGAGTTGCCTGAATAGATTGGTAGGTAGACAGACAGACATGGTTGCAAAGATAGATGTACGGATAGCTAGATGTATACGTAGATAGACTGAAAGATACATAGACAGATAGGTAGGTAGACAGACAGGTAGTGCTCCAAACCCCACAAGCGCCGTAGGCCCCGAGCAGTGTAAAAGATCCCAGCAGCACTACAGATCCCAGCAGCACCTCAGATGCCAGCAATGCTACAGAACCCAGAAGTGCTACAGAACCCAACAGCAGTACAGATCCCAGCAGCACTACAGATCCCAGCAGCACTACAGATCCCAGCAGCACTACAGATCCCAGCAGCACCTCAGATGCCAGCAATGCTACAGAACCCAGAAGTGCTACAGAACCCAACAGCAGTACAGATCCCAGCAGCACTACAGATCCCAGCAGCACTACAGATCCCAGCAGCACTACAGACCCCAGCAGCACTACAGACCCCAGCAGCACTACAGACCCCAGCAGCACTACAGACCCCAGCAGCACTACAGACCCCAGCAGCACTACAGACCCCAGCAGCACTACAGACCCCAGCAGCACTATAGACCCCAGCAGCACTACAGATCCCAGCAGCACCTCAGATGCCAGCAATGCTACAGAACCCAGAAGTGCTACAGATCCCAGCAGCAGTACAGATCCCAGCAGCACCTCAGATGCCAGCAGACCCTCAGATGGCAGCAATGCTACAGAACCCAGAAGTGCTACAGATCCCAGCAGCACTACAGATCCCAGCTGCACCTCAGATGGCAGCAATGCTACAGAACCCAGAAGTGCTTCAGAACCCAGCAGCACTACAGATCCCAGCAGCACTACAGATGCCAGCAGCACTACAGATCCCAGTAGCGCCTCAGATGCCAGCAATGCTACAGACCCCAGCAGTAGTAGAGATCCCAGCAGCACTACAGATCCCAGCAGCACCTCAGATGCCAGCAATGCTACAGAACCCAGAAGTGCTACAGAACCCAACAGCAGTACAGATCCCAGCAGCAGAACAGATCCCAGCAGCGTTACAGATCCCAGCAGCACCTCAGATAGCAGCAATGCTACAGAACCCAGAAGTGCTACAGAACCCAGCAGCAGTACAGATCCCAGCAGCACTACAGATCCCAGCAGACCCTCAGATGGCAGCAATGCTACAGAACCCAGAAGTGCTATAGATCCCAGCAGCACTTCAGATCCCACCAGCACTACAGATCCCAGCAGCACCTCAGATGCCAGCAATGCTACAGACCCCAGAAGTAGTACAGATCCCAGCAGCACTACAGATCCCAGCAGCACCTCAGATGTCAGCAATGCTACAGAACCCAGAAGTGCTACAGACCCCAGCAGCACTACAGATCCCAGCAGCACTACAGATCCCAGCAGCAGTACAGATCCCAGCAGCAGTACAGATCCCAGCAGCACCTCAGATGCCAGCAATGCTACAGACCCCAGCAGTAGAACAGATCCCAGCAGCACTACTGATCCGATTGAAAGGCACAGGTTTAGAACCTTATTGTTATTTCTCTCAATGTTTTGTTATTTTACGGTTGTCTAAAAGGGTTTCTTTGAGTAGTAATACAAATTAATAAATAGAACACCTCCACTTGTGTTACATTTTAAATCCCGAATTTACAGGCAGATTTACTAATCCTTTCTCACTCGGTTTGCGTTAAAACAGGGATGCACACCTGGTGCAAAGTGCTGTTTCGGGTCTTATCTTCCAGTGCAAATCCTGAATAGTGTTCGGTGGTGGCCTGAAAGTAACACTGTAGCACTATGCACTACTTTACGGCAAGGATGTGTCCCATGGGGTAAGGGGGGGTTGATGGACGCTAAACCACATCTACTAACTTTCACAGAAAGGGATTTGCATCAGCAGCAGTGCAGACTCCAGCAAGAAGCGCACAGACTAGAGCAGGAGCACAGATACTAGTAGTACTGCAGACTCCAGCGAGAAGCGCACAGACTGCAGCAGCAGCACAGATACCAGCAGGTGTGCAGACTCCAGTGAGAAGCGCACAGACTGCAGCAGCAGCACAGACACCAGCAGTACTGCAGACTCCAGCGAGAAGCGCACAGACTGCAGCAGCAGCACAGATACCAGCAGTGGTGCAGACTCCAGCGAGAAGCGCACAGACTGCAGCAGCAGCAGCACAGATACCAGCAGTACTGCAGACTCCAGCGAGAAGCGCACAGACTGCAGCAGCAGCACAGATACCAGTAGTACTGCAGACTCCAGCGAGAAGCGCACACAGACTGCAGCAGCAGCACAGAGACCAGCAGTGGTGCAGACTCCAGCGAGAAGCGCACAGACTGCAGCAGCAGCACAGAGACCAGCAGTGGTGCAGACTCCAGCGAGAAGCGCACGGACTGCAGCAGCAGCACAGATACCAGCAGTACTGCGGACTCCAGCAAGAAGGGCATGGACTGCAGCAGCAGCACAGACACCAGCAGTACTGCAGACTCCAGCAAGAAGGGCACGGACTGCAGCAGCAGCACAGACACCAGCAGTACTGCAGACTCCAGCAAGAAGGGCACGGACTGCAGCAGCAGCACAGACACCAGCAGTACTGCAGATACCAGCAAGAAGTGCACAGACTGCAGCACAGACACCAGCAGTACTGCAGACTCCAGCGAGAAGCGCACAGACTGCAGCAGCAGCACAGATACCAGCAGTGGTGAAGACTCCAGTGAGAAGCACACGGACTGCAGCAGCAGCAGCACAGATACCAGCAGTGGTGCAGACTCCAGCAAGAAGCGCACAGACTGCAGCAGCAGCACAGATACCAGCAGTACTGCAGACTCCAGCGAGAAGCGCACAGACTGTAGCAGTAGCACAGATACCAGCAGTACTGCAGACTCCAGCGAGGAGCGCACAGACTGCAGCAGCAGCACAGATACCAGCAGTACTGCAGACCCCAGCAGTGGTGCAGATCCTAGAAGCAGTGAAGCCCCCAGAAACGGCACAGACCAAGCAGCACTACAGATCCCAATACCAGCCGTGCTGCAGATCCCAGAAGCACTGAAGATCCTAGCAGTGCACAGACCACAGCAGCACTACTGATCCCAGCAGTAGAGTAGATCCCAACAGCAGTGCAGATTCCAGCAGCAGTGCAGATTCCAGCAGCAGTGCAGACCCCAGAAGCCGTGCGGACACCAGGAGTGGCACAGACCACAGCAGAATACAGACCGCAACAGAGGTGCAATCCCAGCAGAGGTGCAGATTCCAAGAGTGGTGCAGATCCTAGAAGCAATGAAAGCCCAGCAATGGCACAGACCACAGCAGAGTTACAGGCCCTGCAGCAGAGTTACAAGCCCCTGCAGCAGAGTTGCAGGCCCCTGCAGCAGAGTTACAGACCCCTGCAGCAGAGTTACAGACCCCTGCAGCAGAGTTACAGCCCCCTGCAGCAGAGTTACAGCCCCCTGCAGCAGAGTTACAGCCCCCTGCAGCAGAGTTACAGCCCCCTGCAGCAGAGTTACAGCCCCCTGCAGCAGAGTTACAGCCCCCTGCAGCAGAGTTACAGCCCCCTGCAGCAGAGTTACAGCCCCCTGCAGCAGAGATACAGCCCCCTGCAGCAGAGATACAGCCCCCTGCAGCAGAGTTACGGGCCCCTGCAGCAGAGTTACGGGCCCCTGCAGCAGAGTTACGGGCCCCTGCAGCAGAGTTACGGGCCCCTGCAGCAGAGTTACGGGCCCCTGCAGCAGAGTTATGGGCCCCTGCAGCAGAGTTACAGGCCCCTGCAGCAGAGTTACGGGCCCCTGCAGCAGAGTTACGGGCCCCTGCAGCAGTGCTCGTTGTCTGTTCTCTCCCAGAGAGCGGCGGTGTGCTCTGATGAGCTCTACTGCCAAAGCATGAATAATACCGAAGCAAGAAAGAAGAGTCCATCTAACCAACAGGAGAGACCCTACGACATGCTGCACATTGTTAATAAGTGAATGATATCAAATGAATGCACAGAGAGACTCTCAGATGCAACTCCTTGAAAACACATAACACAGAGAAATGAAAGAGAATTAAGTAAGGAAACCAAAAGAAGGACAATCTGTAGTTACCTGCAAAGCAGCGGGCCCATTTCCACTCTAGAAGACAAACACAGGAAATTAAAACAGTATAAACACATATGAAAAATACACAAATTTGGATCTACAAACAGGGTTTACTATGCAAAAATATATTTTATGTGGAAATGTTCTGAAATCTAAGTCACTAAAAATTCACTTCGGTGTCCTGGGCAGTGACGCTGCTTCAGTTCTGCTCCTTGGCACCCTGGCTGGCAGCCGGACCGTATGGAGTAGCCCTTGAATTCCCTGTTTTTTGTCCTTGCGCATTTCTGCGGCACCATATGGGCTTATCTTGGTTCTAGTTTACGTAAAGTTTTGAGGACAACACATACATCAATTGAATGTCATTCGAGATGCTGTGCATCATATGCCAGTGTCTGGAAGGCGGAACACCTACATCCCGTAAGGATACGGTACATTGTACTGGGCCTCCATCACTTACCACTCAGCTGAAATAACGAGCAGATTTATTACAAAAAATCATGCAGCGCAGCACGTCACATTGCTGCGCTGCGTGACAGGGTAAGGGCAGGAATGCACAGCATTTAACATTATACAGCGCATTCCTGTCTTCTCTCTGTACTGGTGCACAGTGTGCTCCCTAACACCAACACAGGTGCACAAGTGCACTATGGTGCAAGCGTGTCTGTATTATAGGCAGGATTGTTTTTGTGCAGGAAGGGACATTGACTGAGGCATTTTCCTTTTTCAATGCGTGCGGCATAATGCAGCACACCTACAGGAAGTAACGAGGAGAAATAAAGATCTTTCTCCTCATTACGCCTCACCTGGTGAGGAGTAGAATTTAGACATTACCAGGTCTACCAGTAATGACAAATCTGGGAATACGGCAAAATACGGGTGGATGCGTGGGAACACCTATGCTCCCCCCCATAGAATGTCTCCCTGGGGCAGAGTAACGCCACACAGTGATATGCGCTACTTTACTCTCGATGTATCTAGCCTCGCAAGGCCACGCAGTGAGCAAACCAAGGGTCACAGCCGACCCTCTATGACTTCCATGGCACTACTATCCCTCGCCTCCCAAGAAGACGGAGCCTGGTAATACAAAATGTGATGGAGACATTTCTGAAGTCTGCCATCCCCATATCATCACAGTGTGTGGTGGGGTCAGTGAGGCTTCGGATTCATCCCACTGAGATGGAAACGTTATTAGAGTCTGAGCTGAGTGACAAAGCCACACGCAGTGCTTCTCTCTGCAACACCTGAGGATACATCTAGGTGCTGCATTGCTGCTTCCTCCCCTGCACCACCCACTGATGTGAAGGGCTGCATAATATAAGCCCAATCTGAGCTGAGTGACATAAAGTCACACGCAGGGCTTCTCTCTGCAACGCCTGAGGATACATCTAGGTGCTGCATTGCTCCTTTCTTCCACTGCACCACCCACTGATGTGAAGGGCTGCTCAATATAAGTCCAATCTGAGCTGAGTGACATAAAGCCACACGCAGGGCTTCTCTCTGCAACGCCCGAGGATACATCTAGGTGCTGCATTGCAGCTTCCTCCCCTGCACCACCCACTGATGTGAAGGGCTGCCCAATATAAGCCCAATCTGAGCTGAGTGACAAAGCCACATGCAGGGCTTCTCTCTGCAACGCCCGAGGATACATCTAGGTGCTGCATTGCTGCTTCCTCCCCTGCACCACCCACTGATGTGAAGGGCTGCATAATATAAGCCCAATCTGAGCTGAGTGACACAAAGCCACACGCAGGGCTTCTCTCTGCAACAGCCAAGGATACATCTAGGTGCTGCATTGCTGCTTCCCTGCACCGCCCACGGATGTGAAGGGCTGCATAATATAGCCCAATCTGAGCTGAGTGACAAAGCCACACGCAGGGCTTCTCTCTGCAACGCCAGAGGATACATCTAGGTGCAGCATTGGTGCTTCCTCCCTTGCACCACCCACTGATGTGAAGGGCTGCAGAAAATAAGCCCAATCTGAGCGGAGTGACAGAGCCACACGCAGGGCTTCTCTCTGCAACGCCTGAGGATACATCTAGGTGCTGCATTGCTGCTTCCTCCCCTGCACCACCCACTGATGTGAAGGGCTGCCCAATATAAGCCCAATCTGAGCTGAGTGACATAAAGCCACACGCAGGGCTTCTCTCTGCAACGCCCGAGGATACATCTAGGTGCTGCATTGCTGCTTCCTCCCCGGCACCACCCACTGATGTGAAGGGCTGCATAATATAAGCCCAATCTGAGCTGAGTGACATAAAGCCACACGCAGGGCTTCTCTCTGCAACGCCAGAGGATACATCTAGGTGCAGCATTGGTGCTTCCTCCCTTGCACCACCCACTGATGTGAAGGGCTGCAGAAAATAAGCCCAATCTGAGCGGAGTGACAGAGCCACACGCAGGGCTTCTCTCTGCAACGCCTTAGGATACATCTAGGTGCTGCATTGCGGCTTCCTCCCTTGCACCACCCACTGATGTGAAGAGCTGCATAATATAAGCCCAATCTGAGCTGAGTGACATAAAGCCACACGCAGGGCTTCTCTCTGCAACGCCTGAGGATACATCTAGGAGCTGCATTGCTGCTTGCTCCACTGCACCACCCACTGATGTGAAGGGCTGCATAATATAAGCCCAATCTGAGCTGAGTGACAAAGCCACACGCAGGGCTTCTCTCTGCAACGCCCGAGGATACATCTAGGTGCTGCATTGCTGCTTCCTCCCCTGCACCACCCACTGATGTGAAGGGCTGCATAATATAAGCCCAATCTGAGCTGAGTGACACAAAGCCACACACAGGGCTTCTCTCTGCAACGCCTGAAGATACATCTAGGTGCTGCATTGCTGCTTCCTCCCATGCACCAGCCACTGATGTGAAGGGCTGCCCAATATAAGCCCAATCTGAGCTGAGTGACATAAAGCCACACACAGGGCTTCTCTCTGCAACGCCTGAAGATACATCTAGGTGCTGCATTGCTGCTTCCTCCCCTGCACAACCCACTGATGTGAAGGGCTGCCCAATATAAGCCCAATCTGAGTGGAGTGACATAAAGCCACACGCAGGGCTTCTCTCTGCAACGCCCGAGGATACATCTAGGTGCTGCATTGCTGCTTCCTCCCCGGCACCACCCACTGATGTGAAGGGCTGCATAATATAAGCCCAATCTGAGCTGAGTGACATAAAGCCACACGCAGGGCTTCTCTCTGCAACAGCCAAGGATACATCTAGGTGCTGCATTGCTGCTTCCCTGCACCGCCCACGGATGTGAAGGGCTGCATAATATAAGCCCAATCTGAGCTGAGTGACAAAGCCACACTGTTAGACGGCGACCTCAGAGGAGCCCGGAAAGGGGGTCCTGACTACCCTGAGACCCACCCTCAAAGTATCGTAGCCGGGCACTGGCGGGAGACTCCTCAGGAGGGGGAATCTCGTATCGAGGATCGTACTTCTGGCACCCCACGACACAGAAACACCACACCGTGCGTTCTTAGGAATCAATCTTTATCAAACAGGTTAGCACTGCAAATATGTACAAGGAGAGCACGGGCTCAATGAGTCTCGGAAGGGATAGGGGGTAGCGGGACAGTCTCTGGTAAAAAGGTTCAAGGCAAGGACGTACCCGGCGCACAGCTCACAATCCTCGAGCTGGGGGGTAGGCTTGTTGTCGTTGGGGTCCGGCGGGACCGGTGGAGTCTGTGGAAGCCGCGAGTCACTCAGCGGGCTCAGGTGCAAGTTCGGAGGTCTTACGATCTTCAGGGAGCCGCGAGTCACTCAGCAGGGCTCAAGTACAAGTTCGGAGGTCTTACGAT
Organism: Triturus cristatus; assembly: GCF_964204655.1. NCBI lineage: Eukaryota > Metazoa > Chordata > Amphibia > Caudata > Salamandridae > Triturus > Triturus cristatus. The sequence goes on along the minus strand of NC_140579.1, from coordinate 70,428,900 downwards.
CTTCGGGGAGCCGCGAGTCACTCAGCAGGGCTCAGGTACAAGTTCGGAGGTCTTACGATCTTCAGGGAGCCGCGAGTCACTCAGCAGGGCTCAGGTACAGTTCGGAGGTCTTACGATCGTCAGGGAGCCGCGAGTCACTCAGCAGGGCTCAGGTGGTTCTAAGTTCCAGGAGCCGCGACCGCGTCAGCAGGCTCTCGTTGTTCCAGCGTAGAATCTGCCGGACAGTCCCAGAGCACCCCTTGTTATAGGTCGACCCCTCTTTGATGTCCGGAATCTGTGCAGGCAGGGGTCTTGTCACCTGGGGGTCGCTTGTCGGGGTTTCCTGCCATTGTCTTTTGATCCCTTCAGGGCCGGGTCGGGAGGAGTCCCAGACACCCAGCAGGCGTGGAGCCAGCCCTCAGGGAGGCCGGAGGGCCGATCGAAACCCATCGTCCCAGGGGAGTTCAGAGGTGCGATAGAAACTGCTCCTCCCTCTCTCATCCCCTGGAAGCGTGATGTCCTCCAGCCGGAGTGGCGCCTCTAGGCCCGGGTCGCGCTGAGGCCGGGCGGCCATCTTGGTGCATGAAGTGGGCACGCGGGCCCGGGGTGGCCGAAAGGAGAGAGGCCATGGACGAGGATGTCCGGGTCGGGTGCGTGTGTTCTGGTGAGAAAGATCGGCTAGGCCGTGTGCTTGGGGCTGCAGGTACCAGGTTAGGTGGTGCGGGGACAAGTAGAGCCATGCTACGAGGCCGGGTCCAACACACACGCAGGGCTTCTCTCTGCAATGCCAGAGGATACATCTAGGTGCAGCATTGGTGCTTCCTCCCTTGCACCACCCACTGATGTGAAGGGCTGCAGAAAATAAGCCCAATCTGAGCGGAGTGACAGAGCCACACGCAGGGCTTCTCTCTGCAACGCCTTAGGATACATCTAGGTGCTGAATTGCTGCTTCCTCCCTTGCACCACCCACTGATGTGAAGGGCTGCATAATATAAGCCCAATCTGAGCTGAGTGACATAAAGCCACGCGCAGGGCTTCTCTCTGCAGTGCCTGAGGATACATCTAGGTGCTGCATTGCTGCTTCCTCCCCTGCACCACACACTGATGTGAAGGGCTGCATAATATAAGCCCAATCTGAGCTGAGTGACATAAAGCCACACGCAGGGCTTCTCTCTGCAACGCCTGAGGATACATCTAGGTGCTGCATTGCTGCTTCCTCCCTTGCACCACCCACTGATGTGAAGGGCTGGTTAATATAAGCCCAATCTGAGCTGAGTGACAAAGCCACACACAGGGCTTCTCTCTGCAACGCCTGAGGATACATCTAGGTGCTGCATTGCTACTTGCTTCCCTGCACCACACACTGATGTGAAGGGCTGCATAATATAAGCCCAATCTGAGCTGAGTGACATAAAGACACACGCAGGGCTTCTCTCTGCAACGCCCGAGGATACATCTAGGTGCTGCATTGCTGCTTGCTCCCCCGCACCACCCACTGATGTGAAGGGCTGCATAATATAAGCCCAATCTGAGCTGAGTGACATAAAGACACACGCAGGGCTTCTCTCTGCAACGCCCGAGGATACATCTAGGTGCTGCATTGCTGCTTCCTCCCCTGCACCACCCACTGATGTGAAGGGCTGCATAATATAAGCCCAATCTGAGCTGAGTGACATAAAGCCACACACAGGGCTTCTCTCTGCAACGCCTGAGGATACATCTAGGTGCTGCATTGCTGCTTCCTCCCCTGCACCACCCACTGATGTGAAGGGCTGCATAATATAAGCCCAATCTGAGCTGAGTGACAAAGCCACACGCAGGTCTTCTCTCTGCAACGCCTGAGGATACATCTAGGTGCTGCATTGCTGCTTCCTCCCCGGCACCACCCACTGATGTGAAGGGCTGCATAATATAAGCCCAATCTGAGCTGAGTGACATAAAGCCACACGCAGGGCTTCTCTCTGCAACGCCTGAGGATACATCTAGGTGCTGCATTGCTGCTTCCTCCCCGGCACCACCCACTGATGTGAAGGGCTGCATAATATAAGCCCAATCTGAGCTGAGTGACATAAAGCCACACGCAGGGCTTCTCTCTGCAACGCCCGAGGATACATCTAGGTGCTGCATTGCTGCTTCCTCCCCAGCACCACCCACTGTTGTGAAGGGCTGCATAATATAAGCCCAATCTGAGCTGAGTGACATAAAGCCCCACGCAGGGCTTCTCTCTGCAACGCCTGAGGATACATCTAGTTGCTGCATTGCTGCTTCCTCCCCTGCACCACCCACTGATGTGAAGGACTGCATAATATAAGCCCAATATGAGCTGAGTGACACAAAGCCACACGCAGGGCCTCTCTCTGCAACGCCTGAGGATACATTTAGTTGCTGCATTGCTGCTTCCTCCCCTGCACCACCCACTGATGTGAAGGACTGCATAATATAAGCCCAATATGAGCTGAGTGACACAAAGCCACACGCAGGGCTTCTCTCTGCAATGCCCGAGGATACATCTAGGTGCTGCATTGCTGTTTCCTCCCCTGCACCACCTACTGATATGAAGGGCTGCCCAATATAAGCCCAATCTGAGCTGAGTGACATAAAGACACACGCAGGGCTTCTCTCTGCAACGCCTGAGGATACATCTAGGTGCTGCATTGCTGCTTGATCCCTTGCACCACCCACTGATGTGAAGGGCTGCATAATATAAGCCCAATCTGAGCTGAGTGACATAAAGTCACACGCAGGGCTTCTCTGCAACGCCAGAGGACACATCTAGGTGCTGCATTGCTGCTTCCTCCCTTGCACCACCCACGGATGTGAAGGGCTGCCCAATATAAGCCCAATCTGAGCGGAGTGACACAGCCACACGCAGGGCTTCTCTCTGCAACGCCTGAGGATACATCTAGGTGCTGCATTGCTGCTTCCTCCCCTGCACCACCCACTGATGTGAAGGGCTGCATAATATAAGCCCAATCTGAGCTGAGTGACATAAAGCCACATGCAGGGCTTCTCTCTGCAACGCCTGAGGATACATCTAGGTGCTGCATTGCTGCTTATTCCCTTGCACCACCCACTGATGGGAAGAGCTGCATAATATAAGCCCAATCTGAGCTGAGTGACAAAGCCACACGCAGGGCTTCTCTCTGCAACGCCTGAGGATACATCTAGGTGCTGCATTGCTGCTTCCTCCCCTGCACCACCCACTGATGTGAAGGGCTGCCCAATATAAGCCCAATCTGAGCTGAGTGACATAAAGCCACACGCAGGGCTTCTCTCTGCAACGCCTGAGGATACATCTAGGTGCTGCATTGCTGCTTGCTCCCCTGCACCACCCACTGATGTGAAGGGCTGCCCAATATAAGCCCAATCTGAGCTGAATGACAAAGCCACACGCAGGCCTTCTCTCTGCAATGCCTGAGGATACATCTAGGTGCTGCATTGCTGTTTCCCTGCACCACCCACTGATGTGAAGGGCTGCATAATATAAGCCCAATCTGAGTTGAGTGACATAAAGCCACACACAGGGCTTCTCTCTGCAACGCCTGAGGATACATCTAGGTGCTGCATTGCTGCTTCCTCCCCTGCACCACCCACTGATGTGAAGGGCTGCATAATATAAGCCCAATCTGAGCTGAGTGACAAAGCCACACGCAGGGCTTCTCTCTGCAACGCCCGAGGATACATCTAGGTGCTGCATTGCTGCTTCCCTACACCACCCACTGATGTGAAGGGCTGCATAATATAAGCCCAATCTGAGCAGAGTGACATAAAGCGACACACAGGGCTTCTCTCTGCAACGCCCGAGGATACATCTAGGTGCTGCATTGCTGCTTCCTCCCTTGCTCCACCCACTGATGTGAAGGGCTGCCCAATATAAGCCCAATCTGAGCTGTGACAAAGCCACACGCAGGGCTTCACGTTGCAATGCCCGAGGATACATCTAAGTGCTGCATTGCTGCTTATTCCCTTGCACCACCCACTGATGGGAAGAGCTGCATAATATAAACCCAATCTGAGCTGAGTGACATAAAGCCACACGCAGGGCTTCTGTCTGCAACGCCCGAGGATACATCTAGGTGCTGCATTGCTGCTTCCTCCCCGGCACCACCCACTGATGTGAAGGGCTGCATAATATAAGCCCAATCTGAGCGGAGTGACATAAAGCCACACGCAGGGCTTCTCTCTGCAACGCCCGAGGATACATCTAGGTGCTGCATTGCTGCTTCCCTGCACCACCCACTGATGTGAAGGGCTGCATAATATAAGCCCAATCTGAGCAGAGTGACATAAAGCGACACACAGGGCTTCTCTCTGCAACGCCCAAGGATACATCTAGGTGCTGCATTGCTGCTTCCTCCCTTGCTCCACCCACTGATGTGAAGGGCTGCCCAATATAAGCCCAATCTGAGCTGTGACAAAGCCACACGCAGGGCTTCACGTTGCAATGCCCGAGGATACATCTAAGTGCTGCATTGCTGCGTATTCCCTTGCACCACCCACTGATGGGAAGAGCTGCATAATATAAGCCCAATCTGAGCTGAGTGACATAAAGCCACACGCAGGGCTTCTGTCTGCAACGCCCGAGGATACATCTAGGTGCTGCATTGCTGCTTCCTCCCCGGCACCACCCACTGATGTGAAGGGCTGCATAATATAAGCCCAATCTGAGCTGAGTGACAAAGCCACACGCAGGTCTTCTCTCTGCAACGCCTGAGGATACATCTAGGTGCTGCATTGCTGCTTCCTCCCCGGCACCACCCACTGATGTGAAGGGCTGCATAATATAAGCCCAATCTGAGCTGAGTGACATAAAGCCACGCGCAGGGCTTCTCTCTGCAACGCCTGAGGATACATCTAGGTGCTGCATTGCTGCTTCCTCCCCGGCACCACCCACTGATGTGAAGGGCTGCATAATATAAGCCCAATCTGAGCTGAGTGACATAAAGCCACACGCAGGGCTTCTCTCTGTAACGCCCGAGGATACATCTAGGTGCTGCATTGCTGCTTCCTCCCCAGCACCACCCACTGTTGTGAAGGGCTGCATAATATAAGCCCAATCTGAGCTGAGTGACACAAAGCCACACGCAGGGCTTCTCTCTGCAATGCCCGAGGATACATCTAGGTGCTGCATTGCTGTTTCCTCCCCTGCACCACCTACTGATGTGAAGGACTGCATAATATAAGCCCAATATGAGCTGAGTGACACAAAGCCACACGCAGGGCTTCTCTCTGCAATGCCCGAGGATACATCTAGGTGCTGCATTGCTGTTTCCTCCCCTGCACCACCTACTGATATGAAGGGCTGCCCAATATAAGCCCAATTTGAGCTGAGTGACATAAAGACACACGCAGGGCTTCTCTCTGCAACGCCTGAGGATACATCTAGGTGCTGCATTGCTGCTTGATCCCTTGCACCACCCACTGATGTGAAGGGCTGCATAATATAAGCCCAATCTGAGCTGAGTGACATAAAGTCACACGCAGGGCTTCTCTGCAACGCCAGAGGACACATCTAGGTGCTGCATTGCTGCTTCCTCCCTTGCACCACCCTTGGATGTGAAGGGCTGCCCAATATAAGCCCAATCTGAGCGGAGTGACACAGCCACACGCAGGGCTTCTCTCTGCAACGCCTGAGGATACATCTAGGTGCTGCATTGCTGCTTCCTCCCCTGCACCACCCACTGATGTGAAGGGCTGCATAATATAAGCCCAATCTGAGCTGAGTGACATAAAGCCACATGCAGGGCTTCTCTCTGCAACGCCTGAGGATACATCTAGGTGCTGCATTGCTGCTTATTCCCTTGCACCACCCACTGATGGGAAGAGCTGCATAATATAAGCCCAATCTGAGCTGAGTGACAAAGCCACACGCAGGGCTTCTCTCTGCAACGCCTGAGGATACATCTAGGTGCTGCATTGCTGCTTCCTCCCCTGCACCACCCACTGATGTGAAGGGCTGCCCAATATAAGCCCAATCTGAGCTGAGTGACATAAAGCCACACGCAGGGCTTCTCTCTGCAACGCCTGAGGATACATCTAGGTGCTGCATTGCTGCTTGCTCCCCTGCACCACCCACTGATGTGAAGGGCTGCCCAATATAAGCCCAATCTGAGCTGAATGACAAAGCCACACGCAGGCCTTCTCTCTGCAATGCCTGAGGATACATCTAGGTGCTGCATTGCTGTTTCCCTGCACCACCCACTGATGTGAAGGGCTGCATAATATAAGCCCAATCTGAGTTGAGTGACATAAAGCCACACGCAGGGCTTCTCTCTGCAACGCCTGAGGATACATCTAGGTGCTGCATTGCTGCTTCCTCCCCTGCACCACCCACTGATGTGAAGGGCTGCATAATATAAGCCCAATCTGAGCTGAGTGACAAAGCCACACGCAGGGCTTCTCTCTGCAACGCCCGAGGATACATCTAGGTGCTGCATTGCTGCTTCCCTACACCACCCACTGATGTGAAGGGCTGCATAATATAAGCCCAATCTGAGCAGAGTGACATAAAGCGACACACAGGGCTTCTCTCTGCAACGCCCGAGGATACATCTAGGTGCTGCATTGCTGCTTCCTCCCTTGCTCCACCCACTGATGTGAAGGGCTGCCCAATATAAGCCCAATCTGAGCTGTGACAAAGCCACACGCAGGGCTTCACGTTGCAATGCCCGAGGATACATCTAAGTGCTGCATTGCTGCTTATTCCCTTGCACCACCCACTGATGGGAAGAGCTGCATAATATAAGCCCAATCTGAGCTGAGTGACATAAAGCCACACGCAGGGCTTCTGTCTGCAACGCCCGAGGATACATCTAGGTGCTGCATTGCTGCTTCCTCCCCGGCACCACCCACTGATGTGAAGGGCTGCATAATATAAGCCCAATCTGAGCGGAGTGACATAAAGCCACACGCAGGGCTTCTCTCTGCAACGCCCGAGGATACATATAGGTGCTGCATTGCTGCTTGCTCCCCTGCACCACCCACTGATGTGAAGGGCTGCCCAATATAAGCCCAATCTGAGCGGAGTGACATAAAGCCACACGCAGGGCTTCTGTCTGCAACGCCTGAGGATACATCTAGGTGCTGCATTGCTGCTTCCCTGCACCACCCACTGATGTGAAGGGCTGCATAATATAAGCCCAATCTGAGCAGAGTGACATAAAGCGACACACAGGGCTTCTCTCTGCAACGCCCGAGGATACATCTAGGTGCTGCATTGCTGCTTCCTCCCTTGCTCCACCCACTGATGTGAAGGGCTGCCCAATATAAGCCCAATCTGAGCTGTGACAAAGCCACACGCAGGGCTTCACGTTGCAATGCCCGAGGATACATCTAAGTGCTGCATTGCTGCTTATTCCCTTGCACCACCCACTGATGGGAAGAGCTGCATAATATAAGCCCAATCTGAGCTGAGTGACATAAAGCCACACGCAGGGCTTCTGTCTGCAACGCCCGAGGATACATCTAGGTGCTGCATTGCTGCTTCCTCCCCGGCACCACCCACTGATGTGAAGGGCTGCATAATATAAGCCCAATCTGAGCGGAGTGACATAAAGCCACACGCAGGGCTTCTCTCTGCAACGCCCGAGGATACATATAGGTGCTGCATTGCTGCTTGCTCCCCTGCACCACCCACTGATGTGAAGGGCTGCATAATATAAGCCCAATCTGAGCGGAGTGACATAAAGCCACACGCAGGGCTTCTCTAGGTGCTGCATTGCTGCTTGCTCCCCTGCACCACCCACTGATGTGAAGGGCTGCATAATATAAGCCCAATCTGAGCGGAGTGACATAAAGCTACACGCAGGGCTTCTCTCTGCAACGCCTGAGGATACATCTAGGTGCTGCATTGCTGCTTGCTCCCCTGCACCACCCACTGATGTGAAGGGCTGCCCAATATAAGCCCAATCTGAGCGGAGTGACATAAAGCCACACGCAGGGCTTCTCTCTGCAACGCCTGAGTATACATCTAGGTGCTGCATTGCTGTTTCCTCCCCTGCACGACCCACTGATGTGAAGGACTGCGTAATATAAACCCAATCTGAGCGGAGTGACAAAGCCACACGTAGGACTTCTCTCTGCAACGCCAGAGGATACATCTAGGTGCTGCATTGCTGCTTCCCTGCACCACCCACTGATGTGAAGGGCTGCATAATATAAGCCCAATCTGAGCGGAGTGACATAAAGCCACACGCAGGGCTTCTCTCTGCAACGCCTGAGGATACATCTAGGTGCTGCATTGCTGCTTCCTCCCCTGCACCACCTACTGATATGAAGGGCTGCCCAATATAAGCCCAATCTGAGCTGAGTGACATAAAGCCACATGCAGGGCTTCTCTCTGCAACGCCTGAGGATACATCTAGGTGCTGCATTGCTGCTTATTCCCTTGCACCACCCACTGATGGGAAGAGCTGCATAATATAAGCCCAATCTGAGCTGAGTGACAAAGCCACACGCAGGGCTTCTCTCTGCAACGCCTGAGGATACATCTAGGTGCTGCATTGCTGCTTCCTCCCCTGCACCACCCACTGATGTGAAGGGCTGCCCAATATAAGCCCAATCTGAGCTGAGTGACATAAAGCCACACGCAGGGCTTCTCTCTGCAACGCCTGAGGATACATCTAGGTGCTGCATTGCTGCTTGCTCCCCTGCACCACCCACTGATGTGAAGGGCTGCCCAATATAAGCCCAATCTGAGCTGAATGACATAAAGCCACACACAGGGCTTCTCTCTGCAATGCTTGAGGATACATCTAGGTGCTGCATTGCTGTTTCCCTGCACCACCCACTGATGTGAAGGGCTGCATAATATAAGCCCAATCTGAGTTGAGTGACATAAAGCCACACACAGGGCTTCTCTCTGCAACGCCTGAGGATACATCTAGGTGCTGCATTGCTGCTTCCTCCCCTGCACCACCCACTGATGTGAAGGGCTGCATAATATAAGCCCAATCTGAGCTGAGTGACAAAGCCACACGCAGGGCTTCTCTCTGCAACGCCCGAGGATACATCTAGGTGCTGCATTGCTGCTTCCCTACACCACCCACTGATGTGAAGGGCTGCATAATATAAGCCCAATCTGAGCAGAGTGACATAAAGCGACACACAGGGCTTCTCTCTGCAACGCCCGAGGATACATCTAGGTGCTGCATTGCTGCTTCCTCCCTTGCTCCACCCACTGATGTGAAGGGCTGCCCAATATAAGCCCAATCTGAGCTGTGACAAAGCCACACGCAGGGCTTCACGTTGCAATGCCCGAGGATACATCTAAGTGCTGCATTGCTGCTTATTCCCTTGCACCACCCACTGATGGGAAGAGCTGCATAATATAAGCCCAATCTGAGCTGAGTGACATAAAGCCACACGCAGGGCTTCTGTCTGCAACGCCCGAGGATACATCTAGGTGCTGCATTGCTGCTTCCTCCCCGGCACCACCCACTGATGTGAAGGGCTGCATAATATAAGCCCAATCTGAGCGGAGTGACATAAAGCCACACGCAGGGCTTCTCTCTGCAACGCCCGAGGATACATATAGGTGCTGCATTGCTGCTTGCTCCCCTGCACCACCCACTGATGTGAAGGGCTGCCCAATATAAGCCCAATCTGAGCGGAGTGACATAAAGCCACACGCAGGGCTTCTGTCTGCAACGCCCGAGGATACATCTAGGTGCTGCATTGCTGCTTCCCTGCACCACCCACTGATGTGAAGGGCTGCATAATATAAGACCAATCTGAGCAGAGTGACATAAAGCGACACACAGGGCTTCTCTCTGCAATGCCCGAGGATACATCTAGGTGCTGCATTGCTGCTTCCTTCCTTGCTCCACCCACTGATGTGAAGGGCTGCCCAATATAAGCCTAATCTGAGCTGTGACAAAGCCACACGCAGGGCTTCACGTTGCAATGCCCGAGGATACATCTAAGTGCTGCATTGCTGCTTATTCCCTTGCACCACCCACTGATGGGAAGAGCTGCATAATATAAGCCCAATCTGAGCTGAGTGACATAAAGCCACACGCAGGGCTTCTGTCTGCAACGCCCGAGGATACATCTAGGTGCTGCATTGCTGCTTCCTCCCCGGCACCACCCACTGATGTGAAGGGCTGCATAATATAAGCCCAATCTGAGCTGAGTGACAAAGCCACACGCAGGTCTTCTCTCTGCAACGCCTGAGGATACATCTAGGTGCTGCATTGCTGCTTCCTCCCCGGCACCACCCACTGATGTGAAGGGCTGCATAATATAAGCCCAATCTGAGCTGAGTGACATAAAGCCACGCGCAGGGCTTCTCTCTGCAACGCCTGAGGATACATCTAGGTGCTGCATTGCTGCTTCCTCCCCGGCACCACCCACTGATGTGAAGGGCTGCATAATATAAGCCCAATCTGAGCTGAGTGACATAAAGCCACACGCAGGGCTTCTCTCTGTAACGCCCGAGGATACATCTAGGTGCTGCATTGCTGCTTCCTCCCCAGCACCACCCACTGTTGTGAAGGGCTGCATAATATAAGCCCAATCTGAGCTGAGTGACATAAAGCCCCACGCAGGGCTTCTCTCTGCAACGCCTGAGGATACATCTAGTTGCTGCATTGCTGCTTCCTCCCCTGCACCACCCACTGATGTGAAGGACTGCATAATATAAGCCCAATATGAGCTGAGTGACACAAAGCCACACGCAGGGCCTCTCTCTGCAACGCCTGAGGATACATTTAGTTGCTGCATTGCTGCTTCCTCCCCAGCTCCACCCACTGATGTGAAGGACTGCATAATATAAGCCCAATATGAGCTGAGTGACACAAAGCCACACGCAGGGCTTCTCTCTGCAATGCCCGAGGATACATCTAGGTGCTGCATTGCTGTTTCCTCCCTTGCACCACCTACTGATGTGAAGGACTGCGTAATATAAACCCAATCTGAGCGGAGTGACAAAGCCACACGTAGGACTTCTCTCTGCAACGCCTGAGGATACATCTAGGTGCTGCATTGCTGCTTGCTCCCCTGCACCACCCACTGATGTGAAGGGCTGCCCAATATAAGCCCAATCTGAGCTGAATGACATAAAGCCACACACAGGGCTTCTCTCTGCAATGCCTGAGGATACATCTAGGTGCTGCATTGCTGTTTCCCTGCACCACCCACTGATGTGAAGGGCTGCATAATATAAGCCCAATCTGAGTTGAGTGACATAAAGCCACACACAGGGCTTCTCTCTGCAATGCCTGAGGATACATCTAGGTGCTGCATTGCTGCTTCCTCCCCTGCACCACCCACTGATGTGAAGGGCTGCATAATATAAGCCCAATCTGAGCTGAGTGACAAAGCCACACGCAGGGCTTCTCTCTGCAACGCCCGAGGATACATCTAGGTGCTGCATTGCTGCTTCCCTACACCACCCACTGATGTGAAGGGCTGCATAATATAAGCCCAATCTGAGCAGAGTGACATAAAGCGACACACAGGGCTTCTCTCTGCAACGCCCGAGGATACATCTAGGTGCTGCATTGCTGCTTCCTCCCTTGCTCCACCCACTGATGTGAAGGGCTGCCCAATATAAGCCCAATCTGAGCTGTGACAAAGCCACACGCAGGGCTTCACGTTGCAATGCCCGAGGATACATCTAAGTGCTGCATTGCTGCTTATTCCCTTGCACCACCCACTGATGGGAAGAGCTGCATAATATAAGCCCAATCTGAGCTGAGTGACATAAAGCCACACGCAGGGCTTCTGTCTGCAACGCCCGAGGATACATCTAGGTGCTGCATTGCTGCTTCCTCCCCGGCACCACCCACTGATGTGAAGGGCTGCATAATATAAGCCCAATCTGAGCGGAGTGACATAAAGCCACACGCAGGGCTTCTCTCTGCAACGCCCGAGGATACATATAGGTGCTGCATTGCTGCTTGCTCCCCTGCACCACCCACTGATGTGAAGGGCTGCCCAATATAAGCCCAATCTGAGCGGAGTGACATAAAGCCACACGCAGGGCTTCTGTCTGCAACGCCCGAGGATACATCTAGGTGCTGCATTGCTGCTTCCCTGCACCACCCACTGATGTGAAGGGTTGCATAATATAAGCCCAATCTGAGCAGAGTGACATAAAGCGACACACAGGGCTTCTCTCTGCAACGCCCGAGGATACATCTAGGTGCTGCATTGCTGCTTCCTCCCTTGCTCCACCCACTGATGTGAAGGGCTGCCCAATATAAGCCCAATCTGAGCTGTGACAAAGCCACACGCAGGGCTTCACGTTGCAATGCCCGAGGATACATCTAAGTGCTGCATTGCTGCTTATTCCCTTGCACCACCCACTGATGGAAAGAGCTGCATAATATAAGCCCAATCTGAGCTGAGTGACATAAAGCCACACGCAGGGCTTCTGTCTGCAACGCCCGAGGATACATCTAGGTGCTGCATTGCTGCTTCCTCCCCGGCACCACCCACTGATGTGAAGGGCTGCATAATATAAGCCCAATCTGAGCTGAGTGACAAAGCCACACACAGGTCTTCTCTCTGCAACGCCTGAGGATACATCTAGGTGCTGCATTGCTGCTTCCTCCCCGGCACCACCCACTGATGTGAAGGGCTGCATAATATAAGCCCAATCTGAGCTGAGTGACATAAAGCCACGCGCAGGGCTTCTCTCTGCAACGCCTGAGGATACATCTAGGTGCTGCATTGCTGCTTCCTCCCCGGCACCACCCACTGATGTGAAGGGCTGCATAATATAAGCCCAATCTGAGCTGAGTGACATAAAGCCACACGCAGGGCTTCTCTCTGTAACGCCCGAGGATACATCTAGGTGCTGCATTGCTGCTTCCTCCCCAGCACCACCCACTGTTGTGAAGGGCTGCATAATATAAGCCCAATCTGAGCTGAGTGACACAAAGCCACACGCAGGGCTTCTCTCTGCAATGCCCGAGGATACATCTAGGTGCTGCATTGCTGTTTCCTCCCCTGCACCACCTACTGATATGAAGGGCTGCCCAATATAAGCCCAATCTGAGCTGAGTGACATAAAGACACACGCAGGGCTTCTTTCTGCAACGCCTGAGGATACATCTAGGTGCTGCATTGCTGCTTGATCCCTTGCACCACCCACTGATGTGAAGGGCTGCATAATATAAGCCCAATCTGAGCTGAGTGACATAAAGTCACACGCAGGGCTTCTCTGCAACGCCAGAGGACACATCTAGGTGCTGCATTGCTGCTTCCTCCCTTGCACCACCCACGGATGTGAAGGGCTGCCCAATATAAGCCCAATCTGAGCGGAGTGACACAGCCACACGCAGGGCTTCTCTCTGCAACGCCTGAGGATACATCTAGGTGCTGCATTGCTGCTTCCTCCCCTGCACCACCCACTGATGTGAAGGGCTGCATAATAGAAGCCCAATCTGAGCTGAGTGACATAAAGCCACATGCAGGGCTTCTCTCTGCAACGCCTGAGGATACATCTAGGTGCTGCATTGCTGCTTATTCCCTTGCACCACCCACTGATGGGAAGAGCTGCATAATATAAGCCCAATCTGAGCTGAGTGACAAAGCCACACGCAGGGCTTCTCTCTGCAATGCCTGAGGATACATCTAGGTGCTGCATTGCTGCTTCCTCCCCTGCACCACCCACTGATGTGAAGGGCTGCCCAATATAAGCCCAATCTGAGCTGAGTGACAAAGCCACACGCAGGGCTTCTCTCTGCAACGCCTGAGGATACATCTAGGTGCTGCATTGCTGCTTGCTCCCCTGCACCACCCACTGATGTGAAGGGCTGCCCAATATAAGCCCAATCTGAGCTGAATGACAAAGCCACACGCAGGCCTTCTCTCTGCAATGCCTGAGGATACATCTAGGTGCTGCATTGCTGTTTCCCTGCACCACCCACTGATGTGAAGGGCTGCATAATATAAGCCCAATCTGAGTTGAGTGACATAAAGCCACACGCAGGGCTTCTCTCTGCAACGCCTGAGGATACATCTAGGTGCTGCATTGCTGCTTCCTCCCCTGCACCACCCACTGATGTGAAGGGCTGCATAATATAAGCCCAATCTGAGCTGAGTGACAAAGCCACACGCAGGGCTTCTCTCTGCAACGCCCGAGGATACATCTAGGTGCTGCATTGCTGCTTCCCTACACCACCCACTGATGTGAAGGGCTGCATAATATAAGCCCAATCTGAGCAGAGTGACATAAAGCGACACACAGGGCTTCTCTCTGCAACGCCCGAGGATACATCTAGGTGCTGCATTGCTGCTTCCTCCCTTGCTCCACCCACTGATGTGAAGGGCTGCCCAATATAAGCCCAATCTGAGCTGTGACAAAGCCACACGCAGGGCTTCACGTTGCAATGCCCGAGGATACATCTAAGTGCTGCATTGCTGCTTATTCCCTTGCACCACCCACTGATGGGAAGAGCTGCATAATATAAGCCCAATCTGAGCTGAGTGACATAAAGCCACACGCAGGGCTTCTGTCTGCAACGCCCGAGGATACATCTAGGTGCTGCATTGCTGCTTCCTCCCCGGCACCACCCACTGATGTGAAGGGCTGCATAATATAAGCCCAATCTGAGCGGAGTGACATAAAGCCACACGCAGGGCTTCTCTCTGCAACGCCCGAGGATACATCTAGGTGCTGCATTGCTGCTTCCCTGCACCACCCACTGATGTGAAGGGCTGCATAATATAAGCCCAATCTGAGCAGAGTGACATAAAGCGACACACAGGGCTTCTCTCTGCAACGCCCAAGGATACATCTAGGTGCTGCATTGCTGCTTCCTCCCTTGCTCCACCCACTGATGTGAAGGGCTGCCCAATATAAGCCCAATCTGAGCTGTGACAAAGCCACACGCAGGGCTTCACGTTGCAATGCCCGAGGATACATCTAAGTGCTGCATTGCTGCGTATTCCCTTGCACCACCCACTGATGGGAAGAGCTGCATAATATAAGCCCAATCTGAGCTGAGTGACATAAAGCCACACGCAGGGCTTCTGTCTGCAACGCCCGAGGATACATCTAGGTGCTGCATTGCTGCTTCCTCCCCGGCACCACCCACTGATGTGAAGGGCTGCATAATATAAGCCCAATCTGAGCGGAGTGACATAAAGCCACACGCAGGGCTTCTCTCTGCAACGCCCGAGGATACATCTAGGTGCTGCATTGCTGCTTCCCTGCACCACCCACTGATGTGAAGGGCTGCATAATATAAGCCCAATCTGAGCAGAGTGACATAAAGCGACACACAGGGCTTCTCTCTGCAACGCCCAAGGATACATCTAGGTGCTGCATTGCTGCTTCCTCCCTTGCTCCACCCACTGATGTGAAGGGCTGCCCAATATAAGCCCAATCTGAGCTGTGACAAAGCCACACGCAGGGCTTCACGTTGCAATGCCCGAGGATACATCTAAGTGCTGCATTGCTGCGTATTCCCTTGCACCACCCACTGATGGGAAGAGCTGCATAATATAAGCCCAATCTGAGCTGAGTGACATAAAGCCACACGCAGGGCTTCTGTCTGCAACGCCCGAGGATACATCTAGGTGCTGCATTGCTGCTTCCTCCCCGGCACCACCCACTGATGTGAAGGGCTGCATAATATAAGCCCAATCTGAGCTGAGTGACAAAGCCACACGCAGGTCTTCTCTCTGCAACGCCTGAGGATACATCTAGGTGCTGCATTGCTGCTTCCTCCCCGGCACCACCCACTGATGTGAAGGGCTGCATAATATAAGCCCAATCTGAGCTGAGTGACATAAAGCCACGCGCAGGGCTTCTCTCTGCAACGCCTGAGGATACATCTAGGTGCTGCATTGCTGCTTCCTCCCCGGCACCACCCACTGATGTGAAGGGCTGCATAATATAAGCCCAATCTGAGCTGAGTGACATAAAGCCACACGCAGGGCTTCTCTCTGTAACGCCCGAGGATACATCTAGGTGCTGCATTGCTGCTTCCTCCCCAGCACCACCCACTGTTGTGAAGGGCTGCATAATATAAGCCCAATCTGAGCTGAGTGACACAAAGCCACACGCAGGGCTTCTCTCTGCAATGCCCGAGGATACATCTAGGTGCTGCATTGCTGTTTCCTCCCCTGCACCACCTACTGATGTGAAGGACTGCATAATATAAGCCCAATATGAGCTGAGTGACACAAAGCCACACGCAGGGCTTCTCTCTGCAATGCCCGAGGATACATCTAGGTGCTGCATTGCTGTTTCCTCCCCTGCACCACCTACTGATATGAAGGGCTGCCCAATATAGGCCCAATTTGAGCTGAGTGACATAAAGACCCACGCAGGGCTTCTCTCTGCAACGCCTGAGGATACATCTAGGTGCTGCATTGCTGCTTGATCCCTTGCACCACCCACTGATGTGAAGGGCTGCATAATATAAGCCCAATCTGAGCTGAGTGACATAAAGTCACACGCAGGGCTTCTCTGCAACGCCAGAGGACACATCTAGGTGCTGCATTGCTGCTTCCTCCCTTGCACCACCCTTGGATGTGAAGGGCTGCCCAATATAAGCCCAATCTGAGCGGAGTGACACAGCCACACGCAGGGCTTCTCTCTGCAACGCCTGAGGATACATCTAGGTGCTGCATTGCTGCTTCCTCCCCTGCACCACCCACTGATGTGAAGGGCTGCATAATATAAGCCCAATCTGAGCTGAGTGACATAAAGCCACATGCAGGGCTTCTCTCTGCAACGCCTGAGGATACATCTAGGTGCTGCATTGCTGCTTATTCCCTTGCACCACCCACTGATGGGAAGAGCTGCATAATATAAGCCCAATCTGAGCTGAGTGACAAAGCCACACGCAGGGCTTCTCTCTGCAACGCCTGAGGATACATCTAGGTGCTGCATTGCTGCTTCCTCCCCTGCACCACCCACTGATGTGAAGGGCTGCCCAATATAAGCCCAATCTGAGCTGAGTGACATAAAGCCACACGCAGGGCTTCTCTCTGCAACGCCTGAGGATACATCTAGGTGCTGCATTGCTGCTTGCTCCCCTGCACCACCCACTGATGTGAAGGGCTGCCCAATATAAGCCCAATCTGAGCTGAATGACAAAGCCACACGCAGGCCTTCTCTCTGCAATGCCTGAGGATACATCTAGGTGCTGCATTGCTGTTTCCCTGCACCACCCACTGATGTGAAGGGCTGCATAATATAAGCCCAATCTGAGTTGAGTGACATAAAGCCACACGCAGGGCTTCTCTCTGCAACGCCTGAGGATACATCTAGGTGCTGCATTGCTGCTTCCTCCCCTGCACCACCCACTGATGTGAAGGGCTGCATAATATAAGCCCAATCTGAGCTGAGTGACAAAGCCACACGCAGGGCTTCTCTCTGCAACGCCCGAGGATACATCTAGGTGCTGCATTGCTGCTTCCCTACACCACCCACTGATGTGAAGGGCTGCATAATATAAGCCCAATCTGAGCAGAGTGACATAAAGCGACACACAGGGCTTCTCTCTGCAACGCCCGAGGATACATCTAGGTGCTGCATTGCTGCTTCCTCCCTTGCTCCACCCACTGATGTGAAGGGCTGCCCAATATAAGCCCAATCTGAGCTGTGACAAAGCCACACGCAGGGCTTCACGTTGCAATGCCCGAGGATACATCTAAGTGCTGCATTGCTGCTTATTCCCTTGCACCACCCACTGATGGGAAGAGCTGCATAATATAAGCCCAATCTGAGCTGAGTGACATAAAGCCACACGCAGGGCTTCTGTCTGCAACGCCCGAGGATACATCTAGGTGCTGCATTGCTGCTTCCTCCCCGGCACCACCCACTGATGTGAAGGGCTGCATAATATAAGCCCAATCTGAGCGGAGTGACATAAAGCCACACGCAGGGCTTCTCTCTGCAACGCCCGAGGATACATATAGGTGCTGCATTGCTGCTTGCTCCCCTGCACCACCCACTGATGTGAAGGGCTGCCCAATATAAGCCCAATCTGAGCGGAGTGACATAAAGCCACACGCAGGGCTTCTGTCTGCAACGCCCGAGGATACATCTAGGTGCTGCATTGCTGCTTCCCTGCACCACCCACTGATGTGAAGGGCTGCATAATATAAGACCAATCTGAGCAGAGTGACATAAAGCGACACACAGGGCTTCTCTCTGCAATGCCCGAGGATACATCTAGGTGCTGCATTGCTGCTTCCTTCCTTGCTCCACCCACTGATGTGAAGGGCTGCCCAATATAAGCCTAATCTGAGCTGTGACAAAGCCACACGCAGGGCTTCACGTTGCAATGCCCGAGGATACATCTAAGTGCTGCATTGCTGCTTATTCCCTTGCACCACCCACTGATGGGAAGAGCTGCATAATATAAGCCCAATCTGAGCTGAGTGACATAAAGCCACACGCAGGGCTTCTGTCTGCAACGCCCGAGGATACATCTAGGTGCTGCATTGCTGCTTCCTCCCCGGCACCACCCACTGATGTGAAGGGCTGCATAATATAAGCCCAATCTGAGCTGAGTGACAAAGCCACACGCAGGTCTTCTCTCTGCAACGCCTGAGGATACATCTAGGTGCTGCATTGCTGCTTCCTCCCCGGCACCACCCACTGATGTGAAGGGCTGCATAATATAAGCCCAATCTGAGCTGAGTGACATAAAGCCACGCGCAGGGCTTCTCTCTGCAACGCCTGAGGATACATCTAGGTGCTGCATTGCTGCTTCCTCCCCGGCACCACCCACTGATGTGAAGGGCTGCATAATATAAGCCCAATCTGAGCTGAGTGACATAAAGCCACACGCAGGGCTTCTCTCTGTAACGCCCGAGGATACATCTAGGTGCTGCATTGCTGCTTCCTCCCCAGCACCACCCACTGTTGTGAAGGGCTGCATAATATAAGCCCAATCTGAGCTGAGTGACATAAAGCCCCACGCAGGGCTTCTCTCTGCAACGCCTGAGGATACATCTAGTTGCTGCATTGCTGCTTCCTCCCCTGCACCACCCACTGATGTGAAGGACTGCATAATATAAGCCCAATATGAGCTGAGTGACACAAAGCCACACGCAGGGCCTCTCTCTGCAACGCCTGAGGATACATTTAGTTGCTGCATTGCTGCTTCCTCCCCAGCTCCACCCACTGATGTGAAGGACTGCATAATATAAGCCCAATATGAGCTGAGTGACACAAAGCCACACGCAGGGCTTCTCTCTGCAATGCCCGAGGATACATCTAGGTGCTGCATTGCTGTTTCCTCCCTTGCACCACCTACTGATGTGAAGGACTGCGTAATATAAACCCAATCTGAGCGGAGTGACAAAGCCACACGTAGGACTTCTCTCTGCAACGCCTGAGGATACATCTAGGTGCTGCATTGCTGCTTGCTCCCCTGCACCACCCACTGATGTGAAGGGCTGCCCAATATAAGCCCAATCTGAGCTGAATGACATAAAGCCACACACAGGGCTTCTCTCTGCAATGCCTGAGGATACATCTAGGTGCTGCATTGCTGTTTCCCTGCACCACCCACTGATGTGAAGGGCTGCATAATATAAGCCCAATCTGAGTTGAGTGACATAAAGCCACACACAGGGCTTCTCTCTGCAATGCCTGAGGATACATCTAGGTGCTGCATTGCTGCTTCCTCCCCTGCACCACCCACTGATGTGAAGGGCTGCATAATATAAGCCCAATCTGAGCTGAGTGACAAAGCCACACGCAGGGCTTCTCTCTGCAACGCCCGAGGATACATCTAGGTGCTGCATTGCTGCTTCCCTACACCACCCACTGATGTGAAGGGCTGCATAATATAAGCCCAATCTGAGCAGAGTGACATAAAGCGACACACAGGGCTTCTCTCTGCAACGCCCGAGGATACATCTAGGTGCTGCATTGCTGCTTCCTCCCTTGCTCCACCCACTGATGTGAAGGGCTGCCCAATATAAGCCCAATCTGAGCTGTGACAAAGCCACACGCAGGGCTTCACGTTGCAATGCCCGAGGATACATCTAAGTGCTGCATTGCTGCTTATTCCCTTGCACCACCCACTGATGGGAAGAGCTGCATAATATAAGCCCAATCTGAGCTGAGTGACATAAAGCCACACGCAGGGCTTCTGTCTGCAACGCCCGAGGATACATCTAGGTGCTGCATTGCTGCTTCCTCCCCGGCACCACCCACTGATGTGAAGGGCTGCATAATATAAGCCCAATCTGAGCGGAGTGACATAAAGCCACACGCAGGGCTTCTCTCTGCAACGCCCGAGGATACATATAGGTGCTGCATTGCTGCTTGCTCCCCTGCACCACCCACTGATGTGAAGGGCTGCCCAATATAAGCCCAATCTGAGCGGAGTGACATAAAGCCACACGCAGGGCTTCTGTCTGCAACGCCCGAGGATACATCTAGGTGCTGCATTGCTGCTTCCCTGCACCACCCACTGATGTGAAGGGTTGCATAATATAAGCCCAATCTGAGCAGAGTGACATAAAGCGACACACAGGGCTTCTCTCTGCAACGCCCGAGGATACATCTAGGTGCTGCATTGCTGCTTCCTCCCTTGCTCCACCCACTGATGTGAAGGGCTGCCCAATATAAGCCCAATCTGAGCTGTGACAAAGCCACACGCAGGGCTTCACGTTGCAATGCCCGAGGATACATCTAAGTGCTGCATTGCTGCTTATTCCCTTGCACCACCCACTGATGGAAAGAGCTGCATAATATAAGCCCAATCTGAGCTGAGTGACATAAAGCCACACGCAGGGCTTCTGTCTGCAACGCCCGAGGATACATCTAGGTGCTGCATTGCTGCTTCCTCCCCGGCACCACCCACTGATGTGAAGGGCTGCATAATATAAGCCCAATCTGAGCTGAGTGACAAAGCCACACGCAGGTCTTCTCTCTGCAACGCCTGAGGATACATCTAGGTGCTGCATTGCTGCTTCCTCCCCGGCACCACCCACTGATGTGAAGGGCTGCATAATATAAGCCCAATCTGAGCTGAGTGACATAAAGCCACGCGCAGGGCTTCTCTCTGCAACGCCTGAGGATACATCTAGGTGCTGCATTGCTGCTTCCTCCCCGGCACCACCCACTGATGTGAAGGGCTGCATAATATAAGCCCAATCTGAGCTGAGTGACATAAAGCCACACGCAGGGCTTCTCTCTGTAACGCCCGAGGATACATCTAGGTGCTGCATTGCTGCTTCCTCCCCAGCACCACCCACTGTTGTGAAGGGCTGCATAATATAAGCCCAATCTGAGCTGAGTGACACAAAGCCACACGCAGGGCTTCTCTCTGCAATGCCCGAGGATACATCTAGGTGCTGCATTGCTGTTTCCTCCCCTGCACCACCTACTGATATGAAGGGCTGCCCAATATAAGCCCAATCTGAGCTGAGTGACATAAAGACACACGCAGGGCTTCTTTCTGCAACGCCTGAGGATACATCTAGGTGCTGCATTGCTGCTTGATCCCTTGCACCACCCACTGATGTGAAGGGCTGCATAATATAAGCCCAATCTGAGCTGAGTGACATAAAGTCACACGCAGGGCTTCTCTGCAACGCCAGAGGACACATCTAGGTGCTGCATTGCTGCTTCCTCCCTTGCACCACCCACGGATGTGAAGGGCTGCCCAATATAAGCCCAATCTGAGCGGAGTGACACAGCCACACGCAGGGCTTCTCTCTGCAACGCCTGAGGATACATCTAGGTGCTGCATTGCTGCTTCCTCCCCTGCACCACCCACTGATGTGAAGGGCTGCATAATATAAGCCCAATCTGAGCTGAGTGACATAAAGCCACATGCTGGGCTTCTCTCTGCAACGCCTGAGGATACATCTAGGTGCTGCATTGCTGCTTATTCCCTTGCACCACCCACTGATGGGAAGAGCTGCATAATACAAGCCCAATCTGAGCTGAGTGACAAAGCCACACGCAGGGCTTCTCTCTGCAATGCCTGAGGATACATCTAGGTGCTGCATTGCTGCTTCCTCCCCTGCACCACCCACTGATGTGAAGGGCTGCCCAATATAAGCCCAATCTGAGCTGAGTGACATAAAGCCACACGCAGGGCTTCTCTCTGCAACGCCTGAGGATACATCTAGGTGCTGCATTGCTGCTTGCTCCCCTGCACCACCCACTGATGTGAAGGGCTGCCCAATATAAGCCCAATCTGAGCTGAATGACATAAAGCCACACGCAGGCCTTCTCTCTGCAATGCCTGAGGATACATCTAGGTGCTGCATTGCTGCTTCCTCCCCTGCACCACCCACTGATGTGAAGGGCTGCATAATATAAGCCCAATCTGAGTTGAGTGACAAAGCCACACGCAGGGCTTCTCTCTGCAACGCCCGAGGATACATCTAGGTGCTGCATTGCTGCTTCCCTACACCACCCACTGATGTGAAGGGCTGCATAATATAAGCCCAATCTGAGCAGAGTGACATAAAGCGACACACAGGGCTTCTCTCTGCAACGCCCGAGGATACATCTAGGTGCTGCATTGCTGCTTCCTCCCTTGCTCCACCCACTGATGTGAAGGGCTGCCCAATATAAGCCCAATCTGAGCTGTGACAAAGCCACACGCAGGGCTTCACGTTGCAATGCCCGAGGATACATCTAAGTGCTGCATTGCTGCTTATTCCCTTGCACCACCCACTGATGGGAAGAGCTGCATAATATAAGCCCAATCTGAGCTGAGTGACATAAAGCCACACGCAGGGCTTCTGTCTGCAACGCCCGAGGATACATCTAGGTGCTGCATTGCTGCTTCCTCCCCGGCACCACCCACTGATGTGAAGGGCTGCATAATATAAGCCCAATCTGAGCGGAGTGACATAAAGCCACACGCAGGGCTTCTCTCTGCAACGCCCGAGGATACATATAGGTGCTGCATTGCTGCTTGCTCCCCTGCACCACCCACTGATGTGAAGGGCTGCCCAATATAAGCCCAATCTGAGCGGAGTGACATAAAGCCACACGCAGGGCTTCTGTCTGCAACGCCCGAGGATACATCTAGGTGCTGCATTGCTGCTTCCCTGCACCACCCACTGATGTGAAGGGTTGCATAATATAAGCCCAATCTGAGCAGAGTGACATAAAGCGACACACAGGGCTTCTCTCTGCAACGCCCGAGGATACATCTAGGTGCTGCATTGCTGCTTCCTCCCTTGCTCCACCCACTGATGTGAAGGGCTGCCCAATATAAGCCCAATCTGAGCTGTGACAAAGCCACACGCAGGGCTTCACGTTGCAATGCCCGAGGATACATCTAAGTGCTGCATTGCTGCTTATTCCCTTGCACCACCCACTGATGGAAAGAGCTGCATAATATAAGCCCAATCTGAGCTGAGTGACATAAAGCCACACGCAGGGCTTCTGTCTGCAACGCCCGAGGATACATCTAGGTGCTGCATTGCTGCTTCCTCCCCGGCACCACCCACTGATGTGAAGGGCTGCATAATATAAGCCCAATCTGAGCTGAGTGACAAAGCCACACGCAGGTCTTCTCTCTGCAACGCCTGAGGATACATCTAGGTGCTGCATTGCTGCTTCCTCCCCGGCACCACCCACTGATGTGAAGGGCTGCATAATATAAGCCCAATCTGAGCTGAGTGACATAAAGCCACGCGCAGGGCTTCTCTCTGCAACGCCTGAGGATACATCTAGGTGCTGCATTGCTGCTTCCTCCCCGGCACCACCCACTGATGTGAAGGGCTGCATAATATAAGCCCAATCTGAGCTGAGTGACATAAAGCCACACGCAGGGCTTCTCTCTGTAACGCCCGAGGATACATCTAGGTGCTGCATTGCTGCTTCCTCCCCAGCACCACCCACTGTTGTGAAGGGCTGCATAATATAAGCCCAATCTGAGCTGAGTGACACAAAGCCACACGCAGGGCTTCTCTCTGCAATGCCCGAGGATACATCTAGGTGCTGCATTGCTGTTTCCTCCCCTGCACCACCTACTGATATGAAGGGCTGCCCAATATAAGCCCAATCTGAGCTGAGTGACATAAAGACACACGCAGGGCTTCTTTCTGCAACGCCTGAGGATACATCTAGGTGCTGCATTGCTGCTTGATCCCTTGCACCACCCACTGATGTGAAGGGCTGCATAATATAAGCCCAATCTGAGCTGAGTGACATAAAGTCACACGCAGGGCTTCTCTGCAACGCCAGAGGACACATCTAGGTGCTGCATTGCTGCTTCCTCCCTTGCACCACCCACGGATGTGAAGGGCTGCCCAATATAAGCCCAATCTGAGCGGAGTGACACAGCCACACGCAGGGCTTCTCTCTGCAACGCCTGAGGATACATCTAGGTGCTGCATTGCTGCTTCCTCCCCTGCACCACCCACTGATGTGAAGGGCTGCATAATATAAGCCCAATCTGAGCTGAGTGACATAAAGCCACATGCAGGGCTTCTCTCTGCAACGCCTGAGGATACATCTAGGTGCTGCATTGCTGCTTATTCCCTTGCACCACCCACTGATGGGAAGAGCTGCATAATATAAGCCCAATCTGAGCTGAGTGACAAAGCCACACGCAGGGCTTCTCTCTGCAATGCCTGAGGATACATCTAGGTGCTGCATTGCTGCTTCCTCCCCTGCACCACCCACTGATGTGAAGGGCTGCCCAATATAAGCCCAATCTGAGCTGAGTGACATAAAGCCACACGCAGGGCTTCTCTCTGCAACGCCTGAGGATACATCTAGGTGCTGCATTGCTGCTTGCTCCCCTGCACCACCCACTGATGTGAAGGGCTGCCCAATATAAGCCCAATCTGAGCTGAATGACAAAGCCACACGCAGGCCTTCTCTCTGCAATGCCTGAGGATACATCTAGGTGCTGCATTGCTGTTTCCCTGCACCACCCACTGATGTGAAGGGCTGCATAATATAAGCCCAATCTGAGTTGAGTGACATAAAGCCACACGCAGGGCTTCTCTCTGCAACGCCTGAGGATACATCTAGGTGCTGCATTGCTGCTTCCTCCCCTGCACCACCCACTGATGTGAAGGGCTGCATAATATAAGCCCAATCTGAGCTGAGTGACAAAGCCACACGCAGGGCTTCTCTCTGCAACGCCCGAGGATACATCTAGGTGCTGCATTGCTGCTTCCCTACACCACCCACTGATGTGAAGGGCTGCATAATATAAGCCCAATCTGAGCAGAGTGACATAAAGCGACACACAGGGCTTCTCTCTGCAACGCCCGAGGATACATCTAGGTGCTGCATTGCTGCTTCCTCCCTTGCTCCACCCACTGATGTGAAGGGCTGCCCAATATAAGCCCAATCTGAGCTGTGACAAAGCCACACGCAGGGCTTCACGTTGCAATGCCCGAGGATACATCTAAGTGCTGCATTGCTGCTTATTCCCTTGCACCACCCACTGATGGGAAGAGCTGCATAATATAAGCCCAATCTGAGCTGAGTGACATAAAGCCACACGCAGGGCTTCTGTCTGCAACGCCCGAGGATACATCTAGGTGCTGCATTGCTGCTTCCTCCCCGGCACCACCCACTGATGTGAAGGGCTGCATAATATAAGCCCAATCTGAGCGGAGTGACATAAAGCCACACGCAGGGCTTCTCTCTGCAACGCCCGAGGATACATATAGGTGCTGCATTGCTGCTTGCTCCCCTGCACCACCCACTGATGTGAAGGGCTGCCCAATATAAGCCCAATCTGAGCGGAGTGACATAAAGCCACACGCAGGGCTTCTGTCTGCAACGCCTGAGGATACATCTAGGTGCTGCATTGCTGCTTCCCTGCACCACCCACTGATGTGAAGGGCTGCATAATATAAGCCCAATCTGAGCAGAGTGACATAAAGCGACACACAGGGCTTCTCTCTGCAACGCCCGAGGATACATCTAGGTGCTGCATTGCTGCTTCCTCCCTTGCTCCACCCACTGATGTGAAGGGCTGCCCAATATAAGCCCAATCTGAGCTGTGACAAAGCCACATGCAGGGCTTCACGTTGCAATGCCCGAGGATACATCTAAGTGCTGCATTGCTGCGTATTCCCTTGCACCACCCACTGATGGGAAGAGCTGCATAATATAAGCCCAATCTGAGCTGAGTGACATAAAGCCACACGCAGGGCTTCTGTCTGCAACGCCCGAGGATACATCTAGGTGCTGCATTGCTGCTTCCTCCCCGGCACCACCCACTGATGTGAAGGGCTGCATAATATAAGCCCAATCTGAGCTGAGTGACAAAGCCACACGCAGGTCTTCTCTCTGCAACGCCTGAGGATACATCTAGGTGCTGCATTGCTGCTTCCTCCCCGGCACCACCCACTGATGTGAAGGGCTGCATAATATAAGCCCAATCTGAGCTGAGTGACATAAAGCCACGCGCAGGGCTTCTCTCTGCAACGCCTGAGGATACATCTAGGTGCTGCATTGCTGCTTCCTCCCCGGCACCACCCACTGATGTGAAGGGCTGCATAATATAAGCCCAATCTGAGCTGAGTGACATAAAGCCACACGCAGGGCTTCTCTCTGTAACGCCCGAGGATACATCTAGGTGCTGCATTGCTGCTTCCTCCCCAGCACCACCCACTGTTGTGAAGGGCTGCATAATATAAGCCCAATCTGAGCTGAGTGACACAAAGCCACACGCAGGGCTTCTCTCTGCAATGCCCGAGGATACATCTAGGTGCTGCATTGCTGTTTCCTCCCCTGCACCACCTACTGATGTGAAGGACTGCATAATATAAGCCCAATATGAGCTGAGTGACACAAAGCCACACGCAGGGCTTCTCTCTGCAATGCCCGAGGATACATCTAGGTGCTGCATTGCTGTTTCCTCCCCTGCACCACCTACTGATATGAAGGGCTGCCCAATATAAGCCCAATCTGAGCTGAGTGACATAAAGACACACGCAGGGCTTCTCTCTGCAACGCCTGAGGATACATCTAGGTGCTGCATTGCTGCTTGATCCCTTGCACCACCCACTGATGTGAAGGGCTGCATAATATAAGCCCAATCTGAGCTGAGTGACATAAAGTCACACGCAGGGCTTCTCTGCAACGCCAGAGGACACATCTAGGTGCTGCATTGCTGCTTCCTCCCTTGCACCACCCTTGGATGTGAAGGGCTGCCCAATATAAGCCCAATCTGAGCGGAGTGACACAGCCACACGCAGGGCTTCTCTCTGCAACGCCTGAGGATACATCTAGGTGCTGCATTGCTGCTTCCTCCCCTGCACCACCCACTGATGTGAAGGGCTGCATAATATAAGCCCAATCTGAGCTGAGTGACATAAAGCCACATGCAGGGCATCTCTGCAACACCTGAGGATACATCTAGGTGCTGCATTGCTGCTTATTCCCTTGCACCACCCACTGATGGGAAGAGCTGCATAATATAAGCCCAATCTGAGCTGAGTGACAAAGCCACACGCAGGGCTTCTCTCTGCAACGCCTGAGGATACATCTAGGTGCTGCATTGCTGCTTCCTCCCCTGCACCACCCACTGATGTGAAGGGCTGCCCAATATAAGCCCAATCTGAGCTGAGTGACATAAAGCCACACGCAGGGCTTCTCTCTGCAACGCCTGAGGATACATCTAGGTGCTGCATTGCTGCTTGCTCCCCTGCACCACCCACTGATGTGAAGGGCTGCCCAATATAAGCCCAATCTGAGCTGAATGACAAAGCCACACGCAGGCCTTCTCTCTGCAATGCCTGAGGATACATCTAGGTGCTGCATTGCTGTTTCCCTGCACCACCCACTGATGTGAAGGGCTGCATAATATAAGCCCAATCTGAGTTGAGTGACATAAAGCCACACGCAGGGCTTCTCTCTGCAACGCCTGAGGATACATCTAGGTGCTGCATTGCTGCTTCCTCCCCTGCACCACCCACTGATGTGAAGGGCTGCATAATATAAGCCCAATCTGAGCTGAGTGACAAAGCCACACGCAGGGCTTCTCTCTGCAACGCCCGAGGATACATCTAGGTGCTGCATTGCTGCTTCCCTACACCACCCACTGATGTGAAGGGCTGCATAATATAAGCCCAATCTGAGCAGAGTGACATAAAGCGACACACAGGGCTTCTCTCTGCAACGCCCGAGGATACATCTAGGTGCTGCATTGCTGCTTCCTCCCTTGCTCCACCCACTGATGTGAAGGGCTGCCCAATATAAGCCCAATCTGAGCTGTGACAAAGCCACACGCAGGGCTTCACGTTGCAATGCCCGAGGATACATCTAAGTGCTGCATTGCTGCTTATTCCCTTGCACCACCCACTGATGGGAAGAGCTGCATAATATAAGCCCAATCTGAGCTGAGTGACATAAAGCCACACGCAGGGCTTCTGTCTGCAACGCCCGAGGATACATCTAGGTGCTGCATTGCTGCTTCCTCCCCGGCACCACCCACTGATGTGAAGGGCTGCATAATATAAGCCCAATCTGAGCGGAGTGACATAAAGCCACACGCAGGGCTTCTCTCTGCAACGCCCGAGGATACATATAGGTGCTGCATTGCTGCTTGCTCCCCTGCACCACTCACTGATGTGAAGGGCTGCATAATATAAGCCCAATCTGAGCGGAGTGACATAAAGCCACACGCAGGGCTTCTCTAGGTGCTGCATTGCTGCTTGCTCCCCTGCACCACCCACTGATGTGAAGGGCTGCATAATATAAGCCCAATCTGAGCGGAGTGACATAAAGCTACACGCAGGGCTTCTCTCTGCAACGCCTGAGGATACATCTAGGTGCTGCATTGCTGCTTGCTCCCCTGCACCACCCACTGATGTGAAGGGCTGCCCAATATAAGCCCAATCTGAGCGGAGTGACATAAAGCCACACGCAGGGCTTCTCTCTGCAACGCCTGAGTATACATCTAGGTGCTGCATTGCTGTTTCCTCCCCTGCACGACCCACTGATGTGAAGGACTGCGTAATATAAACCCAATCTGAGCGGAGTGACAAAGCCACACGTAGGACTTCTCTCTGCAACGCCAGAGGATACATCTAGGTGCTGCATTGCTGCTTCCCTGCACCACCCACTGATGTGAAGGGCTGCATAATATAAGCCCAATCTGAGCGGAGTGACATAAAGCCACACGCAGGGCTTCTCTCTGCAACGCCTGAGGATACATCTAGGTGCTGCATTGCTGCTTCCTCCCCTGCACCACCTACTGATATGAAGGGCTGCCCAATATAAGCCCAATCTGAGCTGAGTGACATAAAGACACACGCAGGGCTTCTCTCTGCAACGCCTGAGGATACATCTAGGTGCTGCATTGCTGCTTGATCCCTTGCACCACCCACTGATGTGAAGGGCTGCATAATATAAGCCCAATCTGAGCTGAGTGACATAAAGTCACACGCAGGGCTTCTCTGCAACGCCAGAGGACACATCTAGGTGCTGCATTGCTGCTTCCTCCCTTGCACCACCCACGGATGTGAAGGGCTGCCCAATATAAGCCCAATCTGAGCGGAGTGACACAGCCACACGCAGGGCTTCTCTCTGCAACGCCTGAGGATACATCTAGGTGCTGCATTGCTGCTTCCTCCCCTGCACCACCCACTGATGTGAAGGGCTGCATAATATAAGCCCAATCTGAGCTGAGTGACATAAAGCCACATGCAGGGCTTCTCTCTGCAACGCCTGAGGATACATCTAGGTGCTGCATTGCTGCTTATTCCCTTGCACCACCCACTGATGGGAAGAGCTGCATAATATAAGCCCAATCTGAGCTGAGTGACAAAGCCACACGCAGGGCTTCTCTCTGCAACGCCTGAGGATACATCTAGGTGCTGCATTGCTGCTTCCTCCCCTGCACCACCCACTGATGTGAAGGGCTGCCCAATATAAGCCCAATCTGAGCTGAGTGACATAAAGCCACACGCAGGGCTTCTCTCTGCAACGCCTGAGGATACATCTAGGTGCTGCATTGCTGCTTGCTCCCCTGCACCACCCACTGATGTGAAGGGCTGCCCAATATAAGCCCAATCTGAGCTGAATGACATAAAGCCACACACAGGGCTTCTCTCTGCAATGCCTGAGGATACATCTAGGTGCTGCATTGCTGTTTCCCTGCACCACCCACTGATGTGAAGGGCTGCATAATATAAGCCCAATCTGAGTTGAGTGACATAAAGCCACACACAGGGCTTCTCTCTGCAACGCCTGAGGATACATCTAGGTGCTGCATTGCTGCTTCCTCCCCTGCACCACCCACTGATGTGAAGGGCTGCATAATATAAGCCCAATCTGAGCTGAGTGACAAAGCCACACGCAGGGCTTCTCTCTGCAACGCCCGAGGATACATCTAGGTGCTGCATTGCTGCTTCCCTACACCACCCACTGATGTGAAGGGCTGCATAATATAAGCCCAATCTGAGCAGAGTGACATAAAGCGACACACAGGGCTTCTCTCTGCAACGCCCGAGGATACATCTAGGTGCTGCATTGCTGCTTCCTCCCTTGCTCCACCCACTGATGTGAAGGGCTGCCCAATATAAGCCCAATCTGAGCTGTGACAAAGCCACACGCAGGGCTTCACGTTGCAATGCCCGAGGATACATCTAAGTGCTGCATTGCTGCTTATTCCCTTGCACCACCCACTGATGGGAAGAGCTGCATAATATAAGCCCAATCTGAGCTGAGTGACATAAAGCCACACGCAGGGCTTCTGTCTGCAACGCCCGAGGATACATCTAGGTGCTGCATTGCTGCTTCCTCCCCGGCACCACCCACTGATGTGAAGGGCTGCATAATATAAGCCCAATCTGAGCGGAGTGACATAAAGCCACACGCAGGGCTTCTCTCTGCAACGCCCGAGGATACATATAGGTGCTGCATTGCTGCTTGCTCCCCTGCACCACCCACTGATGTGAAGGGCTGCCCAATATAAGCCCAATCTGAGCGGAGTGACATAAAGCCACACGCAGGGCTTCTGTCTGCAATGCCCGAGGATACATCTAGGTGCTGCATTGCTGCTTCCCTGCACCACCCACTGATGTGAAGGGCTGCATAATATAAGCCCAATCTGAGCAGAGTGACATAAAGCGACACACAGGGCTTCTCTCTGCAATGCCCGAGGATACATCTAGGTGCTGCATTGCTGCTTCCTCCCTTGCTCCACCCACTGATGTGAAGGGCTGCCCAATATAAGCCCAATCTGAGCTGTGACAAAGCCACACGCAGGGCTTCACGTTGCAATGCCCGAGGATACATCTAAGTGCTGCATTGCTGCTTATTCCCTTGCACCACCCACTGATGGGAAGAGCTGCATAATATAAGCCCAATCTGAGCTGAGTGACATAAAGCCACACGCAGGGCTTCTGTCTGCAACGCCCGAGGATACATCTAGGTGCTGCATTGCTGCTTCCTCCCCGGCACCACCCACTGATGTGAAGGGCTGCATAATATAAGCCCAATCTGAGCGGAGTGACATAAAGCCACACGCAGGGCTTCTCTCTGCAACGCCCGAGGATACATATAGCCTGCCTGTATAGCAGTAAAATCAATCCGATAATGCCTATTAAGTGCAAAGAAAGGTACTGATGCATGAATAGGAAATGCCACAAATGTTCAAAACTTAATTAAAAAGCAAGCATTCCCGCATACTGTTACAAGCGGTCTGCGTTTTCCCTAGGAAGAGATCTTATCCTATGGTTTTAACAGTCCCTGAAGTCTGGACAGTGGATGAGGCTTAAACCGTGTGAATAACTTTAGTAGAAGGTAAGTATCATAAATGAGTGCAGCCAGGGGAAGAGAAGTATCTGTAAATAGTACGTGCTGTGTTGCCTTAATGTAATGAAAAAAAAATTAATACACTAAAGCCGATTTGGATGAGTACTTTAAGATATAATAAATACAATATAACTCACGCAAAACGTAAAAACCGATAATGGGGTTGCAAATTATGTGAGGAGGCGGAGCCCCGAAGTCCTATTCAAGAAACCCCTACTATGGTATTGGGGGAATTATGCATCCTTTGTACGACTAATATTAATTTTTTATTATAGATTCCTGTCAATTAACTATGTTTTGCCGTAAAATGACAGCAGAGAGAGTTAAGTCAGTCACTGAACTATCTGTGCTCAAAAGGCCACAAGTCAAATCACAGCACGCCCACTCTGCCGCTTTTCCTTACGATGCTGGTACTCCAAAGTCCAGAACAGTGGATAGATAAATAAACAGGTATTTTACAACTATTTAAAAATGCCTGCATGTTTTATAAAGTCATCTTTAATTACTGCATTCATTTTATCATCAGCATTTAAGGTCTTTCATAGGTTGGCATTTAAGTGGCCATGGGGCATGTGTATCAAGCCCTTTTCCAGTTCGCAAACGGGCTGATTGCGAACGGGAAAAGTATCATCCCAAAAGGCCCTCGCAAAATAGGGAATCGCAAAATTTGCGATTCTCTATTTTGCGAATGCATTTAAGGAATTGCAAATTGCGTTTCCTTAAATGCAAAGTAGGAAGCACCCAATTGTGAGATTTTGGCATAAGAAATCGCAAATTACCACCAACTTTAAGTTGGTGGTAAATTGATATTTCTTTGAAAAAAACACTTTTTTGCATTTTTCAAAGTGCCATGTGGCGCACATACATGCCCGTAAGGCATGTATGTGCGCCACATGTGCACACATGCACATTTCCGGGGTGCAACACGGTGTCCTTTTGGAATGCAATTCCCATTCATTCATTTGGGTCTCTTGGCCCATAGCAATGAATGGGAGGCCATTCCCTAATTGCGACTCGCAATTTGCGAGTTGCAATTAAGGAATGCGAAGGAATCGCAAAATATTTGCTAATTTTTGTTTACATCTCAATTTGCGATTCTGAAATAGTGATTCTCTAAAAATCGCTATTTGAGAAACGCAATACCATTCTTTGATACATATGTCCCCATGTAACAACTAAATATATTGGTGAGATGACAAATATGGACATTCAAAGTTTACTGGATATTTTTATAGTTAACACTAATGACAAGTTTGTGTTTTCTCACCCAACGATTCAATTATCTTCATCTGCAGATCCACCTCTTCCTCCTCCTCCTCCTCCATTGCCTCTGCCTCCTCCTCCTCCTCCTCCTCCTCCTCCTCTTCCTCTTCCTCCTCCTCCTCTTTGTTGTCCGTTAAGGTATCACCATCAGTTTGCGGAGGTTTCATATTTTTATACCTTGGAAACAGACCAATAGAGATGCTATGAAATTCCCATCTGCTCAGACGGTAAGGGTAGGACAGAATTTATGCATTGAGCCAGTAAAAATATAAAGAAATAATAAAATAAAAAAGAAGAGGTATGCAGTGAGTAGGGAGTATTTACTCAGAGAAAAATGAAGAATGGAACACCAAGCCACAAACAAAAAATGTATATAGTAGAAAACATTTTGAGCCAAAGGCCATAAAAGGACAAATACAGGACATAACAAATACTCTTCACAGCAGATACAAATGCACAGCATAAAAGCCACAAAATAAAGCAGCAATAAAATATGAGAAGGTTGAGCACACAAAGTGCAATGAATAGGCAGAGGCAGGAAACAGTCAAGGTGCATAGTGCTAATGCATGGAAATCTCAAAGGGAATTCATTGCTCGAATTAGACTTCCATAATGAACCCACATCACACCGCACCTCCGGCTCCTATAATAAGTGACAGAAAAAAAATAAAGGCTATCCTAACTAAATCAACCAAAATACACTTAAAATGTGCATAGAAAGTGGATTAAATGAGTACAACAATTAACAATTTAATTAAGTACATTATAAAATGTGATCGTGCGGTTCCCAAAAGGGGTTCTAGATCAGAGTTGGAGAAAGTCTAGAGCATATACATCAAGACGCAAGCAAGTATCTACTAATAATAAACACTAGAATCCCAGTGGAATCAGGGGTGATGATCCTCTGGGCAGTCCGGAATCTGTCTAGGCCCAGACTGAGACACAAAGGATAAATCCCTTTGTGTCTAGAGCCGGCATAGTAAGGACAGAAAAAGAGGAAATGGTCAATGTCCTCAGATTTATACTCGCATAGTTTGCACTCAGCCGAGGAAGGACAGACTAGAGGCCATTTATTGGGAAGGGCTTTTAGAGGTAGAATGCCCACATGTAATTTAATATAAAGAATTTTAGCAAGGGGAGAGGCAATCTCATCAAGGAAAGCCTCTAA
This sequence comes from Triturus cristatus, assembly GCF_964204655.1. Classification (NCBI taxonomy): domain Eukaryota; kingdom Metazoa; phylum Chordata; class Amphibia; order Caudata; family Salamandridae; genus Triturus; species Triturus cristatus. Next base: position 70,394,803 of record NC_140579.1, on the reverse strand, counting down.
TTTCGGAAATGGTTTATGGGAATTGGGAAGAAATAGATCCCAGGTTAGTAGAGTAGTGCCACTGGGCCATTGTAAAATCCCAGCCAGTTTTAACTAAAAGTATGTTTGAATTTGAATTAATAGACTCAGGGGAGGTGTAAATTGAATGGGACCAAACTTCGCAAACTATTCATTAAATTAAGGTGCAAGAACTCCTTCATCTTATTCCGTTTCGAGATTCATGACTTCTAGAAGATCTCTTCTATATACATTCAATTTGCAATGGGACTAGAGCCTGAGCCAGAGTAGAAGCAGTTTAAGGGCAGCAAGATGTTCAATACTTTTATGGGTAGTATGCAGGATGTTCAGTACTTTTATGGGTAGTATGCAGGATGTTCAGTACTTTTATGGGTAGTATGCAGGATGTTCAATACTTTTATGGGTAGTATGCAGGATGTTCAGTACTTTTATGGGTAGTATGCAGGATGTTCAATACTTTTATGGGTAGTATGCAGGATGTTCAATACTTTTATGGGTAGTATGCAGGATGTTCAGTACTTTTATGGGTAGTATGCAGAATGTTCAGTACTTTTATGGGTAGTATGCAGAATGTTCAGTACTTTTATGGGTAGTATGCAGAATGTTCAATACTTTTATGGGTAGTATGCAGGATGTTCAATACTTTTATGGGTAGTATGCAGGATGTTCAATACTTTTATGGGTAGTATGCAGGATGTTCAGTACTTTTATGGGTAGTATGCAGGATGTTCAATACTTTTATGGGTAGTATGCAGGATGTTCAATACTTTTATGGGTAGTATGCAGGATGTTCAGTACTTTTATGGGTAGTATGCAGGATGTTCAGTACTTTTATGGGTAGTATGCAGGATGTTCAGTACTTTTATGGGTAGTATGCAGGATGTTCAATACTTTTATGGGTAGTATGCAGGATGTTCAGTACTTTTATGGGTAGTATGCAGGATGTTCAATACTTTTATGGGTAGTATGCAGGATGTTCAATACTTTTATGGGTAGTATGCAGGATGTTCAGTACTTTTATGGGTAGTATGCAGGATGTTCAATACTTTTATGGGTAGTATGCAGAATGTTCAGTACTTTTATGGGTAGTATGCAGAATGTTCAGTACTTTTATGGGTAGTATGCAGAATGTTCAATACTTTTATGGGTAGTATGCAGGATGTTCAATACTTTTATGGAGAGTATGCAGGATGTTCAATACTTTTATGGAGAGTATGCAGGATGTTCAATACTTTTATGGGTAGTATGCAGGATGTTCAATACTTTTATGGGTAGTATGCAGGATGTTCAATACTTTTGTGGGTAGTATGCAGGATGTTCAATACTTTTATGGGTAGTATGCAGGATGTTCAATACTTTTATGGAGAGTATCAATAATTATGAGTATGGACGGTGCAGACTGAGTAATTTGAGCAGTAATTTAACTTCATCTCCTTGACCTTTAATGAGTTAAGGTTGGCAGGTCCCCATGATTCAGCTCCATAGAGAGCCGCTGATTGAGCTTTGGTCCTATAAACGATCAAGGCAGGAGAAAGTGTCTCAAATTTGGAGGATTTATGCATTTTCAAGATGCCAGCAGAAGTATGAGGGATGATCAAACTACTTTGAGGATCTGGGGGGGGACCACGAGAGGAAGTTAGTGATTCCAACCCCAAGATAGATGAACGTTTGTACCGTCTGTAGTGCGGTAGTGCCTAAAGTGAATTTATACTTGAGATTCTTATGGGATCTGAAAACTATTAATTTAGTCTTCTGCAAGTTAATTTCAAGCCCCCCAGAGAGGTAGAAATCCTCGAATTTAGATAGGAGATTTTGTAAGCTAGACGTGGTCCTAGAAATGAGAACAGTATCGTCTGGGAAGAGGAGGGCAGAGATCTGGAGTTCGCTCAACATCGGGTTGTCAATTTTCCAGGTGTTAAGATGGTCAACAACCCCGTAAATGAAGAGAGAAAATAAGGAAGGCACTAGCACGCACCCCTGTCAAATGCCACTACGTATAAGGATGGGCTATAAAGATGTATGTATGTATAATTATGGTATATCTATAGCACGATCAAAGCCAATAGGCAGAGGAGAGATGTACTTGGTCAGAGACCAGAATATAGTAAATACTGGGTGCATATATGGAAACGGCTTTCTGCATTTTTTTTTTTACACTTCTTAATCTGCAGTCTGATGGTGTCCTGCTGTGGTTGTGCCGAGAACCACCATATATAATGACCTCCTCTGCAAGATAAGTGGGGTGTTGGTCATGATGGTGGGATAAATAAGGATAATATGACCTCTGATAACAAAGTAATGGAGAAGAAGTTCAACTATGCCAATGGAATAAACAGAGGGATCTCCCAAAGGGAAGTGTTTGTCTGGGAACCTATACTAAGAGAATGGAAATTAGTGCATGAAATTAAAGGAAAAAGAAAACTATGAAAAAATAAAGGAACATTATAAAATGAAAAGTAAACAAATTAAGAGGATATAAATGGAAAAAAGAAAATGAATAAAAAGATGGCAAAGACCATAAAAAAACTATACAGGAGGGCAAAATTATAAAAAAACAAAGAAAATATAAAGAAAAAATATGATCCTACATCTCCCTGTAGAATCGCATGTTTCTATGCTCCTCACACCCAACTAGAGCTATTGAAAAATGAGGTCACACAAGGGGCAAAAACATGAAGAAGACTGCAGTGGGATAAGGTGGTGGTGGTGTATGACCTAAAATTGCCTTAAATTAAATTCAGGCAAGACGGAGGGAATTACACCAATTTTTGGACCCCTAATCTGTGGCCAATAACACTAGGTATCCTTCCCACACCGTCAAGGAAGGTAAAAAACGTAGGCATCATGATATATGACAAGCTCAATTTTGGAGATCAGATCAATTTAATGTCATCTGCCACATTCCATGTACTTAGGATGATCAAAAGAATTCTCCCCTTTTTACCGGCTGACAGCCAGCGAACAGTGGTCACAGCGCTCGTCCTGTCCTGGCTCGATTATTGTAATGGCCTCTATCTGAACCTACAGGAACGCTTAATGAACAAACTCCAAATGCTGCAAAACTCAGCAGCAAGGCTGCTGTCAGGCACACCCAAATTTGCATCCATCTCCAAGGAAATTAGTAAACTCCACTGGTTGCCAGTCAGGACATGGGTGTGCTTTAAAGCCTGGTGTATAGTGTTCAAGGCTCTTCAAGGCATAGGCTCTGAGTTTCTGAAACAGAACATTCAATGGCACTGGCCTAAAAGGAACCTGCGCTCCATGGAAGCCAAGCTGGTTACTGTACCACTTCTAAGAAAAGCCTCCTGGGGCGGAAGAAGCTTTGTCGTGTGGGCCACAAAAGCTTGGAATGACCTTCCGTTCCGTTCCACCTAAGAAATAGCACAGACCTCCTGACTTTTAGGAAGAGTCTTAAGACCTGTTTTTTTAACCTGTAATAGCAGTTCACAGTTTCTTTACTTAGCGATAATTACCAGCGCCAGGACACCTCCGGGTAATCGCTGCGCTCTATAAGTTCCCATAACATAACATAAAAGTAATTTTAATGACTTTAATTTTTTTATATGGTCCGCCGTTAAAGAAGGAAATCGTACCTGCTCAAAACGGTCTTCGCATCCTGGGGAGTGAAACACAAACAGATTAACACGTGACAATAGAGTTTATGTTCACAGTAAAATTCACATTTTAAAAAAGTTTTTCACAAGTTGACTAATTACAAATAACTACATACAAATATGAACAAATATGTTAATAATGAACATACATTTCTATTACTGACCTTCGCAGACCAAGCATCAAGCACAGATTTACTTTAACCCATGAATGCATTCAGTTAAATCGAGCTCTAACAAAAGTTATAAATGGTCCTTTCCTGAAGAAAGGACTAGACCACATACATAAAGATAAGATGATTGTAGGGGGCAGAGTCATTTCTAAATGATGCGTAATCAGTTTCTCAGCTTCTGCAGGACCTTTGGACTAAATATGGAGCAGAACATCTGTGAGGTCCTGGTACCAGCAGAAAGGATCACTCAAGGCAGGTTGTAGGTAGGAGCTGTAGTGTTTTCCTTAGTAAGAAGATCCCATCCAGGTCCCTCCACTAGATCCACCAACAGTCCCTCAGCTCATTCGAATCATCTTGAGGAAATCAATGCCACTGGTGGAGGGCACTATAGAGGAGGAAAACCAGCAATGGGAAAACTGGACTGGCCAGTCGCTGGAGTCTTGTGCTCCTCTAAAAAAAGAGGTCTAACCAAAACACCCGGCCTAGGAACACCCCACGGTACAATAATCTCCTGCTTACACTAAAGAAGCAATGCAAGAGACTAGAAAGGTACTGGAGAAAGGAGTATGGTCCAGTACTAAAAGATAAATATAAAACTGTCATCCGATCCTACCACAAAGAGCTAGAAACAGTGCAAGTAGATTTCCTTAAGGAAAAAAATCACCCAGTCTATGAACTCCCCTAAGGAACTCTTTAGAATAGTTAAAACCCTGACATCACCCCGGGATGCTAATGGATCCATAAAGCCCACCAAAGATCGATGCAATGAAATAGTCTCCTTCTTTCACAAGAAAGTGTTAGATATCTACAGTCTCTTCCAGAAGCCCCCTCAGCCAATGCAGGAGGAGGTATACATAGCCTGTGAACCGGCATCAGCCCCAAGTCTCTCACAATTCCCTCCACTAGAGGATGAGGCTATCCTCAAACTAATCAAGTCTACGAAATCAGGCTCCCCGCTCGACTCCGCACCCCTGCACGCCCTGCTCAAGGTGACGGAGACAATACTCCCTGTACAAAGGAGTATCCTCAATAAATCTCTCGAGTCTGGCTAGGTCCCACAATCTTGGAAGCATGCTGTGATAAGACCTATCCTCAAAAAGCCCCATCTGGATCCTGAAACTTTCAGCAATTTGTGACATATCTCGCTTCTTCCCCTTCTTAGCAAAATGTTGGAAAAGCATGTAAACCATATTTTAGTTAACTTCCTTGAAGAGAATAAATTACTCCATCCAACACAGATGGGTTTCCGTGCCCTCCATAGCACGGAGACAGCTCTTCTGGCAGGCACTGAGGAATTAAAAGCCTTATTAGATAACAGAGGAGCTGCAGCCATCGTCCTTCTGGATCTCAGTGCGGCCTTTGATACCGTCAATCATGCCATACTGAAAGATCGATTGAGGGAGATCGGTATCAGGGACAAAGCTTTGGATTGGCTCGGCTCTTACCTGGACGACCGATCCTTCCAAGTTATGGAATAGGACTGTCTCTCAGACCCCTGGCCCATAAAATTCAGATTGCCACAGGGCTCTTCCCTTAGCCCCACGCGACAACCAGCCTCTATAACGCAGGAGTTCATCATTTCATGTGTCATATGCCGACGACACGCAGCTGATCGGCTCTATGCCAAGCACTCCCAACCAAGACAATCTTCAATTGGTTCCATGTTTGACCAAATTATACCACTGGATGTCAAACAATTAACCTAAATTAAACGGAGAAAAGACCGAAGTCATGATTCTGGGGAATATGCCCATTCCCAGGCCTCTGAATAACTGGCCTTCATGCTTGGGAAATCCACCTACTCCCAGACCAGTCGTAAAAAACCTAGGGATCTGGTTGGATAGTTCCCTTGCAATGAATCAAAAGGCTATTAAACTGGCTGGCACTTGTTTCGGGCTTCTAAGAATGCTCAGAAAGATACTGGATCTTATCCCAGAGCAGCTAAGGAAGACAGTCCTACAGGCCCTCGTAGTCTCTCGACTGGACTATGGGAATTCTCTTTACCTAGGATCTCCTAAGTATGTGATTAAAAGGCTGCAGATGGTGCAGAACGCAGCCCCGAGGCTCCTGCTTAATCTTCCTAGTCACACCCCGGTACGAGAGTCCCTTACACAGCTCCAGTGGCTACCAATCAATGCTAGGGTAAAGTTTAAATCCCTATGCATTGCCCACAAGGTCTTGAATATTAAATGCCCGGACAAACTCAAAACCCTGATAACCGCGCAAGAGCCCACTAGACTACTGAGGTCGTCCCACCTGCACCTTCTACGTTCAACCAGAATTAAAAAATCTAGGTGGGGGGGTTGTTCTGCTTGGGTTTTCGGATCAGATAGAACCCGCTCATCAGAGCCTCTCTAACCCAGCCAGAATGTTACCCCCTCCCTAGGGCCTATTCACAATAAGTAACCACATGTATATACCACCTAAGGACAGGGAATTCCTACTATATATACCAAGACCTCTTATAATCGGCGGCCTCGCGATCCCATACGGATCCAGACCTCTCTGCCCATACGACAGTATCACAAGTGACGGCCTCGCGATCCCATACGAATCCAGACCTCTCTACCCAGACGGCAGTCTCAGACACAAATGGCGGCCTCGCGATCCCATACGAATCCAGACCTCTCTACCCAGACGGCAGTCTCAGACACAAGTGGCGGCCTCGCGATCCCATACGAATCCAGACCTCTCTACCCAGACGGCAGTCTCAGACACAAGTGGCGGCCTCGCGATCCCATACGAATCCAGACCTCTCTACCCAGACGGCAGTCTCAGATACAAGTGGCGGCCTCGCGATCCCATACGAATCCAGACCTCTCTAGCCAGACGGCAGTCTCAGACACAAGTGGCGGCCTCACGATCCCATACGGATCCAGACCTCTCTGCCCATACGACAGTATCACAAGTGGCGACAGTTTATCCTATGATTACCATAACATACAAAAAGGGAATCAGTCTCACTATTCATCAGATCACACAAGGACTGCCAGTTCGAGCACAGCCTGTTCTCCGGTTCAAGGGGCTCCTCTCTCCCTTATTCAGTTACCACTTACCTGATCAGGGTTAACATCTGTTCATATAGCCGCTGCTGACTAGAGGAATAGGCTACCCTCTCATACAAGAACACGCAGCACATGTTGGTTCACTACAAACTGGATACTTTATTACTCATTACATACGCAATCACATAACATTACAATATAACACATAACCTGCAAAGAAAAGTGAAAGGTTAAGTTGTACGCTCTAATAAGAAAGGGTCGACATCACCTTAGTAGTGTGTAGCCTGCACTCCGTGGTCATCTAGGTTCCCTTCTCGTCTGTGCCTCGGCTCGCCTGGAAGTCACCCTTCTCCGAGTCACTGGGACCTCTTCCTTATCGGCTACTCTCTCCTCTCTGGCTATTCTGCTAGGAGAGTATCTGTCTCTCGGTTTTTCTCCGCCTTCAAGATGGCGTCTGTCTCCCCTGGAATAAGTAGAAGCTTTACTGCTAACGGCTAGATGCCGCCTACGGACTAAAACAAGTGCCGTGAAACTGCCTCAGACTTTCACTAATATAGAGGTGCGTTTCCTCATGGAAAATTCCGGCCCGTAACCTGCCGCCCACCAAATTCTTGTACCTCCCCGTACCAAGGACACGTTCCCAGCCGGCCGGCCTGATGTAGTGTCTTCGGCATGAAGAAAAATACAATCCTTCGATAAGGGCCGGCCTGAACCGGTTCTCTCCAAGCGAATAACACCTCATAACTAAAACATTACATTTGACCTAGAAGCATCCCAAGCTGCCGGAGCAGAAAGAAAGATGGAGTCTCTCCCGTTTGAGGCCTACCAGGCCTGAATTCAGCACGGCTCCATGAAATACCCTCACTACAGGACAGGTTATCCCTAATACTAACGAATCTATCCCCTAGGCTATGTGTGCAAGCCCTGATCTAGGGGGAAGAGCACAGGATCATGTCGAAGTGCCTAGTAAATAGGCTCCATTCACTACTCTAACCCTTAGACTTGGATGGTAAGAGACGGAAGTCACATTCAATCACCCTTCAACACAAGAAGGCCGGGAAAATCGAGCAGTACATTTCACCCTTGACTTCAGTCTATTATACATCCATTAAACAGAACTAACATCTGTGGAAGAATAATATGAAACAAAATTAACTGATCTGTGTCTAGTACCAGGTGTGCAGAATTGAAGTAGTGAAGGAATACACTGAATAAAGCAACAGATAGAAATCAAAATGGCGATAGTAACCAGAATACCTCCTAATATCTGACGTAACATATGCAAATCAGGTAACCAATTAAAGAGCCAGTCAAACCAGCCCTGGTCAATGTGCTTTCTAACTTCTTCTGTCAAGTCATGTAGTTTATCAATGTGAGCTTGAATGGATTTTGTATGATCAGACAAGTTAAAACAACAAAGACCCTCAAAATCAGAACAATCGTGTCCATGTTTAAGCAAAAGATAATCAATGGCCGCTCGATTTTGCAAGATAGCTCTACGTTCACCCTGGGCGTCTAATAGCATGTCAGACAGGACTGTAGAAATATGATTAATGGATTTTACCATCCAGCAGGCCATTTTCCCAATAGATTTGGCATTATAAACTGCCAAAGCAGGAACACCAATAATTGAAATAGCCAGGCTAAGGTATTCAGACTTGGAATATAAATGCAAAGATGAGTCACAATCCTCCTGTAACCTCACTGTATCTCGAATCACACGAGAGTTGGCATTCGGATGTGATGAAAACATTAATAAACTCAGTCTAGTAATGGCACAAGGGCCTCCAGAAATATTTGCGGGGATATATGGCCAGGAAGTATTACCACATGAGAAAAGCCATCCGGCAGGTAGTAACATCGTGCGATAATGACTGGGGGTAACTACCAAACTCTTGCAAGTCATGTTATTCTGAACAGAAGCACATGTTTTCGGTGTCCTTTGAAAGCACAAAGTTCGTTCATGAGCGGTGAATGAAGTGGCACCTTTCAATCTTAAACGCATACATTCAGAAATCGCACTAGGATCACAAGTAAGGAAAAAACACAAATCACCCTGTGTGATATTATAGGTAACTATTCGGGACTGGATGGGGGGTATCGGGTCTGACAGTACAGTACACAAGGGGCAATACTCATGGGTAGCAAAATCGCCCAGAAGAACATTGGGGCGAGCATTCGATATATTGAAAATATGAGTCAAAGTCTCCAATGAAGCAGGGACAGCAACTAAACAAGTTGCTAGAATGTCAGTCACCGATCTCATCGGTGTCAAGCAGAAATGAGGGGCTTTAGTAACTCGTTTTGCTAACGTAGTCCAAAAGTTCGACGATGAATCCCACGCAGCGAAGGAACGCGACACTCGGGTTCTCAACTCATCCCGGGTTGATGGGATCCCTCCTCTCTCGTCGTACCAGCCCAAAAGGAGTCCAACGCCGACACATCCTGCAGCAACAGTCCAAAGAATGATCTGAAAGAGAATCAAATACAGGCATTATTCATTCTCGTAAGTAACATTTGTCAGCCGGGACTGCTTCCCAGCTATCTTTCCCTGGTCTCATAACTAAAATGGTGTTGTCTTGACCGGTTGCAATGACCTCTGCTTGTTCAGGGGGATTCTTAGGCGACTGCACCCAAACTCTGGCCCCAGGATTATCTGTGGAGCCAAAACCTTTCTGGCCTCGTACAGTTAGCAACGTTGGGGCAGTGCCTTTTGTGATCTCACCACTGAAAACAGGCATTATTAGCAATTGAGCCACTCGGTCAGTTTGATGTATCAGTAAGTCAACCTCACTGCTATTCAGCAGGAGCACCTTAATCTCTCCCTGATAGTCACTGTCAATGATTCCTCCAAGCACCTGAACGCCTTTTACAGCCAGCCCCGATCTAGGGGCGATTAATCCGAAATTTCCAGTTGGTATATGAACACCAACACCAGTTTCAATGATGACTCGATCCTTACTTTTTATAACGGTGTCATCCATGGCATGCAAGTCTAAACCTGCCGACCCTGGGGTCGCTCTACATGGAGCCAAAGCTCCGGGAGTAATTTCCCAGTACATCACAGTCTCTCTGATTTCATTGGGCTTAGCATCAACATTCGGAGGAAACAAACGCATAAGTGGGGATTCAGCATTTGGAAAAGGACGGTTATTCAAAATCAATAACGCTTGGGGCAAAAAGTCTCGCCAATTCTTATACTTGTCATCTGTTAACTTTCGTAACTGATCTTTCAGCAGGCCATTCAACCTCTCCACAAGACCCGAGGCCTGTGGATAATATGGTATATGAAACACCCATTCAATATAGTTTTCCACACAGAATTCCTGTACCAATCTTCCACGAAAATGGGATGCATTATCAGATTGAATTTGGAATGGCACACCATAATACATCATAATCAATTCCAATGTTTTAATAGTATTCAATTGGGTAGCTTGCTTACAGGGAAAGGCCACCAACAGGCCACTGTATGTATCAACAATAGTGCAAACATATTGACAATTCCTACTCATAGGAAGTGGACCGATGTAATCAATCTGCCAAATTTGAGCGGGCAATTTCCCGCGATGTAAATGACCTTTAACAATTTGGGGCACTTTGCGCTGCCTGATATGCTGACAAATGGGACAATGTAAAATAACATTTTTGATTAAATCTAGGGGAATATAAATTCCTCGATCAGCAGCCCACCTGCTAGTGGCTTTCTCTCCAAAGTGTCCTGCTTTCTGGTGGGCCCATTTCGCCAATCCCGCAATATCAGAATCTTGCCTGTCCACCACTGCCTCGGCAATTTTAGATTTCTCATCTGCAATGTTATGAAAAAATTTGTCAAGAGAGTCTATAGGGGTATGAGCATCCACATGGAAGATTGTAACAGTACTCTGTGGGAGCATTTCCCAAATCTCCTGCCATAATTCTTTTCCCCACAGTTCTTTTGAATGCAATTTCCAACTATGGGAATGCCAAGTCGGTAACCAAACTGCCAGTCCATTGGCAGTAGACCAGGAATCGGTGAAAATATGGCATGTGCCAGGTAACTCTTGTTTCAGAACTTGATAAACAGCATAGAGTTCAGCAAATTGACTGCTCTTACCCTCACCAGTTGTGCTCAGCAATTTTTGTGTGATCGGATTATAGGACACCGCCTTCCAATGCCGCTTCGTCCCTATGAACCTTGCTGAACCATCCGTAAACCAGACATGGTTTCTGTCCTCGGCGGACAAATCATCAAAAGGTCTACCCCACTTAACAGGAGACTCCTGTACTAAAGGTACGGAACATTCACTCTCAGTCTCAGTCGATGGCGCCCGTGCCACCTGCTCATGCAAAGATGCAACTCCTTTTTGTCCCACACGTGCCCAGTCTTGTATATACCATTTCCATTTAATCACACTCGCCTCTTGAGCGTGTCCAATTCGGTGAGTTTTCGGCGAACTCATAACCCACTGCATGATAGGAATTTCAGGTCGCAAAACTATATCATGTCCCAAAGTCAACTGCTCGGTATCCACCAGAGCCCAATAACATGCAAGTAACTGTTTCTCAAAAGGTGTATAACGCTCACCAGCATCAGGTAACTTTTTGGTCCAGAAACCTAACGGTACTCTACTCTTGCCTTGTTTCTGCCACAAACTCCAATTCGCATAAAGGCCTTGTACAGACACATTCAAATCCACATCACCATCACATACAGGCCATAAATCCAGAGCATGCTGAATTGCTTCTTTTGCCAGACTGAACGCATCTTGCTGTGGTTTCTCCCATTCAAATGCATTCTTTTTACGAGTGACACGGTACAAAGGGGCCAATATTTGACTCAAATGAGGAATATGCTGGCGCCAAAAACCAAACAAACCAATGAAGCTTTGGGCTTCTTTCCTATTCCTCGGAACTGCAAAATCAAGAATTTTCTGTTTAACCTGAGGGATCACTTCTCGGTGCCCCTCATGCCAATTAATACCCAAAAATTTCACAGCCTGGGACGGACCTTGTAATTTATCCGGGTTGATTTCCCAACCTTTCTCACGCAGGCACTCAATGACTCTGTCCAATTGGGTCTGAACTTCCTCTTGTGTTTCGCCTTGGATCAAAATATCATCAATATAGTGACATATCTGAATTTGCGGCTGAACCGGTACCTCAGCCAAATGCTCTGCCACGAGCCGGTGACATATCGTAGGACTATGCACATAGCCCTGGGGAAGACTTCTAAACGTCATCTGACGCCCGTTCCACGTAAAAGTGAATTGTTCCTGACACTCAGGGGCAATCGGAATCGAAAAGAAAGCATTAGCAATATCAATGGACGCATACCATGTACCTGGATGTTTTTGGATTCTTTCAATTAGGGTAATAACATCCGGTACTGCAACAGTCAAAGAGGGTGTGTGTTTATTCAATTCTCGATAATCAACAGTCATGCGCCAAGAATTATCACTCTTGCGTACAGGCCAAACAGGATTATTCCAGGCAGAAGTAACTGGGGTTATAACTCCTGCATCCACCAACTCCTGAATAGTGGTACTAATCTCTTCATGACCACCTGGAATACGATACTGCTTCTGACAAACCACTTTTGTCGCCTGGGGAACTTTTATGGGGGGCATTCTTAGAAGACCAACCCGTACAGGTCTGGACGATATATAATGTTTAGTTCCAAATTGGTAACATCCATCATCTAAGTGCAAAGTCATTCCTTTCAAAATATCAATTCCAATTATGAATTCTAAGAGTGGCACCACTAATACAGAGTATTCTTTTCTAGGAATTCTACCTATTCTCATTTCAAGTAAAGTTTGAACTGCGGGAGTTTCCTTTCCACCTAATCCGGTAATTGTAAAAGGCTGACCTTTAAACTTCTTTGATTTTCCATGAATAAGAGTGGCCTCCGCTCCTGTATCTACCAATGCTCGGGCCCTTTGGATATTACGATGTCTCCAATAAATATCAATATCTACATAGGGTCTATTATCTCTGTGGGCCCATCTGTGTACTGGAGCTTGACCTATTTCCTAGTCATGTTTACTGCATTCTGTGTACCAGGATAAATCAGGATAAAGACTCTCACGTTTCTTAGGTATCGATACCTCCTGTTCATATCCATTTCCATTACGAAATGGATTCCTGTCCTCTGCATTGTACTGCGGGTTTTGATCGGCCAATCTGTGTCGATCCTCTCTCCTTCTCAACTCAGGGGATTGATCCCTATCATCTCTACGTCTGCTGTTAACATAATCATCTCTCCCCCTCTCTCTTTCCCCCTCTCTCTCTCTCTCTCACGACGGGGGGACAGATCACGTACATAACGTCGATCATCACGACGATCAGAGCGCCCACGGCGGTCGTCATCACCGCTCCCGTCAGAACAACCAAGATCACACTCAGTCGTCCGAACACGCCGGGCACCCTCCTTTCGATCCAAGCCACGTTTGCGAAACATTTCCCACAAACGAGTAGTAGTCTCACCGTCAATGTCCTCCTTCCGCACACCATCGGCCATAAGACCGGAAAAGATATCACGTCTAGTAAGTTTATTATCACCAGGAGTACGAGTGTCAGGCCGGGACTGACGTTCAGGTTTAAACCACTCACCCAACTCACCGAGTTGGCGTACCGATTCCAGCACCATAGATAACGTGGTACCAGTCTGATTAATCAATAAAGTCATCATGACCTGCTTATAAGCAACAGGGGAAGAACGAATAATACGATTCCGCACAGAAGATGTCAACAAACCATCAAGCAACCTGTCAGCAGTACCCAGAAAAATTGCCGTTTTCATCACCTCCTCTTTGAGACGTTGTGCAGCGTCGCGCAAAGTATACCACTGTTTGTCATTCACAGGCCAGTCAGACTCAGTAGGATATTTTTGATTACAACCCTCAGTCGCCAATTGAAGCAAAGAAATTTGACCACCAACATTAAAGTTACGAAAATGATCCTGTACAGTAGAATCCGAACTCAAGGAACAAAACTTCAAACAATCGCCAGCATCCAACATAATGCCAGCAGCGCCCAGTTCATAAAGGCGCACCATCCATGTGAGTAAGGTCTCACCAGCTCGCTGCCGAAATCGCTGCAAAATATCACTAATTTCTTGTTGAGTAAAATCCTCCAAAGAGTCTAAAGAAATACCATTCGGAGCATTGGGAACCTGCTGCAACTTCCGTCGAAACACTGGATGCACCGAGACCGCGGGACGAGCATCACAAGGAGCTCGATCAGTACACGTAGAGGAACAATCAGTGCAAGAAGCATCGACCCCACTCGAAGGACGAGCGCAATCACGGGGTGCACCATCAGAGGCGCAAGAAGCAGACTTACAACCACGGCCGGAGCGAGAGGACTCGCGCTTGGCAGACTCCTCACCCGAGGAACAAGAATCACTCGAGTTCCAGATATTACCATCCCATTCATCAGGATTCCAATCTAGTCCGGCTTTCACCACGACCAGACGCACCTTTCGCGTCGAAACCCGACCACGCCGATTCTTGTATTTATAACGAGCAATTCGCACAGCCGCCCTCTCAGCAATAGCTTGGTACGTCTCAAGTTTGTCAGCAAGCAACTTATTTTGACACCGCAACAAAGTATGAGCATTCTGAATCTCAACAAAGTTCGCTTCCACATCCTTATGCAATTTCTGTAACTTCAACAACCTCTCATGCAGAATCCTGTACGCAGACAGAACAATCCAACCTCTGCGCCCCAAAACGGGAATCTCATCACCCTTCGATACGGGTGCCTTCTGTAAACAAGTAATCACATTAGCCGGCTCCGCCAGCTCCAAAAAAGAATTCCAATTCTTACTCAAACCAGTAGAATCAGCCCACTCACGGGCTAAGGCTTCATAAGGCGTTGAATCCCAGCCGGGAATATCAACGGGCAACTTAAAAGTAGATTTCGACTTTCTAGAAAACATCTCGGAAAAGAAAGAAGAAAAAGAAGAAAAAGAAAAGAAAGAAGAAGAAAAACTATACACACAATTATACCACAAATAATATACAAACAAAACCACGCACGCGCCGAAAGCAAACACGATACAACCACAACGCACACAGGTTTCGTAAACGGTTCGTGACGCCAAATGTTCTGCTTGGGTTTTCGGATCAGATAGAACCCGCTCATCAGAGCCTCTCTAACCCAGCCAGAACGTTACCCCCTCCCTAGGGCCTATTCACAATAAGTAACCACATGTACATACCACCTAAGGACAGGGAATTCCTACTATATATACCAAGACCTCTTATAATCGGCGGCCTCGCGATCCCATGCGGATCCAGACCTCTCTGCCCATACGACAGTATCACAAGTGACGGCCTCGCGATCCCATACGAATCCAGACCTCTCTACCCAGACGGCAGTCTCAGACACAAATGGCGGCCTCGCGATCCCATACGAATCCAGACCTCTCTACCCAGACGGCAGTCTCAGACACAAGTGGCGGCCTCGCGATCTCATACGAATCCAGACCTCTCTACCCAGACGGCAGTCTCAGACACAAGTGGCGGCCTCGCGATCCCATACGAATCCAGACCTCTCTACCCAGACGGCAGTCTCAGACACAAGTGGCGGCCTCGCGATCCCATACGAATCCAGACCTCTCTACCCAGACGGCAGTCTCAGACACAAGTGGCGGCCTCGCGATCCCATACGAATCCAGACCTCTCTACCCAGACGGCAGTCTCAGACACAAGTGGCGGCCTCGCGATCCCATACGAATCCAGACCTCTCTACCCAGACGGCAGTCTCAGACACAAGTGGCGGCCTCGCGATCCCATACGGATCCAGACCTCTCTGCCCAGACGGCAGTCTCACAAGTGGCGACAGTTTATCCTATGATTACCATAACATACAAAAAGGGAATCAGTCTCACTATTCATCAGATCACACAAGGACTGCCAGTTCGAGCACAGCTTGTTCTCCGGTTCAAGGGGCTCCTCTCTCCCTTATTCAGTTACCACTTACCTGATCAGGGTTAACATCTGTTCATATAGCCGCAGCTGACTAGAGGAATAGGCTACCCTCTCATACAAGAACACGCAGCACATGTTGGTTCACTACAAACTGGATACTTTATTACTCATTACATACGCAATCACATAACATTACAATATAACACATAACCTGCAAAGAAAAGTGAAAGGTTAAGTTGTACGCTCTAATAAGAAAGGGTCGACATCACCTTAGTAGTGTGTAGCCTGCACTCCGTGGTCATCTAGGTTCCCTTCTCGTCTGTGCCTCGGCTCGCCTGGAAGTCACCCTTCTCCGAGTCACTGGGACCTCTTCCTTATCGGCTACTCTCTCCTTTCTGGGAGAAAGTAGGTCGCACACCGCTCGTCACACCAGCGAGTTACCCCAGAGAACCATGGGAAATGTAGTGGCGACGGCGGGTACGCCTATGCCACACAAAGTCAAAAGTACAGTATGTGTATGCGTTAGCCATCCCTGGACACGTGTTTCGAGGTAGTTGCCTCTCGTCAGCAGGGAGCAGGTCAGTGTAAGGGGGTGCCGCGTGGACTGCCATGTAATTAAAAGCAGGTCAAGTACCTCTCCTGGCGCGCAGGTGCAGACTCAAGGCTCGTCAGCCCGCCAGCCGAAGCCGTTTAAATTGAGAGAAAGTAGGTCGCACACCGCTCGTCACACCAGCGAGTTACCCCAGAGAACCATGGGAAATGTAGTGGCGACGGCGGGTACGCCTATGCCACACAAAGTCAAAAGTACAGTATGTGTATGCGTTAGCCATCCTTGGACACGTGTTTCGAGGTAGTTGCCTCTCGTCAGCAGGGAGCAGGTCAGTGTAAGGGGGTGCCGCGTGGACTGCCATGTAATTAAAAGCAGGTCAAGTACCTCTCCTGGCGCGCAGGTGCAGACTCAAGGCTCGTCAGCCCGCCAGCCGAAGCCGTTTAAATTGAGAGAAAGTAGGTCGCACACCGCTCGTCACACCAGCGAGTTACCCCAGAGAACCATGGGAAATGTAGTGGCGACGGCGGGTACGCCTATGCCACACAAAGTCAAAAGTACAGTATGTGTATGCGTTAGCCATCCCTGGACACGTGTTTCGAGGTAGTTGCCTCTCGTCAGCAGGGAGCAGGTCAGTGTAAGGGGGTGCCGCGTGGACTGCCATGTAATTAAAAGCAGGTCAAGTACCTCTCCTGGCGCGCAGGTGCAGACTCAAGGCTCGTCAGCCCGCCAGCCGAAGCCGTTTAAATTGAGAGAAAGTAGGTCGCACACCGCTCGTCACACCAGCGAGTTACCCCAGAGAACCATGGGAAATGTAGTGGCGACGGCGGGTACGCCTATGCCACACAAAGTCAAAAGTACAGTATGTGTATGCGTTAGCCATCCCTGGACACGTGTTTCGAGGTAGTTGCCTCTCGTCAGCAGGGAGCAGGTCAGTATCGGCTACTCTCTCCTTTCTGGCTATTCTGCTAGGAGAGTATCTGTCTCTCGGTTTTTCTCCGCCTTCAAGATGGCGTCTGTCTCCCCTGGAATAAGTAGAAGCTTTACTGCTAACGGCTAGATGCCGCCTACGGACTAAAACAAGTGCCGTGAAACTGCCTCAGACTTTCACTAATATAGAGGTGCGTTTCCTCATGGAAAATTCCGGCCCGTAACCTGCCGCCCACCAAATTCTTGTACCTCCCCATACCAAGGACACGTTCCCAGCCGGCCGGCCTGATGTAGTGTCTTCGGCATGAAGAAAAATACAATCCTTAGATAAGGGCTGGCCTGAACCGGTTCTCTCCAAGCGAATAACACCTCATAACTAAAACATTACATTTGACCTAGAAGCATCCCAAGCTGCCGGAGCAGAAAGAAAGATGGAGTCTCTCCCGTTTGAGGCCTACCAGGCCTGAATTCAGCACGGCTCCATTAAATACCCTCACTACAGGACAGGTTATCCCTAATACTAACGAATCTATCCCCTAGGCTATGTGCGCAAGCCCTGATCTATGGGGAAGAGCACAGGATCATGTCGAAGTGCCTAGTAAATAGGCTCCATTCACTACTCTAACCCTTAGACTTGGATGGTAAGAGACTGAAGTCACATTCAATCACCCTTCAACACAAGAAGGCCGGGAAAATCGAGCAGTACAGGGGTAGATCCCTCGCCCATCTGATTCTTAAATTGTGGAACGATCCTCCCCTTGAACTGAGAGTATTGCAAAATGAACTGGCCTTCAGAAAGAAGCTGAAGACTTGGCTGTTTCCCCTCTCTCATTAAGTGGACTACACTCCCACCACAGCACTTGGTCAGAGCGGGAAGCCTTCGGGTAACCAGGCGCTCTATAAATCCCAAAATCAAAACATGAAATCAAACATTCCAACCCCTCATGTAACTAGGACACGTTCCCTGGTTACCATGGCACTGCAGAACAGCAAACTACAGATGCCACACACATCCCCTCTTTACCCCCCAAAAATCCAGTGTATACAAAAGAAAGAAAGATAGAATCAAGAGTGAAGAGAGAATAGAAAAGGAGAGAAGAGAAAAACAAACAAAAACAACAAAACCCAAAATACTTTGCACTTACAATCTATTGTACAAAGTCCTTCGCACTAACCATTTACTGTACAAAGTCCTTCAAAAAGGATGGTTTCTTGCTAACCCTAGAGGACAATCTAGGAATGACAAACGGACCATGGTTGTCGTTACCTTTTACAGAGGGATCAGAGAGACACATAGGCCCATTTTATGGAACAACTCTTCCCAGGTTCCAAATGCGGTGATCTTGAGTTTTAATTGTTTTCTTAAACACTTTGATTACTCGAATGGGTTTGGAAAACTTCGAACTGAATCCAGGCTGTTTTATGACCACCATGTCGCCAACAGCAACCACAGTATCCTCAGTGGCCTTTCTAGAATTAAAATAAGATTTCCTTGCTACGATTTTTCCAACCTCTTTTTCACGTCACTCAGTGCGTACTTTCTTAGTTGCAGACCCTTCCAAGTCTCTTACCCATAATGGCTCCACTAGAGTACAAGGAGATCTGCCTCTAAACAAAACCAAAGGAGATTTCCCATTTATACTGTGAGAAGTCAACCTATAAATCTCCACCTTCGTGACTTTCTTCTTCTAATTGAGACCAAGGCAATGACCTCTTTCAAAACTCTGTTAAACCTTCCACCATGCCATTGGTTTCAGGATGATAGAGGGAACACTTCTTGTGCTTGATACCATGATTCTTTAAGAAAGTTTCCATTCTTTTTTTTTTTTTTATTTACTTGAGTTTTATATAGCGCTGGCTAGACCCGGAGGAATCAGAGCGCTTTACAGGAGGAGAGTTAAATAGGTTACAAATTACACATTGTTACAGAAAGTACAACAGTTACAAGTTACATTCTTAGGTTAATGGCGAGTAGAGGGGTAAGGGGGTAATGAAAAGGGTGAGGGGAGGGAGAATTAAGAGGAGCATAGGCATAAGGATAGACAAAGCAGGCAGGTGGAGAGGAATTCAGGGGTGAGAGGAAAGGAAAAGGGGAGGTAGACAAAGAATGAAGGAGGGAAGCCGAGGTGGAGGGGGTAGGGGACACAGCATGGAGACGGGGAAGTAACTGAGTGACGTTCGGCTGGGTGGGACAGGGATCATTCTCAGTCCTCAGTTTTGTGTGATTCCCATTTCTGCGGTGCGGGGTCGCTGAGACTCCTGGGCATAAGATGCTGGATCCTTCCCCAACAAGGAGAGAGGAGTCCTTTGGTCACAGGTACTGTACTCTCTGATGAATGAAGGAGGGAAGAGGTGGGGGAGGGGGTAGGAAACCAAGCAGGAACACAGTGTCAGACGTCCGGAAGGGTAGGAGACGGCTCCGAGTGGTAAGTGGATCAGTCCCAGACCTCCACTATGTGTGACACTGTGGACTCTCTCAGCGGGGTCGCCGAGACTCCAGGGCATAAGATGCTGGATCCTTCCCCAACAAGGGGAGAGGAGTCCTTTGGTCACAGGTACTCTCTGATGAATGAAGGAGGGAAGAGGTGGGGGAGAGGGTAGGAAACCCAGCAGGAACACAGTGTCCGACATCCGGAAGGGTAGGAGACGGCTCCGAGTGGTAAGTAGATCAGTCCCAGACCTCCACTATGTGTGACACCCTTGTCACTGTGGACTCTCTCAGAGGGGTCTCTGAGACTCCAGGGCAACGATGCTGGATCCATCCCCAACAAGGGGAGTAGGAGTGCTTTGGACAAGGGCATAGTTATGGGGGCCATTTAAGGCCACAGGGGTGTAGGAGAAAAACAAACAAGGTTGTGTAGGGCTGTACAGGGGAGTCATCCGCAGGATCACGTAGGGAGAGGGCGGGGGAGGGAAAGGAGACACAGCGGAGAGACGAGGAAAAACAATGTCCAATGTCTGGCAGGGTAGGTGACAGCTAAAGGGGTGAAACCAAAGTCAATCTCCTCTGTAGCTGCCAATACAGCTCCACCAGGCACCAGCCATGTTGCTCGGGCATCCCGGTCAGTATAACATATAAGGTTTCTGTCAGAGGGCATTGTCAAAAATTCCATCAGCCATACCAGGCTCAGGTGGTATTGGGGAACGCCGCCCGCCTCAACCTCCAGCTATCCGGTACTCCTCTCTCACTAGCTGGATGAAGCTCACTCAGCGGGAGGAGCATGCAGACTCTGTCCCCCATTTCAGCGGTATGGCATAAACTCTGCAGGCCAGTCTACCAAGAAACTGGCAGTGTAGATGAAAGGGACTCCCAGCCTAGAGCAACAGAGAGTGAAAACACCCGGTATCAATACCACAGCACCACCAGATGGCCACAGCCCAGATTGAAAGCGCCAAGAACAGACAGGCATCCCTCTCATAAAGATGGCCGTGGATGAGAAATCAGTCATTCGGTGAAGACCCTGATGTAAGCGCCAAAACCTCGCTCCGGGCGCCATTTTAGGGTCAGGCAATGCCCTTGCCTGACCCACCTTCAAGTAACTCTGCCAAATTGTCCTCCCAGGGAGAGACCCCACTTGTGACTAACCCCAGGATCACCTCAGCTGGACAGTAAAGTGGGCCCCAGAGCTTCGCTCACCACCCGGTCGCGCTGACTGCGTCGGGGAGATCACACGTTGCGGCTTCAATCTCTGTGCGTCTTCGTCCCTGGCATCATAGGGGGAATTCATCATGAGCATGGGAGACTATACCCCGGCTATCTAACAGCCTCTGTGGAGATAGGGAAACTGCTTCCTTAGTCGCTGCATACAAAGCAGTCTCCACGGGTCAGTGCTGGTTGTAGGAATCCCACTGGATTAGACGTCCGCAGCGCCATCTTGTTCCCCCTGCAGTCCAGGCGGCAGATACTTTGGCTGTGCTCGATCGGAGGACGTGATCGGAGGAAAGCGAAAACAGGTCTCCAGGTGAGCCGGCCGCTTTTTCGGTTGCGGAAACTTGGTTAAGGGTGGGAAAACAGTGCGGTAGAACGCCGTAAAGGTGGCTGGAAAGAAAATTTGCAATGGAGCAGTAGCTCCGCGCGGCCATGATGGGAGCTGGCTCCTCCTCCCTACCTTCATTCCATCTCTTGTGAAACCAATTGAACACCATTGTCAGTTAAGATGGTGTTTGGGTAACCTTCCCTAGCCATGAGGTTCTCTAAAACTCAATCACGTTTTTAGTTTCAATCCCACTCGTGAAGCAAACTTCAGGCCATCTCAAAAACATGTCTATGACAAATAGCTGTTGCCCTTCAGAATGAATGAGGCCAAGAATATCCAAGGGTATTTCCTTCCACGGTCCACAAGGTAATTCTCCTACCACCATGGGTTGTACTCTCACAACTTTCGACTTCCCGCACAATGCACATGCCAAACAATCTCTAACCAGACTTTCTACTTGCATGTCCATCCCAGGACACCAATAAGAGGAGCGAAGCCTCTCCTTTGTTTTGAACATCTCTAAATGAGAAATATGCACCAAATCAATCAAGCTACTGCGGAGCTTAAGAGGGGGTACCAATCTTGTCCCACAAACAAAAAGATCACTACACACCCCCAACTCATCTTTCACACCCCAAAATTTCCCAGCTTCCTCAGAGGCCTGCTTTTTGGAATGTCACCCTTTATTGACCAGAAGCAAAACTTCAGAAAGCACCGGATCAATTAATCAATCAGGGGTTTATATAGTGCGCTACTCACCCGTGAGGGTCTCAATGCGCGTGGGGGGAGAGGGGAAGCTCTGGATCAGTCGAAGAGCCAGGTCTCGAGGTCCTTCCTGAAGGTGTGCAGGGTTGGATAGCATCTGATGTTCACGGGGAGCTTGTTACAGGACTTGGCTGCGATGTAGGAGAAGGCTCTACTGCCTGTTCTACTTCTGCGGATGCGGGGGACTTCTGCCAGGGCGAGGTCGGCAGAGCGGAGGTTCCTCTTGGGTACGTGTAAGGATAGTCTCTCGTTGAGGTATTTGGGTCCGATGTTGTTGAGGGATTTGTAGGCATGGTTGAGGAGTTTGAAGGTGACTCTTCTTGACAGGGAGCCAATGGAGGTCTCGTAGGTGTTGGGTCATGTGTTCGCGGTGTGGAGTCCCGAGGACGCTTCTGGCGGTTCGCTCTTTGGATGGTCTGGAGCCTGTGTAGGAGAGATCTGTTGATTCCAGCGTATAGGGCGTTGCCATAGTCCAGTCTGCTGGCTATGAGCGCGTGGTTGACGGTCTTTCTGCAGTCGGGGGATCCATTTGAAGGTCTTGTGGAGGATGCGCAGGCAGTTGAAGCTGGTAGAAGCGACGGCGTTGACCTGGCGGTTCATGGAGAGGGAAGAGTCGAGGATGATGCGGAGGTTGTGTGCGTGCTCTGTAGGAGTGGGAGGGTTTCCGAGGGCGGGGGGCCACCAGGACTTGTCCCAGGCGGAGTTGCAGGGTCCAAGGATGAGAACCTCTGTTTTCTCTGAGTTGAGCTTAAGGCAGCCGTCGTTCATCCAGGTTGCCACGTTCTTCATTCCCTCCTGGAAGCAGAGTCTGGTGTCTTCGGGATTCTTCGTGAGTGAGAGGATGAGCTGGGTGTCGTCTGTGTAGGATACGATGCTGAGCCCATGCTGTCTGATGATGGCGGCGAGGGGGGCCATGTAGATGTTGAAGAGCGTGGGGCTTAGTGATGAGCCTTGGGGCACTCCGCAGTTGATGTTGGTGGGTTTGGAGAGGAGGGGAGGGAGTCTGATCCTCTAGGTTCTGAAGTTTGAAGTTTATTGGTTTATATAGCGCTGAATCACCCCAAGGGGGTATCTCTGTGCTGGGACGGTAGTCTAAACAGCCAGAACAGAGAGCTAGAAAAGGTGGGTTTTAAGAAGTTTCCTGAACTGAGAAAAGTTCGAACAGTTGCGAAGCTGAAGAGGCAGCTCATTCCAAAAAGCGGGGGGAAGATTAGTGAAAGCTTTGCCACCACTGCGCGCTTTTTTAATTCTGGGGGTGCATAGTAGGAGTTTAGAACCAGATCTGAGAGAACGTGAGGGGGTGTCCTCGATTAGCTTATTAGAAAGATAGGAAGGACCTAAGTCATTTAGGGCCTTGAAGACAGTGCAGCCAATCTTGAATTTCACCCGCTTTCTCACGGGGAGCCAGTGGTTTTTTGAGAAGAGGAATAGAAGAAGTTCTAGGTGGGGCGCCTGCTACAAGGCGAGCGGCCGTGTTCTGCACTACTTGTAACTTGTTACGGGAGGCTTCATTGGCCGATAGAAGCAAAGCGTTACAATAGTCCAGTCTACTTAGTATCAGGGCGTGCATCAGCGTTTTAGTGGATGGGGGTAGCAGGGGAAAGATCCTTCTAAGAACACCTAGAATATAGTAGCAGGTGCCAGCAGTGGTGATGGCATGAGCATCTAGAGTGAGGTTCTGATCGATTCTGATACCTAGGTTCTTGACCACTTCCTTAGGCGACGGGGCATTACTCAGCTCCTCAGGCCACCAGCTGGGCGACCAGCATATGGCAGCTCCTCCAAACTGCCAGAGAGAAAGGATCGGAGCCGGTCAAGGGCGGCTCCTTGTATCCCAGCGTCGTGAAGTCTGGCTGCGAGGGTGCAATGGGAGACGGTGTCGAAGGCTGCAGAGAGGTCTAGAAGGATGAGGGCCGCGGTGTGTCCTTGGTTGAGTAGCAGGCGCATGTCATCTGTGACGGCGAGGAGAGCGGTCTCGGTGCAGTGGTTGCTGCGGAATCCGGACTGGGAGGCGTCTAGGATGGAGTTCTATTCGATGAAGGTGGTCAGCTGAGTGTTCACAAGTCTCTCTGACTTTGGCTGCGGAAGGGAGGAGAGAGATGGGCCAGTAGTTTTTAAGGTCCGTTGGGTCGGCCGTGGGCTTCTTGAGGAGGGGTTTAACTGCCGCCCACTTCCAGTTGTCTGGGAAGATGCCGGACGTGAAGGAGGCGTTGATGGTCCGTCTAAGTTCTGGTGCAATGGCTACAAGTCACAGTGTCCATATCCTGCATCTCTGTTTTATCTCTTATCCCAGTCCTCTTTCACTGGGTTTACTTCAGCCAGATATAATGAAAATGGTTCCCTTACAAAATCTTGGGAGGTTAAGCGAGGGGTGAGACAGGGATGTATTTTTGTCCCTCTCTTATTTACCTAATACATTAACAATCTGTGGGCTGCCCTGTCAACTGCTGTCAAAGACATCCCTAGAGCAGGCTCTAAACCCATCCCTGCTCTCTTATATGCAGATAATGCAGTTTTACTTACTAGGACACCAATGGGGCTGCAACGACTTGTAAATACTTTTATTGATTTTATGGTTTCACTTGACCTCTCTATTAACTTTTCTGAGTCCCATATAATGTCAACTGATAACACAAAGAGTACGCTTATTTGTAAAGGTGGAGAACTGACAAATGTTGCTACATTTCCTTATTTGGGTATTCGGTTTGATGAAAAGGGATCATGGGTGGCTCAGCGAATACTCAAGAAAAACACCCTGTCTAGAGCAGCAGGAGCGACTATGGACTTTGTCAGGAGACTGGGGAGTAAACCATTACGACCACTATTGAAGGTCTATAACGAGAAACGAGGTCTATAACGAGGCCGGCGATCTGCAAGGGGCAAAAAATAAATATCTGCAGAAAACATTAGCTGTACCCCCAGCACCTCTTCTTATATGGTGCACGAGGAACTAGGGCAGGGTTACATTTCTGACCGTATAGCAGTGGACCCTTAATATGGTTGTTAAAAACATGGTGTAGCCCCACTCCTTCTTTGGACCAATTCATTTTAGAAGATTGTATGAGGCGAGATAGAGCTGGTGATGTCCCCGGCTAGGTTACATCTCTCAGCAGCTAGCGAAAATAGGGCACCCTGAGCTCTTTACACATCCCAGACAAATGCACCCTGGAGAGCTGATAGATATCAAAAGACAATTTCTAAACAGGAGGATGGTGGAAAGGGAAAATAGCGAACTTAATAAACCCACGATAAGACAACATATAATATTAAGTCATAGGACCCTAGAACAACCCTTTTTGTCTTATATTAAAAGTTTTCACTATCGTTTTCAGATTTAGGTTTAATGACATCCACTGCGGTCTCGCGGTCCCCGAGGGTTTGTCTAAGCCAGGGGCCCCAGAGCCCTGCTCTTGTGATGACTTCTCGGACCAAGATCTTTTACATTTTATGTTTCATTGTGGTTTTTAGAACGATCCCTGGATACAATATATCCTACAACTTTAAAAAAAAAATCCTTTTGCACAAGTGAGACCAGCTCTGATGCATCTGCAAACGTTGCCCTCAGCTTTGATATGTTGTGGGGTTACGAGTTTTTTAGCAGGAGCCTTACGACGAAGGAAACTTTTGATCATGCACTGAACCGGGATTAGAAATGTCATGTTCTAGCGGGCATTGTTTTTAATTACGTGTTCGTACTGTAGAAAATGTACTTTATCTAGGTCTATGACGGTGCAGTAGTCCTAGCTCGATAATTGAAACATATATTAGGGCTTAGAAACCTATACATGGCAATTGCCATGTATAGGTCCAATATGAAATATTGGACCTGCCCTTTTAATATGCATTGCATAGTTTTTATCCTTGGTGTGTGTAAATGTGCTTTTATAGTCAAAAATGGCCAAATAAAGTTTTATTTGACTTGACACTGGGTTTACTTCTAACCAACACATTACTTTGTGTATGTTTTGTGGTGGGTTCAGAGAGGTGTGGAGGCATGCATCGCTCCCACTAGATCCGGCTTACAATGTTGGCACTTTCTTGCACTAATGAAGGTTTGTGATCTTCATGGTCTCTAGATTTAGAACCTTTTCTTACCTTCAATAACTCCACATCCTGCTGCTGACACTTCAGTTCAATCTCGGTAATCCAGCTTCTGAGGACAAATTGCTGTTCTTCTAATTTTGTTACTGTCTCCTTGGTGCTCTGCAGACTTTTCTTCTCTTCTTCCTCCAGGTTGCTGAGGTGACGACATTGTTCCTGCTCCAAAAACTGCTGGAGCTTCTCAAACTCATTAGTGATTTGCTCTCTCTGGCTCTTGAATTTGGCCTAAAACATAAAAAGAAATCATATGTTTACGATGCTCCCACCTCAGAAAGATGCACTAGGCTTATCAAGGACTCTGGGGCTGACATAGGTTTTCTTGTCATTCACTGGGTGATTGAGGCCCATCATATATGTTATAGGAGAGACAGGGGTGTCCGGTAGGACAGCAGAAGGCATAGAATTAGTTTGTTTCCTGACATGGACATTCCCTGTACTACTATTTGATGTCTTTGTGGAGCAAAGACAGAGCTGTGTTGTCTGAGAGAGAATGGAAGGACTGTATGTCAAGCTTCAATCGCAAGCTTTATGGGTAAGTTGTAATTGTGCCACAGCACTGACCCTTTGTCTTGAGTTGCACGGTGGCAACACAGGGATCAGATGCTGATCTTAGGGTGCGGTACGTTGTCTATTTGGGGAAGAGGTTGAGATCATGGGAGATGCTGCAGCTTTGTAGCCAATAAAGGACCTTTAGCTTCAGCATCTGTTGATTGGAATACGGAAGACAGATGTGGTGCTAGGGCTGGAGACAGCAGATGTCTATGCAGAGAAGGGTACTCCTTGTGTAACCTACAATGGCATGTTGTGGGAGACCCAAGAGCAATGGAGGAGAGACTTAACGGGACACTGCTTGGAAGTGGAGGAGGTGGGATTCGATTGAAATCCCACGATTTGGCATCGAGCTAGAGCTGGGTCTGAAAGTCTGGAGAGAGATTTCCCACCCACAGAATGTATGAAGCAAAGGCAGTCTGGTCCATCCAACAAGAGTACGAATAATGGAAAAGGAAAGAGTCCTTTTAGGGAGAGGGACATTTGGCGTTCATCAACATACATGATGCTCAGCAGTACTGCTCTTGATACACACTTTACAGTACATGTTACATGCAATACAAACTGACTCGCGAATGCAATCGGTTTCCTAAAAACCTCACAGCCTATGTATTTGCACAAAGCCACGCCTGGAAAAACCCCAGATCAAATAGTAAACAAAATATATCTAACCACTTGGGCTACAAAATGAACCCCCTAAACATCCATCCACAAATCTATGTGACAGACAAACCTGAGCACTTGCTACTTGAGGCAGGAATTAACAAATCTAATAGGTCCTGCACCGTAAAAGAGGGTGTGTACTATATGTTCATGCTCAGCTTACAATAAAGGCCTTCAGGTCCCATATCAAGGAGCTTAAATCACAGCAGGGAGGAGTCTCTTTATCATTTAGGTTAAGCACCTCACTCCTTCCTCGGCACCATCTAGAATCTTGCTCCTGCATGGAGCAGCGCAGGCAGTGCCGTGCTGACTCTATCCTCCACCACTCCCTCCTGCATTCAAAAAGTCAGTAGAAGACACAAGAGAACTGTTGTGTTTTACGCAGCTACTGCTTGCCGCAGTCCTTTGCCTGTACTGCTGGAATACAAAGTCTTCATGCGTAAAACTCCAAAACCTCTGTCAGTCTAACTTTCACGCAGTCAGGGTGGGCCACAATACGTCTGGTGAGGCTGGGCAGTGATCATGGGTCACTCAAGGTCTTATAGTTTGGTAAACTTAATGTGTTCGAGGCCCGGATGGATCAACTATAATATCCACCCAAAGAACAGCAGGTCAAGGTGCTGTGCCACAGACGTGGTGAAACTATGAGGTTATCACGTGCAACGTCTCCGTTAGTTCATCGACCTGTGTGAAAAATTATGTGGACATCATCTGTACGTGCACTGTGAGTAAGATGCAATCAATTATAGAGCAGTCCAGAGTATGTAAGTATCGGAAGAACATAGCAAACACAAGGAGATGATGGACGGAGCACTGAATCTTTTCAGACACTCAACTCCAGTTTCAGATCTGGGTTGAATCCATCATCATTCTTTAGCTCACTTCGCCACCCCAGTTCAGACCAAACCATATGCAAATCAGTCATGACCCTGTTCCTCCTGCACGCCTTTTTTTTTTAAAGCCCCCCCCAGGTGGGCCATATTCGGGGAGCACGAAGCAGGGGGGCTCTTGGGGCCCCTCTCGGACCACTACCTCCCCTGGGCTGTAAACAGCGGGGGACCCGCTTGGGACCCTGCAGCCTAGCCTTTAAATTAAAAAAATATTTAAAAAAGAAAGGCTGGGGGGGGGGGGAAGGGGTCCCTGGGGCCGAAATAATATAAAAAATAAACAAAAGGGGCTGGCTGTTATGTGAACAAGTTGACTTTGTCTTTGTTAAGGACAACTTGTTCTTGTCCCTTGCTTCCGTTTTGGAGTACAAATGTATTTTTGTGCTCACGCTCAGGAGCACAAATCTATTCTTTTGAAGTATGTCTCCGGTTCCGTGTCCATGGCCTGGGTGTTCTGATCAAACAGTTTCTGTTGGAGCAGTGACACCGGGGACATCGGAAGAGCGGTCGTGGGCTCATTACTCTCAAGCTTACTACTCACTTGTGGCTGGAGATTATATTTATTCTACCGCAACACAAGCCCTTGTGGATGAGGCCCAAAATGGTCCAGGGAAAGGGTGCCACATGGCCCCTCTTCCTAAAAAATTGAACTAGAAAAGAAAAAAAAAGCCCCGCCTCCTTTCTCCACCACTCGGCAAACGCTACTCCTGGTGCGCTCATGGTTGGGGGTGAAGTCCCCTTGGCTGCTGAGGGTCCTTAGGGGCCAACCAGTCCTCCAGTTACCTCCAGTAAGCCCAACACAGTGGGATTGCTGAGAGGTGGTTGAAGGCCACGCCCCCTTTATCCATAACTCCGCAAACGTACCTCTCGGAGGAGGAACAATCTGTTTCTTAAACAAATTTGATCTTCACATGTGAGCTCTGAAGAGACCTGCCCAGAGCCCTTAAGTTCATTATCCAGGCTTTTGAAAGGGGACCGCCCTTCCTTTATGAATTTCAACACTTTGTGCAACACCACAGGAAGTTGCAATACTCCATTCTTCCTCGGTGATATATTGCTTTTATTCAGGAATTGCATCAATCACAGCCACCGCAGTCAAACAAATCCGGATCAGGGAAAGGTAAGCGAGAAAGGTAATCTACCCTAAAGCTTTTCCATCTTCAATATATTTAACGTACAGATCATATTCCTGTACCAAACATACCAAACTTGCAGAAGCCTTGCCCAAGCCATTTCCATTCAAAAAATACACCAAAGGCTTATGATTCATAAACACATCAATTGTCCTACCCCAAATGTACATCTGCTCCGCCCACACACAAGCAGAGGCTTCACGTTTGATAGTATTGCAGTTGACTTCTGCATCTTTGAGTGTTCTATACACAAAGGCAACTATCATTTCTCTGCCATTCACAGTTTGCTTAAACACTGCACCTATTCCCTTCAAACTCACATCAACTGTAATAAAGGATCTTCCCGTGGGTACATATGGATGAGGTGTGGGTGCATTCACCACCATTGCTTAATGTTTTCTAAAGCTTGGTTAGCTTGACCTGATCTAATTTTGCACCTTTCTGCAGAAGTGACTGCAATGGTTGCACAGTTAAAGCATACCCTTCGACAAAGCCAGCAGAGTATTCACATTATCCCAGAAATGAGTGTAAAGAATCTTTACCACCAGGTGGTGTGCTTTCTGTATAGCTTCTAGATTGCAAAACCTTGGTTTAATACCTTCTTTTGAAATGGTATGTTCCAAATAATCAACCTGTTGAACCAGTAATTTAAATTTTTCAGGTTTGACTGTCATCCTTCATTCCACCAAGCTACCCAACACCTTTTCAAGCATTACCATGTGCTCCTCCAGAGTTTCTGTGAAAACAAGAATGTCATCTTGGAAAGATCGCACCCCTTCCAGATCACCAAACGAAACATCCATCATACGCTGGAATATGCTGGCCGCTAATACTAAGCAAAACGGTAAACGCAAATACTTATAAGCACCGGTGTCACAAACATAGTCAGTTCTTGTGACTTCGTGCTCAAGGGAATATGATGGTATGCGGAATGCAGGTCTATAGTGGAAAAATACTGAGCATCACCAACATTAGCTAAGATCTCCTCAATACTTGGCAGAACGTGACATTCCACCAAGTAGTTCCGATTTAAAGATCTCAGATCCTCATGCATAATTCTCCTGTCCACTTACATGTCAAGACTACTGGGGATACCCATTCTGAGGAGTCAGTAGGTTTGATCACTCCTTCAGCGTATATTTTATATAAAAGAATTTCTAAATCCGTTTTTACACTTAACCGTACTGGTCTAATCTTATGTATATTTGGCACAGCTTTCTCTTTCACCCTAATCTTGTGCTCAAAGCCTTAGATTATACTCATTTCATACGCAAATACATCAGGATACTTAGACATCTCTTTGCACAACATCTTCATCAGGACTCACCACCAAAATGGGAATGTCTCCCAATACAAGGGCATTCTCATGACCTGAAAGGATACTTAACCATGCTAAATCTTTCCATCCCACAATGTAACAACCTCTCACAGACACATACATCTTTGCCCAAATTGTTGTGCCCAAACATCCAAAGTTGCTTCAAAATACCCCAGCATATTAATGTCCTAATCTCCAAACTCTTTGGGGTTAACATCAGTAGATTAAAGCCATGACTTACACCAAAACTGTAGTTTCAGACATAATGGTAACGGTTGCCCCAGACTCTGCCATAAATAACAGTGAACTTCCATCAACAGGTGCTTTACATAATGGTGCCTTAATGTTCTTACTTCTGCTAGAATCTTTCACAGTATCAAATGTCAAAAGAACATTGTCAAATTTTCCTACACACACCTGCGAATACGCACCCACACATTCTTCTCGCAAGGTCACATTACCATTTTCACTTTGGTAGGTACATTTAAAGTGGCTCTACACACTGATTGGAAATGTCCAATCTTCCTCCAATTATTGCATTTCTTATCAACAGCAGGACACAAAATACTGTTACCAATATGACTCCTAGAACCGCACCTATAACTAGTGATTTTGGATTTCCTATGTCTCCCAGTCTTAAGATTCCTTGCACAAACAGAATGTTCTGTAGAAATGCAACTGACGGGAGATAAACCACCTCGATTAGGCAAAGCTTACGATCAAACAATATACCTTTCTATGCTTCTGCTATGTCAATAACTTCTAACAGAGTAGGATTGCTTCATGTCAACAGACATTCCTGTGTTTTCTTATAATAACAGTTAAACACAAACTGTTCTCTTACAGAGATATCTTTGATGGTTTCAAATTCACAGGTAGAGGCTAAGACTTGTAAAGCAACAAAGCCTCCTCCCCCGATTCTTCACTTGACTGTTTCCATTTAAAGGAATGATGCCTCTCCAACAAACATTATATACCTTTCTTAGATCAGAATAAAATATTCTACACTACCTTACTACAAGTACATTGGACTCCTCCGAATATTGTTTCTTCATTCTCTCCTTTGCCTCAATGTAAACATTACAAATACAATTTTCCTCCTTGGGAGCAGCTACTATCAGAAAATGATCAAGGCATTTTGGCCCACAATGCCCAAATGATTAAACAACAAGGCTAATTTCCTTGGAGGCTCATAACCACTTGCATCAATTGCCGTTAAGTAAAAGTTTTAAAAATGCGTAGCCACTCCTTTCATTTAATTTCTGGCTTGCCAGCCCTCTGAAGAAAAGTGCTGCTTTTTTCACCAAATTTGGTAAGGATAACAAGAAAGAAGTAGATGGGGCATGGGCTAACTGGTAAGATAGGATTTTCAGTCCAGTTCTACACTTCTAGTCACGTGGTTGGAAGCACCTATATGACTGAACAAGGCAGGCCGTTTCAAACACATTAACAGTGATACAACGGCACTGTTGATATAGAGTGATCAATTGTTTAAATCCGATTACTGAAAAAATCCAGTCCATGTAAGTAACTTTTCAAAATTGTATACATGATAAGTAATATGAGCGGATGGCTGAGGATTCTGCAATTCCAAATAATAGTACACAATATAATTAGAAATATTTTTCACTGAAATAACAGGTGAGGTGGAGATATGCCGCGATTGCTTACGTTCTGTAAAGAAAAAAGGTAACTACGGCATCTGGGTTTTATGATTGCTCGTCTGCCCTACCTAGCACCCATGGGTGGATTTACAGCACCGGAGGATGGACCCATCCTTTGAAATCCCAGCTCTGCTGGACATCAAAGACAAACTTTGGATGTCATGGTGGTTAAGAACAGTAATGAAGGGAAGTTGCAGTGGAAGCTGGAGCCATGCAGACAGCCCCTGTGACCACGGTCAAATTACACACACAGGAAAATACACCAAATACTAGGGGGAGCTAGACACTGCACGAGACACCACGTTAGTTACTGGTAGCTCGCCCTGGAAGTAGCTCTCTGTGCAGCCCAGGACAGTTAGTAATTCAAAGGGTCTGGCCACTTTAAGGACGGTAATTATTTATAGGGGCGTTTAACTTTATTTACATTCTTAACTCCACATCTAGTTTTTTTGCAGATATATGTAGACATGGAGTTAAGGATAGTAAATCTATACTTACTTACACCTACGTAATTTCATGCTATTGTATTAATCAATATTCTCGATATATGTTGGAATGACAGGTGGTCACTGCTAGTAATCTTGCAAGGTGCGGCCACTATGATGATTGTCTTTGATGTGGTTGATGGAGCAGGTAAAACAAAATGTTGTATACCTCCTCTATTTTGCATGAGACTAATTATGTAATCATTCTAAGAATTAACTTGTACTAATTGGTTTGAAGTGAAAAGAGACTAATCAACATTTACACTTTGATAAACACAAGATACACGAGGGACTAAATGCTAAATTGCATGGCAAAATCATTAAAATAACTAACGATGGTATGCAAGCTAACTCTAGAATGTGGTGAAATAGAGAATTGCACGATTCATGTGGCTTTTGTGATATTTGTGCTTAAAGTGCTGCCGAATGGTGAGTATTATTGCTTTAAATGTTGCTACCTGCTAGGAAATTACTAATATATGGGGAATAGAGTGGGTTTAAACATTAGAATCTTTATTTCTATATTCTAATTACCTTTATGTCTGTTTTTGCTTAAGTTGGCATTCGGGCCTGCTAGGCCGCAGTAATTAAGATGGAGCTCCGGTATGGCCACCGTCATGTGAGCGCGATGACTACTGCACAGAATCGGACGGCTATGGAGATCTTCAAGTGACCCCAACTCCTGTAAGCAGTATGTCCCTTGTCAAGGATAGGAGCATGGAGGGCTGCCAAGTGATGAACAGTATGAACTCTTCAATGAACAAAGCATTATTATAACTCCGGAACGTTTGCCTGTGAACCATGGACGAAAGAATACAATTACGCTTGGCCATGCCAGGTCTCATGGGAAACAAGTCGAACATGAGAAATTCTCGAGAACTTACAAATTGGATTGGATTAGCCAATCGGAACACTTTCTATCCCTAAATTTGTTACATATTGATCTGAAGTAATAGGGTAAAAGGGTATAAGGGTATAAAAGACCTCATTTGCCCAGAGGGGGTGTGGAATTGGGAGGATTGTCTATGGCGTTGAGTCTGCGTTGAACGGATGAAGATTTCCTTGGTTTGCCTTGGGTTTCTTTAAGTTGGGGAAGCTATCCCATCTGATGATTGATTATTGCTGCGTTCGCACAATTTACCTTGGAGATTGTAGTGGGGACTTTGAATATTGCATCCATGCGATTCGAGGGTCACCAATTTTGAGATTGGATAACTATAAATGTAAATGAGATATATATATATATATATATATATATATATATATATATATATATATATATATATATTCACTTAAAAACCATAGGTTTCACACATGTTATAGTTAGCTGGACATTTCACTCGTAAAAAACCATTGAAATTCCCCCGTTATAGTTAGTTCAGATAACTATAACTCGCGCGCCCGCAATCCACTGCTCATGACGTCACATATTACATCACTAATGACATGGTCAGTGGCATCACTCATGACATCACTGATGACATCATCCTTGTGATAGAGTGGCGGTCGCGCGAGTTATAGTTATCTGAACTAACTATAACGGGGGAATTTCAATGGTTTTTTACGAGTGAAATGTCCAGCTAACTATAACATGTGTGAAACCTATGGTTTTTTAAGTGAATTTGCAAGGTTTTTTAAATGCTAATTCCTAACTATAACGTGTGTGAAACCTATGGTTTTTTAAGTGAATTTGTAAGGTTTTTTAAATGCCAAGTTATGTATGTTTTATTATATCTTTTTTTTTTTTAAGGTTTTTCACCGTGCGCGCACCATGCGCGCACCCCGCGAAGTTTTGAAAAAAAAATAAAATGTTTTTTTCACCCTTCGGGGTCCTTCAGGGATCCCCTGACAAAGACTAGTGGGTCAGGAACTCTCTACCCTGCCCCCTTTTCACGTTCTCCACCTTTCTTTTTCACTGTCACACACAAAACACACAAAATGGCGGCCGACACTTCCTGATTTTGACCGATTCGAACGTTGACTGACATGTAACCACCAATCAGAATTATGCTCGAGCACGTTAAGGTGCGCGAGCACGGTGCGCGCACGGTGCACGCCTATAGATATTTATGTACTTTTAATTGCAATTTTCTCAGGAACTACTGAACAGATTGACTCCATATATGCAAGAGGCACATCCCTGACCTGAGGACTACCTCTTTGCCAAATTTCAAGTAATTCTGTTCAGCCGTTCGGGCTGTACCTTCGACTAAAGGTCCTATGGGAAAATGCATGGGGAAAACGCGTTTTGGGACCCCCCTTTTTTCTCAGCCCCCGCTTGACAAATCACCCCGAGACTTTCAGGGTAGGAGCTGAGTGGAGCGCCCCATTAGTTTTGAAAATTTCACGAGGATTTGTCAACCGGCGCCAAAGTTATTCAAAATAGAATTTTCTGATTTCCTATGGAAACTCGGTCCTAACTATAACTATCTACTGGCGACCACCAGTAGATAATATCTATCTATATATATGCTTAGGTTTTAAGGTTTATTGTTCCCGGGAATAAATGGTCAAAATTTAAATACTGTAGAGCCTGAAAGCTAATGTAGAGAAAAATTAATACAGGATAAATGAGACCTGAATTAATAAGAAATGAGTTTGTGATTCTTTAATGGAGTACTGAAAATTAATTAAATGTTTCCTAGGCTTTAACTGTGTTTTAACAGGTTCTAAATCACCATCAACCAGTCCAACTAATTGGTCCGTCGACCAAGTGGTGGAGTGTCTTGATGTTAAGCTCAGGATTTGATAGGCGCAGATGTATATAAGGTAAAGAAATGTAATCCTGATAGATAATAAGGTACCCACCACATTGTCCAGTGCTTTTTCTCCTGTGTGCGGATTCAAGTGAGGCGAGTGCATGTTGGTGTTATGGACCCCACCAATGAATAAGTGTATGAATTAGTGTCTGTGACGACGAGTCTGTGACACAGGGAGAATATGTAAATTTGCCTTTCCCACTGGATCATGGTCACTACTGTAACAATGGCCAAAGCCATTTGCAGCTTGGGAATATTTTCACTGATCAGAAGTAGCTCTTGTTATAGCAAAGGATGGAGACTTCTGCCTTAACAGGTAGTAATGCACTTTAATAATATCCTTGTTACCATCACCCCTTGGACAGTGGTCGCCTCTCCAGAGAAGACATCTAAGGACAAATCAGGATAACAGTTTCTCACCTTTACACAACAGCCGAGAAAAACTCTTGAATACTCCGAGGTCTTAAAGTGACTTTATGCCTTTACATGTGTGCACGCTGCAGGTGATAGTTTCAAAGTACAGTCAAGAAAACCCAAATCTAGGTATGGCAAACACCCCCCCCCCCCCCCCCCCCCCACCCCCAGACACATATTCTTTGGTCTTGCTGTTAACTTGTAAAGCAAGACAATATTTAGAGTGCTTGCTCCAGCTACTGGTCTATCAATTAGTTTTCTCTTACCTCCCGTTGTGTCACTTTCGTCTCCTCTTTGCGATGCAGTTCTAGCGTATTCTCCAGTTCTTTCTTCAAACATGCTAGATAACTTTGAAACTTCTCCTAAAAGAAGAAAGTCTATATTTTCAAAACCGTAAACATATTACGCAACTGCCTACATAGGTTCTCTGGTGTAGGAAGGGGGGTGCGGGCCGCCCAGAGTTTCATCACTGAGGGGGGTGACAAAATGACAAAAATATGTGTTTTAAAATAAAAAGCTCTCTCCCCACCCATTCTCTAGCTCAGTCAACAAATGCAACAAAACGCGGCTGAACTTGAGGCTGTGTAGTGGAGAGCCTCTGGATAAGGAATGGGTGAGGGTGCAATGGGGGGGCGGATGTGACCAGAAATTTTCCGCACCGGGTACCACTTGACCTTGCTACGCCACTGCATAGGTTAAGATACATATTTTATATTTGTCTTTTCAAAAAAGTGTGTTAGTGCCAAAGGTACATGAAGATGCCTTTTGCAGTTATCAGAGCAACACATCTAAAGGCATGCCAGAAGGGTACACTACCTGGGCAGTAACTTTTAAAGCATGCTATTTTGGCAGTACATCTGACATTTTATCTGGGTACAGGATTTTTTTAAGTTACTGGCATGTTCTTAGGTGCCGCACTGTGATGATTTTATATTTCTGGCATACGAATGCAGAAGTTTCTTCTCGCAAATGCACAGAATAAATACAACAGCCTTAGCAGTATCCACCCCTTTAAAAACCTTGAAGCCTAGAAGAAACAAACCCACTGCCCCTTGGTTTTCTGAAAACCCAAGGCAGCAGAAACAAGAACGCAGAAAACAAGACAGACTCTGCGGAAAGGGCTACAATTCCTCTGAAAAAGACAAATATAAGGCCTGCCAAGCCATGTATAAAAACCTTGTGCTTAAAGCAAAGTCAACATATTTTACCCAAAAAATAACTGATGCCAATAATTCTCCAAAAGAGCTTTTTAAGGTTGTGGTTAGTATGGCATCACCTCCCAGGAGTACCCGGAACAACAACTTCCAGGACTTCTGTAATACTTTGGCTCATTTCTTCATGGATAAGAGTAGTCCAAATATACAACATTTTTGGAGAGAAGCAGCAATCTAGGGGCCTATTAGCATAGCGGGCGGATCGCCACCGCCGGGCCGGCGGTGGCGATCCACCCACCAAATTAACCATCTTCTCCCCCCGCCATATTAGTATGGGGAGGGGCATCACGGCGGAAAGACCGTCCGCCGCTTTTCCGCCGGTTGGATTCCCGGCCGGGCGGAAAAGGCCCTCAATATGGTGGTGCATTGTCAGTGCCTTTCCATGGCGGAGACTCTGCCATGGAAAAGAATGCGGAGTCCACTTCGGGGGGGCGTTGTGGGCCCCCGGGGGGGGGGGGGGTGGAGGGCTGCACTTGGGGGGTACCCATGGTACCCCCCAACATTGGCATATACAAGGTGGCAGGCACTGCGCGGTGCCTGTCACGTTGTGCATTCCAATGCACAACATGCATATATTGCATTGCGGCGGGTGCTGCTTACAGCACCGCCCGCCACAATGTAATATATGCGGGATGTCACCGCCAGGGTGGTGGTGGCATCCTAATTTCCATGGCGGGACCGCCGCAACTCTGGAGGTCGGTCCTGTGTACCGTTACGGTGGCCATTGTAATGGACCAGTTAGTCTGGACGATTACCCCCTAAATATGCCTATTCTGGAAAATCCATATTTTTCAAATGTATCCCCTCTAACTCCACAGCAAGTAACTTCGCTTATTAAAACAACTGAATGAGGCTCTCCCTTGGACCCGTGTCCTCCCTCTATCATTAACATGGCTGCGGAAATGGTGTCAGAATACTTGACCATGATTTTTAAAGCTATGTTGTCTTCTGGACTCTTCCTTTGGTCTGGAAAGAGGCCTACACCCATCCTGTGCTAAAAAAGCGCCAATCTCAATTCTGGGGATTCAAACAACTATAGACCTATTTCCCGCCTACCCCAACCTGCCAAGATTATTAAAAAAGCATTGAATCAGCAACTGGGTCAATTCTTATTTCATCATTTGTTGCTAGATACCACTCAATTCGGTTTCGGGAGTGGTCACAGTACCGAAACAGCCCTGATAAAGACTACCAATGAAATCTGAACTAGAGTGGGTGGCGGTAGTCGCGCACCTTTGGTGCTCCTTGACTTATCAGCAGCCTTTGATAAGGTCGACCTCAACATCTCGATCAACTGTCTCAGGGCTGTCGGTATCAAGGGGTCTACCCTCAAACTTCTAGGATCCTTTCTTTCGGAAAGGAAATAGATGGTGGCCCTTGATCCCTTTGTATCAGAACCCTTTAGTCCGCCTTGTGTGGTTCAGCAGGGGTCAGCCCTTAGCCCCACGTTTTTTAACGTACATGTTAAACCTCTGGCAGCCTTGATGAGATCCTTTGGTTTTGACCTGACCTCCTACATCGATTACACTCAGATTGTGGTTGCCATGTCTCCCGAAAATATTCACACTGGCGTAAATTTAAGTAATTGCATGGTAGCAATTGGTCACTGGATGAGCCAAAATTGTCAATAACGTAACTTCGCGAAAACTTAAGACATCTTGTTTGGGAATAACCAGATTTTATGGGACCCAGCTTGGTGGCCCCAAGAAATGGGTTCCCTGTAGTGAGGGCTGCCCTTTACATACATAGCTAAGTTAGCATAACCGCGTTAGATGTTAGAAAGCCATCTTGCCACTTTTGCTGCTTTTGCACACGACACTGCAGTTACATGTTGTTATTTGAAATCTGCAGGCTCGCATGAGAACTGTCTGTTGTTCACATCCATAGCCGTGAGCTGCGACCTTGGTCTGAACATTGTGTACAGAAACAGTCTGGGTCGCCAGACAATGCATGTTTTTGAATTCAGGTTGATCGACCCACTATTTAGCCATAACACGCACGCAGCTGCAAATACCTGAAAGTCGAATGCTTTTAATATTGCCGTCTGCATGCTTTACACACATTCTGAAGAAGAGCTTTCCCAGGAGCAGAGCACACCTGATCCTGTGATGTGATCCCACTAAGCTGATCTTTACGGTATGGGGTTCCCCATTGAAGCCTAGAGACCTTTTATTAGTATAATAATATTAGTTTACTAGCGAAAGGAAGGTGGTTGTATTCCACTATCATTTGTATTAGGATTTCTCCTGTCATTTTCTAAGGTATTGTAACAATGCTGATGGTTTTGATTTTAATCGTTTGCGTGCTTATGTTAGCCAAAGTACTGCATCTTAGGACACAAGGTTTATAAAATAAACTCCTTAAACGTTACCGTGTCTTTGTTTACTCTTATTGTGGACTGATATGAGAATAATAACGAACAGGTATTTCTAATTCCCACCATTCCTGAGAGTACTCTAAGTCGCTTGTTCTGGGTTGTCTATACATTGGGACCTCTGAGATAATACGGATAACGAATGGGACACTGATGCTGGTCGGATAGGGGTTCTGGGTTCTGAGGTGACCTTTTGGTACACCACAATTCACTGAGGTCCTGGTTTCCTGCGCATAGTTCTGTGCATGAGCAGAATCCCTGCAACATGGCGCACCTAACGTTTGGTCTATTGATTTGAAACACCTTAGTAGTGCTTGTATTAGTCCATGACACCCTCACTCTTGTTTCCAGATGACGGGAGTGATGGATTTTAACCTACCTATTACTGACGTAATAGGTTCATTCAAGCTTGATCATTCAAAAGGTGTCTGAACTCTAGTGCTACTGATTAAACTCGTTGTAGATCATCTTTCTGTGTCCATATGGCGGTCGATATTCCGGCACATAGTCGTGCATCTCTACGACGTGACTTGACGCAGTATGGGGTGCCGGACGAAGGAATGGCTGTAATTTTTGTGGTTAGTGCCGACGCAGCGTTTCCTTATGAGTTGTTTTACTCTTGGGTGACTTTTCCGGCGGTGGATGAAGACGATGATACGTTTCATTCCTATACGGCCACGCAGCTACCTGCAAACTATACGCCATATTGGACTCAAGAAATTCCTATTTCTGCCTGGCAGCATAGTATTTGGTTTAATGGCGCCCTTTTCCCCATGCGGTTACACCGGCTAGAATGGGCCCTTGGTCCATAGCAGGAGCCACATGGCCGGTGCTAGCCGGATTTACGCCTCATCCCCGCTATCTACATGCGGCGGTGGCTGAGTGGCGTGTGCTCCACACAGCCCTTATTACAGTGCATAGGGCTTTAGTGCAGTACGTGTCACACAACGTGCAGGTGGGGGCACCTGCTATTGCGGGACAACCGACTGATCACCACGCAGTGGTTATTAGTCCTGTTATGGTTAATTCGGTAATGGGCAAGCGCCACCAAAATAAGGATCAATTACCTTGGCTTGCTGAGAAATTTGACCAATTGGAAGCAGTTTTTCCGAATACTACTCCTGTGGAGAAACACAGGATACTCACCATTAGTTTGCCGAAAGACTTAGTCCCAGAAATGGCCGATTGCGACAACTGGGGCAAGGTCTTTGCTGCGACCTACTCGAAGTGCTTTGGCACTCCGTCTATGTCCGTGCTCCCCTCCGTCATTAAGCGTGTTCAAGACAATAACGGAGCGGAGGCAGCTGTGGAATTGGGAATGCAACTTGTCGGGATGTTCGATGTGGTTGCATCCATGGTAATGGGCAACCTCAAGGGAGATGCTATGCAATTCCAGGTGGCTAATAAATTAGACGCCGTGGACGTACTCGACAGACCCAAGCGATTCGCAAAAATTATTGCGGAAGCTTATAGAACTGTTGGTCGTAGTGCCTTGGGTGTTAAACCAACAGTGAAAGTTCCTGATTTGATACAGCAAACTACGGTTAGCTCGTCTGGTGACGACAAACGCCCAAATTTTCCGAAACAAAATTGGCGTTCAAAGAAACAGGGGAAGCAGCAACAGAAACAGGGGTCTCATCCTGCCTCACCCGTTCAGTCAACTAGTGAACGCACATATGATCTGCGCGATCGCTCTAGTATTAAGTCACCTGACAGATTTCAGGTTTCTGAACAACGTTCTCCTCGTTCTTCACAGGAAACATCGGCTTCACAGTCTGGTGGCGGAGACCGTGGGAAAGGACGGGGTGCCCAACAAGGACGTGAGCAACCCCGTCAGACTGACGGTAAAGGCAAGCAAGACTAGTTTGCACATCAACGGCCCCCGTTTCAAAAGAAGAAGGTTGCTCCACTAACAGCGAGGTATGCTACAAATAGAGCGGACGCAGCTTCTGAAGCTGACATGGGCGATAACGCTGCTCGACAGCGCGGCGGAAGTTACAGTAGTGCGACAAGCACTGCGTCCATATCTGGAGGCGACAGCA
Organism: Triturus cristatus; assembly: GCF_964204655.1. Classification (NCBI taxonomy): domain Eukaryota; kingdom Metazoa; phylum Chordata; class Amphibia; order Caudata; family Salamandridae; genus Triturus; species Triturus cristatus. The sequence goes on along the minus strand of NC_140579.1, from coordinate 70,353,256 downwards.
CTGACACGTTGATTACTGTTGAAACTGCTGACACTAGAGTGGCTCCCCCTGACCGACTATATGACATAGTCCTCTTAATTGAAGGTGACATAAAACGTACAATTCAAGGGATTTTTTTTGATAATCTGACCTCTTCTTATGATATACTCTTAGCGGAGGCAGACTGGCCCCCGGCTTTCATTTTAGATGCTCCTAGAGGGGAGGAGGTAATCCTCCCGTCCTTTGCGAACACAGTGCCAAATGACCAAGCTAAAAAGTTCGCTGAGGAGTGGGCTCTGGTGCTTGCACCAGAGTTATATCGTACTCAAGTCGGCTGGGATAAATTGTCCCCCAACCATGAGATTCCATTGCGGTCTGAGCCCCAGCCACAACCCCAATATCCCATGCGCCGAGAAGCTAGACCTCACGTCGCGGAAATCCTTGAACAATTGGAATATCAAGGAGTTATTGAAACATGTGTGTCACCAATGAATAATCCTTTATTCACTGTGACGAAGCCTGATGGGTCGTACCGCCTAGTTTTAGATTACCGGCATTTAAACTCTCATTGCCGGACTTGTGCGGTACAGAATACTCACAGTTCGGCTCTCGTCGATAGTCTCATGCAAAAAAAGTTTAAAACCACACTTGACATTTCCAATGGCTTTTACAGCCTCTATTAGCAGTCAGTGGACAGCGTTTACTTCGGGCGGCAAACAAAAACAGTTTAAAAAACTAGCCATGGGCTACAAAAATAGCCCTGGCATCTTTGCCGCACGTGTAGTCTCTCTTTTAGAGAGCATTGACCCTGATGCGTACTCGTATGTCGACGATATCGATCTCACAGACGACGAGTTTTGGCCGCATCTGAGTCGCGTTGATCGCATCATTGTTATGTTAGCAGACTTCGGTTACAAATTTAACTTTGCAAAGTCTCACATTGCAGAGTTTACAGTGCTGTTCTTGGGCTATGAGCTCAACAATGAAGGTCGAGGTTTGGCTCCTCACTTTCTAGAGAAGTGCGCATGCCTGCGCGCTCCTACAACACTGAAGAAATTGCAATCTTTGCTGGGCTTTCTGAATTTCGGTCGTACGTACATTCCTGATTATGCCCAGCGTATCAAGCCGCTTTATGCCTTGGTACAACCTACTTTTTCCAAATCGTGCTGGCTGCCGGCGCATTCAGCTATTTTGCAATTACTGCAAGCAGATCTTCTTGCTTCAAAATACTTACTGACACGTGACAACTGCACTAGCCTGGTGAAAAGAATTGTGCCAGGCACAGTGGGTTTCACGTACTTAACGTTCAATGAGGGCGATACCGTCCCCATTGCCTACAAATCACACCTGTACACTTCGACTGAAACTGCGTTTTTCCTCTGTCGAGAAAGTTCTAACGGCGGTGCAGATGGCGATTCTTAAAGAACGAGCGCTGTCGCAAGGAAAACGCATGTTGGTTGTCACACCATATCCTGCCCTTGAGGCAGTGACAAAAGCGAGTGTACCAAATTCTAAAGCTTTGCATCCACGGTGGATACAATGGGCCACTTCCTTGACATCGCCTGATGTCACCTATATCTTTGATGCCTCATTACAGACTCAGGAGTACTTGCAGTATGAATTCGTTCATCCAGCTCCTCTGTCTTTGCGCCCGCTCGAAGATTACCATTGTGTCATTTACATGCCTATTCAGCAGCCTGCGCAATTGTGGTGGGTACATTCGTAAATGGTGAATTCCAATCTGATGTCGTGCATACGCAGTCATTGGGTGATTGTACCGCACAATTAGCGGAGCTTCGTGCTCTGGTGCTTGCACTGGAATTAGCTGACCCTCGTGTGACTACTCTTATAGTAAGTGACTCGTTTTATTGTGTTCAATCCTACAACGACAATCTACATTTTGGGTCGAAAAATGAATATCGGGATTCGAAAGGTAGCACTATTAACCATAAAATGCTTTGGGTTCGAGTGGCAGAACTTAAAGAATGACTGCCACTCGTGAATGTAATTCACACTCTTGGTCACCAAAAATTTGGTGTCCATGCTGTCAGAAACAGCTTGGCTGACGAGGCAGCAAAAACAGCAGTGGCGACGCACTTAGTAGCAGCAGTTACAAGATCCAAAACTAAGATCGATGATGACTTCTTGGCAGCTATCGCTGCTACGGAGAAGGGAACTAATTACCCGAGAGGTTTCCCTTCTCGTTACCATTATCACTTAAGTCCTGATAACGTCCCGTTAGTGAGGATTAACGATGTTGGTGACAGATTGATTCCCAACGCGGACTGCAGACCATCTTTGATATTAGCAGCTCACAAGGGTATGGCCTCTGCCCACGCCGGCGTTGCAGCTACTGTATATCTGTTACAACAACGTTACTGGTGGTGCGGTTTATATAAACAAGTGAGATTCTGTAGCGATCCGAACCCGTGAATTCGGTATCGTAGTACTGACACGATTTTGGTACCAATGAACCGCAAATGATCCATTGTATACGCGACAGTGTTTTCGCTGCGCAACTAGCATGAATTCACTGAGAAGTAGGGCATTCTGTTGTAAAGCCGTGGCATCCATTTTAGTTACGGCATCCATCTTGTTTCTTGCCCTCACATAGTCAATGAACGGACGATGACCCCGGCAGAGTCACCTTGTTAGGACACGTAAGCTCGAGCCCGAAAAAGGCTGACGCTGCATGACTAGGCAGAATCAAGCTGCCTCCCTTGCCTGAGGCCAGTCCTGCTATTCTGGTTCTTGTGTCCGTTGTCCTGACTGAAAGGCCGAAGACGATTGCCCTGCCCATTTACGATCCATAAACACCTCTTATCCTACATTTCAATCCTTTGCACCTGGCTCTGCTCCTTTCCTTCTGGGCTTTTACAATGGGGAGGTTACGATTTTTATGATGGGGAGGATCGGGCGAAGAATGGAGAACTGTCGAGGGAACCTGATCGAATACCGAAAACCTACAACTAATCATTGTTTGATATTTATTTATTGTCTGTTTGGGATACCGGGCTGGGCATGAGAAATATTTGTGTAATGTTGCCCCGAGACATTTTTCTTGTATTTAAGGCACTACCCACTTGATACAAATTGAACAGTCTCGTAGATTCTGCCTCTGTGTAGTTCCTATGATTTCTGTGTCCCTGCAGTAAATAAACCTTGGTCTTTGACGCCGCCATCGAGAAGCCCGTGTCTCTGTTTATTTGTGCACCGAGACAGGTGGAACTCAGGGGTCTTCGGGTGTTGTTTCCCTGACACCTCTGGACTCTTAAAAGTCCAGAACCTCAAATTGGCGCCCAACGTAGGGCAGCGTCATCCGGTACCGGTCCAAAGCCTGAAAAGTTCGAGAAGTTTCGTGTGAAGATTCCGGAGGGAGGTACCCCGCTTCATCGATCCCTGCATGTCGTAAAAGTGGCCCGACGATCTCTTCCACGAGGGTTCCCGTTCCCAGACGGCTACAGAGGACCGCTGCCTTGACTGTCGCCCTGTCTTGGACCCGAGGTGCAGACCTTAGTACGGCGAGACGTAGACGGGTTCTCCTTGGTGACGTCTTCCACATTTCAGTTAAGTATTAATTGGGTAGTGCTCAGTCTGGTCATTTGGATACGTTTGTTTTTGGATTTGTAGATTATCATTGGTTGCTCTTGTTAGGATAATCTTTGTTTTGGTATTGGTTCATTTTGGTAGGCCTAAGTTCTCTGCGCATTTTGGTTGGAATTTGTCTTTATAATCATGATTAAGAGTAAAAATTGTTTCTTGTCCTTATTACGTTGCAACGGGGATTCCCGGTTGGAGGATTCGTGTTCGGTTCCTCCGATTGGAACTCCTACATATGAGCTCTATTGTAAACATGGCGTGGGTCCTATTACGTACAATGAAGTATGGGTCCGTTATACCAAGAAAGATGGTGTCCTTAGTTGGCCACCGCATGGTAGTTTTGAAAGTGAAATTCTAGATAATTTAGAAATGAAGTTGTTCAAGAAAAAAGCCCGGCCGGCAATGTTTGATTCTTTTCGCGTATGGCGCAAAGAAGCCAAACAGAGAGAAATTAGGAAAACGAAGAAAGAGCAGAAAGAGAAAGGGTTGACCTTAATGGAGTCTGCTAGGCAGCTGCATGTCAACGAGACCGAAAAAGCAATAGAAATAGCGAATAGAAGACATAATCTGGCGATCGATAAATGCTACCCTGTCTTGCCATCTTGTCCTGCTAAGCCGATAGAGGATCCCGAAAAGGATCCCCTGTTGTCTTATCTGTTGAGTTCACCTCCACCGTATGCACAGGGTATTACAGCACCACAGTTACTACCTGTTGTACAGCCAGCTGCTGGTCAGCATGGAATAGGTGCTCCACTTCCTTTGAATCCAGCTCCTGTCTTTCCCGTGATCAATGATCCTACGGCACCCCCTCTCCCCGGGTTGCCTGTTCCGCCTTTGCCTATCGTTTCACAAACTGCTTTACCTACTACTCCCACCCTTACTATTTCATCTGCCTCAGCTGCCCTGTCCCCGAGCCCTATCATTTTGACTCCGCTTTCCGTTCGTCGGAAGATAACCGACTCTGTGACTAATATCTTAACTCCTCTCTACAGGTCTTTAATTGGGACCCCCGTTTCTGACTCTATACAGAGACGTAGCCAGCTTCCTGGTCCCGAGGAACGAGACACGTTAGATTCGACAGCTCTTAGGTGGATGTCGAAAGCTGCGAAGTATGATGCACGAAGAGTGTTAGACACATTTATGCAATGGAATGAACCGACTCAACGTTATGTTTTTGACGTGATGTGTTCTCTTGTGCGTGAAGAATGGGAAAATGATGACTTAGATACAGTTCCCTCTGATTTAATAAATATTCAGCAGAAATTCGCCGCAGGAATGGTGATAGGTTCAGAAGTAGGGAGAGCGGTAGAATTGGTTTTAGCTTATAGGGATGAGTCCCCCTTAAGGGTGACAAGAGACCCTGATGGTACACCGGTAACTAGAAAAAGACGAGGTCAGTATCCGATGAGGGAAGTTCCGCCCATATGGCGCGAAGCAGTTGCCGCTGACGGGAATTTGGGTATTGCAGCTGCCCCAGCGCAATTCCAGAGAGTATGGATACATATCCCTTGGAAGCGAGCTGAAGTATTAGCAGTAAAGCAAGCATTGCCAGATCCTCGTAAAAATCCTGCTGGTTATTACAAAGAATTAACGCAGACAGTTCAAGCATGTATCATGAATTTGGCAGACATTGAAATGCTATTTGGTAATGTAGTGCCACAGCCTATATGGGCCAAGATTCGGCAAGAGAACCACCCAGTCGCCTTAGGAGGTGATTGGCCAGCTATCGTAGCGGCAGACGCACAACAGGTTGGCGGAGCCAAACCTGAACCCCTGATTGCTGACTTACCTGGCAGAATAATTAATCTGATGAAAACGCTGATGCCAGCGTTGCGAGTAAATTGGGATAAACTATCAGCATGTAAGCAAAAGAAGGACGAAAGCGTCTCGGACTTCTTCACTAGATTTGAAGAGACTTTCGTAGATCACAGTGGGCAAGATATGAGTACCGAGGGAGGTCAGAGGTTGTTTGTTGATAAGTTTGTGTTTAATTTATTACCTGAGCTTAGTAATAAGTTAAAGGATTCTGAAAGTGCATGGGCAGTGTCAACGACAGCACAGATACTTGCAACTGCTCAGTATTACGAGAATAGAGAGAAAGAAGAGAAGGAAAAATCAGAAAAGAAAACGAAAGATTTAAAAACCAAAGTTCTGTTGCAACAAGCATATCCGCCTCGTTCGAATCAGTCAGATTCACAGCAGCGACCTCAGTTTCAACCGCAGCCACAATTTCAGCAAGGGACGGCCCAAAGATTTAATTATAACTTTCCCCAACAACAATTAGCATGGAATCAGTGTGCCTATTGTAAAAAGGAGGGTCATTATAAGAACGAGTGTCCAGTACTACACCCTCAAACTAGTGGTATCCCAGCTCAGAGAGGAAATGTTGGATTTACGCAAGCTCCTAGAGGTAGAGGGCGTGGTACGATGACACCACAGGCTGATCGCCAATCGAATTATTTCGACCAGCGAAATATACAACCTACGCAACTAGGTAGATCTCCACAGTACCATGTTGAAGATTACTACGATCATAATGAAGATATCCATAGAAGTGAGCAAGAGGACAGCCGAGGACAGAGAGAGGGAGTAGTATCAGTTCCAGTTGATCAGAGTGGACCTTATGTCGCAGTAGCTACCTCAGGCGTGGTCGAACCGTTTCTGTTGGATAATGGTGCGGCAAAAAGTTCAATCATGCGTGCAAAACTCCCTGGCGCACCTTTGTCCGGCTTAACGAACATTTCAGTAGGTTTCTCAGGCGCCCCTGTTCACAATCCTGTGTCTAGTCCTTTATCTATCTCTGTTGGGCCATGCAAGCTAGAAGCACCCCTTATCCTAACTACTGGTTGTAATGAGAATCTGCTTGGTTTAGACCTGTTGAAACGCCTGCATGCGACACTGTACTGTTCTCCTTCGGGAGTACAGCTCACATTAGGCAAAAGAGTCATCTCTCCGATGTACATGTCGATGGACAAGCTCCCACCGGAGCTGCGTTCTCTCCCTGATACTCTTTGGGCAACTGGTCCTAACGATGTAGGTCTATTGGAAATTCCGCCTTACGTGGTAAGTCTAAAAGCGAATGTTAAATTTCCACGAATCCCACAGTATCGGATTTCAAATGAAGGTGAACAAGCACTTTTACTGATTGTAAAGGACTTGATACAGAAAGATGTGATTGAGGAAACTAGAGGAAACGTTTGTAATAGTCCTGTTCTGCCGATTTTGAAACGCACTGATCCTTCCAAACCTCCAATCTACAGATTTGTGATCGACCTCAGAGAGGTTAACAAAATTGTGATTCCACAGTTTCCAGTGGTACCAGATATCACTGCATTATTAACGTTGATTCCTGCATCGGCATCATGGTTCACGGTAATTGACTTGAAAAATGCATTTTTCAGCATCCCGATAGCCGAAGAAAGTAGAGACATTTTTGGTTTCTCCTTAGGAGGACGCAGTTTCAGATTCAAACGCGCTCCACAAGGTTATTGTGAAAGCCCTTCAATTTACAGCCAAGCATTAAAGAGTCAACTAGATATTCTTGTACTTCCTCCTGGTGTTGCTCTGATCCAATACGTAGACGATCTCCTACTAGCCGCTGATGACAAGGAAACTTGCAAAGCAGCTACAATTTCTTTACTGCGTCATTTGTCAGACTTACATCACAAGGTGTCACCTTCTAAACTGCAATATTGTTGCCAAGAAGTGACCTACTTAGGTCATCTTTTGTCAAAGGAGGGAAGAAGGTTGACCCCAGAGAGAATCAAAGCAATTTCGCAGATGACTGTACCAAGCACACAGAGAGAAGTGCGTGCGTTTTTGGGTATTACGTCATACTGTAGGCAATGGATCCCAAATTTTTCTCTCATGGCAAAACCATTGGTAGCCCTGACTGGAAAAGGTGTTCCGAGCCCTTTGCCATGGTCTGATGAATGTCAACAGAGTTTCTCTGACTTACGTGATGCGCTGTGTTCAGCTCCTGTGTTGGGTACTCCTGACTACAGTAAGCCATTTACTCTATATGTCCATGAAAGAGAAGGTTGTGCGTTGAGTGTTTTAACGCAACAATTTGGCGACAAACAGCGGCCTTGTGCATATTTTTCATCCACGTTAGATCCGGTAGCCAGAGCATTGCCAAGTTGTTTGAGAGCCACAGCAGCAGCCGCAGTGTCTATTCGACAGTCTGCTGGATTAGTCATGAACAACATGTTAGTAGTCATGGTTCCTCATGCTGTGGATACACTCATGAATCGAACGAAAACTCAGCACCTCACCAGTGCTAGATTATCAGGCTACGAGCTGACACTTTTGGCAAGTCACATTCAGATCAAGCGATGCAACATATTGAATCCAGCAACGCTGTTGCCGATTGCCCAGGAGTCGAGTGATTCAGAACCCCATGATTGTTGTTTCAGAACTGAGGAAGAGACAAAAGGTAGAATCGATTTAAAAGATACTCCGTTATCAGACCCAGACGGCACGTTATATGTCGATGGGTCCTGTTTCAAACTCCAGAATGGTGATGTAACGGCCGCGTATGCAGTTACGACTTTGAGTACGATTGTTGAGACTGCAAGAGTGAGTCAGAATTCTGCCCAAGCAGCAGAATTAATTGCATTGACAAGAGCGTGTGTTTTAGCTGAGGGAAAGAGAGTGAATGCGTTTACTGACAGCCAGTACGCCTTCGGCGTTGCACATAGTTTTGGACGTCTCTGGAAAGAAAGAGGTTTTCTCACGTCCCATGGAACTAAGATCCAACACGGACAGTTAGTCAGCGATCTATTAGAATCCCTGACCCTACCGAATGAAGTTGCGATTGTGAAGTGCAGTGCACATCGAAAGATTACGGATGATGTTGGCCGAGGGAATGCGTTTGCTGATGAGGTCGCTAAAGAAACGGCCAAGAACATGATGAGCAGAATGTATATTGCAACGTCTGCAAGATGGATTGCTGAATCAGGAATGTGTGAGAATACGATTGACAGTGTGAAAGCAATCCAAAATGAGTCAACTGAAGATGAGAAGAATGAATGGAAGGAGAAAACGGGTAAAATGGATTCGAGTGGATGTTGGGTTGATCTGTCTGAACAGCAACGTTGGATGTTACCCAATGCGTATGTACTTGCAGTAGTCACGATGGCGCATGGAGCGGCGCACATTAGTTCGAAAGGGATCTGTAAAATGTTAGCTCCAGTATGGAAGAATGATGGAATTACAAAGTGTGCGGAAAGAGTGGTGAAAAACTGCATGGTATGCCTGATGCATAATCCTGGCAAGGGAACCCCAACCCCAACTGGTCATTTTGCTCCCCCTTCTTGTCCCTTTGAAGTGATTCAGTTGGATTATATCCACATGGACAGGTGTAACAATCTTAAGTATGTCCTAGTGGTAGTATGTGCCTTTACAAGGTGGATTGAGGCATACCCATTAAAGGATAACACTGCCATGTCCACTGCCAAAATCCTCCTCAAAGAATATTTCCCTAGGTATGGTATGCCACGGATTGTTTGGTCAGACAACGGAAGTGAGTTTGTAGGGAAAGTTATGAAGAGTGTGTGTGCAGGTCTAGGAATTGTACAGAAATTCCACAGTGCGAATCATCCACAGTCAGCAGGTTTGGTGGAAGGGTACAATGGCACCCTGAAGCTGAAGCTTGCGAAAATTCAAGCTTCCACTGGTCTCTCTTGGCCAGACGCCCTGCCTTTAGCTTTACTGTCCACAAGAGCGACTGTACACTCTCGAGTAGGGCTTAGCCCATATGAGATTGTGTTCGGCCGCCCTGCTAATGTTTGGGGAGTCCCTAGGCCAAAGGAATTTAGGCAAATTGAATACCCAATGTTGATTGATTACCTTTATGATCTGACTGCTAAACTGAGCCTTATTCATCAACAGGTATTCGAATCCTTGCCTAAACTGCCGGAGAGTCCAGGCCACACGTTGAAACCTGGGGACCAGGTCGTGGTGCGGAATTTCGAACGCACCCGAAACCTTCAGCCGAGATTCGTAGGCCCGTTCCAGGTCCTCCTTGTAACCAGAACTGCAGTACGCCTGGCCGGCAGGAAGAATTGGGTGCATGCCAGCCACACAAAGCGTGTCCCTCTTCCACTTCCCTATGACAACTGGGTTAGACGAGGAATTGGTGTATCCGAGACAGAACCTGTTCCTAGACACATCCCATTCAGTGATGCAGAGTATCTAACGGACCATCCACGAACTGAAACGCAGAACTTTGACACTTCAGCAGAAACCGTTCCGTTGAACCCTGAACCAAGTATTGCACAAAGTGAACATTTGTCATCTGTGGAGTCGAACATTTCTGCACCTGTGGACCAGCTATTTCCAGACCAAACCAGACCTGGAAAGTACAGATACAATCTTCGTTCTCATGTGAAGAACTGATGACATTGCATTACTACATTTTGTTTGGAAACTGTAAAACTGTTTTGATTGCATTACATCCCGTACTGTCAGGAAGTTTGCCTTTTTTTAATTTTTGTTTTTTGCTATCCTTTTACCTTGCCGTCTGGGTTACCGTAGGGTCGTAACGTGTGCCTTGTTTTAATTTACAGGGAATCAGACATTAGGTCGGTTTCTTCTGTTTATCTTGGGAACTCCCAGGATAGACAGAGGTAAGTTTTTAACAGGTACAAACCATCCGTTGCGAACGGTTATAGAAGATGGAGCTTCCTGAATTACGACGGGTTGAAGTCATAAATGTGCACAAGACCAAACTGTATGATATACTATATAGCAAATGTTTCCTAATGCAATGTGCTCTGACACTTCTGATTGTTTTTATAACTCTAGTAGGCGGAATTATTTTTGGTATTCAATTGATCTTTGCACCTGTTATGTCTACAGTATCTCCCCATATTTCTGCTTCCCCAACTATTGGTACTATTCATTCTTTCCACCCTTTTCCTGCTCACGAACAAGCTCGACGCTCTGAGTTTATAAATAACACTTTCATTCAGCTCTTGCACCAACATCAACTAGTGGTTAACACAACAAACTGCTGGGTATGTGGTCTGATACCACATACCATGGACAAGGGCATCCCTTATTTGGTTCTGCCTTTCAGTTATAATGGATCATTCTGGGCATTTCAGACCATGTTCGCCTATGCTCTAGAGACCTACCCTCCACGACCTCCGCGTTCCACCCGGTATAACTCTGCTAATAGAGCCTTGGTAAAAGGAATCACTGACATGGTGAGAGATGTCAATAATACTCCGTACATTCCCAAGGATGAGTTGCGAGTTTACATGGGGTGGAACATTACAGAATATGGCATTACTCTGGGCGAGAACAAACGTAAGAGCTCAACTCCGATCTGGGTCGTACCCCACCAAGGTCAGGTCTGTTTGCAAGGGAATGGGAGGAACCAGAAAGCTCGACTTGGGAAGAGTGACTGTATTGAAACATACGTGTTCCCGTCACAATCTTCCCCAGCATTCTTAGCCGCTAAGGGTACCTATTTTGTTTGTCAAGACAGAGCATATACATGGTTGCCCGCTGACTTCTCAGGCTCATGTTATATCGCTCGACTGTTACCTCCGACATACACTGCTGCACCGGACTATCATAAAACAAGAGTTGTGAGAGGTGTATTCAGTAAAGAAGATACTGCTGGCCAAGAAGCAGGAGACTTTTTCAAAGGTTACCTTCCGTTCTGGGGGCCTATGGTCAACAGTAGAAACCTGCGTCAACTAACACGAGTAGTTGAATCCACCATTACCGAAACTGCAGGTGCCCTTAGTAACCTAACGGCTGAGCTTCAAGCAGATCGCCTCATGACGTTACAGAACCGTATGGTTCTTGATGTGTTACTTGCAGATCGAGGTGGGGTATGCAAAATGATCCAATCAAGTTGCTGCGTTTTTACTCCAGATAATGCGCCAACAGTATACAAGGCCATCTCTAAGTTACACAAAATCTCCGACTCCATTCATGTAGAGGAAGGTGACTGGTCACTTATGGGATGGTTCTGGAATCTGTTATCTGCATGGGGGTGGAAGGTTCTAATGGTCATTGGTGTTGCGTTGGTATTTTTATTCTCATGCTGTCTCATTATTCAGTGTGGCCCTGCCTTATGTAGCGTTTGTGTTTCATCATGCATAAGAAAACCACCTGTTTCCAGAGATATGCCACGGGATAGAGTAATGCTACAACAACATATCAGTGACCTGATGAACATAGAACTGGACTCTGACATAGAATGAGTTATTGCCTATGTAAGGGCAAAAGGACGGTCTGAGGTTCTGTAGCGATCCGAACCCGTGAATTCGGTATCGTAGTACTGACACGATTTTGGTACCAATGAACCGCAAATGATCCATTGTATACGTGACAGTGTTTACGCTGCGCAACTAGCATGAATTCACTGAGAAGTAGGGCATTCTGTTGTAAAGCCGTGGCATCCATTTTAGTTACGGCATCCATCTTGTTTCTTGCCCTCACATAGTCAATGAACGGACGATGACCCCGGCAGAGTCACCTTGTTAAGGACACGTAAGCTCGAGCCCGAGAAAGGCTGACGCTGCATGACTAGGCAGAATCAAGCTGCCTCCCTTGCCTGAGGCCAGTCCTGCTATACTGGTTCTTGTGTCCGTTGTCCTGACTGAAAGGCCGAAGACGATTGCCCTGCCCGTTTACGATCCATAAACACCTCTTATCCTACATTTCAATCCTTTGCACCTGGCTCTGCTCCTTTCCTTCTGGGCTTTTACAATGGGGAGGTTACGATTTTTATGATGGGGAGGATCGGGCGAAGAATGGAGAACTGTCGAGGGAACCTGATCGAATACCGAAAACCTACAACTAATCATTGTTTGATATTTATTTATTGTCTGTTTGGGATACCGGGCTGGGCATGAGAAATATTTGTGTAATGTTGCCCCGAGACATTTTTCTTGTATTTAAGGCGCTACCCACTTGATACAAATTGAACAGTCTCGTAGATTCTGCCTCTGTGTGGTTCCTATGATTTCTGTGTCCCTGCAGTAAATAAACCTTGGTCTTTGACGCCGCCATCGAGAAGCCCGTGTCTCTGTTTATTTGTGCACCGAGACAGGTGGAACTCAGGGGTCTTCGGGTGTTGTTTCCCTGACACCTCTGGACTCTTAAAAGTCCAGAACCTCACAAGCTCGCCCTTATGTTCTTATTTGTGACATTTGCCAGCAGATTAAACCTTCAACTGCTGCGCGCCCACCACAAACTCAGTTGTATATATCTAATAAACCACTTGGGTGCGTTTATTTAGATCACTGTGGTCCTTTTTTCTCTGATACTGCGTACAAGTCTGAGGTTCTGTAATTCTCGAGTCTGACTCCATTTTGTTCTGTGCCACCATTTTGTGTTGCCCTCACGTAGGCCTGTGAAGGTAGCCTGGCGAATAAAGTGGCCTGGCCTTCTTAGTTCATGTATACATTAACTAGGTTTCTTTTTGACTCCGAAATGAACTGTAAGAAACTGACCTCTGCACCTTAAACTGACCCCCCAAAGCCAATTTCCCTGATCGATCTTTGTCTGAGATTGCCAATCAATGTTCAGGACATCGTTAACTTTTAGTTTCCTTGCACATGCCTTATCTTGTTCAGCATCTGTTACAGTTTCTTTTTTATGTTTCTTCATTACATGGGTTATGCTTTCAATTATAGGTTTGTCCGGCTTGTGGAGATTGAATTTGGGACATTCCTAATAATCAACTTTTGGGTTGGGATACTGTAAATTGAGTTTTTGTTATGTGACACTTTGCTTGAAAATGTGCCTTATTGGCTAGAATTTTGTGCAGTGGGTGTACATTTATAATGTGAATATTCGGTATAAAAGGAGACGTCTTGCCTTAGTAAAATGAGCAGTCTCCTGAGAATTTACACTTTGATGTATTTCTAGGATCACTGTTACTAGCTGCAGCTAATAAACTTGGTCTCTGATGCCATCCAGAAGTATTCCGTGTCTCTGTATACCAAGACAGGTGAACTCGAAGATCTTAGGCGTGCCCCTGACGCCGCTGGGTTAAACCCCGGTTCTTCAAGTTCATCTTGGTTGCAGTGGATTCGTGCACACGTTTTCTGTGGGTATGGCCACAAAGGAGTGCTGATGTCCGTACTGTCATCAGGGATTTGCGTGTCTTTGTGGGAAGTTTTGCTGATTCAGGGCCCTGCGTTTGCCTCGAAGGCGTACAAAGAAGCCATGAGAAATTTGGGGGTCCAAGTCAAATTTTCGTCTCCATACCGGCCTGAGGGCAATAGTGTGGTGGAGCGAATGAGCCATGACTTAAAGCAATCTTTGACAGCTAGGGTTTTAGGCACTGGCCGGAACTGGCTAGCCCATTTGTAGAACGTCCAACGTGCACATAATAATCTCCCTAGAAGGTCTCTGGGTGGGCGGACCCCATACATGATGCTCTTTGGCATAAGAATGTTTGTCCCGGACTTTGATGGTCTAGACATGGCGGCGTTAGCCGCACCCTTTGACGTAGATGATCACTGTGCTGTATTGCAGACTCTACAAGAAGCCAGAGACAGTCTCGCGAAGGAACATATGCCCTCCACATCTGAGGCTGCGCTTCAGATTCCGGTAGTCGGCTGGCTACCTCGAGTTGGTGACCTGGTCTGTGAGAAGGTGGAGAACAAGAAGGAGTTCGGCCCCTCTTATCGTGCCCCGGTTCCAGTGCTTGGCGTTCAGGGTAAATGAACAGTCATTTTACCTCCACTTCCTGGTCGCAAGGATAACAGGTACATCTCCATTGACAATGTCAAACTACAGCGAGTGGCCGATTCTTCTTAGTAGGACTCCAGCTGTTTCTTGCCCTGCGATGCTGAGAAACTCTGTTTTGGCTCCAGCTTCTACCACCTTGTCTGATGTTGCCATCGAGATGCATACAGTTACTGAACCTTTGTTACTACTTCCAGCTGGTGGTCTGCCTGAAGATACTGAGTATGCTTATCCTGCGGATGTACAATTGCCTGCTTTACAATCCACAGCAGTTAATCAGTCCCGTTTCTTCTTTGACACTAACTCCATGACTTCCAATGCCCCATCGAAAGTTTCTATTTTTGCTGTCTGGTTTAAAAGACATTTTTTGATTCCCCGTTGGACTTGCATTTGGCTGCTGCTCATATGTATTTTTTTGTTCATGTCCATTGGATTTGTGGTGGTCTTTTTTCAACTTGTGAATGGACACTACCTCAAAGAAAGATCGACAATTAGACTAATTGATGGAACTTTGGCCCCCCACTCCTCATCACACATCATGAAAAGGGACCAGACTTTTGTGAACATTACTGCCTGGCCAGTGTTAGATGGGATTGCGTGGGATGCTGTTAAATTTCAGATACATGGTCCAACTGAGGTTATCAATGTACCAAATGTATTTCGTGTTTCTATGGGGGATGTAGTTACACAAAACATCCGTTCTGATGATTGGGATGTTCAGGCCATAGAAGCACTATTTTCTGATTTGAAATATTGTGCTGCGTTTGAGGCAGAGGATTTGTATTTAGACACTGCTAATTACGGTGAACAGTTTTGCTATCAACATTATGGCAATCATTTCCTACATAAAGCAAATACGTTTCGAAATTTTGTAAATTTTACCCAATGGGAACATTGTCCAACGCCAATCCAGGGTAGCTCCACCACGTTGGTGGACAAATTCACATATTTTTCTGATTTCAGTGTTTCAAATCCTGCCTCCTTTTATTTCAAAGTGGCAGCTGAATCTGCCTCAAAGGTTGGACTGACACACACAAAATTATTATATTCTAAATCCTTTATGGATGATTTGGCAATCAGAGGTTATGATCTGTGGAAGGCTGCTATTGATCTTAAATTGGTTTGGGGCACCAAACCGTGGCAGGTACAAGGAAGAGAAGCTTTGCATCGTGCCTGCCTTATACCAAATCACATTTTGTTTTTAAATTCAACAATCTTCCAAACCACCTGCCTTGGATTGGCTACATCGAAAAAACTAAATGTTCTCTCTACTCCGGATCTGGGTGCTTATCCGAATTGGGATAATCATACAGATCTTTAACTTAATGCGTTGCAGTCATCTATCTCGAATACATCCTTCAATATTTCCAAATTAGATCCGGAAGGATGGTTCGTATGGCAGACGAGCTCAGATTCCTGTCAGCATCGTTTTTTGGGTTTAAGACCTGGATATACGCAAGTTCGCGTGGATCCTCGTTTTGAATCTTCTCATTCAGTTACTACCTACTCTGTAGGGAAGTTGTGCCAATCTTGGCTGCAACATTCCGCCCTGGTGTCTGTTAAACTTCATTTATCTAAATTACATGACAAAATAGATTTGAATGATTTTGTTAAAGGTCCTGTGGGTGGCAGGTTCAAAAGATGGGTGTATGCTGTTTATAACGAAATTTGGAAATTGTCACAAATTGAAGCTGCTTCCAGATTGAGGGCTATTGATCAAGCCAATATGGAAAAAGTACTAGCTGTTATAGATAATAGCATTAACACCCTTTCTTCCAGAATTTACACTTTAGACAATATTGTTTCTTCTGTTGTTGATATTGTACAGGACGATGTGTCTGTTTTGTATCATGGTCAAAATCAATTGCGTTCTGTAATGCAGTTTGCATGGACATTGCAAACGTTAAAGGCTGGGAAAGTCCCATGGGACTACATGAATACTTTATCTTTGTTTCTTCCCTTTAATCTAACTGCAAAACAACAATTTATGTCCATGAAAGATGCAACATACTCATTGCTGCATATTGAAAAGTTAGAACCTTTACCTTTCTCAGTAGCCAAATTGAATTCTGCTGTGTGGCTTATCCACGGGTTAATCACATTGCCGTTTCCTTTGTTTAAATTCAGTTCATGCATGAAACATTATGCCGTAGGTAGATATGAACAACTGGGTACTGCCTTCCTGCATGAAGTTTGGTCACTCCCATTTACATACAGGTGTACTAGAGACGGTAAAGAAGTCTACTTAAAGGGTGAGGAATGCACTTCCACACCTGATCACTCTGTGGTGTGTAGGCACATTCAATTGCATGGCGCATGCAATGTGCACGCTCCTAATTTAGCTTGCGTCCTGAAAGGGATTCCTGTACCAGTTATTACACCCTCTTTCACATTGCTGGCTAACGGTAGTTATTTACTCTTAAATAATGAAGCTTGCTGTGGGATGTTAGTGGGAATTCCCTACATAGTGACTGTATCACAGAGAGTGGTCTGCTGTAACAACGTCCTTTTCCCACCCCCGCATGGACGGCTGGATGTATCCATCTGGCCTTCCATTCCAACCTCAAAAGCAGAGTTCAACAAGATGAGCAGAATAAGGGCTCTATTGTCTCAAAAAGAAGTCGCGCTGACTTCTTCCCGAGAAACATTTTTCCTTCACGTAGCAAATACGCGCACCGAGGTGCAGGCGCTTTTGAATACTGATCTCCCCCTGCATTTTGGGGCCCTGATTCAAACTATCTTTAATGCCTCGTCAACAAGTGGCTTGGCACATTTTTTCAAAATTGTGGGCTCTGGCCTCGTGGCCTCCTTCCAAACTATTTTTGGTGTGATCCCGGCATTTTTTCATTCTATTTTTTCCAGCGTCTTTGGCGGTCTCCCGTTGATTCTGGCCCTCGTAGCAGGAGTGCTGTTGTTACTCTGCTTACTTCGCAATGGATGCACGATTTGTGTCACACGACAGCCTGCCTCGGCTGCTACATCTCCGTGACCGGATGCTTCAATACTATGGTACATTACCATTGGCAACTTTAAGCATAGCCTATGGATTGTCCTTCCGGTTTTCCTACTTTACGTGCGTACAACCTGTCTTTCACTGCCTAGATTGTCCCTTCCAATGGGCTCTGGATTTGTGCTTGTCAAACTCGGTGTCTCCCTTCCCGGATTATGATCGACTAATGAGTCCCTTAGTGGCTCATGAGTTGGACTTTTCTGGTGTCAGGATTATTGCCTGTGGAGCGGCACATGGAGTCCTAGGAAATTGGGACATCGGTACGGCTGCATATGACTTTCTGGCAAGAAGTTATCTTGAAGTACACATCGGTTGTCCTCTGATGGTACTAGAGGCTCCGATTGTTGAGGAACATGTATGTTCGTTTCCCTTATTGAATTGGATGGCAGACACTTTTGCAGAACATTCCAATGATTTCCTCTTGAAAGCCGTTGCTACTTACTGTGCATACACGTTGATGGATTAACTGGAGGTCATCCGACTTTTCTTTGCACAGATTTTTTTCTTTAAATTTTTTTTCCGTCATTGAGGCTCTCTGAGCCTTGCCATTAATCTTCCCATTCGAATTTTTTTTTCCTTTTCTTGGTTTTTTCTCTTCGAACTTTCACTACCCTTTATATGGATTTCCAACTAGCGCACTTGATTCCGTTCTATCGAACTTGAACTCTGTGTTCCCTGATTGTATCTCTATTGGCTAGTGGTCCGATCAAAGGGGGGTGTAGTGAGGGCTGCCCTTTACATACATTGCTAAGTTAGCATAACCGCGTTCGATATTAGAAAGCCATCTTGCTGCTTTTGCACACAACACTGCAGTTACATGTTGTCATTTGAAAACTGCTTGCTCGCATGAGAACTGTCTGTTGTTCACATCCCTAGCCGTGAGCTGCGACCTTGGTCTGAACATTGTGTACAGAAACAGTCTGGGTCGCCAGACAATGCATGTTTTTGAATTCAGGTTGATCGACCCACTATTTAGCCATAACACGCACGCAGCTGCAAATACCTGAAAGTCGAATGCTTTTAATATTGCAGTCTGCATGCTTTACACACATTCTGAAGAAGAGCTTTCCCAGGAGCAGAGCACACCTGATCCTGTGATGTGATCTCACTAAGCTGATCTTTACGGTATGGGGTTCCCCATTCAAGCCTAGAGACCTTTTATTAGTATAATATTAGTTTACTAGCGAAAGGAAGGTGGTTGTATTCCACTATCATTTGTATTATGATTTCTCCTTTCATTTTCTATGGTATTGTAACAATGCTGATGGTTTTCATTTTAATCGTTTGCCTGCTTATGTTAGCCAAAGTACTGCATCTTAGGACACAAGGTTTATAAAATAAACTCCTTAAACTTTACAGTGTCTTTGTTTACTCTTGTTGTGGACAAATATGAGAATAATAACAAACAGGTATTTCTAATTCCCACCATTCCTGAGAGTACTCTAAGTCGCTTGTTCTGGGTTGTCTATACATCGGGACCTCCGAGATGATATGGATAACGAATGGGACACTGATGCTGGTCGTATAGGGGTTCTGGGTTCTGAGGTGAGTTTTTGGTACACCACAATTCACTGAGGTCCTGGTTTCCTGCACATATTTCTGTGCATGAGCAGAATCCCTGCAACATGCCTTCCCGCTCCAGTAAAGAACGTCAGAAATCTGGGTGCGGTTTTGGACACTAACCTGACTTTCAAACCACAGATCAGGGAGGTCACCACATCCACTTTCTTTGTCCTGTGAAAGCTTAAAAATATATTTGGCTGTATTCCAATCTGTGCCCAGAGAACAGTTATCTCTGTTCTTGTATTGGCCAAACTAGTTTACTGCAATGCTCTATACCTAAACATGCAGGAACAACATCTCAATAAATTTCAGGTATTACAAAATGCGGCAGCCAGAGCCCTTACTAGGACACCCAGACACAATTCTGTTGCCCTTGCCATCAAACAGCTTCACTGGCTTCCTGTCAGGCAAAATGCAAATCCCTCTGCGTGGCCCATAAGGCTCTCCATGGGATTGGCCAAGACTGTCTGCAAAAATCTTTCAAGTGGTACCTTCCAGGCAGGAACCTCCGGTCCAGTGGCTATGGGCAACTGGTAATCCAGTGGTATAAACGGACAAATTGGGGATGCAGACATTTTGTCAACACCACAGCCAAGGAATGGAATATGCTTCTGCCCCACATCAGATCCATTTATAACCTACTAAATTTCAGAAACGCCTTAAAAATGTGGCGCTCCGTAAGTAATTGCCATCAGGTTTCCTTGGTTTCCTCTTCCATGGTGCCAGCCCCTTGACACCTTTGGGTAATTGTTTGCGCTTTATAAATTCAGGTAACATCCCACAACATAATGGGCATTTTATAGGGCACATGATTGATCATGACATGTTGGAAAAGGAATTTTGAGGATTAGTTCTCTACAGAATTTATGATGATTGATGTGTTACCATAGATCGTCTGCTTGAGTTGACCTGTAAATATTGAGTGTAGGATTGCCCTCCCTCCAGGAGTCTGGTATTTGCTCATTTTCCAAGACGCGATTATACATCAACACCAATTTTGACGACCAGAATGTAGGGTTTGTTTTAAAAGAACTTGAGGAGGCCCATTGGGTCCTGGAGCTCCCTCTGCAGAGCTTTTTAGTCTTATTTTTGTCAATTGTCTTTCTTTAGAAGCCATCAAGACGTTGTTATTCTGATGTGCGCAGAAAATACTTCTTGTCGTTGACCTCGCTCCTAAAGAAGGACTAACTTTTCTGGAGAATGACACCGTTTGTCTTCTCTGCCAGCAAGTACATTGGTATCGTGCTACTCTGCAATGTACTGCGAGCGGAGGTAAGTTACCCCTGTAAAGATGTCAGAGTTGTTTGCAGAGAAACTTCCTCTTTCTATAGGGTTGATAGTTTTCCAAAATTCCTTCAAACATTTACTGTGGCTGGCGTATACAGCTCAAGCTGAATTGATCATAGCATTCCTTTTTTTTACTGCCCAAACCTCTTTTTTGTTTTTTTGTCTTATCTCCTTGCGTTTCACTACTTGTGGTAGATGACATGGATTTTTCTTTATCACTCATAATTCTCAGTTGATCTTTTTTATCTCTATTTGAGGACCTGAGTGATTCATTGAATTTCATTGTTTGTCAAACAAGTAAATGGTGCTGTGTTGGAAGTGGTGTTAGGATACAGCTGAAGAGGTTTCTTGTTGAATTTCTCCCAATCTTGTATACGATTACCAGCAGAGGAGTGTGCACTGCACCTGGATATCCTTTATCAGCAGACCATTCTATCTCTTACACAACTGCTGTGTGTGAAGGAGGAATTAGATTCTTTGCTTGAGGACAGAGAAGAGTCCTAGTGGATACCAGTCACCTTGAGAAAGTGGTCAATATCCGAGCAGCAATCAATTTTGAAAAATGAAATGTGTTTACACAAGGAAAGAATACTCACATGTAGTAAATTATGGAATTACTCGTAATGGAGATGCCTCTGTCTCTATCGCGGTCTGTCTCGGTCTCTATCTGTCTCTGCCTCTATCTGTCCAGGTCTCTGCCTCTATCTGTCTGCCCACCTCTATCTGTCTCTGCCTCTATCTGTCTCTATCTGTCTCTGCCTCTATCTGTCTCTTCCTCTATCTGTCAGTCTGTCCCTGTCTATCTCTGTCTCTATCTCCATCTGTCTGCCTGTTTCTAGCTCTGTGCCTCGGGCAGTGCACACGTACTGCGTCTACATGTCACTGTCAGCAGCCCAGAGACAGCTCCCCCCCACTTCCCCCCTCTCCCTGTACAATGTAAAAGCAAACTCGTTTTCGCTCTGAATTTGCTGCTTCGTGGGGTGTGTGTCCCACCACTGGGCCTGGGGTCACATCTGTCGCTGGCTTTAATTCTGACACTCACCCCCGAGCTGTCAGATCAAAGCCCCCCTTTGGCGCCAGTCACCCGTCCGTGTAGGTATGCATGCATCAATTACATATAGCGCCAACCTGGCGGCGAGCATTTGTGCGCTGCGAGAGCGGAGACCAGGCCTGAGCTCCCTGGCCTTGGCTCAACCCTCTGACTACAGACCGGCGGGAAACATCACATCACGGGCTCTTAACGCACAACTCACCCGGCTCTCACTCCCTGCTGCCCTCCGTCACCTCACCCGGCTTTCACACCCTGCTGTCCTCTGTCACCTCACCCTGCTTGTGTGGCAGCCCGGGCTGAGACAGCTTCCCGGGCACACACACAGCCACACCCGAGTACTTCACAGATCTTTAAAAGACCATTTACTTGTTAATAAGGCTTTGTTGTATTTCACCTCTTCTTAGAGCCCCTGCAGCTCCACTCTGACTATTGCTGGAATCGCCCAGCCCCCAAAGAGCAGAGTCTGTGTTTGCTGGCACTCTTTAAAACAAACATTTGCAATGTAATAGGTCTCGCAATTGCGAGATTTTAACCTATTGGCATTCTAAATGACAATGCCTTTTGTTTATGTGTTTAAAACACACCTAAAAGGCCATTTCATTTACAATTCCAATAGGTCAAAGTTTCTAAAATGCAAGACCTATTGCATTGCAAATTGCAGGATGGTGGGGCGAGCAACAAGGATGGCCAGAGTGTTGTAAAAGTAATATGGTGGTGGGTGGGGTCAGCGTTCAGCTGGATGGAAAGCAATATACTGTGGAAATATGGATTTTTCTGGTCAGTTATGTCCCCTATCTTGGACCCCAACGGTTCTATGAGCATGTCACAAGTACATGTATGTTCCCTCCAGTTCCAGTTATGAAGACGCAAATACATGTGCGTCCACCGTCAACATGTCCTCTGTCAGATCCGCCATGAATAGGCCGGATATTCCATTCCTAAATATGAAAGGCCACCGGCTTTATATGGTTCACTTATGCCATTTTACAGTCCAGGCAAGTAGGCCCTGATTCTGTCATCAAACTCCTCTTGCTTTCTGCCTCTGAAAGCTCCAGTCTGAGCTTGCATCTGTGACCATGAACTTTGTCTCATTCTCTGCGCGACTCACGAAGCCTGACATCAGCCTATTCTCTGCCAAGAACTGTATTTCACCTTCGAATTATCTGCTTCCCCCTCAGCCGATGCATTCCTGCCTAGTAGTTTAAGTAAACATTCTTCCAGTTACCGAGCGAAAGGCCCGGCTTCTCTGCCCTTATGCAAGTAATTCATAGTCCTGTTACCATGGAATATTTCTACCCCCTCGCATTCAGTGTAGACACTTAGACGCTTGTACACGCACGCACAGTCAGTATAGAATAGATTCTGTCCGAGAGTCCTTCTTTTGTGGATAACATAGTTCTTTAAACATAGGATGTTAGATATGATTTGGGATTAGGTTGACTTGACCCCCCAGACTTTTTGTCTCCACATGTAGAGCTAAATGTCAAGTCCCCTTCACCCCCTAGTTGCACGTCAATTACACGTCATACTGCTGCGCGCGCATCTATGCCAAGTATTATCTTATAGATCCACCAATATATGACATCATAACCAATTATGTTCCTTTTTACTCCTTATTACACCCATTTTTGGTTACGCAGATAAATCGTCATTTTCCTTATCAATTATTACGCCTACTGCATTCGCTTCATTGTAATGTATGTACTATAAAAGTCATTTCATGTCAATAATGTATGTACTTCACTTCCTGAACCCCCGTGGTGATGGAACTTGGAGCAACCGATTATAATCGATCATTGGAATAAAGCCCATTCCGAACCTCTAATACCACGGATTCTGCCTCTCATTTTACTGAGCTATTTTATTATGTTTCTGTATCAAATTAAGTCCAGGTAAAGGAATTTTATTTACCACATGAATGGCGCCCGAACAGGGACACTTTCTCATCTCACGCGCCGGCGGTGAGTTGCAGGCCCGGTCTCCTGCCACAGCTGGACGGACAATAACGCGTACCAACAGGATTTCCTGTATCTCCCTCCGGTCAAGCGGGGGCGACTGAGACTGCGATCAACACCCAGACGAGGCGGTGAGAAGTGCGAAGTATCCCGACCAGAGCCTAGCTGAGAGAGCAAGATCCGAGGTATACAGAGACCCACCAGTTCGAAGTCAAGCCCAGTTTCCGACGAGTCGAGTCGAGTCCAGTCCGGTTCAAGTTCAAGTTTCCGAGGCCTTCCGTTTCCGAAGCTACCCGGTGAGTACCATTACTGGGGAGGCATTTCTGACGTGCACATAGGTTGTGCCGGTCAAGACGGGTTTGGGTACACAAATCCGGTCTGCACTGTTTTAGCAGTGTATCTGTACTGTTTAGCAGTATATCAAGTATTCCGAAGTATCTAGTTATTGTCAAGAATTAAGCTTGGTGATTAGTTATGCAGACGATCATCATTGTTGGTTATTTTAAAGGGTAGAAAAAATGTTTACTGTTTAATGTTTAATGTGTTAAACGTTTTGCATATTGTGGTATGAATGGTTGTTCATTATTGTGCTTTTGTATTAAGTGTGTTCAAGATTAAGTATCGGATCAGTTGTCAATATGCCGCTCTTTTCGAAATTAAGACAGATCACTACTAGAAAAGGGGTTCTCGAAGAAGCCGTCCCTATTCCTCCTAGGGACACTCCAGGGCACTTCATGTATCATAAACATGGCTTAGACGCTATATTATTTCTTGATTTATGGGTAGATTACACCAAGGGATTACCAGAAAGTCAGAGGTGGCCCGCAGCGGGAACCTGGGATGCAGAGTGCATCATGAAAGTCGAGGAAGAGTTATGGAAAAGGAAAGTCAGACAGTCACAGAAAGACGCCGTTGAGTTATGGCGTAAAGAATCTCATAGACGTACAGAAAAAGCACGTAGACAGGAAGAGAAGAGTAAAGAGAGTTCAAACAAAGTTCGAGAAAATCTATTAATTGAGGAAGGTATCCGAGTGAAATCAGAACAAGTAGACAGACAAAGAAATGCCCTTATGAATGGTATGTATCCCCTTCTGGCCGAAGGATTACCTAAGGCTACTCCAGAAATACCGAAAGACTTGCCACCCCCATTATTCCCAATCAAGGTACATCCTAAGGGGCATCCTAGAACCGCAGAAGATGTTTTTCTTTCCTCATATTTAGATGACGCAGCTCCCGAGTATGCTAATTCCGCCCCACATAGACCGCATACCAGGGAGATCCAACGCCAAGATCCAGTACCCGTATCCCTACAGCAACAAATCGAGTCACAAGTTCCGGCAAGCACATCTGTTTCTGCATCCATTCCTACAGCTACTTCTATAGCTGTGTCCACACCTGTAGTAGCTGTGTCACGTTCAACGAATCCTTTCACACCCGATAGCCCAGATGGGGCCACGGGAGGTGCTACCAATATTTTTTCTACGCCACCCAGAATAAATAAACTTACTTTTCAAGAGTCAGCACATTCACGTACACCCAAACTCATAAGTGCCCGTACGCTTAAGGAACTTCTTATAGATTGCAGATATGACCCTGTGCCCGGTAAAGAGGACGAAATGACCCTGGCATCATTGCGTATCAGACGAGCCGCAGTGTATTTAGGGAAGTTACCAGGAATGACTGCGCATCTAGATAAAATATATCATTTTGTCCAAACAGGGCGAGATCCAGAATGTATTAACAGAGCTATGGAATACCAGAAAGTAGAGATACAGGGGGAACTGTTACGTTTCCTCATAAATTGTGTGATCAGAAATCAAGACCGACCGGGGGTAGACCCGGAAGCAATGCAAATTCTTACCAGATGGAGCCAGAATATATCAGAAGGGAGACATGATAAACAAAATTGTATAATAGCCATGTGCCGAAAGATCCGTAAAGAAATAGAACGCCTACACGAAGAGAGATTAGAGGTAGACGAGTTCGAACAAAGCGAGGAAGAAGGGTCAGGACTGCCCACAGGACAGTCAGACACCATAGCCTATGTAGGAAGAGGAAGATCTTGTAATAGTAATAGACGTCTTACTGACTCGATACGTCCGATATGTCCAGATAATAACAGGAATTTCCAAATACCTATAATTAATATAAGGTCTAACGAGCATTCGTTCCAAACCGCCGACAAACTACTCCGAGAACGAAGGGGTTATCATTTTCTCGATTCTATGGATGAACAAGATTTAGCCAGGGCAGCTGTCCATTGGGTGGACAGTCCCGGAAAATATAGTGATGATACAGTAGTACGCACATTTTTGAATCTCACCCCAGATGAACAGAGGTTAGCTGGGATTTATATGATTCAACAACTCATTATACTATATCGGAGTCAGCGTTCGGACCCTGGTCCCTTACCTGACATATTGACTGAATTGCTTATGAATAAATGGAGAGGTGCAGGTACTAAATTAATTAAAGAAATTCTAGAATCAAGAAAGCAGTATATTCTTTTTGTATGCGCAGAGCATGTCTCATTGCCCGTCAAGGAAAGAACCACGTATCACATGGATAGACAGAATCCCTTACGAGAAGTGCACCCAATAAAGGGCGAGGACAACGAGTTTAAGCGCGTATTTGTATATACGCCCATATCAAAAATAGAATTGTTACAAATGAAGAAAGTGGTACCCAGTCATGACAAAGATCCAGCGGGTTTTCACCGAGAAATTAAAGACATGTTACTCATGGGAGAGTATACCTATCCCGACATTATGACTATATTAAAGGTATTGATGCCTGCTGGTATTTATGAGAAACTCAAGGAAAAAGAGTGGGAGGTAGGAGACCAAAAGATAGAATGGTCAGTGTTAGAAGCGGAAGAAAAGGCCCGAACTGCAGGAGCAGGACTGGGGGATAAAACTAAAGCATTACCAGGTTTATTAGTACAGGTACTGCCACGTTTATTAACTACGAAAAAGGAAGATTGGGGTACATTTTCAGCCTGTAAGCAGAAGCAAGATGAAGACACTAGTGATTACTATGCCCGATTTGAAAAATGTTTTGGTATAAATAGTGGCATAAAAGCAAGTAGCGAATCATACCCACATCTGTTTGTGACAAAATTAGTGGAAAATGCCCTGCCCCCAGTAAAGAATAGAGTATTAAAATTCGAGAGTACCTGGCAAGGTAACACTCCATCACAAATGTTACAAATGTTACAGTACCATCACAATAGAATTAGAGAGGAACAAGAACATGAACACAGACGCATGAAAGACACGAAAATGAAAATGCTAGTTTCCCAGACAGTTCCAGCTGAAGGACATAAAAAGGGTATGACACATTCCGATTCAACAGGACCTGTAAAAGGGACATGCAATTATTGTAAAAAGCCAGGTCATTACGTACACGATTGTCCAGTTTTAAAACATAATATCGCCATAGGTAAAACACAAGAAAGATCACGGCCATTTAGACAAGAGCAGAATGAACAAGGAGCTCCGCAGCATGCACAGGCCATGCCAGCCGCACAACAGCCAATACAGTTTGTGCCAGCTGCACCACCGTTGCCTGTTGCTGCCACACAGACAACAACACGACAAATGTATCAGACCGCACAGTATGAATATCCTGAGTATCAGCGTTACGCATGAACTAGCCTAGAGAGGGAAGTTGACTTACCCCTTATCGAGATTCCTGTAGATCAAGAAGGACCTTATGTACATAGTGAATTATTAGGCCAAGATAGAAAATTTTTACTCGATACAGGGGCAAGTCGAACAACTATAAAACGTAGTGAAGTTCCAGGGGCACCCCTCTCAGGCTCACAGAATATTTCCCTTGGTTTTTCAGGAAAACCTATTGTTAATGAAGTATCACAACCTCTGCCACTTACGATAGGACCTCTGACCCGAACTACAGATTTATTGCTTACTAAATCATGTCCAGAAAACTTGCTAGGAATAAAAACATTAAAAGCTCTAGGAGCCATAATATGTTGTTCTCCGGAAGGAGTAAGGTTGTTTTTACGTGATTTTAAAGGTCACTATGTGTCTAGAGACATGGATCCCCGACTGCAGACTTTACCTACACATCTATGGGCACGAGGCCCTACTGATGTTGGTTGCATGAATATTACACCATATAGAGTCACATTAAAGGCAGGAGTGGTGCTACCACGAATGCGACAATACAAGTTACCACCAGATGCTGTAGTGGCTTTACTACAAATCATTGACGAGCTCATTGCCCAAGGAGTAGTTGTGGAAACAGACTCCAATGTATGTAATTCACCGATAATTCCGATTCTTAAACGAACAGATCCTAAGGCCCCGCCAGTATATCGATTGGTTATTGATCTGCGCGAGTTAAACAAATGCATTGTGCCACAATTCCCTGTGGTCCCAGATATCTCGTCATTACTGACAGCCATTGATTCCGAAGCAACATTCTTTACTGTAATCGATCTCAAGAATGCCTTTTTCAGCGTCCCAATAGATCCGGAGAGCCAATATTTGTTCGGATTTAGTTTAAATGGGCGTAGCTTTAAATTCTCACGCGCACCTCAAGGATTTACAGAAAGCCCCAGCATCTATAGCCAAGCACTAAAACGAGAACTCGACAGTATCCACATGCCAGTTAACACTGCCCTGCTTCAATACGTCGATGATCTGCTGATCACCGCAAGAAGCGAACCGGAATGTGAAAAAGCATCACTGACAGTTTTACAATTTCTAGCCGAAAAGGGGCACAAGGTGTCCCCTTCTAAGCTGCAATTCTGTGTCCAGCGAGTTGTTTATCTTGGACACTCGCTGTCCAAGGAGGGAAGGCAGCTTACACCCGACCGCATTCAGTTAATAGCTAACATGCCAATACCCAAGACACAAAAGGAGGTGCGGGCTTTCATAGGCCTCACTTCATATTGCAGGCAGTGGATCCCTCAGTATGCATTTCTAGCAAAACCACTCATTCAGTTAACCACACAGGAGGCAGCCACATCGACTGTTCTCCCTTGGACTCAGGAACATACACAAGCTTTTGAAAGCCTAAAGAAAGCTTTATGTCAAGCACCTGTTTTAGCAACGCCATGTTACAGAAAACAGTTTACACTCTTTGTTACAGAACGCGAAGGTACTGCCTTGTCGGTACTCACACAGGAACAAGCAGGAGCACACAAACCATGTGCTTATTTTTCTAGTACATTAGATCCCGTAGCTCAGGCTTTGCCTGCATGCCTGAAATCAGTAGCAGCGACAGCTTTAGCAATCAGACAAAGCGATGCCATAGTGTTAGGACATCCATTGACAGTACAAGTACCACACGCAGTAGAGGTTCTTGTAAATAGAACGCAAACACAACACTTGACTATAGCGCGACTTACAGGGTACGAACTTACATTGTTTCAGCCACATATAGAAATCAGACGCTGTAACACATTGAATCCTGCCACACTTTTGCCAGTAACCGGAACAGACCCACTAGCTCATGACTGTATTGAAGTTATTACAATCACGACGAAACCCAGACAAGACTTGACAGATGTTCCATTGTCAGATCCAGACCTGACATTGTATGTAGATGGTTCATGTATGAGAACAAGTACAGGAGAGTTAGTGGCTGCTTACGCAGTCACCACAGATACTAAAGTCATTGAAACTAATCGTATAAATACTTTGTCAGCTCAAGCCGCAGAGCTCATCGCTCTGACACAAGCCTGTATTCAAGCCACAAATAAAAAAGTCAACATATACACTGATTCACGTTATGCATTCGGAGTTGTACATGACTTCGGCGTGCTGTGGCGAGAGAGAGGTTATTTAACTTCCCACGGTGCCCACGTTCAGCACGGACCCCTCATTCATGCCTTATTAGATGCAATACATCTACCCACGGCAATATCAATTATGAAATGTAAAGCTCATACGAAGGTTACTGATATCATTTCCCAAGGCAATGATCTAGCCGACAGAACAGCTAAACAGACTGCTCAAACTCAAACCCCCGACATGATAAAGACAATAGTCCCGACACCGACACAGTGTATGACAGTTAAAGATCCTACTCTTGACGTAATTGACATACAGACACATGCTACACCAGACGAAATAAAGAAATGGACTGAATTAGGAGGGATCCAAACGGATCAAGGATGGATGATGAAGGAAAAGTCTGTGTGGTTCCTTCCTGATTCAATGGTCCAAGTTATAATTAACACTATACATAGTCCAGCACATCTAGGAGAAAAAGCTATGCTAGACAGCATTCAACACATTTGGTTCAATAAACATTTACGAGCAGCAGCCAAACAAAAAGTCCGTACCTGTATGATCTGTTGCCAGTTTAACCCAGGAAAAAGCGTTCCCGTAGAACAGGGTGGATTTCATCCTCCTGATCACCCTTTTGAAGCCCTCCAGATGGACTATATCCAGATGGAACGATGTCGAGGATTCAAATATGTTCTCGTAGTTGTCTGCGCTCTGTCCCGTTGGACGGAGGCATACCCGGTTTCAGATTACACTGCCCCGACTACTGCCAAACAGTTGGTTCGAGAATTCTTCCCACGATACGGTTTACCACGTGTTGTCTACTCAGATAACGACCAGCCGTTCTCATCCGAATTAATGAAACATGTTTCACTTCTGTTAGGATATCAGTGGAAATTCCACTGTGTCCGACACCCCGAGGCAGCAGGTCTCGTAGAAAGACATAATCAGATACTGAAAATCAGATTGTCCAAAATATGCAGAGAGAAAGGTGTCGACTGGGTAGTAGCGTTACCAGTTGCACTCTTTTACATGAGAATGGTAGCACACTCTCGAACAGGGCTATCCCCGTATGAGGTGATCTTCGGCAGACCACCAAATATGTGGGGGACGCCTATACCACGCAAAATAACTGATGTTGACTGTAATATGCTGACAGATTACTTGGCTTCCTTGATGTCTGCACTACAATCTTGTCGTTCACAGGTAGCTGCAGCCTTTCCCGACAACACTGAGGTGAAACCCCATGACGTAGTCCCGGGTGATCTCGTGTTTGTGAGAAATTTCGACCGAAAGACTCAGCTGGAGCCCAGGTGGAAGACACCCAAGTTGGTTCTGCTGACCACAAGAACAGCCGTGAAGATCGAGGGCCGCAAGGGCTGGATTCATTCAAGTCATATCAAGAAATTTCATGGACTATCCCCGGATATAGACATTGTGCCCTGCACTCCCTCACAGACTGATTCAAAACTTCCTTTGGTTGAAAAGACTGAAACCGAACTCTATAAAGTAAAATTGAGGCCTAGAACGTCAGACAATTTGATTGTTTAAGTCCTCTCCTAGGTGAAGCGGTTGAATTTGTCTCTGACATGTATCCTCTAGACCTGAATCATGGACAGTCGCGGAAAATGTTGAAACGACAGGCGTATTGTAAATCACTGCGTAGCCATTGTATAGTGACATTATTAATCTTGTTTTTCTTGAGTCTTTTAATAATTACTGCAAGTATATTGTTGCACATATATTACCCTATTTCTAGACATGTTTACAATGTTACCGTAGAACATTCTTTTAGTGACTTACCTCCGCATGAATTGTCTTATAGACTTGCGCTGCGCAATAACACTTTCATTAGTATGTTACATCATTCCCATCAGACTAGTAATGCCACCAATTGTTGGGTGTGTGGTCGGCTCCCTCCCTATCAGAATTATGAAGGAGTCCTGCCATTCTTTCCACACCCATTTACACATAATGGCTCCTGTGGAGCATGGTTCAGTTTAATCAATTCCATAGACTCAGACACAGCAGTTTACCAAGATCATTGGGTATGGGGAAACCTGAACCTAGTTTTACTCAAGGTCTGCTACCCTGACAAGGAGGGTCGCCCCAAAAGAACAGGAACTGATCTAGAAAATGAAGTATATGGATTAGGTAATTTTATACCTAATCTCATGATTCTAAATGTCGAATCCGAAGTTGAACTAGTCTTACCCACCATGTCAGTATTCCCAGCGAAGGGTGAATTGTGTGTAAGAAAGGTTGGTTCCATACATATGGGCCATAGTAAATGCACCACTATAGTAGAATTCAGTGATCAAGGCAAATCTTCATTTAGAGCTTATCGCCACTCCTACTTTATATGTGGTCAGACCGCATATATGCGTCTACCTCTAGACTGGGATGGTACCTGCTACATTGCATTCCTTTTGCCACCTGTTTTCCTAGCTCCTCCTGATTATTACAGAAATATTCATTTAGTACACAACAGAGAGCGGAGAGATCTCCCAATTGCCGATTACACTGAAACAGCATGGGAAAAATACACAGATTTCAATAAAGGCATCTTTCCCTATATAGGTACTGTTACTAATAGTAAACTGATACGTAGATTAACTAGAACCCTTGAAGCAGTAGTGAATGAAACTATTTCCGCCCTAGGCAATTTAACAGAAGAGCAGTCTGCTATGCGGATTGTTGTGCTTCAAAATCGTCTTGTCCTTGACGTCATCCTGGCTGATAGGGGCGGAGCTTGTAGGGTCATCGGATCAAGCTGCTGCGTATTCATACCAGAAAATTCGCCATCTGTATATAAAGCCATCACTCGCCTTCATAAGATTGTAAACCAGATACACCAGAACCCAGGCACTTGGACTTGGTCCAGTTGGTTTTGGAGTGTGATATCAGCCTGGGGATGGAGAGTTCTATCCTTCCTAGGTATTGGCCTTCTCATACTATTCAGTTGCTGTCTATGTCTACAATGTGGACCAGCGATCTGTGGTCTGTGTGCCACATCGTGTATTCCACCACCAAGATTTCATTCAAGATCCCGGAAGAAGAAAGAAGAACAAATGATGCTATATGAACAGATCAATGGATTAATGAAGATTGATATCTCTTAACGGGCAAGTAGGGGACAAGGAGGGAATGTGGAAATATGGATTTTTCTGGTCAGTTATGTCCCCTATCTTGGACCCCAACGGTTCTATGAGCATGTCACAAGTACATGTATGTTCCCTCCAGTTCCAGTTATGAAGACGCAAATACATGTGCGTCCACCGTCAACATGTCCTCTGTCAGATCCGCCATGAATAGGCCGGATATTCCATTCCTAAATATGAAAGGCCACCGGCTTTATATGGTTCACTTATGCCATTTTACAGTCCAGGCAAGTAGGCCCTGATTCTGTCATCAAACTCCTCTTGCTTTCTGCCTCTGAAAGCTCCAGTCTGAGCTTGCATCTGTGACCATGAACTTTGTCTCATTCTCTGCGCGACTCACGAAGCCTGACATCAGCCTATTCTCTGCCAAGAACTGTATTTCACCTTCGAATTATCTGCTTCCCCCTCAGCCGATGCATTCCTGCCTAGTAGTTTAAGTAAACATTCTTCCAGTTACCGAGCGAAAGGCCCGGCTTCTCTGCCCTTATGCAAGTAATTCATAGTCCTGTTACCATGGAATATTTCTACCCCCTCGCATTCAGTGTAGACACTTAGACGCTTGTACACACACGCACAGTCAGTATAGAATAGATTCTGTCCGAGAGTCCTTCTTTTGTGGATAACATAGTTCTTTAAACATAGGATGTTAGATATGATTTGGGATTAGGTTGACTTGACCCCCCAGACTTTTTGTCTCCACATGTAGAGCTAAATGTCAAGTCCCCTTCACCCCCTAGTTGCACGTCAATTACACGTCATACTGCTGCGCGCGCATCTATGCCAAGTATTATCTTATAGATCCACCTATATATGACATCATAACCAATTATGTTCCTTTTTACTCCTTATTACACCCATTTTTGGTTACGCAGATAAATCGTCATTTTCCTTATCAATTATTACGCCTACTGCATTCGCTTCATTGTAATGTATGTACTATAAAAGTCATTTCATGTCAATAATGTATGTACTTCACTTCCTGAACCCCCGTGGTGATGGAACTTGGAGCAACCGATTATAATCGATCATTGGAATAAAGCCCATTCCGAACCTCTAATACCACGGATTCTGCCTCTCATTTTACTGAGCTATTTTATTATGTTTCTGTATCAAATTAAGTCCAGGTAAAGGAATTTTATTTACCACAATACAGGGCAGTGGGGGGAGGAGAAGGTACGGACAATGGAGAGAGAGTGTGGGTCAGAGGAAGTAACAAGGAGGACAGGGTGGAGGGCAGCAGCAAAGAGCTGGAGAGCGATGTAGAGGCAGATGGAGAAGCAAGTTTTCCTCAAAGCGGGTTCATTAAAACCCAGTGTCACTAAAAAAAAATGTAAAAAGAGATAACATGGTTTCAGTATTGTGGGGTATGTTGTTAACTCTGTGTGTTTTAAATGCCGTCGTTTGTTTTATGTTTATATACTAAAGACTGTCATGAAAAATTACACAAGGGTTGCTTTATAAGTAAACAGTAGTTTGAGATCCCCTAGTTTGAATCCGTGTTTGACATTCCGGTTGACCAGTTGCGTGTTAGATGGTATCTTAATCTAATGAATTTAGTTTAGTTCTGTGCCGTTTTAGTGGCCATTTCAATTGGAAACATGCTGTCTTCATGTGACAACACACTACCACCCCATGCTTTAGTAATATATTTGTAACAATGCACCACCAGCTACACACCACACCCTTACCACTCCCCTGCTGAATGGGTCTGGCTCATTTGCTACACTTGTTCTTTGTGTGAAGCTTGGCTTTTTCACAATCCCTAGGACTTTAGTGATGAAACATTGATGGGAGCACCCCCACTCTGGATACTGTTCCAGCACCACTGAAGGGAAGTACTGTGGGAGTAAGGGCGGGCGGTGAACTCCGCTCCGCCAGCAAAGTTTGCAGAGTTTTAGTAACTCCGCACTCTGTTTGGAGTGCAACGTTTTCCAAAACTCCACCTACGCAGTGGAGCGGAGTTCACCGGTGCAGTAGTGGTAGACTTACCTTCATCCCAGATCAGTGTCCTCTGTCCTGCTCCTGCTGCTGGGCCTGGCACCACTTCCGCTGCTCCGGGAGAATTACAGTTCTTCCTGCAATCCTCCCGGAACAGTGTAATTCTCCCGGAGCAGCGGAAGTGGACAAGGCCCAGCAGCAGGTGCAGGACAGAGGACACCGATATGGGAGGAGGGTAAGTCTTCTTTAGTTCCTTACTTAGACTATGCGGGATGGGGGGGTGAGGGGCTGGGGCTTTACCTGGACGGGGAGGGGGGGGGGGTAACTCCACCAGGTCACGGAACTCCACGGAATTACTCTGAGTTTTCTAGTATCTCTGTGAAACTCCGCGGAGTTCCACTTTGCAAGCTCCACCCAACCTTATGTGAGAGGCGGATCTACACCTTCCTAAGACGTATTGTATACACACGGTGTGCTCCTCTGCAGCCTCTGGAATGGGGAGCACTGAGTATCCTTCCTCAGCCTCTGGCTCAGACTAGAAGCACACACTCCTTATACTCTTGTGCTCCAGTGGGGAGCGCTGCGTATCCTTCCCCAGCCTCTGGCTCAGACTAGAAGCACACACTCCTTATACTCTTGTGCTCTAGTGGGGAGCGCAGCGTATCCTTCCCCAGCCTCTGGCTCAGACTAGAAGCACACACTCCTTATACTCTTGTGCTCTAGTGGGGAGCGCAGCGTATCCTTCCCCAGCCTCTGGCTCAGACTAGAAGCACACACTCCTTATACTCTTGTGCTCCAGTGGGGAGCGCTGCGTATCCTTCCCCAGCCTCTGGCTCAGACTAGAAGCACACACTCCTTATACTCTTGTGCTCCAGTGGGGAGCACAGTTAGGGTTGACACCTTTCTCAGAGAAAAATACCGGCCATTTGTTCATGTTGTAATATTCTGCAAAGGCCCACACACACCTTTATAGAAAATAGTCTATGTTCAGGGCCTTTCTGTCTTTGTTTACTTTTATCATCAGTCAGGGATCATTACAGCAGCTGAGTGACATTTTAAAAGTGCTCTCTTCTTATGTTTACTGGTTAAAGTGTGTACTAATACGGGTAAAACAAAAACACACACAGAAGTTATTTTCTCAAGTTTTGTACCGGCTGGGATAATAAACTATTGGTCATGCCAGTTGGCAACCAGAAGCACAGTATGAGGCTGGATCACCCCATCTCTAGAACTAATGTATACTTACCTTGTGCTCCTGGGCAGC
Organism: Triturus cristatus; assembly: GCF_964204655.1. Lineage (NCBI taxonomy): Eukaryota > Metazoa > Chordata > Amphibia > Caudata > Salamandridae > Triturus > Triturus cristatus. The sequence goes on along the minus strand of NC_140579.1, from coordinate 70,317,970 downwards.
TTCTCGAATGGAGAGTAGCACATAGCTTGTCCCGGCCTCTGACCAGGTGCACAACGCCCATAGGGCTCAAAGGGCTTCAGCCACCCCCACCCCTCTCCGTGGGTGTCAGCCCGGGCTGAGACAGCTTCACGGGCACACACAGACAGTTTTTAGGTCTCGGCCTGGCGAAAGCAGCGCATGCGTTGCCCTGCTATGCAGAGGCCTTTTGGAATTGATACGATTCCAGGGTGCACGCAGGGAGACAAAAGAGACAGAAGATGTGCATGCGGGGATTGGATGCTTTACTGGCGGTGTGATACACTGGGGACATTTTTTTTTTTCGCCGCCAGTAAAGGCAGTCCCCGCGTGCACATCTTCTGTCCGTCCCATGACAGGCCGCGCTTGTTCTAAAATGTTATGCATAAATCACCTCATTGGCGTGCACGTATCATAATGTACCGTTGCATTTGCTAGATGGTGCATCGTAAGTGCTCTTGCAAGATCGTGAATAGCCACTTAAGTGGGATATCCGTGCTCTGGTTGGTAGATGTGTGTGTGATGATTTGTCTGATGCAGGTTTCCGATGCATAAAGAAGACTGGGTACGCACGAGAAATCCACAGTGTACTAAAAGGCTCGTGCGAGCTTCCTCGGATATCCGTGTAGGCGCGAGCCTTGTACAATTGCAGCGTGTCCGGCAGCATTGAGTACTTTCATGCAAAAGACACTTTGTAAATTCCAGTTCATTGTTACTTCCTGAGTGTACGCGGTGCACTACAGGCGTGACCCTTTTTGACAAGCGTGGAATGGCAACCTATTCAACTCCTGCCACCCTCAAGGCCACAGCGGTGTTTGCAGTTAAATACCTCACACTTCCTACCTGTCAGAGCGAAAATCCATTTAAAGCTACTGTAATTTTGTTGTTTAACAAATGCAACTGTTTTCCTCGCGTGACTAAACGCAGCAACAGTTGTACTGTATCCTCTACTACTGTTAATGTTTTTCGACGAGCACACATTAGTACATGGATTTCCGCAGATGTGGCCACGAGCTCAGCACGCATAGTTTAAGGAATAACGGAACATGTCCATTATAAAACAAGCGCAACTATCTTCCTCTTCCTGTTGCGTTAAGTACCTCAGGTTGTGTCCAAGGGGTCCCACAGAACAAAAAAGCTCCTCCTGGCCTGGTGCCTGCTCACCCTTGAAGGTGCAGGAAGCAGACATCCGTTATTTTTCATGCAGGTTACAAAGCAGCCTTTAACTTATACAACTTTCCCCTCAAATACCATAAGGCATTCTAAAGGCAATGACGTTGCAATTGACAAGGTTGGCTTGAGCCACAGGATTTAGTTGGTGATGTGTGCATTATTAAATTAAAAACCAGCATTGACAATGCCAATAAATGTGACGCTTGCATTCGAGTCCTGACAAAAGCAACTCAAAAATGCCTGCTGCAGCGCAAAACCCCCAAAATATTAATTTTGTTTGTACAATGCAAGGAAAAAATATGAAATAAGTGTGTGATGACAGAGTGTACTTTTCAAATGTCATGAATTCCAGTGGCCTTAGAAGGATACACCCAAAAAACGAATAGAAAGCAGCTGAAACGAAACTATTCTGAAATGGATTAAAGATGCAAATAACAGAGCCGCAGCCAAAGAGCTAAGGGTTCCTAAGCCAGAGTCATCAATGGCTGAAGGAGCCTGAACCAGGGACAATAAAGTATGAGTGGAATGTATATGTGTTCGCCATCAATGGCTGAAGGAGCCTGAACCAGGGACAGTAAAGTATGAGTGGAATGTATATGTGTTCACCATCGATGGCTGAAGGAGCCTGAACCAGGGACAATAAAGTATGAGTGGAATGTATATGTGTTCACCATCAATGGCTGAAGGATTCTGAACCAGGGACAATAAAGTGTGAGTGGAATGTATATGTGTTCACCATCAATGGCTGAAGGAGCCTGAACCAGGGACAATAAAGTATGAGTGGAATGTATATGTGTTCACCATCGATGGCTGAAGGAGCCTGAACCAGGGACAATAAAGTATGAGTGGAATGTATATGTGTTCACCATCAATGGCTGAAGGAGCCTGAACCAGGGACAATAAAGTATGAGTGGAATGTATATGTGTTCACCATCGATGGCTGAAGGAGCCTGAACCAGGGACAATAAAGTATGAGTGGAATGTATATGTGTTCACCATCGATGGCTGAAGGAGCCTGAACCAGGGACAATAAAGTATGAGTGGAATGTGTATGTGTTCGCCATCAATGGTTCAAGCACCAGAGGAGCAAAATCTGACAAAATCCCAAGTATGAGTCTTCCTGGTTTTGGTCTCACTCTCTAGCACGGTTCTCCTCCCACAGAGGGGCTGCGTTTCATCACAAATGCTCGCTAGCGCTGAAAAAGGGGTGCACGGTTTCCTCATGAGGTAACTTTAAAACTGTGCGGATACTGGTAACTTTTTTTAACTTGAAACAATTTAAAAGCTGCCGAAAATTCCAGATTTTGATGCTAACCAGCGGGCACATAACTTCACAAACTACAGACATAACCACAGTGTTCACAAGAATCAAAGGAAGTTAACAAAAGGGAAAAAACAAAAAAAACTTTGCAAACTCAAATGCATTTCCCCATTTACAACTCAACTCCCATGTGCATGTTTAGTTTTGTGATTTATATGAGCCCTTGAGACATAGGTCAGCCATTCAGCTTTCTAGAAAAGGAGCTCAGAATCCGGAACATGGACGGCTAGGAGATACTTATAGTGTTGCCTTGAACATGGACGGCTAGGAGATACTTATAGTGATGCCTTGAACATGGACGGCTAGGAGATACTTATAGTGATGCCTTGAACATGGACGGCTAGGAGATACTTATAGTGATGCCTTGAACATGGACGGCTAGGAGATACTTATAGTGATGCCTTGAACATAGACGGCTAGGAGATACTTATAGTGATGCCTTGAACATGGACGGCTAGGAGATACTTATAGTGATGCCTTGAACATGGACGGCTAGGAGATACTTATAGTGATGCCTTGAACATGGACGGCTAGGAGATACTTATAGTGATGCCTTGAACATGGACGGCTAGGAGATACTTATAGTGATGCCTTGAACATGGACGGCTAGGAGATACTTATAGTGATGCCTTGAACATGGACGGCTAGGAGATACTTATAGTGATGCCTTGAACATGGACGGCTAGGAGATACTTATAGTGATACCTTGAACACAGACGGCTAGGAGATACTTCTAGTGATGCCTTGAACATGGACGGCTAGGAGATACTTCTAGTGATGCCTTGATTTAAGAATCTCAACAATCTGGGAAGAGACGGACCAGACTCTAGGACTGTATGCCACCCCCCAGCAGTCACATGATCCCACCTCGAATGAACAGGGAGGCTGCTGTCCAGTGGCAGTCACCATTCTACAGCCCTTTCCCCCATAAGGCCGCTACAAAGAATGGAGGATCTTTGTCCAAGACTCTGGAGTTGTATCAAAGATGGGACTTCACCGGTTTCCCTGTTGTCAGACTCCAGCTTAGCCTGGCAAGGTATGGGGCTCGTGAGGCGACACTGGCACGCAGACACAAGGCTGGTAGGGGTACATGTGTACATCATGTTGAGTCAAATCTAGGGGGGTGTAGGGGGCCTTACAAGGTATGGAGCTCGTGTGGCGACACTCTAGCACGCAGACACAAGGCTGGTAGGGGTCCATGTGTACATCATGTTGAGTCAAATCTAGGGGGTGTAGGGGGCCTGGCAAGGTATGGGGCTCGTGTGGCGACACTGGCACGCAGACACAAGGCTGGTAGGGGTACATGTGTACATCATGTTGAGTCAAATCTAGGGGGGTGTAGGGGGCCTTACAAGGTATGGAGCTCGTGTGGCGACACTCTAGCACGCAGACGCAAGGCTGGCAGGGGTCCATGTGTACATCATGTTGAGTCAAATCTAGGGGGTGTAGGGGGCCTGGCAAGATATGGAGCTCGTGTGGCGACACTGGCACGCAGACGCAAGGCTGGCAGGGGTCCATGTGTACATCATGTTGAGTCAAATCTAGGGGGGTGTAGGGGGCCTGGCAAGGTATGGGGCTCGTGTGGCGACACTGGCACGCAGACACAAGGCTGGTAGGGGTCCATGTGTACATCATGTTGAGTCAAATCTAGGGGGGTGTAGGGGGCCTGGCAAGGTATGGGGCTCGTGTGGCGACACTGGCACGCAGACACAAGGCTGGTAGGGGTACATGTGTACATCATGTTGAGTCAAATCTAGGGGGGTGTAGGGGGCCTTACAAGGTATGGAGCTCGTGTGGCGACACTCTAGCACGCAGACGCAAGGCTGGCAGGGGTCCATGTGTACATCATGTTGAGTCAAATCTAGGGGGTGTAGGGGGCCTGGCAAGATATGGAGCTCGTGTGGCGACACTGGCACGCAGACGCAAGGCTGGCAGGGGTCCATGTGTACATCATGTTGAGTCAAATCTAGGGGGGTGTAGGGGGCCTGGCAAGGTATGGGGCTCGTGTGGCGACACTGGCATGCAGACACAAGGCTGGTAGGGGTCCATGTGTACATCATGTTGAGTCAAATCTAGGGGGGTGTAGGGGGCCCGGCAAGGTATGGAGCTCGTGTGGCGACACTAGCACGCAGACGCAAGGCTGGCAGGGGTTCCATGTGTACATCATGTTGAGTCAAATCTAGGGGGGTGTAGGGGGCCTGGCAAGGTATGGAGCTCGTGTGGTGACACTCTGGCACGCAGACGCAAGGCTGGTAGGGGCCCATGTGTACATCATGTTGAGTCAAATCTAGGGGGTGTAGGGGGCCTGGCAAGGTATGGAGCTCGTGTGGCGACACTAGCACGCAAACGCAAGGCTGGCAGGGGTCCATGTGTACATCATGTTGAGTCAAATCTAGTGGGGTGTAGGGGGCCTGGCAAGGTATGGAGCTCGTGTGGTGACACTCTGGCACGCAGACACAAGGCTGGCAGGGGTCCATGTGTACATCATGTTGAGTCAAATCTAGGGGGGTGTAGGGGGCCTGGCAAGGTATGGGGCTCGTGTGGCGACACTGGCACGCAGACACAAGGCTGGTAGGGGTCCATGTGTACATCATGTTGAGTCAAATCTAGGGGGGTGTAGGGGGCCTGGCAAGGTATGGGGCTCGTGTGGCGACACTGGCATGCAGACACAAGGCTGGTAGGGGTCCATGTGTACATCATGTTGAGTCAAATCTAGGGGCGTGTAGGGGGCCTGGCAAGGTATAGGGCTCGTGTGGCGACACTGGCACGCAGACACAAGGCTGGTAGGGGTCCATGTGTACATCATGTTGAGTCAAATCTAGGGGGGTGTAGGGGGCCCTACAAGGTATGGAGCTCGTGTGGCGACACTCTAGCACACAGACGCAAGGCTGGCAGGGGTTCCATGTGTACATCATGTTGAGTCAAATCTAGGGGGGTGTAGGGGGCCTGGCAAGGTATGGAGCTCGTGTGGTGACACTCTGGCACGCAGACGCAAGGCTGGTAGGGGCCCATGTGTACATCATGTTGAGTCAAATCTAGGGGGTGTAGGGGGCCTGGCAAGGTATGGAGCTCGTGTGGCGACACTGGCACGCAAACGCAAGGCTGGCAGGGGTCCATGTGTACATCATGTTGAGTCAAATCTAGGGGGGTGTAGGGGGCCTGGCAAGGTATGGAGCTCGTGTGGTGACACTCTGGCACGCAGACGCAAGGCTGGTAGGGGCCCATGTGTACATCATGTTGAGTCAAATCTAGGGGGTGTAGGGGGCCTGGCAAGGTATGGAGCTCGTGTGGCGACACTAGCACGCAAACGCAAGGCTGGCAGGGGTCCATGTGTACATCATGTTGAGTCAAATCTAGGGGGGTGTAGGGGGCCTGGCAAGGTATGGAGCTCGTGTGGTGACACTCTGGCACGCAGACGCAAGGCTGGCAGGGGTCCATGTGTACATCATGTTGAGTCAAATCTAGGGGGGTGTAGGGGGCCTGGCAAGGTATGGGGCTCGTGTGGCGACACTGGCACGCAGACACAAGGCTGGTAGGGGTCCATGTGTACATCATGTTGAGTCAAATCTAGGGGGGTGTAGGGGGCCTGGCAAGGTATGGGGCTCGTGTGGCGACACTGGCACGCAGACGCAAGGCTGGTAGGGGCCCATGTGTACATCATGTTGAGTCAAATCTAGGGGGTGTAGGGGGCCTGGCAAGGTATGGAGCTCGTGTGGCGACACTGGCACGCAAACGCAAGGCTGGTAGGGGTCCATGTGTACATCATGTTGAGTCAAATCTAGGGGGGTGTAGGGGGCCCTACAAGGTATGGAGCTCGTGTGGCGACACTCTAGCACGCAGACGCAAGGCTGGCAGGGGTTCCATGTGTACATCATGTTGAGTCAAATCTAGGGGGGTGTAGGGGGCCTGGCAAGGTATGGAGCTCGTGTGGTGACACTCTGGCACGGAGACGCAAGGCTGGTAGGGGCCCATGTGTACATCATGTTGAGTCAAATCTAGGGGGTGTAGGGGGCCTGGCAAAGTATGGAGCTCGTGTGGTGACACTGGCACGCAGACGCAAGGCTGGTAGGGGTCCATGTGTACATCATGTTGCGTCAAATCTAGGGGGGTGTCGGGGGCCTTGCAAGGTATGGAGCTCGTGTGGCGACACTGGCATGCAGACGCAAGGCTGGCAGAGGTCCATGTGTACATCATGTTGAGTCAAATCTAGGGGGGTGTAGGGGTTCTAGGAGTTCTGGGGGGTTAGACAGAGGTGTTTGCCATATTAATAAAAAGTTACAAGGTGGTGCTGGAGTGTTTCCCTGCAGACGTCACTGCTGCAGGGTCTCCTCGCCTGTACATTATTGTGGCAGAAGTCATTATGCGCAGTATCTGGCGTTTGGTCACTTTAAGGCACAGGGCAATCCTTTGCCATCTTCTGGACTTCTTGGAGTGGACGAGAAAGTCAGGTGAAAAAATACACGAGAAATAAAGGCAAGCCAAGATTAAGCAAGCAGGTTTGCACCTCCAAATGTTGCCTGGGAACAGCAGAGTTTCTGCCCCAGGACAGGAAACAACGTGTGCACATTCCTACACTGTAGCCTTCTCAAACAAACATTGAAAATGCAATAGGTCTCGCCTTTGATTAAGAAAGCCATTTGCTTTGCTAATGGTATTGTATAGCAAAGCAAATGGCTTTAACTTAATCAAAGGCGAGATCTATTGCATTTTTAATGCTTGTTGAGCTGGCAGCCGCACCCCAGTACTTCACAGTTCTTTAAACGACCATTCACTTGATAACGAGGGTTTGTTGTTTATTCACCCCTTCTTAGAGCCCCTGCATCTCCACTCTGCCTATTGCTGGAAGAATTAGCCCCCCCCGCCCCCCGAAATGTGGCTCTAGTTGCGCCTCTGCCCCACCTCTAAAGCACACATACCTCTTTGGCTGCCTCTTGGAGTGCCATGTGTACTGGGTCCACCCCTGGCCCAGCTCTGCAGCACACATACCTTGTACTCCTGGGCAGCCTCTCGAATGGGGAGCACCGTGTGCTGCTTGTGATCACGTGACATGCTGCAGACCACACAGATGGGCTCCTGGTCATCTTCACAGAACAGTTTCAGTTTCTCTTCGTGTTCTCGGCACAGATTCGCCTCCTGGGGGGTGGCACTCGGTACCTGAAGCTGTTTGCAGATTTCCACCACGTTCGCCAAGTGCCTATTGGGCCGGAGGGATTTGTTCTGAGATATTTCTCTGCACTGAGGACAGGGGAAGTCTGTCTGCAGCCCCTCCCAGCATCGAGTGATACAGGACAGACAGAAGGTGTGTCCACACTCCACAGACACGGGGTCTGTGAAATATTCCAGGCAGATGGAGCAGGTGGCCTCCTCCTTCAGGCTCCGGTGATGAGCTGCCGTAGCCATGTCGCCCGTCCCGAATAGGTACACGAGAAGTTAAGTTTCGTTTCTTTCTGTTTTGTAAAGGGGGAGTGTCTGTCTCTCCTTCCTTATACACCCTCCAACTTTCATTGGCTCCTGCACATATACAGAACTGCCCGTACCTGTGAGGCTGATCTGGGAGTGTCTGCAGCGCAGCAGGGAGTGTCAGTGGCTGGGCTGAGATCGAGGGCTGCAGAGCCGGACTGTCCGAGTGATCCGTAAGTTCGGAGCACAGCTTACTCCCTGATAATACGTTGTCCCCATGTCCTTCTCTGCCCTGAGCCGCCGCCATGTTCTGTCTCATACATTCTTCTCCCCCCCTAACCGGCCTTCTCTCCATGTTGCTTGGGCCCCCACCCGCTCCGCACCCCAGCCCACTCCACTGTTTTTTGTTGTTGTTTTTAAGCGTTTTTGTGCATTAAAAAAGAAAACACTTTTGACGTTAGCTTTTATTCACCTATCCATCTCAGATTGGTCATTAAAAGGGAAAACACATGTATAACTCATTTTGCAGGCACACGTCTTTTGCCGCATCTATATGACAGACCAGTCGTGTCACAGAGTTTATTATTATTATTATTTTTTGTCATGCTGCACGGCAATTGTATCGCTGTTCAACAAGGCTAAACACGTTTGACAAAGCCCACAGGTCTCATAAGCGCGGCCTATTGGTTTTGCCAATGTTTGTTTATTTATGCTAAGCGGGCTCCCTCTGTGACGAGGCTCCTGATTTCTTCACTCGAAGAACCACCGTCTTCTATCAGTGTGTGTCTGAGGTGAGAGCTGGACCCTGTGTTTGTAGAACTACTGACGAACAACTAGAATCCTGCTTAAGAGGCACCGAGAAAAAAGTGTAAAGCTTGGTCACTGACCTAAGACAGCGGCATGGAGGACTGGGTGGATGGCGTCTGAATGCAGTGACTGATTCTTTTTAAAGGAGGCTGGGGACCCTACAGCTACATTGTAGTTAAATCCTGCACTGGTACAGGTAACTACAGGAGGGCAGTAGCGTAACGAAACTTGAGGGGGCCCCCCTGCAAAGCACAATGAGGGGGCCCCCCCAGCGGCCCGGCCCACCACCTACCACTTTGCCCCACTGCCAAAAATAAGCAGTCGCCTAAAGCCGTATTTTCAGCACTTATCTGCGCATACTTCGAACAGCAAATAGAAATAGGATGCGCTTTAATTGTGTTCTAGGGCTGCCTGAAGGATCCATGACTGATAATTAAACGGAACTAAGACAGAAAAGTCACATTACAAATAAATACATACCTTTTTATTTATACCCCTATTTAGTGTCAAGGCGAGGTCTTTCAGGGTCTTTAAACAACACATGGCTGGCATTTTTCTTGTGGCAACCCTACTTTGTATTCCTTTTCATGAAATGCATTCTCACCCTACAGCAGTAAATGTAAATTTCAAATGTAAGGAATAGGCAGAGTGGGGGCCCTCTTTTTTTTGGTCACAGCATGCCTAGGCTTCCGGGTGTCAACCTGCCTTAGGCCCATGGTTTGCGCTGCTTGCCTTCTCTAGTCATGCCTTACTAGCCTACGCTCTCCTACTCCCACCTACCTGCACTCGCTGAGGCTACCTTGGTTGTACGGATACTGTATCTTTCATGTTCGTCCACGGCATTACCCTGCATATGTCTCAGAAATCAACATGTCTATCTCTCTTTATCTCTCTTCCCCTCTCTCTCTCTCTCTCTCCCACCTCCCTCTCTCTCTCTCCCACCTCCCTCTCTCTCTCAGTCTCTACCCCCCTCTCTCTCTCTGCTCCTCCTTTCATGGTATCACCTTGCCTGTGTTACCCCATCTTACTCTGAATTGCTTGCTGGCCTGAATGTCTGCATGTAGAGGCCCCCCGTTCTCACCACATTAAATGCCATCCTTACCAATGGATTGCGGAGCCTTACAGTCTCCCAAGGGACTTCCTGTACTTTACTGCCTCCGGTTATAAATGTACATATTGTCGCAGCGTCTCCTGTTGTCATCCAGCGTGCCCTTAAGTGTTCATAGATTGGCAACTCACTGGGACAGAAAGTAAGCCTGGCACGAAAATAAAAGTGGCCCTCATTAGCAAATCAGACAGCTAAAAGAGCAGCCCTTTTACAAATAGGGATATCATTTTTATCTCATCAAGACATGCTATATATGTGATTTCAAGGTATGGTAGACTGCATGAATGTATGCTTGCTGCAGTGCAAAGTTAGTGGTAATATAATGGATATCAACAGTAAAACCCATCATGCCAGATTCAACAGGCCGACAAACAGCCTACAATTCAGCCCACTCTCTGAGGTGTCACATCTACTCTTTTGGGGACAGTACTAGCAGTGGGAGAGGCCAGGAAAAAGAAAGCTCTTAGCTGAAGGCTGCCACTTGTTTAGCAAGGAATGTGCGACTGAGTTTATTTAAGGATACTTCAGGCAAGGTTTGTTGTATTATCCAAAAATCACCTGTTAAAACCCAGAGCACCAGACCATACAGGCTGAAATAAGACACTTGACACACTGACCTGCAAAGCTACCCCATAGGACTGTACGGCACAGGTGGCAGGCCGGCAATGAAAAAGGAAGCTGCCACCCATATGCTCTATATATGTTTCACAACTTGGGTATGAGAGATGTCGACTCTGCATTTAAGCTTGCTCCGGCAAGGTTTATATAGCAGAGAAATAAGCAAGAAAACTCAATGCACAAGACCCTACATGCCCACAAACAGCCAAAACAAATCATCCTACACTGTGACCTGTCACACATAGCCTTTGTGGACGGACATTATCGGCAGTGGGTGAAGAAAGAAAATAAGATAGCTGCCTTCTACCACTTCATACACATTATAGGTGTTTTCACTTTTCAGTAATCACGCCATGCATTTGAGCTTGCTTCAGGCTTTGCTGTAAGATCGGGGAAATCATCATTAAAACTCAGAACAAAAGACCCATTCGGGCTACATACTGCCAAAATGAACCAGACCTCCACAGCTACCCTTCAGGACTATAATGCACGGGTGGTGGGTGCAGCAATGAAAAGGGAAGCTGCTGTCCACTGGCTCAATAAGGGGCCAATCAACACACTGCATAGATGCAGCTATGTTTTTCACCACACAAGGCGCTGATAGGCCAGGTGGTATGCTTGAAGGAGAAACCAGACACGGCTTGTTTAAATCCAAGGGTCAGGGTCAGCGATCTCGGCCAGTAACTATAAAGTCAGTACATTGGCCGATCAGATGTAAGTAAAGGCCAAAGTATCTTTGAGACAGTGTGTGTCCCGTAGTGTGCGTGGGGTCGTCAATGATCTGGGTCAACCCGAGATTGCTCATGCTGTCGAGGAGGTGGGCGGTGTTGTTGTCTTTGGGGTTATTGTTGTGGAAGTTGAGGTCACCAAGGAAGATGTAATCCTTGGAGTCCATGGCTAGGGGTGCAATGAAGTCTGTGATGCTGTTGCAGACGTTAGATTGCGGGTCCAGAGGTTGAAATGCCAGGGTGCGTCTGATGGTTTTCCTGCTGTCCGTGTGGAGCTTGAAGTTGAGATGTTCCATGGGGGTGGTGGCATTATCGGTGGTGGTGGTAATTAACACTGAAACATTGGAGGAACCCTGGTGGACAACTGCCCTTCTCCATTAAAAAGATTGTTCTCCTCCCTTCCTTCCCACTCAGGAGCATAACACAGGGTGGATAACCCCTGTGGTGCAGGAAACTCCAACCCTTCAAGGGTCCGCATCCCTTCAGGGAAGTCCCATTCAACCTAAACCCATGATTATCTAGGAGCTATAGGAGATTTAGGGGCCCCTCTCACATTCTGGGGGGGCCTATAGTTTTGCGTTAAACTACTGTTACTGCTAGAATACCTCTGGATTTGACTTTTTATTTCCTCAGCAGCAGCATTATGAAGCGGCCCTCTGGGCAAAGCCACCTCTCTCCTACAAAGAGCACAGCTTGCAACACGATGAGCCACAAACAACCTCTCTAACCTTTCCACATTAAACAGACAAGCAGCTTCGAAATAAAACCTGAATTAATGTGTCAGCCTAACATAATCCAGCGGCAAAACCAGAAATGTCCTGCCTTTCTAATTTCGAGCACTTCGGGTCTCACGCTTTCTGTTGAAAGACATGATTGATTTTGCACGGGATTGGCATGAGGTTTTATTAGCGCTGCCTGAGAAGAAAAATAAAGAAAAAAACAATGTATACAACGTAATTCCACAGGTATGCATTAGCAGGTTTGTTCGTTTTTAAACATATTCCTGGAACAGGATAAAAAGCTTCTTTTTTTTAGACCAAAAGGACACAGAGCTGCCCACACTAAAATTATGGACAACCAAAGTGTACTTAGACATTTATCTTTCGTAGGTGCTTTCCTATTAGTGTAGTTTTCAGATGAGCTAACTACCAATCAGAGCTCTCCGTTTCGTTTAATGGTAGCAGGTTCCGTGGAGATTATCATACCTTTTAGTGGAGCAAGTAATTGAAAGATTGTGTAGTAGATTGGCTACTAGGGGCAAAGAGACCCTTCCCCAGATAGTTACAGTGAATTGGCTTGACGTGCTGTATTATCTCAAGAGGCAAGAGTAAGGGTGGAAGGAGGTAGGGGGGCTTGGGGATGATATGATAAGTGGGATTGGGCGAGGGAGATAATTTAGCTTTAGAGCTGAGCTACAGCTACACAGGGAGGTAATTACAAATTGAATGAAATGTGATTTTTTTTTTATTAAGGGTGCAATAGCTGCCAAAATGTGTGCGTTGTGTTGTGGAATTAGAAAATATCGGGCAACAGGGTTCAAGGCACACATGGTGATGAAAATAAAGTCTACACTGCAGGAGTCTACTTTTATGGCCAATTTCATCTAGTGTCCAAATAGCAAACATGAAAGAAACTGGAACAGTCCCAGGCCTCATCCCCGGTTTTGTTTTAATATGGTTCTGGGCGCAAACGTGAATTTCTACCCACGCTGGTATTACTAGAAGTGCGGTAATGCCACACACTTTGGGATTTCCACACACTTTGGGATTTCCACACACAGATTTCACCAGATGAAACCTGACAGAATGGGTCCATAAATGATATCTGAAATGTCAGAATCTTGGTCCACAACCTCGGTTTCCTCATTCGAAGACTTGTAATAGCATGTTACATTTACATTACAGAATTACTGAACACCTGCAGTGTTGGAAATTTTTGCAGAATTACAGTAGCCCTGTTCCTGCATCACACGTGATAGTGTCTTTAGTGGCCAGTGAAAGAATGTGTTGATACTGTCCACACTACAGTCTGGAAACCAAGAAACATCTTGATGTCACACATTTTTTGCACCATCTGCTCTGTTTACACTGATAGAAGCAAGAGTGAAAGAATACATGCTAACGCCTGCTACATCAGTGCAGCCCCATTGCAGAACAAACTTTTTTTTAAAGATCTTTTTTACAGGCCGGAATTTTTTTAAGAGATATTTGATTGCACAGACAATGGAGTAAATATATTTCTACAGGGCGTAAAGGTGATATAACATCAAACCCTGGCGAGTTTTTTCTAGAAATTTACAGTTTCGTGGTAGCACAGCAGCAACGGTTGTACACAACAGTAGCAGGACACGGACATTGCAGCCAGCGGTAGGTGTCGAAAGCGACACATCAGCCAATGCCACAGTCTTACCTGCAGGCCCGGCTCCAGGATTTCTTTTTTTGGGTGGGCCAAGGATGCATTTAGTTGGGCCCACTCCGGGCCCAATTTGTCGCTTCTTGTTGTAGCCTACAAGCCCTAGATTACATCATATCTACTTGCAAACAGTCACCATGCTACAATGGATTGATACAATGGATCGATTCTGTGTGTATACAGAGCATGTGGAGAGTTATTTGAAAGTAAGAGCAATGTCTGGACCTAAGTGCAAACCCTCAAATTCCAACAGGCCCGGCTTCAAAACAAGTACTTCCAGGCCCGATTATCTACTTTTCTACCATCCCTCTCCTGTGCAGCTTATCTCACAGCTGACCTTGGGCCCCAAGCCCCATATCAGCCACCACCCAGCTCCACTTGCCTTATTCCCATATAAAACCTTAGTAAAATCACCTTCAAACTTGAAAAACATTGACTATAGTAGTAAATATAATTAGCACTCACTTTAACATGTTCCACAGTTGCACTAATGACCTGACTGCTAATTAAATAAAACCAGAAAGGCCATGACAGGGCCGGCTTTAGCGCTAGTGCGAAAGTCTTCTATGGCGCCCCACCAATTACCTCTTTCTCTGCAGATACCATTACTACCACCCTCCAGCACTGCCATTCATCTTTCCGTAGCCTCTCTCATATGCATTTCATTTGTTGTATAGCGCTACTCATATCAGTCCTTTGGAAGTCTCGCACGCGTCTCTTCTTGCCTCAAACACAGAATTGAATTCCCATTTACGTAAAAACCCCTCGGTCACCCATTCTCTACCTCACACTCTAACGACTACCCAGACCAACCCATCCAACCAAATACAGAACTCACAAGCTTCCCTGTCTACCCTACAGATACAATCTTCCGTCAAAGGAGCAATTCGAGAAGATCCAACTCCCATTTCCACAGACCCCCGGGGTATTAACTTCTATAGGCAGTCCTCCTCAGCTGACAAATTAGATAGAAGCTCACACATTGACTTGCCCCCTGCAGCAGCACCTTATGTAGTCACCCTCATTGGCGTCCCAGTTCTTGCCCAGGGTAAAACGGAGAGCTTCCAGGAACTCAAAAATAAAGTAGTACACTGGCTGACTCAGAATAGACCGCTCCCCCCTGAAATCAATGGTGAGATTCTACACGTCAGGAGATTAAATTGGCTGGGCCCTAGACCCAAGGACAAACAGGGAGACGTCATCATCATTAATTTTCGAGATCATAGAGTGCTCCCTCATATTGTGGACTGGTACTCCCCGCGTAGGGGCTCCGGAATTTCAACGGCCGATTTAAGTTATTTTTACCCCCGCTCCCTTTTGACACATCCCACACCTTCATACCTCTTATCGAGGGCCACTCCCGAGATATGTCACTTCACTATTCCCACTTCTAACAGCTACGCTACCCTCTCGGGTTTAAACGAACAGGACTGACTCTCTCACCCTGGACCGATGGCTGACAATTCATCTCAAATGAGTATTCAGTCACCCTCCTTAGTACCAGACAACCCTAACATCACGATTAATACGTTGCCTAGTACCACCATGGGGTGGAAATCATCTCTTGCCACTGTTTCCCATCCTTCACTTCCAGTGCTACCGTTTCCGCCGGTTGCCCTGACTACCACCTTCCATTCCCCCCATTTGATCCACAGGGACCTTCATCTCTTGATAAATTCCCCGCCTTTTATAGAAACTGCCAAGGCTGTAACAGACTCGCTGCCTGGTACTCTTTGGACGTTTGAGCCCTTGCAGGGAGACAGTCTCTTGTCTTGGAACGTGGCAGGTCTCCTTGACAAGCTGTCTAACCCTGCATGGACTCAAATCGTCTCCCGATACAGTATAATCTGCCTCCAGGAAACCTGGACCCCTACAGAGCTCCATCTTCCAGGTTATCAGACCTTTCACACCCCAGCCTCCCCCAGTCCTTATGGCAGACACAAGGGAGGACTCACGACCTACATCTCTGTAGAACTCCGATTAAAACCAACCTATATTACACAGTCTTCTTACTACCAATTAATCAGTTTGTCCGGCGGCTCCATTCATAATGTCGTTCTGGTCAATCTCTATAATAACATCCCAAATGCATACTTGGACCCGGTGTTTAATGGATTAAAATCCGACCTAATAAACAAAGAGTCCCAAAACAACTCTGATACTTTAATTATCCTGGCAGGCGATTTCAACTGCCCGCTTTGTTCTCAGAATATCAGAGGCACTTGTGGTCGGATGACTGAAATGGATGATTCCCCTAACCATTTCTGTCACTCTAAATTGGGAGACTTGTTAAACGGATTATTATTTTATTTCAATCTATCCTTTGTTAATGATTTATGTTCTCCCCCTAAGTCCTTTAAACCCACCTATAATGGGAGAGGTTGTCATACCACGATCGACTACTTACTCATATCCACAAGGTACTCAGGCTTGATAACCAATTGGGAGACCCTTGAAATTCCTATCAGTGACCACTACCCCATCGAGGTTACCTTAAAGCTAACCCCGAATATTAAAGTCCCGGCCAGGCAGAACACCACTTATTCCCCTCCCCTGCAGCTGGGCACCACCATGGGCCTTTTCCTCAAATGGGACAAAGTAGTCCCCTCCATTTTCCTAATAAACCTGGTTACCAATAATTATGATCACTTCCAAATTTGCCTGTCATCTACGGAAACCCCACAGACAATATCCAGCTCGTTCTCCGTAATCATGACAGAAATCAAAAACCTTCTTGCGCGCGCGCCAAAGAAATCTGCCCCTTCCCCCCACGGTTGGTTTGACAGGGACTGCTCTAAAGCCTTGCGCGTGTTGAAAGCAGCTCTGAAATCCAACCCTAGAAACCGTCATGAGATCCAGATCGCTAGACATAACTACCGTACCAAACGCCAGGCAAGGAAAAAACAGCTGAAATTGTCGGCCTGGGCAGCCCTGGTGGAAGCCTCCGAAAAGAAAGATAACACCGCCTTCTGGAGGGCAGTCAATGCCCCCTTTTTCCGATTTTCCAAGCCTTCGACCCTGGACTCAGCCATCACCCCCGAAACCTGGGTCACTCATTTCAGCTCTCTATACAATCCTACTAACTTGGTCACTCTACCTTCTGAAACTGATTCTGTATCCATTTCCCCTCCTGATTCAACTACCCCCTTTTCTTTTCCCCTAAATATTGTTTCTGACCATGATGAAGTACTAATGGCCTTAAATGACAGCCCCTCCGGGAAAGCCCCAGGCCCTGACTGCGTCCCTATAGACGTTTTTAAGTCACACCCTGACTTATGGGCCCCACTGCTCACTAACGCTTTGAACTCTCTGAATTCCACTGGTTTCATTTCCACCTGGCCATCGGCTGTTGTCGTCCCGATTTTTAAAAAAGGCGCGAGGGATAATCCCGCCAATTACCGCCCTATCTCACTTTTAGACTCCCTCATGAAGGTAGCCGGGCGAATTATTTTAAATAGATTACACGATTGGCTAAGCACTCAAGATATTATTTCCGAAATGCAATATGGTTTTAGGCAAGGCAAAGGTACCATTGAACAGGGTCTTAATCTGTCCCTTATTATAGCCAAATATACTCAGGCAAAAAAAGGTAACCTCTACATAACCTTTGTTGACCTCAGCTCAGCATTTGACTGTGTTGATCATGGGCAGTTATGGGACTCCCTCACAGAAATTGGCTTAGACCCTACCATTATATTATTCATTAAAGAGCTGTACAGGGATGCATCGGCCCGCGTGAGATATGGCATCAACGGGGAATGCTCCGACAGTTTCGCTATTAGGCGAGGTGTAAGACAGGGTTGTATATTAGCCCCTTTACTTTTCACCCTTTATATCAACTCTGTCAGTCACCACCTGTCTAGAACTTACCACGATTACCCAACAATTAATGGTAAATCGATCCCCATCTTGCTTTATGCCGACGACGCGGCAATAATGTCCCAGACTCCCATGGGGCTTCAGAGGGCTGTTTCTGAATTTTCTGACTTTATGTCAAAGAGAGGCCTAAAAGTTAACACCTCCAAAACCCATAGTATGTCCTGTGGCCCAGGGATTGGGAAAAAGCCATGTACTATCTTTTTGAATGGCAACAAATTATCCAATGTCGATAGCTTCCTTTACCTGGGCATTACTTTTAATAAGAGGGGCACCTGGAGAGCTGCGGCCCAAGCCAGAGGCTCAGCAATGACTAAAGCAATAGGTGCACTGACAAACTTTTCAAAAAAATTAGGGGGTCGCCCATTACGCCCCTTACTCCAGATCTATCGGGCGAAGTGCACCTCAACCGGCACAGACCGGACCGATTCAATCTGGGGGATTGAATCTGTCGAACATCCTCAGCGCCTCGAGAACGCTTTTCTACGTTATCTCTTGGCTGTTCCCCCCGGCACCTCTACCCATATGGTGCATACAGAACTGGGCCTCACATACATTGCAGACACAATTAACTCCTCTCCCCTCATCCTATGGCATAAAATTTGGATCAACGAAGATACATCATTTAACAGGGAAATCATAGTAGACTGTCTAAAACTGACAGAGGTCAGGAACATTAAATGGCTGAACTATGTAAAAGGGTTATCCACTGACACCGGGCATCCGGAATTTTTTGCTGATCCATCAACCTTATCTCACATATCCAAAGCCGAGCTTAAGCGACTTGTTTTAAATCATCTGCACCGTAAACGCTGGCTCTTAGAATCACAGAAGTCCACCACTGTTGATTACCAAAATTCGATCACTGTGACTGGCATACAGCAATACTTATTACTAGAACCATCTCCATTCATTCGTATGCTCCTGACCCGTCTTCGCACTAACACTTTCTTCAGACTCCTTACTTTCCCTAATCCAAATTGCTGGGACACAGGACCTACAAAAATGCCCCTGTGATGGCCTCTCGCCCCAATCCAACATCCATTGCATCCTTTTCTGCAGATTTTATCACCTGCCAAGGACTACTTTTTAAAACCACTGCTGAGATCTTGGGGTATACGCACATGCAAACTGGCATACTGCAAATTAAAATCTTTGGAAACCCCTTTAGTCCTGGCAGCTATGTCATCTTACCTGAAAATGACGATGAGGCTGAGGTCATCAATGCAACCCTAACCTGTTTTAAATTTTGTTGCTTAGCTGTACCTATCTTTTTAACTTTTGTGATTTTACTTACGTTATTGACTGCATGTAATTTTAGCTGTTTTAAGGATTTTTATTCATGTGTACTTTTTTGATATTGTATTTACATATCGAATAAAGCTCAATATCTATCTATCTACTCATATCAGTCTAGGGTGTCACAGTACTTTACACCACGCACACATTATACAGAGACAATAAATCATATGTAAATCAGTCTATAGGGAATGCCACATAAGCCAATGAGGATTACAAGGTGTAAGAATCACATGTCATCCATACTGGTGGGCAGTATACTTAAAGAGGGTTTGGGCTAGGGAGGCACAAACTCAGGATAGAAAGCATACCCCAGTGGTTGGGTGTTGGCTTTACTAATAAAAATGTATATCGGGCCAAACTCTTTTTACACAAGAATCTCTGTGACAAAAGCAGTAACCCACTGAGCTATCCATATAAAATACAGCCTATTTGCATTCTAAAACTACCAATAGGCAAAAGATTGCTTTCCAGCAGGATCATTAATCACCAGTTATCTGGAAATTTTTATTGTTGTCTTGCATCCATGGCCATGATGATGATAAAAACTACTTAAATGAAGCATACACGAAGCATGTGCAGATTTAAAAAATAAAAGCAAATAGTAACACATTCTCTTACCTACTCCATTGGTTAAACTTTGTGTCACAGCCTGATCTGGTATGCAGCTGCAGGGGTCAGGAAACGTGAATAGGAATAAACAAACGTGTTTTCTCTAGCGATGAACAGAAAAGGAAATATCCATACAGCAGGATGGTAGGCAAAAGTGCCAAATAAAGAATGTGTCCCCTTCGCTATGCCCCTATTGTACATGCAGGACACCGCCCACATTTCTAAAAGGAGTTGGGTGATTGGGGATGGGTGTGAGAAAGAGCGCAGCCCAAATCACTCAACCCCCAGAACAGGAGAGAAAACAACGTTAGGAGTAACGTTTTAAATGAAAGATGTCATTTTGTATTGGCCTTTGCGATGTCACTGCGAGGGCAGAGGCTCACGTTTGGGTGGGGTGAGCCTGGCCTACCCGGCCCCCTCTCTAGAACCGGGCCTGCTTACCTGCGAAGCAGCAACAATTCCAGGGGCCCCCCAGGTCCGCTTTTGTTTTATTTCCACTTGTAGTCTTCACAGTTTTCATCATCCCGCGCGCGGCAAGAAATGAAAGTCCCTCGGGGGCGGGCATGCGCGTGCGTACCAACCAAATAGAGGCCGCGCCGCCACGGTACTAAAAACGGTACCCTTTAAATAATGAAGAAGCCGTGCGGCTGACCTTGGCGTGCGCGGCGCGCACCATTTAATTTATGATTGAACTTCAATCATGAATTAAATGGTGCGCGTTTTCTCGCACAGACTTAAGGCTTGCTTCGATGGCTCCGCTGAGACTGAATGAGGGGGCCCCTGGAGGGTGGGAGGCCCCCGCACTGCGGGGGGCCTGTGTTACGCCCCTGAGCACTGCCTATAGACATACCTTGTGCTCCTCTGCA
The DNA here is from genome assembly GCF_964204655.1 of Triturus cristatus. Lineage (NCBI taxonomy): Eukaryota > Metazoa > Chordata > Amphibia > Caudata > Salamandridae > Triturus > Triturus cristatus. The sequence goes on along the minus strand of NC_140579.1, from coordinate 70,297,735 downwards.
GCCTTCGCTAGAGGACTTGCGGAGTGTTTTATATGCTCCTTCGACTCCCAGCACACCACACATATCAGCCTCTCGTCGTCCGCACAGAACAGATTTAGTTTCTCATGATGGATCTGACAAAGATTCTCCTCCTGGGGCTGCATGGGGGGCAGATCAAGCTGTTTAGTAATCTCCACCATGTTTTCCAGTTGAGAGTTTGGGCGGAGTTTTTTCTTTTTAGATATTTCGTTGCACTTTGGACAGGGCAAGTTTTCATCTTTTTCCTCCCATCTCTGGGTGATGCAGGATCTGCAGAAACTGTGCCCACAATCTATCATTACAGGATCAGTATAATACTTCAAACAGAAGGAGCACGTGGCCTCTTCCTGCAGCTTCCGGAGCTGAGACGCTGCCGCCATGATGCAGAAATGCAGGAAGTAACGTGTCAGTTTCTCTCTTTATGAAGTGGGTGTGTCTTACTGCGCAAGCGAGACCCGTAATTAGCAGTCAGTAAGTGTAGTGGAACCAAAGAGGGAGGCGAAACAGGATTATGTGCTTCAGAACATTTATTATAATATATATCCAAAGTTACGGCCCACGAGGAGCAGCGGGAGACAAAACCGCCGGCTCGCGTCCTCGCGCTCTTCTCCTCTGCCTACCCGCCCCCCGACGTCACAGCCATCCTCGACACCGGATTGGCCAGTGACGTCAGGCGGCGTGCAAGCAGAAACAGGACTACGGGGTTTGATGCCGACTAGTACGTTACATCACGTACAACATCTCCCTTTCTTAACAAAATAGAGAACTATACAATTCAAATTCAATTCAAAAAGTGCTTTATTCGAGATTTACTCATAAAAGCAGACAAACAAACATATAATAAAGAACAATTAAATCTGAAATGTCATTTTGACAAACGCACAGTTCATAAAAAAAGAATACAAGTTATTTACAAAGAAGAGTTAAAATTCATCACAATAATACAATTCATAGTTGGAGGTACTGCAATTATATACAATTTATATATTCTTTGTGCTAGTGACAGAGCCTCTTAGACATACAGTTCGCAGGTGTAACGTTCATTAATGTAATTAGTACAATTAAATATAATTTTATAAAATCATTATTCTAAAAAAAAGCATTTAAAATTGTTTTGTCCCGATGACACGAAGAGATACATCACACAGAGAATAGACAATACTCTAGCAGTCTCTGTTCAACTAGGCAGAGAGTAATCACCGGACTAGCAATCTCTGCCTGATTGTCCAAGCCCACCCCAAGTACTTGGCGGTGGCGATTATAATCCAAGTTAAAGTAGTCGATCTTACTATGCGCAAAGCCACCATACTACTCCTGGTGCCCAAATTCCTACTCATAGGTGCCAACCATACACGCCTTGGAGTAGAGTATGGTTTACAGGAAAACAAAAAGTGACCAAGTGTTTCATTACCTTCCCCACAAGCTGGGCATGTAGCAGGGCCTCCTTCCCTCCATTTAGATGTTAGGTAACGAAGAGGGAGAGAGCCCGCCCTTAATTGAAAAAGAAATTTCCTATCCAAAGGTTTGGATATATAATCCCAATACAGTTCATACATGGGGTACAATTTGACCTCGAGAAAACTAGCAGTCATGACCCCACAATTGATACTGAGGAGGCTTTTGTTATCGACATTATCCCAAAAAATATTTTTTAGGGTTGCCTTGGTCGGGAATGATGCCCCTGCTGGGTCGGACCATAGTGCATTCAGGCCTAGTTCAAATAATATTGATTTTAATGATTTGAACCATCTGATTTTGTTAAAGCAATCTGCTCTAACAACGTCAATGAACCCGGATGCATAATGAATGAGCTCAGGTGTAGTCCATAACCTACGCCAATATAAAATTGGTCGTAGTTTGGCCATTTCCGAGATTTTCTTCCTTCCAAGCTCATATCTCAGGGGTAATAACGGACTACTTTGGGGTGTACCCGTTAATTTCCTAAGGAATTTATTCTCTGAGGTTTGCAACTCCTGTAGGTTATCATGCCCCCATAACTCAGCCCCATATAATGCCGACCCAATTGCTTTTGCCTCATATATGATCAGGGGTGGTTTAATCGGTTTAGTTAATGATTTCCTGTGCTCCTTTAAGATAGTTCCGGCCAGTTGCTTGTGCCTCAAAGTTGCAATGGTTAAATGCTGGTTCCACCTATTATCATTAGAAATAAGGATTCCCAGGTATGTGAAAGATGATACGACCTCGAGAGTTCGTCCACTCATGGTAATATTAGATTTAAAATTACGATACGGATTAAAAACCATGAGTTTTGTTTTAGATGCGTTCACCTCCAGACCGTGATCCCCACAGAACTTATCAAAAATATCCAATGCTTTTTGCAATCCACTTGGAGTTTTAGATAAGATTAACGTGTCATCGGCAAACATTAAAATCGGAACTTTTACACCTGCAAGAGAGGGAGCATCAACTGCCTGTGATTGAATACAGGAGACTATGCCATTAATAAAAAGGGTGAACAAGGTAGGTGCCATTGAGCACCCCTGCCGAACCCCACGCTCAACAGGAAAATCGGCAGTGTCTTTACCGTATTCCCCCCCCATTGAATTTTAGCATAGGTGCCTTCATGTAATCTCATGATCATTGTCAACAGGACTCCTGGGACCCCCAGGGCCGCAAGTACTTCCCACAGTTTCGTCCTAGGAACCAGGTCGAAGGCAGCCCTCAAGTCGACAAATGCCGCATAAAGACTGCCCCCGCCTAGCACCACAGTCCTCCACTGGATCAGCTGGAACCGAAAAGCTTGATCCACGGTACTAGTGGCCTTACGAAACCCAGCCTGAAATGGAGATAGAATATCAAATTCTTCCGCCCAATCGAGCAATCGATTAACAATCACTCGCCCAACGATTTTTTGCACTGTGTCGATCAGGCTGATCGGGCGGTAATTACAAGGCTGGGAACGATCACCCTTTTTGTACACAGGGATGATAACAGCACCCCGCCATGAAGCCGGGATAGCTGCTCCCCTCGCAATGTGGTTAATTAGTAAGTGAATATATTTACACCACCTATCAGTGTCGTTTAAGAAAACGTCCGCTGGCACTCCATCGATGCCAGGAGCGCGTCCTCTGTGTACAGTTTTAAGGGCCGACAGAATTTCGGCCATCGTAAAGACATTGTCCTCAGGAGTTATATAGATAGGGCTAATGTTATTTACAATCTGAACCCTATTAGCATATTGATCACTAAAAAAGTTTACCCAGGCTTCCTGCGGGACATAATTATTGCAAGCCTCTTCAGGCCTTTCTTGCCCCCATTTGACAATATGCCAAAATAATCTGGAATCTTTTCGATCACTAGCACACTTCAGTTTTTCCCAGTGGGCTTCATCCCAATCTTTTTTCGCTTTAGCAATGCAAGTTTTATATGACTTTCTTGCAGAGCGAATAGCCCCCAGGTTTTTGCACTTAATTGCAGCACCTAGAGAAGTTCGTGCCACCTTACAAGCATGATTATACCATTTGGCCACTCTGTGAACTCGAGTCACCTTAGGGTTGACTGGTTTCAAGAAATAATGTTTGATTTCTTGGAAAAGGGACTCATGAACTTCAATGATGTTAACTTTGCTTGTGGTGATCCCTGCTTCGCCATCTAGGGCCATAATGGCCTTATCGGTCGCAGCTCCTATATTATCGATAGCTTGCTGGTCTGTCCTAACACTAGTCCATCTTAACCTGCGCATATCATTCGTTGGTACAATAAGCGGGGGTAGGCGATCATCAAGAGAAATAGAGGCGTTAGATTCAGACAGCCACCATTTGTGAGTGACCCATAACGGATTGTGGTCACTCTCTGGCATTTCTGTCACGACCATATCTCTAACAGTAGGCCAAAGGGAAAAGCTACAGATAATATAGTCAATGCGACTTTTGCTTCTCCCGTTATCAAAAGTCATAGCTGGTACCCTGTCTGACTTTGTCCTCCCATTTAAAGCTCTTAATCCTTGTTCAAGACACATTGCATTCAAACCCAAAATATCCTCTGTCCAACGAGTTACTGGAATGGTGTCTATTGAGGGGATATCCCATTGTTTATCTTCCTCTGCACCTAGAAAGGCTTCACCTGTATCAAGAGGTTCAAACGTACGGTTTAAATCCCCAGCAATTATTATGTTTTTACCATCTGAGTGTGTCTCGAGGAGATTATACAGGGCAAGAAGAACCTCAGATTTTCCTACATTTCCACCTCTGACATAGATATTATAAATATCGATGGATAAGGATAAATCACTCGTGAATCTAATGAGTTGGATATCTTTCTGCCCGGTCTCTATGTTTTTTGCAACGGCCTTTAAAGATTGTTTAATCCAAATGGTAAGACCCCCCCATCGGGCGCCCTTTAGGGCCCTTAGAAGCTGGAACACAAAAGTTTAGGTACCCCAAAGCGAAAACAGGGTCGCAAGCCCATGTTTCCTGAAAGATGCAAACATCAAAATTACTAACAAAATTAGACCAATCACCGAAACCCTGCTTTGAGCCTAGCCCGGCCACATTCCAAGATAATAAGTTTCCAGAATCATGTGCCATTACGGGATTGGGGCTAGGAGTAAGTACACATCACATTATCATTTAAACCATTATGTGTTAGATTATCAGATGTTAAGCCAGCTATGGCCTCCGGCATAACAGCCACAGGACAGGAACCTTCTCGTTGGCCCAGCTCAACAATGTAGAGTGAATCAGATAAACAGAGGGATGGTTGTCAATCGCAAGCATTCAGGTTTGACAGAGCAGAAAACCTATTTATCACACATAGACCCCAATCACGAAATCTGACATCATTACAACTCCTGTTGGTCACAACATTCCATTTAGTTCTTAGAATATTAGGGTTCATGCCTCTTCCTTTCCGTGAATAAAAAAAGTCCAGGGTCAGTGGTACAATTGAAGTTGACCTTCGCTGTGGAGGCAAGATGTTAGGTAAAATATTTGACAAAACCTCAGGGTCAGTGAAGGTTAAAATAACACAGTCCCCTCTGAACCTTTTGGTGCTGTTACCAATCCATTCAACTCTTCTGGCATTAGCGAGTTCAACAGCTAATTGTTGCTTCCCCCGCGGTGTTATTATCATGTTGTTAGTAAGCCATGATAAAGATATGTTTAATAGAGAAGGAACAGATTCGACCTCGCCAGAAGCCAAAGGGGGTACATTTGCAAGAACAAGAACTAATGGAGAGGCTTCAACTACAAGCTCGGAAGACCCTTTTCCCATATTAGAATCATTAGTGGAAGCGACCGGGGGTGAATCAGCAAAGGCACCACTAGATACATTAGGCAGTGGTACAGGGTTGGAGACAGATCCCCTATTCTCAGCAAGAATTGTTTTGCTCGTTGCTGGCTCTGCAACAACTTCAGTTATATTCCCTACCTTCGCCAAAGTTTTCTCTAATAAACCACCTAGTCTATTGACCTCGGCGGTTAATTTGTCAATTTTACTAACCAGGGGTTTGACTATACCTTTAATTTTTGTATCCATCATACTCCATAGTTTAGTAAATTGAGCGTTAGAAAGGGTAACATGAGCTTCACTAAACAGATCAACCTCCTCCTCCTCATCCACTGATATTCTCCTCGAAGGGGTTACAATTTTATTTCTGCCTGATCTTAGACCCCCTCTTTTCTGAATAACCTTGCTTTTACCTCGAGTGACCCTCGGAGCTGGTACAGGAATTATAGAAGGAGGGGACTCGATGTTAGTAGATATAACTGATACCTCTTCACTATCGCTATTGGCTTCTGTAAGTGCGACTACACCACTAGGCAGGATGGGGTCAGTATCAAGTAGAGGGACATGAGCCACACAGGATACACTACTATTGTGTAGAGCCAGAGAATCCCCATACTCTTTCTCGGCCATATGGGATTGATTAGATGAATCCAGTCCCAATGAGGATCTCCTGTCATTATTAATTTTAGCCACAACTTGAATCAAATAGTTGTCTAAGGTATTATTTGCTGGGGTTTGTTTTTTCCCAGGCATGAGTAAAACCAAAAAAGTGGCCACAATAATCAGTACGCTTAGAGCACAGTATACAGATAGATGTGATAATTACCCTATATAGACCGCACAGCTCGTGTGTACGTAGATGGTACAGAGGAAGTTTCGGGCAGAGTCCCTGGCCCAACCCAACCTGGTCCAACCGCGGACGGCCTCAGACGGCCCGCCCTTTGCCCGGGCTTAGCCCGGCGCCCACCCGCGCGCGTCCCGCGTCGCGGGGGCGAGGTTCAAATTTATGCGCCTCCGTGCGCGCTGATTGCGTAGGCGGACTTCCGCTGCTGAGGCTCCTGGGGGCTGTGGTCCTGCGCTCTGCAGCCGCGGTGTGGTGTTGTTGCGGCGGCGGCAGGAGGGCTCTGTGGGAAGCCAGGAGAAGCGCCGGGGATCAGGTATGTGTCACGAGCTTTTTCTGGATTCACCCGCTCTGCCGGGGCGAGGTTCAAATTTATGCGCCTCCGTGCGCGCTGATTGCGTAGGCGGACTTCCGCCGCTGAGGCTCCTGGGGGCTGTGGTCCTGCGCTCTGCGGCCGCGGTGTGGTGGTGTTGTTGCGGCGGCGGCAGGAGGGCTCTGTGGGAAGCCAGGAGAAGCACCGGGGATCAGGTATGTGTCACGAGCTTTTTCTGGATTCACAACACCAGGTGAGAAAAGTCTAAACCCGAATAAAATCGGAACGATACCTCCAGCAGATGTACCCACTCATCTACTGGTAAGTGGAACTGCAGGGGTTCTCATGATGTACCCGTCTTGAATCGGGAATAAATGCCTACACTCCTGGTGACAACTCAGGGCGTGAGGCAGCGCTCATCAGAAGACTCCATCACAAAAACAGCTCTCCACTGGACTCCAGAAGACAAATGGAAGAAAGCAGGCCAAAGGACACCAAGGAGTGAACTGTGAAAACAAACGAGGACCCTGAACTACAGCTGGGGCACTGTACATAAATCTGTCCAAGACAGCCAGAAGTGGAGATCTTTTGTTGCTGACCTACATGCCTAAGTAAGTGATTGCATGGAAGGCGGCTGGTTTCTGAATGAGGGGGCCCCTGGAGGGTGGGAGGCCCCCGCACTGCGGGGGGCCTGTGTTACGCCCCTGAGCACTGCCTATAGACATACCTTGTACTCCTCTGCAGCCTTCGCTAGAGGACTTGCGGAGTGTTTTATATGCTCCTTCGACTCCCAGCACACCACACATATCAGCCTCTCGTCGTCCGCACAGAACAGATTTAGTTTCTCATGATGGATCTGACAAAGATTCTCCTCCTGGGGCTGCATGGGGGGCAGATCAAGCTGTTTAGTAATCTCCACCATGTTTTCCAGTTGAGAGTTTGGGCGGAGTTTTTTCTTTTTAGATATTTCGTTGCACTTTGGACAGGGCAAGTTTTCATCTTTTTCCTCCCATCTCTGGGTGATGCAGGATCTGCAGAAACTGTGCCCACAATCTATCATTACAGGATCAGTATAATACTTCAAACAGAAGGAGCACGTGGCCTCTTCCTGCAGCTTCCGGAGCTGAGACGCTGCCGCCATGATGCAGAAATGCAGGAAGTAACGTGTCAGTTTCTCTCTTTATGAAGTGGGTGTGTCTTACTGCGCAAGCGAGACCCGTAATTAGCAGTCAGTAAGTGTAGTGGAACCAAAGAGGGAGGCGAAACAGGATTATGTGCTTCAGAACATTTATTATAATATATATCCAAAGTTACGGCCCACGAGGAGCAGCGGGAGACAAAACCGCCGGCTCGCGTCCTCGCGCTCTTCTCCTCTGCCTACCCGCCCCCCGACGTCACAGCCATCCTCGACACCGGATTGGCCAGTGACGTCAGGCGGCGTGCAAGCAGAAACAGGACTACGGGGTTTGATGCCGACTAGTACGTTACATCACGTACAACATCTCCCTTTCTTAACAAAATAGAGAACTATACATAACAATCATCTCATAACAAAATCTTCGAACCTTTTTGGTGCCCTGATATGCCTTGTAGGTCTGTGGGGAGTGATTTGCAGATTGGCCCCCGCGCTGCGGTTGCCCGTACCACCTTGGCTTGCACTCATCACATTGCGACTGTCATTCCTCACTGACATGGGACTGCTGTCGCCATGGCTTTCAGCATCCGCTAGGCCATGGCACGCACTCGTACCGTCCTCAGTGGTCCCATCAATGTCTTCTTGCACCTGCCACTCGTACATACTATCATCGACCTCATTCTCATGCACCTGGCTGCCTCTCATGATGATCTCCTCTTGACCTGCCTTGAGCCTGACAATGTCGTCCTTGCTCCGCCATCCCCCACCTTCCAAACAGACAGCTCCCTTAGTCACTCCTTGCACTCGTGCAGGGGTCTGGAAAACAGACTCTCCCTTCAACACTTTGGTTGGTTTCTTCACCAACACCCAATCCCCCTGCGCTACCTCTTTGACTTTGGCTCTATTCACCACATCAGCGTACCGCTTGTTGCTTTCCTGTTTGGCCACAATCCTTTCTTTGACCCTCAGCCTCTCATCGGATACATCTTCAGGTTCCTCCCTCATGTCATACCACCTATCAAGTTTGGGAGTAAGCTCGCTCATACACCTTCTCCCTCATCAGGTAGAACGGAGTGTGCCCCGTGACAGCATTGGGCGTGTTGTGAAATGTGTGTACCTTGTCCGCCAGAAATGCCTTTACATCCAAATTGGAGGCAATTGCCTGCTGCACACCCTCCTTCAGGAACCTATTCATGCGCTCGACCTGCCCATTGCTCTTAGGGCTGTAGAGCGGGGGTTTCTCCTGCTTGATCCCCAATCTGGACAGGAAGTCTTTCATCTGCCTGGAGACCAGCTGTGTGCCGTTGTCGGACATCAAAATCTTCGGCTGTCCTTCACTAGCGAAGACCCTCTTCAGCTCCCTGATCACTCGTTCAGTGGTAACCTACCTGACGAACTTGTAGTGGATCCATTTGGAAAAGTAATCCGTAAGGACAATGAGATGTCTGCAATCGTCAGGCAGCAGGGTAAACGGGCCCGCGAAATCAATAGCGACTTTGATCCATGGACCAGCAGGAATGTCCACCAGCTGCAGCGCACTTTTCGCCGTCTTCCAGTGCTTGTCGGCCCTCAAGCATGGTCCGCATCGGTCGATAAAACTGCTGACATCGCCGCACATCCCTGGCCACCAGTAGTATTATTTGAGTAAGTTCCTTGTGGCGGTAGCGCCCGGGTGACCTTTGTGAGCTAACCGGATTAGTTTATCTCTCAACCCTTCCGGCGGCACAAACAGCTCATGTCTTTTCACGAAGCCGCCCTCGATGGAGAGTTCGGGGCTAACCTGCTGGAAACTTCTGAGCGCACCGTTCAAGTTCCGGATCGGGGGCCAGCGAGCCATTATGTGATCCATCACCCTACGCATAGTCGTGTCTTTCTCTTGGGCCGCCATCCATTCCTCCTCCGAAATGGATCCTTCGCAGATGGCCGTAGCGTCCACCAGCGCCACTACGCACTCCGTGTCATCCATGGATCCGTCCCCCTCGCCGCTGACCGGCAAGCGCGACAAGCAATCCGCCCTGCAATTGAGGCCGCCCTTGATGTGTCTAATGGTGAAATGATACTCCTGCAGCCTGGACATCAGCCGCAAAAGCCTTGAGCTGGCCTTCCCGTTGCCGCGGCCTTCGCCGTCCATCATGTAGATTAAAGGCTTGTGGTCCGTGACCAGTTCGAACTCCATGCCCCACAAATAGCTCCTCAGTTTCTCCACGGCCCATACGCATGCAAGCGTCTCCCTCTCAATGGTGCTGTAATGCTTCTCAGCGTCACTCAGTGACCGGGAAATGAAAGCGACCGTGTTCTCCGTCTTCCCATGGAACTGGCAAAACACCGCACCGATACCCTTGGCGCTTGCGTCGACTGTGATCACATTCTGGAATGCCCTGTTGTATGGCTGTAGCACGGGAGCAGCCACGATGGCCTGCTTGACGGCATCAAAAGCAGCTTGTTGGGCATGCGCCCACGTGAATTTTTCGTTCTTCCTTAGGGGCTCCACGATGGTCGCATATCCCTGCATGAATTTGGAGTAGTATTCGCTGAGCCCCAGGAACGATCGTAGGGCGTCTTTGTCTCCGGGACACGGGGCATCACGTATGGCCCTCACCAAATCATCTTTAGGCGCAATGCCCTCCGCGGTCAGCACGTGTCCCAAGTAGTCGATCCTGCCCTCCATGAACTTGCACTTGTCCTTGGAGACTGTCATCCCTTTGTCGCGTAGTACCCCCAGCACTTCTCCCAGCAGCTCCAGGTGCTCCTCTTCACCCGCCGTGTGGACTAGAATGTCGTCCTGGAAGGCTTCAACCCCCTTCATGTCGCCGAAGAGCAAATCCATCAACCTTTGGAAGACACCGGAAGCTGAGGCGAGGCCGAACGGAAGGCGGACGTACCTGTAGGCTCCGAACGGGGTAACAAAGGTGGTAAGTGCCTTGGACTCCTCCGTGAGGCACACCTGGTGGTATGCGGACTTCAGATCTATCAAGGTGAAAAATCGCGACCCAGATGTAGAAGACAGGATCTCTTGGATGTTGGGTAGAGGGTGGCAGTTCACCAGAATGTTTCTGTTCAAAGATCGCAGGTCCACACATAGCCGAATGTCCCCTGTCCTCTTCTTCTTGGACACCACGATTGCGGACACCCACTCTGATGCGCCTGCTTCCTCTATCACTCCCTCCGACTTCAACCTATCTAGAACAGTCTTTAGCTCCCCCCTGACAGAGAGGGGAACAGACCTGACCTTGTGTTTTATCGGCACGGCATCCTCCTTCAGTCGTATAGCGTGCACGAATCCTCTCACACGCCCTACTTTGTTTTCAAACACAGACTCAAATTTGCCGATGACCTCAGCTAAGCCCTCATGTAAATCATCCGGCTGCACGTAGCCGACCCAATCATCCCTCAGGACTATGGGATCATCCGCCCCCGGGACTAGCATCACCCCCAGCTTGGCCAGATCCTTCCACCCCACCAGGCTCCTCCCTTTCTCAGCCACATAGATCTTCGTTCTCACTGTTCGCCCCCTGAAGGTGAGGAAGTCCCAGAAGTACCCCATCATCTCTATGTCTTTCTCCCCAAAAGCCTTCGGGTTCACATCCGTCTCATGCAATTTCACACCTTGCCACTTCAACTCATACGTGGTGTCAGAAATCAGGGTAATGGGGGAACCAGAATCGGCCGTAAATGGCAGCTCAACTGCACCAATCAGAACGGAGCCAATAGGCCCCTTCACTCTCCCATCTTCAGCATCAATGGACAATACAATGTCCGCATCAGTATCAGCATCGCAGTCGCTCACCGAGCTCACTTTCATGCTCCCACCAGGTCTCCTGGCTTTGCATACTGCCGCGAAGTGGCCCACTTTCCTGCACTTAGAACAACTTTTGGACAGCGCTGGGCATGTCCTGCTATCCGCCAGGTGATCCCTTGACCCACACCTAAAACAAGCGAGTGGCTTCCTGCCCCCCCCCCTTTCTCGCTCGCCACCCTGTCTGGGGTTCTGGATGCACCTCTATGTTTGTCCTGCACAAAGAACACATTAGAAGCCTGGCTCGTGCTCGCAAGTTCTTTGGTGGACACCATGGAACGTTCAACGGCCTTCGCAATGGCCACCACATCCTTCAGCGACGGATTCCTGCAAGAAAGTAACCGTTCCTGCACCTTCTTGGAATGGCAGTAGAACACCACCTGGTCCCTGAGGTAAGTATCAGTCATCTCCCCGAATTCACAGTCTTGTGCCAACACACGTAGACAGGCAATATACTCCTCGATAGTCTCACCTTCCTCCTGCTTCCGCAAAGCGAATTTATGGCGCCCCACCATGATGTTACCCTCCTCAGAGTATTGTAGTTCGAGCCGCTTAACCGCCTCCTGGTACACGTCTAGAGGGGCAAGGGCCCCCGGAGGGTCCGTATAGACGGGCAAGCTGTCAAAAACCTCCTGGCCTGCTTTCCCCAACAGTCCGAACAGAAGCGACTTCTTGCGTGCAGCGCTATATCCCTCGCCGTCAATGGAGACGATGTAATTCTCAAATGCGCGCAGCCACCCCTTCCACTTCATACACGGCTTACCAGGTGAGTCCAGAAAGAGGGGCGGCACACATATGTTGATGGGTTGCGCCATAGCAGGAGAGCAGGTACACGTGGGACAGCGGCGCAGATCCTGGACACTCCCCACCAAGCTCGGAAGGACACCCCGATCGCAGGGAGGCAGAGGTCAGGCGCCGCAGCAATCAACGCAGCCTCAGGAGATGGAAGCAACCAATACCAGCAGAGAAGGCGCTCCCTTCACAGCAGCTCACCAGTGCAGCTCACGGAGTCGTCGGGGCGAGACAGCACCACAGGACAGCAGGCAGCACCCAGCAGCACACCAGCAGGGCCTCGAGGCAGGAGGCAAAGGCAGGCAGCAGAAATCAGTAGCAAGGAATCTTGAGCATGGGAATCAGCGAGGCGAGACCAGCGTGTAGAATCAGCACATGGGGACATCAGGCAGCAATTAAATCACTCGCGGGCCGTAACGTTCGTTTTAACCCTCGTCGCCATTTGTAGTGGAACCAAAGAGGGAGGCGAAACAGGATTATGTGCTTCAGAACGTGTATTATAATATATATCCAAAGTTACGGCCCACGAGGAGCAGCGGGAGACAAAACCGCCGGCTCGCGTCCTCGCGCTCTTCTCCTCTGCCTACCCGCCCCCCGACGTCACAGCCATCCTCGACACGGGATTGGCCAGTGACGTCAGGCGGCGTGCAAGCAGAAACAGGACTACGGGGTTTGATGCCGACTAGTACGTTACATCACGTACAACAGTAAGGTGCATTGCGGGACTTGTAGTTTCGCCTTTAACATAGTATAGTTAAGTTTAGAAATCCCAGGCATGCGAATGCTGTTTATTACAAAGCCAGGACAGGCTGATGGTGTTTGACATCGAGGTGCAGCGCACAGTGTGATCTTGCACATCTGTCAAGCGTCTGCTTCTTACAGCCAGTTCTGTTTTTTTTTCAACTCGCCTGAATAAGTATGCTGGGGCCTGCAGTTTGACTTCTCTAATCCTACAAATGGCTCGGATTGCGTCGCAGTAGTTGTAGTTTGACGTTTCTAATTCTACATATGGCTGTGCACAACCAAACAATGAGGAGCACGGCCGATGTTGTGTCCCTAAAGGTAACAGCATTTAAGTAGTGCTTACTACACCTGACGGGGCGCTGAGACGTTAATCCGCGGGGTGCCCATGGTGTTTTACGCAGGAATCGCTCCTGCTGATTATTAGACAGTAGTGCCTTTCGACCTATCTCACTTTGCATTCTGGGATTTGGAGTTTGACCCCCCACCTTCGAAAGCGCCTGGAAGACAAGAGACGCTCGGGAGGTTGCCAGCAGCTCTTGCGAATTTGACTTCCAAATTCAGCGCACAGATTTTCAAGTTAAGAGTTCTGTAAACGACAGATGTACGCGTAACAGAGCTGTTCAAGGCCCTTGGTCCAAAACAAAATGTCTGCTTATGATTGTAAAAGATTTTGGCACTGATGCATAAACGAGTGGGCAGCACGGCAGATACAGTTATTAGGACTACGGCGGCAAGGGGGGCATTTCTTTCAACCCCGACCCCTTGGTTAGAGGGGTAGCGCTCCTTTATTAGTGAAGACCTGGTTATTTCACAGCGCTGCGATGCAATAATCCCATTCTGTTTGTGCTGATCCGTCACAACCCGAAACGGCCGTTCGGTAGGATTTAAAGAAATGTTGTCTCATGTGCATTGATGAAGCCGGGTTCATTCTACGAATCTTTCTTCGACCCCCAGATACACACTGGCAGCTTTCCCTGAACGTAAACTCAGCTGTGGGGAGTATGTGTCCATGGAATAGGAATAACATGAGAACCCAGATGTACCGGGTCAATATCTGGTTTACCACCTGATTCTAGAAGGAGGGCCAGTGTGAGAACCAGTAGCGTTTATTCGAATTGAGCGGTACCGCACTCAGGAAGACGGTTCCGCACATCTTATGACCCGGGACCTACAGTCTGCAAATGCAGAGATAGTAAACTACGAGGAACCTCAGACACCCATCACCACCTCCACATTTGCAAAATGCAGTGATTGCAGCCCCAGTCCCATTAATGGCCACTGGGTGCAATAAAAAACAAACCCAGGCAAAGACAGAAAATCTTGCCTTTAATATTTAACCTTAGACCTACTGCCTCTGCCAATGCTTGATTACTTCGGGATTCTTTAGAACATAAATCATTCAAGATGGCTTACCGTCACAGTACACCACACCCGCGTTTGAGTGCTTTTCTTGCAAAAAATGTAGTGGTATAAACAAAACAAAAACTGCTTATCTCCGTGAACAATGAATTACGCAAATATTTCACCGTTGCCTGTCGAATACGGGTTTCATCATCATAATGTCAGCCTCCTGAACCAATCAGCATTGTTAAGACTACTAGAGTTTTGTGCCATTGTGGAAAAAATAATGCGGTAAAGGTATCTAAATTATTGGGCATAAAATGAAAATTATCTGACAATTCTATGCTCATCTATTTGGGCTAGAAATAACATCTTTGGGGAAATCTGCACATTTTGAAAATGATGTGGCAGATTATACGGCAAATGCTCTAAATCCATAAATCTGTTTACTAGTTTCTGATACAAAAGTGTTTTAAAAAAATATATCAGGTGGCCTTAGTAGGTTTAATTTTGTTGTATATCTTGGCTATTACAGTCGTAATCAGAAACTTTGCATGTTCTTTCAATGACATTTGAATTTTTCTTGTAATAAGACTGATTATTGACGGGCCTGAAAAGTGGGTGTACAGGTATCCATAGGAATGTTATCATCGCACGAAGAAACGAGAGACCTGCATTTGGTCAATAATAAACTTGCGAATTACAAAATAATATGAGGGTACATCCCTTCTACAGTGCATTCCACAATAAACCATTCTCCCCGAGCCCGAGGCTCATGAAGACAAAAAACAATTGCACATGTAAGGTCCATCTGCCAGCCAGACTGAAAGACCGAGAGAGTGCGGGCGGACGAAGAAAGGCACAGCCCAAACATTGTGGTACCACAAACCACCAAAGGCTAGGCCCAGCATCACATCGACACCCTTAGGGCTGAACTCACAGGCGGGCGAGTGCGGGTCCTGCGTCCAGCCTTGCCATGCATCGCCCAGGTGGGCAAGTGCGGCCCTGCGTCCAGCCTTGCCATGCATCGCCCAGGCTGGCGAGTGCGGGTCCTGCGTCCAGCCTTGCCATGCATCGCCCAGGCGGGCGAGTGCGGGTCCTGCGTCCAGCCTTGCCATGCATCGCCCAGGTGGGCGAGTGCGGGTCCTGCGTCCAGCCTTGCCATGCATCGCCCAGGCGGGCGAGTGCGGGCCCTGCGTCCAGCCTTGCCATGCATCGCCCAGGCGGGCGAGTGCGGGTCCTGCGTCCAGCCTTGCCATGCATCGCCCAGGTGGGCGAGTGCGGGCCCTGCGTCCAGCCTTGCCATGCATCGCCCAGGCTGGCGAGTGCGGGTCCTGCGTCCAGCCTTGCCATGCATCGCCCAGGCGGGCGAGTGCGGGTCCTGCGTCCAGCCATGCCATGCATCGCCCAGGCCGCAGCCGGACCTTAATGTACAGGTGGACGCCATCCGTCCAGATGCTAATGTTCCTATTAACAGAAACTTTGGAGGTTCACACCAAAAACACATTGAAATCGAAGTTATGGTTTAAAAACCTAACCTGAAAACTCCTCACCGTCACCAGTTATAGTCCATGACACACAGAATAACTTATTCAGCGCTATGAACACAGTATAATGTCGTTGATTGGATATTTCTCATTACTTAATAAAGTTGTGTATTGTCAGGTTCTTTATTGATGTAAGTGTTGCGAATTCACAAAAAGTCCATTTTGGGGCACCTTATGGTTTTGCTGGTGGGGCCTTGTCATTGGCAGAGCGAGTGGCCCCGAGAGGCTTCACGTTTTGCTTAAAAGGGGGTGGAGGGCAGTTGTTGGATACCTTGCCAAAGAGTGTCTGTGTGTGGAGGGGGGGGGGGTATTTTGTGCCTCTAACTTTCTCAAGTTGTTGCCCTCATGTGCTTGCAAAGGTGGAGGGAATTTATTATACGCCCCCACCCCCTCCCCCCGGGACAGGAATGTCCTTGCACTTTAAGCGGGTATCTTCCCTTACCCTGAGTGCAGTACTGGTATAGACACTTTGATTTGGCCATGGCATCACGTTGATCTAGCGTATGATCTGGAGGGATGCACCAAGCCTACCCTTGGAGAGGGCAGTGAGCTCCTGTCCGCGCCTTGGGTTTTGATCATAAAGCACCGATGGCAGCGGACTGTGGTTTGTGATTCTCTAATGTTATCAGGCCTGTTTCTATGCATCAACAGAGAACATGGTCTGTTGACCCGTCTCATGTACAGTTCTGATCTGAAACCCAGAGCCTTGCACTCACATCCTATGTGCATGCCGAGTGCTTGATGTGCAGTGAGTGCATGGCGCATGTGTGTTCTTGAGCACTGAAGCCAGTGGGATCCATTTGGATGCGCCTGGTAAAGCGTAACACAAGGAGGATGAGAATATCTTCCCCGCATAGTGGAAATATAGTGCATGCATTCCTGTGGCTGAAGGGTGAATTGTAGACAGTCCAGGAAGTCCTGGTTAGCAAAAGACGGCTGATTAGTTCTTCCTGAGCCCTGCCATCTGGTAGATGGTAGGAGTGAGGGCTGCAGTTTCAGTTGTACAAGGTGAGGAATTTTGTAGGCAGGGCCAGTCTGTTCGTGATAACTTCTTCAGGAAGTTTGATGACAGCGAGGTGTAAAGAGAGATCATCTTAGGGTCCAAAGCTGGAGCCGACCCGGGTCTTGAAATATGAGCTTGGGGGCCTAAACCTAGGAAACTAGTCTTGTTGTCCAATTTTGAATCAGTTACAACATTTGAATCTTACAGGATGGAAGATGAAGGTATATGGAGATGCAATAGTTTAAACTGGCAGGGACATATAATTGTTAAATAGTAGTGGTGAAAGAATGGATCCTTGGGGGACACCCTACAGACAAGATCTGAAAGATAGATTTTAATGTGATTAGAGATATCTCAAAGGATTAATTTGATAGAAAGTTAGTGAAACAAAATTGAGCTACTTCCTTTATCTCAGTTTTGATAGTCTTGATAAAAGGGCCAGACGTGAGATGGTATCAAAAGCTGCTGAAAGATCTAATAAAATCAGGACTGTAGAGATCTTTTGGTCGGCACAGCGGCGAAGGACGTCCAAGGCCGATAAAATGGTTCATTCAGTGCTAAACCCAGGGCAAAAAACACTAATGAGCAGGATTAAAGATGGTTAGCTTCGATGAACTTAGAAAGTTGGATAAAGATAGCTTTTTCCCGCAGCTGTGAAATTGGCCAATAGTTGGCCTATTCTCAGGGTTTCAGAAAGATCAGAGTTTTTGCCCCCCCTCCCTCTCTGAGAAGCTCTAGACTGTTCGCTCTTGCTACTATGAGAGTCAATTGCAAAAAGAGTTGTACTTGGCCCAGTTTGTAGAGCCGTGGAAGGACAGGCTCAGAACACCATTGATAAATGGCCTCAACCGATAAACTTGGGTCTCTGCAGTCTCTGTCTGCCCTGTGGCCCCCCTGAATGGATTCTGACACCCCTTCATTGCCCAAATGCAGAATGGTATTTCTTGTGTATGCCCGCAGTGTCCATGTGCGGAGGGCTATATAGCCCCCCACCCCCCCTAATTCCTTCTCGTTATCTGAAAACTGTGGTATTTAATAGACCCTGCTTTGCCTAGTTCCAGGGTTTATTGTAAACTACTTTTGCATTGCCTAAGGGTGGAAGATTCTGAAAATAAAAATAAAATGCTGGAGCAGGTCACAGTTGCCTAATGGTGTGATCATAATTGCAAACTGGCAATGCAGCTGCTGCCATCTGAGCCAACTCTATTCATTCTCAAAAAAGGAATGTCGGGAGGACCAGAATAGCTAATACATGCCCGTTGGGCAGCTGCACCAGTTTGGGTACTATTTTGCCCACACCATTGTGCAGTCAAGTGGGTCAGGACAGCTGCCCCACTGATGTATTTTCATTTTACCAGATGGCATTGGTTGGGCGGGGGGCACCAAATCTCCTCTCCATTGGGCACGGTGGTGTACTCCAAACACGTCAGCATCTTTTTTTTCTTTCCTTGCCCTGTGGTTGTGAGGCTTTGACTTACATTTCCCTGCCCATCTTCACTGCTTCATCTGACAGTAGAAGCTCCCGGCCCAACCTTGATCTGGGTGGTTTCTCGTTCTTTATGTATCTTACAGTAGATATATTAGCTTTTGTACGTCTCCCTCAGCATTCATCACCCTACAGGCAGTGCCACTGTACATCTGCACTGCTGGAGCAGGTGCTGTTGTCCATATATTTGATCTTAGAGACACCTTGCACATCACCACTCCTGCTTGGCCATCGTGTCTGTAAAGATAGGGGTTCCAGGACATACCACTTTAGAAAGCTGACTCTTTATATGATATGCCAAAAAGAGGTATAGCATGCACAGAGTCCAGGTATTTTGTTATCAGTGGACAGGGGCTTGCTCTAGCAATCACACAGAGCTCTTCTAGGGGGTAGTGTGGTCGAGCAGCCTTAGGCTTACCAGAGAGGAGTGTTAGACATCTGCAGAATACACACACAGCCAATAAATGATGCACATAACTCAAGGAGATCCACACCAATTTATAAAAATAACACATATCTTTATACTATACTAGAATCCATACGGTCTGGTAAGTATGTTTTGCAAGAGAAATACTTTACGTTTTACAAAGTTGACAACGTTTTTTCAGAAGCTGCAATGTTATCCTATGGGAGGAAAACCAAGTACGGCATTCAGGTAGAGTACAGCGACCTAACAAGACCAATCTCCTGGTCTTAAGGTGAGTATGGGGCAAGGTTCCAGACAGCACCTGCAAGTCACCTCGAGCAGCACTATGGTAGCCACGTGCAGGGGTGCAATGCAGCGTCGGCTGCCCGATGTAAGTCAACGGGGATCTGTCTGCGTGAAAACGGGCTGCAGGTGTGGACTGGGAGGCCAGTCGGGCTGCACCAACAGGGGGGCTCATGGCTCACGATGCCTGGGGACGTAGGAACACCTTTGGTCCTCTTCTTCACAGGCGACAGGTATAGAGGTGTCCTTAGGCATCGGTTTTTTGTCACTGGGAGCAGTCGTGGTAGAGGGGGCCTACAAACAGAGACTGCAGGTGGCGTCGTAGTCCACAGCGTGGAAATTCAAGGTGGGCTTTGGGTTTAGAGGGTTTAGGGACCACTTTGGCACCATTGGCCCACTCCTGCAAGGGGTAGGCAGCAAGGGTGCATTAGTGCTTTCTGGCATTTGGTTTTTGCCTTCTTGGAGTCTCGCAGTTCTTTTGTTGGTATCTGCGGGATGTAGGGAAGCAGCTCTGCTACTCCACGAGAGTTCCTGTGTTTCTGGAGAAGGGCTGGCAGTCCTCGCAGGTTTTGGAGGATTAGCAGCTTGCAGGGTGAGTCAACTTTGGGGCAGTTGTCGAGGAGACGTGAACAGCCGGCAGGGCTGGTGCCAAGTGAGTTGCTTCTTCTGCTGTTCTTGCTTTCCCAGCTCTTTGATCCTTCTTCTTCTTTTGGTCGGCAGGATCAGATTTTCCGGCACCAGGGTCTCCCCTGAATACTGAACTTAGGGGCTTTAGGGGAGTTTGGGCTACCTACTCCTGGGGTCACTATGCCGCCTATATTACCACTTCCTGTGGGAATAGGGCTTAACCTTGCCCCAGAGATCCTAAATTTGCCATCACCAAGATGGCTAACTCTGAAAAGTTGCCTCCACCTCAGGTAGCCCACCTTAGGGGTGGTACTAGCCTGAGGGTGAACACTTCTATGTGGCTAGCTAATTTTCCCGCCTGTCCAGGTGCCAAAGGGCTCTGGACAAAGGGGGCGGCACTCTCTCCTGTGAGGGAAGCCAGATTTGCATACCAAAGCTGGTGGGCTCTTTGAAGCTGCCTGCCTTGGAATGCTACTCTGCAGGTCATCCAGTGGGATGGGGTGTAAACACCCTCTGCCCGAGCAGGCTTTGTTTCTGACCTCCTGAGATCAAAGGCCCTCAGCCTTGGGGTTCAGACATTTTATCATTGGTGGATGACTGGCGAAAACCAGTAGCACCGCTAAAGTGCCCTCTGTGTGCATGTATTATTAAATCCAAGGCTGACATAAGTGTGGGTTTATTAATACAAGATGTTTCATGCCAAACATCCCTATTTTCAGTGAAGCCATCGTGTAGCTTGGGAACTTGTTTTCACCAGTGTCCAGCACATGCTTTTAAAATGGCGTCGTTGATCACTTGTACTGTCAACAATGGAACTGACTAGCACAGGGGCATATCTAACTCGTGCAGTAATGCTCTCACATGTAGTATAGTGCACCATGCATTAGTGCTGTAAGGCCTGCTGTAGACGTTACTTACCTATACTGCACGCAGTGTCTGCAAGCATGGCACACAAGCTGTATGTGTATTGCACACACCTCTTTATGTGTTCACTGAGTACAACTGCAAATGAATTAATTAATGAACCTAAGTTTTCAGGTATAGCGTGCTGGTCAGGAATGTGTAACTGCTCTGCACACGTACGATAATGCAACTATACCTCAAGTGTCACTCATCACTTGTGACCTGGCTGTACAGCTGATGAATTTATCAACAATTCTTCATCACAAATTTAAACATTAATATTATGACCAACATTACTGTTCATTTCAGTCTTTGTTTTTAATCAAACAATTTATCAAATTACTAACATTTGTTCACTGATTTTTAGATTCCACATCAACATTATGTGGCCTATAAGACAAATGAAAGTTTCATGTCCAATCACATGTCTGGTGCCCAATGCATTTCGGGATCACACTCCCTTCTTCAGGGGACACTGTGCCTTTACTGCGCCGGCAATAGAACGAATGTATCGTTAACACGTCTTATTTTAGCAGGCTAGTCATTACAACGACTTGTTGTAAGGGGGCGCAGTGTTGGAGAAGTGCTGCATGTAAAGTCCAACACCTTCCCTACTGTTGCGCAGACTGGAGTTTGGTTAGTGAATTATACTAAACCAAAGTCCAGCGCCCCCCTAAGGCAAGTATTTGTAACAACTTGCGTGCGAAAGGAATGTGTCATTACGACGCGTTCGTACTAATGCTGGTGTTAAAAAGGCATGCGCTCTAAACGCTTGTGTGATTCCGACATACAATCCTCCTCTCCTGCTTACATTTTGGAGCCAGACACTGATGTTAAATCTCCTTGTATTACTCTCAGGTGTTGGATTGGGAAGGAACTCGTTCCCATGGATGAAGCTGTTGACAAGGAGCGGGGTCTGCAGAGCCGCAGCACTCCGGATACCAGCCTGCAGGAGTGGATGCGAGAACTTAAAGGTGAACAAAACCCTTCATTGTGAGACCATTAAGGGAGGAAGGGGGAGACACTGATTGATGAAGGTAAGAGCAGGTTGGTGGGGGTCCCAGGACACTCCGTGATGACCGGACTGTAATAATTAGGGTGGTTTATCACTGGCGCTCCTCAGCTTCCTTACTACTGGATCTGAGCTGAATACCATGTTCACCCTTTTAGCACTTGACACTGTGGGTAACAAGACACAGGAGTTCGAGGCTTATTCAGGAAGGTGATGTTGGTTAACCACTCAAAATTCAGAAAAGCACAATAAATACAGGAAATAAATAGCTTTACAGCACGTCCGTTATTTAATGTTAACCTCAATATATAAGTTACGTTTAGGCTTACCCATAAGACGTCTGTTCATTGTTTCCAATTCTGGACATGCTGATACTTCAGATGTCGTGGGTCGCTAGCGTGGCCCTGATGGTTTACCGGTATGCATACTCCACGTTCTTTTTAAATGGCCGTGTAGTCACAGCATGCTGCCGTGGTTGGCGGTAGAGCGGCTTCCTGGGGGATTGTGCACCACGGCCGAGCCAGACCCCTGCGCAGCCCTGCAGAAGTCTTCTTCGGGCCCAAAAACAACCCTGCACCCAAAATAGATCCAAAGACCCCATCCTCAAAGCACCTCCGCTCCCCAGGCACAGAAAAGGGTGTGTTAAGAGGGGAAGGAGCAGTCACTGGAGTCTGGCTGGGGTCCAAAGTGAGGTCCATTACCCTCACAAATGGATTCCCGCAAGGATAATTCTTAAAGACACCGTAACATCACTATAAACGTTCCCACGGTTCTTACACGTTAAGAATGAGGCAAAGGTAGGTAACTTGTATATCCATTCTTGAAGAAAATCAACTACCTCATTCAAGTCGCCCATCTTTAAACAGCCACCCGTTGAACTTTGGAAACGCCATCCTTCAGAAACCCCTGCGATTCCCCCGCTTTACTCAGTGGTCTAGATTTTCCTCTACTCTATCAAATTAAGTCGCATCACCCCATACCTAAGGACCTCCACTGGCTCCCCATAACATGCAGAATGGAATTTAAATCCTGCTCTCTAGTCTTATAGACCATTTATGTCAGCAATTCCGGCTACTGAGCAGACGTACTCACCTTTTCTGGTAGCTCAAGAAGACTCAGAAGCTGAGACACCTTCCTCCTTGAAGTGCTGGAATACAGTACTGCTACCCATTGTTTACCATTTGTTGGCTTCATTGTCATTCTTCTCTACTGTCCCTTAATTGACCAGCGTGTCCGCCTCACCTCCTTTTCTTTGTGTGGTGCATGGACCAAGTACTGACTGCTTCATCTTGTTTTATGTCCTTCTGCTTCTTGTGCTGTGATTGAGGTACCATTTTCCATTTCTTCTTTCCTGTCATCTTTGTCCGTGTTGCTTCTTCCACTTCCTATGCCCCCTTTTAATGTTGCTTGCTTCCCTGTTCCCCTCCCAAGCCCCCTTGTCTGTGTTGCTTCTTCATCTCTCGCCCCCCATTGTTGATTTTTCTACTCCCATCTCGTTTTCTGTGTTGTTTCTTCCACTCCCACCCCCTTGTACATGCTGCTTCTTCCATTCCCCCTTTTACGTGTTGCCTCTTCCTCTCCCACTCTTGTTTGTATTGCTTAATCCCCCCACCCTCCCATTGCCCGTATTGCTTCCTCCCTCCCTCTCGCCCCTTGTCTATGTTGTCCCCACACCCACAAGAAGAAGAAAAATGTCTGTGATCTAGCCAGCGCTGGATGCATCATAGTTTTTTATTGTCTGATTACCTGTTGCCTCCCATCTTATCTGCTGTTGTCCATGTTGTCCACCCCCACACACCGTAAGAAAAAAAAGGACTGACACGGCCAGCACTGGCCATGTCGTAGCACCTTTTTCTAATTGTTAGCCATGCTGCACAAGAGCCCCACTCCTCTCCAACATGACTGTAAGACAGTGGCAAAGCCAATAGCTGTCGAAAAGATGAAATCTGTTGCCATTGCCAATGCTTGTTCATAGATGGAAGTAGAAGACGCCAGCTATGAGAAACTGCCAGAGCCCTTTAAATAGGGGAGGAAGGTAGGCAGCTTACCCCGATGAAGATCCAAATGAGAACTACTATTACTACTAGTCCCACAAATTGTAGAGAGGGCAAAAGAAGGGTGCTTTTTGGGTGCTCCTTCGATCACAGAGGGGTCACAGCCCTTGTAAATGGGAAATCCCTAAGACAACATGTGATTGCTGTGTTCACTGAAGTAAAATTCAAAACACTGAGTCACTTGGAACATAGGATGGAGGTGTACACTCTCCAGGACCATGCAGGGGACATCCAGGCCCTGAAAATGAGATGTCAGCCTGTGCATCTGGCAGGCACAGCTCGTCTTGTCCTCGGCCTTTGCATCTGCAAGGCAGAGCTTACTTTTTCCTCAGCCTGTGCATCTGGAAAGGCACAGCTCACCTTTTCCCCAGCCTGTGCATCTGACCTCCACAGCTTGCCTTGACCTCGGCCCGTGCATCTGAAAGACACAGCTCGTCTTGTCCTCGGCTTGTGCATTTGAAAAGGCACAGCTCACCTTGTCCTCGGCCGGTGCATTTGAAAAGGCACAGCTCACCTTGTCCTCAGCCTGTGAATCTGACAGGCACAGCTCGCCTTGTCTTCGGCCGGTGCATCTGAAAGACACAGCTCACCTTGACTTCGGATTGTGCATCTGAAAGACACAGCTCGCCTTGTCCTCGGCCTAGCATCTGAAAGACACAGCTCGCCTTGTCCTTTTCCTGTACATCTGAAAGGCACAGCTCGCCTTGTCCTCGGCCTGTACATCTGAAAGGCACAGCTCACCTTGTCCTCGGCCTGTACATCTGAAAGGCACAGCTTGCCTTGTCCTCCACCTGTACATCTGAAAGGCACAGCTCGCCTTGTCCTCGACCTGTACATCTGAAAGACACATCGCCCTTGTCCTTGGCCTGTGCATCTGAAAAGCACAGCTCACCTTGTCCTCTGCCTGTACATCTGAAAGGCACAGCTCACCTTGTCCTCGGCCTGTACATCTGAAAGGCACAGCTCACCTTGTCCTCGGCCTGTGCATCTGAAAGGCACAGCTCGCCTTGTCCTCGGCCTGTACATCTGAAAGGCACAGCTCGCCTTGTCCTCGGCCTGTGCATCTGAAAGACATAGCTCGACTTGTCCTAGGCCTTTGCATCTGACTGGCACAGCTCGCCTTGTCCTCGGCCTGTACATCTGAAATGCACAGCTCGCCTTGTCCTCGGCCTGTGCATCTGAAAGGCACATCTCGCCTTGTCCCCGGCCTGTGCATCTGAAAGACATAGCTCGTCTTGTCCTTGGCCTTTGCATCTGACTGGCACAGCTCGCCTTGTCCTCGGCCTGTGCATCTGAAAGGCACAGCTCGCCTTGTCCTCGGCCTGTGCATCTGAAAGGCACAGCTCACCTTGTCCTCGGCCTGTGCATCTGAAAGGCACAGCTCGCCTTGTCCTCGGCCTGTGCATCTGAAAGGCACAGCTCGCCTTGTTCTCGGCCTGTACATCTGAAAGACACAGCTTGCCTTTTCCTCAGCCTTTGCATCTGACCGGTACAGCTCGCCTTATCCTCAGCCTTTGCATCTGACAGGTACAGCTCGCCTTGTCCTCGGCCTTTGCATCTGACAGGCACAGCTCGCCTGGTCCTCGGCCTATACATCTGAAAGGCACAGCTCGCCTTGTCCTCGGCCTGTGCATCTGAAAGGCACAGCTCGCCTTGTCCTCGGCCTGTGCATCTGAAAGGCACAGCTCGCCTTGTCCTCGGCCTGTGCATCTGAAAGGCACAGCTCGCCTTGTCCTCGGCCTGTGCATCTGAAAGGCACAGCTCGCCTTGTCCTCAGCCTGTGCATCTGACAGGCACAGCTCGCCTTGTCCTCGGCCTGTGCATCTGAAAGGCACAGCTCGCCTTGTCCTCGGCCTGTGCATCTGAAAGGCACAGCTCGCCTTGTCCTCGGCCTGTGCATCTGAAAGGCACAGCTCGCCTTGTCCTCGGCCTTTGCATCTGACAGGCACAGCTCACCTTGTCCTCGGCCTGTGCATCTGAAAGGCACAGCTCGCCTTGTCCTCGGCCTGTGCATCTGAAAGGCACAGCTCGCCTTGTCCTCGGCCTGTGCATCTGAAAGGCACAGCTCGCCTTGTCCTCTGCTTTTGCATCTGACAGGCACAGCTCGCCTGATCCTCAGCCTTTGCATCTGACAGGCACAGCTCGCCTGATCCTCCCAGGAGTTGCCACAGCCCGCCACATAAAGTGCAGCTAAATCTAATTACATCGTTAAACTCCTGATTTCCTATAATATTATTAATAATGATAATAACAATAATGAATATAGTGGAATTCATAGCAATAACAGTATTAACTTTATACTGATCTTTTATACTGATCTAACACTGAAGTGCACAATTTCACTGTTTCTAATCGTTGTGAACAGCAGATGTTTCTAAACTGAATTCTAGTCGCTTCACTTCCCTCAGAAGCAGATACACTTATTGAGCCTTCGTACACTTTGTACTAGTGACATACAGGTCACGGCAGGTACCAACAGGGGGCATTCGACTCTCAGCCAATCAAGACAGAATCGTAAATCACCACATTCAGAAAGTGCCGGAGTAACCATGCTATGTATCTCCAGCTCATGAAACTCCATGATGGACCTTAGAAGGATGAAGGCCTGTTTCAAAAGTGCAGGGATTGATCCTGTATCTTGAGTCTATGCGATAATGCGAAGTTTGCAAGTTAAGCTGGGCTTTTCTATTAAGGAGGACACGAGTGGCGACCTTAGGACGTCTAGAAACAAATGGTTTTCCATGAAAGTAGATACTCTGAAGGAAATCTCACAATTTTGTGCAAAGTCTGCCACTCAGCACCACTTCACGTCTGCCTAGAAACGCTCCTCCTTCGCCCCCCACACACGAAAACAGTGGATGCAAACAAATTCCAGTAGTGATGGTACAAGAGGCCGCCCTTCCACACAACGTTTCCACTGGTGCAAAAATAACAAGCATTGGCATAGCTAATAGGTCTCTCTTTTGGGACCATATACCGCACACTACGAACATGCCTCCACGACGCCGGTATCCAAGAGAAGGAAATGAAAATGAAAATGAAAATAAATTTATTGAGCGCGATTGCTGCCCGGGGGCGTCCAAGCGCTAAGTTGTGCTGAGGCGGAGAGACCAGGAACGGAGGAATTAAGACACGAAGGATTTAGCGAACAGTAGTGTCTTCAAGTTTTTCCGGAATGAAAGCAGATTTGGATTCGATCGGAGTAAGAGGGGAAGGGCGTTCCAGAGTTTGGCAGTGTTTAGAGAGAACAGCCTGCCACCCGACCTGGCTCTCTTCACTCTGGGAACAACAGCAAGAAAGGCTTCCATCGACCTAAGGTTCCTGTTTGGGTGATAGGGGGTTACAAGGTCGTTGTTAATGGGTGGGCCTGTTTTCCAAAAGGCGTGATGTGCCATGCATAACGCCTTGAATGCTACTCTCTGCCTCACTGGCAGCCAGTGGAGACTCTTCAGAGCAGGTCTGGCTGACTGGGATCGTGGAATCTGTAGCAGGGTGCGAGCTGCACAGTTTTGCACGATCTGTAATTTCCGGAGGGTCATTTCAGGAGCCCCAACATACAGGGCATTATTCGAGTCCAGACGAGACTGAATGAGGCCTTGTACCGCCACCTTTCTAGCTTCTAACGGTAGAAGTGGAAGGATCTTTCTGAGAATTCTTAGTAGGCCAAAGCATGTGGCGGACAACTTCGTGGCCTGGGTGGTAAACGAGAGTTTGTTATCCAGCCACACTCCTAGGCTCTTCACACTTTCCTTGGGGGTGGGGGGGGGACCCAGAGTACAGGGCCATAGAGAGGTGAAAGGTACTGGGGGGGTTGGGCCTAGGAGCATTAGCTCCGTCTTGTCCCCATTCAGTTTTAGGGAGGAGGAGGTCATCCATCCCTTGACATCCTCTAAGCATTTTAGCAGATCTGCCGGGCATTGCCTGTTGTTGCTAGCGGCCAATGAGACCACTAGTTGAGTGTCGTCGGCGTATGACACAATTTTGATGCCATACGGTTCGACGACACCCGCCAGCGGCCTCATGTATACGTTGAACAGCACAGGGCTCAGGGAAGAGCCCTGTGGTACTCCGCAGCTGAGGGTTTTCCTGGAGGACATTGTCTCGCCATCAAAGATCCGAAAGGATCTCTCCGACAGGAAAGACTCAAACCACCTTAGTGCGTCGCCAGATACTCCGATGTCATGGAGACGGTTCAGCAAGGTGTTATGGCTGACCGTA
Source organism: Triturus cristatus (assembly GCF_964204655.1). Lineage (NCBI taxonomy): Eukaryota > Metazoa > Chordata > Amphibia > Caudata > Salamandridae > Triturus > Triturus cristatus. The sequence goes on along the minus strand of NC_140579.1, from coordinate 70,269,949 downwards.
TCGAATGCGGCACTTAGATCAAGGAGGATCACTGCCACTGATCCCCCCTGATCCAGTACCCTTCGAGATTCTTCTGTGACTGCTAGCAAGGCGGTTTCAGTACCGTGCTTTGGTCTAAAGCCTGTCTGCGATGTGTGTAGCAGAGAATGGTTCTCCAGGAACTGAACGAGTTGGGCGTTTACAAACTTCTCCAGGACCTTGCTGACCCAAGGGAGAAGTGAGATGGGGCGATAGCTAGCGTTATCATCGGGATCTAGGCTAGGTTTTTTTAGCAGCACCCGCACCATGGCTTGCTTCCATGTCGTGGGGACTACGCATGCAGAGATGGACGAGTTGAGAAGTTCCAGCATTATTGGCAAGGTGGTTTTAGATGCCTGCAGCAGGACATCTGGGGGGGCAGGGTCACATGGGGAGCCTGATTTAACTTGGCGTGCCACCTTATCTAAGGTGTCGAGATCCAGAAGAGGGAAGTGCTCAAGGGAGGGCTGCTCGGGATGAAGGTGCGATCTAGGAAGAGGTGAGGCAGTCGCGTCCCGGTTTGTAGCTACTAATGGGAATGTAGAGTAGATTTTTACAACTTTGTCATGAAAAAAGTTAGCAAGCTCATTACATTGGTCCTGGGTTTTATTGGGCGGGGTTGCTGTATTGGGGCTGGTGCATAGCTTTATTATACTAAAGATTTCCTTCGGCTTAGATTTAGCTTCAGAAATTTTATCTGAGTAGTAGGTTGCTTGGGCGAGCCTGATTCCTGTTTTATAAGTTTTAATCGCCTCTTTATAGGCGGCCTTTTTGTCCGGAAGGAAATCTAGTCGCCAGGCTCTCTCTTGTTGCCTGCAACGGCGTTTTAGTTCCCTCAGGGATTCGGAGAACCAGGGTGCAGATTTGTGTATTTTCTTTGAGGAGGATCTGCGAAGAGGGAGGATCGGGTCCAATGAATTTGTAATCCAGTCTACAAAATTACTATTTGCCACATTAGGGTCTGGGCAGGGTAGTGGACGAGTAGCGTCCAGAATGTGTACCCAGGCATGCAAAGGGAGCTTTTTCCAATTTCTTCTGGTCGTGGATTGGGGTGGTAACTGGGGGACTTTTTGTGTGGTCCAAGTAAACGGGACCAGAAAGTGGTCCGACCATGGGATGGGAATAGGTAAATCGACCGTCAGACCCGGGCAGTTGCTGAATATGGGGTCCAGCAAATTGCCCTTTTCGTGAGTTGGAGCTGACACCAGCTGGGACATTTGAAGAGCTCCAAGGTCCTCTGTTATTTCCTTAGCGAATTGGTCTGAGGGGGAGTTAAAGTGGAAATTAAGGTCCCCTAAAACCGTGTGGTTGGCCGCAGCCATAGTTCTTTCTGCTATAATCTCTGGAAGAGATCTGTGGAACATTTTAGGTTGTTCTGGGGGGCGATAAATCAGGGTGCCGGAGAAAGAGCTATTAGCATTCATCTCGATGCAGAAAGCCATGCTCTCACACTCGGGAATGGTTTCTGTTGAGGTGCGGCATTGGTACTGGGTCTTCAATACGATCGCCAGACCTCCCCCTCCGATCTGTCTAGCCGGACAATATGATACCCTGTAGGTAGAGCTGATACGACGTCTGGCTCGGAGTGCGCCTTAAGCCATGTCTCCGTCAGGAAAAGGACGTCTGGTTTTTGTTCCTCTAGCAACATAGCAATCTGCGTGCTATGTTTGGGTAGGGAGCGGCAATTTAGGGCAAACATGCGATATGTTTGTGCCAAAATAGACTTATAGGGATGGCGGAAGGAATATTTACAGAATGGGCATTGAGTAGGAAGCTCTGTAGGGGCGTAGATATGGGTACAGTGAGCACCGACTCCACTGCCTATGCTACGAAGGGCCGCCGAGGAATAGGTCTTGACCAGAAGAGTGTGGGGATCAGGGTTTATGGCCCCTGGCCCCGTCTGGTCGCGGACGGGCGCAGACGGGCTTGCCTTAGGCGCGCCTTCGGCGCGCAATCGTCGCGCCCGCTGCGCTCGTCCGCTGCGCTTCCGGTGGGGGCTCATGCTTTGTGGCGGAGGAGGGGAGGGGTTAAAAGGGGGCGTGGCTTCGCTAGTGGGCGTGTCCTGGCAACAGGCCAATCACGTCGCGGCAGCTGGTAAGACCTTGTCCACGTCAGCAAGCAATCAGCTGAGTGGCGAGGGATCAACAGAATCGGCGATTTTAAAACAATTCACAATAGTTATTAGAAATAAGTAAAATTAGCTGTTTGTCCCTGCTCCCGGCTGTGCCTCAGGAGCTAAAGCTAGCAAAACGCTGCGCTCGTAGTCAGCGCGCGTTTTGTGTGAAAGGGGGCGTGGCTTCGCTAGTGGGCGTGTCCTGGCAACAGGCCAATCACGTCGCGGCAGCTGGTAAGACCTTGTCCACGTCAGCAAGCAATCAGCTGAGTGGCGAAGGCCCTGGACTGGACCACCTCCTTCCTCTCTGGCAGAACACAGAGTGTCCGCCTTCCGCTCTGAAGCCCCTGAGATCATCTGCGGCGTACCCCAGGGCTTATCCCTCAGCCCAACGTTGTTTAACATCTACATGGCACCGCTTACCCACGTCGCCCGATTGCACGACCTCAACATCATCTCTTACGCCGATGACACCCAGCTGATCCTCAACCCTCACCAAGGACCCCCACACCGCCAAAATCAACCTCCACGAAGAAATGAAGGCCGTAGCCGAATGGATGAGGAACAGCCGACTGAAGCTGAACTCGGACAAGATGGAGGTCTCCATCCTCGGATCCACCCCTTTGGCCTGGGACGACTCCTGGTGGCTGACCGCACTGGGAACAGCTCCAACACTGACCGACCACGCACGCAACCTAGGGGCCATCCTCGACTCCACCCTCTCCATGACTAAGCAGGTCAATACCATCTCTTCCTCCTGCTTCAACACCCTCCGCATGCTCTGCAAGATCTACACGTGGATCCCCACCGAAACGAGAAGAACGGTCACCCAGGCCCTAGTCAGCAGTTGGACTACGGAAACGCCCTCTACACAGGAGCCTTGGCCAAACTCCTGAAGCGGCTTCAACACATCCAGAACGCCTCTGCACGCCTGATCCTCGACATCCCTCGCCGCAGCCACATCACACCCCACCTGAGAGACCTGCACTGGCTCCCCGTCAACAAGAGAATAACCTTTAAGCTCCTCACCCACGCACACAAGGCACCCCACAACACCGGACCAGTGTAGCTCAACAGACGACTCAGCCTCTACACCCCCCACTCGCCAGCTCGGCGACCTTCAGAAGACTCCTCAAGACCTGGCTTTTCGAGCAGTAGCAGCATTCCCCACCCCCAGCACCTTGAGACCCTCACGGATAAGTAGTGCACTTTACAAATGCTATGATTGATTGATTGATATAAGTGTTTAGTTATCCAGCACAATATCCTTGGTGCAACAACAACAAGTGTTGCATGGCTAAACACTTATAAGGTCCCAAAGACGAGACCTATTGGCTATGCCCCTCTAGTTCCCGCACAACTATAGACAGCTGTCCATGGCACCGACTGAACTCTGCACAGGCGCCACTCACGCCCCCTGCACAGCTTTTCACAGGTACTGAGCTGCCCAATGCCCCGACCTACCCCCACACATGCCCCAAACGCCCCCTGCACAACTTTACACAGGTACTGAGCTGCACAATGCCCTGACCGACCACCTGCACAGGTGCTTCTCACGTGCCCTGCACAACTTTGCACAGGCACTGAGCTGCCCATGGCACCGACAAACCCCCTGCCAGGTGCCTCTCACACCCCCTGCACACCATTACACAGTTACAGAGCTGACTATGGCACCGACTGACCCCCTGCAAAGGTGCCCGTCACATCTCCTGCACAACGGTACGCAAGGGCTGAGCTGCTCATGGCTCCGACTGACCCCCTGCACAGATGAACACAATGGAAAAGATAGACGCCCCCCCCTTACACATACACCCCAGCACAGTTTTACACAGGCAATGAGCAACATATGGCACCCAGATTTCTCCACACAGCTGCACACAAATACTGAGCTGTCATTGGCACCGACTGGCACCTGCACTGCACTGCGCACACACCCGGACCCCCATTACCAAACCAGATAGCTTAAAAAGTGGCCCACATTTGCAAAGCAAGCCAGCTTTGAACTTGTAAAGTCACACTGTATGGGTATTTGTAAGGCCTGGGATACTGAATGCATGTGTAGTCGCTGCAGGCAATGTCTGTGGCAGTATTTGGGAAATCAAAAGTAAAACCCGGCCCACCACGTCATAAAACAGGCCCTCAAACTGCTAAAAAAAAAACAGGTCCACACACTCATCCCTCATACCAGCCCATCGTTCACTTCCTAATTGCCATATAGGCCAATACGGCCCTGCCACACTCACACCTGCACAGCTTCACATGTGTAATGAGCAACACTTGGCACCCACATGTCCTCCGTCGCTTTACAAAGCTACTGAGCTGCACATGGCACCACCTGGCTCCTGCAGAGATGGCCGCAGGTACTCTGAAGCAGAGGTCCCCACATACCCTGTACCCACTGACCCCTGAACAGATGGGTGCAGGTAAGGAAGGCGACTTTCAGGTTTTATAAAAATAAATGGAAGCACAGCTTACAGTGCACTCGTTGCATGAACGCAAGGGTAGAATGAACGCAACTTTCAGGTTTTATAACAATAAATGGAAGCACAGCTTACAGTGCGCTCGTTGCATGAACGCGAGGGCAAAATGAACACATCTTTCAGGTTTTATACAATAAATGAAAGCACAGCTTACAGTGCGCTCGTTGCATGAACGCGAGGGCAAAATATACGCGACTTTCAGGTTTTATACAATAAATGAAAGCACAGCTTACAGTGCGCTCGTTGCATGAACGCGAGGGCAAAATGAACGCATCTTTCAGGTTTTATACAATAAATGAACGCTCAGCTTACAGTGCACTCGTTGCACGAACGCAAGGGCAAAATGAACGTGACTTTCAGGTTTTATAGGGTCTGTACATAGATATTTCTGAGTTACTCTCATGTAATCTATAATTCCTTTACTGATTTGCTCGTGTAGTCTGTTTACCTCTCCGCGTATACATTTATTGAGCTTTGTTTCCAATTTGAAAAATAAACTAAAGAGCTTATATCACAAATCAACCATTGTCACATTTCAAATCTAATTTTTGACGAAATGTTCTTCAATGAGATACTGCATAACTGGTGACTTCACTAAAGTGTGTTTCTCCAAATCCCCCACAAGCTGGCAATCCCTGTAGCTGCTGGCACCTGGAGCAGAGGAGCCCTGCAAACAGCATTGGGCGACTAGCCTTTAAAAAGCCATTTAAGACATAGCTAGTCACAGACCACTTCTCTTGAGTTTGGAAGTCTCCTGTTATAAAGTACTTGATTGCTCCTGTGGCGTCTTAATGCTTCATAAATGCACATAACAAAATTACGTCCGCTTTATATGCCAGTGCTCTAACCTCTTGTAATGCACGTGACTACAATGCAAATAATTGTGGGCCATGATCTGCACTATATCATTTGTAATCCTGTTCTTCGGTACTTTTCAAGATTATAGGCAATGTTAAAGCAATTTGGCATCTCTTAACTATGAAAAATATTTTGTGTAAGAGATTATTTTAAAGCACCTAACAGAATGTCAGCAAGTAAAACATGGATCACTTACACTTCAACATTTGGGAAGTAGTAATTGCTATTTTTGCTGCACGTTTCAAAAAGTGTGTGTTTTGTGAAGTACACAATATCAGAGTATCAGAACAAGTCCAAAGACTGACAGAAGAGCAATAAAATGCACACTATTAACATACTCGTATGAACCAAAAAAGAAAAAAACGTATCAATGCTTCACAATCAGACATATTACATTTCCACTTTCTCAGAATGTTTAGTGCGCCATGGGGGCGCTTTGTTCTAAAAGGAGTTTAATACAAACTTATAATTTTCATCCTTCTCAGTTGAATCACACTTGTCACAGGAGGCATCAGTGAAATGGAAAAAAACAACTTTGAGCTGGTGTTAAAAAAAGTGAAGCAACGCTAGGCAAAGTGAACCATACAGTATTCGGCAGCAGCGAGTCAGGGGAAATGGTGCATACCACATACTGAGTTTTCAGTCGACTCTTTAATTCTTGATTCACAGACCCTCTAAACAACAGAAATAAACGGTTCATACAGCTTTGCGGCTTCTTTAAGTACCGTTATATTGAGACTACTAGATCAAGACATATGGCTTGAACAGGAAATGGCATTGCACTGGGGAAGCATGCTATTTGATGACACGTCAAATTAAAAACTGATAGGTACTTACCTTCAAAGTCACCATATTTATTGGACGCTAGTGTAGACAAATGAAAGTTTCAGTTTGAATGCTAAGGTGCGAACGGCAACATGTTGCTGCAAGGCTACCCGTGCAAGTAATGCCGAAAGAAGAAACGAAAAGAGAACTATAAAAGCAAAGGAAGCTTTTAGGAGGTTGAAATCTTATCGGCCATTTTGAAAGTGAACCACTTACGTTTCCTAACAGTGGCCATTCTTTGTTGGAAAACCGTGTTTTCTAAGAAATACTAATAATTATTTTTAAAAAGCAATGGCATAAAACTCAGATACTGGTAAAAAAGAAAAGTAGTTTCCTAGCACCGTAGAGTGAAATGCGGCCCTTGCACGGCCCCCACCTGCCAGGAACTGCCTCCTACAGTCTATCTCGCAATGCCCAGAAGGGAGGAGGGGCCATCACACACTGTTCTCTGAAATCGCCTGTGTGGGAGCTAAGCCCACAAAGAAGGGACATTTAAACAAATGCACCAATAACATGCTAGCATTTGTAAAGGACACAGATAACAGCCAATGGCAATTGGTGGGTTTGCCAGAGCCCATAAAAGAGGATACAACAGGTCGATCGAGGCTCGACCTAAAAAGGTAATAATATTATTATTATTAATAGGTCTCCCCAACGCCACATGATTTATCACACAAATAGAAGCTGTAAATGTATTTTGAAGATTCAGTCCATTTTCTCCAATCATCAGCTAATGATTTCTGATAATATACACATTTTTGTCTTGAAAACACCATTTTCAATTTAGTTATACACATCTATTAATTCAACCAATCAAAAGCTTAGCATTTAGTAGACTAGGCTGCACACAGCAGAGCTACATACAGATAGCAGTGAGCTTCCAGTAGCTCACGAGCAACTCCTTGGAGAAGACTGAATGAAAGCAAGTGGGGCTCTTACGAGAGTGTCAGTGGGAGCAGCAGAACACACTTGCCACACTGCTGTGGAAAATTAACAGTAAGGTACATATCAATGGAGGACAAAGCAAGCTGTTAATCACAACACCGAGGCTGCATACAATGACATCGCAGCGCCTCTCAGTAGTAGAGTCCACAAGCGACAATTGACTCGGGTGACAGTAAAGGTAAACAAGCATTGACAAAGGCAACAGGTTGCACCTTCATAATGAGGGAGATGAGCTGTTGGCTTTTCCAATGTTTGTCTGTAAAATATTGTTTTAAAAAAGTAAAAGAAAAGAAGGTTCAGAAAAACTGGGTGAAAAGCAAGCACACATCCTATGGTATCCCAAAACTGTAAATTTAATTCAATGTTCGAATCTGTAAAAGTGATATTGTTTGTTTTTCAAAATAGAATTAAAAAAGGATAAGGAAGTGTCAGAATGTAAAAGGAAATGCTGGTCAAGGCCTAATTTACGTTCCATAGGATTCAGCCACTTAGTTTTCTGTAATGGTCCAGGAAGCCGATTTATGGGCTTCCTGGAGAAGTGTCATAATAAGTCCACTTTCTCCCTCAGACACCAGCTAAGTTAGTGCAGCAGATGGCCCTTTCCCCGGTGATACAAAGGATTTGCCTGCCAAAGCCTGGGCTTTCATGCATTATGTGACATACAGGAGATAAAGGAAAACCACCCTGAAAGTCTGCTCTTTAGCCCTTACCCCCAGCACCAATATCCGCGTGGGTGTACTTTTGCTGACAGTTTGGGAAGGGGTGAGGAGCAACATGCAGGAGAGAGCTAGAGAACATATGCACTGTCATGGAGTGCTGAATGGAAAAGAAAAATAAGTTTCCTTAATGTGAGCAGTGGAAGGATACAAGTCAGTCAATCAAAAGGATTTAGAGGCAATGCTTCAAGGGAGGGACGAACAAAAGATGAGGAAGGCAATCCATTGAACGAGAAGCAAGTAAACGAGTGACAATAAAGCCAAGCAATGGGCAGGCCTTAGACCCACTCTAATTCCACAATAGGATTTTCGCCGCCAGACAGCTTGCACTGTCTGGCTGGTGAGACCTAATTCATAAGCACATAAATCCAGAGTTATTGTGCTTAGATTTTTTGGGGTCCCTTGGCCACAAAATATGGTGTTCCTGCTTGAGGAGGGAATCATTCTATATGGAAATACCTTCAATCGCATGGATGTCTGCTCATGGAGAGCATCTTAAACATGACTGATTTGTACCATGATTAATGTTCCTTAAGATCTAAAACACTGTTGAGTGTCATGCGCAAAGTACTGTCCTGCCTTCTGGTAGCCCACACATGGCTTGGGCCATTTTGGAGTCTGTACGGGTCCAAAGAACTGTGCCCTTTTAACTACACATCACTACATACCCTTATAAAGCAGACATCCCTTTAACAATGTCTTACAGTTGCCTTGGAGGGCTGCGTACACTTTTTTATGTTTCATTTTTAGGGTTGACACAGGTTGTGTAGCGGAGAAACTAGCCCAAAGGGCAGACGAATTGTGGCCCATGAGAAGTCTTCTACCCCTTCCTGATAGCTGGATTCCATTGACTGGATTATGAAGATGGATCCCCATAGAAAAACGAATGGTGCAGAGGATCTGAAGTCTGCTGAGGCCTGTGGATCCGCTGACCGCAGAATAGCATAGGCTATAGACTGCAGTGGTAAATTAATATTTGCATCTAACTGTGTAAGCATTGAATGACCTTTGGGAACGTATCTGAACCCAGAAGACGGTAAGGCCTTCTGATTTAGTTTTGAGTGCATTTACCTAATATACCCTTTCCTACTGTAAATAACGACGTAGTCTTTTCATAAGATATTGCACTGACTGGACATTGAATTTATTATGTGTGAGTGCTGTCATAGTCACGATGACTGGAACTATGTAACTACATGGCTGAATTCTTACCTGCAAATAGTGTTTTGCCACCCTTCCAAAAAAAAAGCAAAAAAACCTTCTGTTGCAAAATTTGTAGTTTTTGCCTAAACCATTTCAAGTCTGATCAACAAATATTAAATACTTTGCACTCTAGATACATAATACAGCCTACACTCTAGGATTTTCCTTCTTTACCTTGGACATTGAAGAGCCTGCAGGAAGGCAGACGGGCTTCTGTCAGTGATACATTCACCGTTACAAAGACTGTGTTCATTCAGTTTACTTCTGACAAATAACTAATTGCTTTTAAGCAAGGTGTCTGTATGTAAGCCTCTCGTGAGAACATAAGAATTTGTGAATTCTTTCCAACCCATGTTAGTACACCCGATTGTATTTATGTTTGGAATTTTGCCCATTTTCCATTAAGTTGCTACCACAAAAGCAACCGACAGTCCTGAGGGTGACCTTGGCCTAGTTTGCCACGGGGTCGAAACGTTGACGCAAACTTCTAATATTCATTTCCATGTGAAGGACCATCATTTTAAAACTTGCTTTGCATTGTTCTTGTACACCATGCACTGCATGATTCACTGCGTCGTTCTCTGTAGCACATTGGTTTATCAGTTATGTATTCATAATATATTTAATGTATGATTGAATCAATGAGAAAATATCTGGAATCTGATACATTGCTGTTTTTTAATTTGTGTCTTTTATAGCGTCTGCAAATAACAGCTGGGCATCAAATTATTGTATGCAATCAAATCATTCTTTAGTTACCTAATTACTCTTCATGTTCGTGTAGCGGTTCTTCCCACAGGAACCATTGTGTTTTTCTACTGTTACATTGTCTAGTTCCCAGGCATATGACTGTTGTTCCCATCTTAAAAAGGCCATCAATGGCATCCGTTGTAATCCACCTCCCTTGTTGATATTCTCACAAGAAGCATGTGTTTGTAGGATTCTTTTCTGAAGGGTGCCACAGAATTTTACATAGCTATTTTACTGTGGGAGGTAAAAACATCAGGGGTAATAAAGTGGTATTCATATGCTTGCTTCCCTGCCAAAACAAAATGATTGTTAGTTCGAAACATCTTGAGTAAGATCTGCCGAATATCATTTTATCAAGATACTTGTGGGTTTTTTGTTTTACAAAATTGGAATCCCTGTTCTATCACTGTATGTTAAAATGTCAAAATTGCTGTAACTTGCCTTTGCTTGCCACATACTGATATTTTCCTTCCTTCATAATTTAATCATTCCTGCCTCGTAACTTGGCTCTCCATTGCCGCATAATTGTATGTGCCGTAGGCCTACTGTGTATGAATCGCCACTTCCTATAGTAAGCCTTGACTGCTTGCCGAAGTTCCCTTTAGAGAGTCTAAAATACTGAGGTCTGCCCTTGTAGTGACGAGAGCATCTTTCTTAGGAACTATATATCTGATTGATCAATTATGTTGGTCCTTTTACTAGATTGGGAACATATGTATAATGTGTTGTAGATGTCAGCCTTGAACACACACACACAGCCAATCACCTCTTTATCCTCTTTCTGCAGTGGTGATGACTCTAGATCCAGACACAGCAAGTCAGTGGCTGATCATCTCAGAGGACCATCGGCACATGAGAAGCACAGAAACAGAGCAGGCGGTGCTGGGCAACCCTAAGAGATTCACTGACGAGTACTCCCCCTGTGTGCTGGGAAGCCAGGGCTTCACCTCTGGGAGACATTACTGGGAGGTGCAGGAACTAAAGAAGGGAGGATGGCGTGTCGGGGTCATTCGAGAAAGTGTGAACAGGAAGAAAGAGGTTCAGTGGTTCCCAGAGGGGGGTCTTTGGGCTATTGATTGTTACTACTGTAAGGGTGTGACATGTAAAGGTCTATATGAGGCTCTAACCAACCCTCCCACTGTTCTATCCTTGAGTGAGAGTCCCAGGACGATAGGCGTTTATTTGGACTATGAGGGTGGACAATTGTCATTATACAATGCTGGCAGCAAGGGGCATCTCTACACTTTTACGCAGGCCTCCTTTTCTGAGAAGATACTCCCATTTTTCTGCCTTTGGGGGGAAGCAGAGCTGATGCTAGTTTAGAGGCAGTTGTTTACTTTTGTTGCAGGTATTTTGCTCAGGAACAGAACCATGCTTGTGACCATTGAACATCAGTAGGCAGGGAGTGAGTCACCATATCACCTCAGTAACCATGAGCCTGAATCCAACTAGCTATAGTGTCTTACTTGCCTTCCTGCCATAACCAGAGAGAAAAGTGAATTGACACCCCAGAACACAACACTCTCAGGGATCGCGGTCACAGGACACCCACTTTCACTCTCACCCTCTTACTTATCCACAATAAGATATAACCGAGAGACAAAGGAAGTTTGAAATGTTTATTTAAACTATCTTGCTGTAGTATCCAGTATTTTTGCCACAATCAGAAAACAAATGCTTAACGAAAATACAGTCTGCCTCGTCAGTAAACCATATAGTATGAAAAGTCCTGTCATATTATAAAACAGATTAGCTTACCCCCCTCCCCTTTTACAGAAGCAGAATGATTATACAAGAAAGAACTCTGGGATTGGTAGCGGACCCCGTAACTTAGGGTACACAGGTGGTTGTTCTACATCTCAGGTACAGCTGTGATCTCCTCTCAGAAAGTCCCTCTCTCTCTATGTAAATTATATTACTGTGCATACCTATATGGCCAGGCTCATATGCTTACAAATAACAGCTGCACTCATGTGTTGTGTCTAGTTGCTAGTGCCTGACTAGAACAAAATTACAAGGGACATTGTTGTCTGACCTTGTCTGCTGTGTTCAAGACTGAATCCCATGAAAGAAAAGAAAGCGAAAACACTGCAAGTTCTGTGTGAAAGTACAATGTAGCATAAAAATAAGCGTGTTTGTCTTGTAACATGATCAGAGCAAATGCGGCATATATCATGCACAGTTAGGCTAACATAGGAACAACTACAATGACACATTTACTGTCTGTATTTGTGCCATCTTCTTTTTCCATATCCTTGACACTGAAGAGTTTCTCTCGTAATTTTTACACTTCATTTTCACACTTGATTCACATGTAGTAGTAGTGTCTAACACTACACTCTGGCACGCGAATCAATAATAGACTTTCAGGATGTTTAACTGCTAAGCAAACTACTCAAGTTTCTGGGCCGGTTGACTTTTAGGTCTGTGGGCTGGGGTAAGGGAGGCGATATGTACATACCGTTATTTGGAAATTAAAATCAGGTAATGTAATTTATGGTGGGTCAGTGGTCTCGGCTGTTTATGCGATTGCTTTTCTGTTGGCTTATATGGGGGAGAGGTGATCTGCTGTTTTGTCCGGTCGAGTGGTTAGAGGGCCTGTGTTCTGCAAGGAGATTTTTATTCATATGAGAGAGGCAAAAGGCAAAGGCCAATGCCTAGTGGGGATGTGTGAGGAGGGATGGAGGTTACCTTAGTCTCATAAGTGGAATAAATTCAGCAGAACTGTCAGAAAATGGGCACTAAATTATTTAATATTTTTGTCATAGAAAATGAAGATTTGATTTTAATCCTGACTCCAGCTATGTACTATAGCTTGTGAGACAGTTATATATTGTGCGCAAAGTAAAAATGATTTTATTATCCGGTTTTGATCCACAGACAGTTTTACCTGCCTGTTGTCGAAGAGCTGTTGACTACAATACAATACAAAACATATATATATATATAGAGTGCTTTGAGTTACCCCTTTCTTATGACTGGGCATTTTTCCTGTTTATTTCAGATTCCCTCCACCTTTTTTATGTCTGTACTACAGATGGCTTTAGCTGTTTCGCCATCTTCAAATTTTCAGCAAATGCATAATAAAATGGCCTAAACATATATGCATAGAACGCCTTTCAGTGAGATCTCTTCATCCAGGAGTCAGTTCAAATGTCATTGTTGTAAATTGAGTTACTGGTTGTGGTGAGTGAAACACTACTCAAGCAGTACCCCAGTCTCTGCAGGGTGAAACACAAGCCAACTTCAAATTAACCTGTCCTTAGCCCTCTGGTAGCTCGGCACAAGAGCAGACAGGCTTATCCTAGAGTTAATGTATAGAGTATTTATGCAGCTATTCAAACAGTAATAAAGTCAAAACACATCATAAGAAAAATCCCACATAAATTTAGAAAAGTAAAGTACAATTTAATAATTTGACATCAACTGTAGATATGCAACTTTAAGGATTTCAGGTAACTAAAGCACCAAACAGTTTGGGCAGGAAAATATCAGCATTCTAAAAGTGACCTTATCAGCATTGTTACTTAAAATCTGACCATTAAAGAGAATTTTTATTTACAAATTCTCAGACACCAAACATGACATTCTCTAATTTGAAAGTTATCACTTATTAAATGTAATAATGTAACCCAATTTTATTCTATAGGAAAGGTAAGCCTTGTAGTTGTGAAAAATGAATTAAAAAGTTTTTTACTATCAGGATATGTAAGAGTTAAAAGTACGTGCCCAACCTTAAGTGCCCTATGGGCGGTGTAGGGCCTCTCCTATAGGTGACTTACATGCATTACCATGCATTTGCAATGCAATAGGTCTTGCATTATTGATAGTTTGAGGTATTGTCATTGCGAATAATATGGCAACACCAATAGCTCATACTTTCAGTAATGCGAGACCTAGTGCATTGCAAATGCTTGCGTAGTGAGCCAGGAACCAGCATTGTATTTCTTGGTGCAGTACAGCAAGCTGCTCCTAGGGGTCCCTAGTGAGTAAGGCAACAGCACTGAATGTCTGGATGCAGTACTGCAAGCATTAGAGTGTACTGTGCAGTCTGAGGCACACGCATGCACCAGCATCTGTGCATGAAAACCAGACATGTGGAAAACCAGCATTAGAGTGTACTGTGCAGCATGCGACATGAGCATGCACCAGAATCCCTGTATGAAAACCTGCCACATAGGAAGCCAGCACCAGAATGTGTACCGTGAGCCACCAGCGTGCACCAGGATCCATGCACGAACAAAGGCAGTAATGGAACTAGTGCCGGAATGTGTGCTGTGCAGCCTGTGACACAAGCGTGCACCAGTATCTGCTTTCGAAAACAGCCATCGGAATGTTCGCCACTAGCGTACACCATGAGCTATGTATGAAAAGCATTTGCCATGCAATAGGCGTTGCATTTGTAAGAGTGTAAGCTATTGGCATTGTAAATGACAATTCCTTTTATTTATCTGTTTTGCTAATTAAAACATAAATAAAGGCATTATCATTGACAATGCCAATAGCTTTTAATGAGAATATGAACACTCCAAGTGCTCCTGAGACCCTGTTATTTGGTAGGCTGCCGAGGCACACCATCTGTGCCCCCCAAGTGGCAATCCACTTGCTAAACACCAGTGACTGCAGCAGAAAACTAGGAAAACCAATGAACAGGCGCTGACAAGCAACACATGCCAAGCTGCGTGTGGGTGATCATGTTCTGGTCAATGCTCGCCACCTGGGGTAGAAATGTCACTCTCTCTATGAGAAGGTTCTACGGACAGTCACTGGTGTAAATGGAACAATAACAGCCTGAGTGGCCCTATAAACAGTGAAACGCAATTCATCAATGTTTAAAAAACATACCCTAGTCCGCCCACTCTGTCCAGGAGCCCGCCCTCTGCCTGGAGGCTGAGAAGTGACCTCAAAATGAAGATTTCTTTCTAGCAAAAGGTGTATTTTATCAGGTCCAAATGGCAGTTTAAAGCTAAACACACAGGCTACAATGGCAGGCCTGAGACATGTTTCAAAAAGGGCTACTTAAGTGGGAGGCACAATCAGTGCAGGCCCACTAGTACCATTACATTTACAGGGCTGGAAACATGTAGTACCACTTTACCAGAAACTTACAAGTAAATTAAATGCACCCAGTGTGGGTGTAAGCAAATGTTACCATGTTTAGAGGAGAGAGCACAAGCACTTTAGCACTGCTTAGCAGTGGTAAAGAGCACAGAGTCCTATGGCCAACAACAACAAGATCATCAAAAAGGGGGGAGAAAGGCAGAACATTCAGGGGAGACCACTCTAAGGCTGACTGGTCCAACAGTCAATTACTATTCGTTTTTGCCCACCCAGGCCTACAGCATAGAACAATGCCTCAGCCCACTTCTCCGTTATTGTTAATGACAACATGTTGTTCTGTCACGTCCATCTTAAAATAAGTCCACTTCACATTCAAGGCTTGCAGCTCAATCTCTTATTTCAACTTTTTAGCAGTAAGTCATTTTTAACTTATTTCTTGTTCCAAAATGTGCAAGCCATGGAGGGAGTTTTACTTTTTATTATTTATACTGTAAATGTCTTGTATTTGCACAAAGAACAATTGATGGACGGAATGCTGAACGATGTCAAACATTCACTTGCAGAACAGAGATCTGAACCTAAATCCAATGTTTTTTCGCTCACCGTGCCATTCCAGTTCGGGCTGGACTGTTCCATGGGGAGCAGGGTCATAAATAATTAGCATATGGTCCGGTCCAAACTGGGGTGGCATGGTGAGCAAGAAAACGATGAATTAAACACAGATCTGTGGCAAGGGGTGAACGTTTGATTTGTTCAGCATTACACCCATCATTTGTTCTTTTTGCTGTTGTGGATGTACAGCTTCATGCTCGCCACCAGGTGTCCCCTTTGCTCTACCACTGGCACTGTAAACCTGTCCATTTTGCCTGAGCCTGTGGGGCCTTCTCACAGGCCATCCTGTCCAAGTGCGTAGTTCGCCCATCTGCTGATTAAGTAGTTGGAGATTTGGGCCCAAGGTACTCCTCCGTTCAGCCGCCCTCAGCGAGGAGTCACCAGATCCCAAACCGATTGCCCAAGTAAGACCCACCAGGACAGCACGAGCAGTCGGGCTCCTCCAGCGAGTCCAAGGCCTCCTCTCTCCACAGTGCACCATAGGCCTCACCACCGCCCACTCAGGTGATCTTCTGCAGGCAGTGACTGGGGCAAGAATCCAACTCCTTGCATCAGCGCTTGCCCCAGCACTGTTCCCAGGCTCCTGGCTGCAATTCCTCTGTGGGGGCCTCGTGGTCTGGCTTGGCACCAAAGAGAGCACTGGGGGGACCAGTGGGCACCCCCCTCTTTGAGGTACCCTCAGACAAGGCAGGGTGCACAGAGCCCTCGGGCCCAACTGGAGCCCTCTACTATGTCACCACATAGCCTGATGGCCCGGCTTAATACGGCTCCTCTGCCCTCAGAGGTCGCAGGCCAACCTGTCCAGTCCTTGTGCCTTACACCACCTCAATCCCTTGGCCCCATGCTGGTATGCCAGGGCGGCAGCCTCTCGTTGCACTTCTTACACTCACCGTGTACCGGGCATAAAGGCCGCACTACACTCCTGGGCCACGATTGTGAGACCCCACGGCCCTTGTATGACACAACTTGCGTACAGCTCATCTCTCAAGCCTCCCAAGAGTTGCATCCACCAGGCCCCTCTTGTGAGGTCGGGGAGCTCCACAGGCCTGTGCCGACCCACCGGACTACGTCCGCACCCAGGATAACGGTCCCTTGGCAACAACGCTAACTCGCATCTGCCATCTTGGCCTTCCAAGCCACGCCCCCCAGAAAGTCTTATTATTAAATGTTTCATATTTGTTAGAATGCCTCCGGATGACATTATTATTGAGGGTGTTGAATAATATTTTACAGAAATTAGATGGTGCTTATGTGTTAAGGTAATGACATTTATTGTTCTTATGTTCTGATTTGCTAAAAAAATGATTCTTTTGCTCACACTATGATGAATGTGCTAAAATGATAATATTCTATGCAAGAATTGCGTATAAAAGCCACTTGATTTGGGGGGTGACCCAGAGATTTTTGAAGACTTTCCTATTGTACTAGGGATGCTGCACGACTATTTACTGATTTTGCTGCCCATCTGGGAATAGTTTCTTATTTAACATGCTCTCTATAATTCTGCTTTTGAGAGCCCTCATGGTGTTTACTCTGTATTGCATATTTTTGAATTTTGTAACAAAACTCTTTAGCTTTCATTGATCTCAAACTCATTTATTGAGGGGTCCCCATTATTTTATAAAATTACTGTACTTTGCTAAATTGATATTAAGGGAGGTGCCTGAACGCGGGGATGCATTACCTTACGAAAATGTGGTTTAATACCGTCTCTGATCCAGTAATCTGTGGGACGACTGAATGAAGTAAATTTGTGGGGGTCTAAATTTTGGGGTACTATTTTGCTGCCACACAAAATGCTAATTCTGCCATGATCTGTAACTCTAAATCGAAAGCAATGTTTTTGAGTTGCCAAGCTGCAACTTGCTGTCATGCATCCAACTTTCCACCTTTGATATGTGTTCTTACAATTCTGTGATGGAAGTAGTTAGTAATAAAACTTAAGCATAAGTATGTGTCATCTGCTCTGCATAGAATTGAATGAGCGCGTGTGGGTCCTGAAGAAGGTCTAACATGGGAGGACAGTTAGATGGTCAATACCATAGATGATAGTGGTTATCTCTTGGGATCTTTGTAGTCACTGGAAACCAGGGTGGACAGATCATAAACTAGTTCAGCTGTCGGTCCCTCTGCCCTTTTTAGGTCTGGCCTAGAGACAGCTAAGAAGGAAGGAAGAAAAATGCCCACTCGACTGATTGGGTAGTAAAAGACAGCCATAAGTGGCGGGGCCCTAGATAGGGCTATGCTCGGTACCACTCCACCTGCTGCACTATTGATGGGTACACTCATGTCAGAGAAAGTTACGTACAACAGTTATAAGTATAAAAGCCTGTTTCAATAAATTATTAATTGTTAGTATGGCTGGGCGCTTGATAACTGGCTTGTTCAAGTTGGCTTTACAGTACTGTAAAGTGGTTTAATGTCTAATGAGTATAACTCACTCTTATATTCACCCTATTTCTAAAGCTAAGGTCGACTTATGTCTTTTCTCCAGCATTGACAGAAGTAATGTTCATGTAACAAGCACTGCAAAGCAATAAGTCTGGCTTTAATTTCCTGATCTAGGGTGTTCATGAGGGCTGGATCGGGTTTTTCAGTCTATATTCAGAAGATCTCAATAACCATCTTATAAATGTTGAATGGAGCTAGCCCACCTTGTTGAATGTTAGACATTACTTTGTGAACACATGCAAACAGTCTTTTGAATCTCAGTATTTGCAAGTGGTAGCATATTAAAACCACACCTATTGGTTTTTTCAATGCTTGTTTCCATACCCCTGTAGAGGCGTGACTCCCTGAACTGCTCACCTTTTGCCCCTCTCTACCCCTGAGATGATATCTTCCTTTCCCTCTCCTCCAATTATTGTTTTATTTCCCTCCATCCTTTTCTTTGCTGTTTTACTATTTTTGAAACTAAACTTTAATCCTGTAATAAAGGTGGTACCATCCCTATCCTCATGTCCCCACCATCCTCCCTTCACATAACCCCCACTCTCCTATTTTAAACCTCCTCCTGCTCCGCATATGGCCATCTCTCAGATCCCACTCCTATTCCTTCCCTCCCTTGCCCTCTTACCCCTGCCTTCCTTGGCTCTGCTCCCTGCCTCCTCTTTATCACTGCAGCACTGGTCAGGGTAGAAATAAAAGAAAGCTCCCTGCAGACAGTTCGTAGCCTTTTAATTTCCTTCATTTGACTTTTTAAAAATATTTAACCTTTCCCTTACTTTAATTGAGAAATCATAGCAAATATCAAATGAGTGTTAAAACATTTCCTATTATATCTTAATTTAACACAGTAAAAAGAGGAACGCTGAAAGAAATCGTCACATTTTCAACAAGAACTTCTTTCACCAAATTGGAGGTGCACCAAGCTAGTGAGACTTTAGAATCTTTCATGATCTCTAAATTCTGAACCATATTGGTGGGAGATAGCCCCTGCCCTATTGATGTTGGTCCAAACCTCATCTTCCGCTCTGGATGAATCGAAGGAGATCTTCCAGGGGAATCTTGTTCTTGGACTGTATTGTGGAGATGTCATGAGCTCCTCAGTTGTTGTTCAACTCAAGTTCACCAGTGACAACTATTTAGGTGCAGTCCTTAGGAAAGCCTGAACTGTGTTCACATCAGTGTTGTCTGCTCCTCTTTACTTTTTAAATTTCTTTAGTTAATGAGGTGATCCGTGGTGTTCAACGCCATTACCTGTCGCTGCGCTTCACATATGAGCACAGTCAGCCTCCTAGTGAAAGCTCTGCTTGCCACATTTAAATGCACGCTGTGCGTTCGCGCCGCTGGCGCGCCTAAGGCAAGCCCATCTGCGCCCGTCAGCAGCTCGTTGGGAGCCGGGGCCAGTCATGCTGCCCAACTCAGGTTCGCTGATCCCCGCATCCGGCCGTACTCAAGTGAGTGCCTTAAACAGCTGCGGTGGTCGTGCTGTCACTCTCTGAGCTTCCCCAACCTCTACGGGGCTCGAAACTTTGTGTGTGGGACGTGTGGCTTTCAACTTGAGTTGGGTTCCACAGTCGTTACTAAATACCCTAATGCCTCTGTCATTTCGGCGGCGCTGCTTAACGTGCGCTCCCTGAAAAAGCATCATTCTGAGGTGTTCGAGCTCCTTGCTGACAATTCTTTGGACTTGCTTTTTGTCACAGAAACTTGGCTTGACAACACCTCTGATCCTATCGTCTCCATGGCTATCCCGTTGGGGTTTAAAATCAGTAGGCTAGACCGGACGACAGGGAGAGGAGGGGGGTTGGCTGTCATCTTTAAAGAGATGTGGGAGCTGACTGAGTGTTCTCTCAGCACTTGGGTCGGCTGCGAAGTTCTGGATTTCAGTATCCGCTGCTCTGCCCATTTCACTCTGGGCGGTTCTCTGATTTATCGCCCGCCGGGAGTGGCTCATGCCTTCCTCCAGACCTGTGTGGAGGCGGTTTCCATGAGAGCCCTGCATTTTTCCCATTATGTGATTCTAGGCGACCTTAATATCCACCTTGACCAAAAGAACTCAAGGGACTCATGCGAGTTTCTTGATATCTGCCATTCTGCACAGCTCTCTCAATGGGTCGATCAGGCCACCCATCTTGGGGGCCATATTCTCAATCCCATCCTTTCCAACTTTCCTATTTCAATCAAAGCTCCGCTTCCGGTTTCTTGGTCCGATCATTTTTTAATTGGCTTCTCATGGGTTGTGCCCTCGCCCAGTACTAGACCTATTGTCAGTCATAAACCAGCGTTCAAGAAGGCTGACCCAATCCTCTACACCAGGGCACTGGATGATAACAGGCCATCCCTGCCACAAGACCAAGATCGGTGTCTTGTTGCCTTCTCCAACTGCCTTTTGGGCTCTTTGGCGGCAATTGCAATACCGACCTCGGCTAGACAAACAAGGGATTCACCCTCCAAACCGTGGTTCACGGAGGACCTGCGTCATCTCAAGCAGGGCTGCAAGAAATTGGAGCGCTCTTGGTGTCTCAGTAACTATTGTCCGGCAGCTAAAGCTCAGCTCAGGCAGGGTCAGAAAACTTATTATAAATCTATCTCCGCTGCTAAAAGGACGTTCTTTGCCACCCGGATTGATCAGGCCCAGACCAACTCCAAGGAGATTTTCTCTATTGTTCAAAGTTTTATGTCCCCTGCAGCGCAGAGCAGTATCCTGCCGGCAACAGTGGACTGGTGCGAGTCACTTTCTACATTCTTTCGGGATAAGATTCTTAAGATACAAAGCAGCTTCTCTCGCCCGGTTGTCTCTGATGGGCCCACTGTTCTTCTGGACTCAGCGGCTACCGCTCCTGCAGCTCGGCCCTCCAATCATTCCCTGTCTAATTTCTCCCCGGTGGATTTGTCCTGCACTCTCAGAATCCTTCAACGCCTGAAGTCCGGCTCTCCGGACGACCCATGCTCGGCAAGACTTCTGGCCTCTGTGGCTGAGACAGTGAATGTGGAAGTCAACTACATCATTAACCTGTCCTTGCAGGAAGCTAGGGTTCCGAGTTGCTGGAAGCAGGCCAAAATCCTCCCTCTACTGAAGAAACCCACCCTCGACCCTTCAGCTCCAGGAAACTACAGACCTATTTCTCTCCTCCCTAGCTTGTCTAAGGTCTGTGAGAAAATAGTGAATAGACAGCTGTCGGAGTTCGTCGAGAGTGCGGGTCTTCTTCACCCTGCCCAGTCTGGCTTCCGCCCCTCCTTTAGCATGGAAGGTGCTCTTGTGGAAGTCTCAGAAGCTATTCGAGAGTGTCTAGACGCCGGCGGGAAGGCAGCCCTTGTGCTGCTCGACCTGTCCGCGGCCTTTGACACTGTCCCCCACCCACTGCTGCTTGACAGACTGACGGAGATTGGGGTGTCGGGCTTGGCCTGGGGCTGGATTAAATCCTTCTTAGATGGCCGGCTCCAGCAAGTCTGGATACCCCCGGTGGCCTCGTCACCTCTTCAAGTGAGCACGGGGGTTCCTCAGGGTTCCTCCCTTAGCCCCCTCCTGTTTAATATTTACCTCACTCCTCTGGTTTTCCTAGCAGAAGGGTTGGGGGTTAAGGTCATTGCATATGCCGACGACACACAGCTTTTGTTTACCTGGGATAAGCATGGGACCTCGGTGGCCCTTGTGCAGAGGTGCCTCTCCTCGGTTTTTGAGTGGATGGCCTCGGCCCATTGAAGTACTGGGTATTTTAGTCCCAGCGGTGCAGGGGCACACACCCTATGACTTCTGGGTTCACCCTGTTCCAGACCTACAGAAACACAGAGTCTTCTGGGTGAAGTCAAAGATTCGTTTATTGGCTGCAGACCAATTACAGGTATCCTAGAAGTACAACAGCGTGTATGTTCTCAGGAGACTGCTGAAAATCATAGGAACGGACTTCATCTTAAATACACTTTTTCCTGCCTCAAGCATACATTCCTAGGTTTATGATATGGCCATTACAAGTATACATTACAAACGAAAAAGCAGAGTCATGATGACCATCCCACATTCCAGTTCGGACAGCCCACAATGATTTACACAGTAAGGTTCAGATCCCACATCGGATGTCAATAGACCCCCCAATAAACATGAGCATCTCCTGTTTTGGGAAACAAGTCATAAAGCAGGAACAAGCAGGTGTGAAAGAGATTAGCCGGAGGATTGTGTAGAATGAAAGGGTTTTATGACGGGTCAAGCCCTGATGCTAATCACAGGTGGACGGAGGAAGGGGAGCTCGTGAGACCAGTTTGACCCGGGGCAGCAGAGCCAGCTGCCCAGGTCACAGAGAAGTCAAAGGAAAAGCACATGTACTGTGAGGCCCGTATTTGTTCCATTATAGCCTATGTGAGGGCAATGAGAAGATGGCCACCGCTTCCAAAATGGAACCCGCGTAGTGAAGCAGAATAACGTGTACACAGTGCATTCATAGCTAGAACGATATATAAAGCACTCGTACATACCGCATCTACCATTTGCGGTTTGCTAATACCAAGATAGACAGGGGTAGGGCCCTGTCCCCTACGCGGTGGCAGAGATTAAAGTACGACAGACCCTCCTTTTGCCCTTACATAGGCAATCACTATACTCATCTTAATCCGAGTCTAGGTCAATGTTCACGAAGTCATGGAGATGTTGCTGTAGCATCATCCTATTACTTAGCTCGTCCCTCGATACAGGTTTCCTTACACATAAGGTAGCACAGAGGCCACATATCGCAGGAGCACACTGTATGCACAGACAGAACAGGAAAAGAATGGCTAAGATCATTCCAATGACCATCAGAACTTTCCAACCCCAGGCAGATATCAATTCCCAGAACCACCCCACCAGTGACCAATCTCCCTTATCCACGTGTATGGATTCAGATATTTTATGGAGTTTGGAGATGGCTTGATATACTGTTGGAGCGTTATCTGGTATGAAAATGCAGCAACTAGATTGAATAACCTTACATACCCCACCGCGGTCTGCAAGAATAACGTCTAGAACCATGCGGTTCTGCAAAGTCATAAGGCGATCCGCTTGGAGCTCAGCCGTCAGATTACCAAGGGCACCAGCCGTTACATTTACAGTGGATTCAACCACACGAGTCAGTTGTCTCAGGTTCCTACTATTTACCATAGGTCCCCAAAACGGCAGGAAACCCAAGAAGAAGTCTCCCGCTTCCTGACCGGCAGTATCCTCCTTACTAATCACACCTCTCACAACTCTGGTCTTGTGATAGTCAGAGGCAGCAGTAAATGTCGGCGGTAGCAAGTTCGCAATATAACATGTGCCCGAGAAATCAGGGGGCAGCCATGTATATGCTCGGTCATTACAGATGAAATATGTGCCCTTGGCAGCCAAAAACGCAGGGGAGAACTGTGACGGGAAAGTGTACGTTTCAGTACAGTCACTTCTTCCCAGCTGAGCTCTAGGATTCTGACCATTACCCTGTAAGCAGAACCGACCCATGTGGGGTACGACCCAGATTGGAGATGAGATTTTTCGCTGTCTTTCACCCAGACTAATACTATACCCCGTCGCGTTCCATCCTACATAAGGTCTCAGCTCTTCTTTGGGAATGGATGAGTATGCATCAATATCCCTACTCATATCGGCAACTCCTTTCATCAAAGCCTTATTATTGGTGATAGGTCTAATGGAACGCGGTTGGCGAGGGGAGTACGTATCTAGAGCATAGAGAAACATGGTCTGGAATGCCCATGACGATCCATTGTAACTATACGGCAGCACCAAATAAGGAATACCCTTGTTAATGGTATGTGGCATTAACCCGCACACCCAGCAATTAGTCGTATTCATTACCAGTTGGTGCTGGTGCAAGAGCTGGATAAACGAGTTATTTACAAACTCTGATCGTCTGGTCTGTTCGTGCTCAGGCAAAGGGTGAAAAGAGTGAGAGGAGGCAGTAGAAAGAGGTGTAGGCTGTTCAGTGGGTGCAATGGGCTTTTGAGCGGAGAAGAACACAAATCCTACAATAAACATCATTATACTACACAGTGTAAAAAGGCACAAAAATACAAAACATTTCTACACATCCTTGCTTTGAAGTTCATTTCCTCAACGGGTCTCTCCATCTTAAAAAACTCCATCCTCTAAACGGGCCGCTCGCGGCGGATGAGTTTCTTCTGCTAAGGAGTACGCCTGTCAGTCCAGGGAAACGCCCTAGACCAACCAGAACCGTTGACCTAATGTCTTCGGCCTGTACCCCAAAGTCTTGGCACCGCGACCCTGCGGCAGAACCCGGATGGTGGTTCGAAAAACAAAAATCAAGAAAGTCCTTCAGATGGGAGAGCAAAAAAAATGTCAAAAAGGAAATAGTAAGGAAATCTTTATTTGTCCATGGGTCTTGGTCTCAAATTATAGCGGAGACGGCCAGGTGCTGTTTGGTCTTGAAACAAAAGTTCAGGCTCAGTGGTGTCCAGTCGATTTGATAGTGGCACAGCTTCTTGCAGAATATTGTCACTCTCTTGGTTTGAAACTGTGTCTTTTAGGCGTGCGTCACTGAATGGTACAAAACGAGGCACAGTGTCTGTCTCAGAGTCGGCGATACCCTCCTGGACCCACTGGTCATATGGCAGAGGCAAGGGGACTACTTTGCAGTGGGTACCATGGATCCAGTGCTTCTTCCCTTTTACTCGCACCGCTGACCTTGTCGACAGAAGTACAAGGTGAGGGCCGATCCAGCGAGGCTCGTCGTTGCTCTTACGCTGGAAATTTCGGACCAGGACCCACGAGCCAGGGTTGATAGGGTGTCCGGGAGGTTCAGAAGCTTGGGGAAGAGTATCATGTACCTGTTGGTGCAAAACACGCAGTTTAACAGTCAAATCATACAGGTAATCGAGTAGTACTGGATGCTCAATCTCACTAAACTTCGTAGGCCTCGGTACACCCCATACGTTGGCTGGGCGGCCAAAGACGACCTCGTAAGGGCTAAGTCCCACTCGTGAGTGTATGGTCATTCTGGTGGACAGGAGTGCTAAAGGCAGAGCGTCAGGCCATTTAAGACCGGTGCTCGCCTGGATTTTGGCCAGCTTGAGCTTTAAGGCTCCATTGTAGCGCTCTACTAGTCCAGCTGATTGGGGGTGATTTGCAGCATGGAACTTCTGCTTTATCCCTAGCCCTTCACATACATTCTTCATCACTTTACCCACAAACTCACTTCCATTATCACACCACACCATTCTTGGCATTCCAAACCTAGGGAAAAATTCTTTCACAAGGGCTTTGGCTGTGGATAGGGCAGTGTTATCTTTCAGAGGATAAGCCTCTATCCATTTTGAGAAAGCACAAACAACCACCAGTACATATTTCAGGTTGTTGCATCTTTCCATGTGAATAAAGTCCAGCTGCAAAACTTCGAATGGACATGATGGGGGTGCAAAGTGACCAGCTGGAGTTGGGGTTCCCCTACCAGGGTTATACTTCAAGCATACCATGCAATTCTTGACCACATTCTCTGCACACTTGGGAATCCCAGCATTCTGCCATACTGGAGCCAACAACTTACAAATTCCTTTCGTACTGATGTGTGCCATTCCATGTGCCATAGTAACTACTGGGAGCACATATGCGTCAGGCAACAACCATCGCCTATGTTCTGTCAGATCAATCCAACAACCATTCTCATCCAACTTACCCATACTTTCTCTCCACTTGCTTAACTCTTTCTCTGTGGCTTCAGCTTGAAGCGACTTCACACTCTCTATTGTGTTCTCACACATCCCAACATCGTCAACCCATCTTGCGGGGCCTGCAACATACATTCTGGTCTTTACATTCTGTGCTGTTTCTTTCGCAGTCTCATCAGCAAACGCATTCCCACGTCCAACATCATCTGTGACTTTCCTGTGCGCACTGCATTTCATGATCGCAACTTGCAACGGTAGGGTCAGTGACTCAAGGAGATCATTCACCAACTTGCCATTCTGAATTTTAACTCCATGCGAAGTCAGGAACCCACGCTCTTGCCACAATCGCCCAAAATTATGAGCCACGCCAAAGGCGTACTGGCTATCTGTGTATATATTTACTCTCATTCCTTCAGATAACACACATGCTCTCGTGAGGGCGATTAATTCTGCTGCTTGGGCCGAATTATGTGGCACTCGTGCAGTTTCCACGACCGTGTGTAAAGTCGTGATAGCATATGCAGCAGTCGTGTCACCATTAGGGAGTTTGAAACACGAACCATCCACCCATAAAGTACCATCACACTCAGTCAGGGGAGTATCTTTTAGATCTACTCTCCCTTTCGTCTCTTCTTCTGTTCTGAACAGACAGTCATGTTGCTCAATCTCATCTGAGTCTGCTGGGACTGGCAATAACGTAGCTGGATTCAGCGTATTACATCTCTTTATGTGTATGTGATTTGCTAACAGTGTAAGCTCATAGCCTGATAATCGCGCACTAGTCAAGTGTTGTGTCTTGGTCCTATTTAATAATGTGTCTACAGCATGTGGAACCATAACAATCAATGTGTTGTCCATTACCAGACCAGCAGATTGTCGGATAGACATTGCTGCAGCAGCTGTCGCTCTCAGACAGCTTGGCAATGCCCTCGCTACAGGGTCCAAGGTTGATGAAAAATATGCGCATGGGCGCGGTCTGTCGCCAAAAGGCTGTGTTAACACTGACAACGCACATCCATATTTCTCGTGAACATACAATGTAAAAGGCTTACTGTAGTCAGGGGTACCAAACACAGGAGCCGAACACAATGCATTACGCAATTCCACAAAACTTCTCTGGCACTCTTCAGACCATGGGATAGGATTCGGTGTGTCTTTGCATGTTAAGGCTACCAAAGGTTTTGCCAACAAAGAAAAACTAGGGATCCAATGCCTACAGTATGAAGTGATGCCCAAGAAAGCACGCACTTCTCTCTGTGTTTTCGGCACACTCAACTGTGCAATGGCTTGAATTCTTTCTGGGGTCAGTTTCCTTCCCTCCTTCGATAAGAGATGACCTAAGTAGGTCACTTCTTGTCGACAATATTGCAGCTTTGAGAGAGACACTTTATGATGGAAAGCAGATAAATGGCGCAACAATGATAATGTGGCTTCTTTACAAATCTTTTCAGTATCCGCAGCAATTAGTAAATCGTCCACGTACTGAATCAGGATAGCGCCACTAGGTAAAACAAGTGCATCAAGCTGCGCTTTCAAAGCTTGACTGTATATTGATGGACTTTCACAGTAGCCCTGGGGAGCGCGTTTGAAGCGGAAGCTTCGGCCTCCCAGACTAAAGCCAAAAATGTCTCTGCTCTCTTCTGCAATTGGGATGCTAAAGAAAGCATTCTTTAAATCAATCACTGAAAACCATGCAGCAGAGGCTGGAATCATCGTTAACAAGGCAGTTATATCAGGGACAACTGGAAACTGTGGCACAACAATCTTATTAACCTCTCTGAGATCGATCACAAATCTGTAAACAGGTGGCTGTGAAGGGTCCGTTCGTTTTAAGACAGGTAAAATCGGGCTGTTGCAAACGTTGCCTCTTGTCTCCTCAATCACACCTTTATTAATCAAGTCGCTGACAATGTCTAACAATGCTTTCTGTCCTTCGTTAGAGATCTTGTACTGGGGAATACGTGGCAGTCTGACATTGGCTTTTAAAGTGACCACATATGGTGGTATTTCCAAGAGACCCACATCATTGGGACCAGTAGCCCAAAGGACATCCGGAAGGTATGACAATTCAGGCGGCATTGTATTTTTAGATAAGTACATCGGGGAAATCACTTTCTTGCCTAATGTAAGCTGTACTGAAGGAGAACAATACAGTGTAGCGTGCAATCTTTTCAACAAATCTAATCCTAGCAAATTCTCACCACAACCTGTCGTCAGAATCAGGGGTGCTTTCAACTCGCAAGGCCCAATAGAAAGTGACATGGGACTAGAAATCGGGTTCCTAACCGGGGCGCCAGAAAAACCTACTGAAACATTTATATCGCCAGACAAAGGTGCGCCAGGGAGTTTTGAATGCATAATTGAACTCTTTGCAGCACCAGTGTCTAGCAGAAAAGGCTCCGTTACATTTGCTGTAGTCACCTCAACATACGGTCCACTCTGATCCACTGGCACTGAAACAACTCCCTCTCTCTGTCTATGGCTGTCCTAGTAATCATTATTTTCTGCATCGCCATCCTCTGCATAATAATCATTATTATAATACTGGGCCGTATTACTAGTCGCGTTAGCTTGCTGATCAAAGCTATTAATGGCGCTTTGGGGCGGAAGAGGACGCGCGTTCTGGGGAACACTTCCACGCCCTCTGCCTCTAGGAGCTTGCTGACCACCCCTACCTCTTGCGCCATACGCATTACCGTTCCGCTGCATTAATTTAGGGCAACTATATTTATAATGACCTTCCTCTTTGCAGTATGAACATTGGTTGGGACCTACAGGGACACGTGGTTGATAATACCCATTCATTTGCTGGTTGTTCTGAAACTGTTGGGGTTGGTGATAGACACCTTGGGGTTGTCTATAATTGTTCTGACCTCCTCGTGGTGGGTAAGCCTGCTGTAAAAGGACTTTTGTCTTTAATTCCTTCGTTTTCTTCTCTGTTCTATCTTTCTCGTCTTTATCTCTATTTTCATAATACTGTGCAGTAGCCAGTATTTGCGCTGAAGAAGAAACAGCCCAAGAACTCTCTGAGTCTTTCAACTTTTTACACAGGTCAGGAAGTAAATTCTGCACAAACTTATCCACAAATAACCGTTGGCCACCCTCAGTACTCATATCCTGCCCACTGTGGTCAATAAATGTTTCTTCAAACCTAGTAAAGAAGTCTGACACTGTCTCATCTTTCTTCTGCTTGCATGCAGATAACTTGTCCCAATTTACGCGCATCGCGGGCCTTATTGTCTTCATATACGTGATGATTCTACCAGGCAGTTCAGCTACTAAAGGTTCTGGTTTCGCGCCACCAGTTTGTCTAGCGTCAGCGGCAATAATGTCAGCCCATGTAGCACCTAGTTCTGCGTCGTGATCTGCATTACGAATTGATCCCCATAGAGGCTGTGGCACAACATTACCAAACAACACGTCTATGTCTGCCAGATTCATAACGCATGACCCTGCCGTCTGTGACAACTCTTTATAATAACCTGCTGGATTTTTACGGGGATCAGGCAATGACTGCTCAAGTGCTAACACCTCAGAGCGCTTCCATGGAACATGCACCCAAACACGCTGGAAATGCGCTGGCGCAGCGGCAATATCGGCGTTAGCATCAGCTGCAACTGCTTCCTTCCATACCGGGGGAACTTCTCTCATGGGGTATTGTCGCGCTTTTACCTTTTTCCCCACAAGGACATCTTGTTCAAACAATGACTGTTGACAATCATCATTCCTGAAGGACAATACAACCGCAACTGCTTTATCTACTTCGCGGTCCACAATTATACCAGTTCCAAAATCAAACCTCACTCTACACAACTCCTGCGGGTTCGGATTTTTACCACTATCTTCCAATTCTTCACAGAGAATTTCGCACATTTTCTCGAACACATATCTCTGTTTTGGGGCATCCCACTGATGGAAAACGTTGACAACTGATTCCACATCATACAATGAAGGGAAAACAATCCATCTACGCGCCATGCTGTCTATTACCTTTTTCTCATCAGGGTTAGGCAATTGGCTACGCAATTGCTTACGCTGTAAACCAGGAGTCGCACCAGATGACTCAAAGAGAGGCGACATTAATGTAGTAACCACATTAGCTAAGCGCTGTCGCGCTGAAGGAGAAGCTGAGGCGGAAACAGGGGGAAAAACAGAGGGAAGAAAAGAGGATGCAGAAACAGGTACTGGAGTGGTGCAAGGAAGAATGTCAGGGGAGGCAGCTGCTGAATTAGGCAAAGTCGCAGGAAGCGCGGGGGCAGTCGGGAACACAGCTGGCGGCCCTTGAGAGGGCTGCGCTATATGGATAGGAGCCGGCTGCAAAGCAACTGGCGGTAGCGGCAAGGCTTGCAGTATATTGACTGGGGGTGGCATATTCACAAGCTGGGGAGGTGCCGTGGCATTTTGGGCATACGGGGGTGGCGAACTCAACAAATGCGACATCAGGGGATCTTTCTCCTTTTCTTCTAACTCATTCTGCTTAGAATGTGGTAAAGCTGGGTAACATTTGTCAATCCCTAACTTACGCTGCCTGTGCAATTGCTCATTCATCTGCTCCTCCTCATTGTCTTTAAATTGTACAGCTGCTTGCATTACTGTCATACCTTTCTCTCTTTTATTCTTTTTCGCTAACTTAATTTCCTTTTGTTTGGCTTCCTTTCGCCATAAGCGGAAAGAGTCAAACATCGCCGGCCGGGCTTTCTTTTTAAACAAGTTAATTTCCAAATTATCTAAAATATCGGTATCGAAACTACCATTTTGGGGCCATTTTAAAACACCGTCTTTCCTGGTGTAGTGGATCCACACTTCGTTATATGCAATGGGGCCTACACCATGTTTTACATAGAGCTCATAAGTTGGAGTTCCAACCGGAGGAACCGGACATGATTCCTCTAGCTGGAAATCTTTTCCACAACCCAAACAGAATAATCTACCAAATATTCCAGAACCAGGTATCTTCGCTCACTAGTCTAGATCCAAACGTCAGAGGATTATCGATTACGATAGTCTCGTGAATACACGATTCCTCTGGCTTTGGCGTTTGCAAACTCCAAATTACCAAATTACCAAATCAAACGATCCCAAAGGATACCAAAAACAAATGGGAGACGCTCCACTTATACTTAACTGAATATTGCCGATCGATGACGTCACCAGAAGACTCTCTCGATTGTTTCGCTCTCTCAAACTCGTCAAGGGTCCAAAACAGGTCGATTAATCAGGGCAGCAGTCCTTCGTAGCCGTCGGGACGCGGAGAACCTCGCAGAAAAGACTTTCGGACCACGTCGACATGCAGGGGTCGATGAAGTGGCGGCCTTCCTCCGGAATTTCCACACGAAGCTCCTCACGAACCTCTGGCTTGGACTGGTACCGCTGAAATCGCCCCACGTTGGGCGCCAAACTGAAGTACTGGGTATTTTAGTCCCAGCGGTGCAGGGGCACACACCCTATGACTTCTGGGTTCACCCTGTTCCAGACCTACAGAAACACAGAGTCTTCTGGGTGAAGTCAAAGATTCGTTTATTGGCTGCAGACCAATTACAGGTATCCTAGAAGTACAACAGCGTGTATGTTCTCAGGAGACTGCTGAAAATCATAGGAACGGACTTCATCTTAAATACACTTTTTCCTGCCTCAAGCATACATTCCTAGGTTTATGATATGGCCATTACAAGTATACATTACAAACGAAAAAGCAGAGTCATGATGACCATCCCACATTCCAGTTCGGCCAGCCCACAATGATTTACACAGTAAGGTTCAGATCCCACATCGGATGTCAATAGACCCCCCAATAAACATGAGCATCTCCTGTTTTGGGAAACAAGTCATAAAGCAGGAACAAGCAGGTGTGAAAGAGATTAGCCGGAGGATTGTGTAGAATGAAAGGGTTTTATGACGGGTCAAGCCCTGATGCTAATCACAGGTGGACGGAGGAAGGGGAGCTCGTGAGACCAGTTTGACCCGGGGCAGCAGAGCCAGCTGCCCAGGTCACAGAGAAGTCAAAGGAAAAGCACATGTACTGTGAGGCCCGTATTTGTTCCATTATAGCCTATGTGAGGGCAATGACAAGATGGCCACCGCTTCCAAAATGGAACCCGCGTAGTTAAGCCGAATAACGTGTACACAGTGCATTCATAGCTAGAACGATATATAAAGCACTCGTACATACCGCATCTACCATTTGCGGTTTGCTAATACCAAGATAGACAGGGGTAGGGCCCTGTCCCCTACGCGGTGGCAGAGATTAAAGTACGACACCATTTAAAATGCAACGAGGACAAATCCGAGGTTCTGATGCTCGGCAACTTCCCCTCTGGGTTTAGAGAATCAATCTGGCCTCCCGAGTTCCCACTGCCTGCTTCCAACAGTCACACCGTGAAGAACTTGGGAGTTTACTTCGACTGTAATCTCTCCTTTTCCAGTCAAGTTAAGCGTCTGACAGGATGTTGTTTTGGTCTTTCAGAATTCTGAGAAGATTCCTTCCGCTCCTCCCCCAAGCGGCAAGGGAATCGGTGGTTCGGGCACTTATTCTGTCCTGACTGGATTATGCCAATGCTCTCTATACTGGGATTCCAGCTTATGCTCTCAACAAGCTACAAGTGACCCAGAATGCGGCTGCCCGCATGCTGGGTGAGCTGGGCCCCAGGCAGAGCATTCATGGCTACTGTCGCTCCCTTCATTGGCTCCCGGTCAAGGCTCGTGTGGCTTTCAATTCTCTCATTATAGCCCATCGCGCTCTGCATTGGAAGGCCCCGGATACCTGCAGAAACGCTTCTCGTTCTATGTGCCGGGGAGATCCCTGAGGTCTTCTTCACTCAGGCTGATGAAGATTCCTGGCTTTCAGCGTCACCGGTTAGGTGGTGCTTCACTGGTCGTGTCTGCGGGCCGCGCTTGGAATGCGCTTGCCCTTTCACTCCGCACTGTTGAAGACATTGGTGTCTTTAAAAAACTGTTAAAAACGCACCTCTTTTCTTAAGGCTTGGTTATAGTTTGTCTTCTCTTTGGCCGCGCCGGGACACTCCTGGGAGTATCTGCACCCGTAATAAATGTACTTAACATAACATAACAACAACTTTGCATGCAAGCAAATGAACAAGGGAGAACGTAGACAATAGATACATGATGGTATCCAAGTGTTTGATTGTGGGACAGTGATCATCAACAACCTTGCTTCAACAATGTTGTAAAGTTGGAGAAAAACACTACATTTAAAAAAAAAAACTTTGAACACAAGGTTTAAATGCCCTGAGAGTCACTGCACTGCCTCCTGGTGCGCATTCTGATTTCATGTACCTCTCATACCTGTACCTTTTACTTGTCCAGTTCATTTGTTGTGACCTGGATCCCGTCAGCTCTGAATCCAGCTCAATGCCTATGATCATTGACAGTCCTTCAGTGTGTCCAGCAGCCAGAGGCCTACGCAGCCCTCCAGTCATCGCTGTCAGCAGCATTCACAAAAATATCATCAATCAGTGGTTCTTAACCTGTGGTGCGGGGACCCCTGGAGGCCGCAAAGCCTATTCAAGGGGTCCGCGACTGCTTAGAAAATCAATTAATCTTATTAATAAAGTGTTTCTAAATAAAGAAGTAAAATGTACAATTGAAAAACATACAACGTTCTGTTCATGTGTGGGAATTTGAAATTGGAGGCTAAACATTGTTAGTGTCCTCAGGTTGATGATTGGGACCAGTGCAAGTGCATCAAACAGAGTAGTGTGGGCAATGAGTGGCCTCAATTGAATTTAGGAAAGCTCCAACCTTCCTATAAAAATGTTGATTTGTTTGCTTTTTGTTTGTAAATGAAATAAAATATTTCATCATTTGTGTTTTTGCTTTATGAATGCTTGTTTCTGTATTTTTGTGGATTGTGTTGGCTCTGTGGGGTGCCCAAACTCTAATAATGATTCATTGGGGGTCCCCAGGTTTTCAGTAATGATTAAATGAGAGTCCACAGAAGTGAAAAGGTTAAGAACCCCCTGGTTGAAGTAATGAAGCATATCTTCAAAGCCAGGCCACTATCTCATCACCCAATCCATGAAAGTGCTAAATAACTCAAATACTGTGGAGGAAATGCAGTACCCACAGCCACACGTTCCATCTGCATTCTGAATAAATAGAAATTGCCAATCGACACAGGCAAAACTCTGAAAGCTAATTGCACCCTGCTCAAACTGCACACCATCTCCACAAGCATTATCCACACTCTAATCGGGCAACACAGTAACTCCTGCTCTTACTGAGGCAGGATTCCTCGCCTATTTGTCAACTTTAGGGCCACTGCAAGGTATGCAGAAACCCACCTGAAGCTCTCTGAATGTTCCGCAATGTGCCTAGCTGTGCCACACTTACATAGTAACTGGAGAACTAACCCGTGAAAATTCTCCTCTTCCAATTGTTAAAACTCCTGACACCTCTACCTCTGCTAGTGTATGGAAGCTTCAGGAGTTGTCCTGTGCATTTGCACATTTATGTACCACTTTACATTAAGTCATGGTGCCCAGCCTTCTACTGAAGGACCTATATGCCTGTGTAACCTGATGAGCTAGGGAGAAGTCAGAAAATCTGAATACCCTCCCCTGCTTCGTACCAAAGCTCCGATGGCACCAAGCAAGCAACGCATGTGAGCTGTCCCACCCCACAAGAGCGTTTGTTTCCACCGCTCAAGTATCTAACCATTCAACATTTCACCCTACTATCCACCCAATGATACCCACTATTTCACCTTTACATTCTGTCATCATTCAGTCTTTCGCCATTTCATCGATTCAACCACCCACCCTTTGACCACTCCTTCCTTTCCTCATTCTTTAATCCATTCACCCTTTACTTTCACCCACACATGCACCCATTCACTGATCCACCCTTTCACCCATCCAGCCATCCTTCCACCCATCCATCCTTTCATTCCTACTCTTCCCCATCCTTTTAACCCCCACATCTTTACACCCACCCATCTTTTCACCCACCCATGTATCCCTTCACCCACCATTCAATTTAACCTTCCATCCTTCTTTCACTTTTCTATCAACCCATCTTTCTTTACCACTAATTTTGAGTTTTTGTCTGCCGAGTTCCAGACAGAAGAGGTCATTAAGAACTCCCCTGCTGTAGTTGCTAAAGCAGGGGGTTCATGACGACCGTGCTGCTGAATCACGTTCCTTAAGAATCCACCCCTCCCTTGATGGTGCACATTGAACGTAGAAGCTGTAGTACCGACAGCAAATGTCCACTGGCTGTATACCTGACCGCCACTGGTACCCAAGGTACAGCCACAGATTATTGTCCAGTTACTCCTCAAGCTATCATTATCCTCCTGAATCCTCACATTTGTGCCTGCTTCTGTATGTGTTAGCAAATTAAAGCTATACCTGCTAGCTTTTCAGTGCATTGCTTAACTTAAAAGATGCAACCTGGTCCAGTGACAGGTGTTTAACTAAAGTACTTGTCATAACCCACAGATGTATATTCACCAGATCAAAAGACCCACTCACGATACTGATGCTTTGTACTGTACATTTGTTACTGAGGTTTTCGAAGATCTGCTGGTTGGCA
This sequence comes from Triturus cristatus, assembly GCF_964204655.1. Taxonomy (NCBI): domain Eukaryota; kingdom Metazoa; phylum Chordata; class Amphibia; order Caudata; family Salamandridae; genus Triturus; species Triturus cristatus. The sequence goes on along the minus strand of NC_140579.1, from coordinate 70,234,727 downwards.
CCTTGCTACCAATGGGATGCTGCACTCTGTGGGGTTATAAACAAAGAATCTGGGGTCAATATCCTGCACAGAGCCAATGTCTGAGGGGAGCCCAGAACTGCCACTCCTTTTTCGTTAATCTCTTAAATTTTAAAATAATTGCCTTTAGCTGCAATCAACCACAAACAATGTTTACAAATCTCAGGGCATATTTACAAGCTCCTATTGCCGCCGCAACGACAATTTTCAGGACGTTGTGGTGACGATAGGGGCTTCGCCTTATTTACAAGGCAGCGTTAAGCCACCTAACATGGCTTAACGCTGCCTTGTAAATAAGGCACCCTTTCACGCTACACTTAGCGTGAAAGGGGAGGGCAAAGGGTGATGCTAGTGGTGTTCAACCGCAACCCCATTGATTTTGACACTGCCCCATATTTACAAGGGTGGAATAAATATGGGGCACCACCAAAATTAAGACCAGGGAAAACCTGGTCTTACCCTGGTGAAACGAGGAGAAATGTTTAATTTCTCCTCATTTTACCTGTTTCCATGTGCGCTGTGTTTTGCAGCATACATGGAAACAGTAAAATGCCAATGATTGTTTATGTGTAGGAAAGAGACCCTTCCTGCACATAAGCAATCATTTAAAACAAAATGACATTTTGCAACTTCTATGTGCGCTGCATTGAGCAGCACTCATAGAAGTTACAAAACACCATTTAAAGATTGTTTATGTGTAGGAAGGGAAGGGCTAATAGATCTCAATGCCAATCAATTAGCAGAAGGTAGTAATTGATGATAATAATTCATAATAGTTCGTAACAGAAAGATTGACCCAGAATTAGGAAATATCAACACCTTCAATAGTGGCGTCTGAGTTGGAAGACAAGACCGCTTATCCCGGTGGCTGCACAGCTCGATGCTGGAAATATAATCCTAATTTATGGAACTGGCCTTAAACATGGAATAATTGTATTCCTATCTGGTTTTGCACTATTGATATTTCCAAATTTTGGGTCAATGTTTCTGTTATGAACTATTATGAATTATTATCATCAATGGCATTGAGATCCATTAGCCCTGAGGAAGTTCCAAAAAATGTTGATTTTGAGGAACGAAACGCGTTGGCTGTCTTTGTGCACCATTGTCGATTTTGAAATAAAAGACGAAAATAATGAAAATACATTTGGACTTTTTGTATTATGTTCAGTGCACCTCCATTTGTTCAAAATATACAAACATATGCAGATCATTGTTACCCGCTTCATCACACTTGGGGACTAGACTTGCCTTAATGGAACATGAAATAATGATGTTTCCTTAATGCAACAGGCTGATCAATGTTCCTTTACATGAAAGTGCATTACTCCCTATAACACCTGTCTCAAAAAATGACGATGTTGAGGGGAGTCAAACAGGGATGTGTTTTAGCTCCGCTGCTTTTTAACCTGTTGACAACTGACCTTTCAGCAGATCTAGATGCAATAAACAGTCACACCCCCAAGGTTGGTGGTGTTCAGTTCAGCATTCTTTTGTATGTCGACGACCTTGCCAACCTCAGCCTTACAAGAGTTGGGCTGCAACAACTGCTAAATAAATTATACAGTTACACCGCCATGATCAACCTGGAGGTCTATTTAAAGAAAACCCAAGTTGTCATATTTGACAGGAAAAGCTACAGAGGTGGAGGCTGGTCATACAACAACTCTGAACTCTCAGTAGGAAAATTATATAAATACCAGGGGATTAACATCGACTCTAGGGGCACTTTTGTAAAGCATCGTAGTGACATCGCTATGAAAGCTACGGATCTTTAAGTCAGCCTCTCTAAACTTTCAAAAAAGTTGACAGGTCCAAGCCTAGCTCCAATGTTGGAAGTTATGGGAGCTAAAATAGGTCCTACTTTGTCGTACAGCTTAGGCAGCTCCACGCTAAACCAACTTGTGACTAAGATCTATAAAAAGGTTCTTCAGCTGCTAAAGACTGCATCTGCAGCACAGATTCGATTAGAGCTAGGTCTCGTGAACTACGAAATGCAAAGCTCAGGTGCTTTTTTAAAATTGTGTCACAAGTTAAGGCAGGCTATAGCTGGTTCCCTCGAGTCTCTGTTATGGTTAGACATCAGCTCCAGTAATCCTGGTGGGTCATACAGTCGGTTCTTTCATGAAAGCGTGCAGCAATTATCAGCAAGTCACCTCTGGAACCTTAACCCAAGTAAGGCTTTCAAAATAAGTATTAAGGAGCGCACCCAATTGTGTTCCTACACTTCCAACACTCTACCTCCACTGCCCTCCTCTCCCATCTCCACTTTATTACGTACCTCTCTGCTATCACCCTTACTCTCTACCTCCACTGCCCTCATCTCCCATCTCCACTATATTACGTACCTCTCTGCTATCACCCTTACTCTCTACCTCCACTGCCCTCATCTCCCATCTCCACTATATTACGTACCTCTCTGCTATCACCCTTACTCTCTACCTCCACTGCCCTCATCTCCCATCTCCACTATATCACGTACCTCTCTGCTATCACCCTTACTCTCTACCTCCACTGCCCTCATCTCCCTTCTCCACTATATTACGTACATTTCTACTATCACCCTTACTCTCTACCTCCACTGCCCACATCTCCCATTTCCACTATATTACGCACCTCTCTGCTATCACCCTTACTCTCTACCTCCACTTCCCTCATCTCCCATCTCCACTATATTACGTACCTCTCTGTTATTACCCTTACTTTCTACCTCCACTGCCTTCATCTCCCATCTACACTATATGACGTACATTTCTACTGTAACTCTTACTCTCTACCTCCACTGTCCTTTTCCCCTATGTCCACTCCATTATGCACCTTTCTATTATCATCCTTACTCTCTATCTCTGATGCCCCTAATTACTATCTCCACTACATTACATACCTCTCTGCTATCACCCTTACTCTCTACCTCCACTATCCTTGTATACGTCTCTACTATCTCCCTAACTCTTTACCTGCAGTCCTTTCCCCCTATCTCCACTTCTTTACATATCTCTCTGCTATCACTCTTACTCTACATTCCTGCTGTCCTTATTTCCACTCTTTCCTCAACGTTCTCTCACTGCCCTCTTTCTGACTCCTTCAACACTCTGCACTTGTTCACTAGTTTACTCTTGTATCCTTGCTTTCATTTGGGATCTGGCACAGTAGGGTTTTTATGTCTCCTGGGTAAAACAGCAGGAGATTCAGCAAATGGTGCCTGGTTTCAAGATGGCGTGAGCGGAAGCCCTAACGCAATAGCTTGTCGCACTGTGAGTATGAGTGTGAAAAGTGTGCATTCTCCACTCCTCATATTCAGTCACTAATCACAGGATCAATAATGTGCATCCGGACATTGATAGATGCTACAAGGCTTGCCCTCAACCTGTGAAGAGAACAGACCAGCTCCATTCCAACCACTCCAACTCCAGCATTCTCCACCCTCTGGTACTCACCAGACACGTCGTCATCTTCTCAAGCACCATCGCACCGCAGGGGAAGGAGGAAAACAAGCAAGGGGAGGAAAAGAGGGATAGTCAGCGGCCAGCACCACCACCACTCTCCTTGGCTTAAGTTGTTTTTGTTATTCTCAGATCCATTTTACATCCACCTCGGCTTGGACACAGCATGGACAGAGTTAAGGATGAGTTAGCCAGGAACACTGAGTACCTAAGTACCAGGACACCTTTTATCTACAGATTCAGATCTTCTTTAGCCAGATCAGAGGCGGTGCATTACTTGATCCTCAGCGGTCCACAACAGTGAGACAGTGAGTATGCCTTTTAAATTCAATATACTCAAAATGCACATGAATAAATATATACAACTGCCAAACTTTTTCTTAGTGCATGGTTTTAATTGCTGGGTTAGAGAAACTTAAGTAGTCAGGACACAAAAAGAGTTATCAAAATTGTGTTCTTCATGATTTGCTACATCGATGTTCTTTTCTAGTGAGCTCATCCTCCTCTCTCCCATACATATCTTCTCAAGTGAGGTAGTATCTCTCTTCTTTTAAGGCATTGCTCTTGCCCATGCGTCCTATGAACAGTTTGTCTCATTTGACTATGATGTCCTGTTGCTCAGCTCCATCCCCTCCAATGGCTTCGCGTAGTCTGGCCCAGAACAGAGGCCGCTGGGCCAAGTCCTCCTTCCACTCCAGGTAGGTTTTCTTCTTCACCAGCTTGGCCAGTTGGTGGTAGCGGGAGAGGCTCCTCATGGAGACTTTCTCCAGGAACACCATCACCAAGGAATCCTTCCTCTCTGCCAGAAGGCGGTATGTGGCCATCCGCACTTCCAAGGAGCACCAGTGGCTGCGCAGGTAATGGTGGCTGATCAGACACACCACCCAGCGGCTCCTATAAATGCTGTCCATGATGTTATCCAAGATGTCTTTACCCACCTCGAAGTCCCTTCCATGCAGACACACTTTGAAGAACGGAGGTCCCCTCTCTTCCAAGTTGGGCAGGAACTCACGGACAACCCAAGCCTCATCGCAGCTGCTGTAAGAGACAAAGGCATCAAAGTCATATTGCCTCTTCCTGTCGTGTCTCCCACGATAGTTCCACCAGGTCCTGAGCATGTAGAAGAGATACAGGAGGTACCAGCGCACCTTGTGATACAGCAGGGCCATGATCATGAACAACATGTTGAAAGAGAACGTCCCAATGAAGAGTGAGTAACCTATCAGCAAGCTGCAGTCTTTCTCCAAGAAATTCAGGAAATTCAGCTTTTGTTGCCCAAGAGAGCATGTCTGAATTTCCAGCTCTGGCACTCTCACTTGGGGGTGGGTGGTCACCCATCTTCTGATCCAGGCTTGATCACACAAACAATCCAGCGGTACATCCTTTAAATAGATGTAGCGCAGACTTTCCATGTGGTCGAGCAGACCTTCCTGCAGGGTTTTCACAGGCTGGGACTTGAAGATTAAGAGCTCCAAAGAGACAAGGTCTCTAAACATGGTGGCTGTAAAGTGCTCTATCCCAGAATCCTCCAGGATCAGGGATCTGAGTTTGGTCAGGTTCCAGAACAGCTGCTCCGGAGTCAGGAACCCATTTTCTATGTCTAACTTTAGATTTCTAAGGTGGAGATGACGTAAATTGTGAAGATGCTGAAGGCTGTAATTCAAGGGGCTAGAGAATTGATAGATAGGCCTATGTGCAGATGAACTGTAGTACAAGTGTTCGACTTTAGTAAAAGATGGCAGCCCTAAACGTTCAGTCTCCTTGGACCCAAGTGGTAGACATAGCACCATGTGGTTTTCATGGAGGTGAAGTTCTTTCACGAATTTGAAGGGCGGGTGCTTGCACGAGTCAATATAAATCTCTGGAGCACTAATGTTAAGGAAAACAAGTAAACTGCAGTTATTAGTACATTTCAGAGTTATTGCAGACTTTGCTTCCAAGGTGAGAGTAGTGAGTTCCTTTTGTTTGATTTCAAATTTCCCATGAGTCTCAAATGTGATGGATAGCTTCCGAAGCTGGCTCAGTGCTATCAGGGAGCTATTGTCATTCTTCAGTAAATTTCCCCTGAGGCCCAGCACCCTGACACTACTCAAGTGATCAAAATAGAAGTTCTCAAGCAGAAAGAGTTTATTGTAATCCAGCTGCAGAGAATGCAGCCTGTCAAGACCAACAAAGGCGTCCTTGTCCAGGGACACAAGGTAATTACTACTGAGATCCAGTGTTTCCAGATTGGCCAGGCAGAAGAGCCGCCCGGAGCCGATATTGGTGATGCGGTTGAAAGACAGATCCAGGTGTGTGAGGTTGGACAGAACATTGGGGGTCCCGGGTGCACACAGGTCTAAACTTTTTATCTTGTTTAGAGAGAGAACAAGGGACCTCAGGTTCAGCAGTTTCTTTGCCATATCATTCGTAAAAGCTCTAAGTAGGTTGCCAGACATGTTGAGAGACACCAGTATGGAGCATCCTTCAAAGGTCTCAACGGGAAGTCTTGAAATAAAGTTTTGAGCGACTGTCAAGTTCCTGACCCCCAGCCGAGACACCACAGTGCAGACATCTTTAATCTTCAGATAGTCCTGATTTTTCATAGCATTTAGGGACAGCATTTCAATGCTCTTTATTCCAGACCGTAGAAGCTCGATGACCTTGAGACCAGTGGCGTCTACCTTGAGGACAGTAAGATAAGGGAAGTTGCAAAGTGCATTTTTCTCCACACTTTTTAGCTCATTGCTTGTCAAATCGAGGGTGGAAATCATGAGGTTGCTTGTGCTAATGCAGTCCACCTCCCGAGCTGCAACAATACCATTTCTCTTGATTTCCAGGGTCCTCAGAGAAGCCAGGGACTGAAGCATAGTGGTCAGTCCGTACAGCCTACTAATCTCATTCTCAGACAAGGCTAATACTTGTATTCTATGTAAGGGTTTAAAAAGATTTTGTTGAAAATCTTTAAAAATGACCACATTTCTGAGGTCCAATCGAGTTAGGTTCTCCAATCCGCCGAACACCTGATCATCCATGTCTACGGTTAGAATATGCCAAATATATTCTCCATTGATTCCCAGATGTCTCAGGTTGGCAACACCATTGAAGGCTCTTGCAGAAACATGAAACGATCCATACAAATAGAGCCGGGTCAGGTTCCAGTACCCAGAGAAGGAGCCTGTAGGGACGGTTGGCACGTCTAACACCAGGCAGAGGGTGTCCACGTCCACTGGAACCTCTCTTAGATCCACCTCCATGTTCCTCACTCTGCGGCATTTGCTGAAGACCCTGAACCCCTCCAAGGAGAATCCAAAGCAGGTCGGGGCAAGCACTCCCGGGGATCCCAGCAGGTCCCACTCGTAGATCTCACATTTGGCAGTGGCTGTGCCTGACACGATGGTCCAGCAACAAGCGACAAATGGATAAACCACAGCCACAGAGAAAGCTCTTGCCGCCATTCCAGACTGCTGCTCTCTCATCGTGGTTTTAAGAGTGGGTCCTTTTTTAGTGGTTTGCTGTTTTGTTTGCTGACAATGCTTCCTTAAAATTCAATGAACCACTTACTTCCTCTATTCTTATTAGAAAGCGACACGTCTCATGACAAGGAACTGAGACTGAATTTTAGCTTGGTGTAGTGATAGTACAAAGACGGGTGAAAACCATTGTTTGAAAGCATGACTATCCATTGCAACAATAACTGGGGACTAGATGTGACACAAGAAAGACATACTCCATAGATTTTCTTCAAAAATCACAAACCACTTACAGCCAATTTAAGAGAGTCTGCTAAATTACAAAACCACAGAAATTCACCAATTACAGTTATCTCAAGTACCTATGACTTGCACCTTCGCCATGCACTGTTTATTTTAAATGTCAATGCAGTTCATTACATGCATGCTAGGGTATGTAATGTTATGCAGATTTGTAGAGTGCACTGGCCCCCCAGAGGGTTTCCTGGCACTGAGCAGGTGTGAGTCCAGCCTAACCTATGGCCTCCTGGGACTACTCGAAAAGTTATGTTTTCAGCTTCTTGCAGAGTTCAAGAAGTGAGGAGGAGGCTTTTATGTGTAGCTTCAGGTCATTCCACACTTAAGGAGGGATGTAGGAGAAGGTTCGACCACCGGATCTGTTTTTGCACATGTGTGGGTTGTATGTAAGTAGGAGTATGGATGACCGGAGGTGTCTTGACGGTTTATGAAAGCAGAAGCGATTGTTAACGTATGTTGGGTTATGTAATGCCTTAAAAGTGTGATTGAGAAGTTTTAATTGTGCTCATTTGTGCACGGGGAGCCAGTGTAGCTTGTGCAGGTGTGGTTGCCGAGTTTTGAATGGTGTACAGGCTTCAGGTGAGATTTGTGTTGATCCTGGCATAGAGGGTGTTCCGTAGTCCGAGTTGCTTGTGGTTAAGGCGTGCACTTAAAATCTTTCCTCAGCATCCTCAGTGTATAGAAGCCTGAGGCGTTGATGGCGTTGACTTGGGCAGTCATGTCGAGTTTGCTGTTGATGACGATCCTAAAGTTCCTAGCATGGGTGGTGGGGGTTGGTGTGGGTTCTAGCTTTGACAGGCACCAGGTGTAGGTAAAGTGTTCTTCCCGAAGATCACGGTTTCGTTCTTGTTGATGTGCAACTTCAGAGAGTTGCTCTTCATCCAGTTGGCACTTGATTCTGGTACTGGGTGTCTTGCCCTTGAGGGAGAAAATGAGCTGTGTGTTGTTGATATAGGAGAGGACGTTGATGTTGTGAGAGCGGATGAGGCTGGCCAGAGGGATCATATATGCTTTGAAGAGGGTTGGGCTCAGGGAAGATTCTTGCTGAACTCTGCCGATGAGGTCATGGGCATCAGAGGAGTAGGGTCCCATGCTAGCAAACTTGGTCCTTCGAGGAAGGAAGGAGCAGATCCAACAGCGTGAGTGATCTGGGATTCTGATGTTGTGTAGGAATTGGATGGATTGCAAGACCATGTCAAACACTTCAGAGAGGTCCAGGAGGATGGCAGCTGCTCTGTCTCCTCCATCCAGAGTCATGCAGAGATCTGATATTCAATAAAAAGGCACCGGGCGCATGTGTCCTCATGACGGCTACTGCCAGCACTCGGTCTGTGTTGTTGGTTTCCCCGCTGAGGGCCATCAATACTTGAGTGGTATCGAGGTAGTTGAATCCCAGCCTGTCGCCCTGCTTTTGGTGAAACTGGCTTAAAGCAGTGGATCACCAATAGCACCAATGTCTTCAGCCCACCCCTTCTTCAGGAAGCCGACATTCGTCCTTATGTTGGTTGGAAAGGGGGCCTTCCCTGTGTAGGGACAGCTACGGTTGCCACCTTTGCTAGAGAAAAATACAGGTCATCTGTTGATGGTATTAAATTCTGCAGATGTATGAACATGATTCTTAAGTAGAACTTTATAGGATCTAGTCTGTATTGCTTTTAACATAGCCTTTTTATCTTTGCTTATTTAAATTATCAGTCAGGGGTTAATAAGCAGCTTTAGAACAAATTTTAAAGTGTTTTCTTCTTAAACTTATTGTTAAAAGTATGCACTGATGTAGGGAAAAATACTTTAGGTTTTAGGTTATTTGCCAAATGTTTATACCAATAAAATGTAGTCATGCCGGTATAAAACCATCCAGGTGGCAACCCTAGGTAAAGCACGAACTAGTTTGGCCCGTACTGCATGTACGACCACACCATGTGTAGGAAAGTGCCCCTTTCTGACATGGATACCCCCCACTTTTTGCCTGGTATCTGATAAAACTTTCACTGACAGTCTACTGGGTTCCTGCTAACCAGGTCCCCAGTACCAGTGTTCTTTCCCTAAACTGTACCATTGTTCTACCATTAGCACCAGTTTAGTCTCCATGTAAGTCCCTAGTAAATGGTGCCCCTGGTACCTAGGGAATTGGGACTAAAGAGGTCCCCTAAGGGCTGCAGAACAAATTATGTCACCCTAAGGGACCCCCCCATGAAGCTGATGCAAACTGCTATTGCAGCCTGCATGTCTTGGTGCTGAGAAAAGTGAAGAGTCGACATGGCACACATCCTTGTGTGCCATGCCTGCAAAGCACTGCATGTGTTGTATAGGTAAGTCACCCCACAGCAGGCCTTACAGCCCTAAGGCAGGGTGCCCTACACCCATGTGTGGGCATATTTGTGTAAGTGGATGTGCACATTTGGTATCTAAGTCCATTCATAGGTCCCACAAGTGCACCAGGAAGCCATACCATTTACATGGATTGGACGCTCAGATTACGAGTTCAACAGCTACAAGATGGCTTGAATGTACCCCCAGATGTTTAGTACCAAATATCTCCCCTTAATAAACCCACACTGATGTCAGTGTTGGATTTCTTGAGAAATTCACCCAGAGGCCACCTTAGTGGTGTCCCCTGAAAACCTACCGACCGCAAGTGTGTTGACTGATGGTCTTGACCAGCCAGCCACTCTAGACAAGTTTCTGACCTCTTGAGGTGACAGACATTGCTCTCAGAGGTCGTGAACAAACCATTCTCTGGGCGGCGATGTTTACACCTCCTCCATGCAGGAAAGCATTCCAGAGCGGGAGCCCTGCCGTCTTTGTTATGCTACCCAGGCCTCTCCAGATAGCGGAGATGCCCCCCCTTCCTAACCCCACTTTTTGGCGGCAAGACAGGCAGGAAAATTAGTAAGATTAGTTGGTGTGCCCAACCAGGCCAGCACCACTCCGAAGGTGGACTAGCTGATGTGGACACTTGCTTTTCTAATTCCTCCATCTTGCTTTATCCAGTGAGTACGGCTAATGCATTGGCCTACCAAAACTCACCACACAGAAAATAACAAGAGATCCACGTGCGTTCCCTCCCACCCCAGATCCGGCATCACAGCATAGGGAGTATTGTCATGGAATGCTAGACAGAGATAAAGACACTACTCGAGAGTGGTCCTGCTCCAGCACAGCCATCAAGCAGAGAAGCGTGGCAAGATCTTCAATCGTCTCCCCATTGGACACAAGTGCATGTTACTAAATCAGTAAAGAAGGCACAAGGGCACCCAAAGCAATTGGACAGGGACCTTGGGAAGTTGCGTTTTACAAGAGACAATGGTCCCTGAAAGCAAAGGAGTATATCAAGCAACAATCAATATAGCCACAATAGGTACTATATAATAGCCTATGCCCAGCCGGACAAGGCAGCTTTAATAAGAAACAATGAATTTCAATGATCAAACAAATGTAAGCAAAGTATTGGTGGGACACAAGCCTGTATCCTATGGCTTACATATCAAGAGAACATAAATTTTTGAAAACACATACAGGCAATTGAAGCGATGTTTCTATGTCAGAGAATAACAGGTAGTGAAACATCTTAGTATAAAGCTAGTCACCTTCACGCCATTTTATACACATAAGTAGTCATAGTGTAAGGTGAACAACATAGTCGACGACGTTTCGATCCTTACTGGGGGGGTGTTAGGATCATCATCAGGACTGATTAGAATAATTGCCTATAAAAATGCCTGAATTAACAACAATTAACACAAAAACCAACATAGTACAATAAGGAAGGAAAGAATGGGGGAAAAAAATTGGAAGAAACAACATAATGGTTAAGGTTAAATTAATAAAACAAAACATAAGACAGTATTTGTCAGAACACGAGCTAGTCATAATAGAAATGACGTAGTGAACTATGAGGCACGGATCGATTGGGGAAAATATTTAGAGTGGAACATGCTTCGTAGGTGGTCGTGTTGGTGACCAAAGGTAGTGGTGACCGCGAGTGAGATGGTATCTCGTAGGTGGAAGAGTGCGTGGCGTATAACGTGCTTAAGAGGAGGGCGTGTCTGAGACCGAGAGTTATCAATACCGCGGGTGAGATAGAATCTCTACGGTGGAGAATGTATCGAGTGAGCATTGCGTGAGTGGCGAGTGTCCATAAATAGGAGCAAATTACCTCAAGCTGTCTGGGGTTACAGCAAGAATGGTACTTCGGCTTGGTTATTAAACCTAAGCGAGTTTAAAATCAAGGAATCGGTCTGTAAGAGAAATTGGAAAGTCATAAATTGGAACCGGGGAGGGCGGAGATACTGTGCAGAATCGGTGAAGGGCTTACCTAGGGCCGCGATGGTAGATATCAGCGCGGTAGCGATAATCTGCCGGGAAAAATAAAATAAGGCAGAATTTAGGGAGGAACCACATCGAGATGAAGTGGTGCGGAGCCGGCGGTTGAAAAGCGATAATCTTACCTCAATATGGTAAAGGAGACGCGTGCCGTGGAAACGGCGGGGCAGCGTGGTCGGTCAATGCCGGATAGGTTGTGGTGAGGGAGTGCAAAGCCGGTATAATGTGATAGAGGCTTGATCAGGTGATCAGTCACATGTTCGGCTGGTGGTTACTGGTAGTGCAGTGCCAGCGAGTGAGGAAGAGCCGGGCTAATTTGGGCGCCATATTGGGTGAGTGAGAAGCGACGAGAAGTGGTAATAAAAACGATGAATTAAATACGAAGTGCAGTAGTGGAAAGAGGTCAGACAACGCCACATTGGGAGCTGGTATCATATGCATAAGTATATAAGCCGTTACAATTCCAAGACATGGAGAGCACGATTTAAAGAGAAAAAAGGTCAACGTTTCTTTAATTACGGCGGTGGTTCTGTATTTGTTTCCTGATTTCCGGACAGTTCCATATGACAGATCATAGTAAGGAGGTCCAATCCTCTAAACGGTTCAATCCTCTGTGTATGCTTCCCGTTTTCAGAATCCATTTTAATTCTTCCTTATTCAGGAGTTGAGATATATCTGCACCTCTGGGAGGAATTTTGACAACAGAAATAACTGTCCAACGAATATCGTCCTCAGTGTGGCCAGCTGATTCAAAATGTTCTACCAATGGTGCGTTTGGTGTTTTGCACCTTAGTCTGCTTCTGTGTTGGCAGATTCTGATCCGGATTTTTTGTGTCGTTTGTCCTATATAAATCATTTCACAAGGGCACAGAATTGCGTAAATGACATTACAGGTATTACAATTACTGAAATGATTATGGGGTTTACGTATGTTGCCAAACACAAACTCTTTACAGTCAGTAGTGAATCCACATACAGAGCAATTGCCACACTTGTTGTGCCCAGTAACAGCGGGTAAGGACCAATGATCAAGGAGGGTGCCGGTGTTTCTAGTGTCAGGGAGTGCCGCTCTAATCAAATGGTCTTTGATATTTTTGTTTCTCTTGAAGGCAAAGAGAGGTCTCTCAAGGTTTAGTATTTCAGCATTTAACACATTCCCTGAAATAGTCCAACGCCTTATTGGTTATCAAGCCTGCCGATAAAGGCGGGGGCATAGTACTGTGGAAATATGGATTTTTCTGATCAGTTATGTCCCCTATCTTGGACCCCAACGGTTTCATGTATAAATCACAAGTACATGTATGTTCCCTCCAGTTCCAGTTATGAAGACGCAAACACATGTGCGTCCACCGCCAACATGTCCTCTTTCAGATCCGCCATGAATGGGCCGGATATTCCATTCCTGAGTACGAAAGGCCACCGGCTTTATATGGTTCACTTATGACATTTTACAGTCCAGGCAAGTAGGCCCTGATTCTGCCATCAAGCCTTTTCCTGCCTTCTGCCTCTGAAAGCTCCGGTCCGAGCTCGCATCTGTATCCATGAACTTTGTCCTCATTCTCTGCGCAGCTAACGGTGCCTGACATCAGCCTGTTGCCTGCCAAAAACTGTATTTCACCTTCGAAATTATCTGCTCCGCTCCCTACCCAATACATTCCTGTCTAGTAGTTTAAGTAAACATTCTTCCAGCTACCAAGCAAAAGGCCCGGCTTCTCTGTCATTATGCAAGTAATTCATAGCCCTGTTACTATGGAAGATTCCTGCCCTCGCATCTAGTGTAGACACTTAGACGCTTGTACACGCACTAACAGTCAGTATAGCCAGTATAGAATAAGATTCTACTCTAAGAGACTTCTCTTTTGGATAACACAGTTCTTTAAACATAGGATGTTAGATATGATTTGGGATTAGGTTGACTTGACTCTCCAGACTTCTGTCGCCACATGTAGAGCTAAATGTCAAGTCCCCTTCACCCCCTAGTTGCACGTCAATCACACGTCATGCTGCTGCGTGCGCATTTCTGCCAAGTATTTCTGCTGACATTGCGAAATTCTTTCATGGAACCACCCTATTATGACATCATACCTGATGACGTTCTTTAGTTACACCCAGTTACACCCACTTTTGCTACGCATGTATGTTTTATCTTTACTATCAATTGTTACGCCTCCTGCATTTGCTTCACTGTAATGCCTATTGTATAAAAATGATTACTTATCAATAAAGTACGGTCTTCACTTCCTGAACCTTCGTGGTGATGGAATATGGAGCTCATCGATTTAAATTGATTTTGGAATAAAGCCCGTTCCGAACCTCTAATACCACGGATTCTGCCTCTTATTTTACTGAGCTATTGTTATAGATTTTCCGCATCAAATTAAGTTCCGGTAATTAAATTATTTACCACATAAATGGCGCCCGAACAGGGACACTTTCTCATCTCACGCGCCGGCGGTGCGTTGCAGGCCCGGTCTCCTGTCACAGCTGGACGGACAACAACGCGTACCCACAGGATTTCCTGTATCTCCCTCCTTCCGAGCGGGGGTAACTGAGGCTGCGATCAACACCCAGACGAGGCGGTGAGAAGTGCGAAGTATCCCGACCAGAGCCTAGCTGAGAGAGCAAGATCCGAGGTATACAGAGGCCCACCAGTTTCCGAAGTTTCCGAAGTTCCGAGTCGAGTCCAGTCCGGTTCAAGTTCAGTTCAGTTCCGAGGCCTTCCGTTCCGAGCTACCCGGTGAGTACCATTATCGGGGAGGCGTTCTGACGTGCACATAGGTTGTGCCGGTCAAGACGGGTTTGGGTACACAAATCCGGTCTGCACTGTTTCAGCAGTGTATCTGTACTGTTTAGCAGTATATCAAGTATGTCTAGTATATAAAATTCAGAATTACCTGGTTAGTATCGAGTATTATGCTTAAGTGACTAGTTTCCTAGATGGCCATCATTGTCTGTTTCATTTAAATGTTAAATGTTAAAGTGTTTTAAATACGTTCTGTATATTGTGGTATGAATGACTGTTCATTATTGTGTTTTATGGTATTAAACGTGTTCAAAATTAGGTATCAGATCAGTTCTCAATATGCCGCTCTTTTCGAAATTAAGACAGATCACAACTAGAAAAGGGGTACTCGAAGAAGCTGTTCCCATTCCTCCTAGGGACACTCCAGGGTACTTCATGTATCATAAACATGGCCTAGACGCCATATTATTTCTTGATCTATGGGTAGACTACACTAAGGAATTACCAGAAAGTCAGAGTTGGCCCGCAGCTGGGACCTGGGATGCAGATTGCATCGTGAAAGTAGAGGAAGAATTAAGGAAAAGGAAAGCTAGACAATCACAGAAAGACGCCATTGAATTATGGCGTAAAGAATCGTATAGACGTACAGAAAAAGCACGTAGACAGGAAGAGAAGAGTAAGGAGAATTCAAATAAAGTTCGAGAAAGTGTATTAATTGAAGAAGGTACTCGAGTAGAGTCAGAACAAACAGACAGACAAAGAAATGCCCTTGTGAATGGTATGTATCCTCTTCTGGCCGAAGGACTACCTAAGGCTACCCCGGAGATACCAAGAGACTTGCCACCCCCATTGTTTCCGATAAAAGCACATCCCAAAGGGCATCCCAGAACCGCAGAAGATGTTTTTCTTTCCTCTTATTTAGACGACGCAGCTCCCGAGTATGCAAATGCTGCGCCACATAGACCGTCTGCCGAGGGGGTTCAACGCCAAGACCCTCCTCCGTCTGTACCTCTGCAACAGCAAACCCCGACACAAGTTCCGGCAAGCACATCTGTTTCTACATCCGCATCCACACCAATGGTTGCTATATCCCGTTCAACGAATCCTTTCACATCCAGCTCCCCAGGTGGTGCTACCGGAGGTACATCAAGCATTTTTTCTACGCCACCCAGAACAAATAAACTTTCCTTTCAAGAAATAGCCCACCAACGTACGCCCAAACTAGTAACTCCGAACACGCTCAAGGAACTTCTAATAGATTGTAGATATGACCCTGTGCCCGGAAAAGGGGACGAGATGATGCTGGCATCGTTACGTATCCGACGAGCTGCAATATACTTAGGGAAGCTACCAGGAATGACTGCACACTTAGAAAATATATATCATTTTGTTCAAGTCAGGGCGAGACCCTGAGAGTATAAACAGAGCCATGGAGTACCAAAAAGTGGAAATCCAGGGGGAACTGTTACGTTTCCTCATAAACTGTGTGATCAGAAATCAAGATCAACCAGGGGTAATTCCGGCAGAAATGCAAATTCTTACCACTTGGGGTAAAAATATATCAGAGGGGAGACACGATAAACGATCATGTATAGTAGCTATGAGCCGAAAGATCCGCAAAGAAATAGAACGAATACACGAAGAAAGATTAGCAGTAGACGAACCTGAACAAACCGAGGACGAGGGAGAATTAGAACTGCCCACAGGACAGTTAGAAACTATGGCCTATGTAGGTAGAGGAAGATCTTGCAATGATACTAGATGCTTTACTGATCCGATATGTCCGATACGTTCAGATAATAACAGAAAATTCCAAACTCCTATAATAAATATAAGGTCCCCCGAACATTCATTCCAAGCCGCTGACAAATTACTCCGAGAACGAAGGGGTTATCATATACTCGATTCTATGGACGAACAAGAATTAGCCAGGTCAGCCGTTCACTGGGTTGATAGTCCTGGAAAATATGGTGATGATACACTAGTACATACGTTTTTGAACCTCGCCCCAGATGAACAGCGTTTAGCTGGTATCTATATGATTCAACAACTCCTTATATTATATAAAAGCCAACACTCCGATCCTGGCCCCTTACCTGATATATTGACTGAATTACTCACGAATAAATGGAGAGGTTCCGGTACTAAGTTAATTAGAGAAATACTAGAATCTAGAAGGCAGTACATTCTTTTTGTATGTCCTGAACATGTCTCATTGCCCATCAAGGAAAGAACGACGTATTACATGGATAGACAGAATCCCTTACGCGAAGTGCACCCGATAAAGGGTGATGACAATGAGTTTAAACGTGTGTTTGTATACACACCCATATCTAAAATAGAACTATTAGAAATGAAGAAAGTGGTACCCAGTCATGATAAAGACCCAGCAGGTTTCCATCGTGAAATTAAAGATATGTTACTCATGGGAGAATATACCTACCCCGACATTATGACAATATTGAAGGTATTAATGCCTGCGGGCATTTACGAAAAACTCAAGGAAAAGGACTGGGAGGTGGGAGACCAAAAGATAGATTGGACAGCATTAGAAAACGAAGAAAAAGCTCGAGGTCCAGGTTCAGGGCTCGGGGACAAGACCAAAGCACTACCAGGTCTACTAGTACAGGTACTGCCACGTTTATTAACTACGAAAAAGGAAGACTGGGGTGCAATCTCAGCCTGTAAACAAAAATCAGATGAAGACACTAGTGATTTCTATTCCCGATTTGAGAAATGTTTTGGTATAAATAGTGGAATAAAAGCAAGTAGCGAGTCGTATCCACACCTGTTTGTGACAAAATTGGTTGAAAATGCCTTGCCCCAAGTTAAGAATAGAATATTGAAGTTCGAGAGTACCTGGCAAGGTAACACTCCGTCACAAATGTTACAAATGCTACAGTACCATCACAATAGGATTAGAGAAGAACAAGAACATGAACATAGACGCATGAAAGACACGAAGATGAAAATGCTAGTTTCCCAGACAGTGCCAGTTGACGGTCATAAGAAGGGTATAACACAGTCCAATGTTTCAACAGGTCCTGTAAAAGGGACGTGCAACTATTGTAAACAGCCAGGTCATTATGTACACGATTGTCCAGTTTTAAAACATAATATTGCCATAGGTAACGCAAAAGAAAGACCACGACCAATTAGACAGGATCAGAACCAACAAGGAGCCCCGCAGCATGCACAGTCCATGCCAGCTCCGCAACAGTCTATGCCAGCTCCACCACCGCAGCCTATTGCTGCTACACAAACAACGACCCGACAGATGTATCAGACCGCACAGTATGACTATCCCGATTATCAACGATACTCATGAAACAGCCTAGAGAGGGAAGTTGGCTTACCCCTTATTGAGGTCCCTGTGGATCAAGAAGGACCTTATGTACACAGTGAACTGTTAGGTCAAGATAGAAAATTCTTACTTGATACAGGGGCAAGCCGAACAACAATAAAACGTAGTGAAGTTCCAGGGGCACCCCTCTCAGGCTCACAGAATATTTCCCTTGGCTTTTCAGGAAAACCCATCATTAACGAAGTAACACAGCCTCTTCCACTTACGATCGGTCCCTTGACACGAACTACAGATTTATTGCTTACGAAATCATGTCCAGAAAACTTGTTAGGTATAAAAACACTGAAAGCTCTAGGAGCTATAATATGTTGTTCTCCGGAAGGAGTAAGATTGTTTTTACGTGATTTCAAAGGTCACTATGTGTCTCGAGACATGGATCCCCGACTGCAGACTTTACCTACACAGTTATGGGCAGAAGGCCCTACTGATGTTGGTTGCATGAATATTACACCATATCGAGTTACACTAAAGGCAGGAGTGGTATTACCACGAATGCGACAATACAAGTTACCACCAGATGCTGTAGTGGCTTTACTGCAAATCATTGACGAGCTCATTGCCCAAGGAGTGGTTGTGGAAACAGACTCCAATGTATGTAATTCCCCGATAATTCCGATTCTTAAACGAACAGATCCAAAGGCCCCGCCAGTATATCGATTGGTTATTGATCTGCGCGAATTGAACAAATGCATTGTGCCACAATTCCCTGTGGTCCCAGATATCTCGTCATTACTGACAGCTATTGATTCCAAAGCCACGTTCTTTACTGTAATTGATCTCAAGAATGCCTTTTTCAGCGTCCCAATAGATCCGGAAAGCCAATACCTGTTCGGATTTAATTTAAATGGACGTAGCTTTAAATTCACACGCGCACCTCAAGGATTTACAGAAAGCCCCAGCATCTATAGCCAAGCACTGAAACGAGAACTCGACAGTATCCACATGCCAGTCAACACTGCCCTGCTTCAGTATGTCGATGATCTGCTGATCACCGCTAGAAGCGAACCTGAATGTGAAAAAGCCTCACTGACGGTTTTACAATTTCTGGCCGGAAAGGGGCACAAGGTGTCCCCTTCTAAGCTGCAATTCTGTGTCCAGCGAGTTGTTTATCTTGGACACTCGCTGTCCAAGGAGGGAAGGCAGCTTACACCAGATCGCATCCAGCTAATTGCTAATATGCCAATACCCAAGACACAAAAGGAGGTGTGGGCTTTCATAGGCCTCACTTCATATTGTAGGCAGTGGATCCCTCAGTATGCATTTCTAGCAAAACCACTCATTCAATTGACAACACAGGAGGCAGCCACATCGACTGTTCTCCCTTGGACTCAGGAACATGCACAAGCTTTTGAAAGCCTAAAGAAAGCCTTATGCCAAGCACCTGTTTTAGCAACACCATGTTACAATAAACAGTTTACACTCTTCGTTACAGAACGCGAAGGTACTGCCTTGTCAGTACTCACACAGGAACAAGCAGGATCACACAAACCATGTGCTTATTTTTCTAGTACATTAGATCCCGTAGCTCAGGCTTTGCCTGCGTGCCTGAAATCAGTGGCAGCAACAGCTTTAGCAATCAGACAAAGCGATGCCATAGTATTAGGACATCCATTGACAGTACAAGTACCACATGCAGTAGAGGTTCTCTTGAACCGCACACAAACACAACATTTGACTATAGCACGACTTACTGGTTACGAATTAACATTGTTTCAGCCACATATAGAAATCAGACGTTGTAGTACATTGAATCCTGCCACACTGTTACCTATAAATGGAACAGACCCACTCGCACATGATTGTATTGAAGTTATCACTATCATGACAAAACCCAGACAAGATTTGACAGACGTCCCATTGTCAGACCCAGACCTGACGTTGTATGTAGATGGTTCATGTATGAGAACAGGTACAGGAGAGCTAGTGGCCGCTTACGCAGTCACAACAGACACTGAAATCGTTGAAACAAATTGCATAAATACCTTGTCCGCTCAAGCAGCAGAGCTCATCGCTCTGACACAAGCCTGTATTCAAGCCGCAAATAAAAAAGTCAACATATACACTGATTCACGTTATGCATTCGGAGTTGTACATGACTTCGGCGTGCTGTGGCGAGAGAGAGGTTATTTAACTTCTCACGGTGCCCACATTCAGCACGGACCCCTCCTTCATGCCTTATTAGATGCAATACATCTACCCACTGCAGCTCATACGAAAGTTACTGATATCATTTCTCAAGGCAATAATCTAGCTGACAGAACAGCTAAACAGACTGCTCAAACTCGAACATCCGACATGACAAAGACAATAGTCCCGACACCAACATATTGCATGATGGTTAAAGATCCCGCTCTTGACGTAATCGACATACAGACACATGCTACACCAGACGAAATAAAGAAATGGACTGAATTAGGAGGGATCCAAACGGATCAAGGATGGATGACGAAGGAAAAATCTGTGTGGTTCCTTCCTGATTCAATGGTCCAAGTCGTTATTAACACTGTACATAGTCCAGCACATCTAGGAGAAAAAGCTATGCTAGACAGCATTCAACACATTTGGTTCAACAAACATTTACGAGCAGCAGCTAAACAAAAAGTCCGTACCTGTATGATCTGTTGTCAGTTTAACCCAGGTAAAAGCATTCCCGTAGAGCAGGGTGGATTTCAGCCTCCTGATCACCCTTTTGAAGTCCTCCAGATGGATTATATCCAGATGGAACGATGTCGAGGATTCAAATACGTTCTCGTAGTTGTCTGTGCTCTTTCCCGTTGGACAGAGGCATACCCGGTTTCAGATTACACTGCCCCGACTACTGCCAAACAGTTAGTTCGAGAATTCTTCCCACGGTACGGTTTACCACGTGCTGTCTACTCAGATAACGGCCAGCCGTTCTCGTCCGAAGTAATGAAACACGTTTCACTTTTGTTAGGCTATCAGTGGAAATTTCACTGTGTCCGACACCCCGAGGCAGCAGGTCTCGTGGAAAGACATAATCAGACCCTGAAAATTAGATTGTCCAAAATATGCAGAGAGAAAGGTGTCGACTGGGTAGTAGCGTTACCAGTTGCACTCTTTTACATGAGAATGGTAGCACACTCTCGAACAGGGCTATCCCCGTATGAGGTGATCTTTGGCAGACCACCAAATATGTGGGGGACTCCTATACCACGCAAAATAACTGATATTGACTGTAATATGCTGACAGATTACTTGGCTTCCTTGATGTCTGCACTACAATCTTGTCGTTCACAGGTAGCTGCAGCCTTTCCCGACAACACCGAGGTGAAACCCCATGACGTAATTCCAGGGGATTTAGTTCTAGTGAGGAACTTTGATCGGAAGTCCCAGCTGGATCCTAGGTGGAAGTCGCCTCAGCTCGTACTGCTAACGACGAGGACAGCCGTAAAGATCGAAGGACGAAAAGGCTGGATACATTCAAGTCATATCAAGAAATTTCATGGACTACCATCAGACGTAAACGACACACCTTGCGTGTCTTCCCCGAGTGACTCAAAACTTCCTTTGGTTGAACTGAATAGCCATGAACTATACAAACTAAAACTTAGGTCTAACAAGTCAGGCAATTTGATTGTTTAAGTCCTCTCCAAGGTGAATCGGTCGAATTTGTCTCTGACATGTATCCCTTAGACCTGTGTAGAGAAAGAAACAAAAGGATAAAGCTGAAACGACATGCGTACTGTAAATCACTGCGTAGTCATTGCACAGTGACGTTATTAATCTTGTTTTTCTTAAGTCTTTTAGTAATTACTGCAAGTATATTGTTGCACACATATTATCCTATTTCTAGACATGTTTATAATGTTACTGCTGAACATTCTTTTAGTGAATTACCTCCGCATGAATTGTCTTATAGATTTGCGCTGCGCAATAACACGTTTATTAGTATGTTACATCATTCCCATCAGGTTAGCAATGCTACAAATTGTTGGATATGTGGTCGACTCCCTCCCTATCAGAACTATAAAGGAATTCTACCTCTCTTTCCATACCCGTTCATACACAACGGCTCCTGTGGAGCATGGTTTAGTTTAATTAATTCCCTAGATTCGAATTCTGCAGTTTATCAAGACAACCGGGTATGGGAAAATCTGAACTTAGGTTTACTTAAAGTCTGCTACCCTAACAAGGAGGGACTTCCCAAAAGAACAGGAACTGATCTAGAAAATGAAGTATATGGATTAGGTAATTTTACGCTTAATCTCATGATCCTGAATGTCGAATCCGAAGCTACTCCAATTTTGCCCGCCATGTCAGTGTTTCCAGTTAAGGGTGAATTATGTGTAAAAAAGAATGGTTCCATACATATGGGCCATAGTAGATGCACCACTGTAATAGAATTTAGTGATCAAGGCAAGTCTACATTTAGAGCTTCCCGCCATTCCTACTTCATATGTGGTCAGACGGCATACATACGTTTGCCACCAGATTGGGATGGTACCTGCTACATCGGATTCCTTTTGCCACCTGTTTTCCTAGCTCCTCCTGATTATCATAGAAATACTCATTTAGTACACAATAGAGAAAGGAGAGATCTCCCAATAGTCGATTACACTGAGACAGCATGGGAAAAATACACAGATTTCAATAAAGGTCTCTTTCCCTATATAGGTACAGTTACCAATAGTAAGCTGATACGTAGATTAACCAGAACCCTTGAAGCAGTAGTGAACGAAACTATTTCCGCTTTAGGCAATTTAACAGAAGAGCAGTCTGCTATGCGGATTGTTGTGCTTCAAAATCGTCTTGTCCTTGACGTCATCCTGGCCGATAGGGGCGGAGCTTGTAGGGTCATCGGATCAAGCTGTTGCATTTTCATACCAGAAAATTCGCCATCTGTATATAAAGCCATAACTCGACTTCATAAGATTGTAAGCCAGATACACCAGAATCCAGGCACCTGGACTTGGTCCGGTTGGTTTTGGAGTGTATTATCTACCTTTGGATGGAAGGTCCTATCCTTCCTAGGTATTGGCTTCCTCATATTATTCAGTTGCTGTCTATGCCTACAATGTGGACCAGCGATCTGTGGTCTGTGTGCCACATCGTGTATTCCACCACCAAGATTTCATTCATCTCAGAAGAAAAAAGAAGAACAAATGATGCTATATGAACAGATCAACGGATTGATGAAGATTGATATCTCTTGACGGGCAAGTAGGGGACAAGGAGGGAATGTGGAAATATGGATTTTTCTGATCAGTTATGTCCCCTATCTTGGACCCCAACGGTTTCATGTATAAATCACAAGTACATGTATGTTCCCTCCAGTTCCAGTTATGAAGACGCAAACACATGTGCGTCCACCGCCAACATGTCCTCTTTCAGATCCGCCATGAATGGGCCGGATATTCCATTCCTGAGTACGAAAGGCCACCGGCTTTATATGGTTCACTTATGACATTTTACAGTCCAGGCAAGTAGGCCCTGATTCTGCCATCAAGCCTTTTCCTGCCTTCTGCCTCTGAAAGCTCCGGTCCGAGCTCGCATCTGTATCCATGAACTTTGTCCTCATTCTCTGCGCAGCTAACGGTGCCTGACATCAGCCTGTTGCCTGCCAAAAACTGTATTTCACCTTCGAAATTATCTGCTCCGCTCCCTACCCAATACATTCCTGTCTAGTAGTTTAAGTAAACATTCTTCCAGCTACCAAGCAAAAGGCCCGGCTTCTCTGTCATTATGCAAGTAATTCATAGCCCTGTTACTATGGAAGATTCCTGCCCTCGCATCTAGTGTAGACACTTAGACGCTTGTACACGCACTAACAGTCAGTATAGCCAGTATAGAATAAGATTCTACTCTAAGAGACTTCTCTTTTGGATAACACAGTTCTTTAAACATAGGATGTTAGATATGATTTGGGATTAGGTTGACTTGACTCTCCAGACTTCTGTCGCCACATGTAGAGCTAAATGTCAAGTCCCCTTCACCCCCTAGTTGCACGTCAATCACACGTCATGCTGCTGCACGCGCATTTCTGCCAAGTATTTCTGCTGACATTGCGAAATTCTTTCATGGAACCACCCTATTATGACATCATACCTGATGACGTTCTTTAGTTACACCCAGTTACACCCACTTTTGCTACGCATGTATGTTTTATCTTTACTATCAATTGTTACGCCTCCTGCATTTGCTTCACTGTAATGCCTATTGTATAAAAATGATTACTTATCAATAAAGTACGGTCTTCACTTCCTGAACCTTCGTGGTGATGGAATATGGAGCTCATCGATTTAAATTGATTTTGGAATAAAGCCCGTTCCGAACCTCTAATACCACGGATTCTGCCTCTTATTTTACTGAGCTATTGTTATAGATTTTCCGCATCAAATTAAGTTCCGGTAATTAAATTATTTACCACAGTACTACAAGATACTACAACCTACAAAAATGAAATACTGAGGCAGCTAGGAAATTGTACCCTTAAGGAGGACTATTTCAGGGAAGCCAAAACACTAAGCGATAAACTAACCTCACGAGGATACCCAAAAAAGCTCATCCGCAGTGCCTTGAAAAGAGCATGGTACTGCCCAAGGGATGTCCTTTTGGAACCCAAAATCAAGAAAAGAGAAAGTCGCTTAGTATGCGTCACCACATTTTCTCCATCTTCCAACAAAGTACGCAAAAGTATTCTCAAACACTGGAATGTGTTAAATGCTGGAATACTAAACCTTGAGAGACCTCTCTTTGCCTTCAAGAGAAACAAAAATATCAAAGACCATTTGATTAGAGCGGCACTCCCTGACACTAGAAACACCGGCACCCTCCTTGATCATTGGTCCTTACCCGCTGTTACTGGGCACAACAAGTGTGGCAATTGCTCTGTATGTGGATTCACTACTGACTGTAAAGAGTTTGTGTTTGGCAACATACGTAAACCCCATAATCATTTCAGTAATTGTAATACCTGTAATGTCATTTACGCAATTCTGTGCCCTTGTGAAATGATTTATATAGGACAAACGACACAAAAAATCCGGATCAGAATCTGCCAACACAGAAGCAGACTAAGGTGCAAAACACCAAACGCACCATTGGTAGAACATTTTGAATCAGCTGGCCACACTGAGGACGATATTCGTTGGACAGTTATTTCTGTTGTCAAAATTCCTCCCAGAGGTGCAGATATATCTCAACTCCTGAATAAGGAAGAATTAAAATGGATTCTGAAAACGGGAAGCATACACAGAGGATTGAACCGTTTAGAGGATTGGACCTCCTTACTATGATCTGTCATATGGAACTGTCCGGAAATCAGGAAACAAATACAGAACCACCGCCGTAATTAAAGAAACTTTGACCTTTTTTCTCTTTAAATCGTGCTCTCCATGTCTTGGAATTGTAACGGCTTATATACTTATGCATATGATACCAGCTCCCAATGTGGCGTTGTCTGACCTCTTTCCACTACTGCACTTCGTATTTAATTAATCGTTTTTATTACCACTTCTCGTCGCTTCTCACTCACCCAATATGGCGCCCAAATTAGCCCGGCTCTTCCTCACTCGCTGGCACTGCACTACCAGTAACCACCAGCCGAACATGTGACTGATCACCTGATCAAGCCTCTATCACATTATACCGGCTTTGCACTCCCTCACCACAACCTATCCGGCATTGACCGACCACGCTGCCCCGCCGTTTCCACGGCACGCGTCTCCTTTACCATATTGAGGTAAGATTATCGCTTTTCAACCGCCGGCTCCGCACCACTTCATCTCGATGTGGTTCCTCCCTAAATTCTGCCTTATTTTATTTTTCCCGGCAGATTATCGCTACCGCGCTGATATCTACCATCGCGGCCCTAGGTAAGCCCTTCACCGATTCTGCACAGTATCTCCGCCCTCCCCGGTTCCAATTTATGACTTTCCAATTTCTCTTACAGACCGATTCCTTGATTTTAAACTCGCTTAGGTTTAATAACCAAGCCGAAGTACCATTCTTGCTGTAACCCCAGACAGCTTGAGGTAATTTGCTCCTATTTATGGACACTCGCCACTCACGCAATGCTCACTCGATACATTCTCCACCGTAGAGATTCTATCTCACCCGCGGTATTGATAACTCTCGGTCTCAGACACGCCCTCCTCTTAAGCACGTTATACGCCACGCACTCTTCCACCTACGAGATACCATCTCACTCGCGGTCACCACTACCTTTGGTCACCAACACGACCACCTACGAAGCATGTTCCACTCTAAATATTTTCCCCAATCGATCCGTGCCTCATAGTTCACTACGTCATTTCTATTATGACTAGCTCGTGTTCTGACAAATACTGTCTTATGTTTTGTTTTATTAATTTAACCTTAACCATTATGTTGTTTCTTCCAATTTTTTTCCCCCATTCTTTCCTTCCTTATTGTACTATGTTGGTTTTTGTGTTAATTGTTGTTAATTCAGGCATTTTTATAGGCAATTATTCTAATCAGTCCTGATGATGATCCTAACAGCCCCCCAGTAAGGATCGAAACGTCGTCGACTATGTTGTTCACCTTACACTATGACTACTTATGTGTATAAAATGGCGTGAAGGTGACTAGCTTTATACTAAGATGTTTCACTACCTGTTATTCTCTGACATAGAAACATCGCTTCAATTGCCTGTATGTGTTTTCAAAAATTTATGTTCTCTTGATATGTAAGCCATAGGATACAGGCTTGTGTCCCACCAATACTTTGCTTACATTTGTTTGATCATTGAAATTCATTGTTTCTTATTAAAGCTGCCTTGTCCGGCTGGGCATAGGCTATTATATAGTACCTATTGTGGCTATATTGATTGTTGCTTGATATACTCCTTTGCTTTCAGGGACCATTGTCTCTTGTAAAACACAAGTGCATGTTACAGCATCTTCCATGGATATTACCTGCTGCTGATACGTCACTTTTCTGACTTCTGGAGAGTATTTGCTTGGCCATCCCGGACTCTGATGCAGTTGGCCTGCTGCCTGTCATCCTGCAGGGCAAGGGTAGAGTTAATGCAAGGCATTCATTGGCACCTGCTGCCCGGGCTGTCTGCCATGGCGTGCTTTGAATCTGCCTGCCCTGCCTCCTCCTTCCACCCCACCAAGACTGAGAGAAGGAGGCTGGGTATCAGGCTTCCACTTGAAGACCCTGAGGAGCATGCTAACTTTGTAGTATCTGCCAAAGTGGAGCTAGAGGTGGGCCATTCTCTGAAAATTTGAACCAGGCTCAAGCCAGATGCCTGGCTCTGGCTCAGTTTGAGGACTTCTTGGATTCTAGAGTCCCTTCACCTCTACACACCCCTGAACCCTCAAGGCACCCTCACCTTCCTTTATGTCTATCTACCCATGATCCCTCAACTAACCCTCACCTCCCTTTACCTCTACCCACCCTTGAACCCTGAAGTCACACTCATCTCCCTTTAACTATACCCACCCTTGAACCCTCAAGTCACCCTCACCTCCCTTTGCCTTTACCCACCCTTGAACCATCAAGTCACCCTCACCTCCCTGTACCTCTAACCACCCCTTAACCCTCAAGTCACACTCATCTCCCTTTACCTCTACCCACCTCAGAGTCCTCAAGTCACTCTCACATTCCTTAACCTCTACTCATTCTTGAACTCTCAAGTCACCCTCACCACCCTTTACCTCTACCTACCCCTGTACCCTCAAGTCACCCTCACCTCCCTTTACCTCTACCCACCCTTGAACCCTCAAGTCACCCTCACCTCCCTTTGTCTTTACCCACTCCTGAACCATCAAGTCACCCTCATTTCCCTTTACCTCAGACCACCCTTGAACCATCAAGTCACCCTCAACTCCCTTTACCTCTACCCACCCCTGAACAATCAAGTCAGCCTCATATCCCTTTACCTCTACCCACCCTTGAACCCTCAAGTCACCCTCACCTCCCTTTGTCTTTACGCACTCCTAAACCATGAAGCCACCCTCACCTCCCTTTACCTCAGACCACCCTTGAACCATCAAGTCACCCTCAACTCCCTTTACCTCTACCCGCCTCTGAACAATTAAGTCGCCCTCACCTCCCTTTACCTCTACCCACCCTTGAACCCTCAAGTCACTCTCATCTCCCTTTACCTCTACCCACCCTTGAACCCTCAAGTCACCCTCACCTCCCTTTGCCTTTACCCACCCTTGAACCATCAAGTCACCCTCACCACCCTTTACCTCTAAACACCCCTGAACTATCAAGTCACCCTCACCTCCCTTTACCTCTACCCACCCCTGACCATCAAGTCACCCAACCAGTTTACTTCAACAACTTTAAACATGTATCCTTTTAAATGCCCTTAGTAGAGACAAAGAGAAATAAATCCACCCAATTGCTGTATGAGTAATAGTCAGGGCAGGGCTCCTGGGGCAGGGCATGACATGCTTTCGATGTCTTTAAGGAACCACTCCTATAGCCATGGCTTCTGTCCAGCCAGAGCAAGAACTTTAAAAATCAACCCATGTATTTATGTAATTCAAAATGTGGGGCGGTGCAGAAATGGGGAAACCCAGCACAGAATTCACTTTCTGACTTTTTCAGGTACTCCTAAATGAATTTCAGCTGACAGAATGTCAAGATATGTGTGTAGAAAACAATGCCCATAAGATTCTTCGAGAAGTGAGCGACATCTGAGGCTTTCAGTACATTTTTAGAGTGGAACGGTGAAAGAGGTAGCAGGGTCTGTACATGGGCTGCACTAGCTTGAGAAAGGATTGTTGGTGCGGAGAGTAGGGAAGAAGTGGAAATATGGGAGGCTGTTGAGTACCCAGGAAGAACTATTGAGTTAACTATTGAGTTAAGAGTATGGAGTGTCATTAGCACAAGAAAACACTAAGGGGCATATTTACAAGCTGGTGATGAAAAATTATCGCCGCTTTTGCGGCCATTTTCGGCCCAAAAGCGGCGATAATTTTATCGCCTAATTAGCAAGGCCACGCTAACGCTTGAAACCTTGCTTTAGCGTCAGGATTCCTAATGCCCAGCTTTGCGTCTATAATGAGATACAAAGTGGGCGTTCCTGACCTAACATGACAGGAGAAATGTCGCTAAGCGACATTTCTCCTATCATCAAGCTCCACGCTATGAAGCATAGCGGAAGGAAAAGTAGCGATAATCCCTGTTATCGCTACTTTCCTTACGCCTGCTTCAGGACTGACTTAGCCATGATATCTTATGGAAGGTGGATATCATGGCTAAGTTTGTGAGTCCCTATCAGCAAGGATAGGGACTCACAAAGTGAGTCCCTAACTGCCTAACGTGAGATTATCGCTGGATAATCTCACGTAGTGTGGCGTTAGCGTGAGGATTTTTATCGCTGAGGAGATAAGCGCTGCTAATAGCACGCTATCTCAGCGATGAAAATCCACGTTACCCTGCGATAATTATCCTCACGCTAAGAGCTCTGAGCGTTAATTATCGCCGGTTGTTGCTGATATGCCCCTAAAATACCGGATACAACTATTCATTTGTATGGCATCGACTAATGGACAAAATAAAGCAGTTGAGGAGGTTGTTGCCACAAGTGGGTGGCAAAGCTGAATGTGAATTTAGACCAACATAAGAAGTTTTGAGCCATCTGGAATTGGCTTGCAAGGTGGAGGCATCGGGCAGAGCATTCTGTTTGAAGATGGCATTTCTTATGAAAATGACTTTCAACCCAGATCACAGGATTAGGATTAGAAATGATTTATGGATGCATCAGGCCTGGGTGTTATTCACGTTTACTGGTGAGGACAATTATGTGTGGAGCATTGGGTAGAGGAATAGACAGAAAAAGTGTTATATTTCATTTCTATATGTCATTCAGCTGGTTTGAATGGGAGGTTATGGGTACAAAAACCGAAGA
The DNA here is from genome assembly GCF_964204655.1 of Triturus cristatus. Taxonomy (NCBI): domain Eukaryota; kingdom Metazoa; phylum Chordata; class Amphibia; order Caudata; family Salamandridae; genus Triturus; species Triturus cristatus. The sequence continues at coordinate 70,205,232 of NC_140579.1, read as the reverse complement.
ATACGAAAATGACTTTTGTGCGGATAATGATGCAGTTGTGTAAAGGATTGTGGGTGTTTCAGTTGCTGAGAGAATTAATGCTGAGGCATTTACAATGGAGCATATTATTTTGATCATGACACATCCATGGTCAGACGTTGTTGGCCTGATTCACAAAGGTAAAGTTAGACCAAAAGTCTAAGTTTAGACCTGAAGCTTAATTTTTCACCTGAAGTCTAAGTTTAGACCTGAAGTCCAAGTTTTGACCTAAGGTCTACCTTTACACCTGAAATCTAACTAGTAAATTTACTGGTAAAAAGGTTACTTACTTCTAGTAAAATTAGGATGTATGATGGAATCATAAAAATAAGAATAAGAATACTGGAGCTTATAAAGTGCGACAGCTACCCCAAACAGGGGTGTCCCGTCGCTGAAGCAGCAGGTAATTGCGTCCAGTGAGAGCTCCGGTATTAACAGCCCATAATTAATCTGCCCTAAAGAGCCATGTCTTCAAGGCCTTTCTAAAACAGGTATCTGAATTAGCCTGCCGCAGGGACCCTGGTAGGGCATTCCACAGTGAAGCAGTTCTGTCTGTGAATGCTCTGCCACCCAGGCATGTTTTCGCAAAGCGTGGGGTACGCAGCAAGTTATGTGAGTTGTATCTCAACGCACGATTTTGCTTATGGCGGCACAGTCTTTCCTTCAGATATCCAGAGCGTTTTCCGTAAGGGCCCAGCAGGCCAACATCATGGCCTTGAATTTAATTATTTTCTCCACTGGGAGCCAGTGGAGCTCCTGTAGATGCGGAGAGACATGGTGTCGAAAAGGTATGAGACGAACCAGTCCCGCAGCCGCATTCTGTATCTTCTGAAGGTGGCAAATGGCGTATTTGGGAAGGCCAAGGTAAAGGCCATTTGCGTAGTCTAGCCTAGATGTAACTGTGGCATGTACTACTGATTTGCGGCAATCTTCCGGTAGGAAATGTAAAACTTTACGGAGATTTTTTAGTTTACTAAAGCAAGTTGCAGAGACCTGCTGTATTTGGGCTGAAAAAGAGAGGTCCGCCTCGCATCTCACCCCTAAATTTCGGATACACGTGGCAGGGGATGGTGGTGGCCCATTTCTGACGGCCACCATAGATCTGAATCTGGCACTGGGCCCTTACCGAAGAACAAAACTTCTGTCTTCCCAGCATTAAGTTTTAACTTATTTGAGTTCATCCATAGTGCTATGTCTCACAGACAACCTTTGAAGTTCTTGAAGGCATCTACCGTCCGCTCCATAAACGTAAAAACCAACTGGGTGTTGTCAGCGTCATGCAAGCCATTATCATGGCTTAACAACATGGTCTTTACAGCAACACTAACACGCAAGTCTTTACCACACAAGTCTTTACCATGCATGTCTTTACAACGAAATGTGTGTTGTTAAGGCAGGTAAGCGTAACTACAAATTTATATATATATATTACCTACTGGCGGTCGCCAGTAGATAGTTATAGTTAGGACCAAGTTTCCATAGGAAGGGCATTTTTTGTTTTGCTTATAACTTTAGTGTTGTTTGATGAATCTTCATGAAATTTTCCAAACTAATTCTTTGTTCGTATCAGCTCCTATGTTGGAAGTTTGGGGGTGATTCGTCAAGGGGGGCTGAGAAAAAAGGGGGTCCCAAAATGTGTTTTCTCCATGTTAATTTCCGTAGGAAACTTTGGACAAGGCTACAGGTCGAACGGGTGAACGGAATTACCCCAAATTTGGCAGTTCGAAGGGTCTTGGTCTAGAAAGCACACTTTTGTTTATTTGGTGTAAATCCGTTCAGTAGTTTTGGAGAAATATTGAAATTTACAGATATCGATATTTGGGAATTCTGCCATCTGATTGGCTGAGGCGTTACGAGCACGAGCTTGCTGCTTATTGGCCCAGAGCGGTGCGATCGGTTGCAACTAGGAAGTGTTGGCAGCCATTTTGTGATTCAGTTGAAGTGAGAAAGGGGGAAAAAGGGCGAAAAGAGTAGGAAACAGAAGGATAGGAGCACTGTAACCTCTGTGGGGGAGTGCGAAACGAAGTAGTCACTCCTACCGGACTGAAAGTGCGGTGTTGCTCAGAGTGACATGGTGCTGAGATGAGATACTGCTGGTATGAAACCGAGAGCCTAAACCGTGAGGTCATTGCTGTAACCTGATGAGCTCTGGTGTTTGTAGCATGCCTGTGGAAGTAGTGTTAGTAGGCGTTTATACCATACAGGGAGTGGGAAGCAAACTACTGACCTCGACCGTGCGTTTATTCTATACCGGAAGTGGGAAGCGAAGTACTCACGCCTACCGGTGTGAAGACTCGAGGATCAAACCGAGCTGATTGTTGTAAAGTGATGGGCTGTGGGCGCTGTAGTATAACTGCGTAAGTAGTGTTAGTATGTATTTATACTATACAGGGAGTGGGAAGCGAACTACTCACCACTACTGGTCTGAAGACTCGATGATTAAACCGTGAGCTCATTGCTGTAAAGTGATGTGCTATGGGCGCTGTAGCATACCGGTGGAAGTAGTGTTAGTTTGCGTTTATACAATACAGGGAGTGGGAAGCAAACTACTCACCCCTACCGCTCTCAAGACACATGGATGAAACCATGAGCTCATTGCTGTAAAGTCATGTGCTCTGTGTACTATTCCAATGTAAGTCATAGTAGAATGTTAGTATGCAATGCTACTATAATGTAAGTATGTATTGTTAGAATGCAGGGCTGTCATGAGGGGAATCTTGGGGAGTTTGTACATGGTGCTGGAGAAGACGGTTGCCTTGCTGTCTGGTCCTGTTGCTGGCTGTTTAAGCTGTCTCCTTTTCCTGCAATAAATCTACTTAATCGGATCCACTGCTGTCTTCCTCTTCACTACATAAATTTGGTGACGAGCGGGAGAAGGTCAAAAGAAGGCAGCACTCACCAAGATTTTGCGCTTGCTTGCGTTCTGCTGAAGACCCGTGTTCTTGGTGTAGCTGTTTCTTCTCATCCCAGGGTCGTCGGCTGATCGAACTATGTGATCCGACCTCTGGTAGGATTTATATTTTTTGATTTTGGGCTTCCTCTGCCTCTTCACTACACTCTGGTTGCTGTACTACACGTGTGCAAGTAGTGTTAGTATGAATTGAATTTAAGCAGTGTTTTACAAGCAATAGGGGGAATTAAAATGGAAAATGTCACTTTACCCAAGCGTACAAAACTCATTTTTATAAGGGTGTACCTTATACAATCAATCAATCAATAGAGACTTTATTCGGTTATATTTCACACCATAAAAGTGCACATATATACAATACGATTAAAAACATTATTCATACTATTACAATAATTCATAGTCACATACAAGAATCATATTACACGTAGCCCATTGCCAATAACTTGATCCAGATACATGGTAAAGTGCAGATAGTAAGTACAACATCATTGGTCTAGGCAATTCCTTAATTTGACAGTTAATTTTAAAAATTCTTTGACCTGTAAGACACTATCGCTGTACAAAAGCTGCAAATAGAAAAAGGCAGGTTTGATTTGGTTAAAATTAAGTTTCCTTAAGAGTGCAACAAGATAACGTTTGCGGGGATTTTCATAAAACCTACATAAAAACATAAAATGCAGCATATCCTGAGGAGACTTCCCGTCGCAGCCACAGGGTGCTGTAACCTTATTAAAAATGTCTGACTTCGGTCGAATTAAAAGATGATGGAAGATGTCAAATCTAAACCTAGTCAACAAGAATTTCTCATGAGAGGTAAAATTACTCATTAAATATGGCTCCATGCTTTCACAAGTTTTTAACATCACATATTTCCTAATTCTTGGTTTCATAAGCTCCTCATTTTCCCTTTGAGCCAACTTGTCCTTATAGAAGGCTTGTTTGATTGCTGTTATATCCCCCTTTACAATTCCGCTAGGTTTTTCAAACAAATTCAGGCGGCCTAGCCTGGAAAAGCAGGTTTTCAAATATTTTAACCAGGGGACACGCATGTGTTTGTCCTGAGATACAAGATATCTTACAATCAAATGGGTAAGAGGTATGTGCTGATTTATCCACAGTTTTACCCAACAAATCAGAGGCCTTAAGGAAAAAATATCACTTAGATACTGGATTCCCAGTTCTTCATGTACTGTCAGGTTAGGTGTACTGGTGGGGACACAAAGTAGACGTTTTAGGAAATTGTTTTCGACAACCTGCAACTGTTCACCAGCCACATATCCCCAAAGTTCGCTACCATATGCAGCTGTAGCAACAGATTTAGCATTGTAAAGCTTAATCATTGCGTTAGTTGGCTTCTTACCCAGTTTTGTCGCAAAGTTAAAAACAGAAGTATGTATTGTTAGAATGTAGGGCTGTCATGAGGGGAATCTTGGGGAGTTTGTACATGGTGCTGGAGAAGACGGTTGCCTTGCTGTCTGGTCCTGTTGCTGGCTGTTTAAGCTGTCCCCTTTTCGTGCAATAAATCTACTTATCGGATCCACTGCTGTCTTCCTCTTCACTACATAAATTTGGCGACGAGCGGGAGAAGGTCAAAAGAAGGCAGCACTCACCAAGATTTTGCGCTTGCTTGCGTTCTGCTGAAGACCCGTTTTCTTGGTGAAGCTGTTTCTACTCATCCCAGGGTCGTCGGCTGATCGAACTATGTGATCCGACCTCTGGTAGGATTTATATTTTTTGATTTTGGGCTTCCTCTGCCTCTTCACTACACTCTGGTTGCTGTACTACACGTGTGCAAGTAGTGTTAGTATGAATTGAATTTAAGCAGTGTTTTACAAGCAATAGGGGGAATTAAAATGGAAAATGTCACTTTACCCAGGTGTACAAAACTCATTTTTATAAGGGTGTACCTTATACATTTCTGATCCCCCATCTCTGGGATATGTAGAGGACATTCTGGGGATGACTAATATGCCAAAAAAGTGTTGGATATTCATTTTTAAGTGCCCCAAACACCAAAGTCGAAATTGGGCAAAATGCACCTCTTAAAAGCAGTTCAGCAACTCAGAGCAGCTTTCAAGCTGCGTTTAGGCTTCAGTAAATGCACACATTTAAGTATAACACAAACAGCTGACCTACATACTGCTAGATAAGTATACCGCACACTGCTTACAATTGAAAATAAATATAAAAACCCAGCAGAAGTTATTCTCTTACCTCTAAACTGGCAAACAGGGATGGAATGAGTCTGCTTTTCAGCTCTCAGTCTCCAGGGTCACTTTGTATTGGGAGAACGCATGGAAACCCTTGCACACAAAATGGGACAGATGGTAATGGGTTAAAGGTCGAGGTCTACATTTAGAAGCCTAGCAGGGCTCCCAGCAAGGTTTGCTTTGGCATTTAGACCTCTGAAACTTTTTGAAAGAAGACAGGGATGCACTGATATGAATAAACGGCAATATAATTGTATATGTGAGCTCTGATTAACGGATATCTTTGCCATATATACAGCACTAATGCTTTTAGTTTAAAGATTACTGTGCAAAAGCTGAGATGAATAAGGCAATGGGATTTAGTTTGAATTCATGTGCACTCATGTTACACTTGTACATTTGCTAAAGGAATTGGTGGTTGGGTATTCATGTTTTTTTAGCTCGCTCAATGTGCTATTTACCTCCTATAACTTTGTTTATGCCCATTTGCTACAAATAGGGTTTGATAGTGTTGACAGAAGTGAAACCTGTTTCAGGTTTCATACTGTCAAAATGGGGGAAGGAGGCTAGCTCCTCTACAAATTAAGGGTAGGCAAATTTATGTTTTCTCTCTCGTTTTCTCAATTTCTTTTGAGCCTGTCTAAACTGTCTATGAAATAGCCATGAGACATTTAATTGACTATTCAGTAATACTGTTTTAAACATTGTTAGCATTAATAAAATACATATGCTATGTTACTGCCCATCCTGTTTGATGAAATTATGAAAGGATGAGTAGTCTAGATTGCTGTTCCCTTATTTGACCTTTAAGGGAAGCTAGATGTGGGTACTTTTTGTTCTAAAATTCTCAGGTGATAACACCATTATTATTAGCTAGTCTATGTAAATAAACTGACAGTCCTTATTAGAGCTGATGTTGCATAGTTTGGATTGTGAAAAGTAAAATGCAGGAAAGACCCCTTGTGATCCTTAGCAAACATTTTTGAAGAACTTATTGTTTTATAGGAGTTTGTTTGTCACAACATGTTCTGCTGGAGAAAATGTACCCATTATGTTGAAGTTTTTAGCTCTTTATGTAATAGGAACCCCTGTTAAATTTAGCAGTTTTAGATTTTCCTGTTGCTCCTATAACATGAGAGCATGGTCCTAAGCATACCATGTAGGTGCTTTTAGTAAGAAAAGTCATTTTAGAAGTGTCTGCAGTCCTGTAGAAGTAATGTAAAATCTATAAGTAAAAGTGTAGAACATTTCCTTTTTTCTTCAGGGTCTTCAGATTAATAATATAGGAATACACCAATGTAAGGATTTAGGGTTTGTCGGTTTTGTTTTTCTCTTTTCCTTAGAATTTAGTAAATGAACACAGACTTCCTTGGCTGCTTGGTATTGGGTGACGTTTTACTATTGTCAGTTCACCAAAACGTTCCTTTTATACTTGCTAAAAGGTCCAGGCTGTTGTTTTTTTTACTCTCACATGGATGAAAGTGGTTCTTGGTTGCCTTGCTAATATATGGGGCGTCCCAAGACTAGGAAGTATTCTGAGACTATCCTCTCTGTTGATAGACCATTTCTGTGCCTTGTCTAAAGACCTTTTGTCCTGTCCACCAATAGATATTTGCTGCCTTACAACCATTGCCAGAGGGGCCCGGACATCAGATTCAGCTTGGGGAGTCAGCACCAGTCCAGCTTGAAGCCAAAGTGAAGGTAACCAGCACAGGCGTTGCTGGCAACTAGGACCTCAGTGGAGGCGGAAGTCCTGGGATGAATTGTGTACCCCTGCCACTGTCTTGGGCAAAAGACGGGGTCACAAATCAGAAAGGAGAAATCGTGGATCAAGTTTTTGATGCCCAGCTGAGAGTCACAGACCGACCAGAACGGCAAGGAGGCTTTGCTTGAGGAGACCCCTTTTGAAACAAGGGTTGCTTCAGAGATCCTAGCATCAGGCCTCTGAATCCTGGTCCCAAAGTGAATGCAAGTTTGCACCTTTGTTTGTTGGTCAAGAGATACCTGGGCACACTGGATGCAATGTGTGGCCCCAACAAAGAGCAGTGCGCCAATAGAGTAATATAGGAGTTAGGGAAGGACTTGAGTTTAGGGTACAGGTGCTGTGTCTCTGGTGCCTGTTAGATTGAAGTGAAGAAAACTGGCGCACTGCCTGAGACACTGGGCAGGATCGCTGAGAGCATTTGCCCTGGGTGGGTGATTGCCCTATCCTGAAAGAAGAAACTTTTCCCTTGAAACTGGGCCGTGATTCTTGAGTTGTGAGTTGTGCAGCTCCACCGTGGAAACAACAAGCCTGTGAGGCTCAAATGGACACAGGGAGAAGACTCCCCTCTGGCTGGTTGTAGAGTGGCTTCAATTTCCCCAAGGACTTCTTCTTTTTCATTAATGTAGTACTCTTTTGGTCGTCCCATTTTTGAGGAGGAGCAGCCCCTTCCAGCTCTTCGTCCTAATTCTTATGACCCTGTGTGGTCCTCCTGGTCCCTTGGAGCCAGGATTGTTTTTGTAATAATATGTTTGACTGCTTTAATATTTGCATTAGTTATATTTATTCTGCACGAAAAACGTTTTTCTGAGCAATTGAAAAATGTGACTTTGCCCTTTCCTTGAATGTATTAATGAAAATGTTTTTATTAGATATGTGCTGTTGGCTATTCTGAAGTTGAAATGGACTGTAACTGAAATGCATAGGAGGCCTGAAAATGTTTTTACTAGATGGTTCTAGGATTTTCTTTTTTTGCTTGGGGTGGGGAAAAAAATGATAATTCTGTTTGTGATAATAGTCATTACTCTCTCCTGCTATCTGTATGTTAATTATGACCCAATGCTTTGTTCCCTTTGCACTCCTGCTTATACCTTTTACATACCCACTTAATAAAATGTTTAGAATGGAAAATGCCCACCTAGCAATGAATTAAAATATTTATAAATTTATTAAAATAAATGCAAATATTTTCTGTGTTTCTACTGGATCATAGGAATGTCTTTAGCTCATGCTAAAAGGACTATCTGTTAAATATTGTAGGGATCTGTTAGCATGAGCTGAAAGCCATTTTGTACTTGACAGCCATTTTAGTAAGCCATGTGCTCGCCATGTGCTGTTTCCCTCTTCCAGAGCCTTGCACATGCTCAGAGGGGCCTACCTAGTAGAATGCACATGCTATTATGTTATAACTGTCAGGCTATTTTTGCTGATGTTAGGAGAAATAACTCTCCTCCCACTTTGTTGAGCAAGCAAATCTTGTATACCCATATTAGTAATTTGCATGCTTGTACATGCCAGGACCTCCCCTTGGTTTTATGCTGACTAATGTAACCTAAGGATATTTAAGGTTCCTGTTTTCTGTACTCCTTAGAATGCCTCATACAGGTCCTGAGGGTACTGTGTGATGTAGTCTCCCTCATTTGAGGTTAATAAAGATATCTTTTATATTACAGCTTCTGTGCCAATCTCTTTTTTGTTGGTTTAAGAGAACCAGGTTTATCAGTGAGACCCCTGAGAAGGTTTCTATGTTCAACACTAAACCCTGAAACACCAGCCCCAGCATGACCCCCTACACTGCCCGAACACTACTGCAATGCCCTAAACCCTGAAACACCAGCCACAGCACGACCATCTACACTGCCCGAACACCACTGCACTGCCCTAAACCCTGAAACACCACCTCCTGCATGACCTCCTACACTGCCCAAACACCACTGCACTGCCCTAAACCCTGAAACACCACCCCCAGCACGACCCCTACACTACCCGAACACCACTGCTGTGCCCTAAACCCTGAAACACTATCCCCTGCAAGACCCCTACACTGCCCGATCACCACTGCACTGCCCTAAACCCTGAAACACCAGCCACAGCATGACCCCCTACACGGCCAGAATACCACTGCCCGAAACCCTGAAACACCAGCCCCAGCACGACCCCTACACTGCACACCACTGCAATGCCCTAAACCTTGAAAAACCACCCCCGCAAGACCCCCTACACTGCCCGAACACCACTGCACTGCACTGCCCTAAACCCTGGAACACAACACCCCAGCACGACCCCCTACACTGCCCGAACACCACTGCACTGCCCTAAACCCTGAAACACCACCCCCAGCAAGACCCCCTACTCTGCACGAACACCACTGCCTGAAACCCTGAAACACCACCCGCATCAAGACCCCCTACACTGCCCAAACACCACTGCTCTGCCCAAAACCCTGAAACACCAGCCCCAGCACGACCCCAAAACTGCCCGAACACAACTGCACTGCACTGCACTAACCCTGAAACACCACCCCCCGGCACGACCCCCTACACTGCCCGCACACACCTGCACTGCCCTAAACCCTAAAACACCATCCCTGCACGACCCCCTACACTACCCGAACACCACTGCACTGCCCTAAACCCTGAAACACCACCCCCCAGCATGACCCCCTACACTGCCCGAACACCACTGCACGGCCCTAAATCCTGAAACACCACCCCCTGCACGACCCCCTACACTGCCCGAACACCACTGCACTGTACTAAACCCTGAAACACCACCCCAGTACGACCCCTACACTGCCCGAACACCACTGCTCTGCCCTAAACCCTGAAACACCAGCCCCAGCATGACTTCTACACTGCCCGAACACCACTGCTCTGCCCTAAATCCTGAAACACTAGCCACAGCATGACCCCCTACACTGCCCGAACACCACTGCACTGCCCTAAACCCTGAAACACCAGCCCCAGCACGACCCTCTACACTGCCCGAATGCCACAGCCCTAAACCCTGAAACACCAGCCCCACCACGACCCTTACACTGCCTGAACACCACTGCACAGCCCTAAACCCTGAAACACCACCCCCGCACGACCCCCTGCACTGCCTGAACACCACTGCACTGCCCTAAACCTTGAAACACCACCCCCCAGCACGACCCCCTACACTGCCTGAACACCACTGCACTGCCCTAAACCCTGAAACACCACCCCCGCACGACCCCCTGCACTGCCTGAACACCACTGCACTGCCCTAAACCCTGAAACACAACCCCCCAGCAAGACCCTCTACACTGCCCGAACTCCATTGCCCTAAACCCTGAAACACCACTCCCATCAAGACACCCTACACTGTCCAAACACTACTGCTCTGCCCTAAAACCTGAAACTCCACCCCCTGCATGACCCCGAACACCACTGCACTGCCCTAAACCCTGAAACACCACACCCGGCACAACCCCCTACACTGCCCGCACACACCTGCACTGCCCTAAACCCTGAAACACCACATCCCGGCATGACCCCCTACACTGCCCACACACCACTGCACTGCCCTAAACCCTGAAACACCACCCCCCCAGCACGACCCCCTACACTGTCCGAACACCACTGCACTGCCCTAAACCCTGAAACACCACCCCCCAGCAAGACCCCCTACACTGCCCGAACACCACTGCCCTAAACCCTGAAACACCACCCCCATCAAGAACCCCTACACTGCCCAAACACCACTGCTCTGCCCAAAACCCTGAATCACAAGCCCCAGCATGACCCCCTACACTGCCCGAACACATCTGCACTGCCCTAAACCCTAAAACACCAACCCCAGCACGACCCCTACACTGCCCGAACAACACTGCACTGCCCTAAACCCTGAAACACCAGCCCCAGCATGACCCACTACACTGCCCGAACATCACTGCACTGCCCTAAACCCTGAAACACCAGCCCCAGCATGACCCCCTACATTGCCCGAACAACACTGCACTTCCCTAAACCCTAAAACACCACCCCCCTGCACGACCCCGCACACTCCCCGCACACCACTGCACTGCCCTAAACCCTGAAACACCACCCCCACACGACCCCCTACACTGCCCAAACACCACTGCACAGCACTAAACCCTGAAACACCACCCCCCAGCAAGACCCCCTACTCTGCGCGAACACCACTGCCTGAAACCCTGAAACACCACCCGCATCAAGACCCCCTACACTGCCCAAACACCACTGCTCTGCCCAAAACCCTGAAACACCAGCCCCAGCACGACCCCAAAACTGCCTGAAGACAACTGCACTGCACTGCACTGCCCTAACCCTGAAACACCACCCCCCGGCACGACCCCCTACACTGCCCGAACACCACTGCTCTGCCCTAAACCCTGAAACACCAGCCCCAGCATGACTTCTACACTGCCCGAACACCACTGCTCTGCCCTAAATCCTGAAACACTAGCCACAGCATGACCCCCTACACTGCCCGAACACCACTGCACTGCCCTAAACCCTGAAACACCAGCCCCAGCACGACCCTCTACACTGCCCGAATGCCACAGCCCTAAACCCTGAAACACCAGCCCCAGCACGACCCTTACACTGCCTGAACACCACTGCACTGCCCTAAACCCTGAAACACCACCCCCGCACGACCCCCTGCACTGCCTGAACACCACTGCACTGCCCTAAACCTTGAAACACCACCCCCCAGCACGACCCCCTACACTGCCTGAACACCACTGCACTGCCCTAAACCCTGAAACACCACCCCCGCACGACCCCCTGCACTGCCTGAACACCACTGCTCTGCCCTAAACCCTGAAACACAACCCCCCAGCAAGACCCTCTACACTGCCCGAACTCCATTGCCCTAAACCCTGAAACACCACTCCCATCAAGACACCCTACACTGTCCAAACACTACTGCTCTGCCCTAAAACCTGAAACTCCACCCCCTGCATGACCCCGAACACCACTGCACTGCCCTAAACCCTGAAACACCACCCCCGGCACAACCCCCTACACTGCCCGCACACACCTGCACTGCCCTAAACCCTGAAACACCACATCCCGGCATGACCCCCTACACTGCCCACACACCACTGCACTGCCCTAAACCCTGAAACACCACCCCCCAGCACGACCCCCTACACTGTCCGAACACCACTGCACTGCCCTAAACCCTGAAACACCACCCCCCAGCAAGACCCCCTACACTGCCCGAACACCACTGCCCTAAACCCTGAAACACCACCCCCATCAAGAACCCCTACACTGCCCAAACACCACTGCTCTGCCCAAAACCCTGAATCACAAGCCCCAGCATGACCCCCTACACTGCCCGAACACATCTGCACTGCCCTAAACCCTAAAACACCAACCCCAGCACGACCCCTACACTGCCCGAACAACACTGCACTGCCCTAAACCCTGAAACACCAGCCCCAGCATGACCCACTACACTGCCCGAACATCACTGCACTGCCCTAAACCCAGAAACACCAGCCCCAGCATGACCCCCTACATTGCCCGAACAACACTGCACTTCCCTAAGCCCTGAAACACCACCCCCCTGCACGACCCCCTACACTGCCCGCACACCACTGCACTGCCCTAAACCCTGAAACACCACCCCCCACACGACCCCCTACACTGCCCAAACACCACTGCACAGCACTAAACCCTGAAACACCACCCCCCAGCACGACCGCCTACACTGCCCGAACACCACTGCACTGCCCTAAATCCTGAAACACCACCCCCTGCACAACCCCCCACACTGCCCGAACACCACTGCACTAAACCCCAAAACACCACACCAGCATGACCTCTGCACTGCCTGAACACCATTGCTCTGCCCTAAATCCTGAAACACTAGCCGAAGCACAACCCCGTACACTGCCCGAACACCACTGCACTGCCCAAAACCGTGAAACGCCAGCCCCAGCACGACCCCCTACACTGCCCGAACACCACTGCACTGCCCTAAACCCTGAAACACCACCCCCCAGCTAGACCCCCTACTCTGCCCGAACACCACTGCCCAAAACCCTGAAACACCACCTGCATCAAGACCCCCTACACTACCCAAACACCGCTGCTCTGCCCAAAACCCTGAAACACCAGCCCCAGCACGACCCTTACACTGCCCGAACACCACTGCACTGCCCTAAACCCTGAAACACCACCCACCGGCATGACCCCCTACACTGCCTGAACACCACTGCACTGCCCTAAACCCTGAAACACCACCCCCCAGCACGACACCCTACACTGCCCGAACACCACTGCACTCCCCTAAATCCTGAAACACCACCCCCTGCACGATCCCCTACACTGCCCGAACACCACTACACTGTACTTAACCCTGAAACACCACCCCAGCACGACCCCTACACTGCCCGAACACCACTGCTCTGCCCTGAACCCTGAAACACCAGCCCCAGCATGACTTCTACACTGCCCGAACACCACTGCTCTGCCCTAAATCCTGAAACACTAGCCGCAGCACGACCCCCTACACTGCCCGAACACCACTGCACTGCCCTAAACCCTGAAACGCCAGCCCCAGCATGACCCTCTACACTGCCCAAACGCCACTGCCCTAAACCCTGAAACACCAGCCCCAGCACGACCCTTACACTGCCTGAACACCACTGCACTGCCCTAAACCTTGAAACACCACCCCCAGCATGACCCCCTACACCGCCTGAACACCACTGCTCTGCCCTAAAACCTGAAACTCCACCCCCTGCATGACCCCCTATACTGCCCGAACACCACTTCACTGCCCTAAACCCTGAAACACCACCCCCGGCACAACCCCCTACACTGCCCGCACACCACTGCACTGCCCTAAACCCTGAAACACCACACCCCGGCATGACCCCCTACACTGCCCACACACCACTGCACTGTCCTAAACCGTGAAACACAACCCCCCCTGCACGACCCCTACACTGCCCGAACACCACTGTGCTGCCCTAAACCCTGAAACACCACCCCCCAGCAAGACCCCCTACACTGCCCGAACACCACTGCACTAAACCCTGAAACACCACCCCCATCAAGACCCCCTACACTGCCCATACACCACTGCTCTGCCCAAAACCCTGAATCACCAGCCCCAGCATGACCCCCTACACTGCCCGAACACATCTGCACTGCCCTAAACCCTGAAACACCAGCCCCAGCATGACCCACTACACTGCCCGAACATCACTGCACTGCCCTAAACCCTGAAACACCAGCCCCTGCATGACCCCCTACATTGCCCGAACAACACTGCACTTCCCTAAGCCCTGAAACACCACCCCCCTGCATGACCCCCTACACTGCCCACACACCACTGCACTGTCCTAAACCCTGAAACACCACCCCCCACACGACCCCCTACACTGCCCAAACACCACTGCACAGCACTAAACCCTGAAACACCACCCCCCAGCACGACCCCCTACACTGCCCGAACACCACTGCACTGCCCTAAATCCTGAAACACCACCCCCTGCACAACCCCCTACACTGCCCGAACACCACTGCACTAAACCCCGAAACCCCACACCAGCATGACCCCTACACTGCCTGAACACCACTGCTCTGCCCTCAACCCTGAAACACCACCACCAGCATGACTTCTACACTGCCCGAACACCACTGGTTTGTCCTAAATCCTGAAACACTAGCCGAAGCACAACCCCGTACACTGCCCAAACACCACTGCACTGCCCAAAACCCTGAAACGCCAGCCCCAGCACGACCCCCTACACTGCCCGAACACCACTGCACTGCCCTAAACCCTGAAACCCCACCCCCCAGCAAGATCCCCTACTCTGCCTGAACAACACTGCTCGAAACCCTGAAACACCACCCGCATCAAGACCCCCTACACTGCCCACACACCACTGCTCTGCCCAAAACCCTGAAACACCAGCCCCAGCACGACCCCTACACTGCCCGAACACCACTGCACTGCCCTAAACCCTGAAACACCACCCTCGGCACGACCCCCTACACTGCCCGAACACCACTGCACTGCCCTAAACCCTGAAACACCACCCGCCAGCACGACACCCTACACTGCCCGAACACCACTGCACTCCCCTAAATCCTGAAACACCACCCCCTGCACGACCCCCTACACTGCCTGAACACCACTACACTGTACTAAACCCTGAAACACCACCCCAGCACAACCCCTACACTGCCCGAACACCACTGCTCTGCCCTGAACCCTGAAACACCAGCCCCAGCATGACTTCTACACTGCCCGAACACCACTGCTCTGCCCTAAATCCTGAAACACTAGCCGCAGCACGACCCCCTACACTGCCCGAACACTACTGCACTGCCCTAAACCCTGAAATGCCAGTCCCAGCACGACCCCCTACACTACCCGAACGCCACTGCCCTAAAACCTGAAACACTAGCTCCAGCACGACCCTTACACTGCCTGAACACCACTGCGCTGCCCTAAACCCTGAAACACCACCCCCGCATGACCCCCTGCACTGCCTGAACACCACTGCACTGCCCTAAACCTTGAAACACCACCCCCCAGCACGACCCCCTACACTGCCTAAACACCACTGCACAGCCCTAAACCCTGAAACACCCCCCCCCCAGCAAGACCCTTTACACTGCTCGAACTCCACTGCCCTAAACCCTGAAATACCACTCCCATCAAGAGACCCTGCACTGTCCAAACACCACTGCTCTGCCCTAAAACCTGAAACTCCACCCCCTGCACGACCAACTATACTGCCCGAACACCACTGCACTGCTCTAAGCCCTGAAACACCACCCCCGGCACAACCCCCTACACTACCCGCACACCACTGCCCTAAACCCTGAAACACCACATCCCGGCATGACCCCCTGCACTGCCCACACACCACTGCACTGCCCTAAACCCTGAAACACCACCCCCCGCATGACCCCTTACACTGCCCGCACACCACTGCACTGCCCTAAACCCTGAAACACCACCCCCCAGCACGACCCCTACACTGCCCAAACACCACTGCACTGCCCTAAACCCTGAAACACCACCCCCGAGCATGACCCCCTACTCTGCCCGAACACCACTGCCTGAAACCCTGAAAAACCACCCGCATCAAAACCCCCTACACTGCCCAAAACCCTGAAACTCCAGCCCCAGCACGACCCCTACACTGCCCGAACACAACTGCACTGCCCTAAACCCTGAAACACCACCCCCCGGCACGACCCCCTACACTGCCCGCACACACCTGCACTGCCCTAAACCCTAAAACACCACCCCGCAGCACGACTCCCTACACTGCCCGAACACCACTGCACGGCCCTAAATCCTGAAACACCACCCCCTACACAACCCCCTACACTGCCCGAACACCACTGCACTGTACTAAACCCTGAAACACCACCCCCCAGCACGACTCCCTACACTGCCCGAACACCACTGCACGGCCCTAAATCCTGAAACACCACCCCCTGCACAACCCCCTACATTGCCCGAACACCACTGCACTGTACTAAACCCTGAAACACCACCCCAGTACGACCCCTACACTGCCCGAACACCACTGCTCTGCCCTAAACCCTGAAACACCAGCCCCAGCATGACTTCTACACTGTCCGAACACCACTGCTCTGCCCTAAATCCTGAAACACTAGCCACAACACGACTCCCTACACTGCCCAAACACCACTGCACTGCCCTAAACCCTGAAACGCCAGCCCCAGCACGACCCTCTACACTGCCCGAACGCCACTGCCCTAAACCCTGAAACACCAGCCCCAGCACGACCCTTACACTGCCTGAACACCACTGCACTGCCCTAAACCCTGAAACACCACCCCCGCACGACCCCTGCACTGCCTGAACACCACTGCACTGCCCTAAACCTTGAAACACCACCCCCAGCATGACCCCCTACACCGCCTGAACACCACTGCACAGCCCTAAACCCTGAAACACCACCCCCAGCAAGACCCTCTACACTGCCCGAACTCCACTGACCTAAACCCTGAAACACCACTCCCATCAAGACACCCTACACTGTCCAAACACCACTGCTCTGCCCTAAAACCTGAAACTCCACCCCCTGCACGACCCCCTATACTGCCCGAACACCACTTCACTGCCCTAAACCCTGAAACACCACCCCCGGCACAACACCCTACACTGCCCGCCCACCACTGCACTGCCCTAAACCCTGAAACACCACATCCCGGCATGACCCCCTACACTGCCCACACACCACTGCACTGCCCTAAACCGTGAAACACCACCCCCCCTGCACGACCCCTACACTGCCCGAACACCACTGTGCTGCCCTAAACCCTGAAACACCACCCCCCAGCAAGACCCCCTACACTGCCCGAACACCACTGCCCTAAACCCTGAAACACCACCCCCATCAAGACACCCTACACTGCCCATACACCACTGCTCTGCCCAAAACCCTGAATCACCAGCCCCAGCATGACCCCCTACACTGCCCGAACACATCTGCACTGCCCTAAACCCTGAAACACCAGCCCCAGCACGACCCACTACACTGCCCGAACATCACTGCACTGCCCTAAACCCTGAAACACCAGCCCCAGCACGACCCCTACACTGCCCGAACACCACTGCAATGCCCTAAACCCTGAAAAACCACCCTGCACGACCCCCTACACTGCCTGAACACCACTGTACTGCCCTAAACCCTGGAACACAACCCCCCAGCATGACCCCCTACACTGCCCGAACACCACTGCTCTGCCCAAAACCCTGAAACACCAGCCCCAGCACGACTCTTACACTGCCCGAACACAACTGCACTGCCCTAAACCCTGAAACCCCACTCCCCGGCACGACCCCCTACACTGCCCGCACACACCTGCACTGCCCTCAACCCTAAAACACCACCCCCTTATGACCCCCTACACTGCCCGAACACCACTGCACTGCCCTAAACCCTGAAACACCACCCCCAGCATGACCCCCTACACTGCCCGAACACCACTGCTCTGCCCTAAATCCTGAAACACTAGCCACAGCACGACCCCCTGCACTGCCCGAACACCACTGCACTGCCCTAAACCCTGAAACGCCAGCCCCAGCACGACCCTCTACACTGCCCGAACGCCACTGCCCTAAACCCTGAAACACCAGCCCCAGCACGACCCTTACACTGCCTGAACACCACTGCACTGCCCTAAACCCTGAAACACCACCCGCCGCATGACCCCTTACACTGCCCGCACACCACTGCACTGCCCTAAACCCTGAAACACCACCCCCCAGCACGACCCCTACACTGCCCAAACACCACTGCACTGCCCTAAACCCTGGAACACAACCCCCCAGCACAACCCCCTACACTGCCCGAACACCACTGCACTGCCCTAAACCCTGAAACACCACCCCCCAGCACGACTCCCTACACTGCCCGAACACCACTGCACGGCCCTAAATCCTGAAACACCACCCCCTGCACAACCCCCTACACTGCCCGAACACCACTGCACTGTACTAAACCCTGAAACACCACCCCCCAGCATGACTCCCTACACTGCCCGAACACCACTGCACGGCCCTAAATCCTGAAACACCACCCCCTGCACAACCCCCTAGACTGCCCGAACACCACTGCACTGTACTAAACCCTGAAACACCACCCCAGTACGACCCCTACACTGCCCGAACACCACTGCTCTGCCCTAAACCCTGAAACACCAGCCCCAGCATGACTTCTACACTGCCCGAACACCACTGCTCTGCCCTAAATCCTGAAACACTAGCCACAGCACGACTCCCTACACTGCCCAAACACCACTGCACTGCCCTAAACCCTGAAACGCCATCCCCAGCATGACCCTCTACACTGCCCGAACGCCACTGCCATAAACCCTGAAACACCAGCCCCAGCACGACCCTTACACTGCCTGAACACCACTGCACTGCCCTAAACCCTGAAACACCACCCCCGCACGACCCCTGCACTGCCTGAACACCACTGCACTGCCCTAAACCTTGAAACACCACCCCCCGCATGACCCCCTACACCGCCTGAACACCACTGCTCTGCCCTAAAACCTGAAACTCCACCCCCTGCACGACCCTCTATACTGCCCGAACACCACTTCACTGCCCTAAACCCTGAAACACCACCCCCGGCACAACCACCTACACTGCCCGCACACCACTGCACTGCCCTAAACCCTGAAACACCACACCCCGGCATGACCCCCTACACTGCCCACACACCACTGCACTGTCCTAAACCGTGAAACACCACCTCCCCTGCACGACCCCTACACTGCCCGAACACCACTGTGCTGCCCTAAACCCTGAAACACCACCCCCCAGCAAGACCCCCTACACTGCCCGAACACCACTGCCCTAAACCCTGAAACACCACCCCTATCAAGACCCCCTACACTGCCCATACACCACTGCTCTGCTCAAAACCCTGAATCACCAGCCCCGCATGACCCCCTACACTGCCCGAACACCACTGCACTGCCCTAAACCCTGAAACACCACCCCCCAGCACGACTCCCTACACTGCCCGAACACCCCTGCACGCCCCTAAATCCTGAAACACCACCCCCTGCACAACCCCCTACACTGCCCGAACACCACTGCACTGTACTAAACCCTGAAACACCACCCCAGTACGACCCCTACACTGCCCGAACACCACTGCTCTGCCCTAAACCCTGAAACACCAGCCCCAGCATGACTTCTACACTGCCCGAACACCACTGCTCTGCCCTAAATCCTGAAACACTAGCCACAGCACGACTCCCTACACTGCCCAAACACCACTGCACTGCCCTAAACCCTGAAACGCCAGCCCCAGCATGACCCTCTACACTGCCCGAACGCCACTGCCCTAAACCCTGAAACACCAGCCCCAGCACGACCCTTACACTGCCTGAACACCACTGCACTGCCCTAAACCTTGAAACACCACCCCCAGCATGACCCCCTACACCGCCTGAACACCACTGCTCTGCCCTAAAACCTGAAACTCCACCCCCTGCACGACCCCCTATACTGCCCGAACACCACTTCACTGCCCTAAACCCTGAAACACCACCCCCGGCACAACCCCCTACACTGCCCGCACACCACTGCACTGCCCTAAACCCTGAAACACCACACCCCGGCATGACCCCCTACACTGCCCAAACACCACTGCACTGCCCTAAACCCTGAAACACCACCCCCGAGCATGACCCCCTACACTGCCTGAACACCACTGCACTGCTCTAAACCCTGGAACACAACCCCCCAGCACAACCCCCTACACTACCCAATCACCACTGCACTGCCCTAAACCCTGAAACACCACCCCCCAGCAAGACCCCCTACTCTGCCCGAACACCACTGCCTGAAACCCTGAAAAACCACCCGCATCAAAACCCCCTACACTGCCCAAAACCCTGAAACTCCAGCCCCAGCACGACCCCTACACTGCCCGAACACAACTGCACTGCCCTAAACCCTGAAACACCACCCCCCGGCACGACCCCCTACACTGCCCGCACACACCTGCACTGCCCTAAACCCTAAAACACCACCCCGCATGACCCCCTACAGTGCCCGTACACCACTGCACTGCCCTAAACCCTGAAACACCACCCCCCAGCACGACTCCCTACACTGCCCGAACACCACTGCACGGCCTAAATCCTGAAACACCACCCCCTACACAACCCCCTACACTGCCCGAACACCACTGCACTGTACTAAACCCTGAAACACCACCCCCCAGCACGACTCCCTACACTGCCCGAACACCACTGCACGGCCCTAAATCCTGAAACACCACCCCCTGCACAACCCCCTACATTGCCCGAACACCACTGCACTGTACTAAACCCTGAAACACCACCCCAGTACGACCCCTACACTGCCCGAACACCACTGCTCTGCCCTAAACCCTGAAACACCAGCCCCAGCATGACTTCTACACTGTCCGAACACCACTGCTCTGCCCTAAATCCTGAAACACTAGCCACAACACGACTCCCTACACTGCCCAAACACCACTGCACTGCCCTAAACCCTGAAACGCCAGCCCCAGCACGACCCTCTACACTGCCCGAACGCCACTGCCCTAAACCCTGAAACACCAGCCCCAGCACGACCCTTACACTGCCTGAACACCACTGCACTGCCCTAAACCCTGAAACACCACCCCCGCACGACCCCTGCACTGCCTGAACACCACTGCACTGCCCTAAACCTTGAAACACCACCCCCAGCATGACCCCCTACACCGCCTGAACACCACTGCACAGCCCTAAACCCTGAAACACCACCCCCAGCAAGACCCTCTACACTGCCCGAACTCCACTGACCTAAACCCTGAAACACCACTCCCATCAAGACACCCTACACTGTCCAAACACCACTGCTCTGCCCTAAAACCTGAAACTCCACCCCCTGCACGACCCCCTATACTGCCCGAACACCACTTCACTGCCCTAAACCCTGAAACACCACCCCTGGCACAACACCCTACACTGCCCGCCCACCACTGCACTGCCCTAAACCCTGAAACACCACATCCCGGCATGACCCCCTACACTGCCCACACACCACTGCACTGCCCTAAACCGTGAAACACCACCCCCCCTGCACGACCCCTACACTGCCCGAACACCACTGTGCTGCCCTAAACCCTGAAACACCACCCCCCAGCAAGACCCCCTACACTGCCCGAACACCACTGCCCTAAACCCTGAAACACCACCCCCATCAAGACACCCTACACTGCCCATACACCACTGCTCTGCCCAAAACCCTGAATCACCAGCCCCAGCATGACCCCCTACACTGCCCGAACACATCTGCACTGCCCTAAACCCTGAAACACCAGCCCCAGCACGACCCACTACACTGCCCGAACATCACTGCACTGCCCTAAACCCTGAAACACCAGCCCCAGCACGACCCCTACACTGCCCGAACACCACTGCAATGCCCTAAACCCTGAAAAACCACCCTGCACGACCCCCTACACTGCCTGAACACCACTGTACTGCCCTAAACCCTGGAACACAACCCCCCAGCACGACCCCCTACACTGCCCGAACACCACTGCTCTGCCCAAAACCCTGAAACACCAGCCCCAGCACGACTCTTACACTGCCCGAACACAACTGCACTGCCCTAAACCCTGAAACCCCACTCCCCGGCACGACCCCCTACACTGCCCGCACACACCTGCACTGCCCTAAACCCTAAAACACCACCCCCTTATGACCCCCTACACTGCCCGAACACCACTGCACTGCCCTAAACCCTGAAACACCACCCCCAGCATGACCCCCTACACTGCCCGAACACCACTGCTCTGCCCTAAATCCTGAAACACTAGCCACAGCACGACCCCCTGCACTGCCCGAACACCACTGCACTGCCCTAAACCCTGAAACGCCAGCCCCAGCACGACCCTCTACACTGCCCGAACGCCACTGCCCTAAACCCTGAAACACCAGCCCCAGCACGACCCTTACACTGCCTGAAAACCACTGCACTGCCCTAAACCCTGAAACACCACCCCCCGCATGACCCCTTACACTGCCCGCACACCACTGCACTGCCCTAAACCCTGAAACACCACCCCCCAGCACGACCCCTACACTGCCCAAACACCACTGCACTGCCCTAAACCCTGGAACACAACCCCCCAGCACAACCCCCTACACTGCCCGAACACCACTGCACTGCCCTAAACCCTGAAACACCACCCCCCAGCACGACTCCCTACACTGCCCGAACACCACTGCACGGCCCTAAATCCTGAAACACCACCCCCTGCACAACCCCCTACACTGCCCGAACACCACTGCACTGTACTAAACCCTGAAACACCACCCCCCAGCACGACTCCCTACACTGCCTGAACACCACTGCACGGCCCTAAATCCTGAAACACCACCCCCTGCACAACCCCCTAGACTGCCCGAACACCACTGCACTGTACTAAACCCTGAAACACCACCCCAGTACGACCCCTACACTGCCCGAACACCACTGCTCTGCCCTAAACCCTGAAACACCAGCCCCAGCATGACTTCTACACTGCCCGAACACCACTGCTCTGCCCTAAATCCTGAAACACTAGCCACAGCACGACTCCCTACACTGCCCAAACACCACTGCACTGCCCTAAACCCTGAAACGCCATCCCCAGCATGACCCTCTACACTGCCCGAACGCCACTGCCATAAACCCTGAAACACCAGCCCCAGCACGACCCTTACACTGCCTGAACACCACTGCACTGCCCTAAACCCTGAAACACCACCCCCGCACGACCCCTGCACTGCCTGAACACCACTGCACTGCCCTAAACCTTGAAACACCACCCCCCGCATGACCCCCTACACCGCCTGAACACCACTGCTCTGCCCTAAAACCTGAAACTCCACCCCCTGCACGACCCTCTATACTGCCCGAACACCACTTCACTGCCCTAAACCCTGAAACACCACCCCCGGCACAACCCCCTACACTGCCCGCACACCACTGCACTGCCCTAAACCCTGAAACACCACACCCCGGCATGACCCCCTACACTGCCCACACACCACTGCACTGTCCTAAACCGTGAAACACCACCTCCCCTGCACGACCCCTACACTGCCCGAACACCACTGTGCTGCCCTAAACCCTGAAACACCACCCCCCAGCAAGACCCCCTACACTGCCCGAACACCACTGCCCTAAACCCTGAAACACCACCCCTATCAAGACCCCCTACACTGCCCATACACCACTGCTCTGCTCAAAACCCTGAATCACCAGCCCCGCATGACCCCCTACACTGCCCGAACACCACTGCACTGCCCTAAACCCTGAAACACCACCCCCCAGCACGACTCCCTACACTGCCCGAACACCCCTGCACGCCCCTAAATCCTGAAACACCACCCCCTGCACAACCCCCTACACTGCCCGAATACCACTGCACTGTACTAAACCCTGAAACACCACCCCAGTACGACCCCTACACTGCCCGAACACCACTGCTCTGCCCTAAACCCTGAAACACCAGCCCCAGCATGACTTCTACACTGCCCGAACACCACTGCTCTGCCCTAAATCCTGAAACACTAGCCACAGCACGACTCCCTACACTGCCCAAACACCACTGCACTGCCCTAAACCCTGAAACGCCAGCCCCAGCATGACCCTCTACACTGCCCGAACGCCACTGCCCTAAACCCTGAAACACCAGCCCCAGCACGACCCTTACACTGCCTGAACACCACTGCACTGCCCTAAACCTTGAAACACCACCCCCAGCATGACCCCCTACACCGGCTGAACACCACTGCTCTGCCCTAAAACCTGAAACTCCACCCCCTGAACGACCCCCTATACTGCCCGAACACCACTTCACTGCCCTAAACCCTGAAACACCACCCCCGGCACAACCCCCTACACTGCCCGCACACCACTGCACTGCCCTAAACCCTGAAACACCACACCCCGGCATGACCCCCTACACTGCCCACACACCACTGCACTGTCCTAAACCGTGAAACACCATCCCCCCTGCACGACCCCTACACTGCCCGAACACCACTGTGCTGCCCTAAACCCTGAAACACCACCCCCCAGCAAGACCCCCTACACTGCCCGAACACCACTGCCCTAAACCCTGAAACACCACCCCCATCAAGACCCCCTACACTGCCCATACACCACTGCTCTGCCCAAAACCCTGAATCACCAGCCCCAGCATGACCCCCTACACTGCACGAACACATCTGCACTGCCCTAAACCCTGAAACACCAGCCCCAGCATGACCCACTACACTGCCCGAACATCACTGCACTGCCCTAAACCCTGAAACACCAGCCCCTGCATGACCCCCTACATTGCCCGAACAACACTGCACTTCCCTAAGCCCTGAAACACCACCCCCCTGCATGACCCCCTATACTGCCCACACACCACTGCACTGTCCTAAACCCTGAAACACCACCCCCCACACGACCCCCTACACTGCCCAAACACCACTGCACAGCACTAAACCCTGAAACACCACCCCCCACCACGACCCCCTACACTGCCCGAACACCACTGCACTGCCCTAAATCCTGAAACACCACCCCCTGCACAACCCCCTACACTGCCCGAACACCACTGCACTAAACCCCGAAACCCCACACCAGCATGACCCCTACACTGCCTGAACACCACTGCTCTGCCCTCAACCCTGAAACACCACCACCAGCATGACTTCTACACTGCCCGAACACCACTGCACAGCCCCAAACCCTGTAACACCACCCCCCAGCAAAACCCTCTACAGTGCTCGAACTCCACTGCCTAAACACTGAAACACCACTCCCATCAAGACACCCTACACTGTCTAAACACCACTGCTCTGTCCTAAAACCTGAAACTTCACCCCCTGCACGACACCCTATACTGCCCGAACACCACTGCACTGCCCTAAACCCTGAAGCACCACCCCCGGCACAACCTCCTACACTGCCCGCAAACCACTGCACTGCCCTAAACCCTGAAACACCACCCCTCGCACGACCCCCTACGCTGCCCGCACACCACTGCACTGCCCTAAACCCTGAAACACCACCCCCAGCACGACCCCCTACACTGCCCGAACACCACTGCCCTAAACCCTGAAACACCACCCCCATCAAGACCCCCTACACTGCCCAAACACCACTGCTCTGCCCAAAACCCTAAATCACCAGCCCCAGCATGACCCCCTACACTGCCCGAACACATCTGGACTGCCCTAAACCCTGAAACATCAACCCCAGCACAACCCCCACACTGCCCGAACAACACTGCACTGCCCTATACCCTGAAACACCAGCCCCAGCACGACCCACTACACTGCCGGAACATCACTGCACTGCCCTAAACCCTGAAACACCAGCCCCAGCATGACCACCTACATTGCCAGAACAACACTGCACTGCCCTAAGCCCTGAAACACCACCCCCCTGCATGACCCCTTACACTGCCTGCACACCACTGCACTGCCCTAAACCCTGAAACACCACCCCTGCACAACCCCCTACACTGCCCGAACACCACTGCACTGCCCTAAATCCTGAAACACCACCCCCTGCACAACCCCCTACACTGCCCGAACACCACTGCACTGCACTAAACCCCGAAACACCACCCCAGCACGACCCCTACACTGCCTGAACACCACTGCTCTGCCCTCAACCCTGAAACACCACCCCTAGCATGACTTCTACACTGCCCGAACACTACTGCTCTGCCCTAAATCCTGAAACACTAGCCAAAGCACGACCCCTTACAATGCCCGAACACGACTGCACTGCCCAAAACCCTGAAACGCCAGTCTCAGCACGACCCCCTACACTGCCCGAACACAACCTCCCTAAACCCTGAAACACCAGCCCCAGCACGACAGTTACACTGCCTGAACACCACTGCACTGCCCTAAACCCGTAAACATGACCCTCCACATGACCCCCTACACTGCCCGAACTCCACTGCCCTACACCCTGAAAGACCACCCCCATCAAGACACCCTACACTGCCCAAACACCACTGCTCTGCCCTAAACCCTGAAACACCACATCCCGGCACGACCCCCTACACTGCCCGCACACCACTGCCCTGCCCTATACCCTGAAACACCACCCCAGCACAACCCCTACACTGCCCGAACACCACTGCTCTGCCCTGAACCCTGAAACACCAGCCCCAGCATGACTTCTACACTGCCCGAACACCACTGCTCTGCCCTAAATCCTGAAACACTAGCCGCAGCACGACCCCCTACACTGCCCGAACACTACTGCACTGCCCTAAACCCTGAAATGCCAGTCCCAGCACGACCCCCTACACTACCCGAACGCCACTGCCCTAAAACCTGAAACACTAGCTCCAGCACGACCCTTACACTGCCTGAACACCACTGCACTGCCCTAAACCCTGAAACACCACCCCCGCATGACCCCCTGCACTGCCTGAACACCACTGCACTGCCCTAAACCTTGAAACACCACCCCCCAGCACGACCCCCTACACTGCCTAAACACCACTGCACAGCCCTAAACCCTGAAACACCACCCCCCAGCAAGACCCTTTACACTGCTCGAACTCCACTGCCCTAAACCCTGAAATACCACTCCCATCAAGAGACCCTGCACTGTCCAAACACCACTGCTCTGCCCTAAAACCTGAAACTCCACCCCCTGCACGACCAACTATACTGCCCGAACACCACTGCACTGCCCTAAGCCCTGAAACACCACCCCCGGCACAACCCCCTACACTACCCGCACACCACTGCCCTAAACCCTGAAACACCACATCCCGGCATGACCCCCTGCACTGCCCACACACCACTGCACTGCCCTAAACCCTGAAACACCACCCCCCGCATGACCCCTTACACTGCCCGCACACCACTGCACTGCCCTAAACCCTGAAACACCACCCCCCAGCACGACCCCTACACTGCCCAAACACCACTGCACTGCCCTAAACCCTGAAACACCACCCCCGAGCACGACCCCCTACACTGCCTGAACACCACTGCACTGCTCTAAACCCTGGAACACAACCCCCCAGCACAACCCCCTACACTACCCAATCACCACTGCACTGCCCTAAACCCTGAAACACCACCCCCCAGCAAGACCCCCTACGCTGCCCGAACACCACTGCCTGAAACCCTGAAAAACCACCCGCATCAAAACCCCCTACACTGCCCAAAACCCTGAAACTCCAGCCCCAGCACGACCCCTACACTGCCCGAACACAACTGCACTGCCCTAAACCCTGAAACACCACCCCCCGGCACGACCCCCTACACTGCCCGCACACACCTGCACTGCCCTAAACCCTAAAACACCACCCCGCATGACCCCCTACAGTGCCCGTACACCACTGCACTGCCCTAAACCCTGAAACACCCCCCCAGCACGACTCCCTACACTGCCCGAACACCACTGCACGGCCCTAAATTCTGAAACACCACCCCCTACACAACCCCCTACACTGCCCGAACACCACTGCACTGTACTAAACCCTGAAACACCACCCCCCAGCACGACTCCCTACACTGCCCGAACACCACTGCACGGCCCTAAATCCTGAAACACCACCCCCTGCACAACCCCCTACATTGCCCGAACACCACTGCACTGTACTAAACCCTGAAACACCACCCCAGTACGACCCCTACACTGCCCGAACACCACTGCTCTGCCCTAAACCCTGAAACACCAGCCCCAGCATGACTTCTACACTGTCCGAACACCACTGCTCTGCCCTAAATCCTGAAACACTAGCCACAACACGACTCCCTACACTGCCCAAACACCACTGCACTGCCCTAAACCCTGAAACGCCAGCCCCAGCACGACCCTCTACACTGCCCGAACGCCACTGCCCTAAACCCTGAAACACCAGCCCCAGCACGACCCTTACACTGCCTGAACACCACTGCACTGCCCTAAACCCTGAAACACCACCCCCGCACGACCCCTGCACTGCCTGAACACCACTGCACTGCCCTAAACCTTGAAACACCACCCCCAGCATGACCCCCTACACCGCCTGAACACCACTGCACAGCCCTAAACCCTGAAACACCACCCCCAGCAAGACCCTCTACACTGCCCGAACTCCACTGACCTAAACCCTGAAACACCACTCCCATCAAGACACCCTACACTGTCCAAACACCACTGCTCTGCCCTAAAACCTGAAACTCCACCCCCTGCACGACCCCCTATACTGCCCGAACACCACTTCACTGCCCTAAACCCTGAAACACCACCCCCGGCACAACACCCTACACTGCCCGCCCACCACTGCACTGCCCTAAACCCTGAAACACCACATCCCGGCATGACCCCCTACACTGCCCACACACCACTGCACTGCCCTAAACCGTGAAACACCACCCCCCCTGCACAACCCCTACACTGCCCGAACACCACTGTGCTGCCCTAAACCCTGAAACACCACCCCCCAGCAAGACCCCCTACACTGCCCGAACACCACTGCCCTAAACCCTGAAACACCACCCCCATCAAGACACCCTACACTGCCCATACACCACTGCTCTGCCCAAAACCCTGAATCACCAGCCCCAGCATGACCCCCTACACTGCCCGAACACATCTGCACTGCCCTAAACCCTGAAACACCAGCCCCAGCACGACCCACTACACTGCCCGAACATCACTGCACTGCCCTAAACCCTGAAACACCAGCCCCAGCACGACCCCTACACTGCCCGAACACCACTGCAATGCCCTAAACCCTGAAAAACCACCCTGCACGACCCCCTACACTGCCTGAACACCACTGTACTGCCCTAAACCCTGGAACACAACCCCCCAGCACGACCCCCTACACTGCCCGAACACCACTGCTCTGCCCAAAACCCTGAAACACCAGCCCCAGCACGACTCTTACACTGCCCGAACACAACTGCACTGCCCTAAACCCTGAAACCCCACTCCCCGGCACGACCCCCTACACTGCCCGCACACACCTGCACTGCCCTAAACCCTAAAACACCACCCCCTTATGACCCCCTACACTGCCCGAACACCACTGCACTGCCCTAAACCCTGAAACACCACCCCCAGCATGACCCCCTACACTGCCCGAACACCACTGCTCTGCCCTAAATCCTGAAACACTAGCCACAGCACGACCCCCTGCACTGCCCGAACACCACTGCACTGCCCTAAACCCTGAAACGCCAGCCCCAGCACGACCCTCTACACTGCCCGAACGCCACTGCCCTAAACCCTGAAACACCAGCCCCAGCACGACCCTTACACTGCCTGAACACCACTGCACTGCCCTAAACCCTGAAACACCACCCCCCAGATGACCCCTTACACTGCCCGCACACCACTGCACTGCCCTAAACCCTGAAACACCACCCCCCAGCACGACCCCTACACTGCCCAAACACCACTGCACTGCCCTAAACCCTGGAACACAACCCCCCAGCACAACCCCCTACACTGCCCGAACACCACTGCACTGCCCTAAACCCTGAAACACCACCCCCCAGCACGACTCCCTACACTGCCCGAACACCACTGCACGGCCCTAAATCCTGAAACACCACCCCCTGCACAACCCCCTACACTGCCCGAACACCACTGCACTGTACTAAACCCTGAAACACCACCCCCCAGCACGACTCCCTACACTGCCCGAACACCACTGCACGGCCCTAAATCCTGAAACACCACCCCCTGCACAACCCCCTAGACTGCCCGAACACCACTGCACTGTACTAAACCCTGAAACACCACCCCAGTACGACCCCTACACTGCCCGAACACCACTGCTCTGCCCTAAACCCTGAAACACCAGCCCCAGCATGACTTCTACACTGCCCGAACACCACTGCTCTGCCCTAAATCCTGAAACACTAGCCACAGCACGACTCCCTACACTGCCCAAACACCACTGCACTGCCCTAAACCCTGAAACGCCATCCCCAGCATGACCCTCTACACTGCCCGAACGCCACTGCCATAAACCCTGAAACACCAGCCCTAGCACGACCCTTACACTGCCTGAACACCACTGCACTGCCCTAAACCCTGAAACACCACCCCCGCACGACCCCTGCACTGCCTGAACACCACTGCACTGCCCTAAACCTTGAAACACCACCCCCCGCATGACCCCCTACACCGCCTGAACACCACTGCTCTGCCCTAAAACCTGAAACTCCACCCCCTGCACGACCCTCTATACTGCCCGAACACCACTTCACTGCCCTAAACCCTGAAACACCACCCCCGGCACAACCCCCTACACTGCCCGCACACCACTGCACTGCCCTAAACCCTGAAACACCACACCCCGGCATGACCCCCTACACTGCCCACACACCACTGCACTGTCCTAAACCGTGAAACACCACCTCCCCTGCACGACCCCTACACTGCCCGAACACCACTGTGCTGCCCTAAACCCTGAAACACCACCCCCCAGCAAGACCCCCTACACTGCCCGAACACCACTGCCCTAAACCCTGAAACACCACCCCTATCAAGACCCCCTACACTGCCCATACACCACTGCTCTGCCCAAAACCCTGAATCACCAGCCCCGCATGACCCCCTACACTGCCCGAACACCACTGCACTGCCCTAAACCCTGAAACACCACCCCCCAGCACGACTCCCTACACTGCCCGAACACCCCTGCACGCCCCTAAATCCTGAAACACCACCCCCTGCACAACCCCCTACACTGCCCGAACACCACTGCACTGTACTAAACCCTGAAACACCACCCCAGTACGACCCCTACACTGCCCGAACACCACTGCTCTGCCCTAAACCCTGAAACACCAGCCCCAGCATGACTTCTACACTGCCCGAACACCACTGCTCTGCCCTAAATCCTGAAACACTAGCCACAGCACGACTCCCTACACTGCCCAAACACCACTGCACTGCCCTAAACCCTGAAACGCCAGCCCCAGCATGACCCTCTACACTGCCCGAACACCACTGCCCTAAACCCTGAAACACCAGCCCCAGCACGACCCTTACACTGCCTGAACACCACTGCACTGCCCTAAACCTTGAAACACCACCCCCAGCATGACCCCCTACACCGCCTGAACACCACTGCTCTGCCCTAAAACCTGAAACTCCACCCCCTGCACGACCCCCTATACTGCCCGAACACCACTTCACTGCCCTAAACCCTGAAACACCACCCCCGGCACAACCCCCTACACTGCCCGCACACCACTGCACTGCCCTAAACCCTGAAACACCACACCCCGGCATGACCCCCTACACTGCCCACACACCACTGCACTGTCCTAAACCGTGAAACACCATCCCCCCTGCACGACCCCTACACTGCCCGAACACCACTGTGCTGCCCTAAACCCTGAAACACCACCCCCCAGCAAGACCCCCTACACTGCCCGAACACCACTGCCCTAAACCCTGAAACACCACCCCCATCAAGACCCCCTACACTGCCCATACACCACTGCTCTGCCCAAAACCCTGAATCACCAGCCCCAGCATGACCCCCTACACTGCACGAACACATCTGCACTGCCCTAAACCCTGAAACACCAGCCCCAGCATGACCCACTACACTGCCCGAACATCACTGCACTGCCCTAAACCCTGAAACACCAGCCCCTGCATGACCCCCTACATTGCCCGAACAACACTGCACTTCCCTAAGCCCTGAAACACCACCCCCCTGCATGACCCCCTATACTGCCCACACACCACTGCACTGTCCTAAACCCTGAAACACCACCCCCCACACGACCCCCTACACTGCCCAAACACCACTGCACAGCACTAAACCCTGAAACACCACCCCCCACCACGACCCCCTACACTGCCCGAACACCACTGCACTGCCCTAAATCCTGAAACACCACCCCCTGCACAACCCCCTACACTGCCCGAACACCACTGCACTAAACCCCGAAACCCCACACCAGCATGACCCCTACACTGCCTGAACACCACTGCTCTGCCCTCAACCCTGAAACACCACCACCAGCATGACTTCTACACTGCCCGAACACCACTGGGCTGTCCTAAATCCTGAAACACTAGCCGAAGCACAACCCCGTACACTGCCCAAACACCACTGCACTGCCCAAAATCCTGAAACGCCAGCCCCAGCACGACCCCCTACACTGCCCGAACACCACTGCACTACCCTAAACCCTGAAACCCCACCCCCCAGCAAGATCCCCTACTCTGCCTGAACAACACTGCTCGAAACCCTGAAACACCACCCGCATCAAGACCCCCTACACTGCCCACACACCACTGCTCTGCCCAAAACCCTGAAACACCAGCCCCAGCACGACCCCTACACTGCCCGAACACCACTGCACTGCCCTAAACCCTGAAACACCACCCTCGGCACGACCCCCTACACTGCCCGAACACCACTGCACTGCCCTAAACCCTGAAACACCACCCGCCAGCACGACACCCTACACTGCCCGAACACCACTGCACTCCCCTAAATCCTGAAACACCACCCCCTGCACGACCCCCTACACTGCCTGAACACCACTACACTGTACTAAACCCTGAAACACCACCCCAGCACAACCCCTACACTGCCCGAACACCACTGCTCTGCCCTGAACCCTGAAACACCAGCCCCATCATGACTTCTACACTGCCCGAACACCACTGCTCTGCCCTAAATCCTGAAACCCTAGCCGCAGCACGACCCCCTACACTGCCCGAACACTACTGCACTGCCCTAAACCCTGAAATGCCAGTCCCAGCACGACCCCCTACACTACGCGAACGCCACTGCCCTAAAACCTGAAACACTAGCTCAAGCACGACCCTTACACTGCCTGAACACCACTGCACTGCCCTAAACCCTGAAACACCACCCCCCAGCACTACGCCCTACACTTTCTGAACACCACTGCACAGCCCCAAACCCTGTAACACCACCCCCCAGCAAAACCCTCTACACTGCTCGAACTCCACTGCCTAAACACTGAAACACCACTCCCATCAAGACACCCTACACTGTCTAAACACCACTGCTCTGTCCTAAAACCTGAAACTTCACCCCCTGCACGACACCCTATACTGCCCGAACACCACTGCACTGCCCTAAACCCTGAAGCACCACCCCCGGCACAACCTCCTACACTGCCCGCAAACCACTGCACTGCCCTAAACCCTGAAACACCACCCCTTGCACGACCCCCTACGCTGCCCGCACACCACTGCACTGCCCTAAACCCTGAAACACCACCCCCAGCACGACCCCCTACACTGCCCGAACACCACTGCCCTAAACCCTGAAACACCACCCCCATCAAGACCCCCTACACTGCCCAAACACCACTGCTCTGCCCAAAACCCTAAATCACCAGCCCCAGCATGACCCCCTACACTGCCCGAACACATCTGGACTGCCCTAAACCCTGAAACATCAACCCCAGCACAACCCCCACACTGCCCGAACAACACTGCACTGCCCTATACCCTGAAACACCAGCCCCAGCACGACCCACTACACTGCCGGAACATCACTGCACTGCCCTAAACCCTGAAACACCAGCCCCAGCATGACCACCTACATTGCCAGAACAACACTGCACTGCCCTAAGCCCTGAAACACCACCCACCTGCATGACCCCTTACACTGCCTGCACACCACTGCACTGCCCTAAACCCTGAAACACCACCCCTGCACAACCCCCTACACTGCCCGAACCCCACTGCACTGCCCTAAATCCTGAAACACCACCCCCTGCACGACCCCCTACACTGCCCGAACACCACTGCACTGCACTAAACCCCGAAACACCACCCCAGCATGACCCCTACACTGCCTGAACACCACTGCTCTGCCCTCAACCCTGAAACACCACCCCTAGCATGACTTCTACACTGCCCGAACACTACTGCTCTGCCCTAAATCCTGAAACACTAGCCAAAGCACGACCCCTTACAATGCCCAAACACGACTGCACTGCCCAAAACCCTGAAACGCCAGTCTCAGCACGACCCCCTACACTGCCCGAACACAACTTCCCTAAACCCTGAAACACCAGCCCCAGCACGACAGTTACACTGCCTGAACACCACTGCACTGCCCTAAACCCGTAAACATGACCCTCCACATGACCCCCTACACTGCCCGAACTCCACTGCCCTACACCCTGAAAGACCACCCCCATCAAGACACCCTACACTGCCCAAACACCACTGCTCTGCCCTAAACCCTGAAACACCACATCCCGGCACGACCCCCTACACTGCCCGCACACCACTGCCCTGCCCTATACCCTGAAACACCACCCCCCAGCACGACCCCTACACTGCCCGAACACCACTGCACTGCCCTAAACCCTGAAACACCACCCCCAGAAAGACCCCCTACACTGCCTGAATTTATAAGTGCTTGGGTATTAGCGAAGAGATTGGATCAGTATATGGTAGCTGGGTGACTGGAGTTGTGCACGGGTAGTGACAGTGTCTTTGATAGACTGCATGAGTAGTACCTGGATGAATTAATCCTACCTGTTTTCAGGTAGATATGAAATTAATAGTAACGTGTTTTGCACTTCTTTTTTTGTAATGTAAATTTAAAATATTTTAAACTTTAGTAGACAGGTCTGTAAAAGAGAAGAAAAACATTCTGTTATTACATACAATTTTATAGCTTTTGCAACACAACTTAAGTATACAATTACATCACATATTCAATTTGCCTTTTTTTGCTGTCTTCAGATTCTATTGAATTTCACCATACACAGTGATTTCAATGTTGATCATCAAATGACAGCGGGCAAAAAAATACAATCAATAAGATTGTTAAAAAAATATATATATTTCTCTTCAAAACATCTACAACAAACTCAACTTTGTATTTACATTTTCACAAATAAACATCCTTAGTAACATAGTATAGAATACAAAGATCAAATAGATGATCCCCTTCTTTCGAACACAATTTTCCAAATGCAATATGAAAGAACAGAATCGATTATTGAAACCGTAATTATCAACATCTTCCCAATTGGCCGAATTATTTTTCTGAAAATATTTCCATTGAGTATTTCCAAAATAAACTTTTGAATTCATATTCACTCCTTCCCAATAGGCCGAATGATGTTTCTGAAAACATTTGCAATGAGGATATCCAAGTTAGACTTCTAAAATCATATACACATGTTTCCAATAGGGCGAATTATGTATCTAAATCATTTGTAGTGGAAATATCCAATATATACTCAGTAATTCATGTTGATATCCTCTCAGAATTTTGGAATCAAAAATATTAAATATGAATTTGGTAATTCATTAGGCAACCGAAATTTTAACAGTTGGGTGCCGATTCCGATCCGGTAAAAAAAATTGCGTACGACTCTTATCTGTATATTTTCACGTATGAATCGTACAAGTACCTTACAAACAGCGAAGTACGATTCGAACGTGAAAAATACGTACGAATAGCATCGGGAAAAGAGTACGAGAGGGAGCCGGAAAGTTTTACGTCCGAATAGCGTTGGGAAAAGTGTACGATAGGGAGGCGGAAATTTTTACGTGCAAATCGTAAAACAGAAGTCCGAGCGCGCAAGTACGATCCGTACCGCCCGTCCGAATACACAACCGCATGTAAAAGGCCATGTACGGAGCGAACGCTGTAG
Organism: Triturus cristatus; assembly: GCF_964204655.1. Taxonomy (NCBI): domain Eukaryota; kingdom Metazoa; phylum Chordata; class Amphibia; order Caudata; family Salamandridae; genus Triturus; species Triturus cristatus. The sequence goes on along the minus strand of NC_140579.1, from coordinate 70,169,142 downwards.
CACACATGTACACGGGTAAACTTGTGCCCGGATACGAGTCGTACAGCCCCCCTCACCCCGCATATGTCAGCACTGTACCCCTGTATGTCAGCACCGTACCCCCCTCCGCACCGTACCCCAGGACCGTACCCCAGCCCCGCACCTGCATGCACCGTACCCCAAAACCGTAGCCCAGCCCCGCACCCGTACTCACCGTACCCCAACACCGTAGCACAGCCCCGCACCTGTACGCACCGTACCCCAACACCGTAGTCCAGCCCTGCACCTGTACACACCGTACCCCAACACCGCAGCACAGCCCCGCACCTGTACGCACCTTACCCCAACACCGTAGCACAGCACCCTCACCCAGCATCGCGTATGTACGGACCTTACCTACGCGAAAAATACTCGTACAGAACCAGGACACTGTAAAACAGCACAAGGAGGGTCAATTTGACTCGCACAACACCACAAAACACATCTACATGACAAAATACATCTCTATGACTGACCTGGCACATCCAAACAGGCAAACAGAGGCCCTAAACCACAACCACCTCTTATAACAGACCCACCACAAATTCAAACCCAGCCACACCCACAAAAGGACCAATAAAAAGGGCCCACACACACAACCCACGAGCCTTTGCAACAGACCCACTGATGACAGACCCCACAGACAATCAACTGCACCTTACTTACACCTCAACTACATCTTAACTCACACACCTTCACACAACCTCCTTCAGAAACACCCCCTCTTCACATTCACACACACACCGTCACATTCACACCCACACACCCACAACCACCCACACCCCACACCATGCCCACAGACAAGAATCCAAAGTTCACAAGGGCAGAGCTGGACCTCCTTGTCAACGAAGTCATCAGAGTCGAGCCACAGCTGTTTGGAACATTGGTCAGACAGACCAGCATAGCCCAAAAAACAAGCCTGTGGCAGAGGATCGTCGATAAGGTGAATGCAGTTTCACCCATCCGAAGGACCAGGCATGAATGCCAAGCCAGGTGGTACGATCTGCGCAGGGCAGTCAAGAGGAAAATGAACGAGGAATACGCCCAGAGTAACATCACTGGAGGTGGGCTGCCCCGCAGACCCGTACATTACCATCCCTGGGAGGAGAAGGTGATGGCCACGCTTCCGCCGGAGGGAGTACACGGAGTTGAAGGGGTCGCAGAGCCTGGTGAGTACACAAACAACTCACGTAATATGGGGGCAATGGCATCCACACCACAAATACACCAAATGCACGCAACTTACCCCAAGCCCTCACCGCACACTAAAAAACAACGCTCATGCCACTAACGTCTCCATGCCCCATTCACAAATAAAGTCAATGCCATGTCCCAGGCCACACCAACCACAAACCCAAGACTGGATGTCCGGGATGCTGGGAAGGTGGGGCTCACACAACACATTGTGCAACTCAGAAGCAGACACCAATGCCCACAGCCCATATGGCCTAGGTACATACCTATGCACCATGCCCAATGCACAGGGACTGGCAAAGTACTGACAAGGTAGCTGACACTTGGCCCTGCTGTAGGCAGCACAAGGCCCTCCTGTGACCACTGTACACTCAAACAACAACTCCACAAGCTCACATACCTAGCACAGGAACTCATACACACTGGCATGCCAGCATGCACCATGAGGGGACAGACACATCACCTGGTAGACCCAATGAAAAATCACACTACACCCAACAGCAGGCCTGGTCACACACTCCCCCTCACACAAGCACACACCCCAGGGGCAGGCAACGGATTTACCCACTCTCACAATGGACATGTGACACAACAAGACCAATCCATAGCCAAATAAGCATCCGAGCCAAAAATCTACTGGTAAAACACTCAGGAGCACATACCAATCTGTCCCCCGCAACATACCCATCCCCAAGTGTACATTGAGAGGAGTGCTAGGCACATTCAACCACCTGGAGGAACTGTGACTACTTGGATATGTATGAAACATGGATGTGGCATGAAACAGCATTAACATTGTCTCTCTCTCTCACACACAGGGCAACGTCATCGCCCTCCCCCAAACAATGGGGGGGAACAATCACAGTCCCAGGCTCAGCGTGAAGATGATCCCACCGGCAGCGACGACTCTCACCACTCCGTGGATGACCCCGACCAACCTGGCCCCTCTGGTGCCCAAGCCCCTGCAGCACCTGCGTCAGGTACATCTGTGCCAACCACCACCCTCATTCCTGCCACATCCAAGGAGACACCTAGGAGCCCTGCTCGCACTGAACAACACAGCCAGTCTGACCAGGAGGGACAAGGTTCTCCGGGCACCCAGGAGGAGGCAGACGACCCCGCTAATGCCATCCCTCAGGGGTCCTGTAGACCTGATGTGCCCACAACGGCAGGCCAGGCTCATGTGGGCAGGGGTGGTGGGAGTGGAGGCAGGCGGAGGCGCGAACCTGACCAGCCAGCTGAGGAAACCGGTATGTCACACATACGCCACATCCTGGACACATACCGGCGTGACACTAGGGGCATCAGCCAGGTAGTGTCGAGCCTCACAGACATCAAGGGGACCCTCGACGAGATGAAGAACCTGCAGGCCAAGCAACATGCCAGTCAACAACAACACCAAGGACGGATGGAGGCAACACTGGCTGAGCTCCTGGCGGTGCAAACGGACATGAGCCGTTCACTCCGTCGGATCGCCGACAACATGGGCAACCCTCCCTGTGCCACCAGGCGAAGACCACCACCAGCCACAGGGAGGGAGGAGGAGGAGGATTCGTCCGACGGAGCATCACAGACATCATCAAGGCCTGCATCTGAGGGTCCCCCCAGGAACGTGGGTCGTCCACGGAAAAGACCGTGAGAGTCAGTGAACCATCCACATCTCCCAGGTCACCTGGCCTGGCACCTGGCCCTCTGGCGCAACAGCAGCACCTCACCCAATGACATTCTCTGCCACATGGACTTGCTGCTCACAGTCTGACCAATGATGACCAACACTGTGGTCTGGACTCTGATGACTCCAACTGACAAGGATGCCATCTCCCCCTGTGAACTTTGGATTCTATGCACCCAGTAGAGCACCTTAGAACATCTACCAAAAGACTTACCCCACCAAAAATAAATTATTTTTCTTGTCATGAGATGTTGCTGTCATTTGGCATTAGTCCACAACATATGTGTGTGTAAATGTCTAACTATGCCTGAGTGTTGAACTAACTTCACCCATCCATACCCTGGGATCTGAGTCTGGTAAAGGACACACATGGGTCACAAGTTATCATTCAATGCAGACAAGGAGCACAATACTCACCTGTGATGGCCTCAAGCTGCTCAGGGGGTGCTTGTTAAACTGTGTGGACACACCTATTTGGAAGAGTAACATTAAGGCGTAGAGGTCATGCCTCATTTGGAGGTTCCCGGGGAGGGAGTCCCAGGTATGTGTTCCCAGGTGGGAGAACTATGTCCTGCATGCTGGAGTACGGTGGATCTGAAGAATGGTGGCCAGGTCAAGGTTGGATGCACGGAGATGGCACTACGGGGTCTCGGATGACAGTGGTACAAGGTTGGTTTTGGGACAGGGTTGTGGCCTGCCTCCTGAGTGTGGGTGGGGAGTCTGAAGGTCATCCTGCAGCACACAGTGATCCATTGCAGCTATCTCTGCTGGACGGTGATGTGGCTGGGGTGCGGGATGTTGCAGCTGAGGTGTGCAGATGCAGCCTGGATGCGGACAAGTGTCCCGGGAGTTTGGATGTGGCTGCTCCGTAGAGGGCAGGGCAGTATTTGACACGGATGTTGTCGTGGACCTGGGGGATGGTCCGTCTTTCCCTGGTGTGGATCTATCTGGGGATCATGTGCATAATGCAGAGGGTGTTGCAGTGTGAGGTACAGATGCTGGTGATTACCATGGCAAATGTGAGCAAGCAATCAGTGCGTGGACACTGGATGCTTGTGCGGGGCTTCTGCGGGTGGGACACAAGCAGTTGACCCAGCCGTAAGGGGACAATCCTCAGATGTTGACCTGTGGCACAGACAAGCTGATGACAGCCAAATGAATGGGTTGAGGGAGGAAGGGAGGAGCACCTGTGTGTGTTGCCAAATCTGGAAACTACATGTGCCCTTGCTGCAGTGGCTGCAACAGCAGGCGGCATGTCCTGGGAACTATGCCACAATATCCACACAAAGACTAGGATGTCAGAAAGGACTACTGCAACAGGTGTATGTCAAGTGGAGGCAACAGAATCGGCTCTTCAGGAGGCCAAACGTCCTCTCAATCACTCGCCTTGTCTGCCCATGGGCGTTGTTGTAATGGTGATCTGCAGCTGTTCTGGGTTTGCGGAGAGGCGTCACCAGCCATGGCATGTTGGGATAGACAGAGTCCCCTACATGGAAACATCATGTAAAGAAGTGGGTCAGGAGATGCCGTCACATACTAAGACACCGCTAAATACTGGACAAACAGAGTCCACCCACCAACAAGACATGCTTGTTCGTTGTGCAGCTGCAGCATCATTTCTGGCAACCTGCTACGCCTCATGATGTAGGCATCGTGTGCTGACCATGGAAAACGTGCATAGACATGGGAAATCAGCATGTTAGCAAGACAAACCACAAGGGCATTAATGGAGTGATAATGTTTACGGTTTCGATAGGCTACCTCCTGTGCCTGTGGTGCTACCAAAGCCACATGTGTCCCATCAATGGACCCAATTACATGGGGCATCCCTCCCAGGGCATAGAACTCACCCTTGATACCTGTCAACTGCTCACGAGTTGAAAAATGGATGAATTCCTCCAGGTGCTCCAACATGGCTTCTAAAACATCATGCAGGACACGGCTGAACATGGTCTGGGACATGCCACCCACATCAGCTATGGTGAATTAAAACGTACCGGTGGCAAAGAAATGTAGGCCTGACATCACCTTCATCTTGGGGGTCAGCGCAGTCGGATAACTGTGTCGCGGTTGGAAGTGTGGTGCCAGCCTGTTTGTCAGGTCCTCAATTAACTGTTGGGGGAATCTGTAGCGGCGTATGCAGTCACGTTCCCTCATGGCACCCAAGTCTGGCATTGGTCGGGGGAGAGGCGGTGCCCTGTAGAAATTTGGAAGGAATAACGAAGATTGAGTACATTACTACACCAATGTCAATGCACTGAGCACATGTTCAACAGCTAATACACATATGCTACATACAGAGTCTGTACTGTGCAATACAACCTGCACACGTATGCCAGCAAGGTGATTCTCCTACCAAGAGCCAGCTACAAACGTGGATTGTCAAGGTCTACATGACATGCCATGAAAGTAGCTGTGGGCCACTGTGAGTGAACAGCCAGACAAATTACAGTAGTGACATACATCCACATATGTGCATTTGAAGGATGGCATCTCATACAGACAGCTGGCGGCAAGCTAGATGCACAGGTCACATGTCATGGAAAAAGGAAAGACCACACACCTTTCCATGAAGGGGTACATGTCAAAAATGATCACACAGACATTGAGACTATGCAGATATGTCCTAAGCTCGCAAGTACCTGTTCTATGCATACAGACACACGTTACGTGTTATTCCACATGTGTCCTGGTGTGCGTAATAGTGTGACATGGGCATCTACACACAGACACATGTTGGATGCAGCTACAGCAGATGCCGTTGACGGAACACCAACAGCAAGATCATGGGAACACATGACACACACATGACAGAGCAAAAACCAAAGGAAATGATGGACGGAGTGTTGAACAATGCAAGCACTCACCCCCAGTCAACTGATCTGGGTTTAATCCATCACCATTCTTTAGCCCACTCTGCCACCCCAGTTCAGACATGGCCATATGCAAATCAGTCTGACCCTGTGCCTCATGGGAACAGACCAGCCCGAACTGCCAAGCCATGTCTTCCCTGGACCGGAAACAAGCTTCCTAGGACCGGTTTCTGGCATTTCAGCCGTCTTCAGCCAGGCTTGTTTAAATCCAGTGGCAAAGTGAGCAAAGGACTCACGTCTGAGCATACCCTGCCAACTTATGGCGAACAAAGCAAAAACCAAAGGAAATGATGGACGGAGTGTTGAACAATGCAAGCACTCACCCCCAGTAAACTGATCTGGGTTTAATCCATCACCGTTCTTTAGCCCACTCTGCCATCCCAGTTCAGACATGGCCATATGCAAATCAGTCTGACCCTGTGCCTCATGGGAACAGTCCAGCCCGAACTGCCAAGCCATGTCTTCCCTGGACCGGAAACAAGCTTCCTAGGACCGGTTTCTGGCAGTTCGGGCTGGACTGTTCCCATGAGGCACAGGGTCAGACTGATTTGCATATGGCCATGTCTGAACAAGGGTGGCAGAGTGGGCTAAAGAACGGTGATGGATTAAACCCAGATCAGTTGACTGGGGGTGAGTGCTTGCAATGTTCAACACTCCGTCCATCATTTCCTTTTGTTTTGCTTTGTTCGCCATAAGTTGGCAGGGTATGCTCAGATGTGAGTCCCTTGCTCACTTTGCCACTGGATTCAAGCAAGCCTGGCTGAAGACGGCTGAAATGCCAGAAACAGGTCCTAGGAAGCTTGTTTCCGGTCCAGGAAAGACATGGCTTGGCAGTTCGGGCTGGACTGTTCCAATGAGGCACAGGGACAGACTGATTTGCATATGGCCATGTCTGAACTGGGGTGGCAGAGTGGGCTAAAGAACGGTGATGGATTAAACCCAGATCAGTTGACTGGGGGTGAGTGCTTGCAATGTTCAACACTCCGTCCATCATTTCCTTTTGTTTCGCTTTGTTCGCCATAAGTTGGCAGGGTATGCTCAGACGTGAGTCCCTTGCTCACTTTGCCACTGGATTCAAGCATGCCTGGCTGAAGACGGCTGAAATGCCAGAAACTGGTCCTAGGAAGCTTGTTTCCGGTCCGGGGAAGACATGGCTTGGCAGTTCGGGCTGGACTGTTCCCATGAGGCACAGGGTCAGACTGATTTGCATATGGCCATGTCTGAACAAGGGTGGCAGAGTGGGCTAAAGAACGGTGATGGATTAAACCCAGATCAGTTGACTGGGGGTGAGTGCTTGCAATGTTCAACACTCCGTCCATCATTTCCTTTTGTATTGCTTTGTTCGCCATAAGTTGGCAGGGTATGCTCAGATGTGAGTCCCTTGCTCACTTTGCCACTGGATTCAAGCAAGCCTGGCTGAAGACGGCTGAAATGCCAGAAACAGGTCCTAGGAAGCTTGTTTCCGGTCCAGGAAAGACATGGCTTGGCAGTTCGGGCTGGACTGTTCCAATGAGGCACAGGGACAGACTGATTTGCATATGGCCATGTCTGAACTGGGGTGGCAGAGTGGGCTAAAGAACGGTGATGGATTAAACCCAGATCAGTTGACTGGGGGTGAGTGCTTGCAATGTTCAACACTCCGTCCATCATTTCCTTTTGTTTCGCTTTGTTCGCCATAAGTTGGCAGGGTATGCTCAGACGTGAGTCCCTTGCTCACTTTGCCACTGGATTCAAGCATGCCTGGCTGAAGACGGCTGAAATGCCAGAGACTGGTCCTAGGAAGCTTGTTTCCGGTCCAGGGAAGACATGGCTTGGCAGTTCGGGCTGGACTGTTCCCATGAGGCACAGGGTCAGACTGATTTGCATATGGCCATGTCTGAACTGGGGTGGCAGAGTGGGCTAAAGAACGGTGATGGATTAAACCCAGATCAGTTGACTGGGGGTGAGTGCTTGCAATGTTCAACACTCCGTCCATCATTTCCTTTTGTTTTGCTTTGTTCGCCATAAGTTGGCAGGGTATGCTCAGACGTGAGTCCCTTGCTCACTTTGCCACTGGATTCAAGCAAGCCTGGCTGAAGACGGCTGAAATGCCAGAAACCGGTCCTAGGAAGCTTGTTTCCGGTCCAGGGAAGACATGGCTTGGCAGTTCGGGCTGGACTGCTCCCATGAGGCACAGGGTCAGACTGATTTGCATATGGCCATGTCTGAACTGGTGTGGCAGAGTGGGCTAAAGAACGGTGATGGATTAAACCCAGATCAGTTGACTGGGGGTGAGTGCTTGCAATGTTCAACACTCCGTCCATCATTTCCTTTTGTTTTGCTTTGTTCACCATAAGTTGGCAGGGTATGCTCAGACGTGAGTCCCTTGCTCACTTTGCCACTGGATTCAAGCAAGCCTGGCTGAAGACGGCTGAAATGCCAGAAACCGGTCCTAGGAAGCTTGTTTCCGGTCCAGGGAAGACATGGCTTGGCAGTTCGGGCTGGACTGTTCCCATGAGGCACGGGGTCAGACTGATTTGCATATGGCCATGTCTGAACTGGGGTGGCAGAGTGGGCTAAAGAACGGTGATGGATTAAAGCCAGATCAGTTGACTGGGGGTGAGTGCTTGCAATGTTCAACACTCCGTCCATCATTTCCTTTTGTTTTGCTTTGTTCGCCATAAATTGGCAGGGTATGCTCAGACGTGAGTCCCTTGCTCACTTTGCCACTAGATTCAAGCAAGCCCGGCTGAAGACGGCTGAAATGTCAGAAACCGGTCCTAGGAAGCTTGTTTCCGGTCCAGGGAAGACATGGCTTGGCAGTTCGGGCTGGACTGTTCCCATGAGGCACAGGGTCAGACTGATTTGCATATGGCCATGTCTGAACTGGGGTGGCAGAGTGGGCTAAAGAACGGTGATGGATTAAACCCAGATCAGTTGACTGGGGGTGAGTGCTTGCAATGTTCAACACTCCGTCCATCATTTCCTTTCCTTTTGTTTTGCTTTGTTCGCCATAAGTTGGCAGGGTATGCTCAGACATGAGTCCCTTGCTCACTTTGCCACTGGATTCAAGCAAGCCTGGCTGAAGACGGCTGAAATGCCAGAAACCAGTCCTAGGAAGCTTATTTCCGGTCCAGGGAAGACTTGGCTTGGCAGTTCGGGCTGGACTGTTCCCATGAGGCACAGGGTCAGACTGATTTGCATATGGCCATGTCTGAACTGGGGTGGCAGAGTGGGCTAAAGAACGGTGATGGATTAAACCCAGATCAGTTGACTGGGGGTGAGTGCTTGCAATGTTCAACACTCCGTCCATCATTTCCTTTTGTTTTGCTTTGTTCGCCATAAGTTGGCAGGGTATGCTCAGACGTGAGTCCCTTGCTCACTTTGCCACTGGATTCAAGCAAGCCTGGCTGAAGACGGCTGAAATGCCAGAAACCGGTCCTAGGAAGCTTGTTTCCGGTCCAGGGAAGACATGGCTTGGCAGTTCGGGCTGGACTGTTCCCATGAGGCACAGGGTCAGACTGATTTGCATATGGCCATGTCTGAACTGGGGTGGCAGAGTGGGCTAAAGAACGGTGATGGATTAAACCCAGATCAGTTGACTGGGGGTGAGTGCTTGCAATGTTCAACACTCCGTCCATCATTTCCATTTGTTTTGCTTTGTTCGACACACATGACATAGTCACATCGTGGCACGCTGGTAGTGAGATGTCAGGTGTCATCATCCATGTACCTGGCATCAGGGGACAGTTGCGGGTGTTGGTGACTGTGCCATGCCAGTGATGCAGTGCTTGACAAGTTTGAACTACATGCACACATGTAAAAGGTGTGAAGGGGAAGTGCGCCACATAGTGCCCCATCACACATGACATGTGTACACAGGTCATGACACAACTATTGGGTTAAAACATGAGGAGACATGTGCCACATCACTGCCTGACACACCTAGGCCCTACACATGAAGGACTACACTGACAATGACTTGATGTCCATCCTTGTGCGAGTCTGACACCTCCATTCCTTTCCTATGCGCCTCCTATCACCAGTGTAAGCTGTGAAACGCACCGTACACACGCTCTGAGGGTGTGTGTACGGTCGTATCACTATATGGGGTTTGGGTAGGAGTACGCGTGTGTGAACGGACCGTACACACGTACGTGTACCCACTGGTCCTATCCCTATGGGAGTGTTGCCGTAGGCGTACGCCATAGTGCTACGGGCCGTACCCGCGTGTGTACGGCCCGTAGCACTATGGCGTATGCCTACGGCAACACTACCATAGTGCTACGGCCCCTACACACGCGGGTACGGCCCATAGCACTATGGTAGTGTTGCCGCAGGCGTACGCCATAGTGCTACAGGCTGTACACACGCGGGTACGGCCCATAGCACTATGGCGTATGCCTACGGCAACACTACCATAGTGCTACAGCCCCTACACACGCGGGTACGGCCCGTAGCACTATGGTAGTGTTGCCGTCGGCATACGCCATAGTGCTACGGGCTGTACGCACGGGGGTACGGCCCGTAGCACTATGGCGTACGCCTACGGCAACACTACCATAGTGCTACGGCCCCTACACACGTGGGTACGACCCGTAGCACTATGGTAGTGTTGCCGTCGGCGTACGCCATAGTGCTATGGGATGTACCCGCGTGTGTACGGCCCGTAGCACTATGGTAGTGTTGCCGTAGGCGTACGCCATAGTGCTTCGGGCCGTACACACGCGGGTATGGGCCGTATCACTAGAGTAGTGGTGCCCTAGGGGTACGTGTGAAACGCACCGTACCTGTGTGGGGATTTGAAAATTACAATGGGGACACATAAGGGACAAGTATTAGGGCCTACATGCATGCTGGTTGTCATGGATACCCAGTTTAAAGATCACATTTTTCCATCATGTGGCCTGGAAAAAGCAGTTGGACACATTATACATTGTTGCAAAGTGGTTGTTGACTTGACATGATGCTGCTAATTTGAAAAAATGCTGTCACTGGTGTATGTTTAAAGGGATTGGAGGAAACGTAGGATGCAAATGAGTCTGACCAATCACTCTGTACTCCTGTTAATGAAATAGCCCAGCAAGGCAGATATAAGTCAGCCAGAACCCATGAGAGGGCACTTGCCTGCACGACCTTTGATTCGACAACACTGCTGCTGTCTTGGTTTCCTCTGGCACCATGTCGCGGACTGTGGAGAGGGCCCAGCCATTCACACAGGAAGAGAATGAGGTGTTGCTGGACGTCATCCTCGCACAGTTCCCCAGCCTGGATGGTAGACCAGGGGTGCAGGTGAGTGCTGACTCCGCTACCTTTGACTGTGCCCCTTCTTTTTGTGACTGGCACTTCTGGCATTGTGTCCAGGTGTGACAGACATGAAATGTTGTTTAGAGTGGGTCCCGGGGGGGGGGGGAATGGCTCATGTCTGTCATGCAGAGCATGATGTGGTTCATGTGTGCACTCCTCACTTGCATTGTGCTTACTGTGACATTCCCTGCATGCTGCATGGCACATTCAGCATAGCTAATCCTCTTGGCCCTTCTTGTTCTATAGTCCTGAGGTGATTCAGTGTTCCCCCCATGTGACAGGTGACTGTACTCACCGATGTGTGTGAGTTGAGTGGAGCTGTGGTGAGAGTGTCAAAATGATCTGGACATTGATGTGTGTGAATGTTCCTTGTCATGTGGGTGAGTGTCTATGTGGAGTGTTGCACCACAGCTGCATGGAGGAGGCAACAGCTCTACCCATCTGATGTGAGAAGTGATCCGTGCTATGTGTCTGACTTGCTGGGCTAGCCCCACGCCTGTGACACCCCCCAGGCAAGTAGCACATGTGCAGAGTGAGGTTTGTATCGGCTGTTGCCACTGGCAGGTGAATGATCTGTGCCTGTGTGTGTCTGTGTAGTCTGCTGATGTTGGGTCAGTGGCCTGGGGCATGTGACTGCTTGTAGGTGCTGGCCATCAGCTTTGTGTTGCTTGTGATGTACAGTGTGTGCCATGATCAGGGAGTGTGTCGCACCCCTCATGCCACCTTTGTACTTCCAATGCCATGTAGTGCATTGGGCCTTACACAGAGGCGAATGTCCCTATGACAAAGGTGCTATTAATTTGCAGCATACTATGCCCTGTTCAACAAATCAAAAATGTTCTAATGTGTGTCTCTGTGACATGGAGCAGGTGTAGTGATCTATTCTCACTTTGGCATCCTCACAGGTAACCGCCTACGAGAAGGGGAAGATATTGAAGCGGGCCGTCAGGGCCGTGATCTCTGTGGAGGGTGGCAGTCGGCGCCTGGCACAGGTGAGGAAACTCTGGCAGGACATCCGGTGCTGGACCAGGAGGATCGCCCGGGTCCTGCTGGGGGACTCACCAGAAGGCAAGAACCGCGGGCGACGGCGCCTGACCCACCAAATGAAGCGTGTCCTGGCGGTGGTCATCCCTGACATGGATAGGCGGGTACAGGCGAAGCAGCAGCAGCAAGGGGGTAGGTACATGTGTGTTTGTTGTGTGTCACCAGCTTTGGGAAGTGCTCAGTCGCATGGATACACTGCCAGGGTTAATATGTGCATTGCATATTCTGTTCCCCAAAGTCATCCGCTGCTGTTCTTCCTCCTTTCCCCTCCTTGTCATGTGTTCCCTGGTCTGTGTGTAATCACTATTGCACATGGTCATCTAGGCTGGCAGTTAATCCAAGTGCACATTGCTGTCTGCATCATGTGGGGGTGGGGTAGGAGACATGTGTTGTTACCTTGCCTGTGCCCTGTCCTGTTCAGTCATTTGGGGGTCCATATCAGTTGGCACTGATGCTGAGTCTCAACATAGGAGTGTGAGTTTTCAAATGAACAGACTTGCAGCATGCATGACCGATGTTGTGGCCTCAGACATGATGTGCATGAGTGGGAGATATGCATAGTGCCGGGACGGTAGCTCATGTTACAGTCAGATAATTCCAGGTCCATGGAGCAGTGTGCCCACTACAGTACCCTAAGACACCCTTGCCTCGGTATCATGTGTGTCATCCAACACTGTGCCCATTATCAATGTGTTCAGCATAGTTTTTCCTCTGTGGCATTGTTCCCTGCCCTCATTTTTATTTATCTAAAGTGTGCTACATGTGCCCATTGTACAGGCTGACCCCATTTTGCTTGTGCATCCTCACACTGGCCAGTGCCTGTGTGTCTATGTACAACAATCTGTTGAGATTTTTTGTCACAAACATGTGTTGGCAGCCTCATGAGGTGATGTGGAGTACATTTAGGATTTCCTGATGCACTTTTTAGTAAACCCAGATTGAGAGGTGTCACTTCTTGAACTGTCTCAATCACATTGTCTCAGGTATGGGGTGTTTGTGCGGGCAAGGACTACATGTCCAAACCTTATGTCTCCTTGCCAGGTCTGACCAGTGTGTGATGATTGTCTGGACAGGCACTCAACGTGCAGTGACCCAGGCATGTTGTGCAGGGTGTCATGTTTGTGCTTTGCAGCATGTGTCACAAGTTAAAAAACATGTTTCCTGCTCATCCATTATTGGCACCGGTGTGTGCTCCAGATGCTATGTGGTTTGGTCTGTGTGTGCTGACATCTGTGTGGACATTCTTCGTTCACATCAGGCTGTCTCCTCAGTGCAGGTGCTCCTTATTCCAACACAATTTCAGGGCCATTTGCTAATGCATTGTCCTGTGTCTGGACATGTGTGCCAATCCACATGACAGGTAGTGTGTCAGATGTGTTGCCAACTGTGTCATCATGGTACGGATGGCCATGTGACAGGTGGCATGTTTTAAGCTGTTATTCAAGAAGTCATGTGCCCTGGCACTCACTACACTTGTCAACATGTCCCAATAGTTTATATGCTTCACTTTGATTTTTGTGAAGGACAATGATGTGCCTGAATGACAGATGTCTCCCAAGGGAGTGCACAAGTACCACTTTTACACTTTTGTGGAACACGCTGGCACAATTAGAACATGGGCACATTTCTGTCCAAATTTTGTTTAGGAATTATACATATCCATGTTCCCACAGTGTGTTAGCATTTGGGTTAGTCCTTGGTTGTTGCTGATGCCAACTTACCGGTGTCAAGTCATCCCGACCACCGTGGTGCCATGTATATGTACTTCCTGATACCACATTTCTTCTTAACATTGGCTTCTTGGCATTAGGCGGGCAGCTCATACAATGACTGTGTAAATGTAGTTTTGTGTGCACCTCCTTGTGTGACTTCTGATATTCATGCACATGTGTGTTCTGTTCCACAAGTGGGACATTCACACATTCCAAATGTGTCTATTGTGTAATGTTTTGTGCTTCCCAATGGATCAGATAGTATTACTTTTGGTTTTCTAAAGTACTCACAGGTCTATGAGTTTGGGGACCCCTTCAGCATTGGCGTCTGTTATTTGGCATTGGGTGCACCAATACTATTTCGTTCACAGTGACCAGGAGGTGGCATGCCGTCATGGTCTACCTGTGCTCCACTGTTCACAGACACTAGCTTCTCTGTATTATTGGATATCCAGTTATTTGCTGTGGTGTCCTGATTTTCATTATTTCAAGGGGCATGTTGGGTGAACCAACTGGGGAGTGCAGGGCTTACATATGTGCTGGGTATTCTAGATGTTCCTCATGATGCTTTTCATGATATGCACTGTGACCTATTTAGTTTGGACTCATGTGTCAGATGTAAACAGGTGACTGATTATTTCCTGTCTCTTCACCTTGCCCACAGCATCATCGGGGGACACCGAGGGAGACACCTGCACGGACGTGGAGGAGGGATCCAGCACCAGTGCCACCACTCCTGGCGAGTCGGCAGCATCAAGTGGCACGGAGGGCGAGGGGAGTGCGGCGGAGGACGTGGGTAGTACTACCACCGACTACGACGCAGACGGGTCCGAGGCTGAACTCCCTGAGGGGGCGGAGGCTGCTCCAACAGCTGGCAGCAGCACTACAACTGTCACCGCCCCCTCCATTCCCATCACCGCCCTCCCAGTTGCTCGGGTCCCTTCTGTCCGTGTAGGGCAACAACATGTCTCCTTCGTGCCAGGCACCACACTCCCTGCCCCTGTCTCCCCTGCTGCCCTCACTGCCGAGTCTGTGGACATTCAGCGGCAGTTGCAGGTTGGGCAGACATCGATCCTGACTGTCCTCCATGGCCACACCAGACTGCTGACACAGATGGTGTCGTACATGGAGGGCATCTCATCAGCGATGTCTGACCAACGGATGTTGCTGAGGTCCATGGACTCGTCACTGACGGCAGCAGTGAGTGTCTTGCTGCGCTTGCTCCCCCCACCTACCCCTGCGCCATCCACACTTCCCACTCCCATTCCTGTCCCAAGTACACACACACCTTCCCAGGCAGGCACCACACCAGACACAGGCAGCACACCAACAGGGAAGGGCAAGCGCACACCTCCTGTCACGCACACTCAGGGGGAAGAAGGCACACCCACTGGGTCTAGGGCACACAGGCAGACACGCAGCCACAGTCGGAGTCCGCATGCCTCACTCCCCAGTCCCTCCAATGTCACTCCCCTCGGCTCCCCTGCCCCACAGTCTGAGAAGGAGACCTACTTGGCTGTGCTGGGCCTCAGCCCCACTGTTTCACCTGCGCGCAAACGGGCAAGGCACTCCACGGGTAGGGGAGTTGAGTCCCCCCCCTGTCCACCACCTCCCCCAGTAGCGCTGCAACCCATCCCTCCGAGCCCCCCCCCTCCTTGGGGCCTGTGGTTCCTTCGGGTGCAGGGGAGACGCTGCAAGAGCTTGCGGACGTGTGCGGTGCAATACTGACCTCCACCTTTGGCGCTGCCCCACCCCCTGTGGTGGAGTCGTCCGTCCCTGCACCCCAACACCTACCCTACCCCCTCCTGTCCCTGCGGTGCCTGGTCCTTCCCCACATGATGCCCCCACCCCAGTCGATCAACCAGAGGTATCTAATGTGCAGGCAAGCTAGGGGAGATGCGTGGCCATGTGTCCCCACCCAGGACTTCGTGTCTGGACTGACCTATGGCCTTTGTAAATAGTGTCCTTTTCTACTTTTTGTTTTCATGCTGAATAAAGCATTTTGTTTTTACTTTGCACACGATTGCTTTTCAGGTATTGATATTGGTGCTGATGCTCCATGAGTTGGGGTGGTGATCATGTGTTGGATATCTGGGAAATGTAGTAGTCTGCTGCTCATGGGGTGGAGCCTGGTATCTGCGTGGCATCACAAGGTCTCTGCAATGATTCTTTGGTCGTGTATGCTATTTGTGTTTGGAGACATTGTCCCAAGGAGTGTTCCTTCCTCTGTGGCACCTCAAATCTTCCCTGCAGGGAGTTGCACCATTGTTGTGCTGACCTGTGTCTACATTCCCTTGGTGGCTGATGGATCCCTTCAACTATGTCCATGCCTGCTCATCAATGTGTCCGGCTGCATCGTCTGTGCCATCCTTGGTAGTCACAGTACTTGTGTATAGAGTATGTTGCCATGCCTCCATGGGGAAATGGTCCCTTTTCCGCACTATGCATGTGTGTACTCCCAGCCTAGCACACATATGGTACTTGTTCTGCAGGGTATTTGGGCACCTGACTCACAATTGTGGGCATTGTATCTGTGGGAAGTCCACCCTATTCCTTCCATGGGAGACAACTACTTGGTGGCTGTGCCAGCACCTGTACATTCCTATCAGTCCTGGAATGTGCGTGACAGTGTGTGTTCCCTTTGGCTCTCTTAGTTTAGTAGGCTTTCACATAACTATACAGTCTTGTGACATGATCTCAGTGTGTGTATTGTGCTGCATCCGCCAGGGGTGGGTATGCATGTGTCATTTGTCATCGCACCCACATGTGGTGTGTCATGCAGTGGCGGAATGACATCCATCCTCATGGGAGTGGGACACTGCTGTCAGTGATGTGTTGATATGGCGCTCTCAACATAGTCGCACATTGGGGATGCGTTCATGGACCCATGGAGTTGTGGTCATCTGAGGATGATGCACCCACCCCTCATATGTCAGGCCACTGCTGGGAATCCTCTGCACCCTCCCCCATGTCTCTGTCCACTGCTGGGAGTCCTCTGCACCCTCCCCCATGTCTCTGTCCACTGCTGGGAGTCCTCTGCACCCACCCCTCATATGTCTGGGCACTGCTGGGAGGCCTCTGCACCCACCCCTCATATGTCTGGGCACTGCTGGGAGTGATATGCACTCACCCCTCATATGTCTGGGCATTGCTGGGAGTCATCTGCACCCACCCCTCATATGTGTGGGCACTGCTGGGAGTGATATGCACCCACCCCTCATATGTCTGGGTACTGCTGGGAGGCCTCTGCGCCCACCCCTCATATGTCTGGGCACTGCTGGGAGTGATATGCACTCACCCCTCATATGTCTGGGCACTGCTGGGAGTGATATGCACCCACCCATCATATGTCTGGGCACTGCTGGGAGGCCTCTGCACCCACCCCTCATATGTCTGGGCACTGCTGGTATTCCTCTGCACCCTCCCCCATGTCTCTGTCCACTGCTGGGAGTCCTGGGCACCCACCCCCATGTCTCTGTCCACTGCTGGGAGTCCTCTGCAGCCACCCACCCACCCACCCGCCCCCTTGGTGCAGTACACTGCTGTCCTGTGCATACACACACACCAATATACTGCTTATATGCTGCACCAGGCCCTATGCCAACATTCGTGGCGTGTGTACGCCTTGTATCCATTGTGTACTGGTGCCGTAGGGGTACGGGTGGGACGGACCCTAACCCCGCATTCATAGGGTGTACGGGGCGTACCCACGCTCTGAGGGCATGGGTACAGCGCGTACCCCTCCATCACCACAACAATGGTGGTACGGGGCGTACCCACGCTCTGAGAGCGTGGGTACGGCGCGTACCCCTCCATCACCACTCCAATGGTGGTACGGGCCGTACCCACGCTGTGGGTGCTTGGGTACGGCCCGTACCACTATTGTTGTGGTGATGGAGGGGTACGCGCCGTACCCACGCCCTCAGAGCGTGGGTACGGCGCGTACCCCTCCATCACCACAACAATGGTGGTACGGGCCGTACCCACGCTCTGAGGGCATGGGTACGCCGTGTACCCCTCCATCACCACAACAATGGTGATACGGGCCATACCCACGCTCTGAGAGCGTGGGTACAGCACGTACCCCTCCATCACCACAACAATGGTGGTACGGGCTGTACCCACACACCCACAGTGTGGGTACGGCCTGTACCACCATTGGAGTGGTGATGGAGGGGTACGTGCCGTACCCACGCTCTGAGGGCGTGGGTACGGCGCGTACCCCTCCATCACCACAACAATGGTGGTACGGGCTGTACCCATGCTCTGAGGGCGTGGGTACGGCGCGTACCCCTCCATCACCACAACAATGGTGGTACGGGCCGTACCCACGCCCCCACAGCGTGGGTACGGGCCATACCACCATTGTCGTGGTGACGGGTACGCGTCCACTTCCGTTTGACGAACACGCCCCCACAAAGTGACCACAGCCAGGAGGTCATGTATGTACAGGACATATTTACAATTTAACTTGGGTGGGGGTTATGTTTCCTGCCCCTGCCCCCCCCTTTGCCCCTGGGTGTTGTTCTGACCTTCTGCGGCGTCTGCGTGGGTTTCTGTGCACCAGGTCGTAGGCTAGGAGGGCCGGGATGACACGTAGGATGGGGTCCATGGCTGTCCGTCGCGTACCGGTGCTCCTTCTTTGCTTCGTCCTCAATTTCCCCGCAGTTTTTGGCTGCCGTAAAAAATGGTCTGTGCGGAGTGACGTACGCACGAATCGTACTTGCTGGTCCGTAAAACGCTGCCTGACTCTGTCTGGACATCACGTACGCGATGTTCCGGATCGGAATTGTGGGTATTTTTTCGCCGCACGTACTTTTGTACGATTCGTACGGAAATGGTATTTCTGTACGAATCGTACTTGCTGCTTTGTAAGATGGAATTCCCGGGTACGAGTCTTATGGGGAATACGTTCCGTATGACCATTCGTACCCGGGTTTTCCAAGATCGGAATCGGCACCTAAATGTGCATCATTACATAGTGTCCATCCTTTATTTCATTTTGAATACAGAGTATAGTGTCCAGATGTTGAAGTAGGTCCATCGTGGAAAACAACAACCACTGTTTTAAAAGTTCTTCCTGAAATTGACACTTGACCTGCCACAACATTTTTAATTTTGGTTTCCAATTTTGTTCCATCTGCTCTACAACATTGCAGCATTAAAATAATATATTGTCCACATCTTTCTATAAATAATGTTAACAACATTTCCGATTTGCACTAATCCATATCTTGATTAGCTGATTTTACTAGATCATTGAAAGACATTGTTTTCGAATCTGGTATTGTCAAATATATGAATCGTTCAGTGTCTATTTTAGTGGTAGATGAAAATGAACAGCGGTCACATCTATGATCCCATCTGTAACGTAGTCCAAACAGATTTTCAATTTGTACACCTTCATCTTCTAATACTGCAAGCATAAATATAAGAAATTCCTTAGCATCTTGCTGTACATTCTGGTAGATTCCGATCCTGGAAAAATTTTCCCCGTACGAATCGTATCCGGATTTTTTTCCGTACGAATCGTACAAGTACCGTACAAACTGGCAAGTACGATTCGTATGGGAAAAAATACATACGAATCACATTGGGAAAATTCCCCGACACGTCCTCGGGTCGGGAAAAGTGTCCTACACGTCCCCGGATGATTTTACGTATGAATCGGAAAACTGAAGTCCGAGCGCACAAGTACGATCCGTCCCATGCGTCCGATTATACAACCGTATGGAAAAAACACCGTACGGAGCGAACTTCTATAGCAACCATGGAGACATGTGCCTGCATACGCGCCGAACACCCCCCAGCCCCCGTACGTACGCGCCGTCCCCCCCAGCCCCCGTATGTACGTGCCGTCCCCCCCGCCCCGTATGTACGCGCCATCCCCCACAGCCCCCGTATGTACGCGCCGAACACCACCCCAGAACCTGCGGATGGACGTGCCGTACCCCCAGCCCCCCGCGGATGGACGCGCCGTACCCCCAGCCCCCCCGCGGATGGACGCGCCATACCCCCAGCCCCCCGTGTATGTATGGAGCGTACCCCCACCCGTGTATGTATGGAGCGTACCCACAGCCCCCCTGTGTATGTATGGAGTGTACCCCCACCCATGTATGTATGGAGCGTACCCCCAGCCCACCCGTGTATGTATGGAGCATACCCCCACCCATGTATGTATGGAGCATACCCCCACCCGTGTATGTATGGAGCGTACCCCCACCTGTGTATGTATGGAGCGTACCCCCACCCGTGTATGTACGGAGCATACCCCCACCCCACCCGTGTATGTACGGAGCGTACCCCCAGCCCCCTGTGTACGTATGGAGCGTACCCCCACCCGTGTATGTATGGAGTGTACCCCTAGCCCACCCGTGTATGTATGGAGCGTACCCCCACCCATGTATGTATGGAGCGTACCCCCACCCGTGCTGGGGGTCCACACCGTACATACACGGGTGGGGGTACGCTCCGTACATACACGGGTGGGGTGGGGGGACGCTACGTACATACACGGGTGGGGGTACGCTCCATACATACACGGGGGCTGGGGGTATGGTGCCTCCATCCGCGGGGGGCTGGGGGTACGGGCGTCCATCCACGGGGGGAGTCTGGGGGGTGTTCGGCACGTACATACAGGGGCTGAGGGGGACGGCGCGTATATACGGGGGCTGGGGGGGACGGCACATAGATACGGGGGCTGGGGGGGGAACGGCGCGTACCGGGCCCCCTATTCCGCTCGCATCGCGGCGTACTTAGCTTTTCCGGCACTTTTTGGGTGCCGTAAAAATATTGCCGTCCGGACTGCTGTCGGTACGAATCGTACTTGCTGGTACGTACAAACATGCCTAAGTCCGTCCGGACGTCACATCCGCGGTGTCCCGGATCACATTCGTATGTATTTTACTGTCGGTCGGTGTTTTAAAGAGGTTACTGTGTGATGCTGCAGCACTTCCTCATAGTTCTGCACTTATACATTCACCATAAGCTACTAATGCATTCATTCAATCAATTACGTACTACACATACATTCATCTAAACTTTCACACACTAACAAAGAAATTTAGCTCTTTTTTTAAACCAGGAAAGTTAGTTCTTACAAGAACTTTTTTTTTTAATTCTTTTTTGTTTTTTAATTTCTTTGTACTTTTTGGAACAATTTTGTTATTTTTTTGTTTTTTTCAAAAGGAAAAAAAGACAACAGGAGGAACAAAACAGTTAATTTCTGCAACAAAAAAAAATAAACACAAGTTTAGCACTTGTGGTTTTGCTGCGCTCGGCAGAGAAGTTCAATTGACTGCTCGCCGTAACATAGCAGTTTGTTGCATTTAATGCAACTAATTTTTAGTTTCCCAAATTCTGGACGTATGTCCGGGTGACTGCTTGATGGTGATGCTGCAGAAGTGCTTGCCACTGCTGGCTCAGGCTGCTGTCGGAGTCTTCAGCATTCCTGCTTGGCCAGGTTCACGGGATGCAGAGTCTTCAGGTGTTTTAACATACTCGCCGTCCCACAAGAGTATTTCTTTGATGGATCACCTCTGGAAAGCACTCTTTGATATATTTTACATGTCACTTTAGTTGAATTGGTTTTATTTTGTCCTTCTGGGAAGGAAAATTCCACACCACAGAGGTGTATCTTTCTGGGCGTGGAGGTTCCACAACAAATTCCTCATCGGACGAATGGTCTGATTCTGATGGTGGCTGCTGTGCAGAAGCCATTGTCTTCAGAAAAATTGCAGCTGTGGAAATCTTCCCCAAAAAGTTTTTTCTAGTTCTAAGGTGTGATGTTCCTCCAAAGAAGCTCAAAGAATGATTGAAATGGGTGGGGTCTTTCAATAGTTAGAAGAGGAAGTGTAATGAACCAATCAAATCTCTTTTTTTGCAGGTCACATGGGATCCGCGCACCCTGCTCTTACGCAGCACGCACCCAGCGCACATCCGCGAAATTGAATAAAAAAAAATTACAGGATTAGATGTAAAAATATATTAGTTTTAAGACTAGTTTAGAGTTTGTCTTCAATTAATATTCACATGAAATATATATATATATATGTTTTTTAAAATGTTTAATATTTTGCGGGATCCGCGCACCCACCGTGTCATAGACGTAAATGACGCATCGCGGAAGCGCGTAAACGTCACGTTACGTACATCGAACGTGTCGCGTACCAGTCACGCACTAAACACGTACCCAACTCGTACGATGCACGGATGCTATCGCGTAGGGATCGGGAACGGTGCGCTTAGGGTGCGCGGATCCAAAAACATTGAAAAAAATATATAAAATAAAGTTTTGCACATATAGTTAAAAAAATATTTTGCTTAATATAAAAAAATATGTTTGAAAAACCCATTAAGTTCAAATAATATTTTTTAATTTTTAAAAGAATTAATTGAAAAAATAAGTTTAAAAAATAGTGATAAAAAAGTATTTAAAAAAAAATGTAATTAATGAAATTGACACACTGAATTTGAAAAATATACAAATCCAATCAAAATCATTAAACATGATATCTTCAGAGATAAGTTATAGATAGGAATTAGCATTTAAAAAACCTTTGAAATTCACTGAAAAAACCATAGGTTTCATGCACGTTATAGTTAGGAATTGGCATTTAAAAAACCTTTGAAATTCACTGAAAAAACCAAAGGTTTCAGGGGCGTTATAGTTAGGAATTGGCATTTAAAAAACCTTAGGAATTCACTGAAAAAACCATAGGTTTCAAGGGTGTTATAGTTAGCTGGATATTTCCCTCGTACAAAACCCTAGAAATTCCCCTGTTATAGTTAGTTCAGCTAACTATAATTTGCGCCCCCGCAATGCACTGCTGATGACGTCACATATTACATCACTCATGACATGGTCAGTGACATCACTGATGACATCACTGATGACATCTCAAATGCCATCACTGATGACATCACTTACGTATATTGTCTTTTGGGTCTTCTTGAGGTTATGGATCTCTAATTTCCTACTATAAGCTTGGATAAACATTTTCTCCTTTTCAATAGTTACCTTATATAATCTTTTTATATTCCATATATTATTTTTTCTTTCTCCCCTTTTAGTCATTATTAATATTAATTTATATCTGAGAATAAGCAATTTACTTACTTTGTTTACACATGGCTTTACATCTTAAGCACCACTTTCCCACTTAAGGTTAATGTTACTCCATGCCAATATGGCGCCACTTTTTTGGCAAAACATCCATGCGTTTCGATTATGGCTGATATGAGCACTATGTATACATATACTTGGTAACCTCTATAGTGGTTTTATATATACCACCTTATTTCTAATAGTTTATCAATTTAGTGCCGAGTTTTTTGTTCTCAATCCTTCTCGGGGTCTGTATCGTACACATTGATCTTTGTCCAACTAACGTACGCACATACCGGCTTTACGAGACATCGGTATCCGTTTTCTGTTTTGATTACCCTACTCATGTATGCTCTACAATTCTGAACTCTATGGTTTCCTTGCCGTGTTGGCGCGTAAATTAAACTTTAACGCCTATATAAGACGTGTACATCAGCTCACCCTTCACCGGAGCATTACTCTGAGACTGAGCGGCGCTGCCCGTAATTCGACGCGGAATCTATTTGAGGTACGTCAGCAATATGTAAAATTAGGCTATATTTTAAAGTATAGACACGGCCAGTTTTCATACCGATCTATTTACTTATTTTATTTTTAAATTTTTGTGTTTAGGTGGAAATATTTGCACTATCCTGCTCTCTGCCTACAAAAAGCACCGCATTTTTTGACCGGCCATCGTCCTAAAGCCGTGATTTTATCATCTCTATTCTTAAATTGACCTATAGATTGCTTTAGGTATGTCTACCTAACGTTAAGTATATATTCTTATACGTTAAATTACAGACGTTTCTATTTACCATATAATTATAGATTCATTTGTGTTTAGGTCTGGGGGCTAGCATTTGATATACCCCCCCTTTGTCTATTCGAACTACTACTATCGTAACTGGATACCCGTGGCTACAAAACTTACTAATATACCGACATATAAACAACTTTAAGGTATGTCTACCCAACATGGAGTCTGTTGTTTCATTACAGTCTATAAGCGGATTAGTTACTTAACCTATATCTTCTATACTTATCTAAACATTCATTTACTTGCCTCTAGGTGCAGTAATCATCATCTTAGGCACCCTTGCTTTTCTTCGCAAACTACTGTAACCGTATCTGGTCCTTTGACATTACATAGCTTTTAAGCTCATTTATACGTATCAACAATTCCTACTTCTCCGTGTTCTCAATGTAAGTGCAAACATTATTTTGTTATATCATAAGAGGTCATACCTCTTCATCGCATTAAACACTTTAATTATTTACTGTTCTTCTCCTTATCTCTGTTGGAATTTGCAGTACCAATATTTGTCCGCACTGATCTTCCCTATCTGTGTATATCTGGATATATTTTTACGCTACCTTATATATACACAAGATCACCGGTAGCTAAGAACATTCACCTACCAGTAAGTACGCCTTATTGCCTATATATTTATCATTTCTTTCCACTACTAGACACATTATTGGTTATTTCTTATCTCAACTAATTATTTATAGCTCCCCTATGTTCTTGTTTATTGCTCATGCAGGAAGTATCCTCATTACCTGTTTCATTCTATTACGGTGTTTGAGAAAACTAGATTCCAAGGCCTACTTTGCAGGGTTATACTGTTAACACGAATTAGCAAAAGATCTTTGCTTTTTTGTCTGCTACGTGCATGTTAGGATGGGGTGTTTTGGAGACTCTCAACTTGACCCACGCAAGACATAAAGTGATATATAAAGTGATATTGTTCCCTTTTATGTAATAATTGTGTATTAAGTCATATCTTATACATAACCAAATCAATTAACCTGATGTTTTTGTACATGTTGTTTCTCTATTATGTCTTTCTCCTATGTCTGTTTCATTTGTATCAGCAACATATGGCATTAAGTGTTATAAATGTTGTTTTTGCATTTTTTGTATATATATGTATATAAAAAAATCTTTTTGTATATAGATGTGTATATAATTGTAAAAAAGAGTATCAATATCTATCATCTAGGTGTATATGTATTACAATGATATTTATATAAAAAAAACAATCCTTAATACATTTTTTTGTCTATATATTTTATACAGCTTTAAGCAATAGACGGTTTCCTGACGAAGGCTGAAAGGCCGAAACGCGCGTAGTTCCATCGACCGCCTTGCTTGTTTAACATCTACTGTATTGTTTTTATGAACTCCATGTCCATACTGTTTGCATAATTGTCCATAGAAAATATGTTGTATGCAAAACAGCAACAAAATGAATGATGGATTAAAATGAAATGATTAACAATAAATCCACTTTTTCATAATCAATATCTGTTTGTGTAAGAAAATATTTTCTCTCTCTTTTTTTATATCATTGTTTGATATTCCATGGACTAGTTTTCACTATACACCTAGGTTTATATATATTCACTTGCTATAGTTACTTACCTAAATGACATCACTGATGACTTCATCCAGTGACTGTGTGTTTCTGTAAAGTTTAAATATGTTTGGGTGACTGGAGTTGTGCACGGGTAGTGACAGTGTCTTTGATAGACTGCATGAGTAGTACCTGGGTGAATTAACCTTACCTGTTTTCAGGTAGATATGAAATTAATAGTAAAATTTTTTGCACTTCTTTTTTTGTAATGTAAATGTAAAATATTTTAAACTTTAGTAGTCGGGTCTGTAAAAGAGAAGAAATAATTCTGTTATTACATACAATTTTATAGCTTTTGCAACACAACTTAAGTATACAATTACATCACATATTCAATTTGCCTTTTTTTGCTGTCGTCAGATTCTATTGAATTTCACCATACACAGTGATTTAAATGCCAATCATCAAATGATAGCGGGCAAAAAAATACAATCAATAAGATTGTTAAAAAAACAAACATATTTCTCTTCAAAATATCTAAAACAAACTCAACTTTGTATTTACATTTTCACAAATGAACATCCTTAGTAACATAGTATAGAATACAAAGATCAAATAGATGACCACCTTCTTTCGAACACAATTTTCCAAATGCAATATGAAAGAACAGAATCGATTATTGAAACCGTAATTATCAACATCTTCCCAATTGGCCAAATGATTTTTCTGAACATATTTCCATTGAGTATATGCAAAATAAACTTTTGAATTCATATTCACACATTCTCAATAGGCCGAATGGTGTTTCTGAAAACATTTGCAATGAGGATATCCAAGATAGACTTCTAAAATCATATTCACATGTTTCCAATAGTGCGAATGATGTATCTAAAATCATTTGTAGTGGAAATATCCAAAATATACTCAGTAATTCATGTTGATATCCTCTCAGAATTTTGGCATCAAAAATATTAAATATGAATTTGGTAATTCATTAGGCTACCGAAATTTGAACAGTAAATGTGCATCATTGCATAGTATCCATCCTATATTTAATTTTAAATACACAGTATAGTGTCCAGATGTTGAAGTAGGTCCATCGTGGAAAATAACAGCCACTGTTTTAAAAGATCTTCCTAAAATTGACACTTGACCCGCCACAACATTTTTTTGCTTTCCAATTTTGTTCCATCTGCTCTACAACGTTGCAGCATTAAAATAATATATTGTCCACATCGTTCTATAAATAATGTTGACAACATTTCCGATTTGCACTAATCCATATCTTGATTAGTTGATTTCACTAGATCATTGAAAGACGTTGTTTTCAAATCTGGTATTGTCAAATATATTAATCGTTCAGTATCTATTTTAGTGGCAGATGAAAATGAACAGCTGTCACATCTATGATCCCATTTGTAACGTAGTCCAAACAGATTTTCAATTTGTATACCTTTATCTTCTAATACTGCAAGCATAAATATAAGAAATTCCTCAGCATCTTGCTGTACATTCTGTGTAAATTGTGAAGAACCAAAACATATCCAGAAGATTCCACACATCACAAGCAGTATGGATTTTCGTTTGACCAGTTTTCAACGTTTCAAAAATATAATGTAACAAAGAACAAAATATTTTTTCTCTAATTTTCATAATGCATGCTGTAGATTTTCTAAAAAATAAGACAACGCTCACGATTACATTAGCATGGCAGTTGATACCTGAACTATTTTCTAACTGATATCCTACAATCTTACCAACCATGTTCCCTTCTATTTTCTTTCCAGACTCATCATTCTTTTCAATTCTTTTTTTCTTTGCTACCTCACTAAAATGTTTATCATATTTTTGTTTTGGACAAATTAAACGTTTTTCATAAATAGGATATTCACCTGAGCTAGGAGCATAGAGTCTTCTTAACCTATTGTAATCTTTTACAAAATTTACATTTGCACTAACCTTTTGCTCATCAAAATCAATCAAATACAATCTGGATAACGTTCTTACTCAAGACAATGCAACACATGCCATACCCTCTTTAAGCACAGAACTTCCAATATTTACCAAAGCACTCTCTACACTTAAACCTTGCGATTTATGAATGGTCACTGCATATGCTAAACAAACAGGAAACTGTTTTCTACGAACATACAAATCTTTGACCAGCAAGAAACGAACAGAACAACGTCCAATCTGTTTCACCTCTTCAATCTGATCAAATTAAATCTTCAAAAATATAATTCCATCTCTATTTGGATAAGTAACAAAGTCAACAACTTTCCCCATTGCTCCATTTGCTAAACCTTTTCTCAACATCTAAATTACGCCGTAATATTACCTGACAGTTTACAGATACATATAAGGGTGCCGATCACGATCCGGTAAAACAATTCCCCGTACGACTCGTATCCGGTCTTTTTACCGTACGAATCGTACAAGTGCCGTACAAACTGGCAATCACGATTCGCATGGGAAAAAGTCCATACGAATCGCATTGGGAATCATTCCCCACACGTCCTCGGGTCGGAAAATGTGTCCGACACGTCCCCGGACGATTTACCATACAAATGTGAAAAGTGAAGTCCGACCGCGGAATTACGATCCATCCCGTGCGTCCGATGTTACAACCGTATGGAAAAAACACCGTCCGCACCGAACTCCCATAGCAACCATGGAGACATGTGCCCGCATACGCGCCAAACACCCCCCCAGCCCTCCTATGTATGAGTCGAATCTCCACCCGTGTATGTACACCCGTGTATGTACGAGACGTACCCCCACCCGTGAATGTATGGAGCGTACCCCCACCCCAACCGTGAATGTACGACCCGTACCCTCACCCGCGTATGCATGGAGCGTACCCCCACCCCAACAGTGTATGTACGACCCGTACCCTCACCCGCGTACGTATGGAGCGTACCCCCACCCCAACAGTGTATGTACGGACCGTACCCCCACCCCAACCGTGTATGTACGACCCGTACCCCCACCCGCGTATGCATGGAGCGTACCCCCACCCCAACCGTGTATGTACGGACCGTACCCCCACCCCAACCGTGTATGTACGACCCGTACCCTCACCCACATACGTATGGAGAGTACCCCCACCCCAACAGTGTATGTACGACCCGTACCCCCACCCGTGTGTGCATGGAGCGTACCCCCACCCCAACCGTGTATGTACGGACCTTACCCCCACCCCAACCGTGTATGTACGACCCGTACCCTCACCGGCGTACGTATGGAGCATACCCCCACCCCAACAGTGTATGTACGACCCGTGCCCCCACCCGCGTATGCATGGAGCGTACCCCCACCCCAACCGTGTATGTACGACCCGTACCCTCACCCGTGTACGTATGGAGCGTACCCCCACCCCAACAGTGTATGTATGACCCGTACCCCCACCCGCGTATGCATGGAGCGTACCTCCACCCCAACCGTGTATGTACGGACCGTACCCTCACCCGCGTACGTATGGAGCGTACCCCCACCCCAACCGTGTATGTATGACCCGTACCCTTACCCGCGTACGTATGGAGTGTACCCCCACCCCAACCGTGTATGTACGGACCGTACCCTCACCCGCGTACGTATGGAGCGTACCCCCACCCCAACCGTGTATGTACGACCCGTACCCTCACCCGCGTACGTATGGAGCGTAACCCCACCCCAACAGTGTATGTACGACTCGTTCCCTCACCCGCGTATGCATGGAGCGTACCCCCACCCCAACATTGTAAGTACAGAGCGCACCCCAGGCCCCAACACCAGCACCTTCACACAACATCGCACATGTACGAGTCGTACCAAGCCAGACACAAGGACAGCACTGTACAACAAAATTCCCGAAGTACACACCGTACACACGCTAAAAACACACGTACACAACCAGGACAAAGCAAAACAACACAAGAATACACCATTCGAATGGCACAAAGCCACAAAACATGTCCAACAAGCACAAAAACAACACATTCACTGACCTGCAACTGCCAAAATCCAAAACAGAGGCCCAAAACACAACCACTCCTTATAACACACCCACCCAAACTTCAAACACAGCCACACCCACCAATGGACCAATAAAAAGGGCCCACACACACAAACCATGAGCCTTTGCAACAGACTCACTGCTGCCAGACCCCACAGACAACCTACAGCACCATACTAGAACCTTTACTACACCTTACACTTGCACACCTTCACACACACACCTTCACAAACACCCCCTCATCACATTCACACACACACCTGCACAACCACACACACATACCCACAACCATCCACACACCCCACCCCCCCATCCACACCCACACCCCTCACCATGCCCACTAACAAGAATCCAAAGTTCACTAGCCGAGAGTTGGAGGTCCTTGTCGACGAAATCCTCAGAGTCGAGCCACACCTCTTTGAAACATTGGTCAGACAGACCTGCATGACCGAAAAAACAGCCATGTGGCAGAGGATTGTTGATGCTGTGAATGCTGTTGCGGCCACCAGAAGGACCAGGCATGAATGCCAAGCCAGGTGGTACGATCTGCGGAGGAGGGTCCGAGCCAAAATGACCGACGACCACAACCAGGCCAACGTCACTGGAGGAGGGCCGCCCCGCAGACCCGTACACTACCATCCCTGGGAGGAGAGGGCGATGGCCATACTGCCGGTGGTGTCAGTGGACGGATTAGACGGACTCGGAGACCCGGGTGAATACACAAACAACTCACCTCACATGGGGGGAACGTCATCCACAACCAAACTCACAAGCAGGCACGTAACCACCCCAAGCTATCGCATGACTCAACCACACTCCATGAACACGCACATGCCACTGGCGCCACCATGCCCCATGCACCCAGCTGGACAATGCAAAGTCACAGGCCACAGAAAACACCAACACAAGACACAGTAAGCCGGATGGCGGGAGTGTGGGCCACAAAAATCACATAGTGCAACTCAGAAGCAGACAACAATGCCCCCTGCCCATATGGCCTAGGTCACAGCCAGACAAACAGTGTGTCCCCACACAGGAAAGACTTGCCAGCAATTGGCGGACGCCTTGCATTAACACATGGGGGTGACGGCACGTTTTTGCACATGACAGCAGCTAATGAACAGCCAACACTGTGAAAGAGTGGCAGCACACACCACCACAGCAGCAGCGCAGACACAGACACTACACCCAATGGGTGCCTGCTGATCAGAAACAAACTCACATCAACAAGCCAAGGGCCAGTCAAAGATCTGCAAAAAGTGTGTGCCTAGGAAGCTGGGCTGAGGTGACAGAGGGTGACACACAGAGGGAGGGAGAGGGGGAGAGAGAGGGAGGGAGACACAGGGAGACGGACAGAGGGAGGAGGCTGACACACAGAGGGAGGGAGAGTGGGACAGAGAGGGAGTGAGAAAGGGACACACAGGGAGACCAATTCAGCCGTGGGGGGTGTGGGAATGTCTGCTCCTCAGCAGGTGGACTGCGTGCATGTAGACAAGGGTGGCCAGTGCCTGAATCCTCCCTCTTCTCCATGGCAAAACACTGGGCCATGTGTCAACCTGTGCACGAGCACAACACCAGCTACCTGCATTATCTAAGTGTGTGGAAAAACTCCATGTGCCCACGTACAGTGCAACACGGAAGGCGCCAATGCATGGCTCGCCACACCTGCTCATTCCACTGCTGACTGCAGTCACAATTGACGCAGCAAGTAAGACTGTGCCACACATAGGTAAAGTCGCAAAAGCTGTGGCCAAGGGACATACCCATGCACAAGTGCACTGTGAGTGGAATGCAAGACATATCCAAATTCCCAGAGGAAATGTGCCAACTTAGAAATGAATGAAACATGGATGTTGCATGGAACAGAATTAACATTGTCTCTCTCACACACAGGTCAACGTCGTGGATCACCCCCCAACACTGGGGGGGAAGACTCACAGGACCCGGCTCGGCGGGATGACGGACCCACCGGCAGCGACGACTCTCACCACTCTGTGGACGAACCCGACCCCGACTAACCTGGCCCCTCTGGTGTCCAACCACCTGCAGCACCTGCGTCAGGTACAACTGGGCCAACCAACACCCCCACTCCTGCCACATCCCAGGAGACACCCAGGATCCCTGCCCCACCACCACAATGCAGCCAGGCTGGCCAGGAGGGACACGGTGTACCGGGCACCCAGGAGGAGGCAGCCGACAGCGCCAATGCCACCCCTCAGGGGTCCCAGAGACCCGATGTGCCCACAAGGGCAGGCCAGGTGCAAGTGGGCAGGGGTGGTGGGAGTGGAGGACGGCGGAGGCACGAGCCTGACCGGTTGGCTGCGGAACCGGTATATTCCCATGTCAGAAACATCCTGGACACATACCGGCAGGACACCACGGGCATGGCCCAGGTTGTGTCCATCCTCGAGGAGATCAAGACCCAGCAGGCCCAGCAACATGCGGAGCAACATGCCTGTCTACTGCGACACCAACGGCGGATGGAGGACAGACAGGCTGAGCTCGTGACGGTGTTCACGGGAATTCACAGTACACTCCGTCGGATAGCCAACAACATGGGCAACCCTCCCTGTGCCAGCAGGCGTAAAACATCACCACCCACAGGGAGGGATGAGGAGGAGGAGGAGACATCCGACGGAGCATCCCAAACATCGTCACAGCCTGCTTCTGAGGGTCCCCGCAGGAGGGCGGGTCGTCCACGGAAAAGACCGTGAGGGTCAGCGCAACAGCACCATCTCCCAGGACACCTGACCTGGCACCTGGCCCACTGGACCAACAGCAGCACAGCAGCAAAAGACATTCTCTGCCACATGGACTTGCTGGTCACTGTCTGACCAATGTTGACAAAGACTGTGGCATGGACTCTGAGGATTTCAAATGGCAAGGACACCAACTCCCCTAGTGAACTTTGGATTCCACACACCCGGAAAGCCCCTCATGTCATACCCCCCCCCCCGTACCCGAACCAAAATGAAAAGTTACACCATAAAGAGAAGATGCCTACATATTGCATTATTACCTTACATGTGTCTTGTAAAGTCTAACCATGCCTGAGTTCTCATTTGACTTCAACCATCCACACCCTGGGGCCTGAGTCTGGCACAGGACACATATGGGTCACATTGTATTAGGCAAGACAGACATGGAGCACCATACACACCCGTGATGGGCCCAACCAGCTGAGGGGGTGGCCGCACAACCGTGCCGACAGACATATTGAGTACAGCGACAGCCATGCGCAGAGGTCAGGGATCATGTGGAGTGTCCTGTGAGGCACCCAGGTATGTGTGGACAGGTGGCAGAACCATGTCCTGCAAGCTTGAGTCCGGTGGATGCAGAGAATGGTGGCCTGGCCAACGTTGGATGCATGGGGATGGCACATGTCACAATACCCACACAGTCATGGACATCATGCACAATACACAGTCTAATCCCACACAAACAGCTTGCATCTTGCTACTCTACACATAGCCACTATCACGGAAAACCATGCCAGACATGCCGGATGCACCGTGGCAACACACCAGCATTGACTGAGAAGAGGCACCTTTGAGGCATAGGGACACCTTTATTAGTCATGTATTCGGGATTGCAGAGGCAACTTGGAGTACACATGAATGGGACATGTGGAGTAACATGTGGGTCCAACACTGGAACCCCCCTTCTGCAGCACAAATGCGTGATAGCCATGGAACTGGCACACAAGTGTCGGCTAACAGCTAAACACCCCCTGCTGCTCACGGAGAGGCTGCCATACACCATTGATCCGCTGATGTGGAAGTCCCACACCATGTCAAGCCAATGCAAACCGTATGTGTCCGAGGGCAGTGTAACACACATTGATGCCATCATCACAATCCACAATCCCATCACTGATGACTGTCAACAAGTCTGACCATCTATTCAGGTGTACCCAGCTGCATGTCATGTGTCCCATGGTGATGCGACATGTCTGCAGAGGAACCAAACATCGACAGGGGCAGTGTGCACACATCGTAAACAACTGCCACACCCAATACACCCCTGATGCATCCCTTACCCTAAGGAGACTTCCAAACTTGTCCGTGCGTGTAACGCTGAGTCAGCACACGATGACGTGTCCATGAGGAATAGCAGTGCCACAACAATGCAACCAGCAGACGGCATGCGCAAGTACCTTGGGATGAGAGAGACACAAGAAGTCAGCCACAAAAAGCCCAGCCACTTGCATGTGCATGTACTCGACACATGTAAGGATGACAACATGCTAGGTCACAATTATGACTGGGGAAATACACCCATCACTGGCACCATCACTCCAGTGACACATCCACACACACCTCTGACTCACGTGCCATACATGCAGATGGACACACACATGGCAACACATGCCACACGGGGACCAATGCGTGCACACACAGACACTGGTACTCACCACTAAGCAAAGAAGTCGTGTATGAGCCGACTCCGGATGTCCTCTTGCGGAACCACATCCTCCACATCACTAGCCCCATTGCCAAGACCTTGGTCCTCCACGGGTGGATGGTCCTGATCATCTTGATCCAGGATGAGTGGCACAGCTTTCTCAACTGCCATGTTGTGCAGCATGCAGCACACCATGAAGATTTTGCAGACCTTCGCCGGGGCATATGGGAGGGCGCCGCCGGTCTTGTGGAGGCATCTGAATCAGCTCTTCAGGAGGCCAAATGTCCTCTCTATCACTCGCCTTGTCCGGCCATGGGCGGTGTTGTAGCGGAGCTGGACCGGCGTGATGGGGTTGCGGAGAGGTGTGATCAGCCATGGCATGTTGGGATAGCCAGCGTCCCCTACATGGAAAGCACATGGACATAAGTAGGACAGGAGAAGCGGTGCTGGAAGTCTACGCAAAATACAGGACAGACAGAGTGTACCCACCAACAACACATGCTCGTTCGTTGCGCAGCTGCGTCATCATCTCAGGCACCCTGCTACGCCTCATGATGTAGGCATCGTGTGCTGATCCTGGAAAACGAGCACAGACATGTGAAATCACCATGTTGGACAGACACACCACAAGGGCATTGATGGAGTGGTAGTGCTTGCGATTCCTGTACGCTACCTCCTCTGCCTGTGGTGGTACCAAAGCCACATGTGTCCCATCTATGGACCCAATGACATGGGGCATCCCTCCCAGGGCATAGAATCCACGCTTGACCCCAGTCAACATTTCAGGGGTTGGGAAATGGATGAACTCATCCAGGTGAAGCAACATGGCCTCTAAGAAATCATGCAGCACACGGCAGAACATGCTCTGGGACATGCCACCAATTTGAGCTATGGTATTTTGAAAGGTACCCGTGGCAAGAAAATGTAGGACTGCCATTACCTTCAGCTTGGGTGTCAGTGCCGTAGGATACCTGTGCAGCGGTTGCAGGTGTGGTGCCAGCCTCGCCGTCAACTCCTCAATCAACGGTTGGGGGAAGCGGTAGCACCGGATACAGTCATTCTCCCGCATGTCAGCCAAGTCCGGAATTGCTCGGGGAAGAGGCGGCGCTCTGCAGTAATTTGGAAGTGACAAGGAAGAGTGTGTGCACTACAACAACAATTTTTTGGTGCTGAGCACATGTTAATCTGTCAATACACATATGCGACATACGGAGTCAGGTATGTGCCACATGCCCTGGACACGTATGGCTGCCAGGTGACACTCCTACCAAGACCCAGCTACACACGGAGATTGTGAACCTCCACATGCCATGGCATGGGATTAGCTGTGTCCCAGTGTAAGTGAACAGCCAGACACAACACAGGAGTGACATACATCAAAACATCATCAGAAGTAGGCTGTCGATTTCAGAGACTGGTAGCGGAACACTAGAGCCACAGGTCACATGACATCACACTAGGACAGCCCACACACCTTGTCAATAAGGTGTACATGTAATGACTCACCACACATTCATCGAGAGGATGCAGACATGTCCTTGTTACGCTACTCCGTGTCCCATGCATACATACGCACCTCACATCCGATACCACATGTGGCCTGGTGTGCGTAACAGTGTGCCATGTCCATCTACACACAGACACATGTTGGTTGCTGCAACAGCTGATGCTTTTGAGGGAGCACCAACATCAAGCTAATGGGGACACCCCACACATACATGACATAGTCACATCGTGCACCGTGGGTACTGACATGTCTGGTGTGGTAACCCCTGTAGCGGGCATCAGGGAACACTTGCGTGTGTTGTTGACTGTGCCATGCCAGTGACGCTCATCCCAAGTGTGCAGTACGACATGCACACATGTCAAAGGAGTTAAGGGCATGCCTGGCACACATTGCACCGTCACACATAACATCAGTACACATCTCATCATACATCTGGTGCCTTCTCGACTCAGGAGTAATGTGCCACATCACAGCCTTTCACACCTGTGCCCCACACATGTAGTACTGCCCAGACAATGCCTTGATGTCCATCCATGGACAAGTATGTCAGCCCTATTCCTTCCGGTGTGCTGCCTGTCACCACTGTGATGTGTGAAAGGCACCGTACATTCGCTCAGAGAGCCTGTGTACGTTCCCTATCACTATGGGAGTGCTGCCATATGTGTACCCATAGTGATAGTGAGCGTACGCACGCGTGTACGGTCCGTACCACTATGAGTACGCATACGCGAGAACACCCATAGTGATAGTGAGCGTACGCACGCGTGTACAGTCCGTATCACTTTGGGTACACATACGCGAGAACACCCATAGTGAAAGTGAGCGTACAGAAGTGTGTACGGTCCGTACCACTATGGGTACACATACGCGTGAACACCCATAGTGATAGTGAGCGTACGCACGCGTGTACGGTCCGTATCACTATTAGTACACATACGCGAGAACACCCATAGTGAAAGTAAGCGTACAGGCATGTGTACGGTCCGTACCACTATGGGTACAGATACGCGTGAACACCCATAGTGATAGTGAGCGTACGCACGCGTGTACGGTCCGTATCACTATGGGTACACATACGCGAGAACACCCATAGTGAAAGTGAGCGTACAGGCGTGTGTACGGTCCGTACCACTATGGGTACACAACACCCATAGTGATAGTGAGCGTACGCACGCGTGTACGGTCCGTACCACTATGGGTACACATGCGCGAGAACACCCATAGTGAAAGTGAGCGTACGCATGCGTGTACGGTCCGTATCACTATGGGTACACATACGCGAGAACACCCATAGTGAAAGTGAACGTACGCACGCGTGTACAGTCCGTATCACTATGGGTACACATACGCGAGAACACCCATAGTGAAAGTGAGCGTACAGGCGTGTGTACGGTCCGTACCACTATGGGTACACATACGCGTGAACACCCATAGTGATAGTGAGCGTACGCACGCGTGTACGGTCCGTACCACTATGGGTACACATGCGCGAGAACACCCATAGTGATAGTGAGCGTACGCACGCGTGTACGGTCCGTATCACTATGGGTACACATACGCGAGAACACCCATAGTGAAAGTGAGCGTACAGGCGTGTGTACGGTCTGTACCACTATAAGTACGCATACGCGAGAACACCCATAGTGATACGGACCGTACACACGCCTGTACGCTCACTTTCACTATGGGTACGCATACGCGAGCACACCCATAGTGATACGGACCGTACACACGCCTGTACAGGCCGTTGCTATGCATTTGTGGTGCCCTAGGGCCCCGGTACGCACCGTACCTGTGTGTGAAACTCCAAATTACATAGGGGACACATGAGGGACAAGTATAAAGGCCTACATGCATGCTGGTTGTCATGGAGACCAAGTTTAAAGTTTGAATTTTTTTCAGCAGGTGCACAGCAGTAGTCAGTTTGAATGAATCTACTTTGTTGCAATGTGGTTCTGGAGTTGACATCATGCTCAAGAAAAAAACACAATAAGAACCCACTGACTGGGCTAGGTTTGAAGGGATTGGAGGAAACATAGGATGCAAATGTGAGTGACCAATCACTCTGTACTCCTGTGCATGAAACAGGCCAGCAAGGCAGATATAAGGCAGCCAGGTCCCATGAGGGAGCACTTGCCTGCACATCTTTGGATTCGACGACCCCGCTGCTGCTACTGATTCCCTGGAACCATGTCAAGGTCTGTGGAGAGGTCACAGCCTTTCACCCTGGAGGAGAACCTGGCTTTGCTGGATGTGATCCTCCCACAGTACCCGCTGCTGTATGGGCGACCAGGGTATCAGGTGAGTGCAGAGTCTACTAGCACAGACTGTGTCCCTTGTTTGTGACTGTGACTTCTGGCATTGTGTCCAGGTGTGACACACATGCTATGCACTGTAGGGGGGGTCCCAGGGGGGGGAATGCCTGATGTCTCCCAGCCAGTGCATGCTGTGGTGCATGTCTGCCGTCCTCACTTGCATTGTGTTTACTGTGACAATCACTGCATGGTGCATGCCACATTCTGCCTGTCTTGTCCTCCTGGGAATGTAGCCTCTACAGTCCTCATTTTATTATGTGGTCAGCCCAGTGTGACAGGTGACTGTACCCACAGATGTGTGTTAGTTCTGTGTACCTGTGCTGAGAGTGTCCACATGATGTGTTCGTACCCTGGACATCGGTGTGTGTGTAAGTCCCCTGTCATGTGGGTGGGTGCATATGTGGAGTGTGGCACCCGGGCTGCATGAGGGATGGATATACCCTGCCCATGTGATGTGAGCAGGGAGCAGTGCTGTGTGTCTGACGTGCAGAGTCAGCCCCACACCTGTGAGCCCCCCCCGTCTAGTGGCACATGTGCAGAGTGAGGTTTGTCGCTGCATTTGGCAATGGCAGGTGAATGTCCTGTGCCTGTGTGTGTCTGTGTACTCTGCTGCGGTAGCGTCAGTGACCTGTGGCATGTGACTGCTTGGAGGTGCTGCACATTATCCTGGTGTACCTTCTGATGCACAGTGTGAGCCTGGATCATTGATTGTGTCGTTGCCCTCATTCCACCTGTGTACTTTCAATGGCACGTACTGCTTTTGCCCTTCCCCAGAGGATCATGTCCCTATGACAACGGTGCAATGCGTTGGATGCATACTATGCCTTGTTGTAAACAGCAAATTTGTTCTAATATGTCTCTCTGTGACATGTGCCTGGTGTATTGATGTAGTGTCACTTGTTCATCCTCACAGGTAGGCGCCTCTGCCAAGAAGCAGATATGGATGACCGCCGTCAGTGCCGTGAGGAAGACGGAGGGTCGCAAGCGGCGCCTGGCCCAGGTGAGGAAACGCTGGCAGGATATCCGGTGCTGGACGCGGAGGATCGCACGGGTCCTGCTGGGGGACTCACCTGAGACCCATATGAACCGCGGGCGCCGCCGTCTGACCCACATCCACAAGCGTGTGCTGGCGGTGGTATTTCCAGACTTGGACAGGCGCTTACAGGAGAAGCAGCAGCAGGAAGGGGGTAGGTACATGTGTGTTTGTTGTGTGTCACCAGCATTTGTAAGTGCACAGTTGCATGGATACACTGCCAGGGTTTAAAGGTGCTGTGCAGATCCAGTTACCCACAGTATAGCGGTGCTCTCCTGCCTCCCTTCCCCTCCTTGCAATGTGTTCCCTGGTCTGTGTGTAGTCACTCCTTCACAAGGTAATGTAGGCTGGCGCTTTCTCCACGTGAACTATGCCTGTAGCATCATGTGTGGGGGTGGTGTGTAACAGGTTTTGGGACCTTGCCTGTGCCCTGTCCAGTTCAGTACATGTGGGTTCCATGTCAGTTGGCAGAGTCCAGACATGGGAGTTAGTCTCTCAAGTGTCATGCCTTACAGCACGCATGTCCTATGTTGTGGCCTGTGACATGATGTGCATGAGTGTGCGATACGCATAGTGCAGGGATGGTGGCGTGTGTTGCAGTCATTCCCATTCAGGACCATGGAGTTGTGTGGCCACTACTGTCCCCTGGGGCATATTTTCATAGGTGTCATGTGTGTCATCACAAAACGTGGACACTCTCAGTGTCTACAGCATAGGTTGTGCTCTGTGCCATTGTCCCCTGGCACCATGTATATTGACGTAAAATGTAGTACAAGTGTCCACTGTACAGCCTGACCTGATTTTCCTTGTTCATACTCATGGTGGCCAGTGCCTGCGTGTCTTGTTACAATCATCTGATGATGACCATTTGTACCTGATTATTTGGACAGGCGCACCTTGGGTATTTGGCGTCCAATCTTGCATGTATGCAGCCCCTGTGTATTTCACCCAGACTAAGAGATGTAAGTGCTTCCTGTGTCTCAACAAATTGTCTCATGTAGGGGGTGGTTGGTGCGGGCAAAGCCTACATGTCAAAACCTGAAATCTCCTTGCTAGGTCTGGCCAGTGTTTGATGTTTGTCTGGACATACACTCAAGGTGCAGTGAGCCAGTCATGTTTTCAGTATTACCTATGCAGCATGTGCCTCAAGTTCATGGATATGGTCCCTGCTCATCCCTATTTTCGGCAACGCTGTGTGGTGCAGATGCAGTGCTGGATTGTCCCCAGGGCCTGGCTCCTATGTCAAACTCCATTTCATGTCATTTGCTATTGTGTCATGCTCTCCATGGATTTTCAGTGGCATGGTGGGTCAACCAACTGTGTGTTGCATGCCCTACATCTGTACCTTGTTTTGTAGATGTTACTGATCTTTCTTTTCAGGCTATGCACTGTAACCTATGTAAATTGGACTCATATGTATACAGGTGTGTGATTAATTGCTGTCTCTTCACCTTGCCCACAGCATCGTCGGGGGACACGGAGGGAGACATGAGCACAGACGGAGCGGAGGGACCGAGCACCAGTGCCAGCGTTGACATCGTGGCTGGCACATTGAGTGGAACTGAGGCGGAGGAGAGTGAGGCCGAGGACCTGTCCACAGGCACGACAGAATATGAAGCTGACGGGTCCGAGGATGATCTTTCCGAGTGGGCGGAGGCTGCACCAGCAGCCGACAGCGGCACAACATCTCACCCCGCCCCCTCCATTGCATCAGCCGCCTCCCACTTGCTCGTGTCCCTTCCCAGCGTGCCCGGTCACCACATGTCTCCTTCCTGCCAGGCACGGCACCCCCTGCCCCTGTCTCCACTGCTGCCGCCAATGCCGAGTCTGTGGACATCCAGCGGCAGTTGCAGGTTGGTCAGGCTGTGATGCTTAATGTCCTCCATGGCCACAGCCAAGTGCTGAACAACATGGAGGCATACTTGGAGGGCATTTTTTCATCGCAGGCTGACCAACGCAACTTGCTGAGGTCCATTGACTCGACACTGACTGCAGCAGTGGGTCTCCTGCAGCGCTACGTCCAACCCCCTACCCCTGACCCATCCACACTTCCCACTCCCATGCCTGTCCCACGCACACCCAGACGTCAGCATGCACCCAGCACAACAGACACAGGCACCACACCAGCAGGGAAGGTCATACGCACACCTCCTGGCATGCACACACAGGGTGAAGTAGGCACACCCACTGGGTCGGGGGGCAAACGTAAGTCACGCAGCCAGAGTGGGAGTCTGCATTCCACCAAATCCACTCCCTCCAAATCCCCTCCCCTCAGCTCTCCTGGCCACATATCCGGCAAAGACTCCTTCATGGCTGCTCTGTCCCTGAGCCCCACTGTGACACCACCCCGCAAGCGGTCAAGGGAGTCCCCGGTCAGGGTGGTTGAGTCCCCCCCCCTGTCCACACCTTCCCCCAGTGGCGCTACGACCCATCCCTCAGCCCCCCCCGTCCTTGGGGCCTGTGGTTCCTTCGGGTGCAGGGGAGTCGCTGGAGGACCTTGCTAAGGTGTGCAGCGCCATCCTGGCCTCCGCCTTTGGCCCTGCCCCACCCCCTGTGGTGGAGTCCTCCATCCCTGCACCCACGACGCCTACCCTTCGCCCTCATGTCCCTGCGGTGCCTGGTCCTTCCCCCCCACATGATGCCCTCCCCGCTCTGGAAGATGAAGGAGTCTGACTGTGCAGGCAAGCTAGGGGACACGCGTCCCACTGTGTGCCCCACCTGGATTGGAACTTTGGATTGCCCTATGGGCATTGTACATTTTGAACTTTCAAAGGACAAACAGTTTTTTGGATGCTGATTAAAGCAATTTATTTTTCCGTAGTACACTACTGTCTGTCTGGTATTGCTGTTGGTCGACCTGCCCCATTATTTTGGGTGGTGATTATGTGTTGGGTGTGTGGGAATTGTCGTCTTGTGCTGGTCATAGGGTGGATCCTGGTATCTGTGTGCCATCACAAGCTGTTGGCTACATAACTTTGTTCATGTAAGCAGTTACTGCATGGTGACATCGTCCCAAGGTGTGTTCCTTCCTCTGTGTAACCTGACTTCTTCCCTGCAGGGTATTTCCAATATGTGGTGCTGAGCTGTGTCTACATTGGCTGGGTGTGTGACGGACTCGTTAGACTTGGCCCATGCATTCTGAGCGATGTCTCCACCTGCATCATTCGTGGCGTCCTTGGTGGTCACTGTACTTGTGTATGTAGACTGTTGCCATGACTTCATGTGTACATGTATTCTTTTAGGCGCTATGCATATGTATACTTCCAGCCTTGCACACATGTGGTACATGTACTGCAGGATCTTTGTGCACCTGACTGACATTTGTGGGCGTTGGATCTGTGGGTACTCCACCCTTTTCTTTGCAGGGGCACTGCTGTGAGTGTTAGGCACCCACCCCTCCTGTCTCTGGGCACTGCTGGGAGGACTCTGCACACACCCCTCCTGTCTCTGGGCACTGCTGGGAGGACTCTGCAAACACCCCTCCTGTCTCTGGGCACTGCTGGGAGGACTCTGCACACACCCCTCCTGTCTCTGGGCACTGCTGGGAGGACTCTGCACACACCCCTCCTGTCTCTGGGCACTGCTGGGAGGACTCTGCACCCACCCCTCCTGTCTCTGGGCACTGCTGGGAGTGATAGGCACACACCCCTCCTGTGTCTGGGCACTGCTGGGAGTGATAGGCACACACCCCTCCTGTGTCTGGGCACTGCTGGGAGGACTCTGCACACACCCCTCCTGTCTCTGGGCACTGCTGGGAGGACTCTGCACACACCCCTCCCGTGTCTGGGCACTGCTGGGAGGACTCTGCACCCACCCCTCCTGTCTCTGGGCACTGCTGGGAGGACTCTGCACACACCCCTCCTGTCTCTGGGCACTGCTGGGAGGACTCTGCACACACCCCTCCTGTCTCTGGGCACTGCTGGGAGGACTCTGCACACACCCCTCCTGTGTCTGGGCACTGCTGGGAGGACTCTGCACCCACCCCTCCTGTCTCGGGGCACTGCTGGGAGGACTCTGCACCCACCCCTCCTGTCTCTGGGCACTGCTGGGAGTGATAGGCACACACCCCTCCTGTGTCTGGGCACTGCTGGGAGTGATAGGCACACACCCCTCCTGTGTCTGGGCACTGCTGGGAGGACTCTGCGCACACCCCTCCTGTCTCTGGGCACTGCTGGGAGGACTCTGCACACACCCCTCCAGTGTCTGGGCACTGCTGGGAGGACTCTGCACCCACCCCTCCTGTCTCTGGGCACAGCTGGGAGGACTCTGCACACACCCCTCCTGTCTCTGGGCACTGCTGGGAGGACTCTGCACACACCCCTCCTGTCTCTGGGCACTGCTGGGAGGACTCTGCACACACCCCTCCTGTGTCTGGGCACTGCTGGGAGGACTCTGCACCCACCCCTCCTGTCTCTGGGCACTGCTGGGAGTGATAGGCACACACCCCTCCTGTGTCTGGGCACTGCTGGGAGTGATAGGCACACACCCCTCCTGTCTCTGGGCACTGCTGGGAGGACTCTGCACACACCCCTCCTGTCTCTGGGCACTGCTGGGAAGACTCTGCACACACCCCTCCTGTCTCTGGGCAATGCTGGGAGGACTCTGCACCCACCCAACCTGTGTCTGGGCACTGCTGGGAGTGATAGGCACACACCCCTCCTGTCTCTCGGCACTGCTGGGAGTGATAGGCACACACCCCTCCTGTGTCTGGGCACTGCTGGGAGGACTCTGCACCCACCCCTCCTGTCTCTGGGCACTGCTGGGAGGACTCTGCACACACCCCTCCTGTCTCTGGGCACTGCTGGGAGGACTCTGCACACACCCCTCCTGTCTCTGGGCACTGCTGGGAGGACTCTGCACACACCCCTCCTGTCTCTGGGCACTGCTGGGAGGACTCTGCACCCACCCCTCCTCTCTCTGGGCACTGCTGGGAGTGATAGGCACACACCCCTCCTGTGTCTGGGCACTGCTGGGAGTGATAGGCACACACCCCTCCTGTATCTGGGCACTGCTGGGAGGACTCTGCACACACCCCTCCTATTTCAGGATATGTACGCTTAGAACATACATGGGTGTGGGTTCGCTCCATGCATACGAGGTGGGGGTAGGGTCCGTACATACACGGTTGGGGTGGGGGTACGATCCATACGTACGCGGGTGAGGGTACGGGTCGTACTTACACTGTTGGGGTTGGGGGTATGCTCCATACGTACGCGGGTGTGGGTACGGGTCGTACTTACACTGTTGGGGTGGGGGGTACGCTCCATACGTACGCGGGTGAGGGTGTGGGTCGTACTTACACTGTTGGGGTTGGGGGTACGCTCCATACGTACACTGGTGTGGGTACGGGTCATACTTACACTGTTG
The DNA here is from genome assembly GCF_964204655.1 of Triturus cristatus. Taxonomy (NCBI): domain Eukaryota; kingdom Metazoa; phylum Chordata; class Amphibia; order Caudata; family Salamandridae; genus Triturus; species Triturus cristatus. The sequence continues at coordinate 70,125,278 of NC_140579.1, read as the reverse complement.
GGGTGGGGGTACGCTCCACCCCTCCTGTCTCTGGGCACTGCTGGGAGTGATAGGCACACACCCCTCCTGTGTCTGGGCACTGCTGGGAGTGATAGGCACACACCCCTCCTGTCTCTGGGCACTGCTGGGAGTGATAGGCACACACCCCTCCTGTCTCTGGGCACTGCTGGGAGGACTCTGCACACACCCCTCCTGTGTCTGGGCACTGCTGGGAGGACTCTGCACACATCCCTCCTGTGTCTGGGCACTGCTGGGAGGACTCTGCACCCACCCCTTCTGTCTCTGGGCACTGCTGGGAGGACTCTGCACACACCCCTCCTGTCTCTGGGCACTGCTGGGAGGACTCTGCACACACCCCTCCTGTCTCTGGGCACTGCTGGGAGGACTCTGCACACACCCCTCCTGTCTCTGGGCACTGCTGGGCGTGATAGGCACACACCCCTCCTGTGTCTGGGCACTGCTGGGAGGACTCTGCACACACCCCTCCTATTTGAGGATATGTACGCTTAGAACATACACGGGTGTGGGTTCGCTCCATGCATACGAGGTGGGGGTAGGGTCCGTACATACACGGTTGGGGTGGGGGTACGATCCATACGTACGCGGGTGAGGGTACGGGTCGTACTTACACTGTTGGGGTTGGGGGTACGCTCCATACGTACGCGGGTGTGGGTACGGGTCGTACTTACACTCTTGGGGTGGGGGTACGCTCCATACGTACGAAGGTGAGGGTACGGGTCGTACTTACACTGTTGGGGTTGGGGGTACGCTCCATACGTACGCGGGTGTGGGTACGGGTCGTACTTACACTGTTGGGGTTGGGAGTACGCTCCATACGTACGCGGGTGTGGGTACGGGTCGTACTTACACTGTTGGGGTGGGGGGTACGCTCCATATGTACGCGGGTGAGGGTACGGGTCGTACTTAACCTGTTGGGGTTGGGGGTACGCTCCATACGTACGCGAGTGTGGGTACGGGTCGTACTTACACTGTTGGGGTGGGGGGTACGCTCCATATGTATGCGGGTGGGGGTATGGGTCGCACTTACACTGTTGGGGTGGGGGGTACGCTCCATACATACGCGTGTGAGGGTACGGGTCGTACTTACACTGTTGGGGTTGGGGGTACGCTCCATGCATACGGGGGTGGGGGTACGGTCCGTACATATCCGTCCCCACGCTATGTGATGCTTGTGCGGCCCGTACCCAGGCCTTTGCCACGTGGGTACAGCCGTCCCGCCATTGTTGGGATGACGTAGGTGTGGGCATGGTACGACTCGTACCCACGCTCTTAAGGCGTGGGTACGGGACGTACCTGTATTGTTGTGTTGCCGGTTCGCGTCGTCACGCACTTCCATTGTGGCGGACGCTGGCTTTGCTGGACACGCCCCCACCCCCTCGTAGTGACCAGGGCCTGGGGGTCAGGTATGTCCAGGGCATGTGTGCTGTGTGACTTTGGTGGGGGTTTTGTGGCCTGCCCCTGGTCCTGCCCCCCCCCTTTCCCCCCTCCCTTTGTTGTTCTGACCTTCTGCGGCGTCTGCGTCGTAACCTGTAGAGGAGGTCGACTGCTATGAGGGCCGGGATGACACGTAGGTTCGGGTCCATGTCTGTCCGTCGCGTGCAGGTACTCCTTGTTCGCGTCGTCCTGATATCCCGGCAGTTTTTGGCTGCCGGAAAATATTCACCGTGCGGGATGACGTCGGTGCGAATCGTAATTCCTGGTTCGTGAATGGCAGGCTGCGTGCGTCCCAACGTCACGTCGCCGCTTTCCCGGATCACATTTGTATGTTTATTTTCGTCGGTCGGGGTTTTGTACGATTCGTACGGAAATGGTATTTCCGTGCGAATCGTAATTCCATGTTTGTGTATTTTTTCGACCGGGTACGAGTCGGACGGAGAATATGCTCCGTCCGACGGTTCGTACCCGATTTTTACTGGATCGTGATCGGCACCAAGGTCTTTTCCAAACCAGCAGTCTTAGATATTGATTTTTCCAAAGAGTCTAATTTTAACTGTAATTTCTCTGACAAAAGAATAGTTACTCCTTCATGTTCTATTTTATCAATAGCTACTATTTTCATTATCGGTTCATTCTCCAGCTTCAACAGTTCTTCATTGAATGTAGAGCATTCTTTCAGTGTTGGCATAAGGCACATTATAGATTTCTTCTCTGCAATTCTTCGGTAGATTGTTTCAGGTGCAATATTTTATTTTCGAAACAAGTTTCTTAGTAGCCAACTTTCTAAAGCATTTTTTCCATCCTTTGTTAAGACACCAATTCTAATATTTTGAAGAATATTTCCATAATCTTCATCATTTGCTTGTTGCATGTTCTTAATAAGTTCCTTATATTCAAAATAAGTCCAAATGCTCACATTTCCTATACTTCCCAAAGATTTTTTAGTGTCTTCATGAAGAAGGGTTTTAAAAACCAGTTAGCAGTTCACAGGTGTGAGTTGTAGCAGATCACCAAATACAATTACATGTTTTCCTCCAAATAAAACATCGTAATTTGTTTTTAAAATCTGCTGCATCTTCAAATGTACAAACGAAAGCATTAAGTTTAAGACCATGCTTACTTCATCAATTACCAGTAGTTTTATTTTCTTCAGTACTCTTGAAACTTCAAAACACGCTTCTCCAGATAGCTTGTGATATTCCAACTTATTTTCACGTTCTGCTGGGATCACTGACATAATATCGACTACCAAAATATAGACTTACAAAAATATCGATGCCAAAATATAGAATGCAAAAATATCGAATTCCTATCTTCAAACAGGTAAGTACAAAAATATCGATTCTAAAATATCGTTGTTTAAAAATATAGTTAGTCAAAATATCGAATTTTTGTTAATGTCTTAAAAGTAATGTAAAAATAATAAAAAAATAAATATAATTAACTAAAACATATCTAAAAATACTTAAATAACCTTAAAATAAATAAAGAATTAATGTAAGTTAAAAAACAATAAACGTATATTTTTATTTTTTAATAGATATATATTAACGTAATATTAATGAAAAATATTCAATATTTTTTGCGTAGGATAGCGGGCGGGTAAAATATACTATTACCACTCCAGTAAGTGCAATAGTAGGGAAAGCGTTGGATAGCGGGAGGGTAAAACTTACTATTCCCACTCCAGAGAGTGCAACAGTATGGCAAGCGTTGGATAGCGTAGGGGTAAAAATTACTATTCCCACTCCAGAGAGTGCAACAGTAGGGAAAGCGTTGGATAGCGTGAGGGTAAAATTTACTATTCCCACTCCAGTGAGTGCAACAGTAGGGAAAGCGTTGGATAGCGTAAGGGTAAAAATTACTATTCCCACTCCAAAGAGTGCAACAGTAGGGAAAGCATTGGATAGTGTAGGGGTAAAAATTACTATTCCCACTCCAGCGAGTGCAACAGTAGGGAAAGCGTTGGATAGCGTAGGGGTAAAAATTACTATTCCCACTCCAGAGAGTGCAACAGTATGGAAAGCGTTGGATAGCGTAGGGGTAAAAATTACTATTCCCACTCCCGACAGTGCAACAGTAGGGAAAGTGTTGGATAGCGTGAGGGTAAAATTTACTATTCCCACTCCAGTGAGTGCAACAGTAGGGAAAGCGTTGGATAGCGTAGGGGTAAAAATTACTATTCCCACTCCAAAGAGTGCAACAGTAGGGAAAGCATTGGATAGAGTAGGGGTAAACATTACTATTCCCACTCCAGAGAGTGCAACAGTAGGGAAAGCGTTGGATAGCGTAGGGGTAAAAATTACTATTCCCACTCCAGAGAGTGCAACAGTAGGGAAAGCGTTGGATAGCGTAGGGGTAAAATGTACTATTCCCACTCCAGAGAGTGCAACAGTAGGGAAAACGTTGGATAGTGGAAGGGCAACATTTACTATTCCCACTCCAGTGAGTGCAACAGTACGGAAAACGTCAGATAGCGTAGGGGTAAAAATTACTATTCCCACTCCAAAGAGTGCAACAGTACGGAAAGCGTTAGATAGCGTAGGGGTAAAAATTACTATTCCCACTCCAAAGAGTGCAACAGTAGGGAAAGCGTTGGATAGCGGGAGGGTAAAATTTACTATTCCCACTCCAGTGAGTGCAACAATAGGGAAAACGTTGGATAGCGTAGGGGTAAAAATTACTATTCCCACTCCAGAGAGTGCAACAGTAGGGAAAGCGTTGGAGAGTGTATGGGTAAAAATTACTATTCCCACTCCAAAGAGTGCAACAGTAGGGAAAGGGTTGGATAGCGGGAGGGTAAAATTTACTATTCCCACTCCAATGAGTGCAACAATAGGGAAAGCGTGGGATAGCGTATGGGTAAAAATTACTATTCTCACTCCAAAGAGTGCAACAGTAAGGATAGCGTTGGATAGCGTAGGGGTAAAAACTTACTATTCCCACTCCAAAGAGTGCAACAGTAGGGAAAGCGTTGGATAGCGGGAGGGTAAAATTTACTATTCCCACTCCAGTGAGTGCAACAATAGAGAAAACGTTGGATAGCGTAGGGGTAAAAATTACTATTCCCACTCCAGAGAGTGCAACAGTAGGTAAAGCGTTGGATAGCGTAGGGGTAAAAATTACTATTCCCACTCCAGAGAGTGTAACAGTAGGGAAAGCGTTGGATAGCGTAGGGGTAAAAATTACTATTCCCACTCCAGAGAGTGCAACTGTAGGGAAACCGTTGGATAGAGGGAGGGCAAAATTTACTATTCCCACTCCAGTGAGTGCAACAGTAGGGAAAACGTCAGATGGCGTAGGGGTAAAAATTACTATTCCCACCCCAAAGAGTGCCACAGTAGGGAAAGCGTTGGATAGTGTAGGGGGTAAAAATTACTATTCCCACTCCAGAGAGTGCAACAGTAGGGAAAGCGTTGGATAGCGTAGGGGTAAAAATTACTATTCCCACTCCAGTGAGTGCAACAGTAGGGAAAGCATTAGCATAGGGGTAAAAATTACTATTCCCACTCCAAAGAGTGCAACAGTAGGGAAAGCGTTGGATAGCGTAGGGGTATAAATTACTATTCCCACTCCAGTGAGTGCAATAGTGGGGAAAGCGTTGAATGCTGTAGGGGTAACAATTACTATTCCCACTCCAGTGAGTGCAATAGTAGGAAAAATAATAATTTTATATTTTATTTAAAATAATTTAATTATTAATACTAATAAAAATAGTATTACAATTAATTACCAATCACACAATCTTTAATAATTAATTAATTATAAATACCAATAAATATTTTTTTAAATTAATTACCTATTAATAATTAATTAACAACCAATTATTTTTCAATACCAAAAATTAATAAATACAAATAATACCAATTAATCATTAATTAATACATTAATTATGTATATACAAAAATAATGACAACAATTATTTATTTACAATTAAATTACTTCCCACAATATTTCCCTATAAACCCACAACCCACTACAAATAATAAATTAATACAATTAACATAATTATCAATTGAACAATTAATACAAATTAATTACCAATTAATACACATTAATTACCAATTAATAATTAATAAACAACCAACTAATTTTGAATACCAAACATTGATAATTAATAAAAAATACCAATTAATAATTAACAGTAATTTAATTATCAATACACAAAAATATTTTCAATAATCACTTAATTATTATTCAATTACTTCCCACCCTATTACCCTATAAACCCACAACCCGCTATGAATAATAAATTAGTATAATTAATATAATTATCAATTAAACAATTAATACAAATTAATTACCAATTAAAATAAATAAATTACCAATTATTAAAAATTAATTACCAATCATTAATTAATTACAATACATTCATTATGAATACCAATTAATAATTACTTAATAACAATTAAATTACTTCCCACCCTATTCCCCTATAAACCCACAACCCGCTACAGAAGTAAAACGCTAAATTAAATTAAAAATCATTAATAATTCCTAAAAATCAATATTTAATATACTATAATTAAATTACTTCACACCCTAATCCCCTATAAACCCACAACCCGCTACGGAATTAAATTACACAAAAATGAAATAACATAAAATTCATTACTTTAAAAATATTCAAACATACATTCCAAAATTAATACATACTTTTAACACACATACTAACACTTAAAACACTATTAAAAAATTCGATATTCTTAACAACTACATCATGACTGTCGATATTACTTACTTCTATATTATGTAAATCGATATTTTATTTCCTACCTGATTTTCGATATTCTTCACCACTATATTTTGGCAATTCGATATTCTGTCCATTCTATATTTAAAACTCGATATTCTGTCCACTCGATATTTTTTTTCTCGATATTATGTCTATTTACCGTTCTGCTGGTAACATAAGTAGACGATGTAATGTAATTCCTTTAATGTTGTGTGCTGCTAACCCAGTTGGAGCAGTTACAATACAAGACAAATGTGAATCCTTTGTTTTCTGTAGATAACTTAACAAACATTTAATCAAGAAACTGTTTCCTGTTCCAGCTTGTCCACTGATGTACATAAGAATAGGTCTAAATGATGTACATTGGCAATCATTCTTTTCATGCAGTAATCCATGTTGTATCTGTTGTGTAACTTGGTGATATATTTCTTTCTGTTCAGTATTCAGACGTTCCTCTAAATTTTCCAAATCAATATTCTCCTGTTGTGCTTGCTGCATCACCATTTCCAATTCACTCTTTGCTATTGCCGCTTCATTTTCAAGTATGGCTTCTCCTAGTGGATCTTGACTTTGTGGAGCAGAACTCTGACTATCTTGAGAACTATCTCTAGCTATTTCAGCTGAAATAGTTCTTTCTTGATTGATCTCTTCGTTCAACATTCGGAGATAATTTGGAAAAATTGTACATTCAATGCTATCTTTACATGCATTGAAAGAATCTTCATAGCACTCAAAATCTCCAAGTAATTCCATGTCAGTCCGCCAAGGTTTGAAGAGTTGTAGAAGAGCTAAATAGAAAAACTCTCTTTTATTTGGAGTATCGCAACTTAGTTTCCTATGATTAATCAGATTTCCTTTGGCATGCTTTACCAAACATCCTTCAGATCCAATTACAGAGTATTTTCCTACATTTCTAGGTTCCGTAACATTTTTTTGAAACTATAATGTTGCAGTATTTTGTATAGACATATCTTTTCCAGGTGTGGACTTCTATTTGGATAGTATGTATCCAACATATTTGTTTTCAGAATATCTGTACTTTCTAGTTCATTCAGTGCCAAGTATTCAATTTCTAGTACAGATTTCAAAACACGATTTTGTGTCGCAGCAAGACCTAGACTTATCTAGATGATTACTCTTGACTTTGAAAATAAACTTGCAGATGTCAATCGATCTGAACATTCATACAATCAAAATTCTCGATGTGAAAGCATCTTCAAGCTGAAGCTGTACAATTTTTTGTGAAATTTTCTCCCACATTTCTTTCATTTCTGTCTTCTCAGATTTCGTAACATATGATGTGACATAGCGAGAATCAGTAATTGAGTTATCTGCAACATATTGTATGTCCATATTTGCATTCCACATCTTTAAAATCACTGGATTGTAATCATTGAGGTATTTTGATTCTTCTGTTCTTTTTATAAGTATTTTTGGTGATTTTCAAGTGATAGTATGCCTCACTGCAGACATAAAACTGTTCACTCTTCCTTTGGAAATTACTGGACGTGGAAAACTAAATCGACATTTTGTGTAAAAGTTTTCCTTTGACTTGTTTTTCCGTCAACAATATTTTCCACATCGATGACTTTGAAACCGTAAAACTTGCTGTCTTAAGATATTTTCTCCTCCTGTTTTCGGAATGACACAGGTAACATAGTATTCAATAAAAGATAAAACAGTCTACTCCGAATCAGTTCCAAATTTGGGTGCATTCTTGATCCATAAAAGCATCTGTATATGAGGAGCACCTCTAGCTTGGTATTCCTTTCTCCCAAAAAAATCAATAACTTCGCCAATAGGTGGATTTTTTTTACTACCGATGAAAGACATCATAGCTTCAAACCTATGATTAAAATATCTGCAAACATTTACAGGATCCAGGGAACACAGTTCTCCAGCTGTCTTCAATTCAATATTTGAATTTGCTTCCCGTAGAAAATCCAGTAGATCATGCCATGCGTATTCAGCACAGCTAAGTGTAACAAACCACGTAGGGGTTCCTAAGTTTCTTAATATACATTTTAATTCCCCATGACATCGATACCAATATTCATTAGTGCCACGTTGACATGCCATCAAATTAATTAACTGTGATTCTAAATGTTCGTCTTTTTCTTCAACTTTGTCCAATAATTCCTTTGCAGAAACATGTAAAAGATGCGTTCCTGTTTTTAATACATGGTTGACTGCATATGAAAGTGTAGACAGATCACTCTCAAATAAAAGATTAAACAAATATGGAATACACTGGCAAAATCTTGGTTCTTCTGAGTATAATCGTAAAATACGATATTCTGAAGCTGGAATCTGAAATGGTCGTTCATCATATCGTCCACCTTATCCAGTAGGAGACAGCTGTGGAAAACAACGAGCTTCCAAACTTTTTTCCCACACACTCATGGAAGTTCCTTTTGCTTTTTCATCTGGAACAATTCAATAGTATCTCCTATCAGTTATTTTGAATGTAGAGGGTGTATAGTATAATGTTCAAAAAAATATTTTTTTCTTGAGTTCTCCTCTTTTTCTATTTGTCCACTTGTGTGTTTCATCTTCTAAACTCATTTCTTCTTCTTCTACATTTACATTTTTATAGTAAATATTGTTTTGCACCAGATATAATGTAGTCTTTTGGACTTTCATGACATCCACTAACTCTAATAACGTAACGTGATCTACCTACTTACATGCAGCTGCGGCCTCCGATACATTGGGATGACCGCCCGAAAAATAAGAACTAGAATAACAGAACACAGGAGCACAATCAGGTGCAAGAAGAACATTAGCAAACTGACCAGTCATTTCATCACCCAGGGACACACTCCCAATGACCTGACCTGGACCATCATTGAACAACTACCGGAACTGGCAGTGGATAATGAGAAGAAATTACTCAGCAAGGAACAACGTTGGATATATCGTCTTTCCACCCAAACCAATGGCCTCAACGATGCCATACCGTGGAACTCAGTCACACCCTAGACCCACACATCACCTGGCCTGTGCGCAGTTGCCCCCCGTGCCATAGTCCCCCTGGACACAATTATTGATCATGCTCCCTCTTGTGTGTACCACCAAACTGCCAACATCCTGGGCACATGCTTCAACCCCACCCATTCTGCCATGTCAACCTTAGCGCGCTGCGCGCACTTAACAGTAATTCATGGGCCGAACCACTCTGGGAGGCGGCGCGTCCCGCAGGCATGTTTTCCCAGCATTAACGCACACATAACCAACACTGAACCCTTAGCGCCTGCGCATATAAGACCACGCCACACCTAACACTGGTGTTGCCCCCTACCCCGTATCATTGACGGCATATTGTAGTTTTTTCATAATCTAGTTTTTACATATACCTTCACGCAATCGCGCTATCAAACTGAGCGTATGCCAAAGGCAGGAGTACAAATCTCCTACATTGTAAATCATGCACTCACACTGAGCATGTGCGAGAAACTAGTGTGCAATTCATGAGCATGAGCAACAACCCGCTAATACACTGAGCATGCATGAGAGACTAGTGTGCAAATCTCCTACATTGTAAATCAAGCACTCACACTGAGCATGTGCGAGGAACTAGTGTGCAATTCATGAGCATGAGCAATAACCCGCTGATACACTGAGCATGCACGAGAGACTAGTGTGCAAACTACGAGCATGAGCAGCAACTACATCTAGGGGCGGTGCTACCTCGTTAACCTCAGTATAAAAAGCCCACACGCCGAGAGGCTCTTTCTACCGGAGGACGACGGCGGGACAACAGGTACAAGGCAGGCACTGACCAGAAAGACTGTGAGTATGACAATCCTGACAAGCCTCCAAACAACAAACTGGGTAAGCGCTTTTTCCCTCACAGGTCCCTAACTCCCACAGCCTATCTCTTTTTCTCTCATAGGGTCATCCCCTTACCGCTTCCCTCCAGGAAGCCTTGGCTAATAACCCAAAGCGTAAGAACATTTTCCTTGCGCCCTGCTACACTAAGTCACCTGCCTTCAGTGTGATTTCCGTGTTTTAGCCACACCACGCTCTTAACTAGTTGCGTACTTTCACTCTGATGGCACCACCAGTACCATCACACCTAGCCGACTATAGTCCTCTCACCATGCACTATAGTGCCGGCCACCTAAGCATTGTTGACCGGATGTCTAAATTGACTACTGACTCTCTCTACAAATGTTTTGTCCTTGTTTTTAATGTTTGTTTGTACAGGTATGCATGAGAAGGGAATCCCCCTCTCACACATAGAAAAACGCCTTAGTGAGTGTATCACATAGTCTGTACCACAACACTAAGTCTGTTTTATTTTCACCACACCCTTTTAAAAACGGTCCTGAGGAAAGCCAGAATACTCTAAGGCACTGGCTGAAACATGTCGACCATCTGAAGGACGCAGGGGCCAGTAACTCTCCACCCTTACACGTCCTGTAGCCTTACTTTTAACCGCTGGTGTCGGCCCAGCCTCACTGCACTCTCAGCAATATACCAGCTCCGCTGTAATCAGGCGTCGTAGCACACCCGGGACATACTAGGTGTCACTGGGTGGGCCCGATGATGAAGCATGCCACCAACTAGGTTGGTGGGTGAGGGATTCATGAATACACCTACACGGTGTCTGTGACAGAACTACTTTGAGTACTGCATCACTTTGGTCAACTTAAGCTAGTCTTCTTTGTTTAATCACATATAAATCCCTCGGGGACATGGACTAGCTTTCTAGTCCTCTCTCTCCCTCTTGTTACACGCATATATAGGCAGCGCACAGCTGCGAGAGTTTAACCACATCACCATGGCTGAGAACCATGGCCTTACCTTTACGGAGGAGGAGGTCAACGACATTCTCGCAGACCCCTCTTTTCAAGTTGATTTCAACATCGCTAATTCCATAGCCCAAACAACTGACTGGGAGACCCTCACTGAGAAAAAGAGAAACAGGATCTGCACCATCCTCCATGGAGTGATCCTAGCCCAATATGTCAAAACCAACACGGCCCCAAGAGGTCTGATTGTCACCAACGCACCCAGGATCTTCTTAGATGACCCCACCTTCAGGAAGGATTGGGCCCAGATCGCCTGGCATTGCACCAGGGACTGGATGATACTAATTATAAAAACTGCCAAACGTCTTTCAGAAGCTATTGTAATTGAAATCCAACTATCAGAAAGCCACTTCAAAACAACCCTGACAGCTTACAAAAAGAAATTAGACGATCAAAATAAAGAAATTAACGAGTACAAGGAGTACCTGACTCAAGCTAAAATCAAGAAATTTGAGAAAGACCTCAAAAAATTCAGTTATGCCAAAGTCTTTCCATACTCTGAAGAAGACTTCACCCCACCAGCCAATAATTCCAGTGCCTCAGACTCCTCAGCAGATGACAGTTCCGCATCTAGTGACTCTAGCAATAGCTCACACAAACGGGGTGGCAGAGGCCGCCGCGGACAACGCTGGCAAAACAACTGGCAGGGAGGACCACCTGGATATTACTTCGGGCCTCCAACTAACTTTGGCCCAATGCAAAACCCCTACTTCGGATACCAACAAGCGTATACACCTGGCCCCATGCCCCTATTCCCAGGAAACCATGGACCCCACATGCCTCCTTTTTTAGGACAGGGCAGAAGAACACGCGGAAGGAGAAGACACAACCCGCAACCACAAGTACACTGGGCCGAAGACGGCAACCCAGTGAGCGCGAACACTCGCCAGAAGGCACCCAGCCAACCGGGAACCAGCAAACCATGAATCAAGCAACCCATGAGTCCATGGTGTTTAACCTTTCAAGCATCTCACTGACACCTAAACAGGTCTCAGTACTAGAAAAGGGACTATCCTTCGTACCCACGACTAGATTGGACAAATTTAAATTGCACGTGGAACTGGCAGAGTTCATGAGGAAACTAAAACTCAAGGCCTTCTTCGAGAAATCCTCGAGGGATGACTCAATCCCCATGGAAAACCCTAACATCACAGGCCTGAGGACCAAATCCACCTTCACCCCGCCACCATCCACAGTGCCCCCTGAGATCACCACTTTTGAACTGGCTGTTTACAATGATGTCGAGAATCTAGAACCAACCAACCATTTCAACAACCTGTCGAAGGAAGACAGAGAAACCATCCAGGAACTCAAAAACAATCCCTCTATCATAATATAACCTGCCGACAAGGGAGGAGGCATTGTGCTCTTAGACAAGCAGGACTATGACACCGAATGCCGCCGACTACTGAGCGACCAAAGAAACTACAAGAAACTAGAACATGACCCAACCAACTCACTACAAGGCACTATTCAGGCCCTAGTGAATACCGCCCACCAGGCGGAACATATCTCCAAACAAGAAGCTGAGTACCTCTGCCCTCAAAAGATAAAAGTACCATACCTTTACACTGTACCAAAAATACACAAAGGCATTCTTCCCCCCCCCGGGCAGACCTATAGTGTCTGGCATCAACTCCCTTTTGGAACCTCTCTCTCGCTACTGCGATTTCTTTCTTAACCCACTGGTCCAGCAAACACCTAGTTACATCCAGGACACGAAACACTTACTACAAGTCATCAACAACATCGAATTCAACCCTGAAACCCAACTCCTGGTGGGCCTGGACATCGAAAGTCTTTACACCAGTATCCCCCAGGACGCCACCATCCAAGTCCTGAGACAGGTACTTATGGAGTCCCCATGGCCGCACCGCACACCTAGAGACTTCATCCTCCAATGTGCCACAATAGCACTAAAGGAAAACTATTTCGAGTATGAGGGAAGCCTGTACCTCCAAACCAACGGAACATCTATGGGCAGCGTTTTCGCTCCTAGCGTGGCAGGACTCTATGTCCACCTCTTTGAGCAGACCCACTTCACTCCCAATACCAATCCCTATACCAGGAATATTCTCACCTGGCGTCGATATATAGACGACATCCTTATGATCTGGCAGGGATCAGAAACAACTCTACAACTTTTCCTCACTTGGCTCAATGAAAGAGACCCATACCTGAAATTCACAAGCACCTCGAGTGCAAGCCACCTGGCATTCCTTGATCTGAACATATGGGCCAAAGATGGCCAACTGATCACTACGACCTTTTACAAGCCTACCTCAAGGAACTCACTCCTTCATTACACAAGTTTCCATCCCCGCCCTCTAAGGGAAAACCTACCATTTGGGCAATTCCTGCGTATACGCAGAAATTGCACTGAAGTAACTGACTACAAAAATCAGTTGGCAGACTTGTCTAAGAAACTGGAGGAAAGAGGCTACCCCCGTGCCATCATCAACAAAACCAAGAAAAGAGCCAGGAACCAAAATAGGGAGGCTCTCCTGGAAACGGTACCCAAGGACAAAAGTGACCAACCCATCACGAGTGTCACCACATTCAACACAGCTTCCAATGAGGTGGCGAAACTCATACGCAAAAACTGGAAAATTCTAAACTCTGGACAACGACAATGGGAAACCCCCAGATTTGCCTACAAAAGGTGCAACAACCTGAAAGACCAACTTGTGAGCACCCGCCCCAGACCCCTGACCAACAGAGAACCCAATACTATCCTGAATGCGTGGGGCCTACCTAAGATCTCTGGACACTACCCATGCAATGATTGTAGCGTGTGCCATCTCACCAGCCATACGAAAACACTGATATTAGAACCAGACAAAGTGTGGACTCAACGCAGCCACACAAACTGTAATTCACGTAACGTGATCTACCTACTTACATGCAGCTGCGGCCTCCGATACATTGGGATGACCGCCCGAAAAATAAGAACTAGAATAACAGAACACAGGAGCACAATCAGGTGCAAGAAGAACATTAGCAAACTGACCAGTCATTTCATCACCCAGGGACACACTCCCAATGACCTGACCTGGACCATCATTGAACAACTACCGGAACTGGCAGTGGATAATGAGAAGAAATTACTCAGCAAGGAACAACGTTGGATATATCGTCTTTCCACCCAAACCAATGGCCTCAACGATGCCATACCGTGGAACTCAGTCACACCCTAGACCCACACATCACCTGGCCTGTGCGCAGTTGCCCCCCGTGCCATAGTCCCCCTGGACACAATTATTGATCATGCTCCCTCTTGTGTGTACCACCAAACTGCCAACATACTGGGCACATGCTTCAACCCCACCCATTCTGCCATGTCAACCTTAGCGCGCTGCGCGCACTTAACAGTAATTCATGGGCCGAACCACTCTGGGAGGCGGCGCGTCCCGCAGGCATGTTTTCCCAGCATTAACGCACACATAACCAACACTGAACCCTTAGCGCCTGCGCATATAAGACCACGCCACACCTAACACTGGTGTTGCCCCCTACCCCGTATTATTGGCGGCATATTGTAGTTTTTTCATAATCTAGTTTTTACATATACCTTCACGCAATCGCGCTATCAAACTGAGCGTATGCCAAAGGCAGGAGTACAAATCTCCTACATTGTAAATCATGCACTCACACTGAGCATGTGCGAGAAACTAGTGTGCAATTCATGAGCATGAGCAACAACCCGCTGATACACTGAGCATGCATGAGAGACTAGTGTGCAAATCTCCTACATTGTAAATCAAGCACTCACACTGAGCATGTGCGAGGAACTAGTGTGCAATTCATGAGCATGAGCAATAACCCGCTGATACACTGAGCATGCACGAGAGACTAATGTGCAAACTACGAGCATGAGCAGCAACTACATCTAGGGGCGGTGCTACCTCGTTAACCTCAGTATAAAAAGCCCACACGCCGAGAGGCTCTTTCTACCGGAGGACGACGGCGGGACAACAGGTACAAGGCAGGCACTGACCAGAAAGACTGTGAGTATGACAATCCTGACAAGCCTCCAAACAACAAACTGGGTAAGCGCTTTTTCCCTCACAGGTCCCTAACTCCCACAGCCTATCTCTTTTTCTCTCATAGGGTCATCCCCTTACCGCTTCCCTCC
The DNA here is from genome assembly GCF_964204655.1 of Triturus cristatus. Taxonomy (NCBI): domain Eukaryota; kingdom Metazoa; phylum Chordata; class Amphibia; order Caudata; family Salamandridae; genus Triturus; species Triturus cristatus. The sequence continues at coordinate 70,110,133 of NC_140579.1, read as the reverse complement.
AGGAAGCCTTGGCTAATAACCCAAAGCGTAAGAACATTTTCCTTGCACCCTGCTACACTAAGTCACCTGCCTTCAGTGTGATTTCCGTGTTTTAGCCACACCACGCTCTTAATTAGTTGCGTACTTTCACTCTGATGGCACCACCAGTACCATCACACCTAGCCGAATATAGTCCTCTCACCATGCACTATAGTGCCGGCCACCTAAGCATTGTTGACCGGATGTCTAAATTGACTACTGACTCTCTCTACAAATGTTTTGTCCTTGTTTTTAATGTTTGTTTGTACAGGTATGCATGAGAAGGGAATCCCCCTCTCACACATAGAAAAACGCCTTAGTGAGTGTATCACATAGTCTGTACCACAACACTAAGGTGCCGATCACAATCCGGCAAAAAATTCCCCCGTGCGACTCGTATCGGGTCTTTTTACCGTACGAATCGTACAAGTGCCGTACGAACTGGCAATCACGATTCGCATGGTAAAAAGTCCATACGAACCGCACTGGGAATCATTCCCCACACGTCCTCGGGTCGGAAAATGTGTCCGACACGTCCTCGGACGATTTACCTTACAAACGTGAAAAGCCAAGTCCGACCGAGGAATCACGATCCATCCCGTGCGTCCGAGCGTACAACCGTATGGAAAAAACACCGTCCGCACCGAACACCTATAGCAACCATGGAGACATGTGCCCGCATACGCGCCCAACACTCCCCCCAGCCCCCGTACGTCCGACACGTACCCCCCGTGTATGTATACCCCCACCCGTCTAGGTACACCCCAGTACGTTCCAGTCGTACCCCCACCCCAGTACGTGTCGTACCACCGTCAATGTACACCCCCCACCCCTGTACGTGTCGTACCCCCCGTGTACCCACACCCCAGTACGTTCCAGTCGTACCCCCACCCCTGGACGTGTCGTACCACCGTGAACCTACACCCCAGTACGTTCGAGTCGTACCCCCACCCCAGGACGTGTCGTACCACCGTCAATGTACACCCCCCACCCCTGTACGTGTCGTACCCCCCGTGTACCCACACCCCAGTACGTTCCAGTCGTACCCCCACCCCTGGACGTGTCGTACCACCGTGAACCTACACCCCAGTACGTTCGAGTCGTACCCCCACCCCAGGACGTGTCGTACCACCGTCAATGTACACCCCCCCACCCCAGTACGTGTCGTACCACCGTCAATGTACACCCCCCACCCCTGTACGTGTCGTACCCCCCGTGTACCCACACCCCAGTACGTTCGAGTCGTACCCCCACCCCAGGACGTGTCGTACCACCGTCAATGTACACCCCCCACCCCTGTACGTGTCGTACCACCGTCAATGTACACCCCCCCACCCCAGTACGTGTCGTACCCCCCGTGTACCTACACCCAAGTACGTTCCAGTCGTACCCCCACCCCTGGACGTGTCGTACCCCCCGTGTACCTACACCCAAGTACGTTCCAGTCGTACCCCCACCCCTGGACGTGTCGTACCACCGTGAACCTACACCCCAGTACGTTCGAGTCGTACCCCCACCCCAGGACGTGTCGTACCACCGTCAATGTACACCCCCCCACCCCAGTACGTGTCGTACCACCGTCAATGTACACCCCCCACCCCTGTACGTGTCGTACCCCCCGTGTACCCACACCCCAGTACGTTTGAGTCGTACCCCCACCCCAGTACGTGTCGTACCACCGTCAATGTACACCCCCCACCCCTGTACGTGTCGTACCCCCCGTGTACCCACACCCCAGTACGTTCCAGTCGTACCCCCACCCCTGGACGTGTCGTACCACCTTGAACCTACACCCCAGTACGTTCCAGTCGTACCCCCACCCCAGTACGTGTCGTACCACCGTCAATGTACACCCCCCCACCCCAGTACGTGTCGTACCACCGTCAATGTACACCCCCCACCCCTGGACGTGTCGTACCCCCCCGTGTACCTACACCCCAGTACGTTCCAGTCGTACCCCCACCCCTGGACGTTCCTGGCGCACCCCCAACACAACCTCCTAAGTACGGAGCGCACCCCATGCCCCAACATCACAACCGCATGTACGAGTCTTACAAAGCCACACACAAGGACAAAATCGTACAACCAAATGGCCCATGTACACACCGTACACACGCTCAAAACGCACGTACACAACCAGGACAAAATAAAACAACACAAGAATACACCAGTCGAAAGGCACACAGCCACTAAACATGGCCAACAACCACTTAAATAACACAATCACTGACCTGCAACTGCCAAAAACAAACAGAGGCCCAATACACCACCACTCCTTATAACACACCCACCCAAAATTCAAAAACTGCCACACCCACCCATGGACCAATAAAAAGGGCCCACACACACAAACCATGAGCCTTTCCAACAGACTCACTGCTGCCAGACACCACAGAACCAGACTACAAGCTACACCACACCTTACACTTGCACACCTTCAAACGACCACCCTCACAAACACCCTCTCATCACATTCACACACACACACAACCATCCACACCCCCCCCCCCAACATCCACACCCCCCCCCACACCCACACCATCCCCACCCACACCCCTCACCATGCCCACTACCAAGAATCCAAAGTTCAGTCACCGAGAGTTGGAGGTCCTTGTTGATCAAATCCTCAGAGTCGAGCCACAGATCTTTGGAACATTGGTCAGAAGCACCAGCCAGGCAGCCAAAACAGCCATGTGGCAGACCATCGTCGATGCTGTGAATGCTGTTGCGGACACCAGGAGGACCAAGCAGGATTGCCAGAACAGGTGGTACGATCTGCGGAGGAGGGTCAGAGCCAAGAGGCAGGAGGAACACGACCAGGCCAACGCCACCGGAGGAGGGCCCTCCCGCAGAGCCGTACAGTACCATCCCTGGGAGGAGAGGGTGATGGCCATACTGCCGGTGGAGGCAGTTGAAGGAGTAGAAGGACTCCGAGACCCGGGTGAGTACACAAACAACGCACCTCACATGGGGGGAACTGCAACCACAACCAAAATTAATAACAGGCACGCAACCACCACAAGCCATCGCATTACTCAACCACACTCCATGAGCAGGCACATGCCACTGCTGCCACCATGCCCCATGCACCCAGCTGGACAATGTCAAGTCACAGGCCACAGAAGACAACAACACATGACACGGTAACCCGGATGGCGGGAGGCTGGGCACCAAGAATCACATAGTGCGACTCCAAAGCAGACAACAATGCCCTCTGCCCATATGGCCTAGGTCACAGCCAGACAAACACTGTGTCCCAACACAGGAATGACTTGCCAGCAAATGGCGGACGCCTTGCATCAACACATGGGGGTGAAGGCACTGTTTTGCACATGCCAGCAGCTAATGAACAGCCAACAGTGTGAAAGAGTGGCAGCACACACCACCACAGCAGCAGCGCACAGACACACAGCAGACAAAATGGGTGCCTGGAGATCAGAAACAAACTCACATCAACAGGCCAAGGGCCACTCAAAGATCTGCTAACAGTGTGTGCCCAGGAAGCTGGGCCAAGGTGACAGAGGGTGACACACGGAGGGAGGGAGAGGGGGACACAGAGGGAGGGAGAGGGGGACAGAGAGGGAGGGAGAGGGGGACTGAGAGGGAGGGAGACGGACAGAGGGAGGAGGCTGACACACGGAGGGAGGGAGAGGGGGACACAGAGGGTGGGAGAGGGGGACAGGGAGGGAGGGAGAGGGGGACTGAGAGGGAGGGAGACGGACAGAGGGAGGAGGCTGACACACGGAGGGAGGGAGAGGGGGACACAGAGGGAGGGAGAGGGGGACAGAGAGGGAGGGAGAGGGGGACTGAGAGGGAGGGAGACGGACAGAGGGAGGAGGCTGACACACGGAGGGAGGGAGAGGGGGACACAGAGGGAGGGAGAGGGGGACAGAGAGGGAGGGAGAGGGGGACAGAGAGAGAGGGAGACACAGGAAGATGGACAGAGGGAGGAGGCTGACACACAGAGGGAGGGAGAGGGGGACAGAGAGGGAGGGAGAGGGGGACAGAGAAGGAGGGAGACACAGGGAGAGCAAATCAGTCCTTTGGTGTGTGGGAATGTCTGCTCGTCAGCAGGTGGACTGCGTGCATGTAGACAAGGGTGGCCAGTGCCAGAACCCCGCAAGACAGATCCTAATTCCAAGAGGAAATGTGCCAACTTTGTAACGGATGAAACATGGATGTTGCATGGATCAAAATTAACATTGTCTCTCTCACACACAGGTCAACGTCGTGCTGCACCCCCCAACACTGGGGGGGAACACTCACAGGACCCGGATCTGCAGGAGACCGATCCCACCGGCAGCGACCACTCTCACCACTCTGCGGACGACCCCGACCGACCTGGCCCCTCTGGTGTCCAACCACCTGCAGCACCTGCGTCAGGTACAACCGTGCCAACCACCACCCCCACTCCTGCCACATCCCAGGAGACACCCAGGATCCCTGCCCCAACACCACAATGCAGCCAGGCTCGCCAGGAGGGACACGGTGTCCCGGGCACCCAGGAGGAGGCAGGCGACAACGCCAATGCCACCCCTCAGGGGTCCCGGAGACCCCATGTGCCCACAAGTGCAGGCCAGACGCAAGTGGGCAGGGGTGGTGGGAGTGGAGAACGGCGGAGGCGCGAGCCTGACCAGTTGGCTGGGGATCCGGTATTTTCCCATGTCCGTAACATCCTGGACTCATACCGGCAGGACACCACGGGCATGGCCCAGGTTGTGTCCGTCCTCGAGGGGATCAAGGTCCAGCAGGCCCAGCAACATGCGGAGCTAATAGCCTGTCTACAGCTACACCAACGGAGGATGGAGGACAGACAGGCTCAGCAAGTGACGGCGTCCCAGGGGATTCACGCTGAACTCCGTCGGATGGCCGACACCATGGCCGACCCTCCCTGTGCCAGAAGGCGGAGAACATCACCACCCACAGGGAGGGATCATGAGGAGGAGGAGGAAACATCCGACGGAGCATCCCAGACGTCGTCACGGCCTGCTGCTGAGGTTCCCCGCAGGAAGCCGGGTCGTCCACGGAAAGGACCGTGAGGGTGGCTGCTACATCACCATCTCCCAGGACACCTGGCCTGGCACCTGGCCCACTGGAGCAACAGCATCACAGCATCAAGAGACATTCTCTGCCACATGGCCCTGCTGGTCACTGGCTGACCAATGTTGACAAAGACTGTGGCATGGACTCTGAGGATTTCCAATGGCAAGGACACCAACTCCCCTACTGAACTTTGGATTCCCTAATCCCGGAAAGGCCCTCACTTGGCCCCCCCCCCCCAATAATAAATCACACTATTAAGAGTAGATGCCTGCTGGTAGCATTATTACCTAACATGTGTCTTGTACAGTCTAAACATGCCTGAGTCATCTGTTCACTTCAACCATCCACACCCTGGGGCCTGAGTCTGGCACAGGACACATGGGTCACAGTTTTCTAGGCAAGACAGACATGGAGCACCATACACACCCGTGATGGTCAGAACCAGCTGAGGGGGTGGCCGAACAACCGTGCTGACAGACACATTGAGTACAGCAACAGTCATGCGCAGAGGTCAGGGATCCTGGCCCGTGTCCTGGGGGGCACCCAGGTACGTGTAGACAGGTGGCAGAACCATGTCCTGCAAGCTTGAGTCCGGTGGATGCAGAGAATGGGGTCATGGACAACGTTGGATGCATGGGGATGGCACATGTCACAATACCCACACAGTCATGGACATCATGCCCATTACACAGTCTCAGCACACACACACAGCTTGCATCTTGCCACTCGACACATTGACACATAGCCACAATCAGGGAATACCATGACAGACATGCAGGATGCACCGTGCCAACACACCAGCATTGACTGAGAAGAGGCACCTTGGAGGCATAGGGACACCTTTAATAGTCATGTGTTTGGGATTGCAGAGGCAACTTGAAGTACACATGAACACATCATGTGGAGTAACATGTGGCTCCAACACTGGCACCCCCCTTCTGCAGCACAAATGCGTGATAGCCATGGAACTGGCACACAAGTGTCGGATAACAGCTAAATACCCACAGCTGCTCACGGAGAGACTGCCATACACCATACATCCGCTGATGTGGAAGTCCCACGCCATGTCAAGACAATGTTAACCGTATGTGTCCGAGGGCAGTGTCACACACATTGATGCCTTCATCACAATCCACTATCCCATCACTGATGACTGACAACCAGGCAGCCCATCTATTCAGGTGTACCCAGCTGCATGTCGTGTCCCATGGGGATGCCACATGTCTGCAGAGGACCCAAACCCCGACCGGGGCAGTGTGCACACATCGTGAACAACTGCCACACCCAATACACCCCAGATGCATCCCTTACCCCATGGAGACTTCCAAACGTGTCCGTGCCTGTAACGCTGAGTCAGCCCACGATGCCATGTCCATGAGGAATAGCAGTGCCACAACAATGCAACCAGCAAACGGCATGCGCAGGTACCTGGGGAAGAGAGACACACAAGAAGTCAGCCACAAGAAGCACAGCCACTTGCATGTGCATTTACTCGACACATGTATGTATGACAACATGCTAGGTCACAATTATGCCTGGGGAAATACTACCATCACTGCCACCATCACTCCAGTGACACACCCACACACACCTCTGACCCACGTGCCATACATGCAGGTGGAGACACACATCACAACGCATGCCACACGAGGACCAATGCGTGCACACTCAGACCCTGGTACTCACCACTAAGCAAAGAAGTTGCGTATGAGCCGAGTCCGGATGTCCTCTTGCGGCTCCACATCCTCCACATCACTAGCCCCATTGCCAAGCCCTTCGTCCTCCACGGGTGGATGGTCCTCGTCATCTTGATCCAGGATGAGGGGCACAGCTCTTTCAACTGCCATGTTGTGCAGCATGCAGCAGACCATGAAGATCTTGCAGACCTTCGCCGGGGCATATGGGAGTGCGCCTCCGGTCTTGTGGAGGCACCTGAATCGGCTCTTCAGCATGCCAAACGTCCTCTCTATCACTCGCCTTGTCCGGCCATGGGCGGTGTTGTAGCGGAGCTGGGCCGGCGTGATGGGGTTGCGGAGAGGTGTCAGCAGCCAAGGCATGTTGGGATAGCCAGCGTCCCCTAAATGGAAAGCACATGGATATCGTTAGAACTGGCGAAGCGGTAGTGCTGCTCGGCCAAACAGAATACAGGACAGACAGACTGTACCCACCAACAACACATGCCCGTTCGTTGCGCAGCTGCATCATCATATCAGGCATCCCGCTACGCCTCATGATGTAGGCATCGTGTGCTGATCCTGGAAAACGAGCACAGACATGTGAAATCACCATGTTGGACAGACACACCACAAGGGCATTGATGGAGTGGTAGTGCTTCCGATTGCGGTACGCCACCTCCCGTGCGTGTGGTGGTACCAAACCTACATGTGTCCCATCTATGGACCCAATGACATGGGGCATCCCTCCCAGGGCATAGAAACCACGCTTGACCTCAGTCATCTGTTCAGGGGTTGGGAACTTGATGAAGTCATCCAGGTGAATCAACATGGCCTCCAAGAAATCATGCAGCACACCGCTGAACATGCTCTGGGACATGCCACCAACATGAGCTATGGTATATTGGAAGGTACCCGTGGCAAGGAAATGTAGGGCAGCCATTACCTTCAGCTGGGGTGTCAGTGCCGTAGGATACCTGTGCTGCGGTTGCAGGTGTGGTGCCAGTCTCGCCGTCAGCTCCAGAATCAACGGTTGGGTGAAGCGGTAGAGCCGGATCCTGTCATTCTCCTGCATGGTGGCCAAGTCTGGAATTCTTCGGGCAACAGGAGGCGCTCTGCAGTAATTTGGAAGTGACAAGGAAGAGTGAGTGCACTACGAGAACAACTCATGTCTACTGAGCACATGTAAATCTGGAAATACACACATGCCACATAGGGAGTCAGGCATGTGCTACATGCCCAGGACACGTATGGATGCAAGGTGACACTCCTTCCAAGACCCAGCTACACACGGTGATTGAGAACCTCCCCATGCCACGCCATGAAAATAGCTGTGTCCCAGTGCAAGTGCACTGCCCGACGCAAGACAGGAGTGACATACACCCACACATCAGCAGAAGTGTGATGCTGATTGCAGAGACTGGCAGCGGAACACTTGAGCCACAGGTCACATGACATTACACTAGTCCAGCCCACACACCTTGCCATGAAGGTGCACATGTCATGACTCCCCACACATTCCTTGTGAGTTTGCTGACATGGCCTTGTCACGCTACTCCGTGTCCCTTGCATACATGTGCACCTCACATCCGGTAACACATGTGGCATGGTGTTGGGAACAGTGTGCTATGACAATCTACACACAGCCACATGTTGGTTGCTGCAACGGCTGCAGCTTTTGAGGGTGCTACAACATCAACCCGATGTAAATCCCGGACACATATATGGCATAGTCACATTGTGCACTGTGGGTAGTGATGAGTCATGTGTCATGACCCCTGTACCGGGCATCATGGGACACTTCCGTGTGTTGGTGTCCGTGCCATGCAAGTGACGCTCACCCCAAGTGCGCAGTCCCACATGCACACATGTCAAAGGAGTCAAGGGCATGCCTGGCACACATTGCACCCTCACACAGTACACATGTACACATCTCATCATACATCTGGTGCCTTCTCCACTCAGGAGGCATGTTCCACATCACAGCCTGTGACACCTGTGCCCCACACATGTGGTAATGCACAGACGATGCCTTGGTGTCCATTCCTGGACAAGTATGTCCATCCATGGACAAGTATGTCCGCCCTATTCCGACATGTGTGTCGCCTATCACCACAGTGATGTGTAAAATCCGCCGTACTGCTGCTGAGAGGGCCTGTGCATGTTCCCAAATCACTGTGGGAGTGCTGCCGTATGTGTACCCATCGTGATGGCGAGCGTAGATGCGAGTGTACGGTCCGTACCACTACGGGTACGCATACGCGTGCAGACCCATAGTGATAGAGAGCGTAGATGCGAGTGTACGGCCCTATCACTATGGGTCTGCACGCGTATGCGTACCCGTAGTGGTACGGACCGTACACTCGCATCTACGCTCACTATCACTATGGGTCTGCACGCGTATGCGTACCCGTAGTGGTACGGACCGTACACTCGCATCTACGCTCACTATCACTATGGGTCTGCACGCGTATGCGTACCCGTAGTGGTACGGACCGTACACTTGCATCTACGCTCACTATCACTATGGGTCTGCACGCGTATGCGTACCCGTAGTGGTACGGACCGTACACTCGCATCTACGCTCACTATCACTATGGGTCTGCACGCGTATGCGTACCCGTAGTGGTACGGACCGTACACTCGCATCTACGCTCACTATCACTATGGGTCTGCACGCGTATGCGTACCCGTAGTGATAGTGAGCGTAGATGCGAGTGTTCGGTCCGTACCACTACGGGTACGCATACGCGTGCAGACCAAAAGTGATGGAGAGCGTAGGCATGCATGTACGGGCCGTTGCCATGCATTTGGGGTGCCCTAGGGCCCCCACACGCACCGTACCTGTGTGTGATGCTCCAAATTACATAGGGGACAAGTATTAAGGCCTACATGCATGCTGGTTGTCATGGAGACCAAGTTCAAATTTCGAAATTGTTCTGGAAGGTGCACAGCAGAAGTCAGTTGGGATTTGTCTACTTTGTTGCAATGTGTTTGTGGGGCTGACATCATGCAGGAGAATGAAACCGATAGAGAACACACAGACTGCTAGGTTTGAAGGGATTGGTGGAAACATAGGATGCAAATGTGAGTGACCAATCTCTCTGTACTCCTGTGCATGAGACTGGGCAGAAGGGCACATATAAGGCAGCCAGGTCCCATGAGGGAGCACTTGCCTGCACATCTTTGCATTCGTCGACCCAGCTGCTGCTACTGATTCCCTGGAACCATGTCAAGGGCTGTGGAGAGGACACAGCCATTCACCCTGGAGGAGAACATGGCTCTGCTGGATGTGATCCTCCCACAGTACTCCATGCTGTATGGGCGACCAGGTTATCAGGTGAGTGCATAGGCCACTGCCACAGACTGTCCCTATGTGGTGACTGTGACTTCTGCCATTGCGTCCAGGTGTAACACACATGCCATGTACTGTCGGGGGGGTCCCAGGGGGGGGGGTGCCTGATGTCTCCCAGCAGTGCCCTGAGACAGGAGGGGTGGGGGCCTATCACTCACAGCAGTGCCCTGAGCCAGGAGGGGTGTGTGCAGAGTCCTCCCAGCAGTGCCCTGAGCCAGGAGGGGTGTGTGCAGAGTCCTCCCAGCAGTGCCCTGAGACAGGAGGGGTGTGTGCAGAGTCCTCCCAGCATTGCCCTGAGACAGGAGGGGTGGGTGCAGAGTCCTCCCAGCAGTGCCCTGAGACAGGAGGGGTGGGTGCAGAGTCCTCCCAGCAGTGCCCTGAGACAGGAGGGGTGGGTGCAGAGTCCTCCCAGCAGTGCCCTGAGACAGGAGGGGTGTGTGCAGAGTCCTCCCAGCAGTGCCCTGAGACAGGAGGGGTGGGTGTGATGCACAGTGTGAGCCTAGATCATTGATTGTGACATTGCCATCATTCCACCTGTGTACCCACTGTGGCACGTAGTGCTTTTCCCCTCACCAGGGGATGATGTCCCTATGACAAAGGTGCAATGCGTTGGCTGCATGACATGCCTTGTTGTTACCAGCTAATTTGTACCCATATGTCTCTCTGTGACATGTGGCTGGTGTATTGATGTGGTGTCACTTGTTCCTCCTCACAGGTAGGCGCCACTGCCAAGGAGCAGATCTGGCTGACCGCCGTCAGTGCCGTGAGGGGTGTGGATGGTCGGAGGCGGCGCCTGGCCCAGGTGAGGAAACGCTGGCAGGATATCCGGTGCTGGACGCGGAGGATTGCACGGCTCCTGCTGGGGGACTCACCTGAGAGCCACAAGAACCGCGGCCGCCGCCGTCTGAGCCACCTCCACAGGCGTGTGCTGCCGGTGGTCTTTCCAGACCTTGAGAGGCGCTTACAGGCGATGCAGCAGCCGGAAGGGGGTAGGTACATGTGTGTTTGTTGTGTGTCACCGGCATTTGTAAGGGCACAGTAGCATGAATCCACTGGCAGGGTTTAAAGGTGCTGTGCAGATCCTGTTTGCCCCAGTATAGCGCTGTGCCCCTGCCACCCTTCCCCTCCTTGCAATGTGTTCCCTGGTCTGTGTGTAGTCACTCCTTCACAGGGTAATGTAGGCTGGCGCTTTGTCCACGGGAACAATGTCTGTAGCATCATGTGTGGGGGTGGTGTGTAACAGGTTGTGGGACCTTGCCTGTGCACTGTCAAGTTCACTGCATGTGGGTTCCATGTCAGTTGGCACTGATGCTGACTCCAGACATGGGAGTTGGTCTCTCATGTGTCATGCCTTACAGCGCGCATGTCCTATGTAGTGGCCTGTGACATGATGTGCATGACTGTGCGATACACATAGTGCAGGGATGGTGACGTGTGTTGCTGTCATTACCATTCAGTAGCATGTAGTTGCGTGCCCACTACTGTCCCCTGGGGCACCTTTTCCTCAGTGGTGTATGTGTCATCATGAACGTGGCCACTGTCAGTGTCTACAGCGTAAGTTGTGCTCTGTGCCATTGTCCCCTGTCACCATGTATATAGACGTGCTAATTTGTACAGGTGTCCACTGTGCAGCCTGACCTGATTGTCCTTCTTCATACTCACAGTTGCCAGTGCCTGTGTGTCTTGTTATACTCATCTGAGGATGGGCACTGGTACCTCATTATTTGTACAGGCGCACCTTGGCTGTTTGGCGTCCAATCTTGCTTTTTGCCTGCCCCTGTGTGTATCACCCAGACCATGAGATGTTGGTGCCACCTGTGTCTCCACAATTTGCCTCGTGTAGGGTCTTGTTGGGGCGGGCAATGCCTATGTGTTAAATCCTGATTACCACTTGCTGGGTCTGGGCAGTGTGTGATGTGCCTGGACACACACGCAATGTGCAGTGACCGAGTCATGTTGTGCATGTTTTCAGCATTACCTATGCAGCATGTGTCTCAAGTTCATGGATATGGTCCCTGGTCATCGGTATTTTCGCCAACGCTGTGTGGTGCAGATGCAGTGCTGGATTGTCCCCAGGACCTGGGTGCTATGTCAGACTCCTTTTCCTGTGTTTAGCTATTGTCTCATGCTCTCCATGGTATTTCAGTGGCATGGTGGCTCAACCAACTGTGTGTTTCATGCCCTACATCGGTACCCTGTTCAGTAGATGTTAGGGATCTTCCTTTTCAGGCCATGCAATGTTACCTATGTAGATTGGACTCATGTGACAGATGTGTACAGGTGTCTGAATAATTTCTGTCTCTCCACCCTGCCCACAGCATCGTCGGGGGACACAGAGGGAGACATGGACACAGACCAGGCGGAGGGACCGAGCACCAGTGCCAGCCGTGACATCGGGTCTGGCACATCGAGTGGGACAGAGGCGGAGGAGAGTGTGGCCGAGGACCTGTCGACTGGCACATCAGACTACGAAGCTGACAGGTCCGGGGACGATGTCGCCGAGTGGGCGGAGGCTGCACCAGCAGCTGACAGCGGAACAACACCTCGCACCGCCCCCTCAGTTTCCACCAGCCGCCTCCCACTTGCTCGTGTCCCTTCCCAGCGTGCCCGGTCACAGCATGTCTCCTTCCTGCCAGGCACCGCGCCCCCTGCCCCTGTCTCCACTGCTGCCGCCAATGCAGAGTCTGTGGACATCCAGCGGCAACTGCAGGTTGGTCAGGCTGCGATCCTTAATGTCCTCCATGCCCACGGCAAAACCCTCACCAACATCGAGGCTTTCTTGGAGGGCATTCATTCATCGCAGGCTGACCAACGCAACTTGCTGAGGTCCATCGACTTCACACTGACTGCAGCAGTGGGTCTCCTGCAGCGCGACCTCCCCCCACCTACCCCTGCCCCATCCACACTTCCCACTCCCATGCCTGTCACACGTACACCCAGACGTCGGCATGCACCCACATCAACGGACACGGGCACCACACCAGCAGGGAAGGTCCACCGCACTCCTCCTGACACGCACACACAGGGTGAGGTAGGCACACCCACTGGGTCGGGGGGCAAACGTGTGACACGCAGCCATAGTGGGAGTCCGCATTCCACCCAGTCCACTCCCTCCAAATCCCCTCCCCTCAGCTCTCCTGGCCACATCTCCCCCAAGGACTCCTTCATGGCCGCTCTGTCCCTGAGCCCCACAGTTACACCACCACGCAAGCGGTCACGGAGGTCCCCGGTCAGGGTGGTTGAGTCTCCCCCCCTGTCTCCACCCTCCCCCGGTGGCGCTGCGACCCATCCCTCTGACCCCCCCCCTCCTTGGGGCCTGAGGTCCCTTCGGGTGCAGGGGACTCCCTGGAGGACCTTGCAAAGGTGTGTAGTGCCATCCTGGCCTCCGCCTTTGGCACTGACCCACCCCCTGTGGTGGACTCCTCCATCCCTGCACCCACAACGCCGCCCCTTTGCCCTGATGTCCCTGCGGTGCCTGTTGCTCCCCCCCCCCCCTGATGCCCTCACCAGTGTGGAAGACGATGCCATTTGACTGTGCAGGCAAGGTAGGGGACACGCATCCCACTGTGTCCCCCATCCAGCTGAGAATCATTGACTGCCCTATGGGCTTTGTGAAGATTGAACTGCCTGCGATCTACGGACATTGTGCTCCTGCTGAATAAAGCTTAATTTTGTTTTCATTATCACACTACTGCTATGCTGGTATTGGTGTTGGTGGGGCTGCTACTTGGTTTTGGGTGGTGTGTAAGGGTTTGGGTGTGTGGGATATGTAGTAGTGTACTGCTCATTGGTGGGACCCTGTGATCTGTGTGCCATCACAAGGTGTTGGCTAACTTTCTTTGTTCATGTAGGCAGTTACTGCATGGTGCACTTGTCCAAGGGTGTATTCCTTCCTCTGTGTACCCAGCTTTCTTCCCTGCAGGGTGTTCCCAATGTTTAGCGCAGAGCTGTGTCTACATGAGCTGTGTGTGTGACGGAGCCCTTCTACTTTGGCCATGCATGCAGGGCCATGTCTCCACCTGCGACAATCGTGGCATCCTTGGTGATCACTGTACTTGTGTGTGGAGTCTGTTGACATGAGTTCATGGGGACATGTTCCCTTGTAGCCAGTATGCATGTGGATAATTCTGGCCTCACACACATGTGTTACACCCCTCCAGTCTCAGGGCACTGCTGGGAGTGATGGGCACCCACCCCTCCTGTCTCAGGGCACTGCTGGGAGGACTCCACACCCACCCCTCCTGTGTCTGGGCACTGCTGGGAGGACTCTGCACACACCCCTCCTGTGTCTGGGCACTGCTGGGAGGACTCTGCACCCACCCCTCCTGTCTCAGGGCACTGCTGGGAGGACTCTGCACCCACCCCTCCTGTCTCAGGGCACTGCTGGGAGGACTCTGCACCCACCCCTCCTGTGTCAGGGCACTGCTGGGAGGACTCCACACCCACCCCTCCTGTCTCAGGGCACTGCTGGGAGGACTCTGCACACACCCCTCCTGTCTCTGGGCACTGCTGGGAGTGATAGGCACCCACCCCTCCTGTCTCAGGGCACTGCTGGGAGGACTCCACACCCACCCCTCCTGTCTCTGGGCACTGCTGGGAGTGATAGGCACCCACCCCTCCTGTCTCAGGGCACTGCTGGGAGGACTCTGCACACACCCCTCCTGTGTCTGGGCACTGCTGGGAGGACTCTGCACCCACCCCTCCTGTCTCAGGGCACTGCTGGGAGGACTCTGCACCCACCCCTCCTGTCTCAGGGCACTGCTGGGAGGACTCTGCACCCACCCCTCCTGTGTCAGGGCACTGCTGGGAGGACTCCACACCCACCCCTCCTGTCTCAGGGCACTGCTGGGTGGACTCTGCACACACACCTCCGATTTCTGGATATGTGCGCTTGGCACATACACGGTGGGGGTACGCACACTGCATTCGAGGTGAGGGTACGAGTCTACTGACACTGGTGTGGTGGGGGTACGCTCCGTACGTCCGCGGGTGTGGGTACGGGTCGTACTTACACTGTTGGGCAGGGGGGTACGCTCCGTACGTCCGCGGGTGTGGGTACGGGTCGTACTTACACTGTTGGGCAGGGGGGTACGCTCCTTGCATTCGCGGGTGGGGGTACGGGTCGTACTTACACTGTTGGGCTGGGGGTACGCTCCGTACGTCCACGGGTGGGGGTACGGGTCGTTCTTACACTGTTGGGCAGGGGGGTACGCTCCTTGCATTCGCGGGTGGGGGTACGGGTCGTACTTACACTGTTGGGCTGGGGGGTACGCTCCTTGCATTCGTGGGTGGGGGTTCGAGTCGTACTTACACTGTTGGCATGGGGGGTACGCTCCGTACGTCCGCGGGTGGGGGTACGGGTCGTTCTTACACTGTTGGCATGGGGGGTACGCTCCTTGCATTCGCGGGTGGGGGTACGGGTCGTACTTACACTGTTGGGCTGGGGGTACGCTCCGTACGTCCACGGGTGGGGGTACGGGTCGTTCTTACACTGTTGGGCAGGGGGGTACGCTCCTTGCATTCGCGGGTGGGGGTACGGGTCGTACTTACACTGTTGGGCAGGGGGGTACGCTCCTTGCATTCGCGGGTGGGGGTACGGGTCGTACTTACACTGTTGGGCTGGGGGGTACGCTCCTTGCATTCGTGGGTGGGGGTTCGAGTCGTACTTACACTGTTGGCATGGGGGGTACGCTCCGTACGTCCGCGGGTGGGGGTACGGGTCGTTCTTACACTGTTGGCATGGGGGGTACGCTCCATGCATACGCGGGTGGGGGTACGGGTCGTACTTACACTGTTGGGCTGGGGGGTACGCTCCTTGCATTCGTGGGTGGGGGTTCGAGTCGTACTTACACTGTTGGCATGGGGGGTACGCTCCGTACGTCCGCGGGTGGGGGTACGGGTCGTACTTACACTGTTGGGCTGGGGGGTACGCTCCTTGCATTCGTGGGTGGGGGTTCGAGTCGTACTTACACTGTTGGCATGGGGGGTACGCTCCATGCATACGCGGGTGGGGGTACGGGTCGTACTTTCACTGTTGGGGTGGGGGGTACGCTCCTTGCATACGGGGTGGGGGTAGGGTCCGTACATATCCATCCCCACGCTATGTGATGTTTGTGCGGACCGTACCCAGGCCTTTGCCACGTGGGTGCGATCCGTCCCGCCATTGTTGGGGTGACGTGTGTGGGCGTGGTCCGACTCGTACCCACGCTCTTCAGGCGTGGGTACGGGACGTACCTGTCTGGTTGTGTTGCCGGTTCGCGTGGTGACGGACTTCCGTTGTGGCGGTCGCTGGCTTATCAGGACACGCCCCCACCCCCTCGTGGTGACCAGGGCATGGGAGTCAGGTATGTCCAGGCCATGTGTAGTGTGTCACTCATGTGGTTGTTTTGTGGCCTGCCCTGGTCGTGCCACCCCCACCCCACCCCACTTTCCCCCCTCCCTTAGTTATTCTGACCTTCTGCGGCGTCTGCGTCGTAACCTGTAGAGGAGGTGGACTGCTATGAGGGCAGGGATGACTCGTAGGTTCGGGTCCATGTCTGTCCGTCACGTACTGGTCCTCCTTGTTCGCGGCGTCGTCTGTCCGTCGCGTACTTGTGGTCCTTGTTCGCGTCGTCCTGATTTCCCGGCAGTTTTTGGCTGCCGCAAAATATTCACCGTGCGGGGTGACGTCGGTGCGAATCGTGATTCCTGGGTCGTGAATGGCTGGCTGCGTGCGTCCCGACGTCAGGTCGGCGCTTTCCCGGATCGCATTGGTAGGTGTTTTTTGTTCGGTCGGGCTTTTTTACGAATCGTACGGTAATGGTGTACCCGTGCGAATCGTAATTCCTTGTTTGTAAAATTTGACGACCGGGTACGCGTCGGGCGGAGATTATGCTCCGTCCGACGGTTCGTACCCGGTTTTTGCCGGATCGTGATCGGCACCTAAGTCTGTTTTATTTTCACCACACCCTTTTAAAAACGGTCCTGAGGAAAGCCAGAATACTCTAAGGCACTGGCTGAAACATGTCGACCATCTGAAGGACGCAGGGGGCAGTAACTCTCCACCCTTACACGTCCTGTAGCCTTACTTTTAACCGCTGGTGTCGGCCCAGTTATTAAAATTTAATTTACCCTTGGGTACTGGGACCACCACCAAGCCGTTTTAAATCACAATTCACCCAACCTCACTGCACTCTCAGCAATATACCAGCTCCGCTGTAATCAGGCGTCGTAGCACACCCGGGACATACTAGGTGTCACTGGGTGGGCCCGATGATGAAGCATGCCACCAACTAGGTTGGTGGGTGAGGGCTTCATGAATACACCTACAAGGTGTCTGTGACAGAACTACTTTGAGTACTGCATCACTTTGGTCAACTTAAGCTAGTCTTCTTTGTTTAATCACATATAAATCCCTCGGGGACATGGACTAGCTTTCTAGTCCTCTCTCTCCCTCTTGTTACACGCATATATAGGCAGCGCACAGCTGCGAGAGTTTAACCACATCACCATGGCTGAGAACCATGGCCTTACCTTTACGGAGGAGGAGGTCAACGACATTCTCGCAGACCCCTCTTTTCAAGTTGATTTCAACATCGCTAATTCCATAGCCCAAACAACTGACTGGGAGACCCTCACTGAGAAAAAGAGAAACAGGATCTGCACCATCCTCCATGGAGTGATCCTAGCCCAATATGTCAAAACCAACACGGCCCCAAGAGGTCTGATTGTCACCAACGCACCCAGGATCTTCTTAGATGACCCCACCTTCAGGAAGGATTGGGCCCAGATCGCCTGGCATTGCACCAGGGACTGGATGATACTAATTATAAAAACTGACAAACGTCTTTCAGAAGCTATTGTAATTGAAATCCAACTATCAGCAAGCCACTTCAAAACAACCCTGACAGCTTACAAAAAGAAATTAGACGATCAAAATAAAGAAATTAACGAGTACAAGGAGTACCTGACTCAAGCTAAAATCAAGAAATTTGAGAAAGATCTCAAAAAATTCAGTTATGCCAAAGACTTTCCATACTCTGAAGAAGACTTCACCCCACCAGCCAATAATTCCAGTGCCTCAGACTCCTCAGCAGATGACAGTTCCGCATCTAGTGACTCTAGCAATAGCTCACACAAACGGGGTGGCAGAGGCCGCCGCGGACAACGCTGGCAAAACAACTGGCAGGGAGGACCACCTGGATATTACTTCGGGCCTCCAACTAACTTTGGCCCAATGCAAAACCCCTACTTCGGATACCAACAAGCGTATACACCTGGCCCCATGCCCCTATTCCCAGGAAACCATGGACCCCACAGGCCTCCTTTTTTAGGACAGGGCAGAAGAACACGCGGAAGGAGAAGACACAACCCACAACCACAAGTACACTGGGCCGAAGACGGCAACCCAGTGAGCGCGAACACTCGCCAGAAGGCACCCAGCCAACCGGGAACCAGCAAACCATGAATCAAGCAACCCATGAGTCCATGGTGTTTAACCTTTCAAGCATCTCACTGACACCTAAACAGGTCTCAGTACTAGAAAAGGGACTATCCTTCGTACCCACGACTAGATTGGACAAATTTAAATTGCACGTGGAACTGGCAGAGTTCATGAGGAAACTAAAACTCAAGGCCTTCTTCGAGAAATCCTCGAGGGATGACTCAATCCCCATGGAAAACCCTAACATCACAGGCCTGAGGACCAAATCCACCTTCACCCCGCCACCATCCACAGTGCCCCCTGAGATCACCACTTTTGAACTGGCTGTTTACAATGATGTCGAGAATCTAGAACCAACCAACCATTTCAACAACCTGTCGAAGGAAGACAGAGAAACCATCCAGGAACTCAAAAACAATCCCTCTATCATAATATAACCTGCCGACAAGGGAGGAGGCATTGTGCTCTTAGACAAGCAGGACTATGACACCGAATGCCGCCGACTACTGAGCGACCAAAGAAACTACAAGAAACTAGAACATGACCCAACCAACTCACTACAAGGCACTATTCAGGCCCTAGTGAATACCGCCCACCAGGCGGAACATATCTCCAAACAAGAAGCTGAGTACCTCTGCCCTCAAAAGATAAAAGTACCATACCTTTACACTGTACCAAAAATACACAAAGGCATTCTTCCCCCCCCGGGCAGACCTATAGTGTCTGGCATCAACTCCCTTTTGGAACCTCTCTCTCGCTACTGCGATTTCTTTCTTAACCCACTGGTCCAGCAAACACCTAGTTACATCCAGGACACGAAACACTTACTACAAGTCATCAACAACATCGAATTCAACCCTGAAACCCAACTCCTGGTGGGCCTGGACATCGAAAGTCTTTACACCAGTATCCCCCAGGACGCCACCATCCAAGTCCTGAGACAGGTACTTATGGAGTCCCCATGGCCGCACCGCACACCTAGAGACTTCATCCTCCAATGTGCCACAATAGCACTAAAGGAAAACTATTTCGAGTATGAGGGAAGCCTGTACCTCCAAACCAACGGAACATCTATGGGCAGCGTTTTCGCTCCTAGCGTGGCAGGACTCTATGTCCACCTCTTTGAGCAGACCCACATCACTCCCAATACCAATCCCTATACCAGGAATATTCTCACCTGGCGTCGATATATAGACGACATCCTTATGATCTGGCAGGGATCAGAAACAACTCTACAACTTTTCCTCACTTGGCTCAATGAAAGAGACCCATACCTGAAATTCACAAGCACCTCGAGTGCAAGCCACCTGGCATTCCTTGATCTGAACATATGGGCCAAAGATGGCCAACTGATCACTACGACCTTTTACAAGCCTACCTCAAGGAACTCACTCCTTCATTACACAAGTTTCCATCCCCGCCCTCTAAGGGAAAACCTACCATTTGGGCAATTCCTGCGTATAGGCAGAAATTGCACTGAAGTAACTGACTACAAAAATCAGTTGGCAGACTTGTCTAAGAAACTGGAGGAAAGAGGCTACCCCCGTGCCATCATCAACAAAACCAAGAAAAGAGCCAGGAACCAAAATAGGGAGGCTCTCCTGGAAACGGTACCCAAGGACAAAAGTGACCAACCCATCACGAGTGTCACCACATTCAACACAGCTTCCAATGAGGTGGCGAAACTCATACGCAAAAACTGGAAAATTCTAAACTCTGGACAACGACAATGGGAAACCCCCAGATTTGCCTACAAAAGGTGCAACAACCTGAAAGACCAACTTGTGAGCACCCGCCCCAGACCCCTGACCAACAGAGAACCCAATACTATCCTGAATGCGTGGGGCCTACCTAAGATCTCTGGACACTACCCATGCAATGATTGTAGCGTGTGCCATCTCACCAGCCATACGAAAACACTGATATTAGAACCAGACAAAGTGTGGACTCAACGCAGCCACACAAACTGTAATTCACGTAACGTGATCTACCTACTTACATGCAGCTGCGGCCTCCGATACATTGGGATGACCGCCCGAAAAATAAGAACTAGAATAACAGAACACAGGAGCACAATCAGGTGCAAGAAGAACATTAGCAAACTGACCAGTCATTTCATCACCCAGAGACACACTCCCAATGACCTGACCTGGACCATCATTGAACAACTACCGGAACTGGCAGTGGATAATGAGAAGAAATTACTCAGCAAGGAACAACGTTGGATATATCGTCTTTCCACCCAAACCAATGGCCTCAACGATGCCATACCGTGGAACTCAGTCACACCCTAGACCCACACATCACCTGGCCTGTGCGCAGTTGCCCCGTGCCATAGTCCCCCTGGACACAATTATTGATCATGCTCCCTCTTGTGTGTACCACCAAACTGCCAACATACTGGGCACATGCTTCAACCCCACCCATTCTGCCATGTCAACCTTAGCGCGCTGCGCGCACTTAACAGTAATTCATGGGCCGAACCACTCTGGGAGGCGGCGCGTCCCGCAGGCATGTTTTCCCAGCATTAACGCACACATAACCAACACTGAACCCTTAGCGCCTGCGCATATAAGACCACGCCACACCTAACACTGGTGTTGCCCCCTACCCCGTATTATTGGCGGCATATTGTAGTTTTTTCATAATCTAGTTTTTACATATACCTTCACGCAATCGCGCTATCAAACTGAGCGTATGCCAAAGGCAGGAGTACAAATCTCCTACATTGTAAATCATGCACTCACACTGAGCATGTGCGAGAAACTAGTGTGCAATTCATGAGCATGAGCAACAACCCGCTGATACACTGAGCATGCATGAGAGACTAGTGTGCAAATCTCCTACATTGTAAATCAAGCACTCACACTGAGCATGTGCGAGGAACTAGTGTGCAATTCATGAGCATGAGCAATAACCCGCTGATACACTGAGCATGCACAAGAGACTAATGTGCAAACTACGAGCATGAGCAGCAACTACATCTAGGGGCGGTGCTACCTCGTTAACCTCAGTATAAAAAGCCCACACGCCGAGAGGCTCTTTCTACCGGAGGACGACGGCGGGACAACAGGTACAAGGCAGGCACTGACCAGAAAGACTGTGAGTATGACAATCCTGACAAGCCTCCAAACAACAAACTGGGTAAGCGCTTTTTCCCTCACAGGTCCCTAACTCCCACAGCCTATCTCTTTTTCTCTCATAGGGTCATCCCCTTACCGCTTCCCTCCAGGAAGCCTTGGCTAATAACCCAAAGCGTAAGAACATTTTCCTTGCACCCTGCTACACTAAGTCACCTGCCTTCAGTGTGATTTCCGTGTTTTAGCCACACCACGCTCTTAATTAGTTGCGTACTTTCACTCTGATGGCACCACCAGTACCATCACACCTAGCCGAATATAGTCCTCTCACCATGCACTATAGTGCCGGCCACCTAAGCATTGTTGACCGGATGTCTAAATTGACTACTGACTCTCTCTTTAAATGTTTTGTCCTTGTTTTTAATGTTTGTTTGTACAGGTATGCATGAGAAGGGAATCCCCCTCTCACACATAGAAAAACGCCTTAGTGAGTGTATCACATAGTCTGTACCACAACACTAAGTCTGTTTTATTTTCACCACACCCTTTTAAAAACGGTCCTGAGGAAAGCCAGAATACTCTAAGGCACTGGCTGAAACATGTCGACCATCTGAAGGACGCAGGGGGCAGTAACTCTCCACCCTTACACGTCCTGTAGCCTTACTTTTAACCGCTGGTGTCGGCCCAGTTATTAAAATTTAATTTACCCTTGGGTACTGGGACCACCACCAAGCCGTTTTAAATCACAATTCACCCAACCTCACTGCACTCTCAGCAATATACCAGCTCCGCTGTAATCAGGCGTCGTAGCACACCCGGGACATACTAGGTGTCACTGGGTGGGCCCGATTATGTAGCATGCCACCAACTAGGTTGGTGGGTGAGGGCTTCATGAATACACCTACAAGGTGTCTGTGACAGAACTACTTTGAGTACTGTATCACTTTGGTCAACTTAAGCTAGTCTTCTTTGTTTAATCACATAGAAATCCCTCGGGGACATGGACTAGCTTTCTAATCCTCTCTATCCCTCTTGTTACACGCATCCACTAACTCTTGCCATATTTTCCCACTCTTTGTGGGTACACCATTAACAAGAATGACGACAGGTTCAGTATCCTCTCTTTCTACACGAACAGTTTCAACATTTTTCTTAAAATCTAAAGGTAAATACAGAACTCTTCCTTTTAAACCTCTTTGTAGATCTGTTGGAGGCAGTTTACCTGTTTTAGGCTCCATACAAATTATAGCCGGAAACGGGTGCACAGATTAAATAAGGATGGCCTCATATGTATTTAAATCTTTAAGTTCTGGAGGTATAGCTACTAATTCTAAGTCATTCTGGACAGCTCTATCTGGCATTTTGTTTTCTTCTAACTTATTGTAACAATATTTACAAATACATTGTACAGTACCTAACTCAAAGCGACCTTCCATAAACAGATAAGCAGCAAATTCTCTCCATTTATCATTGTTTTCCTTTTCACTTTTTAAAAAGACATCTACATTCCTAGTTTGAATTTTATAGTGAGTACGTCGGCAACAACTGCAAACATAGGTGCCGATTCCGATCCTGGAAAAACCGGGTACGAACCGTCGGTTGGAGCGTTTTCTCTGTCCGACACGTACCCGGTTGTAAAACTTTACAAACATGCAAGTACGATTCGCACGGAAACACCTTTTCCGTACGAGTCGTACAAAACACCGACCGACGAAAATATACATACAAATGTGATCCGGGAAAGCGCCGACGTGACGTCGGGACGCTTTCAGGCAGCGTTTCACGAACCAGGAAGTACGATTCGAACCGACAGCAGTCCGGACGGCAATATTTTTATGGCACCCAAAAAGTGCCGGAAAAGCGAAGTACGCCACGAAACGACCAGATTAGGGGGCCCGGTACGTGCCGAACCACGCCCCCAGCCCCCGTGAGTACGCGCCGAACCCCCCCAGCCCCCGTGTACGTACGAGTCGAACCCCCCGTGTATGTACACCCGTGTACGTACGAGTCGTATCCCCACCCGTGTATGTACGGTGCGT
Source organism: Triturus cristatus (assembly GCF_964204655.1). Classification (NCBI taxonomy): domain Eukaryota; kingdom Metazoa; phylum Chordata; class Amphibia; order Caudata; family Salamandridae; genus Triturus; species Triturus cristatus. The sequence continues at coordinate 70,086,503 of NC_140579.1, read as the reverse complement.
ACCCCCAGCACGTAGCGCTGGGGGTACACCGTACATACATGGGTGGGGGTACGACTCGTACGTACACGGGTGTACATACACGGGGGGGTTCGACTCGTACGTACACGGGTGTACATACACGGGGGGTTCGACTCGTACGTACACGGGTGTACATACACGGGGGGTCGGCGCGTACTCACGGGGGCTGGGGGGGTTCGGCGCGTATGTGGGCACATGTCTCCATGGTTGCTATGGGAGTTCGGTGCGGACGGTGTTTTTTCCATACGGGTGTAACATCGGACGCACGGGATGGATCGTACTTGCGCGGTCGGACTTCACTTTTCACATTTGTACGGTAAATCGTCCGGGGACGTGTCGGACACATTTTCCGACCCGAGGACGTGTGGGGAATTTTTCCCAATGCGATTCGTATGGACTTTTTCCCATGCGAATCGTACTTGGCAGTTTGTACGGCACTTGTACGATTCGTACGGTAAAAAGACCGGATACGAGTCGAACGGGGACATTTTTTCCAGGATCGGAATCGGCACCATAGTTGGGATTTTCACCAGAAACTACTTTAAACTTTGTTATTTCTATTTCAAACTGCACATCAGTAGTATCTTCCATCTCTTCTTCAACACCTACACATATCAAACATTCACTTTCTCTACACTCCTCTTGACCAGCAAAGAAACATAACTCTATATCATAACAAACTTTTTTTACATCCAACACTGAACCATGCAAAAGTGCTGTATTAATTTCATTTAGACATAATGCAGGACTTTTCACGTAGTATAATCTTCGAACTAACTTTGGCATTTCAGAATGATGTACTGCTAACATTCTCAAATGATGAAAACGACTTTGACACACTTTTCCTAGAAAGACAAGCCAGAGAATGACCTCGTAACCCTATATTTTTCCTCACTTTGCAAGGATCCAGTCCTTGTAATATCTTAATCTTCTGTTTCACAGTTTTTCTTCCATATTCTCTTAAGAAATTTAGTAAAATATCAATAGATTCTTGACGTATACTACAAATACTACTACAATCTCTTGTAAAGACTGGAGCCTGGGTACGTCTCCCTTGAACTTCCTCAGCTATTACTTCTTCAACATTTCTACGAACTATCTTTTCTTTTTCAATTGGACAACCAGTTTTCAGTTCGTAACAACGACCACAGGTATCAACTGCATGCACTAATGTATTTTGTTGAAAATCGCTTTCTTCCTTATAAAAAAGGTTCCGTACTAGAAGTATGCTTCCATTCCCCGGAAAATATTTCACAAAAATTAGTTCTATTTACAATTCTTTTTCTTTTACATTTGTCCTTCATACACTGCATTCTTGTATTTAAATGTTTCAATCTTTTTAAAATTAAGATAAACAATTTTCTTTTCAATTCAAATGCTTTTTCAATTACACTTAGAAGCTCCTTTTTTTGTCTGTAAAATGCTGATCTCCTTTTATATATTTTACAGTTTTTTTAGTAAATTTCGGAGTACTCTACGTTTATACAATCTTTTTCGAATTTCTGAAAATGTAGTCTTCCTGCTTCCAACATAATTCTTTTTTCTACATTTTTCTTTTCCTTTCGTTTTACTGTTCTTGTTCTATCTCTCCTTTATTTTTAGAATTTGAAACACTCTTTATAAGGTTTTTCAAAAAATCTTTACTTCTCTAACCAGAAGGCTTTTTCTTTAAGGATCCATGTTGTACTTGATCTAATTGCTCTTTTCCTTCTTTTTTTTACATAGGCCTCTTTGATTCACTCTCCTTTTCTTTGCTGCTTTCTTGTCATTGTAACTCTTTCTAAAACATTATGCAAAATATCTGAAAAAAAGGAAAAGTTTTGAAAACAATTTAATATAATTAAAATAATTATATTTAAATGTTCACATATATAACTATAAAAATACATGCAAATAAACTACATTAATGATTTGAGCAATGGAAAAGTGCTACCTGCATAATTGTAGTAGTGTATGAGTGGTGTGAAACATACTAGAGCACAGCATTAGTAGTACACATGTGATTGTGGAACTGCATGGTTAGAACCTGTATCATTCCATGAATACATGGCTAGTGACTAAAAGATTACAATACTACAAGGAGAGTGCCTGAGTGCATTTATAAGTGCTTAGGTATTGGTGGAATGATTGGATAAGTAGATAGTGCTGGATGGGTGATTGGAGAAGTGCATGGGAGAGACAGAAGGATTCCTAAACTGCATAAGTACTAACTGGGTAATTGCAGGAGTGTATCAATAGTATAAGCTGGTTGTATTTCTGCTTGGATAGTGCACAGAATATTGTAGCTGTACTTGTGTTACTGGCTAGGCCATTCCATAAGTACATGACTAGTAACTGGAATGATTACAGTGCTGCAAACAGAGTGCATGGTGAATTTGTAAGTGCTCAGATATTGGCGGAGTAAGAGGATAAGTAGATAGTGCTGGATGGGTGATTGGAGAAGTGGGTGGGACTGACAGCAGGATTCCTAGACTGCATGCGTACTAACTGCGTCTTTAGAGAAGTGTACCAATAGAATGTAGCTGGTTAGAGGTCTGCATGGATAGTACATAGAATATTGTAGCTGTACTTGTCTTAGTGGCTAGGCCATTCCAGAAGTACATGACTAGTAACTGGAATGATTACAGTGCTGCAAACAGAGTGCATGGTGAATTTATAAGTGCTTAAGTATTGGCAGAGTGATAGGATAAGTAGATAGTCCTGGATGGGTGATTGGAGTGCATAGGACTGACAGGAGGATTCCTAGACTGCATGGGTACTAACTGGGTATTTAAAAGAGTGAATCAATAGTATGTAGCTGGTTAGAGGTCTGCATGCATAGTGCACATAATATTGTAGCTGTACTTGTGTTAGTGGCTAGGTCATTCCATAAGTACATGACTAGTAACTGGAATGATTACAGTGCTGCAAACAGAGTGCATGGTGATTTTATATGTGCTTAGGTATTGGCGGAGTAATAGGATAAGTAGATAGTGCTGGATGGGTGATTGGAGAAGTGCATGGGACTGACAGGAAGAATCCTAGACTGCATGGGTACTAACTGGGTATTTAGAGGAGTGTACCAATAGTATGTAGTTGGTTAGAGGTCTGCATGGATAGTGCACAGAATATGATAGCTGTACTTGTCTTAGTGGCTAGGCCATTCCATACGTACATGACTAGTAACTGGAATGATTACAGTGCTGCAAACAGAGTGCATGGTGAATTTATAAGTGCTTAGGTATTGGCGGAGTAATAGTGTAAGTAGATAGTGCTGGAAGGGTGATTGGAGAAGTGGGTGGGACTGACAGCAGGATTCATAGACTGCATGCGTACTAACTGTGTCTTTAGAGAAGTGTACCAATAGAATTTAGCTGGTTAGAGGTCTGCATGGATAGTGCATAGAATATTGTAGCTGTACTTGTCTTAGTGGCTAGGCCATTCCATAAGTACATGACTAGTAACTGGAATGTTTACAGTGCAGCAAACAGAGTGCATGGTGAATTTATAAGTGCTTAAATATTGGCAGAGTGATAGGATAAGTAGATAGTCCTGGATGGGTGATTGGAGTGCATAGGACTGACAGGAGGATTCCTAGACTGCATGGGTACTAACTGGGTATTTAAAAGAGTGAATCAATAGTATGTAGCTGGTTAGAGGTCTGCATGCATAGTGCACATAATATTGTAGCTGTACTTGTGTTAGTGGCTAGGTCATTCCATAAGTACATGACTAGTAACTGGAATGATTACAGTGCTGCAAACAGAGTGCATGGTGATTTTATATGTGCTTAGGTATTGGCGGAGTAATAGGATAAGTAGATAGTGCTGGATGGGCGATTGGAGAAGTGTATGGTACAGACAGCAGGATTCCGAGACTGCATAGGTACTAACTGGGTATTTAGAAGAGTGTATCAATAGTATGCAGCTGGTTAGAGGTCTGCATGCATAGTGCACAGAATATTGTAGCTGTACCTGTGTTAGTGGCTAGGTCATTCCATAAGTACATGACTAGTAACTGGAATGATTACAGTCCTGCAAACAGAGTGCATGGTGAATTTATAAGTGCTTAAGTATCAGTGCACTGAATGGATAAGTGTATGGTGCTGGATGGGTGATTGGAGGAGTGTATGAGTACTGACAGGGCAATGCCTGCTCTGCAAGGACAGTGTTTATGGGATTTAAGTAATGCCTGAATCTCTGCTGCTACTTTACCTTTTTACAACTACGTGTAATATTACACCTAGGCAAATACAAAGCAGGAACCATTCAGATTTCTCTGCTATAAGTCTCACCATATTACTCAAAAACAAATAGATGTCTCTCTAGCACAACACTATCTACACCTCATAAATCCACAGAACAAACTTCAATTTTAAACCAAGCAGCAAATATTATGTGGCATATTTCAACTGTTCCTCTTTAGAGACTTATAAAAACTAGCCTCATCACTAATACCTTAACTCAACAAATGTATTACCAATTTCAAATCAACACCTAAAATTATGCGGTATACTACTACTGTACATATCCACACACTAAAACAAACTGCCATAATCAACAATCCCTATTCCAAAACACACATAATATAGACTTACAGCCCGCCATAGCGGGTTATACTGGTTATTTAAGGCCCGCTTCCGCGTTAAAGGCCTGAGTCGACGGCGAGGGACTTTAACAAGGCACAGGACTTTAATAGCCGGTATAGCCCTGCTACGAAGGGCTATAAGGCTTTTAGAACATTCTGCCACTAGAGGGCAGAATGTTCTAACAATTAAAACAAAGGCTTCTCGAACCTCGAGGGGATTAAAATCTCCTAGAGCTCCGAAAGGCCTTTGAAAAACATTGGAATGTTGCTCTGCGGGCCTTTACCGGCCCGTCGCAGCATTGTAGCTGTTCTTGTGTTAGTGGCTAGGCCATTCTATAAGTACATGACTAGTAACTGGAGTGATTACAGTGCTGCAAAGAGAGTGCATGGTGAATTTATAAGTGCTTAAATATTGGCAGAGTGATAGGATAAGTAGATAGTCCTGGATGGGTGATTGGAGAAGTGCATAGGACTGACAGGAGGATTCATAGACTGCATGGGCACTAACTGGGTATTTAAAAGAGTGAATCAATAGTATGTAGCTGGTTAGAGGTCTGCATGCATAGTGCACATAATATTGTAGCTGTACTTGTGTTAGTGGCTAGGTCATTCCATAAGTACATGACTAGTAACTGGAATGATTACAGTGCTGCAAACAGAGTGCATGGTGATTTTATATGTGCTTAGGTATTGGCGGAGAAATAGGATAAGTAGATAGTGCTGGATGGGCGATTGGAGAAGTGTATGGTACAGACAGCAGGATTCCGAGACTGCATAGGTACTAACTGGGTATTTAGAAGAGTGTATCAATAGTATGCAGCTGGTTAGAGGTCTGCATGCATAGTGCACAGAATATTGTAGCTGTACCTGTGTTAGTGGCTAGGTCATTCCATAAGTACATGACTAGTAACTGGAATGATTACAGTCCTGCAAACAGAGTGCATGGTGAATTTATAAGTGCTTATGTATTAGCGCACTGAATGGATAAGTGTATGGTGCTGGATGGGTGATTGGAGGAGTGTATGAGTACTGACAGGGCAATGCCTGCTCTGCAAGGACAGTGTTTATGGGATTTAAGTAATGCCTGAATCTCTGCTGCTACTTTACCTTTTTACAACTACGTTTAATGTCACACCTAGGCAAATACAAAGCAGGAACCATTCAGATTTCTCTGCTATAAGTCTCACCATATTACTCAAAAACATAAATAGATGTCTCTCTACCACAACACTATCTACACCTCATAAATCCACAGAACAAACTACAATTTTAAACCAAGCAGCAAAACGTATGTGGCATATTTTAACTGTTCCTCTTTAGTGACTTTTAAAAACCAGTCTTATCACTAATACCTTAACTCAAAATATGCATTACCAATTTCAAATCAACACCTAAAAGTATGCGGTATACTACTAATGTACATATCCACACACTGAAACAAACTGCCATAATCAACAATCCCTATTCCAAAACACACATAATATAGCCTTATAGCCCGCCGTAGCGGGCTATACCGGTTATTTAAGGCCTGGTTCCGCATTAAAGGCCCGAGCCGAAGGAGAGGGACTTTAACAAGACATGGGACTTTAACAACCGGTATAGCCCTACTACTAAGGGCTATCAGGCTATTAGAACATTCTGCCACTAGAGGGCAGAATGTTCTAACAAATTAAACAAAGGCTTCTCGAAGCTCGAGGGGATTAAAATCCCCTTGAGCTCAGAAAGCCCTTTGAAAAACATTGGAATGTTGCTCTGCAGGCCTTTACCTGCCCGTAGAAGCATGGAGCGCTCCATTGTATGCAATAGAGCTTCCAACATTCCAATGTTCTAATACTATATAGAATTTTTATTAAACAACATTTAAATACATAACAAAAAACTGAAATAAACATTTCTTCATTACAAAATATATCTCAAACTTCAAATTTCATGATTTATATTTTATCTTTAAAAACAAATGCACCACATAGTACACCTCACAAATTGAGATCTCACCTTTCAAATTGATTTGTAGATTATGAAGTATCAGAATCTCAAACCAGGTTTTCTTATGCACACAATCAATAAAATGCACTGCTCTTAGCAAAACCAATAATGCAAACTTTTCCTCTCTTTCTCTACACATATCGTTGTGAATAACAAATCACATTGCTTCCCAGATTATTTCAAATTCTAAAACACATTTCTATTGGTTACACATACCCTTGCCAACTGACTTCTAACTGACCCCAAAATGCTTCTGGTATTTTCTTGACTCGCGCCTGCACCGTGCACCGGAAGCAATGGCAACGCGAATCCATTCAGGAGTTAAAAAATATATTACAAATAATTTTTAAATAATACACTACTTCTAAAGATAGCACAGACTTGGGAAATCTTACTGTAATAACATATTACTTTAATATTTATGACAAATTCACATTTTAATGTCACAGTTAACTTTCTAACCTACCCCCATTCTCCTTAATGCCATAGTAACAGTTCATGGAACACTCAACTGAACTGACAGGTCACAAGTTCAGCACACAATGTTGCAAATACAAACAGCACATGTGCTTCACTTTCCAAAATATGAGCTTATCCTATGTAATGTACATTTCAAACATTTGTCACTAACCAATAAGAAACATGCTTTTTAAACACAGAAACATGCACCCTATTTTTCACTATATAGGTGCCGATTCCGATCCGGTAAAAAAAATTCCCATACGACTCTTACCCGTATTTTTTTACGTACGAGTCGTACAAGTCCCGTACAAACGGCGAAGTACGATTCGTACCCTAAAATTACATACAAATTGCCTCGGGAAAAGTCTACGAGACGTCCCCGGACAGATTTACGTACGAGTCGTAAAACTGAAGTCCGAGCGCACAAGTCCGATCCGTACCGGCGTCCCGAATACCCAAGCGTATGGAAAACGTCCCGCACGGAGCGAACTTTGTACGACCACTACCCCGGGTACACTTGGGCCCGGGGTACAAGTCGTACGGACCCCCACCCCACCTGCGCATGTACGCGTTGTACTCCAGCACCCGCGTATGCACGCGCTGGTCGCCCCCACCTCAGCACCCGCGCCTGTACGCACCATACCCCAGAACCCGCGTATGTACGGGCCTTCCCCCCCACCACAGCACCCGCGCAAGTACGCGCCGTACCCCAGCACCCGTGTATGTAAGCGCCGTACCCCCACCACAGCACCCGTGTATGTACGCGCCGTATCCCCCAACCCAGCATCCGCGCATGTACGCGTCGTACCTCCCACCCCAGCACCCGCGCATGTACACGCCGTAACCACCCACCCCAGCACCCGCGCATGTATGCGCCGTACCCCAGCACCCGCGTATGTCCCAAGCGTACCCCCCCACCCCAGCACACGCATATGTAAGCGCCGTACCCCCCACCCCAGCCCCGTACTTGGACGCACCGTACCCCAGCATCCCCCCATGTACGTGCCGTACCCCAGCGCACGCGTATGTAAGCGCCGCACCCCCCACCACAGCACCCGCGTATGTACGCCCCGTACCCCCCACCCCAGCCCCGTACTTGGACGCACCATACCCCAACACCGTAGCCCAGCATCGCGTATGTTCGAGTCGTACAACACCTTTGCACATGTGAACACTGTACAACAACATAGCCATGGACGCACCTTACCTACGCGAAAAAGACTCGTTCTGAACCAGGACACTGTAAAACAGCACAAGGACCGTCAATTCGACTCGCACAACACCACAAAACACGTCTGCAGGACAAAATCAACTAAAAGACTGACCTGGCACATCCAAACAGTCAAACAGAGGCCCAAAATCACAACCACCTCTTATAACACACCCACCAAAAGTTCAAACACAGCCACACCCACAAATGGACCAATAAAAAGGGCCCACAAACACAAACCATGAGCCTTTGCAACAGACCCACTGCTGACAGACATCACACACAAACAACTGCACCCCTACACCTTAACTCAGACACCTTCACACAACCTCCTTCACACAGACCCCCTCTACACATACACACACACCTACACAACATTCACACCCACACACCCACAACCATCCACACCCACACCCCACACCATGCCCACAGACAAGAATCCAAAGTTCACAACGGAGGAGCCGGACATCCTTGTCAACGAAATCATCAGAGTCGAGCCACAGCTGTTTGGAACATTGGTCAGACAGACCAGAATATCCCAAAAAACTAGCCTGTGGCAGAGGATCGTCGATCGGGTGAATGCTGTTGCGCCCATCAGAAGGACCAGGAATGAATGTCCAGCCAGGTGGTACGATCTGCGCAGGGCAGTCAAGCGCAAAAGAAGGTGATGGCCCTGCTTCCGCCGGTGGGAGTACACGGAGTGGAAGGAGTTCGAGAGCCTGGTGAGTACACAAACAACTCACGTAACATGGGGGGAATGGCATCCACACCCCAACTACAACAAATGCACTCACCTACCCCCAAGCCCTCACCTGACACAACCACACTCTAAACAACGCTCAGGCCACTAACATGAGTATGCCCCATTTACAAAGCAAGGCCATGCCATGTCCCAGCCTACACCAACCACAAATCCAAGACAGGATGTCCGGGATGCTGGGAGGGTGGGAATCACTAAACATATTGTACAACTCAGAAACAGACACCATTGCCCTCAGCCCATATGGCCCAGGTACATACACATGCACCATGCGCAATGCACAGGGACTGGCAAAGTACCGACAAGGTAGCTGACACTTGGCCCTGCTGTAGGCAGCAAAAGGCCCTCCTGTGACAACTGCAAAATCCAACACAAATACAACCAGCTCAGATATCTAGGACAGGAACTCACACTCACTGACATGGCAGCATGCTCCATGGGGGGACAGATACATCACCTGGGAGACCTGTGGAAATATGGATTTTTCTGATCAGTTATGTCCCCTATCTTGGACCCCAACGGTTTCATGTATGAATCACAAGTACATGTATGTTCCCTCCAGTTCCAGTTATGAAGACGCAAACACATGTGCGTCCACCGTCAACATGTCCTCTGTCAGATCCGCCATGAATAGGTCGGATATTCCATTCCTAAGTATGAAAGGCCACCGGCTTCATATGGTTCACTTATGCCATTTTTACAGTCCAGGCAAGTAGGCCCTGATTCTGTCATCAAACTCTTCTTGCCTTCTGCCTCTGAAAACTCCAGTCTGAGCCTGCATCTGTGACCATGAACTTTGTCTCATTCTCTGCGCGGCTCACGAAGCCTGACATCAGCCTATTCTCTGCCAAGAACTGTATTTCACCTTCGAGTTATCTGCTTCGCTCCCCAGCCGATGCATTCCTGCCTAGTAGTTTAAGTAAACATGCTTCCAGCTACCGAGCAAAGGGCCCGGCTTCTCTGTCTTTATGCAAGTAATTCATAGCCCTGTTACTATGGAAGATTCCTGTCCTCGCATCTAGTGTAGACACTTAGACGCTTGTACACACACTCACAGTCAGTATAGAATAGATTCTGTCCGAGAGTCCTTCTTTTTTGGATAACATAGTTCTTTAAACATAGGATGTTAGATATGATTTGGGATTAGGTTGACTTGACCCTCCAGACTTCTTGTCTCCACATGTAGAGCTAAATGTCAAGTCCCCTTCACCCCCTAGTTGCACGTCAATCATACGTCATGCTGCTGCGCACGCATCTATGCCAAGTATAATCGTATAGATCCACCTATATATGACATCATAACCAATTATGTTCCTTTTTTCTCCTCATTACGCCCATTTTCGGTTACGCATATGAATCGTCATTTTCCTTATCAATTGTTACGCCTACCACATTCGCTTCATTGTAATGTATGTTCTATAAAAGTCATTCTTTGTCAATAAAGTATGTACTTCACTTCCTGAACCTTCGTGGTGACGGAACTTGGAGCAACCGATTATAATCGATCATTGGAATAAAGCCCATTCCGAACCTCTAATACCACGGATTCTGCCTCTTATTTACTGAGCTATTTTATTATGTTTCTGTACCAAATTAAGTCCCGGTAATTAAATTATTTACCACATGAATGGCGCCCGAACAGGGACACTTTCTCATCTCACGCGCCGGCGGTGAGTTGCAGGCCCGGTCTCCTGCCACAGCTGGACGGACAATAACGCGCACCAGCAGGATTTCCTGTATCTCCCTCCGGTCAAGCGGGGGCGACTGAGGCTGCGATCAACACCCAGACGAGGCGGTGAGAAGTGCGAAGTATCCCGACCAGAGCCTAGCTGAGAGAGCAAGATCCGAGGTATACAGAGGCCCACCAGTTCCCGAAGTCCCAAGTCGAGTCCAGTCTCCGCAGTGTTCGAGTCGAGTCCAGTCCGGTTCAAGTTCAGTTCAGTTTCCGAGGCCTTCCGTTTCCGAAGCTACCCGGTGAGTACCATTACTGGGGAGGCATTTCTGACGTGCACATAGGTTGTGCCGGTCAAGACGGGTTTGGGTACACAAATCCGGTCTGCACTGTTTCAGCAGTGTATCTGTACTGTTTAGCAGTATATCTAGTATATCAAGTATATAAATCAGTTAAAGTCGAGTATTATGTTTTTGTGTTTAAGTTTTCCTTAAGACCGTCATCATTATTGATTGCTCAGATAAATGTTAAATGTTAAATGTTTTAAGTACGTCCTGCATATTGTGGTGTGAATGACTGTTCATTATCGTGTTTACTGTATTAAGTTTGTTCAAAATCAAGTATCAGATCAGTTCTCAATATGCCGCTCTTTTCGAAACTAAGACAGATCACTACAAGAAAAGGGGTACTCGAAGAAGCCGTTCCTATTCCTCCTAGGGACACTCCAGGGTACTTCATGTATCATAAACATGGCTTAGACGCTATATTATTTCTTGATTTATGGGTAGACTATACCAAGGAATTACCAGAAAGTCAGAGGTGGCCCGCAGCGGGGACCTGGGATGCAGAGTGCATCATGAAAGTCGAGGAAGAGTTATGGAAAAGGAAAGTCAGACAGTCACAGAAAGATGCCGTTGAGTTATGGCGTAAAGAATCTCATAGACGTACAGAAAAAGCACTCCGACAGGAAGAGAAGAATAAAGAGAGTTCAAATAAAGTTCGAGAAAATCTATTAATTGAGGAAGGTATCCGAGTGAAATCAGAACAAGTAGACAGACAAAGAAATGCCCTTATGAATGGTATGTATCCCCTTCTGGCCGAAGGATTACCTAAGGCTACTCCAGAAATACCGAAAGACTTGCCAACTCCATTATTTCCCATAAAGGTACATCCTAAGGGGCATCCTAGAACCGCAGAAGATGTTTTTCTTTCCTCATATTTAGATGACGCAGCTCCCGAATATGCTAATTCTGCCCCACATAGACCGCATACCAGGGATGTTCAACGCCAAGATCCAGTACCCGTATCCCTACAGCAACAGATCGTGTCGCAAGTTCCGGCAAGCGCATCTGTTTCTGCATCTGTTCCTACAGCTACTTCTATAGCTGTGTCCACACCTATAGTTGCTGTATCGCGTTCAACGAATCCTTTCACACCCGACACCCCAGATGGGGCTACGGGAGGTGCTACCAATATTTTTTCTACGCCACCCAGAATAAATAAACTTATTTTTCAAGAGTCAGCACATCCACGTACACCCAAACTCATAAATGCCCGTACGCTTAAGGAACTTCTTGTAGATTGTAGATATGACCCTGTGCCCGGCAAAGAGGACGAAATGACCCTGGCATCATTACGTATCAGACGAGCCGCAGTGTATTTAGGGAAGTTACCAGGAATGACTGCGCATCTAGATAAAATATATCATTTTGTCCAAACAGGGCAAGACTCTGAATGTATTAACAGAGCTATGGAATACCAGAAAGTGGAGATACAGGGGGAACTGTTACGTTTCCTCATAAATTGTGTGATCAGAAATCAAGACCGACCGGGCGTAGACCCGGAAGCAATGCAAATTCTTACCAGATGGAGCCAGAATATATCAGAAGGTAGACATGATAAGCAAAATTGTATAATAGCCATGTGCCGAAAGATCCGTAAAGAAATAGAACGCCTACACGAAGAAAGATTAGCGGTAGACCAGTTCGAACAAAGCGAGGACGAAGGGTCAGGACTGCCCGCAGGACAGTCAGACACCATAGCCTATGTAGGTAGAGGAAGATCTTGTAATAGTAATAGATGTCTTATTGACCCGATACGTCCGATATGTCCAGATAATAACAGGAATTTCCAAATACCTATAATTAATATAAGGTCTAACGAGCATTCGTTCCAAGCCGCCGACAAATTACTCCGAGAACGAAGGGGTTATCATTTTCTCGATTCTATGGATGAACAAGATTTAGCTAGGTCAGCTGTCCATTGGGTGGACAGTCCCGGAAAATATAGTGATGATACAGTAGCACGCACATTTTTGAATCTCACCCCAGATGAACAGCGGTTAGCTGGGATTTATATGATTCAACAACTCCTCATACTATATCAGAGTCAGCATTCGGACCCTGGTCCCTTGCCTGATATATTGACTGAATTACTCATGAATAGATGGAGAGGTTCAGGTACCAAATTAATTAAAGAAATTCTAGAATCAAGAAAGCAGTATATTCTTTTTGTATGTTCAGAACGTGTCTCATTGCCCATCAAGGAAAGAACCACGTATTACATGGATAGACAGAATCCTTTACGAGAAGTGCACCCAATAAAAGGCGAGGACAATGAGTTTAAACGCGTATTTGTATATACGCCTATATCGAAAATAGAATTGTTAGAAATGAAGAAAGTGGTACCCAGTCATGACAAAGATCCAGCGGGTTTTCACCGAGAAATTAAAGACATGTTACTCATGGGAGAGTATACCTATCCCGACATTATGACAATATTAAAGGTATTGATGCCTGCTGGCATTTATGAAAAACTCAGGGAAAAAGAGTGGGAGGTAGGAGACCAAAAGATAGAATGGTCAGTATTAGAAGCGGAAGAAAAGGCCCGAACTGCAGGAGCAGGACTTGGGGATAAAACTAAAGCGCTACCAGGTTTATTTATTTATTTATTTATTTGAGGTATTTGTAGAGCGCAGCATTCATCCCAAGGGATATCAAGGCGCTTAATGAGGTACTGCCACGTTTATTAACTACGAAAAAGGAAGATTGGGGTACAATTTCAGCCTGTAAGCAGAAGCAAGATGAAGACACTAGTGATTACTATGCCCGATTTGAAAAATGTTTTGGTATAAATAGTGGCATAAAAGCAAGTAGCGAATCATACCCGCATCTGTTTGTAACAAAATTAGTAGAAAATGCCCTGCCCCAAGTAAAGAATAGAGTATTAAAATTCGAGAGTACCTGGCAAGGTAACACTCCATCACAAATGTTACAAATGTTACAGTACCATCACAATAGAATTAGAGAGGAACAAGAACATGAACACAGACGCATGAAAGACACGAAAATGAAAATGCTAGTTTCTCAGACAGTTCCAGCTGAAGGACATAAAAAGGGTATGACACATTCCGGTGATTCAGCAGGACCTGTAAAAGGGACATGCAATTATTGTAAAAAGCCAGGTCATTACGTACACGATTGCCCAGTTTTGAAACATAATATCGCCATAGGTAATACAAGAGAAAGACCACGGCCACCTAGACAGGATCAGAATGAACAAGGAGCCCCGCAGCATGCACAGTCCATGCCAGCTCCACCACAGTCTGTACAGTTTGTGCCAGCTGCACCAGCGCTGCCTGTTGCTGCCACACAAACCACGACACGACAGCTGTACCAGACCGCACAGTACGACTATCCTGAGTACCAACGATACGCATGAACCAGCCTAGAGAGGGAAGTTGACTTACCCCTTATCGAGATCCCTGTAGATCAAGAAGGACCTTATGTACATAGTGAATTATTAGGCCAAGATAGAAAATTTTTACTCGATACAGGGGCAAGTCGAACAACAATAAAACGTAGTGAAGTTCCAGGGGCACCCCTCTCAGGCTCTCAGAATATTTCCCTTGGTTTTTCAGGAAAACCTATTGTTAATGAAGTGTCACAACCTCTTCCACTTACGATAGGACCTTTGACCCGAACTACCGATTTATTGCTTACTAAATCATGTCCAGAAAATCTGTTAGGAATAAAAACACTGAAAGCTCTAGGAGCTATAATATGTTGTTCTCCGGAAGGAGTAAGATTGTTTTTACGTGATTTTAAAGGTCACTATGTATCTAGAGACATGGATCCCCGACTGCAGACTTTACCTACACATCTATGGGCACAAGGCCCTACTGATGTTGGTTGCATGAATATTACACCATATCGAGTCACATTAAAGGCAGGAGTGGTACTACCACGAATGCGACAATACAAGTTACCACCAGATGCTGTAGTGGCTTTGCTGCAAATCATTGACGAGCTTATTGCCCAAGGAGTAGTTGTGGAAACAGACTCCAATGTATGTAATTCACCAATAATTCCGATTCTTAAACGAACAGATCCAAAGGCCCCGCCAGTATATCGATTGGTTATTGATCTGCGCGAATTAAACAAGTGTATTGTGCCACAATTCCCTGTGGTCCCTGATATCTCGTCATTATTGACAGCCATTGATTCCGAAGCAACATTCTTTACTGTAATTGATCTCAAGAATGCCTTTTTCAGCGTCCCAATAGATCCGGAAAGTCAATATTTGTTCGGATTTAGTTTAAATGGACGTAGCTTTAAATTCTCACGCGCACCTCAAGGATTTACAGAAAGCCCCAGCATCTATAGCCAAGCACTGAAACGAGAACTTGACAGTATCCACATGCCAGTTAACACTGCTCTGCTTCAATATGTCGATGATCTGCTGATCACCGCGAGAAGCGAACCGGAATGTGAAAAAGCATCACTGACAGTTTTACAATTTTCTAGCTGAAAAGGGTCACAAGGTGTCCCCTTCTAAGCTGCAATTCTGTGTCCAGCGAGTTGTTTATCTTGGACACTCGCTGTCCAAGGAGGGAAGGCAGCTTACACCAGACCGCATCCAGTTAATTGCTAACATGCCAATACCCAAGACACGAAAGGAGGTGCGGGCTTTTATAGGCCTCACTTCATATTGTAGGCAGTGGATCCCTCAGTATGCATTTCTAGCAAAACCACTCATTCAGTTGACAACACAGGAGGCAGCCACAACGACTGTTCTCCCTTGGACTCAGGAACATACGCAAGCTTTTGAAAGCCTAAAGAAAGCCTTATGCCAAGCACCTGTTTTAGCAACGCCATGTTACAGAAAACAGTTTACACTCTTTGTTACAGAACGCGAAGGTACTGCTTTGTCAGTACTCACACAGGAACAAGCAGGAGCACACAAACCATGTGCTTATTTTTCTAGTACATTAGATCCCGTAGCTCAGGCTTTGCCTGCGTGCCTGAAATCAGTGGCAGCGACAGCTTTAGCAATCAGACAAAGCGATGCCATAGTGTTAGGACATCCATTGACAGTTCAAGTACCACACGCAGTAGAGGTTCTTGTAAATAGAACGCAAACACAACACTTGACTATAGCGCGACTTACAGGATACGAACTTACATTGTTCCAGCCACATATAGAAATCAGACGCTGTAACACATTGAATCCTGCCACACTTTTGCCAGTAACCGGAACAGACCCACTAGCCCATGACTGTATTGAAGTTATTACTATAACGACGAAGCCCAGACAAGACTTAACCGATGTCCCATTGTCAGATCCAGACCTGACATTGTATGTAGATGGTTCATGTATGAGAACAAGCACAGGAGAGTTAGTGGCTGCTTACGCAGTCACAACAGATACTGAAGTCATTGAAACAAATCGTATAAATACTTTGTCAGCTCAAGCCGCAGAGCTCATCGCTCTGACACAAGCCTGTATTCAAGCCACGAATAAAAAAGTCAACATATACACTGATTCACGTTATGCATTCGGAGTTGTACATGACTTCGGCGTGCTGTGGCGAGAGAGAGGTTATTTAACTTCCCACGGTGCCCACATTCAGCACGGACCCCTCATTCATGCCTTATTAGATGCGATACATCTACCGACTGCTATATCAATTATGAAATGTAAAGCTCATACGAAAGTCACTGATATCATTTCTCAAGGCAATGATCTAGCCGACAGAACAGCTAAACAGACTGCTCAAACTCAAACCTCCGATATGACAAAGACAATAGTCCCGATGCCGACACATTGTATGACAGTTAAAGATCCTACTTTTGACGTAATTGACATCCAGACACATGCTACACCAGATGAAATAAAGAAATGGACCGAATTAGGAGGGATCCAAACGGACCAAGGATGGATGATGAAGGAAAAGTCTGTGTGGTTCCTTCCTGATTCAATGGTCCAAGTTATAATTAACACTATACATAGTCCAGCACATCTAGGAGAAAAAGCTATGCTAGATAGCATTCAACACATTTGGTTCAATAAACATTTACGAGCGGCAGCCAAACAAAAGGTCCGTACCTGTATGATCTGTTGCCAGTTCAACCCAGGAAAAAGCGTTCCCGTAGAACAGGGTGGATTTCATCCTCCTGATCACCCTTTTGAAGTCCTCCAGATGGATTATATCCAGATGGAACGATGTCGAGGATTCAAATACGTTCTCGTAGTTGTTTGTGCTCTTTCCCGTTGGACGGAGGCATACCCGGTTTCAGATTACACTGCCCCGACTACTGCCAAACAGTTGGTTCGAGAATTCTTCCCACGATACGGTTTACCACGTGTTGTTCACTCAGATAACGGCCAGCCGTTCTCATCCGAACTAATGAAACATGTTTCACTTTTGTTAGGATATCAGTGGAAATTCCACTGTGTCCGACACCCTGAGGCAGCAGGTCTCGTAGAAAGACATAATCAGACCCTGAAAATTAGATTGTCCAAAATATGCAGGGAGAAAGGTGTCGACTGGGTAGTAGCACTACCAGTTGCACTCTTTTACACAAGAATGGTAGCACACTCTCGAACAGGGCTATCCCCGTATGAAGTGATCTTCGGCAGACCACCAAATATGTGGGGGACGCCTATGCCACGAAAAATAACTGATATTGACTGTAATATGCTGACAGATTACTTGGCTTCCTTGATGTCTGCACTACAATCTTGTCGTTCACAGGTAGCTGCAGCCTTTCCCGACAACACTGAGGTGAAACCCCTTGACGTAGTCCCGGGGGACCTCGTTCTTGTGAGGAATTTCGACCGAAAGACTCAGCTGGAGCCCAGATGGAAGTCACCCAAGTTGGTCCTGCTGACCACAAGAACAGCCGTGAAGATTGAAGGCAGAAAAGGATGGATTCATTCAAGTCATATCAAGAAATTTCATGGACTTCCTTCGGATGTGAATAGCCCACCTCGTGTGCCTTCACCCATTGACTCCAAACTACCTTTGGCTGAGGCCAACAGTCAGGAACTTTATAAAATAAAACTCAGGCCTAAACCGTCGGACGATTTGATTGTTTAAGTCCTCTCCAAGGTGAAGCGGTTGAATCTGTCTCCGACATGTATCCCTTAGACCTGAATCATGAAAAATTGCGAAAATGTTGAAACGACAGGCGTACTGTAAATCACTGCGTAGCCATTGCATAATGACGTAATTAATTTTGTTACTGCTGAACATTCTTTTAGTGACCTACCCCCGCATGAATTGTCCTATAGACTTGCGCTGCGCAATAACACTTTCATTAGTATGTTACATCATTCCCATCAGACTAGTAATGCTACTAATTGTTGGGTGTGTGGCCGGCTCCCTCCCTATCAGAATTATGAAGGAGTCCTGCCTTTCTTTCCACATCCGTTTACACATAATGGCTCCTGTGGAGCATGGTTCAGCTTAATCAATTCCATAGACTCAGACACAGCAGTTTATCAAGACCATTGGGTATGGGGAAATCTGAACCTAGTTTTATTCAAAGTCTGTTACCCTGACAAGGAGGGTCGCCCCAAAGGAACAGGAACTGATCTAGAAAATGAAGTATATGGATTAGGTAATTTTACACCTAATCTCATGATTCTATATGTCGAATCCGAAGTTGAACTAGTTTTACCCACCATGTCAGTATTCCCAGCAAAGGGTGAATTGTGTGTAAGAAAAGTTGGTTCCATACATATGGGCCATAGTAAATGCACTACTATAGTAGAATTCAGTGATCAAGGCAAATCCTCATTTAGAGCTTATCGCCACTCCTACTTTATATGTGGTCAGACTGCCTATATGCGTCTACCCCTAGATTGGGATGGTACCTGCTACATTGCATTTCTTTTGCCACCTGTTTTCCTAGCTCCTCCTGATTATTATAGAAATATTCATTTAGTACACAACAGAAAGCGGAGAGATCTCCCAATTGTTGATTATACTGAGACGGCATGGGACAAGTATGTAGATTTTAATAAAGGCATCTTTCCCTATATAGGTACTGTTACTAATAGTAAGCTGATACGTAGATTAACTAGAACCCTTGAAGCAGTAGTGAATGAAACTATTTCCGCTTTAGGCAATTTAACAGAAGAGCAGTCTGCTATGCGGATTGTTGTGCTTCAAAATCGTCTTGTCCTTGACGTCATCCTGGCTGATAGGGGCGGAGCTTGTAGGGTCATCGGATCAAGCTGCTGCGTGTTCATACCAGAAAATTCGCCATCTGTATATAAAGCCATAACTCGCCTTCATAAGATTGTAAGCCAGATACACCAGAACCCAGGCACCTGGACTTGGTCCGGTTGGTTTTGGAGTGTATTATCTACCTTTGGATGGAAGGTCCTATCTTTCCTAGGTATTGGCCTTCTCATACTATTCAGTTGCTGTCTATGTCTACAATGTGGACCAGCGATCTGTGGTCTGTGTGCCACATCGTGTATTCCACCACCAAGATTTCATTCATCACGGAAGAAGAAAGAAGAACAAATGATGTTATATGAACAGATCAATGGATTGATGAAGATTGATATCTCTTAACGGGCAAGTAGGGGACAAGGAGGGAATGTGGAAATATGGATTTTTCTGATCAGTTATGTCCCCTATCTTGGACCCCAACGGTTTCATGTATGAATCACAAGTACATGTATGTTCCCTCCAGTTCCAGTTATGAAGACGCAAACACATGTGCGTCCACCGTCAACATGTCCTCTGTCAGATCCGCCATGAATAGGTCGGATATTCCATTCCTAAGTATGAAAGGCCACCGGCTTCATATGGTTCACTTATGCCATTTTTACAGTCCAGGCAAGTAGGCCCTGATTCTGTCATCAAACTCTTCTTGCCTTCTGCCTCTGAAAACTCCAGTCTGAGCCTGCATCTGTGACCATGAACTTTGTCTCATTCTCTGCGCGGCTCACGAAGCCTGACATCAGCCTATTCTCTGCCAAGAACTGTATTTCACCTTCGAGTTATCTGCTTCGCTCCCCAGCCGATGCATTCCTGCCTAGTAGTTTAAGTAAACATGCTTCCAGCTACCGAGCAAAGGGCCCGGCTTCTCTGTCTTTATGCAAGTAATTCATAGCCCTGTTACTATGGAAGATTCCTGTCCTCGCATCTAGTGTAGACACTTAGACGCTTGTACACACACTCACAGTCAGTATAGAATAGATTCTGTCCGAGAGTCCTTCTTTTTTGGATAACATAGTTCTTTAAACATAGGATGTTAGATATGATTTGGGATTAGGTTGACTTGACCCTCCAGACTTCTTGTCTCCACATGTAGAGCTAAATGTCAAGTCCCCTTCACCCCCTAGTTGCACGTCAATCATACGTCATGCTGCTGCGCACGCATCTATGCCAAGTATAATCGTATAGATCCACCTATATATGACATCATAACCAATTATGTTCCTTTTTTCTCCTCATTACGCCCATTTTCGGTTACGCATATGAATCGTCATTTTCCTTATCAATTGTTACGCCTACCACGTTCGCTTCATTGTAATGTATGTTCTATAAAAGTCATTCTTTGTCAATAAAGTATGTACTTCACTTCCTGAACCTTCGTGGTGACGGAACTTGGAGCAACCGATTATAATCGATCATTGGAATAAAGCCCATTCCGAACCTCTAATACCACGGATTCTGCCTCTTATTTACTGAGCTATTTTATTATGTTTCTGTACCAAATTAAGTCCCGGTAATTAAATTATTTACCACAGACCAACTGCCAAATCACACTACACCCACCAGCAGGCACCGTCAATCAATCAACAATCGGGTACTTGTAAGGTGCGCTACTTACCTGTGAGGGTCTCAAGGCGCTGAGGGGGGGGGGGGTTCCAATACTGCTCGAAGAGACAGGTCTTGAGGAGTCATCAGAAGGCAAGTAGGTCTTGGGTCAGTCGTAGGTGGGTTGGGAGGGTGTTTCAGCTCCTGGCGGCGAGGTAGGAGAAGCATCTGCTGCAGGTGGGCATACGTTGGATGCAGGGGACAGCTGCGAGGGCGAGGATGCCGGAGCGGAGCTTGCGGGTGGGGGTATAGAAGCTGAGTCTGATGTGCAGGTAGGCTTGTCCAGCGGTGTGGAGTGCCTTGTGTGCGTGGTTGAGGAGCCTACAGGTGATCCTCTTGTCGATGTGGACCCAGTGCAGGTCTCTCAGGAGGGGGGAGATGTGGCTGTGGGGGGGGCGTTGATGATCACTTGTGCTGAGGCGTTGCAGAAGCGTAGTAGCTGCCGTTGGTGTGTGGATGGGAGTCCTGCGTAGAGTGCAGTGGCGTAGTCCAGTCAGCTGCTGACGAGGGCCTGCGTCACTGTTCTACTTGTTTAAGTTGGGATCCACCAGTAGATCCGGCGGAGCGTGCGTAGGGTGTCGTAGCAGGAGGAGGAGACGCCGTTGACCTGCTTGGACATGGAGAGGGAAGATGCGAGGATCAATCCTAGGTTGCGTGCGTGTTTGGTGGGTGTCGGTGATGTCCCCAGAGCGATTGGCCACCAGGAGTCGTCCCAGAGTGAGGGTGTGGGTCCCAGGATGACGACCTCCATCTTGTCCGAGTTCAGTTTCAGATGGCCACTCCGCATCCAGTCGTCGATGACCCTCAGACCCTCGTGGATGTTTGTCTTGGTGGTGTGAGGGTCCTTGGTGAGGGAGAGGATGAGCTGGGTGTCGTCGGTGTAGGAGATGTCTTAGCGGTTGTGGTGGCGGGCCACTTGTGTGAGGGGGGCCATGTGGATGTTGAACAGCGATGATCACTCATCCCTCACACAAGCACACACCCCCGGGGCAGCCAAGGGAGTCACACACTCTCACAATGGACATGTGACACAACAAGATCAAGCCACAGCCAAAAAAACATCCAAGGCCAAATGTGACATGTCAAAGACCCTGGATAACCTTTCAATCAGTCCCCTGCAACATACCCATCCACAAGTGAACATTGATGTAAATGCTAGGCACATACAACTACCTGGAGTAACTGTGGCAACCAGAACATGTATGAAACATGGATGTCGCATGAAACAGCATTAACATTGTCTCTCTCTCTCACACACAGGGCAATGTCATGGATCTCCCCCCAACACTGGGGGGGAACAATCACAGGCCCAGGCTCGGCAGGAAGATGATCCCACCGGCAGCGACGACTCTCAGCACTCTGTGGATGACCCCAACCAACCTGGACCCTCTGGTGCCCCAGCCCCTGCCCCTGCCCCAGCAGCTCCTGCGTCAGGTACATCTGTGCCAACCACCACCCCCATTCTTGCCACATCCCAGGAGACACCCAGGAGCCCTGCCCGCACAGAACAACTGAGCCAGTCTGACCTGGAGGGACAAGGTTCTCCGGCCACCCAGGAGGAGGCAGACAACCCTGCAAATGCCATCCCTCAGGGGTCCCATAGACCCGATGTGCCCACAACGGCAGGCCAGGCTCGTGTGAGCATGGGTGGTGGGAGTGGAGGCAGGCGGAGGCGCGAACCTGACCAGCCAGCTGAGGGAACCGGTATGTCACACATATGCCACATCTTGGAGACATACCGGCGTGACACCAGGGGCATCAGCCAGGTAGTGGGGACCCTCAACGAGATTAAGAACCAGCAGGCCGAGCAACACGCCAGTCAACAAAAACACCAAGGACGGATGGAGGCAAGACTGGCTGAGCTCCTGGCGGTGCAAACGGACATAAGCCGTTCACTCCGTCGGATCACCGACAACATGGGCAACCCTCCCTGTGCCACCAGGCGAAGACCAGCACCAGCCACAGGGAGGGAGGAGGAGGAGGAGTCATCTGACGGAGCATCCCAAGCATCGTCAAGGCCTGCATCTGAGGGTCCCGCAAGAAAGGTGGGTCGTCCACGGAAAAGACCGTGAGAGGCAGCGGACCATCCACATCTCCCAGGTCACCTGGCCTGGCACTTGGCCCTCTGGCGCAACAGCAGCATCTCATCCAATGACATTCTCTGCCACATGGACTTGCTGGTCACAGTCTGACCAATGATGACCAACACTGTGGTCTGGACTCTGATGACTCCAACTGACAAGGATGCCATCTCCCCCTGTGAACTTTGGATTCCATGCACACTGTATAGCACCTATTTGTCCACACTAAAAGGACCCCCTGAGAATAAATCTCTTTTTCTACAATTACATGTTGCATTCATTTTGCATGAGTACACAACCTATGTGTGGGGAAATGTCAAGCTATGCATGAGTGTTGAACTAACTCCAGCCATCCATACCCTGGAATCTGAGTCTGGGACAGGACACACATGGGTCACAATGTATCATACTATACAGACATGGAGCACAATACTCACCCGTGACGGCCTCAAGCTGCTGAGGGGGGGCATGCATTATTGTGCAGACAGACCAATTGGGAAGAGTATCCTGAAGGCGTAGAGGTCATGGCTCATGTGGATGTTGCCGGGGAGGGAGTAGCAGGTATGTCTTGCTAGGTCGGAGAACTATGTCCTGCATGCTGGAGTACGGTGGATGTGAAGAATGGTGGCCAGGGCAAGGTTGGATGCACGGAGTTGGCACAACGGGGTCTCAGATGACAGACGGCCAAGGTTGGTGTGGGGTCTGGGTTTGTGGCCTGCCTCCTGAGTGTGGGTGAGGAGTCTGAAGGTCATCCTGCAGCACACAGTGATACATTGCAGCTATCTCTGGTGGACGGTGATGTGGCTGGGTCGCAGGATGTTGAAGCTGAGGTGTGCACATGCAGCCTGGATGTGGACTGGTTTCCCGGGTGTTAGGATGTACTTGCTCCGTAGAGGGTGGGGCAGTAGTTGACACGGCTGGTGTCGTGGTCCTGGGGCATGGTCTGTCTTTCCCTGGAGTGGATCTATCTGTGGATCATGTGCATCATGCAGAGGGTGTTGCACCCTGAGGTACAGATGCTGGTGATTAGCATGGCAAATGTGAGTGACATACATGTGTGCGTGGCCACTGGGTGCATGTGTAGGGCTCTTGCGGGTGGGACACAAGCAGTTGACCCACCTGTAAGGGGACAATCCTCAGATGATTACCTCAGTCCTGTACAAGTTCAACCTCAGGTGGCTGATGTTCAGCCATCCATCAATGGATCTCATGCCTTCTTAAATGTTGGAACTGCCAATGGCTGCGTCTTTGGTGAGGGTGAGGAGCACCTGGCTGTCAATGGCATACGAGCTGATGAAGAGGTGCTGTGTGCATGTGATGCCGGTGAGGGGGACCGGGACACATTGAGGATTGACACGCTGAGAGATGATACCTGGGCCATGTGCCAGATTATGCCACTATACTACATGCTGAAGGCTTGAGTCCCACTCCCATGGCCTTGCTGGTGTACGGAGCCGGTGGGGAGTAGGAGGGACATTACCTGGTTGGTGTGACAGGGCCTGGAAGGCGGGGCAGCGCTGTGTAGGCAGTTGGAGTTGCACAATCATTATGCAAAGGTGTCGTGTGTGCGCCTAGCGTATGCCTGAGAGCAGGCGGTAGCTCCTTGGAAGGACAATGCTTGGAGGGTGGCTGCAACATCAGACTGTAGTGTGATGTGGGTCATGTAAGGACATGAGGTTCGTGCAATGTGCACGTTGCATGCGCTGACGGTCCAGCCTTTGGCACCGCGTGGGCGCAACAGTGGCACAGACAAGCTGATGCCAGCCAAATGAATGGGTGGAGGGAGGAAGGGAGGAGCATCTTTGAGGTGTGTGTGTTGCCGAATCTGTAAACTCTCTGTGCCCTCGCTGCAGGGGCTGCAGCAGCAGGCAGCATGACCTGGAAACTATGCCACTAGTTGCGCACAAAGACAAGGATTTCAGAAAGGACTACTGCAACAGGCGTATGTAAAGGAGGAGTGTCCGGTTTCCCATGGCACACCCAGAGACAATGGATGCACAATCCCCAAAGATGACTGACACCGGATCATTAAACTGAAGGACGAGCTGCGCACAGGATACACACCCTCAGCAGGTGTTGACGGTCTGTTGTGGCAACCAACATGCCCAAATACATACACAACCATGGAGATCATGCACAATGGATAGTCAAATCCCTGAAGAACTGCATGCATGTTGCTAAACTACACATAAACTCATATGCACAATCTTTGACAACTATGCCAGAGATGCCGCATGCAAAGTTGCAAGATACCAGCATTGACAGAGATGAGGCACCTTGGAGGGTGAGGTACACCTTTATTACTCAGGTTCACACCTAGGGAAATGCATCAATATGAACAGACTCACAGGTCATTTTGCAGAACATGTGGGACCTACACTGGACTCCCCCTTCACAACACAGATGCTGTAAATCCATTGAACTGGCACACAAGTGAAGGGTGTTAGCCAAACACCCCCTGCTGCACACGGAGGGGCTGCAATTCCCCATTTATCCTCTAATGGGGATGTCCCACACTATGTCCACCCGTAGCATCCCGTATGTTTCAGAGGGAAGTTGTACACACATTGATGCCTTCATCAGAATCCACAGTCCCATCACAGATGACTGCTACGAAGGGTGACTATCAATACATGGGAGTCATGCAACATGTCATGTGCCCCATGGTGAGTCGACATGTATGTATAGTAACACAACATGCACAGGAGCAGTGCCCACACATTAGAAACACCTACCAACACGAAAATGCCGTGCAGCAATCCTTAACCAAATAGACTTTTCCCCATGTCCGTGCATGGGACGCTGATTCAGCACACATTGCAATACTCATGAGGAATAGCGGGAGGCCAACGATGACACGAGCAGACAGCATGCGAAACTACCTGGGGATGACAGACACACAAGAAGTCAGGGAAGAGATTGTCATCCGCATGCATGGTCATTTACTCTACAGGAATAAGTGTGTCACCATGCTATATTAAAATTGAGTGTCTAAGCTAAAATGTGTGGAAGGACATCATCACTCGAGTGACACATCTGAAGACACATCTAAGTCACTTAGCATATAGTCAGCTGGACACCCACATTGCAACACATGCTACACAAGGCTCCAGGCGTACACACTCAGACCCATGGACTCACCATTATGAGAAGAAGTTGCGTATGAGCTGACTCCGGATGTCGTCCTCCTCCTCCTCCTCCTCCTCATCGTCACTTGCCTCGTGACCAAGCCCTTCATCCTCCACGGGTGGATGTTCCTGCTCATCCGGATCCAGGATGAGGGGCACAGCCTTCTCCACTGCCATGTTGTGCAGCATGCAGCACACGAGGAAGATCTTGCAGGCCTTCACCGGTGCATATGGGAGGGACCCGCCTGTCTTGTGAAGGCACCGGAATCTGCTCTTCAGGAGGCCAAATGTCCTCTCAATCACTCGCCTGGTCTGCCCATGTGCGTTGTTGTAACGGTGATCTGCAGCTGTTCTGGGGTTGCGGAGGGGCGTCATCAGCCATGGCATGTTGGGATAGCCAGAGTCCCCTACATGGAAACATCATGTTAAGAAGTGGGTCAGGGGATGCTGTAAGATACAAAAATAGCGCTAGACCAAGGACAAACAGAGTATACCCACCAACAAGACATGCTCGTTCGTTGTGCAGCCCCAGCATAATTTCTGGCACCCTGCTACACCTCATGATGTAGGCATTGTGTGCTGACCCTGGAAAACGTGCACAGACATGGGAAATCAGCATGTTAGCAAGACACACCACAAGGGCATTTACAGAGTGGTAATGTTTACGGTTGCGAAAGGCAACCTCCTGTGCCTGTGGTGGTACCAAAGCCACATGTGTCCCATCAATAGACCCAATTACATGGGGCATCCCTCCCAGGGCATAGAACTCACCCTTGACACCTGTCAACTTCTCACGAGTTGGAAAATGGATGAATTCATCCAGGTGCTCCAACATGGCTTCTAAAAAATCATGCAGGACACGGCTGAACATGGTATGTGACATGCCACCCACATCAGCTATGGTGAATTGAAACGTACCGGTGGCAAAAAAATGTAGGGCTGCCATCACCTTCATCTTGGGGGTCAGCACAGTAGGATACCTGTGTCGCGGTTAGAGGTGTTGTTCAAGCTTTGCAGTCAAGTTCTCAATCAACTGTTGCGAGAAGCGGTAACGTCTTATGCAGTCACGTTCCCTCATGGCACCCAAGTCTGGCATTGGTCGGGGGAGAGGCAGTGCCCTGCAGAAAATTGGAAGGAATAACGAAGAGTAAATACATAACAACATCAATGTCAATGAACTGAGCACATGCTCAACTGCTACTACACATCAGCTAAATACAGAGTCAGGTCTGTGCTATACATCCAGGACACGTATGCCAGCCAGGTGATACTCCTACGACAAGCCAGCTACACCCGTTGATAGTCAAGTTCTACATGACATGGCCCAAAACTAGCTGTGGGCCAGTGTAAGTGAACAGCCAGAGACATCACAGGAGTGACATACATCCACATATCTGGATTTGAAGGATGTCATCTCATACAGACTGCTGGCGGCAATCTAGACGCACAGGTCACATGTCATTGGAAATGTACAGATCATACACATAGCGATGAAGGGGTATGCGTGAAAAACGAAAACACAGACCTGGATAAGGCGCACATATGTCCTCATGTCATGAAATCATCTTTGAAGCATCCAGACACACGTAACGTGTGAATCCACATGTGGCATGGTGTGCGTATATGTGTGCCGTGCCCATCTACACACAGACACATGTTGGATGCAGCAACAGCAGATGCAGTTGACGGAACAACAACAGCAAGCTCATGGGAACACATGACACACACAGGACATAGTCACATCGGGGCACGCTGGTACTTAGATGTCAGGTGTTAGTGTCCCTGTCCCTGGCATCAGTGGACATTTGCGGGTGTTGGTGACTGTGCCATACCAGTGATGCAGTGCTTGACACGTTTGTACTACATGCACACATGTGCAAAGTGGGAAGGGGAAGTGTGCCACATACTGCCCCATCACACATGACATATGTACACAGGTCATCACACATCTATTGTGCTAAAACATGAGGAGACATGTGCCACATCACTGCCTGACACACCTAGGCCCTGCACATGAAGGACTGCAATGACTATGACTTGATGTACAGCCGTGCACGAGTCTGACACCTCCATTCCATTTGTGTGCACCTCCTATCACCTGTGTAAGCTGTGAAACGCACCGTACACACGCTCTGAGGGCTTGTGAATGGTCCGTATCATCACATTGGTGTTCCTGCCGGAGTACGGGTGTGTGTACGGACCGTACACACATACGTGTACTACCAGTGTGTACACGTACGTGTATGAGCAGTGTGTACACGTACGTGTATGAGCAGTGTTTACACGTACGTGTACTACTTTGTGTACACGTACGTGGACTACGGTCGTAAACGTATGTGTACGACCAGTGTGTACACGTACGTGTGCACACTGGTCGTACACGTACATGTACACACTGGTCGTACATGTACGTGTACACACTGCTCGTACACGTACGTGTACGACCAGTGTGTACACGTACTTGGACTACCAGTGTGTACACGTACGTGTACGAGCAGTGTGTACACGTACGCGTACTACCAGTGTGTACACGTACGTGGACTGTACGGCCAGTGTGTACACCTACGTGTACTACCAATGTGTACACGTACGTAGACTACGGTCATACACATACGTGTACGACCGTAGTCCACGTACATGTACACACTGGTAGTACACGTAGGTGTACACACTGGTCATACACGTATGTGTACGACCGTAGTCCACATACGTGTACATACTGGTAGTACACGTACGTGTACACACTGGTCGTACACGTACGTGTACACACTGGTAGTCCATGTACGTGTACACACTGGTCGTACACATATGTGAACGACCAGTGTGTACACGTACGTGTACGACCAGTGTGTACACGTACGTGTACTACCAGTGTGTACACGTACGTGTACGAGCAGTGTGTACACGTACGCGTACTACCAGTGTGTACACGTACGTGGACTGTACGGCCAGTGTGTACACCTACGTGTACTACCAATGTGTACACGTACGTAGACTACGGTCATACACATACGTGTACGACCGTAGTCCACGTACGTGTACACACTGGTAGTACACGTAGGTGTACACACTGGTCATACACGTATGTGTACGACCGTAGTCCACATACGTGTACATACTGGTAGTACACGTACGTGTACACACTGGTCGTACACGTACGTGTACACACTGGTAGTCCATGTACGTGTACACACTGGTCGTACACATATGTGAACGACCAGTGTGTACACGTACGTGTACGACCAGTGTGTACACGTACGTGTACTACCAGTGTGTACACGTACGTGTACGACCAGTTTGTACACCTACGTGTACGACCAGTGTGTACACATACATGTACACACTGGTCGTACACGTACGTATACACACTGCTCGTACACGTACGTGTACGACCAGTGTGTACACGTACGTGGACTACCAGTGTGTACACATACGTGTACGACCAGTTTGTACACCTACGTGTACTACCAGTGTGTACACGTACGTGGACGACGGTCATACACGTACGGGTACGACCGTAGTCCACGTACGTGTACACACTGGTCGTACACGTACGTGTACACACTGGAGTACACGTACGTGTACACACTGGTCGTACACGTATGTGTGAAACGCACTGTGCAACTGGTGCGGTAGGAGTACGTGTGAAACGCACTGTACCTGTGTGTGGATAGCTAAATTACATAGGGACACATGAGGGACAAGTATTAGGCCTTAAATGCATAATGGTTGTCATGGATACCGATTTTCAAGTTCAAATTTTCAATCATGTGGCCTGGAATAGGCAGTTGGCAACTAAATACAATGTTGCAAAGTGGTTGTTGACTTCACATCATGCTCAAATTTTGAACCATGCAAAGGCCCTCACTGGGGTATGTTTAAAGGGATTGGAGGAAACGTAGGATGCAAATGAGACTGACCAATCACTCTGTACTCCTGTAAATGAAACAGCCCAGCAAGGCAGATATAAGTCAGCCAGAACCCATGAGAGATGCAAAAATAACAATTGATGGACAGAATGTAGAACAATGTCATACATTCACCCCAGTACAGAGATCTGCCTGACACACCTAGGCCCTGCACATGAAGGACTGCAATGACTATGACTTGATGTACAGCCGTGCACGAGTCTGACACCTCCATTCCATTTGTGTGCACCTCCTATCACCTGTGTAAGCTGTGAAACGCACCGTACACACGCTCTGAGGGCTTGTGAATGGTCCGTATCATCACATTGGTGTTCCCGCCGGAGTACGGGTGTGTGTACGGACCGTACACACATACGTGTACTACCAGTGTGTACACGTACGTGTATGAGCAGTGTATACACGTACGTGTATGAGCAGTGTTTACACGTACGTGTACTACTTTGTGTACACGTACGTGGACTACGGTCGTACACGTACATGTACACACTGGTCGTACATGTACGTGTACACACTGCTCGTACACGTACGTGTACGACCAGTGTGTACACGTACTTGGACTACCAGTGTGTACACGTACGTGTACGAGCAGTGTGTACAAGTACGCGTACTACCAGTGTGTACACGTACGTGGACTGTACAACCAGTGTGTACACCTACGTGTACTACCAATGTGTACACGTACGTAGACTACGGTCATACACATACGTGTACGACCGTAGTCCACGTACGTGTACACACTGGTAGTACACATAGGTGTACACACTGGTCATACACGTATGTGTACGACCGTAGTCTACATACGTGTACATACTGGTAGTACACGTATGTGTACACACTGGTCGTACACGTACGTGTACACACTGGTAGTCCATGTACGTGTACACACTGGTCGTACACATATGTGAACGACCAGTGTGTACACGTACGTGTACGACCAGTGTGTACACGTACGTGTACTACCAGTGTGTACACGTACGTGTACTACCAGTGTGTACACGTACGTGTACGACCAGTTTGTACACCTACGTGTACGACCAGTGTGTACACATACATGTACACACTGGTCGTACACATACGTATACACACTGCTCGTACACGTACGTGTACGACCAGTGTGTTCACGTACGTGGACTACCAGTGTGTACACATACGTGTACGACCAGTTTGTACACCTACGTGTACTACCAGTGTGTACACGTACATGGACGACGGTCATACACGTACGGGTACGACCGTAGTCCACGTACGTGTACACACTGATCGTACACGTACGTGTACACACTGGAGTACACGTACGTGTACACACTGGTCGTACACGTACGTGTGAAACGCACTGTGCAACTGGTGCGGTAGGAGTACGTGTGAAACGCACTGTACCTGTGTGTGGATAGCTAAATTACATAGGGACACATGAGGGACAAGTATTAGGGCTTAAATGCATGATGGTTGTCATGGATACCGATTTTCAAGTTCAAATTTTCAATCATGTGGCCTGGAATAGGCAGTTGGCAACTAAATACAATGTTGCAAAGTGGTTGTTGACTTCACATCATGCTCACATTTTGAACCATGCAAAGGCCCTCACTGGGGTATGTTTAAAGGGATTGGAGGAAACGTAGGATGCAAATGAGACTGACCAATCACTCTGTACTCCTGTAAATGAAACAGCCCAGCAAGGCAGATATAAGTCAGCCAGAACCCATGAGAGGGCACTTGCCTGCACTACCTTTAACTCGACAGCACTGCTGCTGCTTGTGCTTCCTCTGGCACCATGTCAGGGTCTGTGGAGAGGGCCCAACCTTTCACCCATGAGGAGAATAAGGCATTGCTTGATGTCATCCTCCCACAGTACCCCAGCCTGTATGGGAGACCAGGGAAGCAGGTGAGTGCTGACTCCACTAGCTTTGACTGTGCACCTTTTTTGTGAGTGTCACTTCTGGCATTGTGTCCAGGTGTGACAGACATGCAATGTTGTTTAGAGTGGGTCCCAGGGGGGGAATGGCTTATGTCTCCCATGCAGAGCATGATGTAGTTCCTGTGTGCACTCCTCACTTGCATTGTGCTTACTGTGAAATTCACTACATAGTGCATGGCACATTCAGCCTGCCCAATCCTTAGGGCAATTTTTTTCCTATTGTCCAGAGGTGATTCCCTGTCCCCCCCGGTGTGACAGGTGACTGTACCCACAGATGTGTGTGAGTTGAGTGGAGCTGTGGTGAGAGTGTCCAAATGATGTGTACGCCCCCTGGACATTGATGTGTGTGAATGTTCCTTGTCATGTGGGTGAGTGTCTATGTGGAGTGTTGCACCCCAGCTGCGTGGAGGAGGCAACAGCTCCACCCATCTGATGTGAGAAGTAAGCCGTGCAGAGTGTCTGACTTGCTGAGCTAGCACCACACCTGTG
This sequence comes from Triturus cristatus, assembly GCF_964204655.1. NCBI lineage: Eukaryota > Metazoa > Chordata > Amphibia > Caudata > Salamandridae > Triturus > Triturus cristatus. The sequence continues at coordinate 70,054,164 of NC_140579.1, read as the reverse complement.
ACACCCCACAGGCAAGTGGCACATGTGCAGAGTGAGGTTTGTATTCGCTGTTGGTAATGGCAGGTGATTGATCTGTGCCTGTGTGTGTCTGTGTACTCTGCTGAGGTTGCGTCAGTGGCCTGGGGCATGTGACTGCTTGGAGGTGCTGTACATCAGCCTGGTGTTGCATGGGATGCACAGCGTGTGCCATGATCAGGGAGTGTGTTGCACCCCTCATGCCACCTGTGTACTTTCAATGCCATGTAGTGCATTGGGGTTTCCACCTAGGCTAATGTCCCTATGACAAAGGTGCTATTTGTCGCCAGCATGCTATGCCCTGTTCAACATATCAAAGATGTTCAAATGTGTGTCTCTGTGACATGGAGCAGATGTAGTGATGTTGTCTCACTTTGTCATCCTCACAGGTAACTGCCTACGCCAAGAGGGAGATATGGAAGCGGGCCGTCAGGGCCGTGAGATCTGTGGAGGGTCGCAGTCGGCGCCTCGCCCAGGTGAGGAAACGCTGGCAGGACATCCGGTGCTGGACCCGGAGGATCGCCCGGTGGCAGCTGAAGGACTCACCTCCACACAAGCACGGCGGGGGCCGACGACTGACCCAACAGATGAAGCGTGTCCTGGCGGTGGTCTTCTCTGACTTGGATAGGCGGTTACAGGAGTTGCAGCAGCAGGAAGGGGTAGGTACATGTGTGTTTGTTGTGTGTCACCAGCTTTTGGAAGTGCTCAGTCGCCTGGATACACAGCGAGGGTTAATTTGTGCAGTGCATATCCTGTTCCCCAAAGTCAAACGGTGCTGTTCCTCCTCCCTTCCCCTCCTTGACATGTGTTCCCTGGTCTGTGTGTAATCACTATTGCACATGGTCATCTAGGCTGCCAGTTAAACAAGTGCACATTGCTTTCTGCATCATGGGGGGGGGGGGGTCTGAGACATGTGTTGTTACCTTGCCTGTGCCCTGTCCTGTTCAGTCATTTGGGGGTCCATATTAGTTGGCAATGATGCTGAGTCTCAACATAGGAGTGTGATTTTTCAAATGAACAGACTTGCAGCATGCATGACCGATGTTGTGGCCTCAGACATGATGTGCATGAGTGGGAGATATGCATAGTGCCGGGACGGTAGCTCATGTTACAGTCAGATCATTCCAGGACCATGGAGCAGTGTTCCCACTACAGTCCCCTAAGCCACCCTTGCATCGGAATCATGTGTGTCATCCAACACTGTGCCCATTCTCTGTGTGTTCAGCATAGTTTGGCCTCTGTGGCATAGTTCCCTGCCCTCATTTGTATTTATCTAAAGTGTGCTACATGTGCCCATTGTACAGGCTGACCCCATTTTGCTTGTGCATCCACACTGGGCACTGCCTGTGTGTCTATGTACAACTATCTGTTGATGGTCACAAATATGTGTTGGCAGCCTCACGAGGTGATGTGGAGTACATTTAGGAATTCTTGATGCTCATTTGAGCAAACCCAGATTAAGAGGTGTAACTTCAGGATCTGTCTCAATACCATTGTCTCAGGTACGGGGGGTTTGTGCGGGCAAGGCCTACATGTCCAAACCTTATGTCTCCTTGCCGGGTCTGACCTGTGTGTGATAATTGTCTGGACAAACACTAAACATGCAGTGACCCAGTCTTGTGTGCTGGGTTTAATGTTTGTGCTTTGCAGCATGTGTCAACAATGTAAATACATGGCTCATGCTCATCCATTTTTGCCACCAGTGTGTGGTCGAGATGCTACGTAGTTTGGTCTGTGTGTGCTGACATCTGTGTGGACATTCTTGCTTGCCTTGAGGGTGTCTCCTCAGTGCAGGTGCTCCTTATCCCGACACATTGCAGGCCCATTAGCTAATGCATTGTCCTGTGTTTGGACATGTGTGCCACTCCACATGACAGGCAGTGGGTCAGATGTGTTGCCAACTGTGTCATCATGGTACGGATGTCCATGTGACAGGTGGCATGATTCAAGATTTTAGTCAATAAGTATTGTACCTTGGCACTCCCTACACTTGTCAACATGTCTCCATTTTTCATATGCTTCTTTTTGCTAGTTGTTTGTGAAGGACAATAATGTGCCTGCATAACAGATGTCTCCCAGGAAAGTGCAAAATAAAGTACTTTTACACTCTCCATGGACACGCTGGCACATTTTAGTGGAAGGCACAGTTTGATTACCTCTTGTTTTCTGATTATACATATCCATGTTCACACAGTGTGTTTGCATGTGTGTAAGTCCTTGGTTGTTGCTGAAACAAACTTACGAGTGTCAAGTCATCCAGACCACCGTGGTGCCATGTATATGTACTTACTGACACCCCATTTCTTATTTACAGTGGCTTTTTAGAATTCAGCTGCCAGCTCATACAAACACTGTGTAAATGTATTTTTGTGTGCACATCATTGTGTGACGTCTGTCATACAGGCAGATGTATCTTCTGTTCACAAAGTGGCACATTCACACATTCTAAACATGTACATTGTGTAAAGTGTTGTGAGTCCCAAGGGATTGCAATGTTTTCGGCTATGGTTTCCTAAGTACTCACAGGTCACCCTCAGCATTGAGGTGTGTTATTTGGCCTTGGGTGCACCAATACTGTTTCGTTCACAGTGAACAAGAGGTGGCATGGATTCATATTCTTGCTTTGCTCAACTGTCCCCAGACACTAGCTTCTCAGTATAATTCGATATCAAGTTATTTGCTGTTGTTTCATGATCTCCATTGTTTCCAAGTGTCATGGTGGGTCAACCAACTGGGGAGTGCAGGGTTACATATGTGCGGACTATTCTAGATGTAACTCATGATGCATTTCCTGATATGCACTGTGACATTTTTATTTGGACTCATGTGTCTGTTGTATACAGGTGACTGATTATTTTCTGTCCCTTCACCTTGCCCACAGCATCATCGGAGGACACCGAGGGAGACACCTGCACGGACGTGGAGGAGGGATCCAGCACCGCTGCCACCAATGCTGCCGAGTCTGCGGAAGCAAGTGGCACGGAGGGCGAGGGGAGTCAGGCGGAGGACCTGTCTAGTGACAACACTGACTACGACGCTGACGGATCCGATGCTGAACTCCTCCAGGGGGTGGAGGCTGCTACGACACCTGGCAGCAGCACTACATCTGTCACCGCCCCCTCCATTTCCATCACCGCCCTCCCAGTTGCTCCGGTCCCTTCTGTCAGTGCTAGGCAACACCGTGTCTCCTTCGTGCCAGGCACCGCACCCCCTGCTGCCCTCACTGCAGAGTCTGTGGACATTTTGCAGCAGTTGCAGGTTGGCCAGACATCGATGCTGAATGTCCTCCATGGCCACACCGGAATGATGACACAGATGGTGTCGTACATGGAGGACATATCATCAGCGATGTCTGACCAACGGATGTTGCTGAGGTCCATGGACTCTTCACTGATGGCAGCAGTGAGTCTCCTGCAGCGCTTCGTCCCCCCCTACCCCTGCACCATCCACACTTCCCACTCCCATAACTGTCCCAAGCACACACAGACATTCACAAGCACGCACCCCACCAGACACAGGCAGCACACCACCACGTAAGGGCAAGCGCACTCCTCCTGGCACGCACACTCAGGGGGATGAGGGCACACCCACTGGGTCTGGGGCACACAGGCATACACGCAGCCATAGTCCGAGGCCGCATGGCGCACTAACCAGTCCTTCCAAAGGCACTCCCCTCGGCTCCCCTACCACACATCCTGAAAAAGAGGCCTACTTGGCTGTGCTGGGCCTCAGCCCCTCTGGCTCTCCAGCCCGCAAACGGGAACGGCACTCCACGGGTAGGGGAGTTGAGCCCCCCCTGTCCCCCCCCCCTCCCCCAGTAGCGCTGCACCCCATCACTCTGACCCCCCCCCCTCCTTTGAGGCTGTGTTTTGATCGGGTGAAGGGGAGACGCTGGACGACCTGGCAGCGGTGAGCAGCGCCGAGCTGACCTCCACCTTTAGCGCTGCCCCACCCCCTGTGGTGGAGGCGTCTGTCCCTGCACCCCCCACACCTACCCTTCCACCTCCTGTCCCTGCGGTGCCTGGTCCTTCCCCACATGATGCCCCCCCCAGTCGACGAACCTGAGGGTTCTAATGTGCAGGCAAGCTAGGGAAAACGCGTGGCCATGTGTCCCCCCCAAGGACTTCAGCTCTGGACTGGCCATGTGCCTTTGTAAATAGTGTGCTTAACTACATTTTCATTTAATGCTGAATAAAGCATTTTCTTTTCAGTTTGAACACATTTGCATTTCAGGTATTGATGTGGGTGCTGATGGTCCCGGAGCTGGGGTGGTGGTAATGTGTTACGTTTCAGGAAAAAGTTGTAGTCTGATGCTAATGGGGTGGACCATGGAATCTGCGTGCCATCACAATGTCTCTGCAAAGTATATTTGGTCGTGTTTGCTATTTGTGTTTGGAGACATTGTCCCAAGGACTGTTCCTTCCTCTGTGGCACCTGACATCTACCCTGCAGGGAGTTGCACTTTTCTTGTGCTGACCTGTGTCTACATTTCCTTTGTTGGTGAAGGATCCCTTCAACTATGGCCATGCCTGTTCAGCAATGTCTCCGGCTGCATCCTCTGTGCCATCCTTGCTAGTCACTGTACTTGTGTATTGAGTATGTTGTCATGCCTTAATGGCGACATTCAGCATTTTCCGCACTATGCATGTGTGTTATCCCAGCCTAGCACACATTCGGTACTTGTTCTGCAGGGTATTTGAGCACCTGACTGACAATTGTGGGCATTGTATCTGTGGGAAGTCCACCCTATTCCTTCCATGAGAGCCAACATCTTGGTGGCTGTCCCAGCACCTGTACATTCCTATCAGTCCTGGGATGTGCGTGACAGTGTGTGTTCCCTTTGGCTCTCTTAGTGTAGTGGCCATTGACATGAGTATACAGTCTTGTGGCATGATCTCTGTGTGTGTATTGTGCTGCATCCGCCAGGGGTGGGTATGCATGTGTCATTTGTCCTCACACCCACATGTGTTGTGTCATGCAGTGGGGGAAGGACATCCATCCTCATGGGAGTGGGACACTGCTGTCAGTGATGTGTTGTTATGGCACTATCAACATAGTCGAACATTAGGGATGCGTACATACACCCATGGAGTTGTGCTCATCTGATCATGATGTACACACCCCCATGACTCTGTCCACTGCTGGTATTCCTCTGCACCCACCCCTCACATGTCTCTGTCCACTGCTGGGAGTGATAGGCACCCACCCCCATGTCTCTGTCCACTGTTGGGAGTCCTCTGCACCCACCCCTCACATGTCTCTTTCCACTGCTGGTATTCCTCTGCACCCACCCCTCACATGTCTCTGTCCACTGCTGGGAGTGTTAGGCACCCACCTCTCACATGTCTCTGTCCACTGCTGGGAGTGATAGGCACCCACCCCTCACATGTCTCTGTCCACTGCTGGTATTCCTCAGCACCCACCCCTCACATATCTCTATCCACTGCTGGGAGTGATAGGCACCCACCCCCATGTCTCTGTCCACTGCTGGTATTCCTCTGCACCCACCCCTCACATGTCTCTGTCCACTGCTGGGAGTGATAGGCACCCACCGCTCACATGTCTCTGTCTACTGCTGGTATTCCTCTGCACCCACCCCTCACATGTCTCTGTCCACTGCTGGTATTCCTCTGCACCCACCCCTCACATGTCTCTGTCCACTGCTGGGAGTGATAGGCAGCCACACCTCACATGTCTCTGTCCACTGTTGGCAGTCCTCTGCACCCACCCCTCACATGTCTCTGTCCACTGCTGGGAGTGATAGGCACCCACCCCCATGTCTCTTTCCACTGCTGGGAGTCCTCTGCACCCACCCCTCACATGTCTCTGTCCACTGCTGGTATTCCTCTGCACCCACCCCTCACATGTCTCTGTCCACTGCTGGGAGTGTTAGGCACCCACCCCTCACATGTCTCTATCCACTGCTGGGAGTGATAGGCACCCATCCCTCATATGTCTCTGTCCATTGCTGGTATTCCTCTGCACCCACCCCTCACATGTCTCTGTCCACTGCTGGTATTCCTCTGCACCCACCCCTCACATGTCTCTGTCCACTGCTGGGAGTGATAGGCACCCACCCCTCACATGTCTCTGTTCACTGCTGGGAGTGATAGGCACCCACCCCCATGTCTCTGTCCACTGCTTTGAGTCCTCTGCACCCACCCCTCACATGTCTCTGTCCACTGCTGGGAGTGATAGGCACCCACCCCTCACATGTCTTTGTCCACTGCTGGGACTCCTTGACAGACACCCACCCACCCACCCGCACCCTTGGTGCTGTACACTGCTGTCCTGGCCATGAACACACCCCAATATACTGGTTATATACTGCACCAGGCCCTAAGCCAACATTCGTAGCGTGTGTACGCCTTGTATCACTAATGTACTGGTGCCCTAGAGGTATGGGTGATGCGGTCCGTGACCCCGCTCTGAGGGCGTGGGTATGGCCCGTACCACCATTGTAGTGGTGATGTAGGTGTACGCGCCATACCCACACCCTCAGAGCGTGGGTACGGCCCATACCATGCGTACACCTACATCACCACTCCAATGGTGGTACGGGCCGTACCCACGGCCTCAGAGCATGGGTACGGGCCGTACCACCATTGGAGTGGTGATGTAGGGGTACGCGCCGTACCACCATTGGAGTGGTGATGTAGGGGTTTGCGTGGTACGGGCCGTACAAACGCTCTGAGGGCGTGGGTACGGCGCGTACCCCTACATCACCACTCCAATGGTGGTACGGGCCGTACCCACGCTCTGAGGGCGTGGGTACGGCGCGTACACCTACATCACCACTCCAATGGTGGTACGGCCCGTAACCGCGCCCTCAGAGCGTGGGTACGGCCCGTACCACCATTGGAGTGGTTATGTAGGAGTATGCGTGGTACGGCCCGTACCACCATTGGAGTGGTGATGTAGGGGTACGCGTGGCACGGGCCATACCCACGCTCTGAGGGCGTGGGTATGGCGCGTACCACCATTGGAGTGGTGATGTAGGGGTATGCGCCATACCCACGCCCTCAGAGCGTGGGTACGGCCCGTGCCACGCGTACCCCTACATCACCACTCCAATGGTGATACGGGCCGTACCCACGCCCTCAGAGCGTGGGTTCGGCCCGTACCACGTGTACCCCTACATCACCATTCCAATGGTGGTACGGGCCGTACCCACGCTCTGAGGGTGTGGTTACGGGCCGTACCACCATTGTAGTGGTGACGGGTATGCATACGCGGGGATTGGTTGACACTCCCCCCGAAGTGACCAGACCCTGGAGGTGATGTATGGCCAGTATATGGTATATTTTAAATTAGGTAGAGGTTATGTTTCCTGCCCCTCGCCCCCCCTTTGCCCCAGGGTATTATGCTGACCTTCTGCGGCGTGCGCGGCGGTTTCGGTGCACCAGGTCATAGGCTAGGAGGGCCGGGTTGACACGTAGGATGGGGTCCATGGCTGTCCGTCGCGTACCGCTGCTCCTTCTTCGCGTCATCCTCAATTTCCCGGGAGTTTTTGGCTGCCGTAAAAAATGATCCGTGCGGAGTGACGTAGGCACGAATCGTACTTGCTGGTCCGTAGAACGCTGCCTGACTCCGTCCAGACGTCTCGTACACGATGTCCCGGATCGGAATTGTGGGTATTTTTTCGTCGCACACAGTTTTTTACGATTCGTACTGAAATGGTATTTCTGTACGAATCGTACTTGCTGGTTTGTAAGGTGCATTTCCCGGGTACGAGTCGTACGGAGAATACGCTCCGTACGACCATTCGTACCCGGGTTTTACAGGATCGGAATCGGCACCATAATGTTCTTAAACAGCCAATCATTTTCATTTTTTTTTTAAACTGCATGTTGTCCACCATTTTAGATACCTCTCATTCTACCAACTGCCTACTTCAGATACAGACATCTTTTCAGTGCATCCAGACTTCCCTTCAAGATGCTCAGAGTGTGGATTGTGGGACACAGCTATGTTTTCTGGTGCAAAAGGTATGCTGAATACAGAGGTATTGACAAAGATCTAGCTTTGCAAAATGTGGACATTAAATGGATTGGACAGAGAGGATTAAAGGGGCACCAATTGATGCCTTTGGTTAAAACCTTTTTACATCTCCAACCCCCTGACCTCATGAGTGTGCACTGTGGTGGCAATGACCTAGGCACATTGACTGGGGTAGGTCTGGAAATGCTAATGAAGGACACCTTTGCAGAATTGATGTTGCTTTCCCCCCAAACTGCCTTTGTACACTCTAACATATGCAAAAGACAGAAATGGAAGTGGTCCAATCAATTTGGTCCACAGATTGAGAAAGCTAGAAAAAATTTCAATAAAGCTGTTTCTGCTTACAGCAGAGACCATACTATGGGATCCATATACAACAACAGTCTGCGTTTCAATATGGATGACATCTACAGGAGTGATGGTGTACATTTCACAGATAAGGGAAACAGAGTCCTTCTCAACAACCTAAGGCTCTGCATCGGCACTTACATGTAGCTACAAAAATCTCCCAATAAACACAAGGGCTCTTTTTAGAGCCACCTAATAACCCAACATATAATTTAGTTTTTGAAAAAATATTTTTTTTTCTTGCTTGGAGCCGCGCACCCAGCACGTTCACACGGGGGACACGCTGAGAGCAGCGCTAGAGTCGCTGCAGCAGCCTGTGTGGAAAAGCAATCAGCTTTGTATTTTGGAAGCGAGAACAGGTTTCCCTGCTCTCGCTTCCAAAATCCAAAGCAAGTTTGCTATGACAGAGTCATAGTAAATGGCAGTGTCCCAGGAGTGGGCACCCAGGGACACTGCAGGAGCCAGCCCTCGGGAGTGGCGGGCCCCAGGGCCATCACGAGCTCTAGGAGGGTGGCCGCGCGGCCCCCCTCCCAACATGACTGAATACCAAGCTGTATTTAAGAATGAGTGGATGTATAAGTGTCTGGATGGAGGATTTAGTAGGTGTGTGACTCACTGTTTAAGTTAGTGATTAAATGTGTCTTACTGAATACATGGGTTAGTGACTAAACTGTGTGTATGTCTATATCAGTCTGTCTGTTGTTATATAACCTGCTGCATCAGTTGATCAGTAGCTCCACGGATGTCTATGTGGGCTATTCATTAGTTGCCTGAGTAATTGTATGGGAGACTGAGTGTATGTGTGGTTGGGTGGTGGGTGTGACTCTGTGCATAGATGTGTGAGTGGTTGATTGACTGGGTGTATGACTTTAAGAGTGCATGTGGAAACAGTTCTATGGGTGAGTGAGTGTGTGTATGGATGTGTTGGTGAGTGACTGGATGTCTCAGTGGTAGATGTCCAAGTAAGTACAAAAGTAAAAGGCAGTATATATGTGTGTTGGGGTATATAAATGGCTATAAGTGAGTGTGTGTGATAGTGAGAGTGGCTGTTTGGATGAGTGTGTGCTTGTATCAGTGATTGTATAAGAGCGTAAGAATGTGCTTGTATTTGTATGAGTAATTGAGCTGGTGTGTGTATAACTGTATAGGTGAGTAAATGGCAGTGTGATTAATTATTTGCATGACTGAGTAGGTGTGTGAGTACCTCTATGGATGAGTGGCGGTGTGTGAGTGTCTATATAGGTGAATGAGTGCATATGATAGTCCTGTACTGAGTGACCATAAGTATGAGTGACTGTACGGGTGAGTGAGTAGATCGGTGTGTAGACCTAAGCATCAAATTATCACATGGATGATGTCATCAGTGATGTCATCAGTGATGTCATTTGAGATGCCATCAGTGATGTCACTTACCATGTCATGAGTGATGTAATATGTGATGTCATCAGCAGTGCATTGCAGGGGTGCGAGTTGTAGTTAGCTGAACTAACTATAACGGGGGAATTTGGTTTTGTACAAGTGAAATGTACAACTAACTATATGGTTTTTTCAGTGAATTTCTAAGGTTTTTTAAATGCTAATTTCTAACTATAACATGCCTGACACCTATGTTTTTTTTTAATGAATTTCAAAGGTTTTTTAAATGCTAGTTTCTAACTATGCCAACAGAGGTAGGACATGTGAAGATAGAAGAAAAAACGCACAGAAAGAAGCAAAAGAAATGCAGAAAGAAGCAACAGAAGTCCACAAAGACGAAAAAAGTGCAGGAAGAAGCAAGACATGTGCAGAAAGAACCAACAGAGGAGCAGAAAGAGGCCTTGTTGCAAAATCATCCTGTGCCCACAACTTTTTCAGAAGGGTTCTGGTGGTAACTGAATCTGACTAACCAGTGCTATGCTAAAAGACACTTAGAATACAGTGAAAACACATACATACACTAGGGAACACTATGCGTTGGGGTACCCCTGTGATTAGCATGACCTCTTCTGTAAGGCCCTAGTACATAATAGGGCAGGGGGATTAAAACTACCTCTAAGTCATAGGTGCGGAGATATGCTACAGTAAGCCCCACGCAGTGGGATTGGTGAGAGGTAGACAAAGGCCATGCCCCCTTTCTCCACCACTCTGCAAACGCGCTCCCTGGTGCGTTTCAAGTTGGGAGATTAAGCCCCCTTGAATTCTGAGGGTCCCTGGGGGCCAACTAGCCCACCAGGTACCTCCAGTAAGCACCCCAGAGCTGCGTTGCAGAGAGGTGTTAAAAGGGGCTTGGCCTGAACCACCTCTCTGCAACGCAGGCCTGTGGCAATTACTGGAGGTACCTGGTGGGCTAGTTGGCCCCCAGGGGCCCTCAGAATTGAAGGGGAATTAATTCCCCAACTTAAAACATGCCACAGGGCTTGTTTGCACACATGTGACCTCAGGCCCTGCCCCCTGCCTTCAACACTATGCAAACACACCCGTGGCACATTTTAAGTTGGGGGATTAAGTCCCAGTGAATCCTGAGGGTCCCTGTGGTCCAACTAGCCCACTAGGTACCGCCAGTAAGCGACACAGAGCTGCATTTCAGAGAGGTGTAAAAGGGGCATGGCCTGGACCACCTCACTGCAACGCAGGCCTGTGGCGCTTACTGGAGGTACCTGGTGGGCTAGTTGGGCCCCAGGGGCCCTCAGGATTGAAGGGGATTAATTCCCCAACTTAAAACGAGCCACAGGGTCTGTTCTGCACAAATGTCACATCAGGCCCTGCCCCCTCCCTTCACCACTGTGCAAGCGCACCCCGTGGCGCGTTTTAAATTGGGGGATTAAGTCCCCTTCAGTCCTGAGGGTCCCTGGGGTCCAAGTAGCCCACCAGGTACTTCCAATAAGTGCCACAGAGGTGCGTTGCAGAGAGGTGTAAAAAGAGGTGTGGCCTCAGACCACCTATCTGCTACGGAGCCCTGTGGCGCTAACTGGAGCTACCTGGAGTGCTAGTTCACCCCCAGCGAACCTCAGGATTGTAAGGGAATTAATTCCCCAACTTAAAAAGCGCCACAGGGTGCGTTTGCATAGTGTTGCTGGGAGGGGACAAGGCCTCCGGCGCAATGCCGGCTTTTTAAAATATATTGTTTTAGGAAGGGGTGCTGTGTGGCCCCCCTTCCTTTCCTTTTTATGGGGCCCTGGGGACCCCATCCCCAGGGCCTGACCCCTAATAGGTTTATTTCATTTTTTTTAAAGGAAGGGGGCTGCGCGACCCCCCTCTCGAAGCCATTTCCGCCCCGGGGACCAATCCCCAGGGCATGGCCACTATATATTTTTATATGTCATGAGTGATGTCACTCACCATGTCATGAGTGATGTAATATGTGACGTCATCAGCAGTGCATTGCGGGCGCACGAGTTATAGTTAGCTGAACTAACTATAAAGGGGGAATTTCAATGGTTTTGTACGAGTGAAAAGTCCAGCTAACTATAATGCCCCTGAAACCTATGGTTTTTTCAGTGAATTTCTAAGGTTTTTTAAATGCTAAATCCTAACTATAACGTGCCTGAAACCTATGTTTTTTTCAGTGAATTTCAAAGGTTTTTTAAATGCTAATTTCTAACTATGCCTACAGAGATAGGACATGTGAAGAAAGAAGAAAAAACGCACAGAAAGAAAAAAAAGAAATGCAGAAAGAAGCAACAGAAGTCCTCAAAGACAAAGAAAAGTGCAGGAAGAAGGATAACGTGCAGAAATAACAAACAGAAGAGCAGAGAGAAGCCTTGTTGCAAAATCATCCTGTACACTCAACTTTTTCAGACGGATACTGGTGGTAACTGAGTCTGACTAACCAGTCCTAGAGCCAGTGCTATGTTAAAACACACTCAGAATACAGTGAAAACACCTACATACACTAGGGAACACTAGGCGTTGGGGTCCCCCTGTGATCAGAATGACCTCCTCTGTAAGCACCTAGTATATAATAGAGCAGGGGATTAAAACTACCTCTTAAAACGCGCCACAGGGCGTGTTTGCACACGTCACCTCAGGCCCCGTCCCCTCACTTCCCCACTGTGTGAACAAGCCCTGTGACCGTTTTAAGTTGGGAGATTAAGTCCCCTTGAATCCTGAGGGTCCAACTAGACCACTAGGTACCTCCAGTAAGCGCCACAGAGCTGCGTTGCAGAGAGATGTAAAAAGGGGCACGGCCTAGACCACCTCTCTGCAACGCAGCGCAGTGGCGCTTACTGGAAGCACCTGGTGGGCTAGTTGGGCCCCAGGGTCCCTCAGGATTGAAGGGGAATTATTTCCCCAACTTAAAACGCGCCACAGGGCTTGTTTGCACACGTTAACTCAGGCCCCGTCCCCTCCCTTCACCACTGTGTAAACACGCCCTGTGGCCGTTTTTAGTTGGGAGATTAAGTTCATTTGAATCCTGAGGGTCCCTAGGGTCCAACTAGCCCACTAGGTACCTCCAGTACGCGCCACAGAGCTGCGTTATAGAGAGGTATAAAAAGTGGCACGGCCTGGACCACCTCTCTGCAACGCAGCTCAGTGGCGCTTACTGGAAGCACCTGGTGGGCTAGTTAGCCCCCAGGGGCCCTCAAGATTGAAGGGGAATTATTTCCCCAACTTAAAACGCACCATAGGGCGTGTTTGCACACGTCACCTCAGGCCCCGTCCCCTCCCTTCCCCACTGTGTAAACACGCCCTGTGGCCGTTTTTTAAGTTGGGAGATTAAGTCCCCTTGAATCCTGAGGCTCCCTAGGGGCAAAATAGCCCACTAGGTATGTCCAGTAAGCGTCATTGCAGAGAGGTGTAAAAAGGGGCACGGCCTGCACCACCTCTCTGCAACGCAGAGCAGTGGCGCTTACTGGAAGCACCTGGTGGGCTAGTTGGCCCCCAGGGTCCCTCAGGATTGAAAGGGAATTATTTCCCCAACTTAAAACGCGCCACAGGGCGTGTTTGCACACGTCACCTCAGGTCCCGTCCCCTCCCTTCACCACTGTGTAAACGTGCCCTGTGGCCGTTCTAAGTTGAGAAGTTAAGTCCCCTTGAATCCTAAGGGTCCCTAGGGTCAAACTAGCCCACTAGGTACCTCCAGTAAGTGCCACAGAGCTGCGTTGCATAGAGGTGTAAAAAGGGGCGTGGCCTCAGAACACCTGTTTGCAACGCTGCTCCCTGGCGCATACTGGAGATACCTGTTGGGCTAGTTGGCCCTCAGGGACCCTCAGTATTGAAGGGGAATTAATTCCCCAACTTACAACTGGCCAGGGGGCGCGTTTGCAGAGTGCTGCAAGGAGGGGGCGTGGCCTCCGGCGCGATGCCGGTCTTTTATTTATTTAATTTTTTTAAGAAGGAGGGCTGTGTGGCCCCCCTTCTTTTTCTAATTTACTGGCCCTGGGGACCCCATCCCCCAGGGCCTGCACCCTAATTTTTTTTGTTGAAAAAAATTAATTTGGCCCTCTCAAGGCCTTAATCGGCCCCGGGGACCCCAACCCCCGGGTCATGGACTTTTTTTTTTATTATTCTTTAGGAGGGGGCTGCGTTGCCCCCCTCCTCAGGCCACTTATGGCCCCGGGGAACCCATCCCCCGGGGCCGGCCTTTGTTTTTTATTATTTTTAAAAACATATATATTTATAGAAACACCTAGGACATGCTGGACAAACCGTACGTACCTATCACCATGACGATTTGCGTGATATTCATTAAAAGGCGACTATGCATAGAATGAATCCACATGGAATGTATTTACACCGCTAGTGAAGCTCTGACGTGTCTGACACCCTACCATGCCTAATCCCGGCGCCCCCGCCGGTGGGTACTCTCCAAGTAGACACCCTTGTCGTTTATTTATACAAACATGGGTAGCTATTGACCGGCACATTTAATATACACGCACACCAAGCCATTCAAAGGGGATTTGACAAAAATTTGACCAAAACTATGCAAGAAACCCTCCTCACGGTTAATAAAATACACATCCACCGCCGGATGTGTAATACTTTTTATTTTACTCTCTGGAAAGGAGACGAACCTCACTTGAGAGTCACAGCGTGCTCCTGGCTGAGCCCAATGCTGTGTTACACCCACCAGTGCCCGCCAAGTGCCTCCCACCTCTGTGTTGTATTCCACCAGCTAGTGCGTATGCTATGACACTCTCTAGCCCATGTGCACTGTAACACCACCCCGTGAATATGTCATGCCACACTTGCCCCTTCGCACAGGTTATATTGCTCCATCTAACGTGCCTTCCTCGATGCCTATGTTATAACGCACAGGGCTATGCCATACATATTACAATCTGGGACCCCTATCTTTGTCACAGTGCATATGCAACGTTACACTTCCCAGCACATATTTTATATTACAACTTTAGAGACTAGTTAGGTTACACAACACTGCCCTGTGCATATTACACTCCAAGGCGCATATCGCATAGCACGTGCTAGTGCTTGAGCTATCTCGCGCTCTCCAATGAATCTGTCATTGTGCACAATGTATGGCATATTATATTTCACGCCCCGGTTAATCTTATATCACACTTTTTGGTGCATAGTTTATACCATATACTATATCTAGTTTTCATTTTCAATCGTGCTCTCAGGACTATGTTCTATATAACACTGCGTCCACCTACCCTTTTCACGGGCATTACATTTTGCGATGGGGGGTGGAGGGTCAGGGGGTGTTTCTGCCAAGTGAGCCCGGAGTCACAGTCACAAACGTCCTCTTCTTCCTGAATAAAAGTGAGATTATGCGGCATACTTGTTCATATTTTAGTAGTTCGCACAGACACACATTTTAAAAACAATAAAGTTCCTAATACCCACCTTCTCTGAACAGTTAGCTTGCTGCCCCATCCACCTCCTCCCTATCCTCTGTTGTCTGAATCCATGACTAGCCTCCTCCCTCCTGCCATGCATGGTCTGATGTGCTGCCACTGCCCTCCATTTAGCATGATGTACCAGTCCACTCCTCCTGCCCTCCATTGCCCAATTCTATAGCCCATAATTGACCTCCTGCTTAGCCTCTGTGCTTAGCTTGCTGCCCCTATTCTCCTTCCCCCTGCCCTCCGATGTCTTTGTGCATGCCCCTGCTCCATCCTTTTTGCCCACCATGTTCCATGGACCTGCCACTCCTATCTACTCTGAGTGTTCTGTTGAGCTGCCACTCCACTCCCACCTGCCCAGCATTGTCGGATGACTGTAACCTGTCCCTGCCACCTCCACCCTGCCTGTCCACATGCCATGCCCCTATCCCCTTCCTCCTGTCCTCCATGGTCCATTTTACTGCCACACCCTTCTGCCCTCCCTGGTTTGTTGTGCTGCAACTGCTCCTCCTGCCTGCCCCGCGCGGTCTGTTGTGAGGCCCCTTCCCCTGAACTCTCTTGTCTGTGCCCAGGTCCTGACCCTCCCTTCTATCCTCCATGGTCCTTTGTGCATGCCCCTGCACCCTCCTTCTTGCCCATCATAGCCATTGTGCTGCCACTAACCCTCCCGCTTGCCATGCATGGTCTTCTGTGCTGCCATGGCCCCTCCCACCTTCCCTGTGTGCTCAGCTAGCTGCCCCTGACCCCCTCCCACCTTCCCTCCATGGTCTGTGTGTATGCCATCTGAGGTGCCGATTACGATCCTGTAAAAACCGGGTACGAACCGTCGGACGGAGCATATTCTCCGTCCGACGCGTACCCGGTCGTACAAAAATACAAACATGGAATTACGATTCGCACGGGAACACCATTTCCGTACGAATCGTAAAAAACCCCGACCGAACAAAATAAACATACAAATGCGAACCGGGAAAGCGCCGACCTGACGTCGGGACGCACGCAGCCTGCCATTCACGAACCAGGAATTACGATTCGCACCGACGTCATCCCGCACGGTGAATATTTTCCGGCAGTTTTTGAAATCAGGACGACGCGAACAAGGACTACCAGTACGCGACGGACAGACAGGACGACGCGCACAAGGAGGACCAGTACGCGACGGACAGACAGGACGACGCGAACAAGGAGGACCAGTACGCGACAGGACGACGCGAACAAGGAGTACCAGTACGCGACGGACAGACAGGACGACGCGAACAAGGAGGACCAGTACGCGACGGACAGACATGGACCCGAACCTACGAGTCATCCCGGCCCTCATAGCAGTCGACCTCCTCTACAGGTTCCGCCGCAGACGCCGCAGAAGGTCAGAACAACTAAGGGAGGGGTGAAAGTGGGGTGGGGTGGGGGTGGCAGGACCAGGGCAGGCCACAAACCCCCCACCAAAGTCACACAGCACACATGCCCTGGACATACCTGACTCCCATGCCCTGGTCACTACGAGGGGGTGGGGGCGTGTCCAGATAAGCCAGCGACCGCCACAACGGAAGTCCGTCACGACGCGAACAGGCAACACAACCAGACAGGTACGTCCCGTACCCACGCCTGAAGAGCGTGGGTATGAGTCGAACCACGCCCACACCCACGTCACCCCAACAATGGCGGGACGGCTCGTACCCACGTGGCAAAGGCCTGGGTACGGCCCGCACAAGCATCACATAGCGTGGGGACGGATATGTACGGACCCTACCCCTACCCGTATGCATGGAGCGTACCCCCACCCCAACAGTGTAAGTACGACCCGTACCCACCCGCGTACGTATGGAGCGTACCCCCACCCCAACAGCGTAAGTACGACCCGTACCCACACCCGCGTACGTATGGAGCGTACCCCCACCCCAACAGCGTAAGTACGACCCGTACCCACACCCGCGTACGTATGGAGCGTAGCCCCACCCCAACAGTGTAAGTACGACCCGTACCCACACCCGCGTACGTATGGAGCGTACCCCCACCCTAACAGTGTAAGTACGACCCGTACCCACACCCGCATACGTATGGAGCGTACCCCCACCCCAACAGTGTAAGTACGACCCGTACCCACACCCGCGTACATATGGAGCGTACCCCCACCCCAACAGTGTAAGTACGACCCGTACCCACCCGCATACGTATGGAGCGTACCCCCACCCCAACAGTGTAAGTACGACCCGTACCCACACCCGCGTACGTATGGAGCGTACCCCCACCCAACAGTGTAAGTACGACCCGTACCCACACCCGCGTACGTATGGAGCGTACCCCCACCCCAACAGTGTAAGTACGACCCGTACCCACCCGCGTATGTATGGAGCGTACCCCCACCCCAACAGTGTAAGTACGACCCGTACCCACACCCGCGTACATATGGAGCGTACCCCCCACCCCAACAGTGTAAGTACGACCCGTACCCACCCGCGTACGTATGGAGCGTACCCCCACCCCAACAGTGTAAGTACGACCCGTACCCACACCCGCGTACGTATGGAGCGTACCCCCACCCCAACAGTGTAAGTACGACCCGTACCCACACCCGCGTACGTATGGAGCGTACCCCCACCCCAACAGTGTAAGTAAGACACGTACCCTCACCTCGAATGCATGGAGCGTAGCCCCAACCCAACAGTGTAAGTAAGACACGTACCCTCACCTTGAATGCATGGAGCGTAGCCCCACCCCAACAGTGTAAGTACGACACGTACCCCCACCTAGAATGCATGGAGCGTAGCCCCACCCCAACAGTGTAAGTAAGACATGTACCCTCACCTCGAATGCATGGAGCGTAGCCCCACCCCAACAGTGTAAGTACGACACGTACCCCCACCTCGAATGCATGGAGCGTAGCCCCACCCCAACAGTGTAAGTAAGACACGTACCCTCACCTCGAATGCATGGAGCGTAGCCCCACCCCAACAGTGTAAGTACGACACGTACCCCCACCTCGAATGCATGGAGCGTACCCACATCCGTGTATGTCATGAGCGTACATATTGTGAAATTGGAGAGGTGTGTGCAGAGTCCTCCCAGCAGTGCCCTGAGACAGGAGGGGTGTGTGCAGAGTCCTCCCAGCAGTGCCCTGAGACAGGAGGGGTGGGTGCAGAGTCCTCCCAGCAGTGCCCTGACACAGGAGGGGTGGGTGCAGAGTCCTCCCAGCAGTGCCCTGAGACAGGAGGGGTGGGTGCCTATCACTCCCAGCAGTGCCCTGAGACAGGAGGGGTGGGTGCCTATCACTCCCAGCAGTGCCCTGAGACAGGAGGGGTGGGTGCAGAGTCCTCCCAGCAGTGCCCTGAGACAGGAGGGGTGTGTGCAGAGTCCTCCCAGCAGTGCCCTGAGACAGGAGGGGTGGGTGCAGAGTCCTCCCAGCAGTGCCCAGACACAGGAGGGGTGGGTGCCTATCACTCCCAGCAGTGCCCATGGAACGCAAAGGGTGGAGTAGTCACAGATACCATGCCCACAAATGTCAGTCAGGTGCACAAAGACCCTAAAGTACATGTACCACATGTGTTCGAGGCTGGGAGTATACGCATGCATAGCGCAGAAAAGAAAACATGTACACATGAAGTCATGTCAATAGGCCACATACACAACAATGACTACCAAGGATGCCACGAATGACGCAGGTGGAGACATCGCTCAGCATGCATGTGCAAAGGTGAAGGACTACGTCACACACCCAGCTAATGGACACACAGCTCTGGGCCAAAGTCAGGGGACACCCTGCAGGGAAGAAGTCAGGGTACACAGAGGAAGGAATACACCTTGGGACAATTGCAACATGCAGCAACTGCATACATGAATGGAGAAAGGTAGCTAACACCGTGTGATGGCACACAGATCCCAGGGTCCCCCCTATGAGCAGCACACTACTACATTTCCCACACCCAACACATGACCAACACCCACAACCATGTAGCAGCCCCACCAACAGCAAGGCCAGCAATGCAGGAGTGTTCCAAGGGCAAAAATAAATAGCTTTATTCAGCATGAGAAAAAAACTAGTATGACGTGAGTCCAATTTCAAAAAAGGCCATAGGGCAGTCCAGGAGTCCCAACTGGATGGGGGACACAGTGGGATGCGTGTCCCCTAGCTTGCCTGCACAGTTACAATCCGTCGTCTTCCACAGGGGTCAGGGCATCATGTGGGGGGGAAGAAACAGGCACCGCAGGGACAGGAGGGTGAAGGGTAGGTGTCGTGGGTGCAGGGATGGAGGACTCCACCACAGGGGGTGGGGCAGGGCCAAAGGCGGAGGCCAGGATCTCGCTGCACACCTTAGCAAGGTCCTCCAGGGACTCCCCTGCACCCGAAGGAACCACAGGCCCCAAGGAGGGGGGGGTCAGAGGGATGGGTCGCAGCGCCACTGTGGGAGGGTGTGGACAGGGGGGGGAATCAAGCACCATGACCGGGGACCTCCTTGACCGCTTGCGAGGTGGTGTCACTGTGGGGCTCAGGGACAGAGCGGCCATGAAGGAGTCTTTGGGGGAGATGTGGCCAGGAGAGCTGAGGGGAGGGGATTTGGAGGGAGTGGATTGGGTGGAATGCGGACTCCCACTCTGGCTGCGTGTCACACGTTTGCCCCCCGACCCATTGGGTGTGCCTACTGCACCCTGTGTGTGCGTGTCAGGAGGTGTGCGGCGGACCTTCCCTGCTGGTGTGGTGCCTGTGTCTGTTGTGGTGGTTGCATGCTTACGTCTGGGTGTATGTTGGACAGGCATGGGAGTGGGAAGTGTGGAAGGAGCAGGGGTAGGGGGTGGGACGTAGCGCTGCAGGAGACCCACTGCTGCAGTCAGTGTGGAGTCTATGGACCTCAGCAAGTTGCGTTGGTCAGCCTGCGATGAATGAATGCCCTCCAAGTATGCCTGCATGTTGTTGAGGACCTGGCTGTGGCCATGGAGGACATTAAGGATCGCAGTCTGACCAATCTGCAACTGCCGCTGGATGTCCACAGACTCAGCATTGGCGGCAGGAGTGGGGGCAGGGGGTGCGGTGCCTGGCAGGAAGGAGACATGTGGTGACCGGGCACGTTGGGAAGGGACACGAGCACGTGGGAGGCGGCTGATGCCAATGGAGGGGGCGGTGCCAGATGTAGGGCTGCTGTCAGATGGTGGTGCAGCCACCGCCCACTCGGAGTGATCATCCTCGGACCCGTCCGCTTCATAGTCTGTTGTGCCAGTCGACAGGTCCCCGGGGTCACTCTCCACCGCCTCTGTCCCACTCGAAGTGCCAGCCCCGATGTCACCGCTGGCACTGGTGCTCGGTCCCTCCACGCCGTCTGTGTCCATGTCTCCCACCGTGTCCCCCGACGATGCTGTGGGCAGGGTGAAGAGACAGAAAGTAATCATACACCTGTATACATATGTCACATGAGTACAATCTACGTAGGTTACAGTGCATAGCCTGAAACAAAGGATGAGTTACAACTACAAAACAAGGTACATACGTAGGCCCTGCAAGACACAGTTGTGTGACCCACCATGGCATGGAAAAACTATGGAGAGCATGACACAATAGCAAATGAGATGACATGGCATTCTGACTGAGGAGCAAGGCCCTGGGGACAATACAGCACTGCATCTGCACCACACAGCGTGGCAGGAAATTGGGATGAGCAGGGACCAAATCCAGGAACTAGAGGCACATGCAGCATAGGTAATACTGAGAACATGCCCACCCTGACTGGCACGCTGCACCTTGAGTGTATGTCCAGACAAACATCACACACTGGCCAGTCCGAGCAAGGAGATGACAGGTCTTGACATGTAGGCCATGGCCGCCCCACCCACCCCCTACATGAGAGACATCTGTGGAGACACAGGAAGCACTTACATCTCTTAGTCTGGGTGAAATACACATGGGATGCAATAATTCAAGATTGCACACCAAATACCCAAGGTGCGGCTGTCCAAAGAATCATGTACAAATGGCCATCATCAGATGATTGCTACAAGACACACAGGCAATGGCCACAGTGAGTATGAACTTGGAAAATCATGTCAGGCTGGACAGTGGACACTTGTAATACATCTCATGTCAATAAACATGGTGCCAGGGGACAATGGCACAGAGCACAAGCGATGCTGTAGACACAGAGATTGTCGGCATTCTCGGATTACACACATGATACCTAGGAAAAGATGCCCCTGGGGACAGTAGTGGCCACACAACTC
The DNA here is from genome assembly GCF_964204655.1 of Triturus cristatus. NCBI lineage: Eukaryota > Metazoa > Chordata > Amphibia > Caudata > Salamandridae > Triturus > Triturus cristatus. Next base: position 70,032,805 of record NC_140579.1, on the reverse strand, counting down.
CATGCTCCTGAATGGAAATGACTGCAACACACGCTAACATCCCTGCACTATGCTTAACGCACACTCATGCACATCATGTCACAGGCCACCACATGGGACATGCCTGCTGGAAGGCCTCGCACTCAAGAGATTAACTCCCATGTCTGAAATCAGCATTAGTGCCAACTGACATGGAACCCACAAGTCCAGAACTGGACAGGGCACAGGCAAGGTCACTAAACCTCTTACACACCACCCCCACACATGACGCTGCAGGCATTGTACACTTGGAGAAGGTGTCAGGCTACATTACTTTGTGATGGAGTGACTACACAGAGACCAGGGAACACATTGCAAGGTTGGGAAGGGAGGCAGGTGAGGCCTGCAACACTGTGGGTAAAAGGATCGTCACAACACCATAAACCATGGAAGTGTATCCATGGAACAGTGCACTTACAAATGCTGGTGAAACACAACAAACACACCCATGTACCTACCCCCTTCCGGCTGCTGCATGTCCTGTAGACGCCTGTCCAAGTGAGGAAAGACCACCGCCAGCACACGTTTCTGGATGTGGGAGAGACGGCGGCGCCCGCGGTTCTTGTGGCTCTCAGGTGAGTCCCCCAGCAGGAGCCGTGCGATCCTCCGCGTCCAGCACCGGATATCCTGCCAGCGTTTCCTCACCTGGGACAGGTGCCGCCTCCGACCATCCGCACTCCTCACGGCGCTGACGGCGTCCAGCCATATCTGCTCCTTGGCAGAGGCGTCTACCTGTGAGGATGAACAAGTGACACTACATCAATACACCTTGCACATGTCACGGGGACACAGATTAGAACACATTTGCAGTTTACAACAAGGCATAGTATGCATCCAACGCATTGCAACTTTGTCATAGGGACATGTTCCTGTGGGGGAAGGCCAAAAGCAGTACGTGCCATTGGAAGGACACAGGTGGAATGAGGGCAACTACACAATCAATGATCTAGGCTCACACTGTGCATCACACCCACCCCTCCTGTCTCAGGGCACTGCTGGGAGTGATAGGCCCCCACCCCTCCTGTCTCAGGGCACTGCTGGGAGTGATAGGCCCCCACCCCTCCTGTCTCAGGGCACTGCTGGGAGTGATAGGCCCCCACCCCTCCTGTCTCAGGGCACTGCTGGGAGGACTCTGCACACACCCCTCCTGTCTCAGGGCACTGCTGGGAGTGATAGGCACCCACCCCTCCTGTCTCAGGGCACTGCTGGGAGGACTCTGCACCCACCCCTCCTGTGTCTGGGCACTGCTGGGAGGACTCTGCACACACCCCTCCTGTCTCAGGGCACTGCTGGGAGGACTCTGCACACACCCCTCCTGTCTCAGGGCACTGCTGGGAGGACTCTGCACCCACCCCTCCTGTCTCAGGGCACTGCTGGGAGTGATAGGCACCCACCCCTCCTGTCTCAGGGCACTGCTGGGAGGACTCTGCACCCACCCCTCCTGTGTCTGGGCACTGCTGGGAGGACTCTGCACACACCCCTCCTGTCTCAGGGCACTGCTGGGAGGACTCTGCACCTACCCCTCCTGTGTCTGGGCACTGCTGGGAGGACTCTGCACACACCCCTCCTGTGTCTGGGCACTGCTGGGAGTGATAGGCCCCCACGCCTCCTGTCTCAGGGCACTGCTGGGAGGACTCTGCACCTACCCCTCCTGTGTCTGGGCACTGCTGGGAGGACTCTGCACACACCCCTCCTGTCTCAGGGCACTGCTGGGAGTGATAGGCCCCCACCCCTCCTGTCTCAGGGCACTGCTGGGAGTGATAGGCCCCCACCCCTCCTGTCTCAGGGCACTGCTGGGAGACATCAGGCATTCCCCCCCCCTGGGACCTCCCCTACAGTACAAAGCATGTGTGTCACACCTGGACACAATGGCAGAAGTCACAGTCACTAAAAAGGGACACAGTCTGTGCCAGTGGACACTGAACTCACCTGATAACCTGGTCGCCCATACAGCATGGGGTACCGTGGGAGGATCACATCCACCAAAGCCATGTTCTCCTCCAGGGTGAATGGCTGTGACCTCTCCACAGCCCTTGACATGGTTCCAGGGAATCAGTAGCAGCAGCTGGGTCGTGGAATACAGAGATGTGCAGGCAAGTGCTCCCTCATGGGACCTGGCTGCCTTATATCTGCCTTGCTGGCCCATCTCATGCACAGGAGTACAGAGTGATTGGTCACTCACATTTGCATCCTATGTTTCCTCCAATCCCTTCAAACCTAGCAGTCTGTGGGTTCTCTATCGGTTTCATTCTCCTGCATGATGTCATCCCCACAAACACATTGCAACAAAGTAGAAGAATTCCAACTGACTACTGCTGTGCACCTTCCAGAACACATTCAAATTTTGAACTTGGTCTCCATGACAACCAGCATGCATGTAGGCCTTAATACTTGTCCCTCATGTGGCCCCTATGTAATTTGGAGCTCCACACACAGGTACGGTGCGTTCCGGGGCCCTAGGGCACCCCAAATGCATTGCAACGGACCGTACACGCGTGCCTACGTTCACTATCACTATGGGTGTCCTCGCGTATGCGTAGTCGTAGTGGTACGGGCCGTACACACGCCTGTACGCTCCCTATCACTACGAGTACGCATACGCGAGGCCACCCATAATGATAGGGAGCGTACAGGCGTGTGTACGGCCCGTACCACTATGGGTGTTCTTGCGTATGCGTACACGTAGTGGTACGGGCCGTACACACGCCTGTACGCTCCCTATCACTATGGGTGGCCTCGCGTATGCGTACTCGTAGTGGTACGGGCCGTACACACGCCTGTACGCTCCCTATCACTATGGGTGTTCTTGCGTATGCGTACACGTAGTGGTACGCTCCCTATCACTATGTGTGGCCTCGCGTATGCGTACACGTAGTGATAGGGAGCGTACAGGCGTGTGTACGGCCCGTACCACTACGAGTACGCATACGCGAGGCCACCCATAGTGATAGGGAGCGTACAGGCGTGTGTACGGCCCGTACCACTACGAGTACGCATACGCGAGGCCAACCATAGTGATAGGGAGCGTACAGGCGTGTGTACGGCCCGTACCACTACGTGTACGCATACACAAGAACACCCATAGTGGTACGGGCCGTACACACGCCTGTACGCTCCCTATCACTATGGGTGGCCTCGCGTATGCGTACTCGTAGTGATAGGGAGCGTACAGGCGTGTGTACGGCCCGTACCACTACGACTACGCATACGCGAGGCCACCCATAGTGATAGGGAGCGTACAGGCGTGTGTACGGCCCGTACCACTATGAGTGTTCTTGCGTATGCCTACTCGTAGTGGTACGGGCCGTACACATGCCTGTACGCTCGCCATCACGATGGGTACACATACGGCAGCACTCCCATAGTGATATGGGAACGTACACAGGCCCTCTTCGCAGCAGTACAGCGGTTTTCACACATCACAGTGGTGACAGGCGGCACACAGGTAGGGATAGGGCGGACATACTTGTCCATGGATGGACATACTTGTCCATGGATGGACATACTTGTCCATGAATGGACATACTTGTCCATTAATTGACATCAAGGCATCGTCTGTGCATTACTACATGTGTGGGGCACAGGTGTGACGGCCTGTGATGTGGAACATTACTCCTGAGTCGAGAAGGCACCAGATGTATGATGAGATGTGTACAGATGTACTGTGTGATGGTGCAATGTGTGCCAGGCATGCCCTTGACTCCTTTGACATGTGTGCATGTCGTACTGCACACTTGGGGTGAGCGTCACTGGCATGGCATGGACACCAACACACGGAAGTGTCCCCTGATGCCCGGTACAGGGGTTATCACACCTGACTTGTCACTACCCACGGTGCACAATGTGACTATGTCATGTATGTGTGGGGGCTTCCCATCAGGTTGATGTTGGAGCACCCTCAAAAGCTGCAGCCGTTGCAGCAACCAACATGTGTCTGTGTGTAGATTGTCATTGCACACTGTTCCGCACACCATGCCACATGTGGTATCGGATGTGAGGTGCACATGTATGCATGGGACACGGAGTAGCGTGACAAGGACATGTCAGCATCCTCACAAGGAATGTGTGGTGAGTCATGACATGTGCACCTTCATGGCACAACAAGATCGCGGACATACACAACAGCTTCAACACCCTACCGACGAACGCCACGTCCAACCCGACCGAACCACCGCCCCCCACCTCCACCCGCCGCGCCTGGACCCCGATCTGCACCGAAGAAACCGTCCGCATGATGAACTCCATCCACTCCGGATCTCCGACCGACCCCTGCCCTCACCACGTCTTCAACAAAGCCGACGCCGTCATCGCACCCCACCTGCGGGACATCATCAACACCTCCTTCACCACCGCCACCTTCCCTGAGAGCTGGAAGCATGCCGAACTCAGCGCTCTACTCAAGAAACCAACAGCGGACCCCACCGAACTCAAGAATTACCGCCCCATCTCGCTGCTCCCGTTCCCAGCCAAAGTCATCGAGAAGACCGTCAACAAGCAACTGGCCGCCTTCCTCGAGACGAACGGATCCCTCGACCCCTCACAGTCTGGCTTCCGAGCCAACCACAGCACCGAGACCGCCCTCATCGCTGCCACCGATGACATCCGAACCCTGATGGACAACGGAGAAACAGCGGCCCTCATCCTCCTAGACCTCTCCGCGGCCTTCGACACCGTCTGCCACCGCACCCTAGTGCAGCGCCTCCGCAACGTCGGAATCCAGGAGAAGGCACTGGAATGGATCATCTCCTTCCTCGACGGAAGAACACAGAGAGTCCGTCTACCACCGTACAAGTCAGAGGCCACCAAAGTCATCTGCGGCGTCCCTCAAGGATCCTCGCTGAGCCCAACCCTCTTCAACGTCTACATGAGCCCCCTCGCGGCCATCGCACGCCAACACAACCTCAACATCATCTCCTACGCCGACGATACCCAGCTGATCCTCTCCCTGACCAACGACCCCGCCGCCGCCAGAGCCAGCCTTCACGAAGGAATGAAAGAGGTAGCCGAGTGGATGTCGACCAGCCGCCTGAAGCTGAACTCGGACAAGACGGAAGTCCTCATCCTGGGATCCTCGCCCTCCGCCTGGGACGACTCCTGGTGGCCCCCCGCCCTGGGCACCGCACCCAAACCGACAGACCACGCACGCAACCTGGGCTTCATCCTGGACTCCTCCCTCTCCATGACCAAGCAAGTCAACGCCGTCTCCTCGTCATGCTTCAACACCCTGCGCATGCTACGGAAGATCTTCCGGTGGATCCCCACCGAGACCAGGAAGAATGTCACCCAGGCACTCGTCACCAGCCGACTGGACTACGGCAACGCCCTCTACGCCGGAACCACCGCCAAGCTCCAGAAGAGACTCCAACGGATCCAGAACGCCTCAGCCAGACTCATCCTCGACATCCCACGACACAGCCACATCTCCGGACACCTAAGAGACCTGCACTGGCTCCCGGTCAACAAGAGAATCACCTTCCGTCTCCTCACCCACGCACACAAAGCTCTTCACGACCAAGGCCCGAGCTACCTCAACAACCGCATCAACTTCTACGCTCCCAAACGACACCTCCGATCAGCCAGCCACGCCCTCGCCGCCGTCCCCCGCATCCGAAGAACGACAACAGGAGGAAGATCCTTCTCCTACCAGGCCGCCAAGACCTGGAACTCCCTCCCGACCGACCTGCGCCTGACCCAGGACCACCTCGCCTTCAGGAAGAAGCTCAAGACCTGGCTGTTCGGGCAGTAGCAGCACCCACACCCCCCCCCCCCCAGCGCCTTGAGACCCTCCGGGTGAGTAGAGCGCTCTATAAATGCCTATGATTGATTGATTGATTGATGGCAAGGTGTGTGGGCTGTCCTAGTGTAATGTCATGTGACCTGTGGCTGCAGTGTTCCGCTACCAGTCTCTGCAATCGGCATCCTACTGCTGCTGATGTGTGGGCGTATGTCACTCCTGTCTTGCGTCTGGCTGTTCACTTGCACTGGGACACAGCTATTCCCATGGCGTGGCATGGGGAGGTTCTCAATCTCCGTGTGTAGCTGGGTCTTGGTAGGAGTGTCACCTTGCATCCATACGTGTCCTGGGCATGTAGCACATACCTGACTCCCTATGTAGCATATGTGTATTGACAGATTAACATGTGCTCAGTACATATGATTTGTTGTCGTAGTGCACTCACTCTTCCTTGTCACTTCCAAATTACTGCAGAGCGCCGCCTCTTGCCCGACCAATTCCGGACTTGGCTGCCATGCAGGAGAATGACAGCATCCGGCTCTACCGCTTCACCCAACCGTTGATTCTGGAGTTGACGGCGAGACTGGCACCACACCTGCAACCGCAGCACAGGTATCCTACGGCACTGACACCCCAGCTGAAGGTAATGGCTGCCCTACATTTTCTTGCCACCGGTACCTTTCAAAATACCATAGCTCATGTTGGTGGCATGTCCCAGAGCATGTTCTGCCGTGTGCTGCATGATTTCTTAGAGGCCATGTTGATTCACCTGGATGACTTCATCAAGTTCCCAACCCCTGAACAGATGACTGCGGTCAAGCGTGGATTCTATGCCCTGGGAGGGATGCCCCATGTCATTGGGTCCATAGATGGGACACATGTAGCTTTGGTACCACTACACGCACGGGAGGTGGCGTACCGCAATCGAAAGCACTACCACTCCATCAATGCCCTTGTGGTGTGTCAGTCCAACATGGTGATTTCACATGTCTGTGCTCGTTTTCCAGGATCAGCACACGATGCCTACATCATGAGGCGTAGCAGGATGCCTGAAATGATGATGCAGCTGCGCAACGAACGGGCATGTGTTGTTGGTGGGTACAGTCTGTCTGTCCTGTATTTTGCATAGCCTACCAGCACGACCGCTTCACCACTTCTAACGATGTCCATGTGCTTCCCATGTAGGGGACGCTGGCTATCCCAACATGCCTTGGCTGCTCACACCTCTCCGCAACCCCATCACGCCGGCCCAGCTCCGCTACAACACCGCCCATGGCCGGACAAGGCGAGTGATAGAGAGGACGTTTGGCCTGCTGAAGAGCCGATTCAGGTGCCTACACAAGACCGGCGGCGCACTCCCATATGCCCCGGCGAAGGTCTGCAAGATCTTCATGGTCTGCTGCATGCTGCACAACATGGCAGTTGAAAGAGCTGTGCCACTCATCCTGGATCAACATGACGAGGACCATCCACCCGTGGAGGACGAAGGGCTTGGCAATGGGGCTAGTGATGTGGAGGATGTGGAGCCGCAAGAGGACATCCGGACTCGGCTCATACGCGACTTCTTTGCTTAGTGGTGAGTACCAGTGTCTGAGTGTGCACGCATTGGTCCCCGTGTGGCATGTGTTGTGATGTGTGTGTCCACCTGCATGTATGGCACGTGAGTCAGAGGTGTGTGTGGGTGTGTCACTGAAGTGATGGTGGCAGTGATGGTTGTATTTCCCCAGTCATAATTGTGACCTAGCATGTTGTCATCCATAAATGTGTCGAGTAAATGCACATGCAAGTGGCTGTGCTTTTTGTGGCGGACTTCTCGTGTGTCTCTCTTCCCCAGGTACTTGCGCATGCCGTCTGCTGCTTGCATTGTTGTGGCACTGCTATTCCTCATGGACATGACATCGTGGGCTGACTCAGCGTTACAGGCACGGACACGTTTGGAAGTCTCCATAGGGTAAGGGATGCATCTGAGGTGTATTGGGTGTGGCAGTTGTTCACGATGTATGCACACTGCCCCTGTCGATGTTTGGTTCCTCTGCAGCCATGTAGCATCACCATGGGACACGACATGCAGCTGTGTACACCTGAATAGATGGTCTGCCTGGTTGACAGTCATCAGTGATGGGATAGGGGATTGTGATGATGGCATCAATATGTGTGACACTGCCCTCGGACACATACGGTTAGCATTGGCTTGACATGGTGTGGGACTTCCACATCAGCGGATCTATGGTGTATGGCAGGCTCTCCGTGAGCAGCTGTGGGTGTTTAGCTGTTAGCCGACGCTTGTGTGCCAGTTCCATGGCGAACACGCATTTGTGCTGCAGAAGGGGGGTGCCAGTGTTGGACACACATGTTACTCCACATGATGTGTTCATGTGTACTTCAAGTTGCCTCTGCAATCCCGAAAACATGACTAATAAAGGTGTCCCTATGCCTCCAAGGTGCCTCTTCTCAGTCAATGCTGGTGTGTTGCCACGGTGCATCCAGCATGTCTGGCATGGTATTCCCTGATTGTGGCTATGTGTCAATGTGTCGAGTAGCAAGATGCAAGCTGTGTGTGTGGGCTGAGACTGTGTATTGGGCATGATGTCCATGACTGTGTGGGTATTGTGACATGTGCCATCCCCATGCATCCAACGTTGTCCAGGACCCCATTCTCTGCATCCACCGGACTCAAGCTTGCAGGACATGGTTCTGCCACCTGTCTACGCATACCTGGGTGCCCCCCAGGACACTGGACTGGATCCCTGACCTCTGCGCATGACTGTTGCTGTACTCAATGTGTCTGTCAGCACGGTTGTTCGGCCACCCCCTCAGCTGGTTGGGCCCATCACGGGTGTGTATGGTGCTCCATGTCTGTCTTGCCTAATACACTGTGACCCATGTGTCCTGTGCCAGACTCAGGCCCCAGGGTGTGGATGGTTGAAGACAAAAGATGACTCAGGCATGTTTAGACTTTACAAGACACATGTTAGGTAATAATGCAACCAGCAGGCATCTACTCTTCATAGTGTGATTTATTATTGGGGGGGTGGGGGGGACGACAAAGTGAGGGGCTTTCCGGGAGTTTGGAATCCAAAGTTCAGTAGGGGAGTTGGTGTCCTTGCCATTTGAAATCCTCAGAGTCCATGCCACAGTCTTTGTCAACATTGGTCAGCCAGTGACCAGCAGGGCCATGTGGCAGAGAATGTCTCTTGATGCTGTGATGCTGTTGCTCCAGTGGGCCAGGTGCCAGGCCAGGTGTCCTGGGAGATGGTGATGTAGCGCCGACCCTCACGGTCCTTTCCGTGGACGACCCGGCCTCCTGTGGGGACCCTCAGCAGCAGGCCGTGACGACGTCTGGGATGCTCCATCGGATGTTTCCTCCTCCTCCTCCTGATCCCTCCCTGTGGGTGGTGATGTTCTCCGCCTTCTGGCACAGGGAGGGTCGGCCATGTTGTCGGCCATCCGACGGAGTGTATCGTGAATCCCCTGGAACGCCGTCACTTGCTCAGCCTGTCTGTCCTCCATCCTCCGTTGGTGTCGCAGTAGACAGGCATGTTGCTCCGCATGTTGCTGGGCCTGCTGGGTCTTTATCTCATCGAGGGTCCCCTTGATCTCATTGAGGGTGGACACAACCTGGGCCATGCCCGTGGTGTCCTGCCGGTATGTGTCCATGATGTTTCGGACATGGGCAAATACCGGTTCCCCAGCCAACTGGTCAGGCTCGCGCCTCCGCCGTCCTCCACTCCCACCACCCCTGCCCACTTGCACCTGGCCTGCCCTTGTGGGTACTTCGGGTCTCCGGGACCCCTGAGGGGTGGCATTGGCGTTGTCGAATGCCTCCTCCTGGGTGCCCGGGACACCGTGTCCCTCCTGGCCAGCCTGGCTGCATTGTTGTGTTGGGGCAGGGATCCTGGGTGTCTCCTGGGATGTGGCAGGAGTGGGGGTGGTGGTTGGCACAGTTGTACCTGACGCAGGTGCTGCAGGTGGTTGGACACCAGAGGGGCCAGGTCGGTCGGGGTCGTCCACAGAGTGGTGAGAGTGGGCGCTGCCGGTGGGATCGGGCTCCCGCATATCCGGGTCCTGTGAGTCTTCCCCCCCAGTGTTGGGGGGTGAACCACGACGTTGACCTGTGTGTGAGAGAGACAATGTTAATTTTGGTCCATGCAACATCCATGTTTCATCTGTTTCAAAGTTGGGACATTTCCTCTTGGAATTGGGATCTGTCTTGCATTCCACTCACAGTGCACTTGTGCATGGGTGTGTCCCTTGGGCACCACTTTGGCCCCTTTAACTATGTGTGGCACGGTCTTACTTGCTGCGTCAAGTGTGACTGCAGTCAGCAGTGGAGTGGGCAGGTGTGGCGAGCCATGCATTGGCGCCTTCCGTGTAGCACTGTACATGTGCACATGGAGTGGATCCACACACTTATATGATCCAGGTAGCTGTCGTTGTGCTCGTGAACAGGTTGTGACATGGCCCTGTGTTTTGCCATGGGGAAGAGGAGGGGTTCTGGGACTGGCCACCCTTGTCTACATGCACGCAGTCTACCTGCTGACGAGCAGACATTCGCACACGCCACACGGCTGATTTGCTCTCCCTGTGTCTCGCTCCCTCTCTGTCCCCCTCTCCCTCCCTCTCTGTCCCCCTCTCCCTCCCTCTCTGTCCCCCTCTCCATCCCTCCGTGTGTCAGCCTCCTCCCTCTGTCCGTCTCCCTCCCTCTCTGTCCCCCTTTCCCTCCCTCCGTGTGTCAGCCTCCTCCCTCTGTCCGTCTCCCTGTGTCTCCCTCCCTCTGTGTCCCCCTCTCCCTCCATCTGTGTGTCAGCCTCCTCCCTCTGTCCGTCTCCCTGTGTCTCCCTCCCTCTCTGTCCCCCTCTCCCTCCTTCTCTGTCCCCCTCTCCCTCCCTCCGTGTGTCAGCCTCCTCCCTCTGTCCGTCTCCCTCCCTCTCTGTCCCCCTCTTCCTCCCTCTGTGTGTCACCCTCTGTCACCTCAGCCCAGCTTTCTGGGCACACACTGTTAGCAGATCTTTGAGTGGCCCTTGGCTTGTTGATGTGAGTTTGTTTCTGATCTCCAGGCACCCATTGGGTGTGATGTGTGTCTGTGCGCTGCTGCTGTGGTGGTGTGTGCTGCCACTCTTTCACAATGTTGGCTGTTCATTAGCTGCTGTCATGTGCAAAACAGTGCCTTCACCCCATGTGTTGATGCAAGGCGTCCGCCATTTGCTGGCAAGTCATTCCTGTGTTGGGACACACTGTTTGTCTGGCTGTGACCTAGGCCATATGGGCAGAGGGCATTGTTGTCTGCTTCGGAGTTGCACTATGTGATTTTTGGGGCCCAGCCTCCCGCCATCCGGGTTACCGTGTCATGTGTTGGTGTCTTCTGTGGCCTGTGACTTGACATTGTCCAGCTGGGTGCATGGGGCATGGTGGCAGCAGTGGCATGTGCGTGCTCATGGAGTGTGGTTGAGTCATGCGATGGCTTGGGGTGGTTGCGTGCCTGTTAGTGATTTTGGTTGTGGATGCCGTTCCCCCCATGTGGGGTGCATTGTTTGTGTACTCACCCGGGTCTCGGAGTCCTTCTAATCCTTCGACTGCCTCCACCGGCAGTATGGCCATCACCCTCTCCTCCCAGGGCTGGTAGTGTACGGGTCTGCGGGAGGGCCCTCCTCCAGTGGCGTTGGCCTGGTTGTGTTCCTCCTGCCTCTTGGCTCGGACCCTCCTCCGCAGATCATACCACCTGTTCTGGCATTCATGCCTGGTGCTTCTGGTGTCCGCAACAGCATTCACAGCATCGACGATGGTCTGCCACATGGCTGTTTTAGCTGCCATGCTGGTGTTTCTGACCAATGTTCCAAAGAGCTGTGGCTCGACTCTGAGGATTTCATCGACAAGAACCTCCAACTCTCGGTTACTGAACTTTGGATTCTTGGTAGTGGGCATGGTGAGGGGTGTGGGTGTGGATGGTGGGGGGGGGTGTGGATGGTGGGGGGGTGTGGATGGTTGTGGGTGTGTGGGTGTGGTTGTGCAGGTGTGTGTGTGAATGTGATGAGGGTGTGTTTGTGAAGGTGGTTGTGTGGAGATGTGCAAGTGTAAGGTGTGGTGAAGCTTGTAGTAAGGTGCTGTAAGTTGTCTGTGGTGTCTGGCAGCAGTGAGTCTGTTGCAAAGGCTCATGGTTTGTGTGTGTGGGCGCTTTTTATTGGTCCATTGGTGGGTGTGGCTGTGTTTGAAGTTTGGGTGGGTGTGTTATAAGGAGTGGTGGTGTTTAGGGCCTCTGTTTGTTTTTGGCAGTTGCAGGTCAGTGAATGTGTGTTTTTTGAGTGTTTGTTGGCCATGTTTAGTGGCTTTGTGCCATTCGAATAGTGTATTCTTGTGTTGTTTTGTTTTGTCCTGGTTGTGTACGTGCGTTTTGAGCGTGTGTACGGTGTGTAGATGGGCCATTTGGTTGTACGGTGCTGTCCTTGTGTGTGGCTTGGCACGACTCGTACATGCGGTTGTGATGTTGGGGCATGGGGTGCGCTCCGTACTTAGGAGGTTGTGGTGGGGGTGCGACTGGAACGTACTGGGGTGTAGGTACACGGGGGTACGACACGTACAGGGGTGGGGGTACGACTCGAACGTACTGGGGTGTACTTAGACGGTGGTACGACACATACAGGGGTGGGGGTACGACTCGAACGTACTGGGGTGTACTTAGACGGTGGTACGACACGTACAGAGGTGGGGGTACGACTCGAACGTACTGGGGTGTACTTAGGCGGTGGTATGACACGTACAGGGGTGGGGGTACAACTCGAACGTACTGGGGTGTAGGTACACGGGGGTGTGACACGTACAGGGGTGGGGGTATGACTCGAACGTACTGGGGTGTGGGTACACGGTGGTACGACACGTACAGGGGTGGGGGTACGACTCGAACGTACTGGGGTGTACTTAGACGGTGGTACGACACGTACAGGGGTGGGGGTACGACTCGAACGTACTGGGGTGTACTTAGATGGTGGTACGACACGTACAGGGGTGGGGGTACGACTCGAACGTACTGGGGTGTGGGTACACGGTGGTACGACACGTACAGGGGTGGGGGTACGACTCGAACGTACTGGGGTGTAGGTACACGGGGGTATGACACGTACAGGGGTGGGGGTACGACTCGAACATACTGGGGTGTGGGTACACGGTGGTACGACACGTACAGGAGTGGGGGTACGACTCGAACGTACTGGGGTGTGGGTACACGGTGATACGACACGTACAGGGGTGGGGGTGCGGCTCGAACGTACTGGGGTGTGGGTACACGGTGGTACGACACGTACAGGGGTGGGGGTACGACTCGAACGTACTGGGGTGTAGGTACACGGGGGTATGACACGTACAGGGGTGGGGGTACAACTCGAACGTACTGGGGTGTGGGTACACGGTGGTACGACACGTACAGGGGTGGGGGTGCGACTCGAACGTGCTGGGGTGTGGGTACACGGTGGTACGACACGTACAGGGGTGGGGGTACGACTCGAACGTACTGGGGTGTAGGTACACGGGGGTATGACACGTACAGGGGTGGGGGTACGACTCGAACGTACTGGGGTGTGGGTACACGGTGGTACAACACGTACAGGGGTGGGGGTACGACTCGAACGTACTGGGGTGTGGGTACACGGTGGTACGACACGTACAGGGGTGGGGGTACGACTCGAACGTACTGGGGTGTAGGTACATGGGGGTATGACACGTACAGGGGTGGGGGTACGACTCGAACGTACTGAGGTGTGGGTACACAGTGGTACGACACGTACAGGGGTGGGGGTACGACTCGAATGTACTGGGGTGTAGGTACACGGGGGTATGACACGTACAGGGTTGGGGGTACGACTCGAACGTACTGGGGTGTACATACACGGGTGGGGGTTCGACACGTACACGGGTGTACATACGGGGGGGTGTACATTAACGGGGAGTACGACTCGAACGTATGGGTGCTGGGGGGAGTGTTTGGCGCGTATGCGGGCACATATCTCCATGGTTGCAATGGGAGTTCGGTGCAGACGGTGTTTTTACCATACGGTTGTGAGTTCGGACGCACGGGTGGGATCGTGATTCCTCGGTCGGACTTGACTTTTCACGTTTGTACGGTAAATCGTCCGAGGACGTGTCGGACACATTTTCCGACCCGAGGACGTGTGGGGAATGATTCCAAATGCGGTTCGTATGGACTTTTTACCATGCGAATCGTGATTGCCAGTTCGTACGGAACTTGTACGATTCGTACGGTAAAAAGACCGGATACGAGTCGCACGGGGATTTTTTCTACCGGATCGTAATCGGCACCATAGTCTCATTGTTGCTCTCCATGGTGTGTCTTGTTTCTAGTGCCCATCCTGCCTGACCTCCATGGTCATCTTGCTGCTCCTGCACTGGCCCTTTGCCCCCAGCCCTCTGTTTCCATGTGCAGATCCCTATTCCCTCCCTCCTGGCTTGTCTGTTCCATTGTAATGCCCCTGACCCGTCCCTCCTGCCCTTTATGGTCTGTTATGCTGCAGCTTTCTCTCCTGTCTGTCCATTATGGTCAGCTAGCTACCATTGCCTCTTTCCCCTCTGTTCTCTGTTGTCCATGTGCATGGTCCTGTCCCCTCCCTATTGCTTTCTATGGATTGTTGTGCTGCACTCCCATCCCGCATGCGCTGTGTGGTGTATTGTGCTGCTGCAAACCCTGATGCCTGCCCTGTAGGGTCAGTTTGGTGCACCTCTCCATGTACCACCTGTCCTCTGTTATCCGAGTCCATGTCCCTACCCCAATTCCTCCTGCCTACCATGACCCAATGTACCATACTTGCGAACATTTTGAACTTGGTAAGAGGGAGATTTTGAAAAAAAACTGGGGTATTGATTTTCCCCTTTGAGTTACATTGAAAAAGAGGAGATTGTAGACAGGAGACAGATCAAATAAAGCCCATTTGAGCTTAAAAACATTGGACGTTTCCTGGCTGAAACGGGTCTGTTGGCATGTATGGTTGTACTACCACTGCCTCTTCCTTCTGCCCACAATGGTCTATTATATTGCCACAGCCTCTCTTGCCAGTCCTGTATTGTTGGTTTGTTGCCCCTGCCCCCCTTTCCACTGCCCTCCATAGTCTGTTGTGCTGCCACTGCCCTTCCTGCCTGCCCAGTGTGGTAAAATTGTTGCCTCTGCACTCTCCTACCTGCCTTCAATTTTCAGAGTCCGTGCCCCTGGCCTCTGCCTCTCAACAGTATCCCAATGACCAACTAGATTGCTAACATTCTATATTTATTACAAAAAGTGTGGAACGCCTGACGTAATCAAAACTGTAATACCTAGAGTATTTCCTTTAGAAATGACATATATGAGAGGGTCTTATTTGCAACAAAATTATGGTTAGTGCTCTAAAAAACTAAAATGAGGACATATTCTCTGAGTTTTCAAATAGCGGCAAAGAACTTTTAAATTATTTGTAATCTTTATGTTTTTTTATCCAGTTGACCACTTGATTAAATGTTGCACCTAGGGGAAAGGATGTGGTGTTACTTCCAGAGCTGCAGACTTTGCAACTGGGGAACCAGGTTGGAGTTTCTGCTTCAGCTCAACATTCTGTGATTCTGGTCAAATCACTTAATCTCCCCATGTCTACAACCAAAATGAATTTGATCTTGTGTGATGTAACCAATGCTCATGTAAAGCACTCCAATACCTGACAAGTCTGCACTATATAAAACTGCAAATACACAACAAATAAGTGTTTTGCACACTTCTGTCATTGGGCTACATGTGGGCTGCATCTGGGTGATATTTGTGCTGCATTTGGGCTCTTTTGTCTCTGGTGGCCATCTTGGGAGATTTATTTGTTATGAAGTTCCCTAATTTCCTCATTTACTGCAGTCTCCTCAGTAGGAAATGCTTTCAGTTTTTTACTTTGATTCCATCAAGAAGGTATTCAGATATGTCACACATTTGCCATAAATTCTGAATGTTAGCACTCTAGTTGCTCATTAGATCACTGTAGTAAAGCTACTGCTCACCACGGAATTCTGCTGCTGGTATTAAAAGTGCATGTTTCAGTCTGCATATCAGAATTTTTTAATGAAATAGAAGAGGATTTGAGAAGTCACTCAAAATGCCCTAATTTTTCTTTCTTCAGCACTAATCATAATTTCTACGGCAAAATGAACCCCCTCATTGTGTTCCTTTTTAAATTAAATTTTTTAACTGTTACCAGTTTATTCCAATCAAGATGGCTTCAGGTGTGCCATACTTTTGTCATAAGTAAGACAGTAAGCGATCTAGTTGTTCTTAAGAACATTCTGGGACATTCTGTCATTTGGCTATACTTGGGCTACATCTGGGTGATATTTGGGCTCTTTTGCCTCTGGTGGCCATCTTGGGAGATTTATTTGTTATGAAGTTTCCTAATTTCCTCATTTACTGCAGTCTCCTCAGTGGGAATACTTTCAGTTTTTTATTTTGGTTCCATCATGAAGGCATTCAGATGTGTCACACATTTGCCATAAATTCTGAATGTTAGCACTCTAGTTGCTCATTAGATCACTGTAGTAAAACTACTGCTCACCAGGGAAGTCTGCTGCTGGTATTCAAAGTGCATGTTTCAGTCTGCATGTCAGAATTTGTTTATGAAATAGAAGAGGATTTGAGAAGTCAAAATGTGCCATAATTTTTCTTTATGCTGAACTAATCATAATTTCTATGGCAAAATGAACCCCCTCATTTTGTTCCTTTGTAAATTAAATGGTTTAAGTGTTACCACTTTATTCCAATCAAGATGGCTTCAGGTGTGCCATACTTTTGCCATAAGTAAGACTGTTAGCGCTCTAGTTGTTCGTTAGAACACTCTAGGACATTCTGTCATTGGGCTATACTTGGGCTACATCTGGGTGACCTTGGGCTACATTTGGGCTCTTTTGTCTCTGGTGGCCATCTTGGGAGATTTATTTGTTATGAAGTTTCCTAATTTCATCATTTACTGCAGTCTCCTCAGTAGGAAATACTTTCAGTTTTTACTTTGGTTCCATCAAGAAGGCATTCAGATGTGTCACACATTTGCCATATATTCTGAATGTTAGCACTCTAGTTGCTCATTAGATCACTGTAGTAAAACTACTGCTCACCAGGGAAGTCTGCTGCTGGTATTCAAAGTGCATGTTTCAGTCTGCATGTCAGAATTTGTTTATGAAATAGAAGAGGATTTGAGAAGTCAAAATGTGCCCTATTTTTTCTTTCTGCAGAACTAATCATAATTTCAATGGCAAAATGAACCTCCTCATTTTGTTCCTTTGTAAATTAAATGTTTTAAGTGTTACCACTTTATTCCAATCAAGATGGCTTCAGGTGTGCCATACTTTTGCCATAAGTAAGACTGTTAGCGCTCTAGTTGTTCGTTAGAACACTCTGGGACATTCTGTCATTGGGCTATACTTGGGCTACATCTGGGTGATAATTGGGCTACATTTGGGCTCTTTTGTCTCTGGTGGCCATCTTAGGAGATTTATTTGTTATGAAGTTTCCTAATTTCATCATTTACTGCAGTCTCCTCAGTAGGAAATACTTTCAGTTTTTTACTTTGGTTCCATCAAGAAGGCATTCAGATGTGTCACACATTTGCCATATATTCTGAATGTTAGCACTCTAGTTGCTCATTAGATCACTGTAGTAAAGCTACTGCTCACCAGGGAAGTCTGCTGCTGGTATTGAAAGTGCATGTTTGAGTCTGCATGTCAGGATTTTTTAATGAAATAGAAGAGGATTTGAGAAGTCACTCAAAATGTGCCCTAATTTTTTTTTCTGCAGCACTAATCATACTTTCTATGGCAAAATGAACCCCCTCATTTTGTTCCTTTTTAAATTAAATGTTTTAAGAGTTACCACTTTATTCCAACCAAGATGGCTTCAGGTGTGCCATACGTTTGTCATAAGTAGGACTGTTAGCGCTCTAGTTGTTCGTTAGAACACTCTGGGAAGCTGCAGTAGAACACAAAGGAATCAACTGACAGTCTCTGCCCTTGTTGGATGTACATGTTTTACTGAGAATGTCAGAATTCATTCTCACATGACTGAGAAAGATAATGTGAATTTACAGAAAATATGCTCTCAGTTTAGCTTATAGATCACCTTCCAAACCTCTGTGGGAAAAGCATGAGAACATAGTTTTCTCTCAAACATGATTCTTGATATCACAGCAGAAGGCTTTTTCACATGGTAAAATCACCTTAGAACACACCACAATTCCTAAAATGAGTATGGTACCATCAACAAATGATTTATAATGTAACTAAAGTCTGAAAACCTTCTATTAACTGCAATGCTTTTTAATGAGGTGCTATCATGTATATTGGTCCCAAGATGGCTGCCAACACTTCTTGGATGAAGTGCTGACAGACAATCAGATCTCACGATGAGATTTGTGGTTAGGCTCCGCCCAGATATATATGTGATTTTACTTTTGATTTTCTCAGGAACTACTGAACGAATTTAACCATTTAAGCAAAAGGCACGAGTCTGAACTGAGGACTACCTCTTTGCCAAATTTGGTGTAATTCCGTTCAGCACTGTAGCTGCGTCAACAGGTCCTATGGGAAAATGCATGGGGAAAACGCGTTTTGGGACCCCCCTTTTTTCTCAGCCCCCGCTTGACGAATCACTGTGAAATTTTCAGGATAGGAGAGGACCGGAGCTGGCCAAAAGTTTGGAAACTTTCGCGAAGATTCATCAATCGACGCCAACGTTATTCCAAATAGAATGTTGCGGATTTCCTATGGAAAATAGGTCCTAACTATAACTACCTACTGGCAACTGCCAGTAGGTAATATATATATATCTATATATACATATATATATATATATATTATCTACTGGCGGTCGCCAGTAGATAGTTATAGTTAGGACCGAGTTTCCATAGGAAATCTCAAAATTCTATTTTGAATAACTTTGGCGCCGATTGACGAATTCTCGCGAAATTTTCAAAACTTATGGGGCGCTCCGCTCCGCTCCTACCCTGAAAGTCTCGGGGTGATTCGTCAAGCGGGGGCCGAGAAAAAGGGGGGGTCCCAAAACGCGTTTTCCCCATGGATTTTTCCATAGGGACTTTAGTCGCAGCTACAGCCCGAACGGCTGAACAGAATTACGTGAAATTTGGCAGAGAGGTAGCCATAAGGTCCATGAAGTGCCTTTTGCAGGTTTGGTGTAAATCTGCTCAGTATTTCCATAGAAAATAGCATTTAAATCAATATATATATCTGTACGCGCGCAGCGTGCGCGCTGGGTGCGCGCACCTTGCCGTGCGCGAGCGCAATTCTGATTGGTTGTTAGATCTTAGTAAACATTCGAATCGGTCAAAACCAGGAAGTGTCGGCCGCCATTTTGTCTCTCGCACTCTGAGGGGGTGAAAAACAAATGTGGAGAACGTGAAAAGGGGGCAGGGTGGACAGTTCCTGACCCCCTAGCCGTGGTCAGGGGGTCCCAGAAGGACCCCCAAGGGCAAAAATTTTTTTTATTTTTTTTCTCAAAAAATCGCCGAGTGCGCGCACCCTGCGCGCACCACCCAAACGGAAAAAATTCTGCGAAGTTCGCGCAGCGTGCACGCACCCCGCGATTTTTCAAAAAAAAAAAAATGTATTTGGCCCTTGGGGGCGAAGCGCTCCGTGCCCACTGGGCGCGCATGGTGCTGCGTAAAGTGTGCGCGAGGTGCGCGCCGTGAAAAAGTTTTGTTTAAAAAAATATATTAATAAATACATAACTTAGCATTTAAAAAACCGTACAAATTCACTGAAAAAACCATAGGTTTCACACACGCTCTAAGCTGCCAGAGGTTACAAGATGCAAAACTAGAACACGGTCCTTTGAACCCCTGACACTTCTTAACAGGGGGAAGCCAGTAACCCACTGGAGTTATTCTGGGGCTAACAGGGCAGAGGTCAGCTGGCAGCTCAACAAAGCAGGGAAGCAGTTCATGAGAATAGTCAGGCACAGCAGAGTGGCCATCCTTCAGCACAGCAGCCTTTTACTCCAGCAGAGTTTCTTCCAGGCCCAAAAGGGTACTGCTTTGATGCCAGAGCCCTAATACTTATACTCTAAAGTACCTTTGATGTAGGGGGAGAATTCAGAAGAACCCTCTGAAGTGAACAAGGATCCCTTTAAGCTCATCCCAGCCCTGGCTCTATAAATCAGCCCTTTGTGTGAGAACCTGGACACAACCTATTCAGATATAAGTGTGAACCACCTCTCCCTCTCCCTGCCCAGGAAGACTATCAGTATGCTGATGAATGCAGATATTGTAGTGATGATTGATATCTCCCTATGTACAATGCTAAGTTAGCACAACCGCGTCAGCTGTTAGAAAGCCATCTTGCCGCTTCTGTTGCTTTTGCACGCGACACTGTAGTTAAATGTTATTCATTTGAGAAATGCTTACTCGACTTTGCTTCACATGAGAACTATCTGTTGTTTAAGATGCTTAACAGTGAGCAGTGACCTTGGTCTGTACATTGTGTAAAGAGCTAGTCTGGGTCACTAGACGGTGCATGTTGTTGGGTGCAGGTTGATCGTCCCACTATGTAGTCATAACATGCACGCAGCTGCAGATACCTGAAAGACGAGTGCCTTTAATATCACAGTGCAGCATGTTTTAGAGTCATTCGGAAGAAGAGCTGTTGCAGGAGAGAGCCTAGCTGATCCTGTATGTGATTCCACTAAGCTGATCTATACGGTATGGGTTCCCCCATTCAAGCCTAAGAGACCTTCTATTAGTCTAATAATAGCCTATTAGTTTACTAGAGAAAGGAGGGTGGCTGATTTCCACTGTCATTTTATTATGATTGCTCCTTTCATTTTCTATGGTATTGTAACAATGCTGATGGTTCTGATGTTGACCATTTGTCTGCTTATGTTAGCCAAAGTACTGCATCTTAGGACGCAAGGTTTATAAAATAAACTCTTTAAACTTTACCGTGTCTTTGTTATTCTGTTGTGGACTGATATAAGAATACGAACAGGTATTTCTGATTCCCACCATTCCTGAGAATATCCTAAGTCGCTTGTTCTGGGTTGTCTATACATTGGGACCGCCGAGCTAAATCTCGGATAACGAATGGGACACTGATGCTGGTCGGGATAAGGGGTTCTGGGTTCTGAGGTGAATTTTTGGTACACCACAATTCACTGAGGTCCTGGTTTCCTGCGCATAGTTCTGTGCATAAGCAGAATCCCTGCAATGTGGCGCACCTAACGTTTGGTCTTTTGATCTGAAACGTCTTAGTAGTGCTTGTATTAGTCCACAGCGCCCTCACTCTAGTTTCCGGTTGACGGGAGTGGCGGCTTAACCTACCTAGGTTTCGACTAAAGGTTCTTTCAAGCTTGATCATTAAAAAGGTTAATTTCTTCTGAACCCAAGTGCTACTGTGGATTTCGTTGTTACGCTTTAGTGTGTCCTTATGGCGGTCGATATCGCCGCACATAGTCGGACCCCTTTGCGCCGTCATTTGACGACGTATGGGGTGCCTGATGATGGGATGGCTGTTATTTTCGTGGTGAGCGCTGATGCTGCTTACCCGTATGAGTTGTTTTACTCATGGGTGACTTTTCCGGCGGTGGATGCAGACGATGATACGTTTCACACCTTTACTCCCACGCAGCTTCCCCTGGTCTATACCCCATAAAGGACACTGGAAATTCCTATTTCTGTCTGGCAGCATACAATTTGGTTTAATGGCGCCCTTCCCCATGCGGTAGCACCGACTAGAATGGGCCCTTTGTCTATTGCAGGGGCCATGTGGCCGGTGCTGGCCAGCTTTACGCCTCATCCCCGCTACATGACGGTGGCGGTGGCTGAGTTGCGGGTACTACACACAGCCCTGATTACGGTCCATAGGGCTTTAGTGCAGT
Organism: Triturus cristatus; assembly: GCF_964204655.1. Lineage (NCBI taxonomy): Eukaryota > Metazoa > Chordata > Amphibia > Caudata > Salamandridae > Triturus > Triturus cristatus. Next base: position 70,011,167 of record NC_140579.1, on the reverse strand, counting down.
ATGTGTCGTGCAACGTGCAAGCGGGGGCACCTGCTGTTGCGGGACACACGACTGACCACCACGCGGTGGTCATTAGTCCTGTTATGTTTAATTCGGTTGTGGGCAAGCGCCCCCAGAATAGGGATGAGTTTCCCTACTGGCTTGCTGAGAAATTTGACCAACTGGAAGCAGTTTTTCCGCACACCACTCCTGTGGAAAAACACAGGATACTCACCATTACTTTGCCAAAGGACCTGGTCCCAGATATTGTTGATTGTGACAACTGGGGCAAGGTCTTTGCTGCGACCTATTCGAAGTGCTATGGCACTCCGTCTATGTCTGTACTACCCTCCGTCATCAAGAAAGTACAGGAAAATCATGGTGCGGAGGCGGCTATTGAATTGGGAATGAGGCTTGTTGACAGCTTCGATATGGTTTGTTCCATGATGATGGGCAACCTCAAAGGAGACGCCATGCAGTTCCAAGTCGCGAACATGCTGGAGCTCGTGGATGTGCTCGACAGGCCCAGGGAATTCGCAAAAATTATTGCGAAAGCCTACAGAATTATAGGACGTAGTGCCTTAGGCGTGAAGCCTGCGGTGATCATTCCTGATATAGTACAACAAACTAGGGTAAGTTCGTCTACTAAAGACGAAAAGCCCAATTTTCCAAAACAGAGTTGGAGGGCTAAGAAACAGGGGAAACAGCAACAGAAACAGGGTTCTCGTTCTGCCTCACCCGTCCAGTCGTCCAGTGACCGCACGTGCGATCGTTCTCGTATAAAGTAACCTGATAGATTTCAGGTTTCTGAACAACGCTCTCCTCGTTCTTCACAGGAAACATCGGCTTCACAATCTGGTGGCGGAGACCGTGGTAAAGGAAGAGGTGCTCAAGGTCGTGAGCAACCTCGTCAGACTGACGGTAAAGGCAAACAGGACGAGTCTGCACGTCAATGGCCCCCGTTTCAGAAAAAGAAAGTTGCTGCACTAACAGCGAGGTATGCCTCAGATGGTACGGACACAGCTTCGGAACCTGACATGGGCACTAACGCTGCTCGACAGCGCGGCGGAAGTTACAGTAGTGCGGCAAGCACTGCGTCCATATCTGGCGGCGACAGCAACTGATACATTTGTAAGTGTTGAAACTGCTGATACTCGCGTGGCTCCCCCTGAAAGACTGTTTGAAATTGTCCTTATAATTGAGGGTGACATACAACGCAAAATTAAAGTGTTTTTCTTTTATTATAATCTGACCTCCACGTATGATATTCTTTTGGAGGAGGCGGATTGGCCCCCGGCTTTCGTTTTAGATGCTCCTCGAGGGGCGGACGTGATCCTCCCGTCCTTTGGGCACACAGTGCCGATGGAACATTCTACTAGGTTGGCCGGGGAGTGGGCACAGGTGCTTGCACCTGCGTTGTATCGTAATCAGGTCGGCTGGGATACATTTTCTCCCAACCATGAGATTCCGTTGCAGTCCACGCCCCAGCCACAACCACAATATCCTATGCGTCGTGAAGCAAGACCTCACGTCGCGTCTATCCTTGAACAATTGGAATATCAGGGAGTAATTGAAACATGTGTGTCACCAATGAATAATCCTTTATTCACTGTGACGAAGCCTGATGGGTCGCACCGCCTAGTTTTGGATTACCGGCACTTAAACTCACACTGCCGGATGTGCGCGGTGCAAAATACCCACAGTTCGGCTCTCGTCGATAGTCTCGTGAGAAAAAGGTTTAAAACCACACTTGACATTTCCAATGGCTTTTACAGCCATAACCTGTCCCCTCTTAGTAGTGAGTGGACGGCGTTTACCTCGGGTGGCAAACAAAAACAATTCAAAAGGCTCCCAATGGGCTATAAAAACAGCCCTGGGGTCTTTGCTGCCCGTGTGGTCTCTCTCTTGGAGATGGTAGACCCGGAAGCGTACTCGTATGTAGATGACATCTATCTGACGGACGACGAGTTGCTTCCACACCTTGCTCGCGTGGATAACATAATTACTATGTTTGCTGACTTCGGTTACAAGTTCAACTTTGCGAAGTCCCACATTGCCGAGTAAACAGTGTTGTTCCTGGGGTACGAGCTCAACAATGAAGGTCGAGGATTGGCTCCGCACTTTCTTAAGAAATGCGCACGCCTCCGTGCTCCTACAACGCTGAAAAAATTGCAATCCCTGCTGGGCTTTCTGAATTTCGGTCGCACGTACATTCCTGACTATGTCCAGCGTATCAAGTCACTTTATGCCTTGATACAACCTACTTTTTCCAAATCCTGTTGGCTGCCGGAGCATTCAGCTGCATTGCAATCATTGCAGGCTGATCTTCTTGCTTCTAAATTTTTACAAACCCGTGATAACCACACTAACCTGGTCATTAGAATTGTACCGGGCGCAGTGGGTTTCACCTACTTAACGTTCAAATGAGGGCGACACCGTCCCCATTGCTTACAAATCACACCTGTACACTTCAGCTGAGCTGCGATTTTCCGCTGTCGAAAAAGTACTGACAGCAGTTCAGATGGCGATCCTGAAAGAACGAGCGCTGTCACAAGGGAAACGCATGCTGGTGGTAACACCATATCCTGCCCTTGAGGCGGTGACGAAAGCTAGTGTACCTAATTCTAAGGCTTTGCATCCGAGGTGGATTCAATGGGCTACTTCCTTGACCTCGCCTGACGTCACATATATCTTTGACGCGGCATTACAGACACAGGAGTTCTTGGAATATGAATTCGTTCATCCTGCTCCTCTGACTTTGCGCCCGCTCAAGGATTACCATTGTGTCATTTACACGGACGGGTCTGCGCAACCCGCTACTGGATCAAAGCACGCCTATTCAGCGGCCTGCGCAATTGTAGTCGGTACTTTCGTGAATGGCGAGTTCCAATCTGATGTCGTGCATACGCAGTCATTGGGTGATTGTACCGCACAGTTAGCAGAGCTTCGGGCTCTGGTGCTTGCACTGGAGTTTGCTGATCCTCGGGTCACTACTCTTATAGTGAGTGACTCGTTCTATTGTGTTCAAACATACAACGACAATCTACATTTTTGGACTCAAAATGACTGTCGTGATTCCAAAGGTAGCACAGTAAAGCATAAAACGCTTTGGGTTCGAGTGGCAGAACTTAAAGAACGTCTGCCCCTCGTGAATGTAATTCACACTCTTGGTCACCAACGTGTTGGTGTCCATGCTGTCGGTAACAGTCTGGCTGACGAGGCAGCAAAAACCGCAGTGGCGACATACTTAGTAGCAGCAGTTACAAGATCCAAAAGTAAGATCGATGATGACATCTTGGCAGCTATTGCTGCTACGGAGACAGGGAAAAACTTCCCAAGAGGTTTCCCTTCTCGCTACCATTATCGCTTAAGTCCTGATAATGTCCCATTAGTGAGGATTAACGACGCTGGTGACAGATTGATTCCCAACGCGGACTGCAGACCATCTCTGATATCAGCGGCCCACGAGGCCATGGCGTCCGCGCATGCCGGCGTTGCGACTACTGTATCTTTATTACAGCAACGTTACTGGTGGTACGGCTTATACAAACAAGCGCGCACATATGTTCTTAATTGTGACATTTGCCAGCAGATAAAACCTTCATCTGCAGCGCGTCCACCACAAACGCAGATGTATATATCTAATAAACCACTTGCGTGCGTTTATTTAGATCATTGCGGTCCTTTTACCTCTGATACTGCGTACAAGTACATCTTGGTTGCAGTGGATTCGTGCACACGTTTTCTGTGGGTGTGGCCACAAAGGAGTGCTGATGCCCGTACTGTCCTCAAGGATTTGCGTGTCTTTATTGGAAGTTTTGCATGTGGTACCCTTCATTCTGACCAGGGCCCTGCGTTTGCCTCTAAGGCGTACAAAGAAGCCATGAGAAGATTGGGGGTCCAAGTCAAATTTTCGTCTCCATACCGGCCTGAGGGCAACAGTGTTGTGGAGCGAATGAACTGTGACTTAAAGCAATCTTTGACAGCTAGGGTTTTAGGTACTGGCCGGAACTGGCTAGCCCACTTGTATGACGTGCAACGTACACTTAATAATCTCCCTAGAAGGTCTCTGGGTGGGCGGACCCCGTACATGATGCTCTTTGGCATACGAATATTTGTCCCGGACCTTGATGGTCTAGACATGGCGGCAGCCGCCGCGCCTTTTGACCTAGATGATCACTGGGCTGTATTGCAGACTCTTCAAGAAGCCATAGACACTCTAGCAAAGGAACACGTACCCTCTACTTCTGAAGCTGCACTCCAGATTCCGGTAGTCGGCTGGCTACCTCGAGTTGGTGATCTGGTCCGTGAGAAGGTGGAGAACCGTATAGATCAGCTTAGTGGAATCACATACAGGATCGAACTTTTCACTTACCTTATATGGACTTACAGTTCATGCCCTTGGTTCCGTTCTATCTGACTTGAACTCTGCGTTCTTGACAATGCGCCCCTAGTGGTTAGTGGTCCGATCAAGCGGGGGTGTAGTGATGATTGATATCTTCCTATGTACAATGCTAAGTTAGCACAACCGCGTCAGCTGTTAGAAAGCCATCTTGCCGCTTCTGTTGCTTTTGCACGCGACACTGTTGTTACATGTCATTCATTTGAGAAATGCTTACTCGACTTTGCTTCACATTAGAACTATCTGTTGTTTAACATCCTTAACAGTGAGCAGTGACCTTGGTCTGTACATTGTGTAAAGAGCTAGTCTGGGTCACTAGACGGTGCGTGTTGTTGTGTGCAGGTTGATCGTCCCACTATGTAGTCATAACATGCACGCAGCTGCAGATACCTGAAAGACGAGTGCCTTTAATATCACAGTGCAGCATGTTTTAGAGTCATTCGGAAGAAGACCTGTTGCAGGAGAGAGCCTAGCTGATTCTGTGATGTGATTCCACTAAGCTGATCTATACGGTATGGGGTCCCCCATTCAAGCCTAGAGACCTTCTATTAGTCTAATAATAGCCTATTAGTTTACTAGAGAAAGGAGGGTGGCTGATTTCCACTGTCATTTTATTATGATTGCTCCTTTCATTTTCTATGGTATTGTAACAATGCTGATGGTTCTGATCTTGACCATTTGTCTGCTTATGTTAGCCAAAGTGCTGCATCTTAGGACGCGAGGTTTATAAAATAAACTCTTTAAACTTTACCGTGTCTTTGTTATTCTGTTGTGGACTGATATAAGAATACGAACAGGTATTTCTGATTCCCACCAATCCTGTGAATATCCTAAGTCGCTTGTTCTGGGTTGTGTATACATTGGGACCGCCGAGCTAAATCTCGGATAACGAATGGGACATTGATGCTGGTCTGAATAAGGGGTTCTGGGTTCTGAGGGGAGTTTTTGGTACACCACAATTCTCTGAGGTCCTGGTTTCCTGTGCATAGTTCTGTGCATAAGCAGAATCCCTGCAACAATATATCCCATCGCACCCAACCCTTTCTGTGTTGTGACTGTCTAGTGAGTATGCACAGAGAGTAGCTGTCACCCAGCCCAGACATGTATTGAAGTAAGGCTGCAGGCACACAGAGTAAAGCTAAGTGTAGAGAAATGTCCACTTTCTAAAAGTGGCATTTCTAGAATGGTAATGTTAAATCCAACGTTATCACTAAAGAGGACTTATCACCACCATTCCATAGAAATTAAACATGAAGTAGCTACTCATTTCCAATCAGGAATTACAGATTTAAAGGTATTTTAAGGAATCCCCAATTCTAGTCTATGGCAGGAGTAGGCCTCACAGCAGTGAAAACAAATATACCTGTAAAACTTATAAGTATGTGTCATGCCCATTTAGTTACACAGCACCGTGCCCTCGGGATCACTTAGTGCCTACCCTAGGTGTGACTTATCTGTCATTAAATGGAAGCTTGGCAAGTGGTTTTAATTGCAAAGTCTAAGTGGCTGTAAACTGCACACACAGGCCCTACAATGGCAGGCATGAGACTGGTTTCATAGGCTACTTGGGTGGCTGGTACAATAGTGCTGCAGGCCCACTAGTAACATTTAGGTTACAGGCCTTGGGTACATGGGGTACAGCTTTAGAGGGACTGGCAGGTCAGCTAAATAGGTCAATCAGGCATACACCAATGTCACCATGTACAGGGGAGAAGCAAATGCACTTTAGCCCTGTTCAGCAGTGGTAAAGTGCTCAGAGTCCTAAGGCCAAAAAAAGATACAGCAACAAGTGGGAGGCAAAAGGCAAAAAGTTGGAGAAAATACCCTAAGGATGTCAGGCCTAACAAATGTTGTTTGACATGATGTGTGGGATGTGTATATTTTGTGCCACTCTATAGGCATATCCAGTTTACAGAAGTTAATGTTCTAGGTGTCTTCTGTTGATCTTTTAGATACCAGCCTTGTAGCTACTGTCTAGGTGTGAGGATTTAGTTAGATGTTCCGTAGCAAACCTGCAGGCTGACCTAGATGCCAGTAAACATGTGTGTTGGTGATTGGTCAGGTGAATGATGTACATTCTCGCAGATGTCTACTGAAGGGTAGATAAGTTAAGTAGTTTGAAAAACTCTCATAATGCCAGGTGTGTGTTCTTTAGATGGCCTCACATGGAGAGGATCCTACCAGACAACAACCGAGATACCCAGGACATCTAAGAACTGGGCTGGAGAGCACCAGGTGTGTGTGAAGCCCTGGTGGTCTTGCCACTTGTAGGCAGATGTGATGAAATTGTTAAGCCATCTCATTGGAGTTTACCACATGGGACCCGAGCTGCAAGGGTTGCAAGAGGCACTGTTGAGGAGTGTGATAGGTTGTGGAGGAGACTTTAAAGGAGAAAGTGACAAGGCGGGGTATTTGCCAGAGGATGAAAGATCACATGCATGGATCATATCATCCCTCATTATTCCTCCATTTGCCTCTGTCTATCTTTATATTCATTCTATATCAATCTGTAGTTCTAACGTTTTCCTTTGCTTTACCTTAGAACCTCACTTTCACACCTTTGAAGTTGAAAATTTCCCTGAGACGCCCATATTCATGTTATACAATTACAATGACAACACCCAAATATTACTCACATTCAGTTATGCTAAAGACACCCATATCAAATATCTCCCTTAGTAATGCTATGTTCTGCCAAGCATAACCCCTGTATGGTTGTTGTAAATGCCTTGAACGCCTGAGTATGCAGCGAAACCCAACCTTAGCAAAACCTTAGATCTTAGAGACTGGAGCACACAGCCAAACTCATGAAGAACTAGCGCACTGTTTTGAGATCCACTCTCAAGTATCTCTAAGCAGTAAAGGCGCTGTCACTGCTGGAGCTCCCTTCACAGCACCCAAGCGGGTGCCATATTTAAAGTTCCCACTCTGCAAACTTTTTTTATTTAAAGTAAACAAACTCTCAAAGCAGGAGCATGCTTTCTCTAATCCAAAAATAAATGGTTTGATGTACAGGAAGATATCTAGCTATAGGTGGAGGCCATTCTAAATTTTTGTGTCCACCATGTCTTACGCCACCAACATGGGCAGGGCATGAGCGATGTTCAGCCTGTCTTCACTAGGGTAGGATGACTATCAATGTGATGTTGAGGGCCACTTGTCGGTCAGGCCACAAGATCAAAGGTTTTCACCTCCAGAGCAAGAGGAGACCCAAGAGTGGGAGAACACTGATCCTCCGTGACCTCTCAGCAGCTTTCAAACACCCTGTTCCACTACACCATCCTAGTGGATTACATCCTTCCTTACAAGAAGAACCCAGAGCATCCGCTTTCCACCCTAGACATCGGGCCCCAAGGACATCACCTGCAGCATCCCCAAAGGGTCCTCACTCAGCCTTACTCTGTCCAACACGTATATAACCCCACTGGCCATCTTGGTCAAGACCTATGAAATGAACCTCATATCTTATGCTGATGAAACTCAGCTCATTCTCTCTCTTTCTGCAGACCCCGCCACCCCAAGGCCAACTGCCACCTGTGCATGACCAGCATTGCCCAGTGGATGCAAAAGTTAGTAAAAAGTGTAGAAAGCCTGCTAATACCAAAGTGACTTGGCGTTAAGCAGAAACCTCCAAAAAAGGCGGTACAGACCAAGTACTACTCTAGTTTGGATCAGAAAAGCCTGGTCTTAAGTTGTTTCCTAAAAGTCAGCAAGTTTGGCTGTACTCTTAGGGCCAGAGTGAGGGAGTTCCAAAGTTTACCTCCCAGATGTTGAACTCTCCTTCCACCCCACTTAGTTCTCCTTATCCTAGGAATTATCACCAAGTGGGCAGTTTTCGACTGTAACATCCGTTTTGGGCAATATCTACGGAAAATGGTCTGATGATACTACAGGCCTTTTCCATGCAAGGCATTGTGAATGATACACAGTGTTTAAAACCTAATCCTGTCCACTACTGGTAGCCAATGCAGGTCCTGTATGCATTTGGTGACAGCAAACTTTGGGCACCTTCAGCAGGAGCTGCGCCTTTGTATTTTGTGGCACCTTTCGTATCGCCTAATAACAAGGCGTTACAATAATCTAGCCTAGAAAGGATGAGTGTGACTATGACCGTTTTTGAAGATCTTGTGCAATAAAAGGAAACACTTTTTTCAGTAGCCTAATAATACAATAGCATGTGGAGGTGGTATGAGTAATTTGCTCAGTAAAACTAAGTTGGTCATCAGAGATCACCCCAAGACTTTTATCTTTGAGGCCGGGGTAGAGGATGGGCCAAAATCAGTCGGCCACCAGGTAGGATTCCAAAAGTTGGTATAAGAGGATCACCTCAGTTTTTTCAGCATTCAGTTTTAAAAAATGATTACGCATCCAAGTTACTACTTGGGTTAGACAGCTTCTGAGCTTTAAGGATGTCTGACCATCTTCTTTCAAAATGGCCACAGTAATGTGTGTGTCGTCGGCGTAACAAGCCGCCAACAGACCACAAGCCTGAATGAGTTTTAGCAGAGGCGCTATGTAGATGTTAAAGATAGTCGGAGGTAAAGACGACCCCTGCGGAAAATCTCAAGGCAAAGAGAGCGGTTCATATTTAAATCCATTTGCTTCCACTCCCTGGAATCTCTGTATTTAAAAATTAACTGAGAAGGGACAGAGCGACGCCATCAATCCGATACTTTTCAGTCGCACGATAAGGACCTCGTGGTTGACCGTAGCAAAAGCGGCTGAGAGGTCGGGAAGAATTAACGCCACACTACCCCCCTCATCTACCAAGGCCGATTCTGAGGAGTGCTGAGCTCTGAAACCATTTTGAACCTGATTAAGAATTTTATTTGTTTCCAAAAAGATTGTGAACTACTTATTCAAAGATTTTTCAAGGATTTCAGTCAGGAAAGGCAATCAAGAGATCGGTCGATAATTCTTAGTGTCGGTTGGATCCAGATTGGGTTATTCAGAATAGGCAAAACTGATGCTGACTTCCAAGCTGTTGGGAAAATTCCTGCTTCTAAAATCTGGTTCAGGAGTTTTGTAAGATGTAACCCCAGTATATTAGGTACCAGATGCTAAATGCACCGGGGGCATGGATCATTCGGCAAACCCGATTTTGTGGTCCTGAAGATTCTCAACCGTCTCCCCCAATATCGGGGAGAAATTATACAGCTGTTCCTGATTACATACAGCCACTGCAGCAGTATCATCCGAATTGACCGCCCCAGACCGATTTACGGTAAAGTTGGAGCATCCCTGCCCCAATTCCGAAGGGATTGTCTCAATTTCATCATATATCTGTTGTATTTTATTTTGAAAGAAGTCTGCCATCCTGTCACAGATGCCCTGGTGTAAACTGTAGGGGGTAGGGTGGGTCCTGTTTGAAATTTGTCAGAGATTTTATTGTTTTTTAATAGTTCTGAAGATTAGTTTTTTGCTGATTTTGTTTTAGCAGAAAAGAATACAGTTTTTGTGCTGTATAATACTCCTTAGTGGTCCTAGCCTAGTTGTGTTTTGCTGCTTGGTTATACTCCTTTCTCCATAATAGTTCTGCTAGTCGACATTTTTGCTTAAGGCATTTTAGGTCAGAAGTATAGTAGCTTATGGTGGGTAGCCACCGGTTTTTCAGGTGCTGACTGTTTCACTGTCGAATCCATCCAATTGAAAAAATTATTAGAGGCAGTTTTAATATCAGGATGTCTGTTGTGGGCAGTTTTCGCTCAAGATGGTCTCTAGATCTTCTTTCACCACCTTGCGCCACGGGCGATAGGTAGTGGAAGAACGATCCAGGATTTGATCGAACCTCTGCCCAAAACCTGTTAGGGTAAAAAATACCACCTTGTGGTCATACCATATCAGAGGAAGACATGTTCCTATTCTTAGCCGGGAATCTTTTGTGTGTGGCCCGCCCTATGGGTAGGCTCTGCTACTAAAACTAACACACACATGAATCAGCTTTATAGTGTCTGGGGTTGCTGCTGCCTCTAAGTGAAAGTTAAAATCACCCAGAACTGTGAAAACAACTGCTCCAAACTCCACACCGACAAAACGGAAGCATTTATCTTCGGTAGCAGCACAACCCCGGTGGGACGACTGCTGGGGGCCAGCAGAACTCAAACCCTAACCCACAACCACAGAACACGCCAAGAACCTAGGGATCATACTGGACAGCAAACTCACCATGAAAAACCAGATCAATGCAGTATCCTCAGCCTGATTCCTCACTCTCCGCACACTCAGAAAAATCTTCAAGTGGCTCCCTTGTAGCAACACACTCGCCGTCACCCAGCCCCTCATCACCAGCCGACTGGACTACGGCAACACCATCTATGTAGGAATCACCTCAAACCTGCTAACGACACTACAGACCATTCAAAACTCAGCCGCTAGACTGATCCTCGACCCCCCAAGATGGGCCCACATCACCCCTCACCTTACACATTAACCACGGGTGAACTTCAACCAGCCCCCGGACAACTGCACTTTGCCTCCCTCTCCCTCACCCAGAATTTCGTCATCCGCAGTACCAAGAGCAGCAGCCGCTCCTCCTACCTGGAACAGTCCTGGAACGGCCTCCCCATCACCCATCGAACCTCCCCCTCACTGCAGGAATTCAGAAAGGGTCTAAAGACCCGGCTGTTTGACTGACTACACCCCGCAGCAGAAACCCCCAGTGCCTGGATACCCTCACAGGTGAAAAGCAGCGCTATACAAATCCCATTTGATTGATAGTTTGTCACAGCAAACGCACCACCAATATACGTCTGTGCTCGCACGAGGGCCCTAGGGCTGTTTTTGATTGTAAAAAAAGAATGTTAGGCCCTGGATCTTCCTGTGCAGGTCTATATCAGCATGAGCAGTCTGCAGCTACAGCTAGTATGGAGTCCTGCAAAAAGTAACCCTTTACCACATTTTTCCATTAATAAATGCAGTTATCATAAAATAGCATCACTTACAACAATGGATATTGCAAAACCATTTCTATGTAGGACGTGCCACCATGTCTCAAGATGGCAAGTCTACAGTGATCGGGTGTAATGTGTAATCGATGGGGCATATTATCAAGCACTGCGTTAAAATTATCGCCGCTTTAGCGGCAGTTAAAGCGGCGATAATGGGCTTGATAATATTCTGCAGAGAATTCCCATAGAAGCACATGATTTTAACGCCGTTTCTTGATAATATGCCCCCATGATCTTTTGTGATATGACATGTGCTCTGTTTGAGGGTCGTGAGCGCCTCATCTATTTTAAATCGACGCCTGCTCTATTCTACATGATTCGTCTGTTCCCGGCGCTCCTATATATTTCCTCTGAATCTTTTGTCTCACATACCCATCCATGTTCTATTGGCTAGGCGGTTTATTTATGTGCACTATTTGATGTCATTTTACATATTTTTATGTACACAAAGGCCCCGTTATTTTCATGTTAGGATATTTGTTATATACTAATTAGGTTTTGAGAATTGGCTAACTGATTCATTATCTATATAGATTTCGAGTTGGGATTTAATTTGAATATATACCACTATCCTCGGGTGACCATCATGGTGACGACCCTGCGGTTCTCTTGAAAAACTGTGTGAACACGCTGTTTAATATATGAAGGTGAGGCTGCGTTTATAATAGGCATGGTGACAGGAAATGGCGTATGTCTCTGGTTCATTTTGTATCACATATCACTAGATGTTTAAATAATTATCCCTCCTTTAATTTAATTTTCTTTTCCTTTCTTACGTTTTTTAAACTAGCAAGCATTATATCTAATATTGGGTACTACAGCTTTATAGAATGCTGCTATGAATATATTGTTGTGCACTTCTTCATGGTTTTTTCACATATCTTTTCTTAAATCTTTTTTAATTTTGTCTCGATTTTCTCTTTATGTCTTCTTGATTCATTATTTGTATGTATATGTTTTGTGGGCTGTCTATTTACAAACTATGTTTATTGAGATTTGTCTAAATGTAGTATGTCATGTTCATTATTTTTGGTTCTTAAGAGTGTGATCCCTAAGGGACAGACAGGAATTAGTCAGTTGTATGCATGCATATATGTAAATATGTGATGTCTTTTTATATGTTTTTATGTGTTTTGATTTATACTGTGTTTTATGTGATTGTTCCAGCACTGATGAAGTTCCTTTGTGACAGGAACGAAACGCGTTGGTTGATGGCAGATTTGAATTCATATCCACTATTTATGATCAATAAAAAGAAGATGATGGACTCAAACTTGTGATCTTGACTTCAATTCTGGTGCACCTTCCATTTCAAAGTTTATCGTTCTCTATGGCAAGTCTACAGTAACTGGGCTGACAGAAGCAATACTTTTCAGTGGTGATCCTACTAACACATTGTGGAAACTTTGTGCCACATTTATTTTAACGACAAGCACTTAATTAAACAGTGCTGCAGTTGGAGGAGGTGAAATGCACTTGGGCAGGTTGAGGAGGAGAGTGCAGGAACAGAAGGAGTACCCCACAAGAAAAGCCAACCACTGCATGGCGAACACCAGCTTTGAGTGTGTGTCTGAGTTTGCCCCGCGGTGAAATGTCCACAAATCCTTTATTGCATCTGGGAGAGTACTAGCAGTATTGTAACACACGTCCAGACCAGGACCTTTTATGCATGAGCAGGTTTTATTACCATTTTAGTGACCTCAATCAGTCCTTATCTAAGAAGCAGCGCCCCTGACATCGGGGCAGGTCGTGGCGTCACTGGCGGTGTCGCTGATGGCATTGGAGTTGTTTTTCATGCTTTCTTTCAGTTTCTTACTGCTCCCAACAGCAGGAACAACCTCCAGAGGCCCAAAAATGGAACAGACACCTCCTTGCAGGTCAGAACTCCCAGAAGTGGAGTTCAGGGGAGCCGGTGGTGAAGTCTTAATGTCCCTAAGACCTGCAGTGGGCGCCATAAACAAAGGGTGGTGAGTTGGGTGGGGTCGCACGGGGGATTAGAAATACAATATATATATATTGTTTTAAGTACCTTTTGCTGCTGGCCGCCTCCAGCGTTGCATTACGTTTGCCGCCTCTCCTCTTCCTGGGTCCCAGGAGCCCCTAGGACAGACTCCTATGCAATGCCCGCACTGAGGCGGCCAGCCAAACACACATGAGCACTTAGGGGTTGGAGTGCACGGAGCACTCCTCCTCCCCCCACCCATGCCTTGGTCCAGCCCCTCCCAACACCGATGTCTTAGAGCCGACAAATGCAAAGTAAAACAATGTAAGAACATTGTTTTCTTTCACATTTGCTGGCTCTGAGCCAGGCAGTGAGGCAACGCTCCTCCGCCATTGCGGAGCAGCTGCCACTGCCTGAGACTTCGGAACAGGAGGCCAGCACACACAAGCCCTTGGAGATTCTTCTTCAAGCAGGTTCTCAACAAAGTTCCAGTCTTTTGTCATTTGGCACTCCAAAACCAGACAGTCATTACCAAACCAGACAGACTATACACAGCAGAGGCACATAGAATGGTTAATTAAGGAAATGCCTACTTTCCAAAAGTGACATTTTCAAACACACAATTTAAAAACACTCTCACTAAAAAAGATGTATTAAATTCTGAGTTTCGGAGAGCCTAAAGTCCACTTCTCCATCTTGTCTCAATGGAAAGTTATACTTGTAAGATGTTACAAAGTAACTCCCATGTTAGTCTATGGGACGGGTAGACTTTCAATAGTTAAAAACGAAACACACAGTATTTCACTATCAAGGCACGTCACACACATCAGTTCATGTCCTACCTTTCACATACACTGCGACCTGCCCAAGGGGGTACCATGGGCTTTCCTGAGGGGTGCCTTACATGTAAGAGAAGGGAAGGTAAGGGCCTGGCAAACAAGTAGGGGGCACTTGTCAGGTTGGCATGGCAGTTTAGAACTGCACGCAGACACTGCAGTGGCAAGTCTGCGACACCTTTGAAAAGCTAATTGTGTGGGTGGCACAATCAGTGCTGCAGGCCCACTAGTAGCATTTGATTTGCAAGGCCTAGGTACACACAGTGCACTGTACTAGGGATGTATCAGTAAACCAAATATGCCAATCATGGCTAACCAATTACAATCATAATTTACACAGAGAGCACATGCATTTTAGCACTGATTAGCAGTGGTAAAGTGCCCAGAGTCCTAAAGCCAACAAAAACAAGTCAGGAAAAATAGGAGGAAGAAGCAAAAGGTTTGGGTATAACCCTGCAAAAATTGCCATTTCTAACACCCTTGTACGCACTCCGGATCTGGAACAACAGCCTGTAGCCATCAGGTACTCCCAGGCCTCAAATATAGAAAAGAGCTGAAGACACACCTCTTAAAAGAACACTACATTACAGTTCATTAACAGCCTACTGCTGCTCTCAGAACACAGCTACCTTATTATGTTATCAACAATTAGTCCAGAACGCAGCGGCCAGACTTCTGTGTCAAAGCCCAATGAAGGAATCAGTGAGTACACATCGAAGAAACTTACACTGGTTCCCGATCGAGGCGAGAATCAAGTTTAAAGCACTCTGCCTAACCCACAGAACCATAAATAACAAAGGGCCCAGTAAGATCAGAAATCTGGTGTGCTTATACCTTCCCAACAGATGTCTGAGCACCTGTTAAAAACCACCAGAAACACCATCACCGCGGAGGAGCCTTTTCCCAGCTGGCGCCCAAACCATGGAATTCAGAAACAAACTGAAAATTTGGCTGTTTAACAAATGTGACTAACCTCCTTCCTCTCTCGGTTCACCATGTCTCATGCCTAGCGCTGGGAAGCCTTTGGGTAGCCATGCGCCCTATAAATCCACAAAACAAACAAACCTCTCCCATCACTTGTTGACTGTACATTGGTCTTTGGTCCTGTACAATGCTCTGCTCCCTTTTGGCTACGTTTGTGCCACTCTAGTCTACTCTTTACCACTGTACTCTATGCTACTGCACTGTATGTCAATGTATTTTACACCACTCTACTCTACACCACTGCAGGCTATGACACTGCAACACTGCACTCTCCCCAATGCACTCGCTGCCAATGAACTTTATCTCACTGTATTTTGCACCACTGCTGTCTATGCCACCCTATGCCACTCTATGCCTATGCCAGTGCACTCCATGCCACTATGTCTTACACCACTCTATTGTGCATCACTCCACTCTATGCCACTGCACTTTATGCCACTGTACTCTGTCAATACTCTGCAGCACTCTATTATGCACCACTCTAATTTATGCCACTGCATTCTAAACCACTGCATTTTACAATGCTGCATTGTAACCTGCTGCAGTCTAAAGCCCTGTAATCTACACCACTGTACTCTACACCACTCCACTCTATGGCAATGTACTCTATGCCCCTCTAATGTACAACACTTTATGCCAATGCACTATGTGTCAGTCAACCCTACTCTACGCCATTCCACTGCACGCAACTTGAGGCGACTCCACTCTATGTCACTCAGCTAAACACCACTCTTGGCATTCCACTCTATGCCACTCCACACCACACAGTGGCACTCTATGCCACTCTATGCCACTCTACCCCACTCAACACAATGCCATTTTACTCTTTGATATTTTACTCTATGCCATTGTACTCTACTCTGTACCACTCCAATCTATGCCAGTCCACTCACTCTACACCACTCTACTCTATGCCACTCCACTCTATCCTGCACCACTCCACTCCACTCTACACCACTGCACTCTACTCTGAATCAAACTTCTCTACTCCACTGCACTCTATGCCACTGCACTGTACACCACTGCACTCTATGTCACACTACTCTACACTACTGCGCTCTATGGCACTGCACTCTACAGCATTGCACCTCTCAATGCAATGCATTCTATGCCACTGCATTCTACACCAATCTGCTGTGCACTATTTCACTCTACAACACTATACTCTGCAACACTACTCTACACCACTGCACTATAAAACACTCCACTCTAGGGCACTCTACTGTACTCTGCACGACTCTACTCTATGCCACTACACTCTACGCCGCTGCACTCTAGTCTGCACCCCTCTACTCTATGCCACTCCACTCTAATCAACTCTACGCCACTCCACTCCACTCCATGCCACTCTACTTTATTCTTTACCACTCTGTTTTACACTGCTGTAGTCTACGCTGCTGAATTCTTGGCCTCTTCATTCTATGTCACTCTATGCAGCTGCACTCTAGACCCCGGCACTCTAAGCTACTCTATTCTACAGCACTCTACGCTACACCAGTGCACTCTACGCCATCTCACTCCACTGTATGCCACTTCACTCCACTGTAGGCCACTCCACATGACTCCATACAATGCCTTTCCAATCACTGTAGGCCACTCTATGAGACTCCACTCTATGCCACTCCGCTCCACTCAGTGCCCCTCTGTATGCCACTCTACCCCACTGTACTCCACACAATCCACTCTATGCCACTCCACTTGGCATGTCGCTCTACTCTGCTCCGCTCTAAGCCACTCCACTCAAATCACCTCAATATCACCTTACTCTACACCACACCATTCTAGTCTACTCCACTCCACTGTGAGCCACTCTATGCCATTCCAATCTTTGCCACTCAACTCTATGCCACTCCACTCTATGCCACTCTCATCAACATCACTCTACAACACTTTACTCTACGTCACTCAATTCTGTTCTACTCCACTCCATGCCACTCCACTCCACACCACTTCACTGTACACCACTCTATGTCACCCCACTCTATGACATTCCACTCTACGCCTCTCCACTCTACACCACTCCAGCCTATGACACTCTACAACACTTTAAACCACTCTTTGCCATGCTATGCCACTCCACTTCATTACACTTTATTCCACTCTACACTACACCACTCCACTCTGCTCCACTCTAGGCTCTCCACTTTGGGGCACTCCCCTCTAATCCACTCTACAATGCTTTACTAAACTCTGCAACACTTTACTCCACTCTATGCTATGCCACTCTGAGCCCCTCCACAAAACAACACTCAACTCCACTCTATGCTCCTCCACTCTATGCCCCTCAACTTTATGCCCCTCAACTCTAGTACACAAGACTCTACTTCACTCTGTATCACTCTGTTTCTCCCTGTGGTATAACACTCTACTACACTCCACTTTATGACGATCTACGACACTCCACTCTACAACTTTACTCTACCCTACCACATTCTACTTTATGCCACCGCACTCCACTGTAGGCTACTCCACACGACTCAAATCCATGCCACTCCACTCCATACAGCACCCCTCTACGTCACTGTGCCCCACTGTCTATGCCACTTTACTTCACACAACTTCACTCTACTCTACGCCACTTGAAGCCACTGCGCTCTACGCCATGTCACTCTGCTCTACTCTGCCCCACTCCACTCTACGCCACTCTACATCAACTTACTCAATGCCACTCAATTCTACTCCACTCTAGTCTACTCAAGGCCACTCCACTGTAAGCCATCCTATGCCATTCCACTCTATGCCACTCCATTCTATGTCATTCCACTCTGCGCCACTCTAGGCACTACACTTATGGCATTCCACTCTAATCCACTCTACAATACTTTACTTAACTCTGCAACACCTTACTCCACTCTATGCTATGCCACTCTACGTCTCTGAACTATTCGTCACTCCACTCTATAGCACTGTACTCCACTCTATGCCACTCAATACCATGCCACCTTGTTCCTTTCTACAGTACAACACTCAACTCCACGTCACTCTATGACACTCTACCCCACTCTACGACACTCCACTCTATGACCCTCCGGGAAACAACCTTTACAACGCAGTCATTACATCGCACTACATTTACAACACAGTCATTACATCACAACATCCTTTACAACGCATGTCACTACAACGCATCCATTACATTGAATGTCATTACAACGCATGACACTACGTCGCATGTCACTACAACGTAGGCATTACATTGTATGTCATTACAACGCATACCATTACAACGCATAGTTCCCTTGCTCTATCCAACACTTACCCTACTGTTGC
Source organism: Triturus cristatus (assembly GCF_964204655.1). Lineage (NCBI taxonomy): Eukaryota > Metazoa > Chordata > Amphibia > Caudata > Salamandridae > Triturus > Triturus cristatus. The sequence continues at coordinate 69,992,807 of NC_140579.1, read as the reverse complement.
ACTTCCTGGAGTTAGAATAATAATTTTACCCTTACACTATCCAACACTTACCCTACTGTTGCACCCCCTGGAGTTAGAATAGTAATTTTTACCCCTACACTATCCAACACTTACCCTACTGTTGCATCCCCTGGAGTTAGAATAGTAATATTTACCCCTACACTATCCAACACTTACCTTAAATGCAATGTAATGGTATACGTTGCAATGGTATGCATTGTAAAGGTATAATGCGATGTAATGGAATACGTTGTAAGTGTAGTTTAAAAAAATGTGTTGTAGTGGTATGCGATGTAAATGTATGCATTGTAAAGGATGTTGTGATGTAAAAACTGCATTGTAAAGATATGCATTGTAAATGTATGCGTTGTAACATCATACATTCATGTCCCTCCACTACACTTTGCTCCACTCCAATAAACTCTACTCTATGCCAGGCCACTCTATGCCACTCAATGACACCCTACACTGCTCCACTCTGCTCGTCACCACTCTACTCTATGTTACTCTACTCCACTCTACGACACTCTACGCAACTCCACTCTGACACTTTACTTCACTCTATGCGACGACACTCTATGCCCCTCTACTCCACGTATGCCCCTTCCCTCAATGTCTCTCCACTCTATGCCCCTCCACTCTACGCCACTCTACATCACTCCACTCCTCTCCACAACACTCCATTCCACTCTGATCCACATCACTCCACTTCATTCTACGACACTCCTCTTGCATAGGCAAGGCCTATTGGCTTTGCCATTGATTGTTTAATATGAAATGAAATGAAATGAAATGAAAAGTGGATTTATAAAGCGCAATTGCTGCCCGTAGGCGTCCAAGCGCTACTTGAAGAATAAAGTGAGGGGAGCCGGAACACTTCAAGAGGTTAATCTTGAAGAGTAAAGAGAAAGGTCTTTAAGTGTTTGCGAAATGAAGAAAGGTTGGAGTTGGATCTGAGTTGAGAGGGCAGGAGGTTCCACAGCTTGGCGACATTATACGAAAACATCCTGCCGCCGGCTCGCGTTCTCCTAACCCTGGGTACTGTTGCTAAAAAAGCCTGGCTGGAGCGGAGGTACTTTGTAGGATGGTAATGGGTCATAAGATTTCGGCAAATTGCCGGGCCTGTGCCCCAGAAGGCCTGATGGACAATGCACAGTGCTTTAAAAGAGATTCTTTGGCGGACCGGGAGCCAATGCAGTCTCCTCAGTCCAGGTTGCGCTGAAATTTTCCGTGGCAGTTGTAATAATGTGCGGGCGGCACAGTTTTGCACAGTCTGCAACTTACGGAGGGTATAGTCAGGAGCACCTAAGTATAGGGAGTTGCTAAAGTCGAGTCGAGACTGTATCAAACCCTGTACAGCGACTTGCTTGGCCTCCATGGATAATAATGGGAGCACTTTCCTAAGCATCCTAAGTAGGCCAAAACAGGTTGCAGACAGCTTTGTGGCCTGGGTGTTGAATGTTAGGGCCTTGTCCAGCCATATACCCAAGCTTTTTATATTATCCTTGGGTACCGGCGGAGTACCAAGGCAGGGGGGCCAAAGAGAGTCAAAAGATGTGGGGGCAGCAGGCCCCAAAAACATCAGCTCCGTTTTGTCGCCATTAAGTTTGAGGAAGGATCTCATCATCCACACTTTCACAGCCTCCAAGCAATCCCTTAGTCCTCTTTGCAAGGGGCCGCTGTGCCAGGGATACCACTAGCTGAGTATCGTCCACGTAGGAAACTATCTTAACACCAAATGGGCGGACGATCTCAGCTAGTGGTCGCATATAGACGTTAAACAATGCAGGGCTCAACGATGAGCCCTGCGGGACCCCACAGCTAAGAGATTTACTGGTGGAGACAATGTCTCCCTCAAAAACCTGAAAAGATCTGTTACTTAAGAAGGATCTGAACCAGCATAAAGCCTTGCCGGAGATTCCTATTTCAGAGAGACGGCAGAGAAGCACATCGTGACTAACCGTGTCAAAAGCTGTGCTTAGATCAAGGAGGATCACTGCCACTGATTCTCCCTGATCCATCATCCTCCTGGCTTCTTCGGTTACTGCCAATAAGGCAGTCTCCGTCCCATGTTTTGGTCGGAAACCAGTTTGGGTGATGTCCAGCAGCTGATTTGACTCCAGAAAAGCCATGAGATGGATATTGATGTGCTTCTCCAAGATCTTACCTATCCAGGGGAAATGGGGCGATAATTACTAAGATCACCAGGGTCCAAATTGTTTTTTTTAACAAGGCACGAACCATGGCCTGCTTCCAATGTGCTGGGACTATGCCGGCAGCGAGAGAAGCGTTGAGAAGGTCCTTGATGGTGGGAAGGACCGTCTGGATGACCGAAACCATGGCCTTAGGAGGTGCAGGGTCACAAGGAGATCCAGATTTCACCTGCCGTGCTAATAACTCCACGGCGTCCTGTTCCAATATAGGGAAACATTCCAGGTTAGCCATGGGTTGGGAAGGAAATTCCGCATAGCAGGGCCATGTAGTGCCCTCTAGTGAGTCTGATTAAATCATTCGGCATCTCGGTTATCAACTATGCCGATGATACACAGCTCATTTTTTCCATCGAGGGCAAGGATGCGGTGCCTCTGTAGATTTTCCATCAGTGTATGGCGTCAACTGCGGAATGGTTGAGGCAGAACTCTCTGCAGTTCAATGGCTCCAAAACAGAGGTACTACACTGCTCGCTGGATCGGGTCCCTCGGCCACTGCCTTCTGACTTTTGGCCCACTTCTTTTTCGGATGCTCCTTTGGCAGCGGCCTCCGCCAGAAATCTGGGCGTAGTGCTTGGGCCCAATCTTCAACTGGACCTCTTTGTAAATAAAACTGTGGCCACTTGCATGATGCTGCTTCGTATGCTGTGGAAGATTCTTCCGCTGCTGCCGGCCCACGTTCGGCCAGAAATAGTGCGTGGCACCATATTGAGTAGGCTGGATTACTGCAAAGCACTACTACTGCTGGGAGCCTCCTGCTAATTTGGTGGCTAAGCTGCAACGTGTGCAGAATATGGCGGCCAAGTTGGCTTTGTCCCGGCGCCGTTCCGACTCTTCTTCTATGGCACTAGTTGATCTTCATTGGTTACCTGTCCCGCAACGAGTCATCTTTAAAGCACTTTGTTTAGTGTTTAGAGGACTTCATGGACAAGGACCTGTTCCGTTGCAGGAATTGTTCCAGTGGTATGTGCCCACTCGCTCCCTTCGGTCTCTTTCAGCACATCTTGTGGTAATTCCTAAGGTAATGAGGGCTCGGATGGGCGGGCGAGCTTTTGGATTTGTGGCAGCTAAACATTGGAATACTCTTCCCTTGTCGCTGAGAAGCTCCGGGGACTTTTCCTCCTTTAGGAAGGAACTCAAAACATTTCTCTTTCCTAGGTCTGATTAATTTTTTTTGACTGCTCTGTGTGGTGTTGGTATAATTGTCTGAAGCGCCAGGATACCCTTCGGGTGACAGTCTGCGCTATACAAATACGCCATACATAAATACATACATACATACATGTTTGAGAAACCAGATGAGAGCCAGTAGCAGAGAAGGAGGAGTATATTTGGAGAATTTTTTGATGCAGAAACACTGCCAAATTGTTACAATGCATTAGTGTATTATCCGGTAGTGTGGAAGGCAGAGGAGATTTGATGAGGCTCTTTACTACTTGAAAAATTTCCTTGGATTTGGATTTGGCCCGCAAGATTTGAGTGGAAAAATAAGTAGCTTGAGCGAATTTAACCTCATTTTTATAGGCTCTAATTGCCTTTCTGTACAGAGCTTTGTCACTTGAGAGAAAGTCAAGTCGCCAACGTCTCTCAATTTTCCTGCAATCCCTCTTTTTTTTCCTAAGTTCCTCAGAGAACCAAGGAGCAGATTTTTTAAGATGTTTTGTGGTGATTTTTTGAAGGGGGAGGATAGTCTCAAGAGAGTGAGAGATCCACTCTTCATACTCCTGATTGGCTGCATTAAGATCCATATTGAGGGAAGGGCGTGAGCTGGCAAGGCTGTTGGACCAATATTCTACAAAGAGTTTTGACCAGTTTCTAAAATTCTTCTCGCAGTGAGTTGACAGGGGAGAAGTATAGGTGGACCATAGAAGAGGGACAAGCAGGTGATCTGTCCATGGCAGAGCAATGGGGCATCCCGCCTTAAGGTCAGAGCAATTACTGAACACTGGATCTAACAAATGGCCCTTAGAGTGAGTGGCAGAATTAACCAGCTGCTCCAATTGTAGAGCCGCTAGGTCATTCACTAGCTCGCTAGCGATATGGTCATGGGCGGCATCGAAATGAAAATTAAGGTCGCCCAGCATTGTATAGTTTGAAAATGTAGTGACATCTTCAGCTAGAATCGAGGACAAGACCTTGTGGAACTGCCTACAGGGGCCTGGGGGTCTATAGACCAAGGTGCCTGAAAAGCAGATATTTGGGGAAAAGTTAATACTGAAAGCAAGGCTTTCACAGTCGGGGATAATGCTGGCCATACTTCGACAGGAATATTGTTCTTTATATACAATTGCCAGGCCACCTCCTCTCCCACCCGATCGGTCCTTACGTAGAATCTGACAGCCCAAAGGTAAGGCAGATACGACATCTGGGTCAGAATCTGGCGTCAGCCAGGATTCTGTTAGGAAGGTTACATCGGGTTTATATTCCTCCAACATCAACTTAATTTCAGTCTTGTGCTTCGGTAGTGTTCTACAGTTTAGGAGCAACAAATTAAAATCCTGTTTGTTTGAAGGAGACAGAGTGCTATGAAACACATGTTTGCATAGAGGACAGACCTCAGGGAGATCTAAAACATTAAAAAGATGCAGGCAGTCTGTATTCATAGTGACGCGTAGATTTAGTAGATCATCAGCGCTATAGGGCTTTATTTGGTGAGACCGGGGGGCAGGGGATATAGCCCCTGGTCCCGAACGGTCGCAGACGGGCTTGCCTTAGGACTTTGCCTTAGGACTATGCATCAAAACCCATGGGTGATTGCATGGTAACACACATGTAGCCAGTGCTTTAAAGGAGCAGGTAATCTTAGATACGGAGTATGTGCACTTCTTTAATTTGAAAGGGAGAGTACCTGCACTTCTCAGCACTGCTGCAATAAATTTAGTGGAAGAGTACCAGAGCTTCTCAGGATCACACAGGTACTTTGAATAGTGAGTACCTGCACTTATATATTTGCATTTAAATCACTGCATGTGCCACTCATGGAACGCCCCCTTGTCACATAGTAGAAAACTGTGGTACATGGTGCTATTTTCTGTTACTTTAGACAACTTTTCATTGTAAATCAGCACTTCCATGAAAGTAATCCTAGCACATCGCTTTGCCCTTTTGTGAAGCAGACCAGACACAAATCGCTAGCAAATGTCCCCCTACATGCATACATTCTTAAATGATTCTGTGTTCAAACCTACTGAGTGATGTTACCTTGCACCCCAGGGCAAAGGACAGACAGATGCTCCCACTGACTTGCCTCATACAGTATTAGGTACCAGTGCATCAGTGTGGTAACCAGAGAGAGCTCAGGGATGCTAGGGGTGAATAAACTGAGACAGAGAAATGGTTGGGTCACCACAGCAGTGACGTGTGAGCCGCAATGTAGGTCAAAGTGCTGCCAAAGGAAATCAAAAGAAGAAGTGGTCTAATCCGACAGGAAGTGAGCCCCAGCTGCAAGAGGCCCCTCTGTTAAGGGTGACGAGGTTTCCGGTTCCTCTTCCAAGACAACAGAATGTATTCCTGTTTGTTGATGTTGAGTGTATTTAACAACGTCCACATTTTGTTTGCCTCCCTAAATATGTTCTGGACTGTGTACATACATGCCGACAGATCCCATTCAGTTGGACGGCTTCCAATTTTGGAAGCAAAAAAAGGCGTATGTTTTAGCTGTCTCCAGCCTAAGCTACCTTCAGCTTCAGTCAATGGGGAAAGTACAGCCCCCCCCCGATCATTTGTCAAAATCTCCCACTTTCCGGTTTTGGAATGTTGGCATGTGTGCATTGATTGGATTGGGCGCTGCTCTTCAGCTTCCTGTTTCCCATCCAATCAGTCAGTGAAGGGGGCGTAGTCCTTCTCTTCCCGCTGCTTCCGAGATTGAAAGGAGCAGGAGATGTGAATACTTCCAAACATAAAGTCAAATCTCCATAATAAAGGTGGTGTGGGCCCTTCACAGCTCTGGGCTGCGGTGCCACTGCACCTACTGCACTATTCATCGCTATAACCATCATGGCAAGGCAGCGCACCCGGTAATAGAGAAAATACATATTTGCTCACTCCCTCTTTCTTTCTCTTCCCTCTCTCTCCCCATCTTCATTTCTCCCCCCTCTCTCTCCCCATCTTCCTTTCTCTTCCCCCTCTCTCCCCATCTTCCTTTCTCTTCCCTCTCTCTCCCCATCTTCCTTTCTCTTCCCTCTCTCTCTCCCCATCTTCCTTTCTCTTCCCTCTCTCTCCCCATCTTCCTTTCTCTTCCCTCTCTCTCCCCATCTTCCTTTCTCTTCCCTCTCTCTCTCCCCATCTTCCTTTCTCTTCCCTCTCTCTCCCCATCTTCCTTTCTCTTACCTCTCTCTCCCCATCTTCCTTTCTCTTCCCTCTCCCCATCTTCATTTCTCCCCCCTCTCTCTCCCCATCTTCCTTTCTCTTCCCTCTCTCTCCCCATCTTTCTTTCTCACTCCATCTTCCTTTCTCTTACCTCTCTCTCCCCATCTTCCTTTCTCTTCCGTCTCTCTCCCCATCTTTCTTTCTCTTCCCTCTCCCCCATCTTTCTTTCTCTTCCCTCTCTTCTCTCTCTCCCCCATCTAACACCGCGGTACACAAAGCAGAAAGTCCACAACAGTTGGGTCTCAGAGGAGCAGAGCTGTGCTCAAAACCCTTCTTCCCAATCCCTTCTGGCAGTGACTTTACATGGCAAAGCACATCAAGAACTCCGCAAAGAACGCCTTCCTCAACTTGAAAGTAAAACCCTTCATCCCACCCAAGGACCTCAAGCAAGCGACTCAATCACTGGTGGTGTCTAGACTCGATTACGGTAACTCAGTCCTCACAGGCACAGCAAAAACCCACTTCGCTCCCCTCAGAACAACCCTCAACACAGCAGCCAGAATCGTTTTGTGTCATCTGGCGACTGACTCTCCTTCCCTCAGTGTTTATGAGGGAAGGAGACCCTCGGGCAACAGAAGTCAGTCTCTGTAGGAGCAGGTTTGTTGTTTCTTCCTCAGCTGCTCCCTGCAGGGCACATACACTGAGTTTGTGTTTGCAGTTCTATATGGCGCTAACACGAATGAGCACCAGTTCCATTACACAGCGCTCCTTTCCCTGGTTACAGCGCTCTCTCACCTGCGCTGCAGACACTCTCTCACACTTGTCCTGTCACCGGCAGGACCCGCAACACCCCCGAATTCCTCCCTCCATCATTGACTCCTGGACAGAAGAAGGGCCGCAGGGTGGGGGGGAAGGAGGCCTCGGAGAAGGTGAAGAGACTTCAACGTATCCAGAACGCCTCCGCCCGACTCATCCTGGACGTCCCCCGACGCAGCCACATCTCGAGCCACCTAAGAGACCTGCACTGGCTCCCTGTCAACAAGAGGATCATGTTTAGACTCCTCACCCACACACACAAATCCCTCCACGACCTAGGCCCAAGATACCTCAACGACCGACTGACCTTCTACACGCCCACCCGCCAGCTACAATCCGCGAACCTCGCCCTCGCCGTCGTCCCTCGCATCCAGAGAACCACCGCCGGAGGAAGATCCTTCTCCTACCTGGCGGCGAAGACATGGAACTCCTTGCCCGTCCACCTGCGACTGACCCGGGACCACCTCGCCTTCAGGAGACAGCAGTAGCAGCCCCCCTCCCCCAAGCGCCTTGAGACCCTTCCGGGTGAGTAGTGCGCGATATAAATTTCATGATTGATTGATTGATTGATTGATTGAAGAGCAGAGACCGGGCAGTCACATTGTACACCGAGAGCCTGCCCGCCTCATAGTCCAGGAAGAGACCCACAGCCCTGGGGGGCACACGGGGGGCCAGGATGGTGGGAGGGGAGGGGAGAGCTTTGTATTTACTATCTCTGAGACACACTGTCCAGAATCCATCCTCATCTGATGCTGTGAAGTGCGCCTGCGCTAACGGCAGCAACAGTGGCCTCGTCTTGACCCTAACCAGACTGTACCCACCAAGGTCGCCCTGGGAAGCCAGCCAGTTTCCTGGGAACAATGGATTGTCTTTAAAAACCGGAACCAGCAAGTGTGATGATCTAATGGACAAACTTCATGAAAACTCTGTAGGACAATCTCTGATTATCTGAAATGCTGTAAATGGTGGTATTTGGTTTTAGGTAAAGGCGCCACAGGGAAAATTCACATATATTATTTGTCCTGAACTCAGTGATTGACGGTGCTACAAGGTGAGAACTTGCTGTAACCTCTCTTTTTGTACCGTAAGGCAACAGCATGTAATTCTTTATTACATGCAAGCAGTGCACATCCCTTTCACCAAATACGCTCAATCCCATACGGAGAGCTAACTAGAACTAGACGCAATTGCAGCAGGGATGATGAATTCCAAACTCATAAAAAAGGAGTACTGACTAGATTTAAAAAGAGGGGTTACAGCAAGTCATTATTGACCAGAGCTGAACAGAGAATAGACAAAGTCACACAGATTGAAACCCTAAGAGATAAACCTAAACATAGGGAGCAAGACCAAAAAATCAGACTAATCACTGGCTATAACAACTGGGCAGTAATCCTGAGGAAGAGCCTTAACAGGCACTGGCATCTACTCAGGGCGGACAATACTCTCAGGGAGTTTATCACAGATAAACCTAACATCACATTCAGGAGAGGGGTCTCACTGAGGAACTTACTCAGCCCAAGTTACCCAAAACCAATAACTAAAACAAATTGGCTAAGTCAACACACAGAGGGCTTCTATATATGTGGTCACTGTAGTTCTTGCAAATAGGCAGATGACTGTAAGACTGACTTCGCAGGGCCAGGAGGCAGAAGATACAAAATACACACTAACATTAATTGTCTAACCAAATTTGTGGTGTACATAATTGAGTGCAAATGTAAAAAACAATATATTGGCAGTACAATCAGACCATTACGTGAACGCATAGGGGAACACACAAGGGCAGTCAAACAGGGGGACATGAGATACCCGCTTGCAGCACACATGTCAATCTGTCCTGCCCAGTCACCCAATCGCGCTTTCAAATTCTACGGAATTGAACATGTCCCAAGAAACCCGAGGGGGGGAACAGGGAACTCACATTAAGACAGAAAGAGGCACACTGGATTTTAAAAATGCACAGTGTGGAACAGGGTCTTAACATTGACCATGAACTATACTAATTTTTGGGTAAATAATACCTCATCTGTCAATTCTGAAGGACTTTGTCAGATTGGATAACACATAAGCTCCCTATTGATTATATCCAATCTTACAGTAGCACAAATCAACAACCCCAACTAGGCACATCACTACCTGCAGTAACTCCGGTTAGTAAGAATAGAATTTTAGCTAATATTATTGACGGTTTCGAATGGGTTTACACCATAAATGTATAAGATATGACTGTTTTTCTATTGAGCAACCTTCGCTTTAACTCTCAGTTGAATTACACTTGTTTTTGCCTTTTTATGCTTATGTGACATATAGACTTTTCTGTTAAATTGTTTTAAACAGAGAATAATTGTTGTTCTAATGCCAAGATATACCTTATGGAATGGATATGTACTGAGTCTAATAGATGGAGAGAACAGTAGGCTCTAAAGTTTTGCCGATGTTCACAAAGCACAAGAAAGGTCCACGTCTTCAATGTCACCTTTTACGCTGAAAAACATAAGAGTTACTGACAACCTGGCATGTCTCAAAATGGCCGCCGGATTAGTCAGACATTCGTAGTCCTTCTTTTATTCACCCAATGAGATTTGGGACGAGACCGAGTCACACACGGGAACACGCCTCCCCAGCCTCCCAACTTCAATAAACAGAAGGGAAACCACTTGCATGCACGCACTCGAGACCAGAATATAAGGGACGGGCGTCACGTCTGAATCACTTCACAGTCGAATAAGGTAAGCTTTGCTAAGCGCGTTTTAAGTTCGTATTAAGGAATGCACAAACGAGTCATTGAAATAGGTTAACCTCGCCGGTTGTATTCCAAACGAGTGTGAGCCCCTTCCTGCACGAGTAGAGTAAAGAAACAGAGCACTTCATACGGAACTTTGTTCCCATTGTATTAAAAAAGTTATTAAGATTATTTCAAGATTATTTCAACAGTCAAGCTGGGATGGAGACTTGACGAAGGTTATAAGCAATAGGGGATGTTTTGAAATTAGATTGCCTTCCGTAAGATATACGCTAGTTTGAAGGTTGTTAGCTTGTTACATTGGTACTGATCGAGTATTCACATTAGTGAAACGGTTACTCTAGCGATAGCGATTTCAATGATCAACAAAATTTAAAGGTTTAAATTGTGATCAGGACACGACTGCTTCAAAACTTTGTGGATGTTTTGAAAATTTGTTTTCACGCACGTGATACACACGCTGGCTCTGTGGTATCGGTACGTGCTTATTCCCCCGTTATACTATTACTCTACCACCTTACTATTTACAATGGGACATATTTGGAATAGTGTTGCATTAATATTATGCTTCATTAAGATTGTAATTACGGATTATATTACTGAACAGCTTTCTGTAGCTGCACAGGCTGATAACCCTGGGCTATGATTTAACTTGGACTTCACTTGTTATTCACAGTACTGAAAGGGAAACAGGATTTTACTAAGGATTGCAGTGTCCTATTACAACAAGTGACGCCACCGCATCAGAAACCATAGGCGGTTTGGAACTATCCCCGCTTACTAAGTAGGTCTCTTATTTATGATATATTTACCTTCATTTTTCAACTCTTAAGACCATTTTCCTATTTGACTTCAGTCTGATATTTATGATATTATTCTTTCCAGATACGTTAACCAAGCCGGAAATAGGTAGCTATGATTAGACGCACTATGTTCAACTCACAGGTCTTGCACCAATGTACAGCACGAGTGTTTCACTCATCCTAAATTCGCTAACTCACACTCCCTAGAACCTATGAACACCGAGTACATCCACCTCACTTCCTTCTGATATTTCCAACGCTTGTGTGTTGTTCACAAATAGGACTCGACTAGTATTTACCGAATCGTTTCACCAAAAGCACATTTAGCAGCTCTCTCCATCTGCTCATTTTCACAAATTCACACTGTATTGTTACTTTGTTAATTGGTCGTAAAGTTATTTATTCAATTGGATAAAGGCTTCACCCACACCCCGTTTGGGTTCTAGTTCCACTACCGTGATGTTGTGATATTATCAATGAGTACAACATGCTTTTCTTCAGGATAGATACATTAGTTCTTTTAATCTTTTCTGTAAACACAGCCTTGAAAAAGTCACGGGACTACATTCCCTTGTAGCGACGAAACACGTGTTGGCTGTTATGAACCACTGAGAAGACTGGCAACTAATAAAAGTGAAGTACTGGGTATTTTAAGCCCAGCGGTGCAGGGGAACACACCCTATGACTTCGGGGTTCTTCCTGTTTCAGACCTACAGAAACACAGAGTCTTCTGGGTGAAGTCAAAGATCAGTTTATTGGCTGCAGACCAATTACAGGCGTCCTAGAAGTACAACAGCGTGTATGTTCTCAGGAGACTGCTAAAAAATCACAGAAACGGGCTTCTTCTTAAATACCGAATATCCTGCTTCAGGCATACATTCCTAAGTTTACGATATGGCTATTACATATATACGTTACAAACGAAAAGGCAGAGTCATGATGACCATCCCACATTCCAGTTAAACAAGCCCGTAATTATTTACACAGCAAAGCTCAGATCCTACATCAGATATCGATAGGCCCCAATAAACATGAGCATCTCCTGTTTTGGGAAACAAGCCATAAAGCAGGAACAGCCAGGTGTGAAAGAGATTAGCTGGAGGCTTGTGTAGGATGAAAAGACTTTATGGTGTGTCATACCCTGATGCTAATCACAGGTGGCCAGAGGACGGGGAACTCGTGAGACCAGTTTGACCTGGGGTGGTGGAGCCAAGCTGCCCAGGTCACAGAAAAGTCAAGGAAAGGCACATGTGCTCTAAAAGGCCCGTTTTAGCTTCATACTATATAGCCTATGTGAGGGCAACCATAAGATGGCCACCGTTACAAAATGGAACCCACGTAGTGATGTGAGATAGCGTATACACAGTGCATCCATAGCTAAAACGTTACAGAAAGCACTTGTTCATACCGCATTAACCATTCGCGGTTCACTACTACCGAGATAGACAGGGGTAGGGCCCTATCTCCTACGCGGTCCCAAATTCTAAAGTACGACAGACCCTCCTTTTGCCCTTACATAGGCAATAACTATGCTCACTTCAATCCGAGTCTAAGTCAATATTCACGAAGTCATGGAGATGTTGCTGTAGCATCATCCTATTACTTAGCTCGTCTCTCGATACAGGTTTCCTTACACATAATGTAGCACAGAGGCCACATATCGCGGGAGCACACTGTATGCACAGACAGAACAGGAAAAGGATGGCTAAGATCATTCCAATGACCATCAGAACTTTCCAACCCCAGGCAGATATCAGTTCCCAGAACCATCCCACCAGTGACCAATCTCCTTTATCCACGTGTATGGACTCAGATATTTTATGCAGTTTGTAGATGGCTTGATAGACTGTTGGAGCGTTGTCTGGTATGAAAATGCAACAACTGGATTGGATAACCTTACATACCCCACCGCGGTCTGCAAGTATGACGTCTAGAACCATGCGGTTCTGCAAAGTCATGAGGCGATCCGCTTGGAGCTCAGCTGTCAAATTACCAAGGGCACCAGCCGTAACATTAACAGTGGATTCAACCACACGAGTCAGCTGTCTCAGGTTCCTACTATTGACCATAGGTCCCCAGAACGGCAGGAAACCCAAAAAGAAATCTCCCGCTTCCTGACCGGCAGTATCCTCCTTACTAATCACGCCTCTCACAACTCTGGTCTTGTGATAGTCAGAGGCGGCAGTAAATGTTGGCGGTAGCAGATTTGCAATATAACATGTGCCCGAGAAATCAGGGGGCAACCATGTATATGCTCGGTCATTGCAGATAAAATATGTACCCTTGGCAGCCAAAAACGCTGGGGAAAACTGTGACGGAAAAGTGTACGTTTCAGTACAGTCACTTCTTCCCAGTTGAGCTCTAGGATTCTGACCATTACCTTGCAAACAGAACCGACCTATGTGGGGTACGACCCAGATTGGGGATGAGATTTTCCGCTGTCTTTCACCTAGACTAATACTATACCCCGTCGCGTTCCACCCTACATAAGCTCTAAACTCTTCTTTGGGAATGGATGAGTATGCATCGATATCTCTACTCATATCGGCAATTCCTTTCACTAAAGCTTTGTTATTGGTGCTAGGTCTGATGGAATGCGGTTGTTGCGGGGAGTACGCTTCTAGTGCATAGAGAAACATGGTCTGGAATGCCCATGACGATCCATTGTAACTATACGGCAGCACCAGATAGGGAATACCCTTATTAATGGTATGTGGCATTAAACCACACACCCAACAATTGGTTGTATTCATGACTAGTTGGTGTTGGTGCAGGAGCTGGATAAACGAGTTATTCACAAACTCTGATCGTCTAGCTTGTTCATGCTCAGGCAGAGGGTGAAAAGAGTGTGAGGAGATAGTAGGAGGAGATATAGGCTGTACAGTGGGGGCAATAGGCTCTTGAGAGGAGAAGAATACAAATCCTACAGTAAACATGATCATACTACATAATACAAACAGGCATAATAATACAAAATGTTTGCGTGTCATGATTTTACACATTCTTGTTTTAAAGTTCGTTTCCTCAGTGAGTCTCTCCATCTTACAAAACTCCATCCTCTAATCGTGCCGCTCGCGGCGGGTGAGTATCTTCTGCTAAGGAGTACGCCTGTCAGTCCAGGGAACGCCCTAGACCAACCAGAACCGTCGACCTAACGTCTTCGGCCTGTACCCCAAAGTCTTGGCACCGCGACCCTGCGGCTGAACCCGGATGGTGGTTCGAAAAACAAAAATCAAGAATGTCCTTCAGATGGGAGAGCTCTGGTTATCAGAAAATAAAAAGGTAAAAGAAAAAGAATATTTATTTGTCCGTGGGCCTTGGCCTCAGATTGTAACGAAAACGGCCAGGCACTGTTTGATCTTGAAACAAGAGTTCAGGCTCTGTAGTGTCCAATCGAGCTGACGGTGGCACAGCTTCTTGCAAAATAACGTCACTTTCCTGCGCTGAGGCTGTGCCTTTTATGCGTGCATCACTGAACGGCACAAAACGAGGTACAGTGTCTGTTTCAGAGTCTGCGATACCCTCCTGGACCCACTGGTCATACGGCAGAGGCAAAGGGATCCTTTTCACGCGGGCGCCGTGGATCCAGTTTTTCTTCCCCTTTACTCGAACCGCTGATCTCGTAGATAGGAGCACGAGATGAGGGCCGATCCACCGAGGCTCATCGTTGCTCTTGCGCTGAAAAGTTTTCACCAAGATCCACGTGCCCGGGTCAATAGGGTGTCCTGGAGCCTCAGAAGCCGGGGGGAGAGTATCATGCACCTGTTGGTGTAAAACACGCAGTTTAGCTGTCAATTCGTGCAAGTAATCAAGTAACACTGGATGCTCGATCTCACTGAATTTCGTCGGTCTTGGCACACCCCATACATTGGCCGGCGGCCAAAAACGACCTCGTAGGGACTAAGTCCCACCCGTGAGTTTACGGTCATTCTGGTGGACAGGAGTGCTAGAGGCAGAGCGTCAGGCCATTTAAGACCTGAGCTCGCTTGGATTTTGGCCAGCTTGAGTTTTAGAGCGCCATTGTAGCGTTCTACTAATCCGGCTAATTGGGGGTGATTTGCAGCGTGAAACTTCTGCCTTATACCTAATCCCTCACACACATTCTTCATCACTTTACCCACAAACTCACTTCCATTATCACTCCACACCATTCTTGGCATTCCAAACCTAGGGAAAAATTCCTTCACAAGGGCTTTGGCTGTGGATAGAGCAGTGTTATCTTTTAGAGGGTAGGCCTCTATCCATTTTGAGAAAGCGCAAACAACCACCAATACATATTTCAGGTTGTTGCACCTTTCCATGTGGATAAAATCCAACTGCAAAACTTCAAATGGATATGATGGAGGAGCAAAATGACCAGCTGGAGTTGGGGTTCCCCTACCAGGGTTGTACTTCAAACATACCATACAATTCTTGACCACATTCTCTGCACACTTAGGAATTCCAGCATTCTGCCATACTGGAGCCAACAACTTACAGATTCCTTTCGTACTGATGTGTGCCATTTCATGTGCCATAGTAACCACTGGAAGCACATATGCATCAGGTAACAACCATCGCCTATGTTCTGACAAATCAATCCAACAACCATTCTCATCCAACTTACCCATACTTTCTCTCCACTTGCTTAACTCTTTCTCTGTGGCTTCAGCTTGAAGGGACTTTACACTTTCTATTGTGTTTTCACACATTCCAACATCACCAACCCATCTGGCAGGGCCTACAACATACATTCGAGTCTTTACATCTTTTGCTGTTTCTTTCGCGACTTCATCAGCAAACGCATTACCACGACCAACATCATCAGTGATTTTCTTGTGCGCACTGCATTTCATAATCGCAACTTGTAACGGTAGGGTCAGTGACTCAAGGAGATCATTCACCAACTTGCCATTCTGAATCTTAGCTCCATGCGAAGTCAGGAACCCACGTTCCTTCCACAATCGCACAAAACTATGAGCCACGCCAAAGGCGTACTGGCTGTCTGTATATATATTCACTCTCATTCCTTCAGACAACACGCATGCTTTCGTAAGAGCAATCAATTCTGCTGCTTGAGCCGAATTTTGTGGCACACGTGCAGTTTCCACAATCGTGTGCAAAGTCGTGATAGCATATGCAGCAGTCGTATCACCATTCGGAAGCTTAAAACACGAACCATCCACCCATAAAGTACCATCACACCCAGTCAGGGGAGTATCTTGGAGATCTACTCTTCCTTTCGTCTCTTCTTCTGTTCTGAACAGACAATCATGTTGCTCAATCTCATCTAGGTCTGCTGGAATTGGTAATAGTGTAGCTGGATTCAACGTGTTGCATCTCTTTATGTGTATGTGATTTGCTAACAGTTTCAGCTCATAGCCAGATAATCGCGCACTAGTTAAGTGCTGCGTCTTGGTCCTGTTTAACAATGTGTCCACAGCATGTGGAACCATGACAATCAATGTATTATCCATCACTAGTCCAGCAGACTGTCGAATAGACATAGCTGCAGCGGCTGTGGCTCTCAAACAACTTGGCAATGCCCTCGCTACAGGGTCCAAGGTTGACGAAAAATACGCGCATGGACGCGGTCTGTCGCCAAAAGGCTGTGTTAACACTGATAATGCACAACCATCTTTCTCGTGAACATACAATGTAAAAGGCTTGCTGTAGTCAGGGGTACCCAACACAGGAGCTGAACACAATGCATTACGCAATTCCCAAAAACTTTTCTGACACTCTTCAGACCATGGGATAGGATTCGGTGTGTCCTTACATGTCAATGCTAACAAAGGTTTTGCCAACAAGGAAAAATTAGGAATCCAATGCCTAAGGTATGAAGTAATGCCCAAGAAAGCACGCACTTCTCTCTGTGTTCTTGGCACACTCAACTGTGCAATGGCTTGAATTCTTTCTGGGGTCAGTTTCCTTCCCTCCTTCGATAAGAGATGACCTAAATAGGTCACCTCTTGTCGACAATATTGCAGCTTTGAGAGAGACACTTTGTGATGGAAGGCAAACAAATGACGCAACAATGACAAGGTAGCGTTTTTGCAAATCTTTTCAGTATCCGCGGCGATTAGTAAATCGTCGACGTACTGAATGAGGATAGCGCCACTGGGTAAAACAAGTGCATCAAGCTGCGCTTTTAAAGCCTGACTGTATATTGATGGACTCTCACAGTAGCCCTGGGGAGCGCGTTTAAAGCGGAAGCTGCGACCTCCTAAACTGAAGCCAAAAATGTCTCTGCTCTCCTCTGCAATTGGGATGCTAAAGAAAGCATTCTTTAGATCGATCACTGAGAACCATGCAGCGGAGGCTGGAATCATGGTTAACAAGGCAGTTATATCAGGGACAACTGGAAACTGTGGTACAACAATCTTATTAACCTCTCTAAGATCAATCACAAATCTGTAAACAGGTGGCTGTGAAGGGTCCGTTCGTTTTAAGACGGGTAAAACAGGACTATTGCAAACGTTGCCTCTTGTCTCTTCAATCACACCCTTCTTAATCAAATCACTGACAATTGCTAACAATGCTTTCTGACCTTCATTGGAGATCTTATACTGGGGAATACGTGGCAATCTGACATTGGCTTTTAAAGTGACCACATATGGCGGTATTTCCAAAAGACCCACATCATTGGGACCAGTGGCCCAAAGGGCATCCGGAAGGGATGACAATTCAGGTGGCATTGTATTTTTAGACAAATACATTGGGGAAATCACTTTCTTGCCTAATGTAAGTTGTACTCCTGAAGGAGAACAATATAGCGTGGCATGCAATCTTTTTAGCAAATCTAAGCCTAGCAAATTTTCACCACAACCTGTCGTTAGAATGAGGGGTGCTTTTAGCTCGCAAGGTCCAACAGAAAGTGACATAGGGCTAGAAATCGGGTTCCTAACTGGGGCGCCAGAAAAGCCTACTGAGACATTTATTTCGCCAGACAAAGGCGCGCCAGGGAGTTTTGAATGCATGATTGAACTCTTTGCAGCACCAGTATCCAGCAGAAAGGGCTCCGTTACATTTGCTGTAGTTACTTTAACATAAGGTCCGCTCTGATCCACTGGCACTGAAACAACTCCCTCTCTCTGTCTACAGCTGTCCTAGTAATCATTACCTTCCACATTGTCGTCTTCTGCATAATAATCGTTACTGTAGTACTGAGCTGTATTACCAGTCGCGTTGGCTTGCTGATCAAAGCTATTTATGGTATTTTGAGGCGGAAGAGGACGCGCGTTCTGGAGAACATTTCCACGCCCTCTGCCTCTAGGAGCTTGCTGACCACCTCTACCTCTTGCGCCATACGCATTACTGTTACGCTGCATCAATTTAGGGCAACTATATTTAAAATGACCTTCCTCTTTGCAATATGAACATTGGTTGGGACCTACAGGGATTCGTGGTTGATAATACCCGTTCATTTGCTGACTATTCTGAAACTGTTGGGGTTGGTGATAAATACCTTGTGTTTGCCTATAATTATTCTGTCCTCCACGTGGCGGATAGGCCTGCTGCAAGAGGACCTTTGTCTTTAGTTCTTTCGTTTTCTTATCTGTTCTATCCTTCTCATCTTTGTCTCTATTCTCATAATACTGTGCAGTAGCCAGTATTTGCGCTGAAGAGGAAACAGCCCAAGAACTTTCTGAGTCTTTAAGTTTCTTACACAACTCGGGGAGTAGATTCTGCACAAATTTATCAACGAATAACCGTTGGCCACCTTCAGTACTCATGTCTTGACCACTGTGGTCGATAAACGTTTCCTCAAACCTGGTAAAGAAATCTGACACTGTTTCATCTTTCTTCTGCTTACATGCGGACAGTTTGTCCCAATTTACGCGCATCGCAGGCATTATAGTTTTCATGTAGGTAATAATTCTACCAGGGAGCGCTGCTATGAGGGGCTCAGGTTTTGCACCACCAACTTGTCTAGCGTCTGCAGCAACGATATTAGCCCATGTGTCACCTAGTTCTGCAGCGTGATCTACATTACGAATGGATCCCCATAAAGGCTGTGGAACCACATTCCCAAACAGCATATCTATGTCGGCTAGATTCATTACACATGATTCTGCAGTTTGTGACAACTCCTTATAATATCCTGCAGGGTTTTTACGGGGTTCAGGCAATGTCTGCTTAAGTGCTAACACCTCAGATCGCTTCCACGGGACATGTACCCAAACACGCTGAAAATATGGCTGAACAGGTGGGTTAGCAGCTAGATCACCAGGTCTCCAAACTGGAGGAACCTCGCGCATCGGATATTGGCGCGCTTTTACCTCCTTCCCTACAGGGAAATCCTGATCAAACAATGATTGCTGACAATCGCCATTTCTGAGGAACAGTAAAGTCGCAACTGCTTTATCTACATTGGGGCCCACAATTACACCTGTTCCGAAATCAAATCGCACTCGACACAATTCTGTGGGTTTGAGTTTGCACCCTTATCCTCCAATTCCTCACAGAGGAATTCACACATTTTATCAAAAACATACCTCTGTTTTGGGGCATCCCATTGATGAAAAACATTAACAACCGATTCCACATCATAGCATGAAGGGAAACCAATCCACCTACGCGCCAGATGATCTAACACCTCTTTCTCGTCAGAATCAGGCAGTTGACTGCGCAATTGCTTACGCTGTAAGGCAGGAGTCGTACTAGATGACCCAAAGAGAGGCGACATTAAACTAGTAACTACATTAGCCAGTCGTTGTCACGCTGAAGGAGAAGTTGAGGCGAAAACAGGGGGATAGACAGAGGGAAGAAAAACAGATTCAGATACAGGTACCGGGGTAGTGTAAGAAAGAGCGCCAGGGGAAGCCGCTGGCGCGCTAGGCAAAGTCGCAGGAAGCGTGGGGGTAACAGGTAGCAAAACTGGCGGCCCTTGAGAGGGCTGCACTGCAGGGATAGGAGCCAGCTGAAGAGGAGCTGGCAGCTGCGGGAAGGCTTGCGGCATATTTACTAGAGGCTGCGCATGTACAAGCTGTGGAGGTGCGGTGGCATTTTGCGCATATGGGGGTGGCGAACTTAACAAATGGGACATTAGGGAATCTTTCTCATTCTCTTTTGTCTCATCTTGCACAAGGGGTGACAAAACAGGGTAACATTTATCAATCCCTAGTTTGCGCTGTCTATGCAACTGTTCCTTCATTTGTTCCTCCTCATTATCTTTAAATTGCATAGCTGCTTGCATCACTGACATACCTCTCTCTCTCTTATCCCTTTTCGCTAGCTTTATTTCCTTCTGTTTGGCTTCCTTTCGCCATAGGCGGAAAGAATCAAACATCGCCGGCCGGGCTTTCTTTTTAAACAATTTTACTTCCAAATTATCTAAGATATCTGTATCGAAACTACCATTTTGGGGCCATTTTAAAACACCGTCCTTTCTGGTGTATCGGATCCATATTTCATTATATGCAATGGGGCCCACACCATGTTTTACATAAAGCTCATAAGTTGGAGTTCCAATTGGAGGAACCGGACATGAATCCTCTAACTGGAAATCCCTTCCACAACCCAAACAAAACAATCTACAAAATACACTAGAACCAGGCATCTTCGCTCACTAGTCTAGTTTCAAACGTCAAAGGATTATCGAATACGATAGTCTCGTGAATACACGAGTCCTCTGGCTTTGGGACTTGCAAGCACCAAATCGAAATGATCCCGAAGGATACCAAATTCAAACTGGGAGACGCTCCACTTATACTTAACTGAATATTGATGATCGATGGCGTCACCAGAAGACTCTCTCGATTGTTTCGCTCTACCAAAATCGTCAAGGGTCCAAAACAGGGCGATTAATCAGGGCAGCAGTCCTTCGTAGCCGTCGGGACGCGGAGAACCTCGCAGAAAAGACTTTCGGACCACGTCGACATGCAGGGGTCGATGAAGTGGCGGCCTTCCTCCAGAATTTCCACACGAAGCTCCTCACGAACCTCTGGCTTGGACCGGTACCGCTGAAATCGCGCCGAGTTGGGCGCCAACTGAAGTACTGGGTATTTTAAGCCCAGCGGTGCAGGGGAACACACCCTATGACTTCGGGGTTCTTCCTGTTTCAGACCTACAGAAACACAGAGTCTTCTGGGTGAAGTCAAAGATCAGTTTATTGGCTGCAGACCAATTACAGGCGTCCTAGAAGTACAACAGCGTGTATGTTCTCAGGAGACTGCTAAAAAATCACAGAAACGGGCTTCTTCTTAAATACAGAATATCCTGCTTCAGGCATACATTCCTAAGTTTACGATATGGCTATTACATATATACATTACAAACGAAAAGGCAGAGTCATGATGACCATCCCACATTCCAGTTAAACAAGCCCGTAATTATTTACACAGCAAAGCTCAGATCCCACATCAGATATCGATAGGCCCCAATAAACATGAGCATCTCCTGTTTTGGGAAACAAGCCATAAAGCAGGAACAGCCAGGTGTGAAAGAGATTAGCTGGAGGCTTGTGTAGGGTGAAAAGACTTTATGGTGTGTCATGCCCTGATGCTAATCACAGGTGGCCAGAGGACGGGGAACTCGTGAGACCAGTTTGACCTGGGGTGGTGGAGCCAAGCTGCCCAGGTCACAGAAAAGTCAAGGAAAGGCACATGTGCTCTAAAAGGCCCGTTTTAGCTTCATACTATATAGCCTATGTGAGGGCAACCATAAGATGGCCACTGTTACAAAATGGAACCCACGTAGTGATGTGAGATAGCGTATACACAGTGCATCCATAGCTAAAACGTTACAGAAAGCACTTGTTCATACCGCATTAACCATTCGCGGTTCACTACTACCGAGATAGACAGGGGTAGGGCCCTATCTCCTACGCGGTCCCAAATTCTAAAGTACGACAAAATAACGACCAAGAAGAGAAAAAGACTAATTCATTTGTTTTCCAATCTCTGATTATCCAATCAGCAAACCCGAAAACCAATATTTGTTACTTTTTGACAGTGATTTTACTATAAATTATGGTAGAATAGTGAGGTTAGGTAGACCCTTCGAAGCTCGTTCTTTGGTTCCTGACGTTATGCTGATGGAGAGGACGGTGACTGTGGAAATGTGGATTTTCCTGATCAGTTATGTCCCCTATCTTGGACCCCAACGGTTCTATATGCATGTTACAAGTACATGTATGTTCTCTCCAGTTCCAGTTTCTAAGACGCAAACATATGTGTGTCTACCGTCGACATGTTCTCTGTCAGATCCGCCATCACAGGGCTGGATATTCGATTCCTAAGTATGAAAGGCCACCGACTTTATATGGCTAAGTTACTTCATTTTTACAGTTCAGGCAAGTAGGCCCGATTCTGTCCTCAAAGCCTTTCCCTGCTCTCTGTCTCTGACAGCTTCAGCTTGAGCTCGCATCTGTATCCATGAACTTTGTCCTACTCCCTGTGCAGCTAACGGTGCCTGCCTCGGCCAGTTTTCGCCTGTCTGCCAAGAAGTTGTATTTCACCTTCGAATTATCTATTTTGCTCTCCAGCCGATGCATTCCTGTCCAGTGATTTAGGTAAACATTTCCTTTAGCTCACAAGCAAGGGACTCAGCCTTTCCGTCCTCCTGCAAGTGATTCATAGCCCTGTTGCCATGGAAAGTTTTCTGCCCCTCGCATCTCATATAGACACTTAGACGCTTGTACACGCACATAGTCAGTATAGAATAGATTCTGTCCGAGAGTCTCTTCCTTGTGGATAACATAGTTCTTTAAACATAGGATGTTAGATATGATTTGGGATTAGGATGACTTGACCCCAGACTTCTCGTCTCCACATGTAGAGCTAAATGTCAAGTCCCCTTCACCCCCTAGTTGCACGTCAATTACACGTCATGCTGCCGCGCGCGCATCTATGCCAAGTATTATCTTATAGATCCACCTATGTCTGATAATTCTAACCAATCATGTTTCTTTTATTCCTTATTACGCCTAGTTTCGATTATGTCACTGTTTTGTCACTTTTCTTATCAAATGTTACGCCTTCTACATTCGTTTCATTGTAATGTACTTATTATAAAAATACATGTCTGTTAATGAATTATTGTACTTCACTTCCTGAACCTTCGTGGTGACGGAACCTGAGGGCCGCGACTCGAGTCGGCCATTTTGAATGGAATAAAGCCCATTAGAAAACCTCTTATACCACGGATTCTGCCTCTTGTTATTTTGAGCTATTTACTTTAATTTAAGATTCCGCATGAAATTCAGTCCGGTAATATTTATTTTATTTACCACATAATGGCGCCCGAATAGGGACACTTTCTCATCTCACGCGCCGGCGGTGCGTTGCAGGCCCGGTCTCCTGCCACAGCTGGACGGACCATAAACGCGTACCAGCAGGATTTCCTGTAAGCTCCCTCCGGTCAAGCGGGGGCGACTGAGGCTGCGATCAACCCAGACGAGGCGGTGAGAAGTGCGAAGTATCTCGACCAGAGCCTAGCTGAGAGAGCAAGATCCGAGGTATACAGAGGCCCACCAGGTTTTCCGAAATCCCGACGTGCAGAGGGTCCGATGTCCGCAGTTATCGAGTCCTGTCCATTCTCTGAGGCCTTCCGTTTCAAGGAGCTACTCGGTGAGTACCATCGCCGGGGAGGCGTGTTGACGCGCACATAGGTTGTGCCGGTCAAGACGGATTTGGGTACACAAATCCGGTCTGCACTGTTTAGCAGTGTATATGTACTGTTTAGCAGTATATCAAGTATTCCGAAGCATTCAGTTATTGTCAAGAATTCAGCGTGGTGATTAGTTAGGCAGACTGTCATCATTGTCGATCATTGTTATAATGTTTAATGTTTAATGTTTAAAGTATTCAGAAAATGTCTTGCATATTGTGGTATGAATGACTGTTCATTGTTCACTGTTCATTATTGTGTTTCTCGTATTAAGCAAGTTCAAGAGTAAGTATCAGATCAGTTGTCAATATGCCGCTCTTCTCGAAGTTAAGACAGATTACCACCAGAAAAGGGGTGCTTGAAGAAGCAGTTCCTATTCCTCCTAGAGACACTCCAGGACATTTCATGTACCATAAACATGGCTTAGATGCCATATTGTTTCTTGATCTATGGGTAGATTATACCAAAGGATTACCGGAAAGTCAAAGGTGGCCCATAGCGGGAACCTGGGATGCAGAGTGCATCATGAAAGTGGAGGAAGAGTTATGGAAAAGAAAGGTCAGACAGTCACAGAAAGACGCTGTTGAGTTATGGCGTAAAGAATCTCATAGACGAACAGAAAAAGCACGTAGACAAGAAGAGAGGAGTAAAGAAAGTTCAAATAAAGTTCAAGAAAATGTATTAATTGAGGAAGGTATCCGAGTGAGATCAGAACAAGTAAATAGACAAAGAAATGCTCTTATGAATGGTATGTATCCCCTTCTAGCCGAAGGACTACCTAAGGCTGTTACGGAGGTGCCAAAAGACTTGCCACCCCCATTATTTCCAATTAAGGTACATCCAAAGGGGCATCCCAGAACCGCAGAAGATGTTTTTCTTTCCTCATATCTAGACGATGCAGCCCCCGAGTATGCTAACGCCTCACCACATAGACCGTCTGGCGGAGGGGTTCAACGTCAGGATCAGGTATCTGTCCCCGTGCAACAGCAAGTCCCGATACAAGCTTCGGCAAGCACATCTGTTTCCGCATCTGTCTCCGCAGTCGACTCTACAGAGGTATCAACACCCATAGTTGCTGTGTCACGTTCGACGAACCCATTCACACCCGACGCCCCAGATGGGGCCACGGGAGGTGCTAGCAGTACTTTTACACCACCTAGAATAAATAAACTTGTTTTTCAAGAGTCAGCACATTCACGTACACCTAAGTTCGTAAATGAACGTACGCTTAAGGAACTCCTTGTAAATTGTAGATATGACCCAGTGGTTGGTAAAGAGGACGAAATGGTCCTGGCATCATTACGTATCAGGCGAGCCGCAGAGTATTTAGCAAGGTTACCAGGAATGACTACGCATCTAGATAACATATACCATTTTGTTCAAACAGGACGAGATCCAGGATGTATTAACAGAGCTATGGAATTCCAGAAAGTAGAGATACAGGGGGAACTGTTACGTTTCCTCATAAACTGTGTAATCAGAAATCAAGATCGTCCGGGGGTAGACCCGAATGCAATGCTTATTCTTACAAGATGGAGTCAGAATATATCAGAAGGGAGACACGATAAGCAAAATTGTATAATAGCCATGTGCCGAAAAATACGTAAAGAAATAGAGCGTATTCATGAAGAGAGATTGGGAACAGACGAGTTTGAGCAAGATGAAGTGTCCGAATCAGGGAATTCCGCGAGACAGTCAGAGACCATAGCCTATGTAGGCAGAGGAAGATCTTGTGAAAATACTAGATGTTTTTCTGATCCAATACACTCTGTATGTCCAAATAATAGCAGAACGTATCCGACGCCTGTAATAAATCTGAAATCTCCTGAACATTCGTTTCAAGCCGCAGATAAAATACTACGAGAACGAAGAGGTTACCACCTCCTCGATTCCATGGATGAGCAAGAGTTAGCCAGATCAGCCGTTCACTGGATTGTTAGTCCTGAAAAATACGGTGATGAGACCGTAGCACACACGTTTCTCAACCTCAGTACAGATGAACAACGTTTAGCTGGAATCTATATGATTCAGCAACTCCTCATATTATATAAGAGCCAACATGCTGACCCTGGTCCTTTACCTGATATATTAACGGAACTACTCACGAACAGATGGAGAGGTTCTAGTAACAAGCTAATTAAAGAGATATTAGTGTCACGTAAGCAGTATGTCCTTTTTGTAAGTCCGGATTCTCTCTCCTTGCCCCCCAGAGAAAGAGCACCGTACTACATGGATAGACAAAATCCTTTACGGGAAGTGCACCCAATAAAAGGCGAAGACAATGAGTTTCACCGTGTATTTGTTTACACACCCATATCAAAAATGGAATTATTAGAAATGAAAAAAGTAGTACCTAGTCATGACAAAGACCCAGCGGGTTTCCACCGAGAAATTAAAGACATGTTACTGATGGGAGAGTACACCTTTCCTGATATTATGACGATATTAAAGGTGCTTTTGCCTGCTGGCATTTATGAAAAACTGAAAGAAAAAGAGTGGGAAGTGGGAGACCAAAAGATAGACTGGACAGCATTAGCAGAGGAAGAAAAGGGCCGAGCTGCAGGTTCAGGGCTCGGGGATAAAGTTAAACTATTACCAGGTTTACTAGTACAGGTACTGCCACGTTTATTAACTACAAAGAAGGAAGATTGGGGTGCAATCACAGCCTGTAAACAAAAGCAAGATGAAGACACAAGCGATTATTATGCTCGATTTGAAAAATGTTTTGGTATAAATAGTGGTATAAAAGCAAGTAGTGACTCATATCCACATCTATTTGTGACAAAATTAGTGGAAAATGCATTGCCTCCAGTGAAGAATAGAATATTGAAATTCGAGAGTACCTGGCAAAGTAACACTCCGTCGCAAATGCTACAAATGTTACAGTATCATCACAATAGAATTAGGGATGAACAAGAACACGAGCATAGACGCATGAAGGATACAAAAATGAAAATGCTAGTTTCTCAGACAGTACCAGCAGATGGTCACAAAAAGGGTGTGACACATTCTGGTGATTCTGCAGTTCCTGTAAAAGGAACCTGCAATTACTGTAAACAACTAGGCCATTATGTACATGATTGTCAAGTCCTGAAACGTAATATAGCTACAGGTATTGCAAAAGAGAGACCACGATTAGTTAGACAAGATCAGAATGAAAAAGGAGCTATGCAGCATGGACAGTCCGTGCCAGTTCAGCAACAGTCTATGCCAGCCTCACAGCAACCCATACAGTTTGTGCCAGCTGCACCACCGTTGCCTGCTACTGCCACACAAACCACAACACAACAAATGTATCAGACTGCACAGTATGAATACCCTGAGTATCAGCGTTACGCATGAACCAGCCTAGAGAGGGAAGTTGACTTACCGCTTATCGAGATTCCGGTAGATCAAGAAGGACCTTATGTACATAGTGAATTATTAGGTCAAGATAGAAAATTCTTACTCGATACAGGGGCAAGTCGAACAACCATAAAACGTAGTGAAGTTCCAGGGGCACCCCTCTCAGGCTCTCAAAATGTTTCCCTTGGTTTTTCAGGAAAACCTATTGTTAATGAAGTATCACAGCCTCTACCACTTACGATAGGACCTTTGACACGAACTACAGATTTATTGCTTACTAAATCATGCCCAGAAAATTTGTTAGGAATTAAAACTCTGAAAGCACTAGGAGCCATAATATGTTGTTCTCCGGAAGGAGTAAGGTTGTTTTTGCGTGATTTTAAAGGTCACTATGTGTCTAGAGACATGGATCCCCGACTACAGACTTTACCAGTACATCTATGGGCACAAGGCCCTACGGATGTTGGCTGCATGAACATTACACCCTATCGAGTTACATTGAAAGTAGGAGTGGTACTACCACGAATGCGACAATACAAGTTACCGCATGATGCTGTAGTGGCTTTGTTGAAAATCATTGATGAGCTAATTGCCCAGGGAGTAGTTGTAGAAACAGACTCCAATGTATGTAATTCACCGATAATTCCGATTCTTAAACGAACTGATCCTACTGCTCCACCAGTGTACCGATTGGTTATTGATTTGCGAGAACTAAACAAGTGTATTGTACCACAATTCCCTGTGGTCCCTGATATATCATCATTGTTGACAGCAATTGATTCCGAAGCAACATTTTTTACTGTAATTGATCTCAAGAATGCCTTTTTCAGCGTCCCAATAGATCCGGAAAGCCAATACTTGTTCGGATTCAGTTTAAATGGGCGCAGCTTTAAATTCTCACGCGCTCCCCAAGGATTTACAGAAAGCCCCAGCATCTACAGCCAAGCACTGAAACGAGAACTTGACAGTATACACATGCCAGTCAATACTGCACTGCTTCAATATGTCGATGATCTGCTGATCACCGCGAGAAGCGAGCCAGAATGTGAAAAAGCTTCTCTGACAGTTTTACATTTCCTAGCCGACAAGGGGCACAAGGTGTCCCCTTCTAAGCTGCAATTCTGTGTTCAGCGAGTTATTTATCTTGGTCACTCGCTGTCCAAGGAGGGAAGGCAGCTTACACCAGATCGCATCCAGTTAATTGCTAACATGTCAATACCCCAGACACAAAAGGAAGTGCGGGCTTTCATAGGCCTCACTTCATATTGTAGGCAGTGGATCCCTCAGTACGCATTTCTAGCAAAACCACTCATTCAGTTAACCACACAGGAGGCAGCCACATCGACTGTTCTCCCTTGGACTCAGGAACATACACAAGCTTTTGAAAGTCTAAAGGAAGCTTTATGTCAAGCACCTGTTTTAGCAACACCATGTTATAGCAAACCTTTTACACTCTTTGTTACAGAACGCGAAGGTACTGCCTTGTCAGTACTCACTCAGGATCAAGCAGGATCACGCAAGCCATGTGCTTATTTTTCCAGTACATTAGATCCCGTAGCTCAGGCTTTGCCTGCATGTCTGAAATCAGTGGCAGCGACAGCTTTAGCAATCAGACAAAGCGATGCCATAGTATTAGGACACCCATTGACAGTTCAAGTACCGCATGCAGTAGAGGTTCTTGTGAACCGAACACAAACACAACACTTGACCATAGCAAGACTTACCGGTTATGAACTGACATTGTTTCAACCACACATAGAGATCCGACGGTGTAATACATTGAATCCTGCTACACTATTACCTGTAATTGGAACAGACCCACTAGCTCATGATTGTGTTGAAATCATTGAAATGAAGACGAAACCTAGACAAGACTTGACAGACGTTCCATTGTTAGATCCAGACCTGACGTTGTATGTAGACGGATCATGCATGAGAGCAAGTACAGGAGATTTAGTGGCCGCGTATGCAGTCACAACAGACACTGAAGTTATTGAGACACATTGTATAGATACTCTGTCAGCCCAAGCAGCAGAACTTATTGCTCTAACGCAAGCCTGTATTCAAGCCACAAATAAGAAAGTTAATATATACACTGACTCACGTTATGCATTCGGAGTTGTACACGACTTCGGTGTGCTGTGGCGAGAGAGAGGTTATCTAACGTCCCATGGTGCCCACATTCAGCACGGACCCCTCATTCATGCTTTGTTAGACGCAATACATCTACCCACTGCTATATCGATTATGAAATGTAAAGCACACACGAAGGTTACTGATACCATTTCTCAAGGCAATGATTTAGCTGACAGAACAGCTAAACAGACTGCTCAGAATCGCACATTAGACATGACAAAGCCAATAGTTCAGACACCAACACAGTGTATGACAATTAAGGATCCCACACTTGACGTAATTGACATACAGACACATGCCACAGCAGAAGAAATAAAGAAATGGACTGAACTAGGAGGGATCCAGACAGATCAAGGATGGATGACGAAGGAGAAATCTGTATGGTTTCTCCCTGATTCCATGGTTCAAGCCATTATAGCTACAGTTCACAGTCCAGCACATTTAGGAGAGAAGGCTATGCTAGACAGCATTCAGCACATTTGGTTCAACAAACATTTACGAGCAGCAGCTAAACAAAAAGTTCGTACCTGTATGATATGTTGTCAGTTTAATCCAGGAAAGAGTGTTCCCGTAGAGCAGGGTGGATTTCAGCCTCCTGACCATCCTTTTGAAGTCCTCCAGATGGATTATATTCAGATGGAACGTTGTCGAGGATTCAAATATGTCCTCGTAGTTGTCTGCGCTCTCTCCCGTTGGACAGAGGCGTATCCCGTATCAGATTACACTGCTCCGACTACTGCCAAACAGCTAGTTCGAGAATTCTTCCCACGGTACGGTTTACCACGTGTTGTATATTCAGATAATGGTCAGCCTTTCTCATCCGAATTAATGAAACATGTCTCACTCTTGTTGGGATATCAGTGGAAATTCCACTGTGTCCGACACCCCGAGGCAGCAGGTCTCGTAGAAAGACATAACCAGACACTGAAAATCAGACTGTCCAAAATATGTAGAGAGAAAGGTGTCGACTGGATAGTAGCATTACCAGTTGCACTCTTTTACATGAGAATGGTAGCACACTCTAGAACAGGGCTATCCCCGTATGAGGTGATCTTCGGTAGACCACCGAATATGTGGGGGACGCCTATACCACGTAAAATAACTGATATTGACTGTAATATGCTGACAGATTACTTGGCTTCCTTGATGTCTGCACTACAATCTTCTCGTTCACAGGTAGCTGCAGCCTTTCCCGACAACACTGAGGCGAAACCCCATGACGTTGTTCCGGGTAATCTTGTCTTTGTGAGAAACTTCGACAGGAAAAGTCAATTGGAGCCCAGGTGGAAAGCACCCAAGTTGGTCCTGTTGACCACAAGAACAGCCGTGAAGATCGAGGGACGAAAAGGGTGGATTCATTCGAGTCACGTCAAAAAATTTCATGGACTTCCTCCTGACACAGACAGTACTGCCCGTGTGCCTTCCCCCATTGACTCAAAGCTACCTTTGGCTGAGGCCAGTAGCACCGAACTCTATAAACAGAAACTCAGGTCCAGATCTAAACTGTCGGACGATTTGATTGTTTAAGTCCTCTCCAAGGTGAAGCGGTTGAATCTGTCCCGACATGTATCCCTTAGGTCTGAATCATGTAGAGTCCAGAATCATAATGAAACGACATGCTTATTGTAAATTACTGCGTAACCACTGTATTGTGACTTTATTAATTTTGTCTTCCTTGAGTTTTTTAATAGTTACTGCAAGTATATTGTTGCATATGTATTATCCTGTTTCTAAACGTGTTTTCAATATAACTGATGAACATTCTTTTAGTGACCTACCGCCACATGAATTATCTTATAGACTTGCGCTGCGCAATAACACATTCATTAGTATGTTACATCATTCCCATCAGACTAGTAATGCGACCAATTGTTGGGTGTGTGGCCGACTCCCTCCCTATCAGAATAACAAAGGAGTCCTGCCTTTCTTTCCACATCCATTCACACTCAATGGCTCCTGTGGAGCATGGTTTAGTTTATTAAATTCCATAGACCCAGACACAGCAGTTTATCAACAACATTGGATATGGGGAAATCTGAATCTAGTTTTATTCAAAGTCTGTCACCCTAATAAGGAGGGTCACCTCAGTAGAACAGGAACTGATTTAGAAAATGAAGTGTATAAATTAGGTAATTTTACGCCTAATCTTATGATTCTGAATGTCAAATCCGAAGTTGAACTAATTTTGCCCACTATGTCTGTATTTCCAGTTAAGGGTGAATTATGTGTAAGAAAAGTTGGTTCCATACACATGGGCCATAGCCAATGCGTTACTACAGTAGAATATAGTGATCAAGGTAAATCTTCATTTAGAGCTTCTCGCCATTCTTACTTCATATGTGGTCAGACGGCATATATGCGTCTGCCTCTAGATTGGGATGGTACCTGTTACATCGCATTCCTTTTGCCACCTGTTTTCCTAGCTCCTCCTGATTATTATCGAAATGTTCATTTAGTACACAATAGAGAGCAAAGAGATCTCCCAGTTGTCGATTATACTGAGACAGCATGGGACAAGTATGTAGATTTCAATAAAGGTATCTTTCCCTATATAGGTACTATATCAAATAGCAAGCTGATACGCAGACTCACCAAGACTCTTGAAGCTGTAGTAAACGAGACTATAGCCGCCCTAGGCAATCTGACAGAGGAACAATCAGTGATGAGAATTGTTGTTCTCCAGAATCGTCTTGTCCTTGACGTCATCCTGGCCGATAGGGGCGGAGCTTGCAGGGTCATCGGATCCAGCTGCTGTATATTCATACCAGAAAATTCGCCATCTGTATATAAAGCTATAACACGCCTTCATAAGATTGTAAGCCAGATACACGAGAATCCAGGCACTTGGACGTGGTCCGGGTGGTTTTGGAGTGTGATATCAGCCTGGGGATGGAGAGTTCTATCCTTCCTAGGTATTGGCCTTCTTATGCTCTTCAGTTGTTGTTTATGCCTACAATGTGGACCAGCGATTTGTGGTCTGTGTGCCACATCATGCATTCCACATCAAGGTTTTCGCTCAAGATCCCGGAAGAAGAAAGAAGAAGAAATGATGCTCCATGAGCAAATCAATGGAATGATGAAGATTGATGTCTCGTGAAGGGCAAGAAGGGGACAAGGAGGGAATGTGGAAATGTGGATTTTCCTGATCAGTTATGTCCCCTATCTTGGACCCCAACGGTTCTATATGCATGTTACAAGTACATGTATGTTCTCTCCAGTTCCAGTTTCTAAGACGCAAACATATGTGTGTCTACCGTCGACATGTTCTCTGTCAGATCCGCCATCACAGGGCTGGATATTCGATTCCTAAGTATGAAAGGCCACCGACTTTATATGGCTAAGTTACTTCATTTTTACAGTTCAGGCAAGTAGGCCCGATTCTGTCCTCAAAGCCTTTCCCTGCTCTCTGTCTCTGACAGCTTCAGCTTGAGCTCGCATCTGTATCCATGAACTTTGTCCTACTCCCTGTGCAGCTAACGGTGCCTGCCTCGGCCAGTTTTCGCCTGTCTGCCAAGAAGTTGTATTTCACCTTCGAATTATCTATTTTGCTCTCCAGCCGATGCATTCCTGTCCAGTGATTTAGGTAAACATTTCCTTTAGCTCACAAGCAAGGGACTCAGCCTTTCCGTCCTCCTGCAAGTGATTCATAGCCCTGTTGCCATGGAAAGTTTTCTGCCCCTCGCATCTCATATAGACACTTAGACGCTTGTACACGCACATAGTCAGTATAGAATAGATTCTGTCCGAGAGTCTCTTCCTTGTGGATAACATAGTTCTTTAAACATAGGATGTTAGATATGATTTGGGATTAGGATGACTTGACCCCAGACTTCTCGTCTCCACATGTAGAGCTAAATGTCAAGTCCCCTTCACCCCCTAGTTGCACGTCAATTACACGTCATGCTGCCGCGCGCGCATCTATGCCAAGTATTATCTTATAGATCCACCTATGTCTGATAATTCTAACCAATCATGTTTCTTTTATTCCTTATTACGCCTAGTTTCGATTATGTCACTGTTTTGTCACTTTTCTTATCAAATGTTACGCCTTCTACATTCGTTTCATTGTAATGTACTTATTATAAAAATACATGTCTGTTAATGAATTATTGTACTTCACTTCCTGAACCTTCGTGGTGACGGAACCTGAGGGCCGCGACTCGAGTCGGCCATTTTGAATGGAATAAAGCCCATTAGAAAACCTCTTATACCACGGATTCTGCCTCTTGTTATTTTGAGCTATTTACTTTAATTTAAGATTCCGCATGAAATTCAGTCCGGTAATATTTATTTTATTTACCACATGACACTGCAGGACAGCTGTTTCCCTGAATCTTTGACAGACTGAACTGATGCTCAAATTTTGACTTAGAGGGCGACAATTAGCCAGAATAGGTAAATATGATGATTGACGGCTTGAATAACAAATGATTTAATTTGCATTAATTAGATAAAGATTGATTTGATCAAATTATTAAATGAGTTGGGTTGTTTATTCATAGAAAATGTATTAATTGAAAGTGAATGGAGAATTAGAGATTACCTAACCAGCAACTAACTGATTCATCACCAATCTATGAGAGGAATACCAAAGGTGGAATTTAGGGCCGAATGAGCTGAAAAGAAGGTTAGGTAGATTTATTGCTCATTTGGGTCGAGAGGTATTTCTTTTCATGTCAGCGTTTGGAACAGTCATCTCCCGAGAAATACAGACTGATGATGAGTGAATGTTGGTGTTATGGGCCCCACCAGCGAATGTATTGATTGAGTGTGTTCGTGAGATCTTTGGTCTGTGACGAAGGGAGGGATTTTGTATTCCACGCTGCAGCAGTAACACACGACGATGTTACCAAATCGAACCCAGACAATGCGTCGTGCAACTTCAATCGTCACACGTTTTCCCCGTGTACTTACAGGGCACAATAATTCCGTCTTTCCCGAGAGCAGCGCTTACCTCTGCACTACCACGGAATCATTACAAACTTCCGACTTCCTACATCCCAGAAGTCGTCAAAACAACATGGAATGCAACGCAACTCAACATAAAGTGTTAATACATAAAACAATACTTATCCAACATCTATAATCAATAATCAATATAAAAATCAATAAGCAATAATCAATTTACAAGCAATAGTCTCCAAACCAAAGCAATAAAGCCATCATTCTGCTACCAGGAAAACTGTTGCAGCGTCGAGACCAAAGGGTGAGAAAAAGCGGGGGAAAAACTATATTTACACAACTATCCTCCCTGCGTCGCAGACCCAACGTCACGCTAGCTCATCCACACAAGCAGTCATTGGTGGGGCCCATAACACCAACACTCACACTTTACCACTCACGAGTCTGCACACAGGAGGGATGATGGTCTCACGCTGGACATGTGGGGGGTACCTTATAACCTATAGGGAAGAAACGTTATTTTACAGAATATACATTAACATTCGTCACCTATAAATTCCTAATCCCAAACATCAAGGCACTCCACCCACTTGATCGACGGACCAAATAGTTGGATTGGTTGATGGTGATTTAGAACCAGCTAAAACACATTTAAGACTCAGAATCCTTTATTCTCTTTAGCGAAAAAACCACAAACTCATAATTTCTATTAATCAATACTTGTTTTTCTAGAATTTCATTTAAAAAATATTAGCGTTTGTTTCATCAAAAGTTTACAATTTTCTAGAGCAATATATTTAAATCACAGAACATTATATTTACCTATTCTGGCTATCTGAGGTTTCTCTAATTCATTGGCTCTGCATAACCGAATTAGCCGTTAATTGTCCAAATAAGCAGGCCAAAGCTTAAGGTCCAAGAGTTCTTTGTTCAGCACGTCACAGTCCCAAAGATCGTCAAAGGACCATAAGTCGTGCAAGCATCAGTCATCGCCTGTGTGGTCAAAGAGGGTAGGCAATCGCCGAATGTCATCTACTGCCTCCGAAAATCCTCTCAAACCGAACGAACCAGCACGGAACAGAACAAAACGGGACGCCCCTCCCTATTCTACTACTCTTTTATAATAAATTTCGTGATAACATGAAACATTTTTGGGCGGAGATTGTCTTGTGATTGGCTAATTGAAAACGTTCGATTTTTGTCAGTCAGGTTTCACATGGATTGCTCTGAGTGGTCTCCAGAGATGACCTAATCTTTAATGTTTCAAACTTTTTGGTTTTTACTTCTATAATCCAATTGTTCACTTAAACCAGTTTTTAACAGTTTGTGCTTTTGGCAGTCCACCAAGATCCTATCCTTGACCGGGGACAGTATGATAGAGGTTACGTGGAGATTCACGGAGCCATCCGAGTCTGCGCAGTAGAGTTTGCGCTCACGAGATGGTGGCCACTTCTCAACTCCATGTCGGGTGCCATCTTTAGGTAGGCCCAAATGTCAACTTAAGCAAAACAAACACAAAAGAATAATTAATACAAAGAAATGAAGATTCTAATGTTATACCCTCACTAATCCCATTATATATTAGTATTTTCATAGCATATAGCAACATTTAAAGCAATTATATTTACCTTATGGTCCTCCACGATGACACAAACGTCACTAAAGCAACATATAATATGCATGTGCTTATTGCCACATAGACTGTAATTAATATGCGTACAGATTTTAGTTATCAGAGTTATTTTGCCATGCAAATAGCGGTTTCCCACGTGTAGTTGGTGTATGTAAAGGTTGGTTTAGTTCCACACAGCATACCATTAGCGAAATTACAATTAGTAGGTTATATGGTTAATCTTTATCATGCAAATAGAGGAGGTATACAGAATTTTGTTCTACCTGCTCCATCATCTGCTTCCCATACTTCCTCATTTCCAAGGACGACACTTCCCTCAGACCAATCCTCGACCTCTGTCCTCTCAACAGATACATCCTGATAGTACATTTTTCGCATGGTCACCTTACTGGGTGTCATAACCCAGCTGCAGCAAGTCGACCTATTCGCCACACTATACTTGCAGGATACCTACTTTCATATTCCAATCCATCCAGCTCTACGTCGTTACCTCCGCTTCATGGTAAGTAGTCAGCACGACCAGTTCAAGCTACTACCCTATGGTGCCACCATGGCACCAGGGGTCTTTATCAAGTATTTAATGGTGATCGCTGCTCACCTCAGGAGGAGAACTCACATCTTCCCTTACCATGACGATTGGCTGATCAAGAGCTCAAGCAGACAGGAATGCCTAACCCACACCCTGGCCACAATCTCACTGCTGCCCAGGCCTGGGGTTTACAGTGAATGCCATCAAATCACACTTGGAGCTGCTTCAAATTCAACGTCTTTTAGGGTCAGTATTCAACCCTGTAGTGGGCACACCTTTCCCAGTGCCCAAAGGGTGCAAGCATTCCAAAGCTTTTCCCTCTTTTTCAGCCACTCTGTCCACGTCAAGTTTGCACAATAATGTGCCTTCTGGGAATGATGGCTTCATGCATTGATACAGTGTGCCATGCCAGACTGCATATTCATAAATACACTTAAGCAGGTTGTCACAAGTGTAGGGTCAGTTGGAAGATCTAGTGTTGGTAAGGGCCAGTACCCATTGCCCTCTGCAGTGGTGGAACAGCTACAATATGTTGCAGGGCAGGCCCTTTGCAGACCCAATTCCGCAAGTGACCATTGCCACAGGCGCATCTCTAGTAGGCTGTGGGGCATATCTCAGTGCAGGGTCTGTGGCCGCCTCATCAAAGGGGTCTCCACATCAGCTGCTTGAAACTGTTAGCCATTCATTTAGCTTTCAAAGCCTTTCTTCAGCAGATTCAAGGTAAGGTAGTCCTAATACACACAGACAACATGACCAACATGTTCTACCTTCAAAAGCAAGGAGGCACGCTCTCCCCTCGGCTGTCAGCCCTAGTGCAGCGAATCTGGTGCTGGGCCATCCATCACCAAGTTCCTTTCCTGGCAGAGTATCTTCTAGGAGTGGACGATGGCTTGAAAGACAAACTGAGCAGGACTTTCTAACAAGTCCATGAGTGGGAACTCATCCCTCAAGCCCTAATCCCTTAATTTCAGAGGTGAGCCCCAAACATGGACCTTTTTGCCATACATTAAAACGGAAAATGCCCAATCTTCGCTTCCAGGTTAACACACTCAGTTCATGAGCAGTGATCTGTGGATGAATTGATCTTTGCATACGCTTTTCCTCCTAACTCACTGATTCCTCACATGGTCAGGAAGTCCATGCAAACATCCCTCACCCTCATACTGGTGGCTCCAACATGAGTCAAACAACCATGGTTCTCAACCTTTCTAGAAATGTCCATCGCCCCCCATCAGAAACTCCCCTGCAGGCTGGACCTTATCACACAAAACCACGGCAAAGTCACCCGGACCCCAGAAATCTCAACCTGACTATATTGCTCCTGAGGTCCTAGAGTTTGGTTACCTTGAACTACCTCAAGAGTGCGTGACATAGTCTGGGAAGCCAGTAGGCTCACTACACGCACTTGCTATTCTGCTAAGTGGAAGTGCTTTGTCCAATTGCACTCCAAACCACATAAACCCTCTTACGCCTATCGTGCAAGACATTATTTGCTACCGTCTACATTTACAAAAATCAGGTTTAGTTTACACATCAATCTGGCTACTTTTAGCTGCTATTGCTGCATATATGCAAAACAGGAAATACTCTTCCCTCTTCAAAATTCCTGTAATTAATGGTTTTAT
This sequence comes from Triturus cristatus, assembly GCF_964204655.1. Classification (NCBI taxonomy): domain Eukaryota; kingdom Metazoa; phylum Chordata; class Amphibia; order Caudata; family Salamandridae; genus Triturus; species Triturus cristatus. The sequence goes on along the minus strand of NC_140579.1, from coordinate 69,955,163 downwards.
GGTGGGCCTTAAGCATCTCATCCCACCAAGGGTACCTCCAATAACAATCTGGAATCTCAATGCTGTCCTCACCAAACTTACGGGGCCCTTCCTTTGAGCCTCTACATTCATGCCCTTTGAAGTTTCTCTCTTGGAAGGTTGCCTTCCTGGTAGCTATAACGTCTTTGAGACCGATTACTGAACTACAGACCCTCACATTGCAGGAACCTTTCTTCCAGGCACACCAGGACAGAGTGGTTTTTAGAAGTAATGCAAAATTCTTACCCAATGTGGCCTCCTCATTTCACCGTAATCTGAGCCTTGAGCTCCCAGTCTTCTTTCTACATCCAGACTCAGTATCTGAAAGGGCACTTCACAGATCTGACCTCAGGCATGTTCTTATGTACTACATTGATGGAATCAAATCCATTTGCAAAACACAACAACTGTTTATGACCTTTTCACAGCCTCATAAAGGTCATGCCATTTCTAAACCAGGGATTGCTAGGTGCTTTGTGAAATGCTATGCTAAACAAACCCTACCTTCCCACCCCAAGCCAAAATCCACCCGCACACTGGGTGCTGCCATGGCCTTTCTATGTGATATACCCATAACAGATATTTGTAAAGCTGCCACATAGTTGAATGATAGTCTAAAAGAACCCTACCTTCCCACCCCAAGCCAAACTCCACCCGCACACTGGGTGCTGCCATGGCCTTTCTATGAGATATACCCATAACAGATATTTGTAAAGTTGCCGCATAGTTGAATGCTAGTCTAAAAGAACCCTACCTTCCCACCCCAAGCCAAACTCCACCCGCACACTGGGTGCTGCCATGGCCTTTCTATGTGATATACCCATAACAGATATTTGTAAAGCTGCCACATAGTTGAATGCTAGTCTAAAAGAACCCGACCTTCCCACCCCAAGCCAAACTCCACCCGCACACTGGGTGCTGCCATGGCCTTTCTATGAGATATACCCATAACAGATATTTGTAAAGTTGCCGCATAGTTGAATGCTAGTCTAAAAGAACCCGACCTTCCCACCCCAAGCCGAACTCCACCCGCACACTGGGTGCTGCCATGGACTTTCTATGGGATATACCCATCACAGATATTGGTAAAGCTGCCACATAGTTGAATGCTAGTCTAAAAGAACCCTACCTTCCGACCCCAAGCCAAACTACACCCGCACACTGGGTGCTGCCATGGCCTTTCTATGGGATATACCCATCACAGATATTTGTAAAGCTTCCACATAGTTGAATGCTAGTCTAAAAGAACCCTACCTTCTCACCCCAAGCCAAACTCCACCCGCACACTGGGTGCTGCCATGGCCTTTCTATGTGATATACCCATAACAGATATTTGTAAAGCTTCCACATAGTTGAATGCTAGGCTACAAGAACCCTACCTTCCCACCCCAAGCCAAACTCCACCCGCACACTGGGTGCTACCATGGCCTTTCTATGTGATATACCCATAACAGATATTTGTAAAGCTTCCACATAGTTGAATGCTAGGCTACAAGAACCCTACCTTCCCACCCCAAGCCAAACTCCACCCGCACACTGGGTGCTATGTGATATACCCATAAAAGATATTTGTAAAGCTGCCACATAGTTGAATGCTAGGCTACAAGAACCCTACCTTCCCACCCCAAGCCAAACTCCACCCGCACACTGGGTGCTGCCATGGCCTTTCTATGTGATATACCCATAAAAGATATTTGTAAAGCTGCCACATAGTTGAATGCTAGTCTAAAAGAACCCTACCTTCCCACCCCAAGCCAAACTCCACCCGCACACTGGGTGCTGCCATGGCCTTTCTATGGGATAGACCCATCACAGATATTTGTAAAGCTGCCACATGGTTCAATCCATACACTTTCACAAAGCATTGTTGTGTGGATATTCTTGCTAAGCATCAAGCTAGAGTTGGCCAAACTGTCCTCTGGACTCTTTTTTCAATCCTCGGCACCATCCACTGACTAGCCCCTACTTAGGGGAGCACTGCTTTACAGTCGATGTAGAGCTTGTGTATCTACAGCCCCACATGCTACAAACTGGTTTTGTTACCCTGTAAGTACCGGTTTGTTGCATGTAGTGCTGCAAATCTGCATGCGTCCACTCTCCTCCGTGGAAGCCATTATTTGTTACAGGTTAATACGCTTACGGTTTCACTTAATACGCACGGACACTGTTCTTTTCTGCTCACTACTCCATTCCTTTTATCGCCCATTTGGCAACAAATAATCTTAACAATGGAGTCTGTGCACCTGCGCATCTGCCACCAGAGGATGAAGCACAGACCTTGTGGCTCGAAAGGCTTTTTCAAAGAAATCAATCGTGTGAGCTCAACACTAGATGGCAAAAGTATGCAGAGCATTTGAATCTACAGCACTACGTGCCACAAACGGATGCCTACAGGGTAAGTCACCTGATCCTCCCACGAATCATCTAACGCCTAGAGCACCTTGGCTTCCTATGGCACTCACGGACATGTGCAAAGCTTTCACAAAACATCACTGTGTGGGCATCAATGCCACAGGTTCTGCAGGTAGCTATTTCAAACATCTTACTCATCCGATCGCAAGCCACCACTTTTTTGGGAGTGTACTGCTTTTTAGTCTATGCACGGCATGTGATCTACGGCTACAGATTCCATAACCTGAATTTTTTATTTACCTTATAACTATCTGTAACTGGTAGTTGTGTTGATTAACCTGCGCCCATCCTTCCGGGTACGAACAAAAGCTGCAGCTGCCTTAGGCCCCCCACAGACGGTTTCCTCCACAATGCTCTGGCGTGCATTTCTGGTTCCGCTTCAACTCACTCCACTCACTTTCACTAACCTGTTTGGAAGGGGTGTGGCAACACAACCTGTATTTCTCTTGCAATGATTTGTTGCATTGCCAAGTAATGTGGTCACACCCAGCAGATTTCCCTTGGTCCACAGTTAGTACAGGTTACCACCTTTGCCATCTGGAGCAGGGGAAATGGACAGTTGTTACTTGAAACGTTTCCATAACTTACCTGGAAAATGACCTACTTTGGGAACAGAGAACACCTGCCATACACGACAGATACTTTTTATTACTCTCCTCACCCTGTCCCCCAAGACAGCACGCGCACACACAATATTATGTACGAGTAGTATTAGAGGCTTTTATTAGATTAGTAACCAAACTAGTGTACAACACACGCAGAAGCAAATATCACAGTTCTTGTAGCAGCCCAGAATGAGCTGTATGCGATTAATGTGAACAGCTGTAGCATTGTGTTTGTCGCATGTGTTGCTGTAGATGTAAATACTCAGGGGCAGATTTATGAGGCCCTTGCGCCTCATTTACGCCGCCGTTGCGTCACTTTTGTGACACAGCAGCAGCGCAAATCCTGCACCATGCTGCGGGGTATTTACAACGTGACGCATCTGGGAGATGCGTCACGTTGTAAAGCCCTGCGCCAGCAGTAGGCGTACCTGTGCAGGGGGGGGGGGCGTTCCATCGCAGGAATGCCTCCTAAAAGTGGCTGAGTGAAATCTACAAGATTTCACTTAGTCACTTTAGAGCCCATGCTGCGTCAAAACCCTGCGCCTGCTTGAAGCAGGCGTAAGGATTGATGCAGCATTGTGAAGATAGGTCCCCCCAAAGCATTGCTGGAGCTGCGTCGCGCTTGCGACGCAACTCCAGCAATGCGCCACTTTTACGGCACAGATGCGTCACGCATCTGTGCCGTTTTTGCCCCATGGTGCGCCGCATTGTAAATGCGGCGCATCCATGGTGGCGGAGCTGTGGCGCACAATAACTGGCGCATCCCTGCTGATATGCAGGGATGCGCCAGTAATTATAAATCTGCCTCTCAGCATTTATTGTTGGACTTGGACATTTGCAATTTGTTTTCCTTCAAAGAAGTATTCAAAGTCTGAAGGAATACGGTGACTACGCCTTTAGTTGACTGTGCATGCACACTGACCCCATATCAAATTGCTGTTTTTGCCTTTGGTTTTTGCCTTTTTCTGAGGGGATACAGACTTGACGACTTATCTCACTTTCTGTTTGGTTGTTTCAAACTTCTGTAGAAAGACCTCTCTGTGCCTACTGCTGGTTCCCGAACAACAGCCTATAATTTGCACCTATCCGGCAGGGTCTCGGGCCCGTCTCGGACTGTGTGGCGATCTTCTGGAGGACTGCTCTCCGGGAATGCACGAGAGTGATGGAAATGACGTCTTTCCAGTATTGTCCTTTGTACCAAACCAAATTCCTATGGCACGACCGCCAAGAGGTGTGCAATCTCAGCCTCTTTCCTGACCATGACCACACAACGTGCGAGGCCTGCCTCACCTTCTGGTCTCAAAAGAACTCTCTGATACTGATGGTGGAGACTGTGGGCCCCCAGAGTATGCAGCAGCTGCCTCATAGCTTCAGGGTACATCCCTTGCCTGACACGGAGGGAGAAGAACCCGGCCCTTTAGGCAATCCGCCCCATTATCTGTCACCCAGTCCAGAGGCGGCCTTCTCTTTCGACTCTGCCCCAGAGGAAGACGAGCTAGAGGCTCCTACCTCTTTGCAGCCTTTGACACGATATCACACCGCGCCCTCAGAAGTCAAGGACATGAGATTGGCATGCAAAGTACTGCCACCGCTGTATCTGCTATTTCCTGGCAGGAAGAACACAGACAGTCAACCTGGCGTCATACTTCTCAGAAGCCAGAGAACTTAAACGCCTACATGACACTTTGGGCGATCATCATCTGCACCTCTCCTATGCTGACGACATGCAACTCAAACTGTACCTCTAGGACAAAACACCCAACTGGAGGGACAAGTTCCCCGCTTACATGTCAGAAGTAGCTGCCTGGGTGAAGTCCAACCATCTCAAACTTTAACACTGACAAGACAGAGGTAGGTATCTCAAGAAATAACACATCTTTGTGGGTCTCCACCTGGTGGCCCGTAAACCACAGACGCACTCCCACCCCCAAAGCACATCCCAGAAACCTCTGAATCGCCAATGACAAGCTGAAAATGCCAGCTCAGGTCGACACCATTATCTCATCCTACTTCCTCACCCTGAAGATGCTGAGAAAAAATGTCTAAACCTATCTATTCTGGTACCTGGATGATGCTGCTGTCTGAAGTCCTACTGTCTCTTGAGCAGATGGACAGATTAAGCTCCTCCTTACCTATAAGTCCAGCACTGCCTCAGATCCAGTTGCCCCGTGAGTGCTGCTTGTGCAGCTAAAAGGAAAGAAAATAATGATCTGCCTACAGAGTCTAAAGAGGCAGAAGAAGAGCGAAGTGTTGTATTGGAAGATTATTTTCAGGAAGGATAGTAACAAAACCAATAGCATGATGGCTGTAGTCCCAGAAGACTGCTCCAAATCTTGAAGATATTTCAAAAAGGGAACGGAAACAAGTGATACCATCACCTGTTTCTATTGACTCTTAGAAATTGTTTCAAAATTCTTTAACGTGTCTATGAATTTGAAAGAGAAACCGTGGTTTCTCCAAGAACAGTCATGACACCTGGTTAATTCCACTCCTGGATGCCATAAGAGGGCACCTGCTTTTAAAACACCAGCCCCATATCCAACATAGACCGCAACTCGAGAAGAAATACTGAGTCTCGGATACAACAATAGCATATCTCTTCGGACAGCAGAGTCCTGATCCAGTCACATCTGCGGCAGCTGAATGCCATTCTAGAAACCTCATTCTTGTGCACCACCCCGAACTGTGGGACGGTGGAGGATTGGATGCCTAATGTCACCGTAAAAGCAGCAGGCGTTTCAGTCCATCTCAATTTAATCCTGAGGTACAAGAACATGTCGAGCACAATTTGAGGCAGCTGGCAGATGCCCTTGTTCTTTGCAGACACTACCAGCTCAGGAGGTGGCGGCTAGAGGTAGATTCTGGTTATCCTTTCCAGGAGTTTAAGACTGAGACTGAAACTGTCTTGGATTTAATCCTCTTGTGGCTCCATAGCCAAATTTCAAGCTCACTACCAAGGCGATGACCAGTAGATGCAGCATCTGTCACAAGGATTCTAATCACACAGGCCGGCTGCAGAGAGCATCTTGTACATATGACCATTCTAGATGCTGTGGGCCCTTACATTCTGTCCCACTATACAGCCAAAAGGATCTAAGTCAATATTTCGTGCAACACCATCTTGGCTGAGTAAAGACCTGCTGACCTTTAGGAGACAGCTCAAGACCTGGCTCTTCGACCAATAGCAGCAGCTCCCCCCCCCCCCCCCCCCCAGCGCCTTGAAACCCTCACGGGTATGTAGTGCGCTTTAAAATTACATGATTGATTGATTGATAGTTTTGAAGGTGGTGTGGGCTGTCAAGGAGGCCAATGGATTACCACTAGGATGGGGTGATGTGATCATATTCCTTCATGCCCTGGATGAGACATGCTGCAGCAAGTTGGGTGCCCTTAAAGGGGTGCCAGTTTTGAGTGTGGTAGGCCACGTTACAGGGTTTTACCACCATGGGAAAGTTGAAGGGCTTGAACAGCTGTTCTGAAGTCGTTTTGTGGAAGAAACAGTATCACTCTGTCACTTTTTTCTTTTTTAAATGGATCTTTTTTTCATGTATTCGTTGAGATTGAGTTTGGGTGACAGAGATGGGACAGTCTGTTTTATTACGCCCACCCCATACACCCTGGCCATGATAGATCGGGAGGGATCGGAAAACGTGGGAAAATATGAAAAGAGGACACCGGTGAATTGAAAACTCAGATTAGAAGATTGAAGTCCTCATGCAATTAGGACAGAAATTCACTTAGTGTAGTGGAATCCAGTTAATGAGGAAAGAAAGGAAAGCATGACGTTTGTAAAGCATACACTTCTATCACATTTTCAACGTTCTTAGTAATGTTACAATAATGTAATTGGAATTGTCAAACCTCGTGAACTTGTTAAAGTTATTCAAGTTGCTCAAACACTTAAAAAAATGCAGGAAGAGACTCTATGCATGCAGTATCATAGGAGCAATAGAGAAAGTGCTTAAGAATCAAGGGAGGTAAAACTAGTATCCCTTCTGCAGTACTGTAAAACAACTGAAGGCTGGAGCTCTTTTATATATTTATTGTAGCCTATCAGATGCCTGCGGTAGCACCCCTGCTGTGTGGTAGCCCCCGCCCCAATGTCATTTGACTGCTGAAGGACAAATACATGATCACCATGGACCTACGCAGTGCCTGTTTTATTCGCACCACAGACGTCCAGTACCCCACAAAAACCCATATTTCATTGTTAATAATTCAGGGTTCTACCTTTCAAGTGCTTATCAACCAGTGGCTCCCTAGGAAGCGCAAACAACTCTTTCTACACCTTGAAAAGAAGTTTCCGAAGCTTCATCTGCTAACAGTCAGGTTCATGAAGGAGAGTACTCATGGCCTGTTTGCTCACACATAGCTGACTTAGGGCTGCTGTTGTCCTCCCTCCATCTATACTGCCACCTTGATATCAGACAGATCCTGCAAAAACTGGACAATGGAAGGAGCTCGACAGCACATGGAAAGACAAGTTACACCAAACAACAGAAATGGCTCAGCACACAACTCGAGTACATGTATTATAGACAAAATTATATGTCAAAGTCAATAAACAAACAGGTATGTGGTATATCCCAAACGATTCACGATAAACTTCAGTCTCTTGATGATGAATTTTTTCTTTATTTTGTTGTTCAAATTTTTCTGATTTAAAAGTACAGCATACAATTCATAGCCGACGCTATAAGGAATATTATTTGTCCCAGCTATGTGAAACCATTTGAAATTTGTCAACAAACTTGGTTACCTGAAAAACCTTGTGGTTTTTTTATATGTGGTAATTGTAATATATATTCTGTACCGAGGGAGGAGTTCTGCAGGGAGCAGAACGAGTGCCCTACGCTGGAGGGTCTGCGGCGGCAGGCTGCAGACCAGGCAGCTGGTAATCAGTCCAGGTCACATCTGATCTACTGGGAGAATGGTCTCCTATACAGTGAGCCTAAGGTTGCTGAGCCTGGGTCAGCCCGTGTGCTGGTGGTACCCCAGCGCTTCAGGACCTTCCTACTGGGTCTGGCTCATGACGTGCCTTTGGTAGGACATTTGGGGCAGGACAAGACCTTTGACAGGCTTGTCACCCACTTCTTTTGTCCCCAAATGCAAAGGCAGTCAGATGCACACTGTAGGTCTTGCCAAACTTGCCAGGCAAGTGGTAAGAGTGGGAGGAAGGTCAAAGCTCCTCTCCAACCTTTTCCTGTTGTTGGTACACCCTTTGAAAGGGTAGGAATGGACATTGTGGGGCCACTGGATCCCAAGACAGCCATGGGCAACAGGTACATCCTGGCCTTGGTGGACCATGCCAAGGCCAGGATGTACCCTGGCAATCCCTCTCCGGACAACGACGGGTCCAGTGGTGGGCCGGGCGTTAATGGGGATCTTTTCCCGTGTGGGATTCCCCAGAGAGGTGGTTTTTGATAGGGGGACCAATTTCATATCCAAGTATATGACATCCCTGTGGAAGGAGTGTGGTGTAACCTACAAATTCACCACTTCTTACCACCCCCAAGGAAACGGTCTGGTGGAGAGATTCAACCAGACCTTGAAGGGCATGATCAAGGGTCTAACCGAACCCATGAGGCGTAAGTGGGACGTCCTCTTGCCAGGCCTGCTCTTTGCTTACAGGGAGGTGCCTCAGAAGTCTCTTGGGCACAGCCCCTTTGAGCTCCTGTATGGCCACCCTGTCAGAGGACCTCTCAGTTTGGTAAAGGAAGGCTGGGAGGCAGCTCCCAGGAAAACTCCCCAGGATGTGTTTAGTTACATGCTGGCCTTTAGAAATCAAACTGCCCGCCTCTGGAAACTCGCTCAGGCGAACCTAGAAGCAAGCCAGGAAGAAATGAAGAAGTGGTATGACCAGAATGCCACTCTGGTTGAATTTCAACCTGGGCAAAAAGTGTGGGTGATGGCCCCAGTGGAACCTTGTGCCTCGCAGGACAATCTGATGTAACTTTATATTCAGGCTCCCTTGAGCCGGTGGAGTCGACGGACTCATGGTTACGCACCTGCGCGCTAAGAGAGGTACTAGACCTGATTATGTTTTTAGCAGCTTACACAGCAACCCCACTCTCATTTTCCTACTCCCTGCTGACGAGAGGCAACTACCTCGAAACACGTGTCCAGGGATGGCACACGCCACGCATACTTGCACACACTCTTGAGCATAGGTGTATCCGCCGACGCTGACCTTCAGGGACCATTTTCATTGGGGGAACACGACTGGTAGGTGTAGCAGTGTGCGACCAATCTGATGTAACTTTATATTCAGGCTCCCTTGAGCCGGTGGAGTCGACGGACTCATGGTTACGCACCTGCGCGCTAAGAGAGGTACTAGACCTGATTATGTTTTTAGCAGCTTACACAGCAACCCCACTCTCATTTTCCTACTCCCTGCTGACGAGAGGCAACTACCTCGAAACACGTGTCCAGGGATGGCACACGCCACGCATACTTGCACGCACTCTTGAGCATAGGTGTATCCGCCGACGCTGACCTTCAGGGACCATTTTCATTGGGGGAACACGACTGGTAGGTGTAGCAGTGTGCGACCAATCTGATGTGGCCTCACAATCAAGGCCTGTAAGTGCCAGATCGGGCAGGGTTCTGTGGTGTACTTGGGACACCAGGTAGGAAGCGGCCAGATGGCGCTCCTACAACCCAAGATTGACACCATTCTGGCTTCGGAACCCCCCAAGACCCAGAGGTGAGAGCCTTTTTAGGACTCACCGGCTACTATAGGAGATTTGTTAAGGGGTATGGCACCAATGTTGCCCCCTTTACAGAGCTGACTTCCAAGAAGCAGCCCAGGAAGGTGATCTGGACTGAGTCTTGCCAGAAAGCTTTTGATGCCCTGAAGGCAGCCATGTGCACGGTGCCGGTGCTCAAGGCACCTGACTTCTCCAAGGAATTTGCCGTGCAGACTGACGCATAAGAGCATGGTGTGGGGGCAGTTCTCTCACAACTGAACGAAGAGGGCCTGGATCAACCTGTAGTCTTCCTTAGCAGGAGACTACTTCCCAGGGAACAGATGTGGAGTGCCATAGAAAGGGAAGCTTTTGCTGTGGTCTGGGCACTGAAGAAGCTGAGGCCATACCTGTTTGGGACACACTTCTGGGTTCAGACAGACCACAGGCCCCTCAGATGGTTGGTGCAAATGAGGGGTGAGAATCCAAAACTGCTGAGGTGGGCCATCTCCCTACAGGAAATGGACTTTACGGTGGAACTCTGCCCTGGTACAGAACACGCCAACGCAGATGGTCTGTCCAGGGTCTTCCGCCTTAGTGAAGAGAACTCCAATGGGGTTGGGTAGTTCTCCCTACTTTCAGCTGGAGGGGACATATGTTAGACTTGGCATCTTTTGGCGTGTTTCCCCTGACTTTTTGGCTTTCTGACCTCCCGTTTTTGACTCTGTTTTTGCTGGTGTAATGATTCTGCGCACTTTCCTCACTGCTGTCCAGTGGGAAAGTGAAAGTGCTCTTGTATAAAATGTGTATGGATTGGTATTTCCATGATTGGCCTATTTGATCTATGTGTCAGTCCCTAGTAAAGTGCACTGCGAGTGCCAGGGCCTATAGATCAAATGCTGTTGGTGGGCTGTAGCACTGGATTGTGCCACCCACGCAAACAGCCCTTAAAGTGTAACTCTGGCCTGCCATTGCAGAGCCTGTGTGCAGCCTGGGGCTGCCATGTCGACTTGGCAAGTGCACACACTTGCAAGTCCCTAAACCTTCACTTTCCTACACGTTAGTCACCCCTAAGGTAGGCCCAAGGTACCCCTGTGGGCAGGGTGCATTGTATGTGAAAGGTAGGACATGCCCTGGTGTGTGTGGCATGTCCTGATAGTGAATTACAGCCTACTTCGTTTTTCACTATTGCAAGGCTATCAGTGCCCCATAGGCCAGAATGGGCAGTTGAATTATTACATCCTATAATCCTAACTGACCCAGGGAACATGGTGGAAATTCGAGTTTAGTATGCCTGAACTCAGAATGATAAAATACCTCTTTTAGTGAAGTTGGTTTTAACATTCTGAGTTTGAAAATACCACTTTTTGAAAGTAGGTATTTTCTTGTCTGACCATCCAAACCTGCCTCTGCTAGGTTGTGTATTCCTTGTCTGGAGTTTGAGTGACAGGGGCTGGGGAATTCCCTAGGACTTCGAGGCCAAAGCATGCTTTGGTAATCTGTGACATTAATCTTAACTGAAGAGATACTTAGCGAGTGTGCACATCGGAATGTGGGTGGCACTCAGAATTTGTGGGTACGTTGGCTGCTCTCTGAATGATGAATACAAAATCATTGTAACTCAATATTGGAAAATTGGAATGTTGGAAGCTTCATTGAGGCCAATAGAGTGACAGAGGGGCTGGAATGGCTGGAATGGACTTCTGCTCTAATGTCGCAATGTTCGTCTTTCTGTTTACTTTCAAACATTTTACCTTGTTTTAATAGCATTGAAACCCTTCTGCCTCGGGTCCCATTTACCCTCTAAGGCCCTTTTTTTGCTTGTTATAGGACATTTAATAATCTATACCGACCTGAGCGGTGGGTGGCCATGGTAAATTTTTATTTAACTGAGGCACACAACCTTGAGGTAATCCCCAAAGACATTCTGTATACAAGCATTGAAAATGCAATAAGTCTCGCTTTTGATTAAGTTAAAGCCATTTGCTTTGCTAATGGTATTGTATAGCAAAGCAAATGGCTTTAACTTAATGAAAGGCGAGACCTATTGCATTTTTAATGCTTGTTTCCTTTGCTTAAAGTTAATCAGGAAATTGGCACGGGTGTTCTTTCGTGCGAATACCTTTCATTTAAATTGCCAATGGGCGAGTATTTACAAGCCTTTTAAGCAAATTGCATGCTGGAGAGTTGTATCGCCATGAGCCAAACGGGCCTCAGCCCCGCCCGTTAGGTTTTAGTCACCTTTCTGCCCCCACTAAGATAAAGAAAACACCCAGCAGCAAACCCCTTCTCTCAGGACTCCCACAGCAGCGCACGTCCTGGAGTCAAGAGATGCTGCTCCCTCTGGGCCTCCGCCCTGTTTCAAAGGCTCGTTTTAAGCACCGCAGAAGGTGCTGCGAGGGAGGGTTCATGGCACAGCAGCACCTGCATCGAAGCTCGGCCCGTGAGTGCCGATACTCTCCGGTACTCTAGGGTAGAACATGAGAAAGAGCCGGCCCGGTGGGCACAATACAGCAGGATGCAAAACAGTATTCAGGAGCCAAAATCAAATACAGGTGCCTAAAAACAATTTGCTTAGGGTGTGCAAAATGTGTGTAATTAGCCTCCGCGCAATTACCCAAAGTTGCTCGCTATTACGGGATGTTTACGCGTAAGTGCGTAATCGCATTACGCTGCAAAATCCCTATTGGTCTGAAACCACCAGGAGCTTAGAGATACTATCAGGAGCACAAATTAAATTTGAGAGCAAAAATAGTCAGGAGCAAATTCACATTGTGGCTCAGAAGTATTATTGGTGGAGCATGCACAGGGTATGGAAAGAACACTACAACATTGAAGCGCACCGATGCAGTGCTTCACAGCATGCGCACCACAATGGGAGGCGCCCTTTGGGCAGGGGGGCTAACACGTCAAGCAGTCAGAGGCTTAAATACCTCCTTCTCTAATGTGCACAGCACCACGTGAGCCGGGCCCCACAATTGTGAACAACACTGTCCTGTAAAAATTGCAAAGGAAGCGGCCTCGGAGGAACGAATGGCTGAAGCTGCAGCCTCGATGTGAATGACCTGCGACCTGGTGGCAGCTTTTTTTTAAATGTAGATTTATGTAGCGCAAACTCGACCCGAAGGTATTGGAGCACTTTGCACGAGAGATTTGCCCAGAATCACAGGATGTGGACGCCACCCTGAGGATCGAACCTTGGTTTCCAGCACCAAAGTCGCAATTTAGCCGTCAGACCACTTCTACTATGTGCAGATCGAGCCGGACCTATGGATTTCACCGAGTCTCTCCTCCTCACCACACACAAAGATACTGCAAGTCTGGAGGCGTCTCCCCGCTGACAAACAAAAAACAAGACTGAGATACACTTTCTGTATTTGTGAAAACCCTACACAATTCCATTCCAAAGTGCGTTCGTATTGTCAGCTTAGCATCGACGCTTATTGGCCTGTTGTTACTCATATTCCCAGTGAGAGGCCGCCTGCTCGTCTTGCGCCTTCCCGTAAAGCATTGGCAGAGTGTGCCTCGCGGACAACAAGCCTGTGCAGAGGAGGCGCAGTTAACAGCTCTCGTTATGAAATAATGCCATGAGACCTCGCTGGCCCCGCAGCCCGCGCCGCCACACTGATCTCTTGGTGAGGGTCCAAGTGGTTAAAACAGACACGAGCATTAGGAACACCAGGGTCGGGAGGAATTCCTGCAGGAAATACGGTGGGAGAGCTGGGAAGATAAAGTGACAAGCGCTCATCATTGCGGGAAGGCAGCCCCTGTTTATTTTTGTATCGCGCTTTCACTTCACGATGCAAAAATAAACACGCAGTGCCCTGTCTCCTTTTGGGACGGCCCATCCAGACTGGATCTCATGGCTTGTTTACATAACACGCATCCTTGAGATAAGAAATTGCTTCACGACAGCCGTGAAGCAGGCGATCCAGTCCGAATGGGCCGGACCAAAAGGCCAAAGGGAGGCAACCCAAAAAGCTCATTTCCAATGGCAGGCCACCGTTTAGCATAAGCGGTGACGCCAGCCAATGGAAATGAGAGGCGGGGATTAAAGCCCTTTTCTGAAAATCCTCGTTCACAATAAATCCCGCCGAGGCGAGCAGCGCTTTGCGCTGCAACGCCACGCGAGAACTAAAAAGGGAACAACTTCTTAGTCATTTGCAAGATCTCCTTTTACCACCTTCAGACCAATGGACTAGTTGAGCAACTCAAAAAGACCCCTTCAAAATCCTTCTGAGGACAAAGCTGGACGTCATCTGTGCATGCTTACTTTCAGATTACAGGGAAGTGGGTTGTGTGAAGGAAAGATGGGAGAAGATTCATCAGTTTTTCTCTAGTGACATAGTTGACTATGTATTCCTCCTTTAGTAGAAGATGGCCCAGTGCATGCAAAAAAGCTAAAGGCTATGTACAAAAAAAACTGAATAAATCGAGGAGTGATACAATTGGAAGGCCATTTTAAATGAGTACCTGGATGAAGCAGACTACGTTTGTGAATCCCAGGACAGTACAGTGATCTGAATAAGATCAAAGATGACAATTATTTAGCTAATATAGAGCCACTGTTTTTTCTCTCCCCAAACGCTATTGAATTTTTCTCGCTTTCCAAGAGATGCGCTAGTATGGCTGTACTCCTTTTAGTCTCAAATGTAAACAAGAAAAAGGAGAACCTCTTTGACATGCTCAAAAACAGGCAGACCAGTGGAGAAAGCACAAGTGTTCAGTACATCCCATCAGCTTGGACAGGGTTAGAGCTTGTTGGCCAAAAACTACCATCTGTTGGGTCAGGTCTAGGAATCCATCAACTTGGAAATCACCAAAAATGCTGGACCTTTTGCTATTGAGTCCAGTGATTCATATGACTAAATTGGGTTGAAGAGGGAGGACCTCTTGAGTGTGGTTTCAGAGGATTCAATGTCATCATTACAACCTAAGCCGATCCTATACCCAGAGCTAACACGTTAATTGATGTATTTGAGGGTGCTAATTTCTTTTAATACCTTTGGCCAAAGGGTGCTAGCATAAGTAGTTTAACATTAGCCCACACAGCTTCATGCGGCCCCTCCAGCACTGTGCACAGGTGGCAGGCCCCTGGCCTGAAGGCTCCTGACTGGGTCCCAGGGCTCGAGAGCTCCATATACTTTGCAGAGGGTTCCCTCCCCTCAAGTTTCGTTACACCACTTCCTGGCATGGCAGTGGTGTAGCTTGGCCTCCTCGCGGCGGCTGCAGTGAAGAGCAGGAGGGGGGTGCTGGCGAGAGTTTTGTCCATTTGCCCCACCCTCCTCCCACGTGGCAAACACATTATTAATTAACACATTAAGGAGCTATTGCTGCCCCGAGATGCAGGTAAGAGATGGGGGAGGCCGCCGCACCCAAAACTCATGCCGCCCGGGGCGTGCCGCACCTCCTTAGCTACGCCAGTGTGCCATGGTTTTGCCCCTGCACTTGGTCTGACACAAAATACTCTGTTTTCAACCCTAGGAGGCCTTCTTCATTTTTGAGTTATGCCTTTTTGGATGAAAATCTATTTCCCACCTTCCAGAGCATGATGGATAATATCCTAAGTGACATGCTTACCATTGTTGAACTTTACCTAGCATTTGGGCACACCACTGAAGGTGTTTAAAGGCATTATTAGGAGATAAGCTAATAATCAAGGCAACCAAGTGCCAGATGGGTGGAGCTCAGTGGTGAATCTTGGGCAACAGGTAAGTGACAGAAAGGTAGAGCCTCTTAAGGCAAAGATCCATGTCAACATAGATTGGCTAACCTTCACCACCATGACCCATGTACAGACATTTTTGTGCATAGTTTGTTGCTATCAGACCTTTGAGAATCACTATGGGTTTCTGTTGACACTCAAAAGCTAGCCAAAAAAGTAAATTGGACTGAGGATTCCTATTGCAGATCATTTTATCCCAATTTGGATGGAATGTTCCTGTAGCCGGAATTAGAAAACCTAATCACTTCTCCCCATGAAGCAGCGGCTTTGAAGGTGCTGGACTTAGGTTCAGAGTGAGGCCTCTGATGGTGGGATTATTGCCATCCTAACTCAAATTAAAGAGTCTGAGAATATTTCAGGCCACTCCCGTTGATGCTTAAGGTTGACGTCTGGGCTGCATCCATAAAAAGATCATTTCTAATTGTTCTGGCATTAAAGATGGTCCATCCTAACTTTTTAGCCAACCTTTATCAATCAGACCGATGACAAACAATGACATGGCGGATGGCCATCAATGGGGAGAATCCCAAGCTGCCCTTGTCGTCCACTTAAATTCAAGGGTCTGGACTTCCCCGTACCAAACAAGATCGGAAGCTCCAACTGAAGGCAGGTGGAAGGCTTAGTCAAGTGAGACCTTTGGTGGAGGTTAGTCCTCTATTCAAAGCATATCTAACCTGGGAGGAGTTTCTACATCTGCTTGTGTTAGTAGGCAACATAGACAGTCATACAGTTGATATCGCTAGATGGCCCCTTAACATGGAAGGATCTAGGAAAAGGCCAATTGAATACTTCTAGAGGGTCTTTGGCAGCTCGTTATTTAGAGGACAGCAGGCCAAAATGAAGGCTTTTCCCAGATACTTCATTCAGCATCCCCAACTATATAGAACAGAAACGCGTCTTCATTCTACCTGCAATTCTGTGATTTTTATTCATTTATTTATTCCGAAAGGTAATGAAGCTGCAGTACGTATAAAAGGAAGTATCCATATGCCCCACTGGTGCTCTACAGCAAGTCTAAGTTTGTGTTATTTACAAATGAGTGTGCCAACAGTGCACAAAGAAGTAAAAAAATATGCAATTGCTTTGATATCAAAAGGAAGGCTATAATGTGTCTTTCGGGTCAGCTGCGATTATAGACTTGTCACATGGATGCCCACTGCTGTATACAGAGGCCAGTGAGGCTAATACACTACATTTATCACGTGGCACATTCAGATCAATTTCCATATCTCCTGCTCCCAACCAAAAGAGACAGATTAGTATGCAGTTCCTAAATAGTCTATTAAGTGACCGTTGGCAGGTGCTCTAACTGAGACCTCCTCTACCTCACTGCCAACAAAAAATTGCCACCCAGTTCAGCATTCCTCTGTCCCCACCCTGACCCGAGTGGCGAGTACCTGCATCTTTAGAACGGGTTACGCACCGCCACTTTAGTCCTTGATTGTCAACATGTTTGTAGGAGAGATCCTGAGGAGTTCTAGCATTGAAAGTGTCCTCCCTGAGGGCCAGAGGCGGCTCAGGGAAACAGCCCTGCTGTCCCCAAAAGCCTCATAATGATATCCTATCCCACCCCCTCTTCCCACAAGCCTCCATTGCTCCATCAGGGCTTCTTGGGGTTTAGCTCAACATAGTGACCTTGCTGGGATGCTTCACCCCAGCAGGGATTGGGTTTCTTCAGAGAAGGTCGTCCTCTCCTCGCTTCTTTTCAGTGTCTTTTTCTCGCCGGCTGACCACTCTCTTCTCTAAGTGCCAGTTTGTTGATGTTTGAAGGCCGTGGAATAGAGTTGTCGCAGAATGAGGTGGAATCCTTCTGCATTTTGCACTGTGAGGAACAAAGATAAGTTTGGTTACTGCTGGGTTCTTGCTAAGAGATGACAAATACATACATGGTGATGCCAAATGAGGCCTGCCAGAATGGCCAGTTCATCTACTGAGAAAGGCCACCAGGCTGACAGCCACCAGGCACATCCTGTCTGCCCATAACTATACAGGTAAAAAATACCCAACACATCCTGTTGGCTCACTTCAATACAGAACACGAAAAAGGTCCATTTTATCTGCTCAATTACATACAGAATATGAACACATTTGCCCTTTTCCATACCTATATTTACACTGAACCCATCCAGAGTGCTTATCTCCCTGGTGATACTAACCGCTGAGCAAATCTCGACTGCCTTTTACCATGGCGGTAACAACCAGTGGACCCATACGTCTTCCAGGCATTAACAGATCAGCTAGTTATTGTTGGCATAGATCCATCCAGAAACAGACCACCAAGCACCATTTTCTTATGCCCAGACCCCTATAGCATATGACTTCGGACCCCATTTAGTCTGCCCCTTTTCATAGAGAAAATACCCACCAAGCCCATCCATTCTGCCTGTTGCCTTACAACTGCCAATCACTACTGCCACAGTGTAGCCTATACATGCTCTACACTCAGATTTACTCTTTTAAGTAATTTATTTTACAAACACTGCCAACTTAATCACCCTTAGGTCTATTCTTGATTCCAATGGTAAAGGCTGTTTGGCCCCTGACTGCTGTTAAATGAGGAGAGTGTTGATTGGCTGCCTGGTGAGAAGGAGGCCATACTGTGTTGTCTGGTGATAGTTCTGTCAAGACTTTAAATAGAGTGTTGAGCTGTAATCTGGATATGGACAGATGGAAAACATTTATGAAGCGTTGCCTACATTTGGCACCAGCACTTTGTGTTCTGTTTGCCAGAGGGTAGAGAATTGCCCATCAGGAATCCAACCTAGTATGCTGTGTTTGGTCCTGGCTTGAAGTGCTTGACCAGATGCATTCTGGTCCTTTTTAACTGGCTTCCAAGTTCATGTTAAAATACACAGGTATTGATGTTTAATACCCGGTGAACAATTGATGACTGTGACTTAAGCTATTTTCTGACCACACATCAAAATGAGAAGGATGCTGTGGTTCAGAAAGGCTGCAGCACAGTTCTTAAGGATGCTTCTGAGATACTTGTGATGGATGAATATTGCTTCATTGGCTGTTTAATTGTAATTATAACCTTAGCACCAAAGGTGGAGGCTAAGTTCTACATTTTGTTGGAAATGCTGATGGGGTTCTAATGAGGCTGTGTGTGTGCCATGGGCGATGGGAAATGAGATTCTCTGCGGGTGTCTGCGGAGGCTGTAGTGGTGTTACACCGCACCATTTCATTAAATATTTTGACACACAACATGACAATATGTCTTCAGTAACTTGTACCAGAAGGTAATGCCCAAACATACTATGGATATTGTGTTCGAAGATGAGCTCTTTTAACTTTCTATGCCATGCCAGGGAACATACTCATGGGAATATTATGGCACACAGTGTGTGGATATATTTGTTGATTCTTTTCAGTTCCTGTGTCCCTGGGTAATCGTATCAGATGATTTGCCTAGCCATTACCAGAACAGTGTACACACATTATACTCCCATAATGTAAGGGGGTGCTCCACAAACCATGTGCATCTGATCTCCTGGTTGCCTCAGAATATGGTTGCCAGGTCTGCTCACTTCAGACTCATTTTTGTTACTCCGCATTATTACTTTGTCTCATGATTTACTACACTTAAGGGTGCTTTGTGGTGCCCTGGTTATCTGCGAAGTGCGACTCATGCAAAGGTCCACCTTTTTATTGTCTTTTCCGTGTTAAGCAATGTTTTACTATGCCTGATTTTTATTTTCAGTTTACCACTTCTGGCAACATTTCTAGCTTATGTTAAGCTGAGCCTTGGCGACTCTTTGCCCCGTGTGTATGAAGGTGGCATTTCTTTGCTCCGCTGTGCTTTGCTTTCTAGCTATGATTTTGATTGCTTTATATCGCTCTGGTTAATTACCAGGATCCATGGCTTTGAGCTAGATGAATTATCTGTTGTGCTTTAATATATAAGTCTTGCTCAGCTGGGCAATGCTTGTTTTTTGGTCTCATTTGCAGGTATTTGTGTTTTAAACAGGCTTTGACCATTGACTGTGCCTTGGATGTACCTTGCTTTTTACCAAGAACTTGGTATTGCTAACTGCTATCATGGCATATATTCCTTTCACATGTGGGCTCTGGTTGGCACACTGCTAGATCAACATTTCATATTAGATATCTGATTGATTTCTGTTTGATATCACATGGTGGTAAGTTTAGCTCCTTCGCCGCACTGGTGGTGGAAACTCTGCTGCATTTAGAGCTCTCTTTCATGGCAGTGGAGGTTGTAACACAAAAGAAGTAGTCTCAACCCCAGAAAAAAACACTTTGTGGGGACTCATCTGGTAGAAAATCCACCTCTGTGTATTGCACTATTTTTATAGTACTTTACTAACTCTTGTTGAGGCTCCAGAGCAAGATGATCCCGTGAGTAGAATACTGCTTCATTAGTGCATGGTTAGATGAAGAGAGCCATGTGGTGGCATTATCACTACTCACTGTGGGCTCTGGAAATGTGGACTGTTGTACACTGTTAGTGCCCCATATTTGGGTCTCTTTTTATATTGCTTGGAATTCAAAACGCAAGTTCTATTCAAAGTCTACCACCTTTTCTATGGTGGACTTTCACAGAGTTAATCCTTCCACGAATAGTGGCGCTTCAGCCTCTCTAGATGGCACCATTTCTGGCAGAGTTTACATTCAACCTTGGAAAAACCGATGACCGAGCCAGAGGTGCCTTTACTGGTTTGATGGTCACCATACAAGGTTCTCCAAATAGGTGCAGAACCATAGGAGGTGCAGACAGGGAATATGCTCTTCTCTAAATCAGCCCACTAGTCTCCTTCTCCGCCACCCTTGTACTGCCATTTGAACTCGTTGATGCAAACCGTATCAATTTCTTTGATTTTATCCATTCTAGTTCGATGGTTCTGTATTTTCTTTGCTTGACCCGGTCTCTCATCTGAGGTAGAACCCTGGTGATAGGCACAGTCCCATGCCATAAGTGGCAGCTAAATTATTTGCACCCAGCCCAGTTCCATTGTTATGCTTTGAAATATTACCCCTCACCCCCTTACAAAGTGAGCAATAGAGAGCCCTCTCGCTATTTGTTGTTGTGGAGAAGACGCATACCTTTCTGGAGAGCGACCTGAAACGAGGATCCATCTGGTAGATTTCTGATCATCTGTAGGCAATAAAAAATGAAGTCACGCTATTGATTCGAAGCAAAGATATTAGTGAAAGGAGGCACTGCATAACCTCAAAACATTCTGAAGTCAAACAGTTTAAGACTACAGCTTGAAGCAGAGAAATAGTGTTTCAGAAACCAGAGAGACAAGTCTTTCAGAATCAGCATCGGAAGGCACAAAATATCTTCCAGAAACCTCAAGAAAGAGAAGGCGTAACAGATCCAGCAGGACAACTAACAGTTTAGGGTGTTTTTTTGCTGGAAACACCTGAAGAAGGGACAGGGTGAGTGTTTGGTTGGAATTTCCTGAAAGGTTAAAGGGCTCTGCAGAAAATTGCAGAGTAGGAGTGTTGGATCAATTTTCAATGTTCTGAGACAAAAAAGGGATAGGAGTTGTGCAGGAAACTGGCAAAGCAGGAACATGTGTTTGTGCCCCAAGAAACGTACAAGGAAGCTAGGTAGAGATGAAGATTCTGTAGGAAACATTGAGAGAAAGCAACAAAAGCAATAGGATTTCCTTAGAGTGATCATTCTGGAGCAAAAGAATGGTCCAAGAATCCACGGATCTGGATAAAAGCATCAGCGGAAGACATAGAAAAATCATGTTTCTAGAGTGACCAGCAGAGTTGATTATGAGCAAATGGTGCTTTTGACGTGTCTGTACCAGGTCGGTGACGAGGATGCGTATCCCGGTGGGTCCCTGCTTGCACAGCGGATGCACCTGA
This sequence comes from Triturus cristatus, assembly GCF_964204655.1. Lineage (NCBI taxonomy): Eukaryota > Metazoa > Chordata > Amphibia > Caudata > Salamandridae > Triturus > Triturus cristatus. The sequence continues at coordinate 69,933,872 of NC_140579.1, read as the reverse complement.
CCGGTGGGAATGCTGAAGCGTTCTGCCAGTCGATGGGTTAGTTCCCTGGTCGTGAGCTCCTCTAGATACAGCTCTTGGTACACTGCAGGAGACAGAGAGTATCTGTGGTTAGAGTGAAGACACCAGTGTGTGCCCAGCAGTTAACAGAAGATCCTGCTACCCTTCTTACTATCTCTCCAATCTCATCCAGCAAAGAACACACTTATAACTATGAAAGCAGTGCTGCTTCTAGGCACAGGCTGGACATAAGACAACACAAGCTGACAGTAAAGAAAGCAAATGAGGAAGAAAGAACTGAAAACCACATATGGACCTGGCTTTGAAGAGGCTGCTGCTCCCTGTTATATACCACATACCCAGCACAAAAACTGACACTTGGGAGGGTAGCGTCTCCCCCTGGTTTGGCACTGACATACACTGAGAATTGCCCACCAACGGCACTGTGCATTCTGGAACTATGTGCAGATGCATATACAGATAAGCCCTTTCGGGAAAAGCCTCTTACCCCCTTGAAATGTGACCAATGTCATCCAAATTGTCTGAACCCTTATTACACTTCCAATGATCTCTGGTCTGAGTCTAAAGCCCGGCTCAGTTCCCCTTCCTGGTCCCATCATTGCCCTTTGACCCATCAGTAGAGGCCCTGTGCTCCAGCTGACACTTCAAGCAGAGGAGAATTCAGTCCACCTGGGGCTGCATTACACATAGTGACCTCGGAGAGCTACAAGTGTATGCACCCACTCTTTGTGCCCCTGTATTATGGACGTCGGCATAGAGGCAAACATGTCCTCAAAAGGCGCACTGCCAGCTGCCCTCCTTCAGCCCAGCCCTCTGGTGGTGTGGACGGGGGTCTCATGGATTTCCAGAAAGTCCCTTGCAGGCAGGTGCAGTCACTCACTAGGGAAACCTCGCTCGACTCTTTAGCATGCCTGCAGCGTCCCACCTGCACTGTCAAACACTGAGTGACTTGTTAACAGCTACTCCGTATCTCACTGAATGCACGGCCCCAAGTCAGGCACGGGATCCCCGACACACTTGCTTAAAGATGCGTCAGGGCACAAACAAGGATAGTACACCGCATCTGTGATACGGGCCCTGGTCCCCTGAAGTGCCTAATATGTAAATAAATGATAAATAAACAGCTCACACATAAGTGCAAAGAACTAGTGTTTCTCTTAGGAGCCTACTCTGCACTAATAAACGCTGGTTCTGGGCAAGCCAATGGGAGGAAGACGTATGGCGTAGCGGCCAGAGCAGCTGACTCCGGAGCACTGGACTTGAGGTTCGATCCCGGCAGCAGCTCAGCTCAGCATCATGTGACTCTAGGCAATAGCCCACTTCATCCCCCGATGGCCCCAAGTGCCTGGAGAACCTTAGAGGTGATAAGTCGGGCTTTATGAATCCGGAATTATAAATGTTGCCTGTTTTTGATTTCACCTCCATAACCGGACTGGAAAGTAACCAAAATCAACATTGGCAAGAATGTTCAAGCCAGCCGCAAACTCCAGGAGACCGTAGTCTCCTTAATAGAAAGGGGCTATTGATGGGTGAAGGCATACCAGCCCACTCTGAAAGGAGCCTCCTAGCCTGCAGCCTACTTGGGAAATGCCAGAAGGCCAGACTGCCCTGTTCAACTCATGCCTCTTTCCTCCACCACCCTCCACTTCTTGTTTCTTAAAGTAACTCTCGCAGGTTCATCCCTAATTTCTCTCCTTGTCATTATTTTCATATATTTTTCTTACTCTCCTTTCTCTCATATCTGACTTTCTCCCTCGGATGTCAAAATCTGATGATGACAAATAAGTCCTGGTCTCCAAAAATGAATGCCTGTGCCCACCACCTGCAACCACCTTCACAAATTAAGCACTGGCCTCCAGGCCCTAGACTTCCTACCTGGGAGTGGGGCCTCCTCTTGCTTCTCGGTCTCCTCCTCTGTTGTCTCTCTGGCGATGTACAGTGTGAGGCGTGGCTGGATGCTTCTGAGGAAAAAAGCAAAATTACTGCTTACAGTTGGGTGCAGTTAAACTCCTACAAATGAGGTGCAAGCTGGGACAGATGTGTGACCGCCTCTGTGCCAGAAGATCCTGCACTCAGGAAAGTCAGCAGTTTTTAGGTCTCGCTGAGTCAGCGCGCATGCGCTTCTCAGAGAGACATTTAGTAGGTGAGTTTTCAAAGTGCTGCTGGCTGGCTTAGCACTTGCGTTCACGCGAGCGTGCAAGCGCGAACCGCCAGCCTTCAGCGCCATCTGTCTTTCCTCTCGCTTGCTCCCTGCCTCCGCCCCTCCCCTGCCTTTGTGCTTACAAGCGTTCGGGATTCTCCCACTATTTTATCTTCATACACGCTGACAAGAAGTATTTGCGAAGCCAATAGATCTGGGTTTCATTTACTAACGCATGCAAATATAGGCATTGTGGATTAATAAATAGGGACCAGACATAGAAGGTGCAAAAAAGGAAGACTGCACATGGTGTGTGAACATGTGCAAAACATATATTAACCAGCAGAAAAGCTCAATGCGAAATTGCAAACCAGTAAACAGCCAGTTCTAAGCGCTATATAAATAACTCCGGCAATAGTAAACCCCACTCAGCTTTTAATGGTTTTTTTTTACCCGTGCACTCTGAAAACGCTAGTCCAGTAGGCCTAATTAACATACCTAAGAGTCAATGGCTACCGTGAGCAGGCCTCTTTTACTTGCAGAGCACAAACTGCAGGCAAGATTGCTAGCATTTCCCGAGGGCCTCCAAACAGCTGGTGTGCCGCCATAAAACCGCAGGCAGCAACCGGACACGCACACCTGCCCCCAGCCCTCAGCTGTGCGCCGCCATAAAACCGCAGACAGCAACCGGACACACACACCTGCCCCAGCCCTCAGGCTCATCAACACAATCACAAACATTTGTAATTGAGGTTTCCTCAAATGTAACCATTCGCAGCAAGCCGGATACAGTGCTGTATCCATAAAACACGTGCAAGGAGGCCAGCTAGGGGGAGCAAGGGGCTGGCGGCTAGAGGCAAAGGGAAGCATTGAAAGCAGCTGACACGATCACGACCGGATGCTTTTTTTTAGGTCTCGCCTTGCTATCGCGTAAGCGATCGCAAAGCGAGACTATTGTGAGCGGGTTTTAAAAGTGCTCCCAAAAAGCGGATTGCATGGCTAGCACGCGCACAATCACGCGCATCGTGCCGCCATGCAATCTGCTTTTTGGGAGCACTTCAAAGGGTCCGCTCCCCCGCCTGGAAGGTGCTCCCCCGCCCACAAGCACGCGCGCGCCACGCTCCGCCAAACTTGTTTTTTTTGTGTGTTTTTTTAACTTTAAGCGCGAGGCGCGCGTGCGTCCAATGCTTGTTCTCCTTCGCACTGCCATTGTGTCTAGAAAGAACAACGGAAAATGTAAACACAGAAGAAAAACTGCAGCGCGGAAAATAGTGTACTGCATTACACCATTTATACAGCATTCCATAGCCTGAGGCGGCCATGAAGCGCATTTGGCATGACTGGGTTCTACGAATGTGAAAACTATCTTGCTATGAGAATAACAAAACTTTGCACAGAGAAAACCCAAAAAGCAATGCAACATTTGCAAAGGTCAAAAATCGGACTCCTCGCAAAACTCCCCACTCGAAACAAAATCTTTACACGCCTCTAGCATCTGATTTGCTTCTAAAGGGTACCCCCTTTCTCCGAATGTTGGGGTATTTTCACCTAAAATGCAAATCTTGGATCCCTCGCCCCCTCTTTCAACCTGCTATCAGAATTTCTAAAAGAGGTATGGTAGGTTTCAAAAGCATGTATTTAACGTAAATGTTTTTTTTTTCTTTTCACCATTGCTGTTGACTCTGTTGTCATTTAATATTCCGGCTTTGTTTAACGGCTATGTTATCAATCCACAGCCTTCTCAGAATAGACATGTCTGCAGGTACAACGGCCAATGCTGGGTCTAACTTAGAATGCTCCTCTCCTAAAGCGCGAGGCCCCACAGCTCTACTATCTGGTTTTGCATAAGACCCATGTGCCACGCTACCTTTTGGAGACGTTTGGTACCTTATCACACTCCTTATGTGGCCTGGGATTTGTTGCAGAAAAGACGTATACGTGTTTTCTCTTCTTGAGTCTGCCCATTTCTGTGCGGGAGGGGGCTTGTCTCACCAGCTCTTCTGCATTGCCGTTCCTCCCTCCTGCAGTACCATGCAGGCAAGCGGGAGGCTTGTCTTCTCTCTGTTTCCAACTTCATTCTTTTCTCTCTTGTTCCAACTTCAGTGATTTCTTCCAGAGTCCCTGCTCCCACATGCAAGGAGCACTTTTCACTACTGCATTTTGGGCACCCCGTTGAGGTGTCTCCCGCTCATTCAGATGGGAACCCCCTCACTGTTGCCTTTTCAGATTTCCCCACCTCTGGGGTCCTATGTGGCCCTACACGGAACATTTCCTACTCTTGAGGTTCTTTGACTGTCGCCCTCTGATGCAGTATGTTGGTATTTCTCTTGCCCATTTCCTAGTCTCCCTCACCGTCGGGCCCATGCTCATTCTTGCAGAAAGCCCTTCTGGTTTCTGTGTGCCTCAGCCCTTCTCCTCTCGCCCCTGCCTCTGTTCTTTCATGCTGGGTGCACTTGCTTCTGCATTTTTATTTCTCGCTCCTGAATTGAACATGTTGCTGCAGCACGAGTTTCTCTCTTCTGCAGTTCATTCTTTTTATTTTTTTGCAGTTTTTATATGGCGCGAACTCGACCCGAAGGTACTGGAATGCTTTACGTGAAAACCTGTTACATTACACAAGGACGCAATCATTTGGTGGGGGGTGGGGCACGGCAAGGAGAGATACAGTGATTTGTTCAGAACCACATGCTCTCGAGCTGACGCCGAGACTCAAACCTGGTTCTAAACTCGGCATCTCTAGCCGTTACGCCACACCATCGCCATCCAAATTCTCATCTTCCCTTTTAAAATCGCCTGAAAGGGCCACTGCTCTTTCCTGCAAAGTGCCCTTCTCCCTCTCTCTGCATTTCCCTACTCCTCTTTCCTGCAGTGACTGGTACCCGAGCCACGGTCTTCATAAGCGGCAGTAGTTAGGACCCAGAAGAAAGCGTTCTGCCCTCTGTCGGCTTCTCCCTTGGCATCATATTATCCAGGCAGATTCGCTCTGAAGCATATACATTGGTCTCGCGCGGCCAATCAGAATACTTCATGCTAAAAAAAACAAGCATTTACAATGCAATGGTCTCGGCAATATTATAGGTAGAGCTATTGGTATTGCTCATTATTTTTTTATCATTTTTGTATCCCTAAATAAATGGCATTGTCATTTCTATTGCCATTAGCTTTTTTTTGCATATGTGATACCTATTGCATTAGCAGAGAGAGAGTGAGGTAGTGAAATAGAGAGTGAGGTAGTGAGAGAGAGTGAGGTAGACAGAGAGGGAGGTAGTGAGATAGAGAGTGAGGTAGTGAGATAGAGAGTGAGGTAGATAGAGAGAGAGTGAGGTAGTGAGATAGAGAGAGTGAGGTAGTGAAAGAGTGAGGTAGTGAGGGAGAGGGATGTTGTGAGGTAGTGATATATAACCACAGAGTGATGTTGTGATGTAGTGAGATAGAGAGAGAGGTAGTGAAAGAGAGAGTGAAAGTGAGTGGAGTAGTGAGGTAGAGAGAGTTATGTAGTGAGAGAGAGTGAGGTAGTGGCGGCAAAGGCAGCGGAATGCGCCTTTAATTTACCTAGGCAGGGTTGCGCACGTAGGGCTGGGGAGAGCGGCGAGAATGTCGGTGCCTTTCCATACTACCGTTACCGCATAAAAGATGGTGGGGGCTGCGCCTGTGGTAGAATTATACGCCAGTGTGCCAGAATGGCGGCAAAACACGGTGGAATGCGCCTTTATTTTACTAAGGCTGTTGTTGCGCACGTAGGGAACAGCGAACGGCAGGAGTGTTAGGGCGTTTTCATAATATCGTTACCGCATAATAAGGTGGTGGGCGGGGCGACAGAGCGGCAACTTTACAGGCCTAATGGTACGGGCGGGTGAGTTATGCTCCCGCTTGATTTACACAAGTTGACCCATTTAAAGGCTATCGTTTTCTGCAGCATTCACAAAGGTGAAGTTTCCTTTAAAGAAAATAATGACGAAACCCACAATTTCTGTGCAGTATGGGTCAATAGTTAATAGCATCCCCAGTTATTCATGTGCAGACACATGTCACCATAATATACTGGGCCAGGATTCCAGAAGAAATCTTCGCAGCACGAAGGGAGGAAGGGGGGGACACAGGCGGCTTCCTCCCCTCCTCATGGAAGCCTGGCTTGGTGGAGTCTAGCCGTGAAAGCGGTAGCCTTCCGCCGGAATAGGGAGGGTTGTCATGTCGGCGTACATGTCTTCGGTGCCTTGCAATGAGCTTTAGATAGGTGGCAAAAGAGAAGAAGTTAGGAGGGTAATGCAGCACCTTGGGGGCAGGGGGAGACCGAAGAGGCGCACACTGCCGAAAGATAGTCAGTGAATGCTGCACTGCTAGCTCCGCCACTCTGCATAAGAGCTGTAACAACTTGCGGACGACCCCGTCTTGGTGCACGCATAAATAGAATGCCTTACTTAGAACCCCCACATTCTGCCCCAATAAAAAGCACTACTCCTTTTAATTTACACTCACAACAGCAAGAAGATCCTCATGGCCACGGACATAGAGGCGCTCGGCGGGGCCGCCATTTTCTCCCTACTCAAGCCGTCCAGGAAGAGGATGCCGCGCGCCGCTACCAACTTCCGGTCCGCAGAAACCGTGCACGCGCATGCGACACCCTGTAGCGTGACTGTAGGGGGCGCTCGCAGGACTGCAGCCCCCAACTTGAGGTAAACGGCGAATATTGTGGGACAAATTACCAGTGGCCGTTTAAAAAAATCATAACGCAACAATACCCGTGCCTAAATTAAAAGAAACGATTTTTAATAGTGAAACCGATCGTAGGTAAGTAAAACAATCAAATGGTTCGATATGTTCTGTGCCTAAACTCATCTAAAAATATGTTGGCGAAACACAACCGTAATAATTGTCGTTCGAAGGACTTAAATAAAATAGTCGCATTTCTTCAGCCTATCTTTCGTGATCTTCGCGTACATGCAAAGTCTTTGCTAAGTTTCAAGATGGCCGTCGGTGTTGTGTGAAACGGTCAATATTTCTTGTATCGAACCGACGACCATGTTTGGAATGAAAGTCGCCCTTTCCCTGCAGTGCAATGTAAGCGCAGCTCTTCCAGCATCTTTCCATACTCCACTGCCACATTGCATCTTAGAACAAGCATTAACAAGAAACACAACAGAATCAGAGAGAGACAACTGCCTTTCTCCGAGGCGAGGCAGAAATGCCTCGGAGAGAGGCAGCGGCGTTTCCGGATTCGGGGGCGTGTTTTGCTTTTCTCTCCTCTTGCCATTGGCTGGAGGAGATAATGAGAAAAGTAGCAAAAAACACGCCCCCGAATCCGAAAAGGACAGGGCCTGTTCGGGAGACAAACCTCTTCTCCAATGGCTGGCCAGCATTCAAGAGGCCAGCCAATGGAGAAGAGGGGAGAAGAGGGGCGGGTTCAAGCCCCTCTTCTCCAAGTCATTAAATCTCGGAGCGAGACTGTGCAAATGCAGCCCTCGAGCCGAGACCTAAAAATGACTCAGAATTATAAAATGCGATAGCTGAGCCTTTCTCCTCTCCCTTGTGTGCAATGCACTGGCCTAGATGCAGCGCGAGAGAGCTGTGGTGCCCGTACCCCGGGGCACAGCTCCCAGTATGTTACTCGGGTTTTAGACAAGGCCAGTGGCATGAAAGTCGGATTCATGTAGGGCTAGCTACAGTACGTCGCAGTAACTTGGTAGAGACGTCACGTGCCATGGTTGAGTGTTCTGGGGCGGTGTAACCAGAACAACTGCTTTGGTCTGTTCGACATCTCCAGTGGGTAATTGCGTTAGTAACCCCAAATTTCTTTTGGAGAAGAGTTGGGAGTCACAGAATATAGCAGGTGGCACGTTTCTAAGGTGTGTGAGAATGCGTTGCACGTGTGAAAAACAAAGTCCATCACTGGAATTATGACTCTAAGGGCCCATTAAAAGGAACTATTTTATGACATTTCAACACGGTCATTAGAGGCAATATTGTGGATGGTTTTAATACAGATGTCCGAAACCATCGTGCTGAGAGGTAAATTAGACACGGTTCATCGAAGGGTATAAATAGGGCTTGAGGGTTATAAATGATGGAGTAAGGTAAAATGCCCAGTTCTGTAGTTAGCCATGAATAACTGTAGTCTGTTGACTATAAAACACAGCGTGTCACTGCTGATTTACCAACAATCTTAAAAAGTAGCAGCAAACATACAGCAGCAAGCAAATGTGCCCATCAACACATTTCCATAAGAGTTGCAAAATGTAATATAGGTCCCATCTTTCTTTTGCCCAAGGCAGCTTTTTTCAATGTTCATTGTGAGCGGGACTTTCCGAAATTCTGTTTCTTAGATGCCCCTCTGTCTTGCCCACTGGTACAAACAGTGCAATATTCCTCCTTCCATTAGGGTGACCAACTGGCATTGGTACAAATTCAGGACGGTGAGTGTAAAAATTCAGGACAAAGGGTCAAAATTCAAGACAAATCTTCAGGACAATAGATAAGTTTTACAGACACATCAGAGGAGGTCGCGCAATAGTATAAGTAAGCCCACATATTCATCCATTTGCAAACCTATCCATCATGTATCCTTCTATCTATCATTTCACTCATCCATCCCTTCATCCATCCTTTCACTCATCCATCCATCATCCATCCACCCTAACCATCTGTGCACTCGTCCATCCACTCTTCTACCCATCCATCCGTTCACTCATCCATCCAGCCATTTACCCTTTTACCCATCCAGCCATCCTTTCACTTACTCATCCAGTGACCCAGTCACTCATCCTTTCACCCACCCATCCACCCTTTCAGTCATCCATCCATCCTCCCTTTCTCTCTCCATCGACCCTTTCACTTAGCCATCCTTTCTTCCTTCCTTCCTTCCATCCATCCACCCACCCATCCATCTACTCATCCACTCATGAATCCATCCATTGACCCTATCACTCATCCATCCTTTCTCTCATCCATCTATCCTTTCACTCCTTCACTCATCATTTTGTCCATCTACCCTCCCTTTCACTCACTCATCCATCCTTACATCCACCCTTTCACTCATCCGTCCATCCATTCACCCTTGCACTTATCAATTCATCAATCCATACATCATTTCAAACATCCATCCACTCACTCATCATCCATCCTTTCACTCATCCATCCTTTCACTCATCCATCCACCCTTTTACCCATCCAGCTACCCTTCCACCCATACATCCAGCTATTTACCTTTTCTCTCATCCATCCTTCCACTCACTCATCAATCCATCCATCCATCCATCCTCTCTCATTCTCCATCTATTCAATCTTTAATTCACCCATTCACCCTTTCACTAATTCATCCAGCCATCCACCCATCCCTTCACTTACTCACTCGCCCACCTTTCCATATTAATTTTGAGCTGATCCTTTTTGAGAAGAGGCCCATCAAGAACTTCACCCTCGCTGCAAGAGCCATTCCAGGACTGGGGCAGAAGCCACCCAGGGTGGAGACCGGATCCATCACAGGGGGGGGAGGGACAGGAGCCATCACTGGGGGGGGGGGGCAGGAGCCATCACAAGAGGGGGAACAGGATCCACCAGGGTGGGCACAGGGGTGGGCATGCAGTATTCAGGTATCATCTTGGCCCTTCCAGGGTGGGGGTAGGGCTCCCTCCTGGACAAGACAAGGAGAAGACAGGCTCTCTTTCTAAAATGTTAGTTTTGCCACCCCACACTGATGTACAGTACTTAAAGGAGATCCTCCAAGAGAACTGATTTAACTGATTGTCCTCCATACTTTGTTAATCAGTGTGGGTGCAATTGTGCCATTTCTTTATTTTATTACATTATAGACTGCATGTTTGAAGAACCGAGGTTTGCTTACAATTTAGTGACAGTAATTAAGCTCTGTGAAGAGAACCACGTGCTGCCTCGGTGCAATCAGGGCCGGTTCTAGGATGTTTAAAGGCCTGGGCAGAAAGGGAATGTGTGAGGCCCCTCTAACTTGCAGAGACATGACGCATTCAGGGCTGTTTGCATCTGAATAGATGCCCCTGCTCCTGAAGTTGCAGCCCCTCCCTCTCAGTCACCTTCAAACACCTCTTAACAGCTCATCAAGGGCTGAAGGTGTGAGGGTTGCCATCCCGCTGTGCCTCTCCAATGCTGCTGAGTATCTGAGCTTTGGTACAGTCAAGAAGGGAGGTGGGTGGAAGCTGTGCCGCTTTAGGGTGGTGCGACCGGTGCCCGGTTAGAATTACGGACAAATGGCGTCCGTTAAAGAATCCTTCACGGACAACGGACAGATGGCCGAAATTACGGACTGTCCGTGAAATTTACGGAAGGTTGGTCACCCTACCTTCCATCTGCATTTTTCCTACAGAGCCCTAATCCAACCAAGCACGAAAATAAATTGACAAGAGGCCATGCCTTAGTTTCATGGAGCAGAATTATACACTATTTGGCTGATGGAGATGTGCGCACTGCGGCCCGACAACTTACCCTGCTTCCAGCCGCTCAGCTGGAGATAGCAGTCGAGGGGGAAGACTGGCTTTTCCCGTTTTCAAGGGTTCGTGTAAGTAATTAGATGTCCTTGGAATTCGATGAGTTGCAGCTTTCCCTCCAAAACCTGCACATTACACTACAAGCTGAATAACACATAAATACGTCGAGGTCTACGTAGTATTTATTAACTTCTAGGAGCCAGCAAGCACAGTTAGAACTGTTCGGGTTGTCACACCGACGTGGAACTAACTGTGGCCAGTACGGCGGTGACGTGGAAGGGTGGGAATGCTAATTGAAATGTTTTCGACAAGATGTAGAAAGAAAACAAGACAAGCCCGGCGGAGCGTGGCGCACGCGCTTGGGGGCGGGGGAGCGCATTCCAGGCGGGGGAGCGGACCCTTTGAAGTGCTCCCAAAAAGCGGATTGCATGGCTAGCACGCACACAATCATGCGCATCGTGCCGCCATGCAATCCGTTTGGCATCGCACTTCAAAGGGTCCGCTCCCCCGCCCCCAAGCGCGCGCACGCCACGCTCCGCCGGGCTTGTCTTGTTGATAAGCAAGGAGAGATTAGTGATTTGCCCACAATCACAGGGTGTTGAGCCGACGCCGAGACTCGAACCTGGTTCCCAAGTTCCAAAGTCGGCAGTCCTTTGCATATTGGATTAGGTGTCTCCTCTGGGCACTTTAATGTTGGGTGTTTCCGCCTCACAGCGGCGCTATAAAGCCTAGAGCACAATTCTGCATTTAATAAGAAAAAAACTAGAACTTCTTTCCGTAGTTTAAGCAATTTGCAATGCAATATGTCTCGCATTTACGCGCGTTTGAGCTATTGACATTGCAAATGACAATGCATTTATCTGTTTTTAAAAATTAAATAGAAGGCAGTCATTTGCAATGTCAATAGCTCAAACTCGCGTAAATGCGAGACCTATTGCATTGCAAATGCTTGTCTTCTTTTCTGTTTATTATCTCAAGTCATCTCCCTGAGGAGGGTACGGTATAGCCATCAGGACAAAACACAATACAAGATTTCTGCAAGCAGGGTCGGCTCAGTGACTTCGCATCCATGGAGTTCTTATTTTTAGGTCTCGACCTTGCTATCGCGTAAGCGATCGCAAAGCGAAACTATAGAAAGCGGGTTTGAAAAGTGCTCCCAAAAAGCGGATTGCATGGCTAGCACGCGCACAATCACGCGCATCATGCCGCCATGCAATCCGCCTTTTGGGAGCACTTCAAAGGGTCCGCTCCCCCGCCCCCAAGCGCGTGCACGCCACGCTCCGCCGGGCTTGTCTTGTTTTCTTTTTTTTTTAACTGTAAGCGCGAGGCGCGCGTGCGGCCAATGCTTGTTACACCTACCTACGAGTATCGACGTTCACCAAATACGTGTTACACCTACCTACGAGTATCGACGTTCACCAAATGCGTGTTTTATTGTCCGGAGCACCTCTAAGATATTCATGGAATCTTGTCCCAATTAGGGACGGTAGTATAGGTTAATAGGCGGGTAAACATACCAGCCAAGGGACTTGCTTCAGTCACTGGGCCATAAAGGGTTAAGCGAGCTTCCTTAGCATTATTCTGCATTTGTCTGCCATCTCGGGAGGGTCGAGGGCACCGTTAACAGAGGTTTATGGAGGCAATCGGTGACGTCAGCAGCACTGGTATGTGTTTCTCCTGGATGGAGGGAGTTACTTGTGTTTTCTTTAGTGGTAATTAGGGGCCACTTGGGCCATATGCTGTAGTGTGGCTTCATTTGTACAAACAGACTGCAGCATTAGTAAGCCTCTGCTCTGCCTTGTACACCACATGGCCCCAGCCAGGCTGCCTTCTTCCTTTGCAGTACAGCAAATAAGGTTACCAGAGGAACCGACGCAATGCTGGGCCTTTTTTACCCATCGACTGGATAAACCAAGCTGACCCAAGACTACAAACCACAGAATACATTTGGCATAGTCAGTCTGGTAACCGTACAGTGGAGGTTGCCTCATCACCATACCTGTCTTTGCCCTTAGACGCCATTACTGTATCCCATGTATTTTCGAGTCCTTTTCCTGATTTTGTCCTTTGTCACTCTTAACTATTTCCGTGTACGTAGGTAGTTCCGTATATTTACAAAACTTTCTCGCGGGAACAATTTTATCTTACTTCTCAGCCTCGTACCATTCCACGTTTTATCCCTGGCCCTCTTATTCCATTCTATTCGGTATACTGGACATCTTTGGAAATCTCTAGCCTGTCTCTGTTGAGAGTACCCGAGTTGCCTTCCTCGCGACGCCCATTTCTTACACTCAGCATCGTGTGACTCTATATATATATTTTTTTTTTGCATTTATATAGCGCAAACTCGACCCGAGGGTATTGGAGCGCTTTACATGAGCGCCAGCTACTTTACTCAAGGATACATTGATTTTTTGGAAGGCACGGGGAGATTAAGGGCCTCATGTAGGTAGCATACCAGTTACCACTTCTAAAATACCGAACGATACCGAATCGGTATTTTAGAAGTGGTAACTCGTATGTAGGTAATGAGTCGGTATTTTTTACCGATTCGTTACAATTCGGTAATTACCGAATCGGTATTTACCGATTCGGTAATGAGGCATACCTTCCCATTGAGGGGAAGGTATGCCTCATTACCGAATCGGTAAATACCGATTCGGTAATGGTGGAGAAAATGCAAGGGTGGCAGGGTGTCACATTGACACCCTGTTGCACCCCTGATTCGGCCATGTGTGCACATGTGGCACACATACATGCCCTAAGGGCATGTATGTATGCCACATTGCACACTGCTACGCGTTTCCAAATGCATACACCCATACATTAATTATTTACCACCAACTAAAAGTTGGTGGTAAATACCGACTCATAAACACACACACACACTCCCCCTACATATCATTTCTGAAATCGGAATTTACCGATTCGGTAAAATTACCGAATCGGTAAAATTACCACATCGGTAACGTTACCGAATCGGTAATTTTACCGATTCGGTAGTTTTACCGATTTGGTAAATTCCGATTTCAGAAATTGACCCCCTACATACCAATAGCCAATATACCGGTCGGTAACGGTATAATTACCGAAAATCGGCCGTTACCGACCGGTATATGGCTACCTACATGAGGCCCTAAGTGATTTGCCCAGAATCACAGGCTGTTGAGGTGAGCAAGACTCGAACCTGCCTCCCCAGTTCCAAAGTCAGCAGCTATGATCGTTGGGCCAAATCCTCTATTACAATATATGAAATCGACGCTGCCCCTTTCTTGCCATAGTCTGTGTGAGACCGGACTCGTGGCGTTGGCCCTCCCGACCAGCAAGCCACCCTGCAACCGCACCAATCCCCGATGTCACAGACTTCCGGCCACCATGGCCCAACATCCCGATGGCCGGCCAGACCCTAACACGCATGCCCGGCCGAGGGAGAGGGAAACCCCCCCAAGCCAGACCGGGAGGCGCCGTCCCTGTCACAGCTCTGGTCTCTTCCCCAAGGAAGGTTTCGAGCGGCCACCAGGCCCCCGGTGAGCGGGCGCCTCGCCTGCTGGGTGTCTGGAGTCCCTCCCGGACCCACCTGAACAGATCAAAGGGCCGAGCGACAGGAAGTCCCGACACACCGCCCCCAGGCACCAAGACCCCTCTCGGCGAGGACTCCGGACTTCAAAGAGGAGGGGGAGTATAACAAGGGGTGCTGAAGGGACGGGAGGCAGAGAAGACCTGGACTGATGAGAGCCTGCTGACCTGGTCGCAGCTCGATCGCTCCCCGAACCGAAGAACGCTACCCGAACTCTGAACCATCTGAGCCCTGCTGACGCTGTTGCAGCTCCCCGAACTCTGAACCATCTGAGCCCTGCTGACGCTGTCGCGGCTCCCTGAACTCTGAACCATCTGAGCCCTGCTGACGCTGTCGCGGCTCCCCGAACTCTGAACCATCTGAGCCCTGCTGACGCTGTCGCGGCTCCCCGAACTCTGAACCGTCTGAGCCCTGCTGACGCTGTCGCGGCTCCCCGAACTCTGAACCGTCTGAGCCCTGCTGACGCTGTCGCGGCTCCCCGAACTCCGAACCACCTGTGCCTGCTGAGTGACTCGCGGCACCCTCCTCCATGGGAATCGGCAGAGATTGCCGAGAGAAGCAACATCCCCCCAGCTCGAGGATTGAGAGCTGTGCGCAGGATACTCCGCAGAGACACTCACTCAAAGACTGTCCCGCTACCCCCATACCCCCATCACGAGATCGCCGCTGATTGTGGCCCTGTTTCCATACCAGCATTTCGGATCATAAAGATCCCTTACGTCCACGATAAAGTATACTGTCTTACGAAGAACTACCGTGTGGTGTCCCTCTGTCAGAGAGTGCAAGCGCAGTGTGTGCGATCCTAGGTACGAGCCCCTTCCAGGAAGGGCCTCCCCGCCCTTGCTCGGCCTAACTCTGGGAGAGGTGGGTCAACGGGTGGTCAGGAACGTATTCCGAAACCCCCCCGGAGAACGCCTTCCAACATTTGGTGGCAGACGACGGGATCCGAGCCGACACCTAGAGATCGTGCAGTAAACGACTGACGCACTACCGGAAAGAAATGGAAGGAGAAACCTCCCTAGGTGCCGCAGGTACCAACACAAGCACGACATTCCGAGAGGACCAATTGGAATATTATACGCACCGAGAACTAAAACAATTCTGCAAAGACCTTGGAATCGCTACCACCGGATTAAGCACGAAAGAGGATTTCCAGGGAGCATTGAAGACCTGGGTCGAGGCCGGAGCTTCCCGGGCACAAACAGAAGGAGAGCCGCCAAACGAACCACGAAGCATCCCGGGGAGGAGCAGCACCCCAGAGGGGGGCCTATCCCCGGAGGAGCTAGCGGACCGAAAAAGGGGCCGCAACCACGAACTAGAGCTAGCAAAACTAAAAATCGAGGGAGAACTAAAGCTGGCCGAGAAGAAACTGGCAGTAGAACAATTACGCCTACAAGGAGAACTCGAGGAAAAGAAGCGACAGAGAGAGCACGAAGAAAGAAAACTCCAGCTAGAACACGAATGCAGCCTGAAAGAGATCGAGCTCAAGGCTAACAGTGAGGAGGCCAGACCCTCGGGAACTCAACCCCTCTCCTCCGTCGTGGAACCAAAGGTCCACATCCCCAAGGATGTGGTGAAAGAATATTACAAGAACGACGACATCCAGCAATGGTTCAAGGCCTACGAAGTTGCCATGACCTCCCACCGAGTCCCGCAGAAAGACCGGGGGCCTGGGTTGTGGGGCCGGTTCCTGAGCGAGGGGAGAGATACCCTGCTAGACCTGCCCTCCACGGTGCTGAACTCCTACAGTCCCATGAAAGAGGCCCTAGTAGCCAGGTATGGGCTCACCCCCGAAATGTACCGGCAACGGTTTTGAGACTGCAAAAAGATACCTGGTACAACATGGGTGGAGTACGTGAACTTTTACAGCCGGGCCCTGGACGGGTGGATCAAGGGCAGCAAGGTCTCCACCTTTGAGGAGCTGTTTGACCTAATCGCGTGGGAACACTTGTCCGCCAATTGCTTTGTGGAGTTACGCCAGCACCTCCTGGACAGCAAGCTCACTGACCCTCGAAAACTGGCCGTCGAGGCTGACCGATGGGTGAACACCCGGGCCTCACGGGATCCTGTGGGAGACTACGGTCGCCACAGTCAGGGACACCCCCACCAGAGGGGCAGAGGGAATCAAGGCCGACCAAAAGAATTCCCGGGGGGCTCCCAGCACAGTCCCCCCAGAGGACAACCTCCGCACTTTCCAGCCCCACCTCCGGCCAGCACCGGGCCACCGGGGAGGTCGGGACCCCGAGTGAGGATCACCTGTTTCCGCTGCCAACAGACTGGACACTATGCCAGTGACCCTCAGTGTCCCATGTACCAACGACCCGCCACGACAACCCCTCCGGCTCGACAAATGGCCTCCGTAGCCCTGGGAGAAGAGATGGAAGACTCCGAAGAATGGGAGCCAGCCGCCATGGCCCTGGTCTCCCTAGGGGACCGAGAGATGGTCCCCGGAACACCCCTGCCCGCCAACACGAAGAAGTACCGACAGCAGGTGATGGTCAACGGTCACCGCGTCGAGGGCCTCCGCGACACTGGGGCGAGTGTCACAGCGGTCCACTGCCACCTGGTCTCCGAAGACCAGATCCTGCCCGACGCATTTTGTCCAGTCATATCGTCGGACAATTCCGAGAGCCTATGCCGATGGCCCTGGTCCCCTTCGAATGGGGGGGAGTCACCGGCAAGTTGAGGGTGGCAGTCCGAACCTCCCAGCCCGTAGACTGCCTCCTGGGCAACGACCTTGAGAGTTCCCCGTGGTGACAAGTGGAACGAAGAGCCCATCTAGAAATGATGGGCCTACCCGAATGGGTATGCGCCACCACGCGCTCTATGACTCTCAGATTGCCTTCCTCCGAGGGAGGTGAGGCCACCCCGCTGAACACAGTCGCCGTCCCCGAGGTCCGGGACGCACTACCCGAGCCCGACGACCCTCTTCCGGAAGAAGCAACCATTCCCGATGACGGGTCGGTGCATCCAGATCCCGAACCACTGACCGAGCTCGGGGACCTGACCGAGATGGCCCAGTGGCACTGCGAGGGAGGTCCCTCCCGAGAAGAATTCTGCCAGGAACAAGCCACCTGCCCTTCCCTCATTGGACCCCGACAGCAGGCCGAAGCCCAAGCAGCGGGCGACCAGTCCAGAACCCACTGGGTATACTGGGAAAACGGCCTCCTGTACAGCGAACATTAGTCGGCCGAGTTGGGATCGGCCCGAGTACTGGTGGTACCCCTGCGCTTCCGAAGTCTCCTCCTGGGCCTGGCCCATGATGTACCCCTGGCCGGACACTTAGGCCAAGATAAGACCTACCAGTGAGTCGTTACCCACTTCTATTGGCCCAAGATGCGAGCGAATGTGGAGGCCCACTGCAATTCATGCCTCACGTGCCAGGCAAGCGGAAAGAGTGGGGGGAAGCGCAAGGCTCCGCTACAACCCTTCCCCGTTGTTAGTACCCCTTTTGAGCGGGTGGGAATCGACATCGTGGGACCCCTAGATCCCAAGACCGCCCAGGGCCACCGGTTCATCCTCGTCCTGGTGGACCATGCCACCCGCTACCCCGAAGCCATTCCCCTCCGCACAGTGACGGCCCCCGTGGTAGGCCGGGCCTTGATGGGGATCTTCTCCCGTGTGGGGTTCCCTCGCGAAGTCGTGAGTGATCGTGGCACGAACTTTATCTCCAAATACATGAGGTCCCTATGGCAGCAGTGCGGGGTATCATACAAGTTCACCACCCCATACCACCCCCAAGGGAATGGCCTAGTCGAGCGATTTAACAGGACCCTGAAAGGGATGATCATGGGCCTCGAAGAACCCCTACGCCGGAGATGGGACGTCCTCCTCCCTTGCCTCCTGTTCGCCTACCGAGAGGTTCCCCAAAAATCTCTGGGGTTCAGCCCGTTCGAACTACTGTACGGACACCCCGTCCGGGGACCCCTGAGCCTGGTCAAGGAGGGTTGGGAAACGACTCTCCGGGGGACCCCTCCTGATGTGTTCCGATACATCCTGGCGCTCCGCAACCAGACCCGGAAATTCCGAGAACTTGCAGAGACAAACCTCGAGGCTAGCCAGGAAGAGATGAAGCGCTGGTATGACCAGAATGCCACGCTGGTCGAGTTTCAGCCGGGCCAACAAGTCTGGGTCATGGCCCCGGTGAAACCCTGCGCCCTCCAAGACAAATGGACTGGTCCCTTCAAGGTGGTCGAGCGGAAGAGCCAAGTCACCTATCTAGTCGATGTGCAATCCCCGCGGAACGCCCTCCGGGTCCTCCTCGTGAACCGCCTCAAACCCCACTTTGTGAGGACGGAGTTGAGCTTGCTCCTGGCCACCGACGATGGGACTGAAGAAGACACCGAACCCCTTCCAGACCCCCTGGGTGCTAAAGAGACCGATGGCTCCGTGGAGGGGGTGAGACTGTCAACCACCCTCACCTCCCAACAGTCCGACGACTGCCGACGGCTACTAAGGCAGTTCACGGACCTCTTCTCCCTAACCCCTGGGGTCACCGACTGGTGTGTCCACGACGTAGACACCGGCGACAGCCCGCCAGTGAGACACCGAGCCTACCGGGTCCCTGATCGGGTCCGAACCTGCATCCATTCGAGGTAGCTAAGATGATGGCCCTCGGGGTGATTGAACCCTCCGACAGCCCCTGGGCCAGCCCGGTAGTCCTGGTCCCGAAAGCGGCTCTCCCTGGTGTCGCCCCGAGCTGAGGTTTTGTGTGGACTACCGAGGACTCAATGCGGTCACCCGAGCGGACGCTCACCCTATCCCCCGCGCCGACGAGCTCATCGACCGCCTCGGGGCCGCTCGCTACCTCAGCACCTTCGACCTAACCTGCGGATACTGGCAAATTGCACTCACTGAGGGAGCCAAGGAGCGCTCCGCCTTCTCCACCCCGGATGGGCACTACCGCTTTAGGGTGATGCCGTTTGGAATGAAGAATGCCCCGGCCACCTTCCAGCGGCTGGTGAACAGGGTCCAGGCCGGACTAGAGGGGTTCAGCGCAGCGTACCTAGACGACATAGCCGTATTCAGCTCCCAATGGACCGAGCACCTCCAGCACCTCCGACAAGTCCTGCTGGCTCTGCGCCAGGCCGGCCTCACCATCAAAGCCATCAAATGTCAAATTGGACAAGGCTCCGTAATCTATCTGGGGCACCAGGTGGGAAGCGGGCAGGTCGCCCCCCTCCAGCAGAAGATCGACGCCACCCTGTCCTGGGAACCCCCAACGACCCAAACGGAAGTCCGGGCCTTCCTGGGCCTCACCGGTTACTACCGGAGGTTTATTAAGAACTATGGCAGTATCGCAGGCCCCCTCACAGAGCTAACCTCCAAGAAACACCCGAAGAAAATACAATGGAACCCCCCGTGCCAAAAAGCGTTCGACGCCTTGAAGGCCGCTATATGTACTGCTCCGGTACTCAAGGCCCCCGACTACTCTCAGGAGTTTGTGGTCCAGACGGACGCCTCGGAACACGGCATCGGGGCAGTCCTCTCACAGTTCAACGACAAAGGCGTAGATCAGCCCATAGCCTTCATCAGCCGAAGGTTGCTACCTCGAGAACAGCGGTGGAGCACCATTGAAAGAGAGACCTTCGCAGTAGTCTGGGCCCTCAAAAAGCTACGGCCCTACTTGTTCGGAACACACTTCCGAGTTCAAACAGATCACCGACCCTTGCGGTGGTTGATGCAGATGCGAGGAGAAAACCCCAAGCTGCTACGCTGGTCAATCTCCCTCCAGGGGATGGATTTCACTGTGGAGCATCGCCCCGGGACGGACACGCCAACGCGGACGGCCTGTCCCGATTCTTCCGCTTCAGCGAGGAGAACCCCCAAGTGGATGGGTAGTTCTCCCCGCCTTTCAGCTGGGGGGGGCACGTGTGAGACCGGCCTCGTGGCGTGGGCCCTCCCGACCAGCAAGCCACCCTGCAACCGCACCGATCCCCGATGTCACAGACTTCCGGCCACCATGGCCCAACATCCCGATGGCCGGCCAGACCCTAACACGCATGCCCGGCCGAGGGAGAGGGAAACCCCCCCAAGCCAGACCGGGAGGCGCCGTCCCTGTCACACCTCTGGTCTCTTCCCCAAGGAAGGTTTCGATCGGCCACCAGGCCCCCGGTGAGCGGGCGCCTCGCCTGCTGGGTGTCTGGAGTCCCTCCCGGACCCACCTGAACAGATCAAAGGGCCGAGCGACAGGAAGTCCCGACACACCGCCCCCAGGCACCAAGACCCCTCTCGGCGAGGACTCCAGACTTCAAAGAGGAGAAAGAGTATAACAAGGGGTGCTGAAGGGACGGGAGGCAGAGAAGACCTGGACTTACGAGAGCCTGCTGACCTGGTCGCGGCTCGATCGCTCCCCGAACCGAAGAACGCTACCCGAACTCTGAACCATCTGAGCCCTGCTGACGCTGTCGCGGCTCCCCGAACTCTGAACCATCTGAGCCCTGCTGACGCTGTTGCGGCTCCCCGAACTCTGAACCGTCTGAGCCCTGCTGACGCTGTCGCGGCTCCCCGAACTCTGAACCGTCTGAGCCCTGCTGACGCTGTCGCGGCTCCCCGAACTCCGAACCACCTGTGCCTGCTGAGTGACTCGCGGCACCCTCCTCCAAGGGAATTGGCAGAGATTGCCAAGAGAAGCAACATCCCCCCAGCTCGAGGATTGAGAGCTGTGCTCAGGATACTCCGCAGAGACACTGACTCAGAGACTATCCCGCTACCCCCATACCCCCATCACGAGATCGCCGCTGATTGTGGCCCTGTTTCCATACCAGCATTTCGGATCATTAGGATCCCTTATGTCCACTATAAAGTATACTGTCTTACGAAGAACTACCGTGTGGTGTCCCTCTGTCAGAGAGTGCAAGCGCAGTGTGCGATCCTAGGTACGAGAGCCTTCCAGGAAGGGCCTCCCCGCCCTTGCTCGGCCTAACTCTGGGAGAGGTGGGTCAACGGGTGGTCAGGAACGTATTCCGAAGCCCCCCCGGAGAACGCCTTCCAACAGTCTGTTACCTTGTGAATTGTTGCTCTACACTCCTATTCCATCTGCCTCGCCACCTCCTCTTTAGCCTCCTGCTCCATTTCCTGGAGCTCTGGGTGTCCTAGGTGTCTGCGTTCCAAAACTCTGAGAGTCTTGTCTCCCTCCTCAACTTCCTTGAGGAGTGTACGCCTGACCCCTGCAGCTTCTGCTATACAATGACCTCTCAATATTACCTTAAAGACGTCCTTCGCTACCTGTGGGGAAGAGGCTGTCCCTACATTCTCAGTGAAGTAGTGAGCTAAACTGTCCCCAATCCCTTCTCGAAATACTTGGGTGCCGATCACGATCCGGTAAAAAAATTCCCCGTACGACTCGTATCCGGTCTTTCTACCGTACGAATCATACACGTGCCGAACAAACTGCCAATCACGATTCGCATGGTAAAAAATACGAACCGCATTGGGAATTATTCCCCACACGTCCTCGGGTCGGAAAATGTGTCCGACACGTCCTCGGACGATTTACCGTACAAATGTGAAAAGTGAAGTCCGACCGCGGAATTACGATCCATCCCGTGCGTCCGATGTTACAACCGTATGGAAAAAACACCGTCCGCACCGAACTCCCATAGCAACCATGGAGACATGTGCCCACATACGTGGCCAACACCCCCCCAGCCCTCCTATGTACGAGTCGAATCCCCACCCGTGTATGTACACCCGTGTATGTACGAGACGTACCCCCACCCGTGAATGTATGGAGCGTACCCCCACCCCAACCGTGTATGTACGACCCGTACCCTCACCCACGTATGCATGGAGTGTACTCCCACCCCAACCGTGTATGTACGACCCGTACCCTCACCCTCGTATGCATGGAGCGTACCCCCACCCCAACCGTGTATGTACGACCCGTACCCTCACCCGCGTATGCATGGAGCGTACCCCCACCCCAACCGTGTATGTACGACCGGTCCCCCCACCCCAACCGTGTATGTACGATCCGTACCCTCACCCGCGTACGTATGGAGCGTACCCCTACCCCAACCGTGTATGTACGACCCGTACCCTCACCCGCGTATGCATGGAGCGTACCCCAACCGTGTATGTACGACCCGTACCCTCACCCGCGTATGCATGGAGCGTACCCCCACCCCAACCGTGTATGTACGACCGGTCCCCCCACCCCAACCGTGTATCTACGATCCGTACCCTCACCCGCGTACGTATGGAGCGTACCCCCACCCCAACCGTGTATGTACGACCCGTACCCCCACCCCAACCATGTATGTACGACCCGTACCCTCACCCGCGTGCGTATGGAGCGTACCCCCACCCCAACCGTGTATGTATGACCGGTCCCCCCACCCCAGCCGTGTATGTACGATCCGTACCCTCACCCGCGTACGTATGGAGTGTACCCCTACCCCAACCGTGTATGTACGACCCGTACCCCCACCCCAACCTTGTATGTACGACCCGTACCCTCACCCGCGTACGTATGGAGCGTACCCCCACCCCAACCGTGTATGTACGACCCGTACCCTCACCCGCGTACGTATGGAGCGTACCCCCACCCCAACCGTGTATGTACGACCCGTACCCTCACCCGCATATGCATGGAGCGTACCCCCCAACCGTGTATGTACGACCCGTACCCTCACCCGCGTATGCATGGAGCGTACCCCCGCCCCAACCGTGTATGTACGACCGGTCCCCCACCCCAACCGTGTATGTACGACCCGTACCCCCACCCCAACCGTGTATGTACGATCCGTACCCTCACCCGCGTACGTATGGAGCGTTCCCCCACCCCAACCGTGTATGTACGACCCGTACCCCCTACCCAACCGTGTATGTACGACCCGTACCCTCACCCGCGTACGTATGGACCGTACCCCCACCCCAACCGTGTATGTACGACCCGTACCCCCACCCCAACCGTGTATGTACGATCCGTACCCTCACCCGCGTACGTATGGAGCGTACCCCCACCCCAACCGTGTATGTACGACCCGTACCCCCACCCCAACCGTGTATGTACGACCCGTATCCTCACCCGCGTACGTATGGAGCGTACCCCCACCCCAACCGTGTATGTACGACCCGTACCCTCACCCACGTACGTATGGAGCGTACCCCCAACCCAACCGTGTATGTACGACCCGTACCCTCACCCGCGTATGCATGGAGCGTACCCCCACCCCAACCGTGTATGTACGACCCGTACCCTCACCCGCGTATGCATGGAGCGTACCCCCACCCCAACCGTGTATGTACGACCGGTCCCCCACCCCAACCGTGTATGTACGATCCGTACCCTCACCCGCGTACGTATGGAGCGTACCCCCACCCCAACCGTGTATGTACGACCCGTACCCCCACCCCAACCGTGTATGTACGACCCGTACCCTCACCCGCGTACGTATGGACCGTACCCCCACCCCAACCGTGTATGTATGACCCGTACCCCCACCCCAACAGTGTATGTATGACCCGTACCCTCACCCGCGTACGTATGGAGCATACCCCCACCCCAACCGTGTATGTACGACCCGTACCCTCACCCGCGTACGTATGGAGCGTACCCCCACCCCAACCGAGTATGTACGACCCGTACCCTCACCCGCGTATGCATGGAGCGTACCCCACCCCAACCGTATATGTACGACCGGTCCCCCCACCCCAACCGTGTATGTACGACCCGTACCCTCACCCGCGTACGTATGGAGCGTACCCCCACCCCAACCGTGTATGTACGACCCGTACCCCCACCCCAACAGTGTATGTATGACCCGTACCCTCACCCGCGTACGTATAGAGCATACCCCCACCCCAACCGTGTATGTACGACCCGTACCCTCACCCGCGTACGTATGGAGCGTACCCCCACCCCAACCGAGTATGTACGACCCGTACCCTCA
Source organism: Triturus cristatus (assembly GCF_964204655.1). Classification (NCBI taxonomy): domain Eukaryota; kingdom Metazoa; phylum Chordata; class Amphibia; order Caudata; family Salamandridae; genus Triturus; species Triturus cristatus. The sequence continues at coordinate 69,909,788 of NC_140579.1, read as the reverse complement.
CCCGCGTATGCATGGAGCGTACCCCCACCCCAACCGTGTATGTACGACCGGTCCCCCCACCCCAACCGTGTATGTACGACCCGTACCCTCACCCGCGTACGTATGGACCGTACCCCCACCCCAACCGTGTATGTACGACCCGTACCCTCACCCGCGTACGTATGCAGAAAAATAGATCTCCTTCCTCCAATGCTATGTCTGCACAGCAATGTGAGGATCTTGCCTCTTTCTTTGTGAACAAAGTACAAAACATCTACAAATCCTTTCCACGCCATTCTGCTATAACCCCTAGCTTCCCTCCTCCCATTATTAAATGCACCAAGATGGAGCTTATACCTGAAATCTCTTGTGATGACCTAGCTGTACTTTGCAGGAAGGTCAAATCCGGTTCCCCTGCAGACCCCATGAGACCGTCCCACTTCGTAGAATCCCTGGACTTTTTTTTACCCTCTCTAGCATCCATATTAAATTTGTCCTTTTCCTCGGCCACTGTCCCGACTGTCTGGAAGCAAGCTTGGGTCTCTCCCATCATTAAAAAATCGACCCTCGATCCCTCCAAACCGGAGAACTATAGACCTATTTCGTTGCTTCCATGGATTTCCAAACTCGCAGAAGCTCACGTCAACATCATCCTGACCAAACACATGGATCTACATAACATCTTAGATCCTTCCCAAAATGGGTTTAGGCCACACCATAGCACTGAATCTGCCCTCTTAGCTACGTCTGATCATCTTCGGACGATACTTGATGCCGGCCATTTCGAATGGCACAAAGCCACAAAACATGTCCAGCAAGCACAAAAACAACACATTCACTGACCTGCAACTGCCACAATCCCAAACAGAGGCCCAAAACACAACCACTCCTTATAACACACCCAGCCAAACTTCAAACACAGCCACACCCACCAATGGACCAATAAAAGGGGCCCACACACACAAACCATGAGCCTTTGCAACAGACTCACTGCTGCCAGACCCCACAGACAACCTACAGCACCATACTGGAACCTTTACTACACCTTACACTTGCACACCTTCACACACACACCTTCACAAACACCCCCTCATCACATTCACACACACACCTGCACAACCACACCCACACACCCACAACCATCTAAACACACCCCCCCCCCACCATCCACACCCACACCCCTCACCATGCCCACTAACAAGAATCCAAAGTTCACTAGCCGAGAGTTGGAGGTCCTTGTCGATTAAATCCTCAGAGTCGAGCCACACCTCTTTGGAACATTGGTCAGACAGACCAGCATTTCAGAAAAAACAGCCATGTGGCAGACGATTGTCGATGCTGTGAATGCTGTTGCGGACACCAGAAGGACCAGGCATGAATGCCAAGCCAGGTGGTACGATCTGCGGAGGAGGGTCCGAGCCAAAATGACTGACGAACACAACCAGGCCAACGTCACTGGAGGAGGGCCGCCCCGCAGACGCGTAGAATACCTTCCCTGGGAGGAGAGGGTGATGGCCATACTGCCGGTGGTGGCAGTGGACGGATTAGAAGGACTCCGAGACCCGGGTGAGTACACAAACAACTCAACTCACATGGGGGGAACGTCATCCACAACCAAACTCACAAACAGGCACGCAACCACCCCAAGCTATCGCATGACTCAACCACACTCCATGAACACGCACATGCCACTGGCGCCACCATGCCCCATGCACCCAGCTGGACAATGCCAAGTCACAGGCCACAGAAAACACCAACACAAGACACGGTAAGCCGGATGGCGGGAGTGTGGGCCCCAAAAATCACATAGTGCAACTCAGAAGCAGACAACAATGCCCCCTGCCCATATGGCCTAGGTCACAGCCAGACAAACATTGTGTCCCCACACAGGAAAGATTTGCTCGCCACACCTGCCCCATCCACTGCTGACTGCAGTCACAATTGACGCAGAAAGTAAGACTGTGCCACACATAGGTAAAGTCGCAAAAGCTGTGGCCAAGGGACATACCCATGTACAAGTGCAGTGTGAGTGGAATGCCACACATATCCAAATTCCCAGAGGAAATGTTCCAACTTAGAAACCAATGAAACATGGAACAAAATTAACATTGTCTCTCTCACACACAGGTCAACGTCGTGGATCACCCCCCAACACTGGGGGGGAAGACTCACAGGACCCGGCTCGGCGGGATGACGGAGCCACCGGCAGCGACGACTCTCACCACTCTGTGGACGAACCCGACCCCGACCAACCTGGCCCCTCTGGTGTCCAACGACCTGCAGCACCTGCGTCAGGTACAACTGGGCCAACCACCACCCCCACTCCTGCCACATCCCAGGAGACACCCAGGATCCCTGCCCCACCACCACAATGCAGCCAGGCTGGCCAGGAGGGACACGGTGTACCGGGCACCCAGGAGGAGGCAGGCGACAACGCCAATGCCACCCCTCAGGGGTCCCGGAGACCCGATGTGCCCTCAAGGGCAGGCCAGGTGCAAGTGGGCAGGGGTGGTGGGAGTGGAGGACGGCGGAGGTGCGAGCCTGACCAGTTGGCTGCGGAACCGGTATATTCCCATGTCCGAAACATCCTGGACACATACCGGCAGGACACCACGGGCATGGCCCAGGTTGTGTCCACCCTCAACGAGATGAAGGGGACCCTCGATGAGATCAAGACCCAGCAGGCCCAGCAACATGCGGAGCAACATGCCTGTCTACTGCGACACCAAGGGCGGATGGAGGACAGACAGGCTGAGCTCGTAACGGTGTTCACGGGAATTCACAGTACACTACGTCGGATAGCCGACAACATGGGCAACCCTCCCTGTGCCATCAGGCGTAGAACATCACCACCCACAGGGAGGGATCAGGAGGAGGAGGAGGAGACATCCGACGGAGCATCCCAAACATCGTCACGGCCTGCTTCTGAGGGTCCCCGCAGGAGGGCGGGTCGTCCACGGAAAAGACCGTGAGGGTCGGCGCAACAGCACCATCTCCCAGGACACCTGGCCTGGCACCTGGCCCACTGGAGCAACAGCAGCACAGCAGCAAAAGACATTCTCTGCTACATGGACTTGCTGGTCACTGTCTGACCAATGTTGACAAAGACTGTGCATGGACTCTGAGTATTTCAAATGGCAAGGACACCAACTCCCCTAGTGAACTTTGGATTCCACACACCCGGAAAGCCCCTCATGTCAAACCCCTCCCCCCCCCCCCTACCCCAACCAAAATAAAAAGTCACACCATAAAGAGAAGATGCCTACTTTTTGCATTATTACCTTACATGTGTCTTGTAAAGTCTAACCATGCCTGAGTTCTCATTTGACTTCAACCATCCACACCCTGGGGCCTGAGTCTGGCACAAGACACACATGGGTCACATTGTATTAGGCAAGACAGACATGGAGCACCATACACACCCGTGATGGGCCCAACCAGCTGAGGGGGTGGCCGCACAACCGTGCCGACAGACATTTTGAGTACAGCGACAGCCATGCGCAGAGGTCAGGGATCATGTGGAGTGTCCTGGGGGGCACCCAGGTATGTGTGGACAGGTGGCAGAACCATGTCCTGCAAGCTTGAGTCAGGTGGATGCAGAGAATGGTGGCCTGGCCAACGTTGGATGCATGGGGATGGCACATGTCACAATACCCACACAGTCATGGACATCATGCACAATACACAGTCTAATCCCACACAAACAGCTTGCATCTTGCTACTCTACACATAGACACATAGCCACTATCACGGAAAACCATGCCAGACATGCCGGATGCACCGTGGCAACACACCAGCATTGACTGAGAAGAGGCACCTTGGAGGCATAGGGACACCTTTATTAGTCATGTATTCGGGATTGCAGAGGCAACTAGGAGTACACATGAACGGGTCATGTGGAGTAACATGTGGGTCCAACACTGGAACCCCCCTTCTGCAGCACAAATGCGTGATAGCCATGGAACTGGCACACAAGTGTCGGCTAACAGCTAAACACCCCCTGCTGCTCACGGAGAGACTGCCATACACCATTGATCCGCTGATGTGGAAGTCCCACACCATGTCAAGCCAATGCAAACCGTATGTGTCCGAGGGCAGTGTAACACACATTGATGCCATCATCACATTCCACAATCCCATCACTGATGACTGTCAACAAGTCTGACCATCTATTCAGGTGTACCCAGCGGCATGTCATGTGTACCATGGTGATGCGACATGTCTGCAGAGGAACCAAACATCGACAGGGGCAGTGTGCATACATCGTAAACAACTGCCACACCCAATACACCCCAGATGCATCCCTTACCCTAAGGAGACTTCCAAACTTGTCCGTGCGTGTAACGCTGAGTCAGCACACGATGACGTATCCATGAGGAATAGCAGTGCCACAACAATGCAAGCAGCAGACGGCATGTGCAAGTACCGGGGGAAGAGAGACACACAAGAAGTCAGCCACAAAAAGCACAGCCACTTGCATGTGCATGTACTCGACACATGCAAGGATGACAACATGCTAGGTCACAATTATGACTGGGGAAATACACATCACTGGCACCATCACTCCAGTGACACATCCACACACACCTCTGACTCACGTGCCATACATGCAGATGGACACACACATCGCAACACATGCCACACGGGGACCAATGCGTGCACACACAGACACTGATACTCACCACTAAGCAAAGAAGTCGCGTATGAGCCGAGTCCGGATGTCCTCTTGCGGAACCACATCCTCCACATCACTAGCCCCATTGCCAAGACCTTGGTCCTCCACGGGTGGATGGTCCTGATCATCTTGATCCAGGATGAGTGGCACAGCTTTCTCAACTGCCATGTTGTGCAGCATGCAGCAGACCATGAAGATTTTGCAGACCTGCGCCGGGGCATATGGGAGGGCGCCGCCGGTCTTGTGGAGGCATCGGAATCGGCTCTTCAGGAGGCCAAATGTCCTCTCTATCACTCGCCTTGTCCGGCCATGGGCGGTGTTGTAGCGGAGCTGGGCCGGCGTGATGGGGTTGCGGAGAGGTGTGATCAGCCATGGCATGTTGGGATAGCCAGCGTCCCCTACATGGAAAGCACATGGACATAAGTAGGACAGGAGAAGCGGTCGTGCTGGAAGTCTACGCAAAATACAGGACAGACAGAGTGTACCCACCAACAACACATGCTCGTTCGTTGCGCAGCTGCGTCATCATTTCAGGCACCCTGCTACGCCTCATGATGTAGGCATCGTGTGCTGATCCTGGAAAACGAGCACAGACATGTGAAATCACCATGTTGGACAGACACACCACAAGGGCATTGATGGAGTGGTAGTGTTTGCGATTCCTGTACGCTACCTCCTGTGCCTGTGGTGGTTACAAAGCCACATGTGTCCCATCTATGGACCCAATGACATGGGGCATCCCTCCCAGGGCATAGAATCTACGCTTGACCCCAGTCAACATTTCAGGGGTTGGGAAATGGATGAACTCATCCAGGTGAAGCAACATGGCCTCTAAGAAATCATGCAGCACACGGCAGAACATGCTCTGGGACATGCCACCAACATGAGCAATGGTATTTTGAAAGGTACCCGTGGCAAGAAAATGTAGGGCTGCCATTACCTTCAGCTTGGGTGTCAGTGCCGTAGGATACCTGTGCAGCGGTTGCAGGTGTGGTGCCAGCCTCGCCGTCAACTCCAGAATCAACGGTTGGGGGAAGCGGTAGCACCGGATACAGTCATTCTCCCGCATGTCAGCCAAGTCCGGAATTGCTCGGGGAAGAGGCGGCGCTCTGCAGTAATTTGGAAGTGACAAGGAAGAGTGAGTGCACTACTACAACAATTTTTGGGTGCTGAGCACATGTTAATCTGTCAATACACATATGCGACATACGGAGTGAGGTATGTGCCACATGCCCTGGACACGCATGGCTGCCAGGTGACACTCCTACCAAGACCCAGCTACACACGGAGATTGTGAACCTCCACATGCCATGGCATGGGATTAGCTGTGTCCCAGTGTAAGTGAACAGCCAGACACAACACAGGAGTGACATACATCAACACATCAGCAGAAGTAGGATGTCGATTGCAGAGACTGGTAGCGGAACACTAGAGCCACAGGTCACATGACATTACACTAGGACAGCCCACACACCTTGCCAATAAGGTGTACATGTAATGACTCACCACACATTCATAGAGAGGATGCAGACATGTCCTTGTTACGTTACTCCGTGTCCCATGCATACATACGCACCTCACATCCGATACCACATGTGGCCTGGTGTGCGGAACAGTGTGCCATGTCCATCTACACACAAACACATGTTGGTTGCTGCAACAGCTGATACTTTTGAGGGAGCTCCAACATCAAGCAAATGGGCACCCCCACACATACATGACATAGTCACATCGTGCACCGTGGGTAGTCACTTGTCTGGTGTGGTAACCCCAGTAGCGGGCATCAGGGGACACTTGCGTGTGTTGTTGACTGTGCCATGCCAATGACGCTCATCCCAAGTGTGCAGTACGACATGCACACATGTGAAAGGAGTTAAGGGCATGCCTGGCACACATTGCACCGTCACACATAACATCTGTACACATCTCATCATACATCTGGTGCCTTCTCCACTCAGGAGTAATGTGCCACATCACAGCCTTTCACACCTGTGCCCCACACATGTAGTACTGCCCAGACAATGCCTTGATGTCCATCCATGGACAAGTATGTCAGCCCTATTCCTTCCTGTGTGCTGCCTGTCACCACTGTGATGTGTGAAAGGCACCGTACTTTCGCTCAGAGGGCCTGTGTACGTTCCCTATCACTATGGGAGTGCTGCCGTATGTGCACCCATAGTGATAGTGAGCATACAGGCGTGTGTACGGCCCGTACCACTATGAGTACGCATACGCGAGAACACCCATAGTGATAGTGAGCGTACAGGCGTGTGTACGGTCCGTACCACTATGAGTACGCATACGCGAGAACACCCATAGTGATAGTGAGCGTACAGGCGTGTGTACGGTCCGTATCACTATGGGTGTGCTTGCGTATGCGTACCCATAGTGAAAGTGAGCGTACGCACGCGTGTACGGTCCGTACCACTATGGGTACACATACGCGAGAACACCCATAGTGATAGTGAGCGTACAGGCGTGTGTACGGTCCATACCACTATGAGTACGCATAAGCGAGAACACCCATAGTGATAGTGAGCGTACAGCCATGTGTACGGTCCGTACCACTATGAGTACGCATACGCGAGCACACCCATAGTGATAGTGAGCGTACAGGCGTGTGTACGGTCCGTACCACTAGGAGTACGCATACGCGAGAACACCCATAGTGATAGTGAGCGTACAGGCGTGTGTACGGTCCGTACCACTATGAGTACGCATACGCAATAACTCCCATAGTGGTACGGACCGTACACACGCCTGTACGCTCACTATCACTATGGGTGTTCTCGCGTATGCGTACTCATAGTGGTACGGACCGTACACAAGCCTGTACGCTCACTATCACGATGGGTGTTCTCGCGTATGCGTACTCATAGTGGTACGGACCGTACACACGCCTGTACGCTCACTATCACTATGGGTGTTCTCGCGTATGTGTACCCATAGTGGTACGGACTGTACACGCGTGCGTACGCTCACTTTCACTATGGGTACGCATACGCAAGCACACCCATAGTGATACGGACCGTACACACGCCTGTACGGGCCGTTGCTATGCATTTGTGGTGCCCTAGGGCCCCGGGACGCACCGTACCTGTGTGTGAAACTCCAAATTACATAGGGGACACATGAGGGACAAGTATAAAGGCCTACATGCATGCTGGTTGTCATGGAGACCAAGTTTAAACTTTGATTTTTTTCAAGCAGGTGCACAGCAGTAGGCAGTTTGAATGAATCTACTTTGTTGCAATGTGGTTCTGGAGTTGACATCATGCTCAAGAAAAAAACACAATAAGAACCCACTGACTGTGCTAGGTTTGAAGGGATTGGAGGAAACATAGGATGCAAATGTGAGTGACCAATCACTCTGTACTCCTGTGCATGAAACAGGCCAGCAAGGCAGATATAAGGCAGCCAGGTCCCATGAGGGAGCACTTGCCTGCACATCTTTGGATTCGACGACCCAGCTGCTGCTACTGATTCCCTGGAACCATGTCAAGGTCTGTGGAGAGGTCACAGCCTTTCACCCTGGAGGAGAACCTGGCTTTGCTGGATGTGATCCTCCCACAGTACCCCCTCCTGTATGGGCGACCAGGGTATCAGGTGAGTGCAGAGTCTACTAGCACAGACTGTGTCCCTTGTTTGTGACTGTGACTTCTGGCATTGTGTCCAGGTGTGACACACATGCTATTTACTATAAGGGGGGCCCCAGGGGGGGGGGAATGCCTGATGTCTCCCAGCCAGTGCATGCTGTGGTGCATGTCTGCCGTCCTCACTTGCATTGTGTTTACTGTGACAATCACTGCATGGTGCATGCCAAATTCTGCCTGTCTTGTCCTCCTGGGAATGTAGCCTCTACAGTCCTCATTTTATGATGTGGTCAGCCCAGTGTGACAGGTGACTGTACCCACAGATGTGTGTTAGTTCGGTGTACCGGTGCTGAGAGTGTCCACATGATGTGTTCGTACCCTGGACATCGGTGTGTGTGTAAGTCCCCTATCATGTGGGTGGGTGCATATGTGGAGTGTGGCACCCGGGCTGCATGAGGGATGGATGTACCCTGCCCATGTGATGTGAGCAGGGAGCAGTGCTGTGTGTCTGACGTGCAGAGCCAGCCCCACACCTGTGAGCCCCTCCCCGTCTAGTGGCACATGTGCAGAGTGAGATTTGTCGCTGCATTTAGCAATGGCAGGTGAATGTCATGTGCCTGTGTGTGTCTGTGTACTCTGCTGCGGTAGCGTCAGTGGCCTGTGGCATGTGACTGCTTAGAGGTGCTGCACATTATCCTGGTGTAGCTTGTGATGCACAGTGTGAGCCTGGATCATTGATTGTGTCGTTGCCCTCATTCCACCTGTGTCCTTTCAATGGCACGTACTGCTTTTGCCCTTCCCCAGAGGATCATGTACCTATGACAAAGGTGCAATGCATTGGATGCATACTATGCCTTGTTGTGAACAGCAAATTTGTTCTAATATGTGTCTCTGTGACATGTGCCTGGTGTATTGATGTAGTGTCACTTGTTCATCCTCACAGGTAGGCGCCTCTGCCAAGAAGCAGATATGGATGAACGCCGTCAGTGCCGTGAGGAGGACGGAGGGTCGCAAGCGGCGCCTGGCCCAGGTGAGGAAACGCTGGCAGGATATCCGGTGCTGGACACGGAGGATCGCACGGGTCCTGCTGGGGGACTCACCTGAGACCCATAAGAACAGCGGGCGCCGCCGTCTGACCCACATCCACAAGCGTGTGCTGGCGGTGGTATTTCCAGACTTGGACAGGCGCTTACAGGAGAAGCAGCAGCAGGAAGGGGGTAGGTACATGTGTGTTTGTTGTGTGTCACCAGCATTTGTAAGTGCACTGTTGCATGGATACACTGCCAGGGTTTAAAGGTGCTGTGCAGATCCAGTTAACCACAGTATAGCGGTGCTCTCCTGCCTCCCTTCCCCTCCTTGCAATGTGTACCCTGGTCTGTGTGTAGTCACTCCTTCACAAGGTTATATAGGCTGGCGCTTTCTCCACGTGAACTATGCCTGTAGCATCATGTGTGGGGGTGGTGTGTAACAGGTTTTGGGACCTTGCCTGTGCCCTGTCCAGTTCAGTACATGTGGGTTCCATGTCAGTTGGCACTGATGCTGAGTCCAGACATGGGAGTTAGTCTCTAAAGTACCATGCCTCACAGCACGCATGTCCTATGTTGTGGCCTGTGACATGATGTGCATGAGTGTGCGATACGCATAGTGCAGGGATGGTGGCGTGTGTTGCAGTCAGTCCCATTCAGGACCATGGAGTTGTGTGGCCACTACTGTCCCATGGGGCATATTTTCCTAGGTGTCATGTGTGTCATCACAAAACGTGGACACTCTCAGTGTCTACAGCATAGGTTGTGCTCTGTGCCATTGTCCCCTGGCACCATGTATATTGACGTAAAATGTAGTACAAGTGTCCACTGTACAGCCTGACCTGATTTTCCTTGTCCATACTCACGGTGGCCAGTGCCTGTGTGTCTTGTTACAATCATCTGATGATGACCATTTGTACATGATTATTTGGACAGGCGCACCTTGGGTATTTGGCGTCCAATCTTGCATTTATGCAGCCCCTGTGTATTTCACCCAGACTAAGAGATGTAAGTGCTTCCTGTGTCTCAACAAATTGTCTCATGTAGGGGGTGGTTGGTGCGGGCAAAGCCTACATGTCCAAACCTGAAATCTCCTTGCTAGGTGTGGCCAGTGTGTGATGTTTGTCTGGACATACACTCAAGGTGCAGTGAGTCAGTCATGGTGGGCATGTTTTCAGTATTACCTATGCAGCATGTGCCTCAAGTTCATGGATATGGTCCCTGCTCATCCCTATTTTCAGCAACGCTGTGTGTTGTGCAGATGCAGTGCTGGATTGTCCCCAGGGCCTGGCTCCTCTGTCAAACTCCATTTCATGTCATTTGCTATTGTGTTATGCTCTCCATGGTTTTTCAGTGGCATGGTGGGTCAACCAACTGTGTGTTGCATGCCCTACATCTGTACCTTGTTTTGTAGATGTTACTGATCTTTCTTTTCAGGCTATGCACTGTAACCTATGTAGATTGGACTCATGTGACATATGTATGCAGGTGTATGATTAATTGCTGTCTCTTCACCTTGCCCACAGCATCGTCGGGGGACACGGAGGGAGACATGAGCACAGATGGAGCGGAGGGACCGAGCACCAGTGCCAGCGTTGACATCGTGGCTGGCACATCGAGTGGAACTGAGGCGGAGGAGAGTGAGGCCGAGGACCTGTCCACTGGCACGACAGAATATGAAGCTGACGGGTCCGAGGATGATCTCTCCGAGTGGGCAGAGGCTGCACCAGCAGCTGACAGCGGCACAACATCTCAGCCCGCCCCCTCCATTGCCATCAGCCGCCTCCCACTTGCTCGTGTCCCTTCCCAGCGTGCCCGGTCACCACATGTCTCCTTCCTGCCAGGCACCGCACCCCCTGCCCCTGTCTCCACTGCTGCCGCCAATGCCGAGTCAGTGGACATCCAGCGCAGTTGCAGGTTGGTCAGGCTGCGATTCTTAATGTCCTCCATGGCCACACCCAAGTGCTGAACAACATGGAGGCATACTTGGAGGGCATTCACTCATCGCAGGCTGACCAACGCAACTTGCTGAGGTCCATTGACTCGACACTGACTGCAGCAGTGGGTCTCCTGCAGCGCTACGTCCAACCCCCTACCCCTGACACATCCACACTTCCCACTCCCATGCCTGTCCCACGTACGCCCAGACGTCAGCATGCACCCACCACAACAGACACAGGCACCACACCAGCAGGGAAGGTCATACGCACACCTCCTGGCACGCACACACAGGGTGAAGTAGGCACACCCACTGGGTCGGGGGGCAAACGTAAGCCACGCAGCCAGAGTGGGAGTCCGCATTCCACCAAGTCCACTCCCTCCAAATCCCCTCCCCTCAGCTCTCCTGGCCACATATCCGGCAAAGACTCCTTCATGGCCGCTCTGTCCCTGAGCCTCACTGTGACACCACCCCGCAAGCGGTCAAGGGAGTCCCCGGTCAGGGTGGTTGAGTCCCCCCCCCTGTCCACGCCCTCTCCCTGTGGCGCTGCGACCCATCCCTCCACCCCCCCCCCCCCCTCCTTGGGGCCTGTGGTTCCTTCGGGTGCAGGGGAGTCGCTGGAGGACCTTGCAAAGGTGTACAGCGCCATCCTGGCCTCCGCCTTTGGCCCTGACCCACCCCCTGTGGTGGAGTCCTCCATCCCTGCACCCACGACGCCTACCCTTCGCCCTCATGTCCCTGCAGTGCCTGGTCCTTCCCCCCCACATGATGCCCTCCCCGCTCTGGAAGACGAAGGAGTCTGACTGTGCAGGCAAGCTAGGGGACACGCGTCCCACTGTGTCCCCCATCCAGCTGTGACTCATGGACTGCCCTATGGGCTTTGTAAATATTGAACTTTCTCCACAAATACTATTTTTGCTAATGCTGAATAAAGCCTTTTTTTTTTCTTAGAACCCTACTGCTTTTGTGGTATTGCTGTTGGTGGGGCTGCTCCATGATTTTGGGTGGTGATCATGTGTTGGGTGTGTGGGAAATGTAGTAGTGTGCTGGTCATAGGGGGGACCCTGGTATCTGTGTGCCATCACAAGGTGTTAGCTAAGTTTCCTTGTTCATGTAGGCTGTTACTGCATGGTGAAATTGTCCCAAGGTGTGTTCCTTCCTCTGTGTACCCTGACATCTTCCCTGCAGGGTGTTTCCAATGTGTTGTGCTGAGCTGTGTCTACATTAGCTGGGTGTGTGACGGACCCCTTCAACTTTGGCCATGCATGCAGAGCGATGTCTCCACCTGCATCATTCGTGGCATCCTTGGTGATAACTGTACTTGTGTATGTAGTCTGTTGACATGACTTCATGTGGACATGTTCCCTTTTAGGCAGTATGCATGTGTGTACTCCCAGCCTCGCACACGTGTTACATGTACTGCAGGGTCTTTGTGCACCTGACTGACAATTGTGGCCATTGGATCTGTGGGTACTCCACCCTTTTTCTTTCCATGGGCACTGCTGGGGGCCTCTGCACCCACCCCTCCTGTCTCTGGGCACTGCTGGGAGGACTCTGCACCCACCCCTCCTGTGTCTGGGCACTGCTGGGAGGACTCTGCACCCACCCCTCCTGTGTCTGGGCACTGCTGGGAGGACTCTGCACACAACCCTCCTGTGTCTGGGCACTGCTGGGAGGACTCTGCACCCACCCCTCCTGTCTCTGGGCACTGCTGGGAGGACTCTGCACCCACCCCTCCTGTGTCTGGGCACTGCTGGGAGGACTCTGCACCCACCTCTCCTGTGACTGGGCACTGCTGGGAGGACTCTGCACCCACCCCTCCTGCGTCTGGGCACTGCTGGGAGGACTCTGCACACACCCCTCCTGCGTCTGGGCACTGCTGGGAGTGATAGGCACACACCCCTCCTGTGTCTGGGCACTGCTGGGAGGACTCTGCACACACCACTCTTGTGTCTGGGCACTGCTGGGAGGACTCTGCACTCAGCCCTCCTGCGTCTGGGCACTGCTGGGAGGACTCTACACCCACCCCTCCTGTCTCTGGGCACTGCTGGGAGTGATAGGCACACACCCCTCCTGTGTCTGGGCACTGCTGGGAGGACTCTGCACACACCACTCTTGTGACTGGGCACTGCTGGGAGGACTCTGCACCCACCCCTCCTGCGTCTGGGCACTGCTGGGAGGACTCTGCACACACCCCTCCTGCATCTGGGCACTGCTGGGAGGACTCTACACCCACTCCTCCTGTCTCTGGGCACAGCTGGGAGTGATAGGCACACACCCCTCCTGTGTCTGGGCACTGCTGGGAGGACTCTGCACACACCACGTTTGTGACTGGGCACTGCTGGGAGGACTCTGCACCCACCCCTCCTGCGTCTGGGCACTGCTGGGAGGACTCTGCACCCACCCCTCCTGTCTCTGGGCACTGCTGGGAGTGATAGGCACACACCCCTCCTGTGTCTGGGCACTGCTGGGAGGACTCTGCACACACCACTCCTGTGTCTGGGCACTGCTGGGAGGACTCTGCACCCACCCCTCCTGCGTCTGGGCACTGCTGGGAGGACTCTACACCCACCCCTCCTGTCTCTGGGCACTGCTGGGAGTGATAGGCACACACCCCTCCTGTGTCTGGGCACTGCTGGGAGGACTCTGCACACACCACTCTTGTGACTGGGCACTGCTGGGAGGACTCTGCACCCACCCCTCCTGCGTCTGGGCACTGCTGGGAGGACTCTGCACCCACCCCTCCTGTCTCTGGGCACTGCTGGGAGTGATAGGCACACACCCCTCCTGTGTCTGGGCACTGCTGGGAGGACTCTGCACACACCACTCTTGTGTCTGGGCACTGCTGGGAGGACTCTGCACTCACCCCTCCTGCGTCTAGGCACTGCTGGGAGGACTCTACACCCACCCCTCCTGTCTCTGGGCACTGCTGGGAGTGATAGGCACACACCCCTCCTGTGTCTGGGCACTGCTGGGAGGACTCTGCACACACCACTCTTGTGACTGGGCACTGCTGGGAGGGCTCTGCACCCACCCCTCCTGCGTCTGGGCACTGCTGGGAGGACTCTGCACACACCCCTCCTGCGTCTGGGCACTGCTGGGAGGACTCTACACCCACCCCTCCTGTCTCTGGGCGCTGCTGGGAGTGATAGGCACACACCCCTCCTGTGTCTGGGCACTGCTGGGAGGACTCTGCACACACCACTCTTGTGACTGGGCACTGCTGGGAGGACTCTGCACCCACCCCGCCTGTCTCTGGGCACTGCTGGGAGGGCTCTGCACCCACCCCTCCTGCGTCTGGGCACTGCTGGGAGGACTCTGCACCCACCCCTCCTGCGTCTGGGCACTGCTGGGAGGACTCTGCACACACCCCTCCTGCGTCTGGGCACTGCTGGGAGGACTCTACACCCACCCCTCCTGTCTCTGGGCACTGCTGGGAGTGATAGGCACACACCCCTTCTGTGTCTGGGCACTGCTGGGAGGACTCTGCACACACCCCTCTTGTGACTGGGCACTGCTGGGAGGACTCTGCACCCACCCCTCCTGTCTCTGGGCACTGCTGGGAGGACTCTGCACCCACCCCTCTGTGGAAATGTGGATTTTCCTGATCAGTTATGTCCCCTATCTTGGACCCCAACGGTTCTATATGCATGTTACAAATACATGTATGTTCCCTCCAGTTCCAGTTTCTAAGACGCAAACATATGTGTGTCTACCGTCGACATGTTCTCTGTCAGATCCGCCATCAATGGGCTGGATATTCGATTCCTAAGTATGAAAGGCCACCGACTTTATATGGCTAAGTTACTCCATTTTTACAGTTCAGGCAAGTAGGCCCGATTCTGTCCTCAAAGCCTTTCCCTGCTCTCTGTCTTTGACAGCTTCAGCTTGAGCTCGCATCTGTATCCATGAACTTTGTCCTACTCCCTGTGCAGCTAACGGTGCCTGCCTCGGCCAGTTTTCGCCTGCCTGCCAAGAAGCCGTATTTCACCTTCGAATTATCTATTTTGCTCTTCAGCCGATGCATTCCTGTCTAGTGATTTAGGTAAACATTTCCTTTAGCTCACAAGCAAAGGACTCAGCCTTTCCGTCCTCCTGCAAGTGATTCATAGCCCTGCTGCCATGGAAAGTTTTCTGCCTCTCGCATCTCATATAGACACTTAGGCGTTTGTGCACGCACACAGTCAGTATAGACTAGATTCTGTCCGAGAGTCCTTCCTTGTGGATAACATAGTTCTTTAAACATAGGATGTTAGATATGATTTGGGATTAGGTTGACTTGACCCCCCAGACTTCTCGTCTCCACATGTAGAGCTAAATGTCAAGTCCCTTCACCCCCTAGTTGCACGTCACTCACACGTCATGCTGCTGCGCGCGCATCTATGCCAAGTATTATCTTATAGATCCACCTATGTCTGATAATCCTAACCAATCATGTTTCTTTTATTCCTTATTACGCCTAGTTTCGATTACGTACCTGTTATGTCACTTTTCTTATCAAATGTTACGCCTTCTACATTCGTTTCATTGTAATGTACTTATTATAAAAATGCATGTCTGTCAATAAAGTATTGTACTTCACTTCCTGAACCCTCGTGGTGACGGAACCTGAAGGCCGCGACTCGAGTCGGCCATTTTTGATGGAATAAAGCCCATTTAGAAAACCTCTTATACCACGGATTCTGCCTCTTGTTATTTTGAGCTATTTTACTTTATTTTAAGATTCCGTATGAAATTCAGTCCGGTAAAGAAGATTTTATTTACCACATAATGGCGCCCGAACAGGGACACTTTCTCATCTCACGCGCCGGCGGTGCGTTGCAGGCCCGGTCTCCTGCCACAGCTGGACGGACCATAAACGCGTACCAGCAGGATTTCCTGTAAGCTCCCTCCGGTCAAGCGGGGGCGACTGAGGCTGCGATCAACCCAGACGAGGCGGTGAGAAGTGCGAAGTATCCCGACCAGAGCCTAGCTGAGAGAGCAAGATCCGAGGTATACAGAGGCCCACCAGATATTTCAAAATCCCGATGTCCAGAGGGTCCGCTGTCCGCAGTCATCGAGTCCTGTCCATTCTCTGAGGCCTTCCGTTTCAAGGAGCTACTCGGTGAGTACCATCGCCGGGGAGGCGTGTTGACGCGCACATAGGTTGTGCCGGTCAAGACGGATTTGGGTACACAAATCCGGTCTGCACTGTTTAGCAGTGTATATGTACTGTTTAGCAGTATATCAAGTATTCCGAAGTATGCAGTTATTGTCAAGAATTCAGCGTGGTGATTAGTTAGGCAGACTGTCATCATTGTCGGTCATTGTTAAATGTTTAATGTTTAATGTTTTCAGAAATGTCTTGCATATTGTGGTATGAATGAGTGTTCATTGTTCACTGTTCATTATTGTGTTTTTCGTATTAAGTGAGTTCAAGAGTAAGTATCAGATCAGTTGTCAATATGCCGCTCTTCTCGAAGTTAAGACAGATTACTACCAGAAAAGGGGTGCTTGAAGAAGCAGTTCCTATTCCTCCTAGGGACACTCCAGGGCATTTTATGTACCATAAGCATGGCTTAGATGCCATATTGTTTCTTGATCTATGGGTAGATTATACCAAGGGATTGCCGGAAAGTCAAAGGTGGCCCGTAGCGGGAACCTGGGATGCAGAATGCATCATGAAAGTGGAGGAAGAGTTATGGAAAAGAAAGGTCAGACAGTCACAGAAAGACGCTGTTGAGTTATGGCGTAAAGAATCTCATAGACGAACAGAAAAAGCACGTAGACAAGAAGAGAGGAGTAAAGAAAGTTCAAATAAAGTTCAAGAAAATCTATTAATTGAGGAAGGTATCCGAGTGAAATCAGAACAAATAAATAGACAAAGAAATGCTCTTATGAATGGTATGTATCCCCTTCTAGCCGAAGGACTACCTAAGGCTGCTCCAGAGATGCCAAAAGACTTGCCACCCCCATTATTTCCAATTAAGGTACATCCAAAAGGGCATCCCAGAACCGCAGAAGATGTTTTTCTTTCCTCATATCTAGACGACGCAGCTCCCGAGTATGCTAACGCCGCACCACATAGACCGTCTGGTGTAGGGGTTCAACGTCAGGATCAGGTATCTGTCCCCGTGCAACAGCAAGTCCCGACACAAGCTTCGGCAAGCACATCTGTTTCCGCATCTGTCTCCGCAGTCGACTCTACAGAGGTATCGACACCCATAGTTGCTGTGTCACGTTCAACGAACCCATTCACACCCGACGCCCCAGATGGGGCCACGGGAGGTGCTAGCAGTACCTTTACACCACCCAGAATAAATAAACTTGTTTTTCAAGAGTCAGCGCATTCACGTACACCTAAATTCGTAAGTGAACGTACGCTTAAGGAACTCCTTGTAAATTGTAGATATGACCCAGTGGCTGGTAAGGAGGACGAAATGGTCCTGGCATCATTACGTATCAGGCGAGCCGCAGAGTATTTAGCAAGGTTACCAGGAATGACTACGCATCTAGATAACATATATCATTTTGTTCAAACAGGACGAGATCCAGGATGTATTAACAGAGCTATGGAATTCCAGAAAGTAGAAATACAGGGGGAACTGTTACGTTTCCTCATAAACTGTGTGATCAGAAATCAAGACCGTCCGGGGGTAGACCCGAATGCAATGCTTATTCTTACAAGATGGAGTCAGAATATATCAGAAGGGAGACACGATAAGCAAAATTGTATAATAGCCATGTGCCGAAAAAATCCGTAAAGAAATAGAGCGTATTCATGAAGAAAGATTGGGAACAGACGAGTTTGAGCAAGATAAAGTGTCCGAATCAGGGAATTCCGCAAGACAGTCAGAGACCATAGCCTATGTAGGCAGAGGAGGATCCTGTGATAATGCTAGATGTTTTTCTGATCCCATACACTCAGTATGCCCAAATAATAGCAGAACGTATCCGACGCCTATAATAAATCTGAAGTCTCCTGAACATTCGTTTCAAGCCGCAGATAAAATACTACGAGAACGAAGGGGTTACCACCTCCTCGATTCCATGGATGAGCAAGAATTAGCCAGATCAGCCGTTCACTGGATTGACAGTCCTGAACAATACGGTGATGAGACCGTAGCACACACGTTTTTTAATCTCAGTACAGATGAACAACGTTTAGCTGGAATATATATGATTCAGCAACTCCTCATATTATATAAGAGCCAACATGCTGACCCTGGTCCTTTACCTGATATATTAACGGAACTACTCACGAACAGATGGAGAGGTTCTAGTAACAAGCTAATTAAAGAGATATTAGTGTCACGTAAGCAGTATGTCCTTTTTGTAAGTCCGGATTCTCTCTCGCTGCCCCGCAGAGAAAGAGCGCCGTACTATATGGATAGACAAAATCCCCTACGAGAAGTGCACCCAATAAAAGGCGAAGACAATGAGTTTCACCGTGTATTTGTTTACACACCCATATCAAAAATGGAATTATTAGAAATGAAAAAAGTAGTACCTAGTCATGACAAAGACCCAGCGGGTTTCCACCGAGAAATTAAAGACATGTTACTGATGGGAGAGTACACCTTTCCTGATATTATGACGATATTAAAGGTGCTTTTGCCTGCTGGCATTTATGAAAAATTGAAAGAAAAAGAGTGGGAAGTGGGAGACCAAAAGATAGACTGGACAGCATTAGCAGAGGAAGAAAGGGGCCGAACTGCAGGTTCAGGGCTCGGGGATAAAGTTAAACTGTTACCAGGTTTACTAGTACAGGTACTGCCACGTTTATTAACTACAAAAAAGGAAGATTGGGGTGCAATCACAGCCTGCAAACAAAAGCAAGATGAAGACACAAGCGATTATTATGCTCGATTTGAAAAATGTTTTGGTATAAATAGTGGTATAAAAGCAAGTAGTGACTCATATCCACATTTATTTGTGACAAAATTAGTGGAAAATGCATTGCCTCCAGTAAAGAATAGAATATTGAAATTCGAGAGTACCTGGCAAAGTAACACTCCGTCGCAAATGCTACAAATGTTACAGTATCATCACAATAGAATTAGGGATGAACAAGAACACGAGCATAGGCGCATGAAGGATACAAAAATGAAAATGCTAGTTTCTCAGACAGTACCAGCAGATGGTCACAAAAAGGGTGTGACACATTCTGGTGATTCTGCAGTTCCTGTAAAGGGAACCTGCAATTACTGTAAACAACTGGGCCATTATGTACACGATTGTCCAGTCCTGAAACGTAATATAGCTACAGGTATTGCAAAGGAGAGACCACGATTAGTTAGACAAGATCAGAATGAACAAGGAGCTATGCAGCATGGACAGTCCATGCCAGTTCAACAACAGTCCATGCCAGCCTCACAGCAACCCATACAGTTTGTGCCAGCTGCACCACCGTTGCCTGCTACTGCCACACAAACCACAACACGACAAATGTATCAGACTGCACAGTATGAATACCCTGAGTATCAGCGTTACGCATGAACCAGCCTAGAGAGGGAAGTTGACTTACCGCTTATCGAGATTCCTGTAGATCAAGAAGGACCTTATGTACATAGTGAATTATTAGGTCAAGATAGAAAATTCTTACTCGATACAGGGGCAAGTCGAACAACCATAAAACGTAGTGAAGTTCCAGGGGCACCCCTCTCAGGCTCTCAAAATGTTTCCCTTGGTTTTTCGGGAAAACCTATTGTTAATGAAGTATCACAGCCTCTACCACTTACGATAGGACCTTTGACACGAACTACAGATTTATTGCTTACTAAATCATGCCCAGAAAATCTGTTAGGAATTAAAACTCTGAAAGCACTAGGAGCCATAATATGTTGTTCTCCGGAAGGAGTAAGGTTGTTTTTGCGTGATTTTAAAGGTCACTATGTGTCTAGAGACATGGATCCCCGACTACAGACTTTACCAGTACATCTATGGGCACAAGGCCCTACGGATGTTGGCTGCATGAACATTACACCCTATCGAGTCACACTGAAAGCAGGAGTGGTACTACCACGAATGCGACAATACAAGTTACCGCATGATGCTGTAGTGGCTTTGCTGAAAATCATTGATGAGCTGATTGTCCAGGGAGTAGTTGTAGAAACAGACTCCAATGTATGTAATTCACCGATAATTCCGATTCTTAAACGAACTGATCCTACTGCCCCACCAGTGTACCGATTGGTTATTGATTTGCGTGAACTAAACAAGTGCATTGTACCACAATTCCCTGTGGTCCCTGATATATCATCATTGTTGACAGCAATTGATTCCGAAGCAACATTCTTTACTGTAATCGATCTCAAGAATGCCTTTTTCAGCGTCCCAATAGATCCGGAAAGCCAATATTTGTTCGGATTCAGTTTAAATGGGCGCAGCTTTAAATTCTCACGCGCTCCCCAAGGATTCACAGAAAGCCCCAGCATCTACAGCCAAGCACTGAAACGAGAACTTGACAGTATCCACATGCCAGTCAATACTGCACTGCTTCAATATGTCGATGATCTGCTGATCACAGCGAGAAGCGAGCCAGAATGTGAAAAAGCTTCTCTGACAGTTTTACATTTCCTAGCCGACAAGGGGCACAAGGTGTCTCCTTCTAAGCTGCAATTCTGTGTCCAGCGAGTTATTTATCTTGGTCACTCGCTGTCCAAGGAGGGAAGGCAGCTTACACCAGATCGCATCCAGTTAATTGCTAACATGTCAATACCCCAGACACAAAAGGAGGTGCGAGCTTTCATAGGCCTCACTTCATATTGTAGGCAGTGGATCCCTCAGTACGCATTTCTAGCAAAACCACTCATTCAGTTAACCACACAGGAGGCAGCCACATCGACTGTTCTCCCTTGGACTCAGGAACATACACAAGCTTTTGAAAGCCTAAAGGAAGCTTTATGTCAAGCACCTGTTTTAGCAACACCATGTTATAGCAAACATTTTACACTCTTTGTTACAGAACGCGAAGGTACTGCCTTGTCAGTACTCACTCAGGATCAAGCAGGATCACGCAAGCCATGTGCTTATTTTTCCAGTACATTAGATCCCGTAGCTCAGGCTTTGCCTGCATGCCTGAAATCAGTGGCAGCGACAGCTTTAGCAATCAGACAAAGCGATGCCATAGTATTAGGACACCCATTGACAGTACAAGTACCACATGCAGTAGAGGTTCTTGTGAACCGAACACAAACACAACACTTGACCATAGCAAGACTTACCGGTTATGAACTGACATTGTTTCAACCACACATAGAGATCCGACGGTGTAATACATTGAATCCTGCTACACTATTACCTGTAATTGGAACAGACCCACTAGCTCATGATTGTGTTGAAATCATTGAAATAAAGACGAAACCTAGACAAGACTTGACAGACGTTCCATTGTTAGATCCAGACCTGACGTTGTATGTAGACGGATCGTGCATGAGAACAAATACAGGAGATTTAGTGACCGCGTATGCAGTCACAACAGACACTGAAGTTATTGAGACAAATTGTATAGATACTTTGTCAGCCCAAGCAGCAGAACTTATTGCTCTAACACAAGCCTGTATTCAAGCCACAAATAAGAAAGTTAATGTATACACTGACTCACGTTATGCATTCGGAGTTGTACACGACTTCGGCGTGCTATGGCGGGAGAGAGGTTATTTAACCTCCCATGGTGCCCACATTCAGCACGGACCCCTCATTCATGCGTTGTTAGACGCAATACATCTACCCACTGCTATATCGATTATGAAATGTAAAGCACACACGAAGGTTACTGATACCATTTCTCAAGGCAATGATTTAGCTGACAGAACAGCTAAACAGACTGCTCAGAATCGCACATTAGACATGACAAAGCCAATAGTTCAGACACCAACACAGTGTATGACAATTAAGGATCCCGCACTTGACGTAATTGACATACAGACACATGCCACAGCAGAAGAAATAAAGAAGTGGACTGAACTAGGAGGGATCCAGACAGATCAAGGATGGATGACGAAGGAGAAATCTGTATGGTTTCTCCCTGATTCCATGGTTCAAGCCATTATAGCTACAGTTCACAGTCCAGCACATTTAGGAGAGAAGGCTATGCTAGACAGCATTCAGCACATTTGGTTCAACAAACATTTACGAGCAGCAGCTAAACAAAAAGTTCGTACCTGTATGATATGTTGTCAGTTTAATCCAGGAAAGAGTGTTCCCGTAGAGCAGGGTGGATTTCAGCCTCCTGACCATCCTTTTGAAGTCCTCCAGATGGATTATATTCAGATGGAACGTTGTCGAGGATTCAAATATGTTCTCGTAGTTGTCTGCGCTCTCTCCCGTTGGACAGAGGCGTATCCCGTATCAGATTACACTGCCCCGACTACTGCCAAGCAGCTAGTTCGAGAATTCTTCCCACGGTACGGTTTACCACGTGTTGTATATTCAGATAACGGCCAGCCTTTCTCATCCGAATTAATGAAACATGTCTCACTTTTGTTGGGATATCAGTGGAAATTCCACTGTGTCCGACACCCCGAGGCAGCAGGTCTCGTGGAACGACATAATCAACTTTTAAAAATCAGATTGTCTAAAATATGTCAGGAAAAAGGTGTGGACTGGATAGTAGCCTTACCAGTTGCGCTATTTTACATGAGAATGGTAGTACACTCTCGAACAGGGCTATCCCCTTATGAGGTGATCTTTGGTAGACCACCGAATATGTGGGGGACGCCTATACCGCGTAAAATAACTGATGTTGACTGTAATATGCTGACAGATTACCTGGCTTCCTTGATGTCTGCACTACAATCTTGTCGTTCACAGGTAGTCGCAGCTTTTCCCGACAACACCGAGGTGAAACCTCATGATGTAATTCCCGGCGATTATGTTCTCGTCAGGAATTTTGATCGGAAAACCCAACTGGAGCCAAGGTGGAGGCTTCCTGAGTTGGTCCTGCTGACAACCAGAACAGCTGTGAAGATCGAAGGGAGAAAAGGCTGGGTGCATTCCAGCCATATCAAGAAATTTCATGGACTTCCTCCTGACACAAACAGTACTCCCCGTGTATCTTCCCCCATTGACTCAAAGCTACCTTTGGCTGAAGCCAGTAGCACCGAACTCTATAAGCAGAAACTCAGGTCCAGATCCAAACTGTCGGACGATTTGATTGTTTAAGTCCTCTCCAAGGTGAAGCGGTTGAATCTGTCCCGACATGTATCCCTTAGGTCTGAATGATGTAGAGTCCAGAATCATAATGAAACGACATGCTTATTGTAAATTACTGCGTAGCCACTGTATTGTGACTTTATTAATTTTGTTTTTCTTGAGTTTTTTTATAGTTACTGCAGGTATATTGTTGCATATGTATTATTCTGTTTCTAAACGTGCTTTCAATATAACTGATGAACATTCTTTTAGTGACCTACCCCCACATGAGTTGTCCTATAGACTTGCGCTGCGCAACAACACCTTCATTAGTATGTTACATCATTCCCATCAGACTAGTAATGCCACCAATTGTTGGGTGTGTGGCCGACTCCCTCCCTATCAGAATAACAAAGGAGTTCTGCCTTTCTTTCCACATCCGTTCACACACAATGGCTCCTGTGGAGCATGGTTTAGTTTATTAAATTCCATAGACCCAGACACAGCAGTTTATCAACAACATTGGATATGGGGAAATCTGAATCTAGTTTTATTCAAAGTCTGTCACCCTAATAAGGAGGGTCACCCCAGTAGAACAGGAACTGACTTAGAAAATGAAGTGTATAAATTAGGTAATTTTACGCCTAATCTTATGATTTTGAATGTCAAAACCGAAGTTGAACTAATTCTGCCCACTATGTCAGTATTTCCAGTTAAGGGTGAATTATGTGTGAGAAAAGTTGGTTCCATACATATGGGCCATAGCCAATGCGTTACTACAGTAGAATATAGTGATCAAGGTAAATCTTCATTTAGAGCTTCTCGCCATTCTTACTTTATATGTGGTCAGACTGCATATATGCGTCTGCCTCTAGATTGGGATGGTACCTGTTACATAGCATTCCTTTTGCCACCTGTTTTCCTAGCTCCCCCTGATTATTATCGAAATGTTCATTTAGTACACAAAAGAGAGCGTAGAGATCTCCCAGTTGTCGATTATACTGAGACGGCATGGGACAAGTATGTAGATTTCAATAAAGGTATCTTTCCCTATATAGGTACCATATCAAATAGTAAGCTGATACGCAGACTCACCAAGACTCTTGAAGCTGTAGTAAACGAGACTATAGCCGCCCTAGGCAATCTGACAGAAGAACAATCAGTGATGAGAATTGATGTTCTCCAGAATCGTCTTGTCCTTGACGTCATCCTGGCCGATAGGGGCGGAGCTTGCAGGGTCATCGGATCCAGCTGCTGCATATTTATACCAGAAAATTCGCCATCTGTATATAAAGCTATAACACGCCTTCATAAGATTGTGAGCCAGATACACGAGAATCCAGGCACTTGGACGTGGTCCGGGTGGTTTTGGAGTGTGATATCAGCCTGGGGATGGAGAGTTCTATCCTTCCTAGGTATTGGCCTTCTTATGCTTTTCAGTTGTTGTTTATGCCTGCAATGTGGACCAGCGATTTGTGGTCTGTGTGCCACATCATGCATTCCATATCACAGTTCTCGTTCAAAATACCGGAAGAAGAAGGAAGAAGAAATGATGCTCCATGAGCAAATCGATGGAATGATGAAGATTGATATCTCTTGAAGGGCAAGTAGGGGACAAGGAGGGAATGTGGAAATGTGGATTTTCCTGATCAGTTATGTCCCCTATCTTGGACCCCAACGGTTCTATATGCATGTTACAAATACATGTATGTTCCCTCCAGTTCCAGTTTCTAAGACGCAAACATATGTGTGTCTACCGTCGACATGTTCTCTGTCAGATCCGCCATCAATGGGCTGGATATTCGATTCCTAAGTATGAAAGGCCACCGACTTTATATGGCTAAGTTACTCCATTTTTACAGTTCAGGCAAGTAGGCCCGATTCTGTCCTCAAAGCCTTTCCCTGCTCTCTGTCTTTGACAGCTTCAGCTTGAGCTCGCATCTGTATCCATGAACTTTGTCCTACTCCCTGTGCAGCTAACGGTGCCTGCCTCGGCCAGTTTTCGCCTGCCTGCCAAGAAGCCGTATTTCACCTTCGAATTATCTATTTTGCTCTTCAGCCGATGCATTCCTGTCTAGTGATTTAGGTAAACATTTCCTTTAGCTCACAAGCAAAGGACTCAGCCTTTCCGTCCTCCTGCAAGTGATTCATAGCCCTGCTGCCATGGAAAGTTTTCTGCCTCTCGCATCTCATATAGACACTTAGGCGTTTGTGCACGCACACAGTCAGTATAGACTAGATTCTGTCCGAGAGTCCTTCCTTGTGGATAACATAGTTCTTTAAACATAGGATGTTAGATATGATTTGGGATTAGGTTGACTTGACCCCCCAGACTTCTCGTCTCCACATGTAGAGCTAAATGTCAAGTCCCTTCACCCCCTAGTTGCACGTCACTCACACGTCATGCTGCTGCGCGCGCATCTATGCCAAGTATTATCTTATAGATCCACCTATGTCTGATAATCCTAACCAATCATGTTTCTTTTATTCCTTATTACGCCTAGTTTCGATTACGTACCTGTTATGTCACTTTTCTTATCAAATGTTACGCCTTCTACATTCGTTTCATTGTAATGTACTTATTATAAAAATGCATGTCTGTCAATAAAGTATTGTACTTCACTTCCTGAACCCTCGTGGTGACGGAACCTGAAGGCCGCGACTCGAGTCGGCCATTTTTGATGGAATAAAGCCCATTTAGAAAACCTCTTATACCACGGATTCTGCCTCTTGTTATTTTGAGCTATTTTACTTTATTTTAAGATTCCGTATGAAATTCAGTCCGGTAAAGAAGATTTTATTTACCACACCTCCTGCGTCTGGGCACTGCTGGGAGGACTCTGCACCCACCCCTCCTGCGTCTGGGCACTGCTGGGAGGACTCTGCACACACCCCTCCTGCGTCTGGGCACTGCTGGGAGGACTCTACACCCACCCCTCCTGTCTCTGGGCACTGCTGGGAGTGATAGGCACACACCCCTCCTGTGTCTGGGCACTGCTGGGAGGACTCTGCACACACCACTCTTGTGACTGGGCACTGCTGGGAGGACTCTGCACCCACCCCTCCTGTCTCTGGGCACTGCTGGGAGGACTCTGCACCCACCCCTCCTGTCTCTGGGCACTGCTGGGAGGACTCTGAACACACCCCTCCTATTTCAGGATATGTACGCTTAGAACATACACGGGTGTGGGTTCGCTCCATGCATACGAGGTGGGGGTACGGGTCGTACTTACACTGTTGGGGTGGGGGTATGCTCCATACGTACGCGGGTGAGGCTACGGGTCGTACTTACACTGTTGGGGTGGGGGTACGCTCCATACGTACGCGGGTGAGGGTACGGGTCGTACTTACACGGTTGGGGTGGGGGTACGCTCCATACATACGCGGGCGAGGTTACGGGTTGTACTTACACGGTTGGGGTGGGGGTACGCTCCATGCATACGAGGTGGGGGTACGGGTCGTACTTACACTGTTGGGGTGGGGGTACGCTCCATACGTATGCGGGTGAGGGTACGGGTCGTACTTACACTGTTGGGGTGGGGGTACGCTCCATACGTACGCGGGTGAGGGTACGGGTCGTACTTACACGGTTGGGGTGGGGGTACGCTCCATACGTACGCGGGTGAGGGTACGGATCGTACTTACACGGTTGGGGTGGGGGTACGCTCCATACGTACGCGGGTGAGGGTACGGGTCGTACTTGCACTGTTGGGGTTGGGGGTGCGCACCATGCATACGGGGGTGGGGGTACGGTCCGTACATATCCGTCCCCACGCTATGTGATGCTTGTGCGGGCCGTACCCAGGCCTTTGCCACGTGGGTACAGCTGTCCCGCCATTGTTGGGATGACGTAGGTGTGGGCGTGGTACGACTCGTACCCACGCTCTTCAGGCGTGGGTACGGGACGTACCTGTATTGTTTTGTTGCTGGTTCGCGTCGTCAAGCACTTCCGTTGTGGCGGACGCTGGCTTTGCTGGACACGCCCCCACCCCCGCGTAGTGACCAGGGCCTGGGGGTCAGGTATGTCCAGGGCATGTGTGCTGTGTGACTTTGGTGGGGGTTTAGTGGCCTGCCCCTGGTCCTGCCCCCCCCTTTTCCCCCTCCCTTTGTTGTTCTGACCTTCTGCAGCGTCTGCGTCGTAACCTGTAGAGGAGGTCGACTGCTATGAGGGCCGGGATGACACGTAGGTTCGGGTCCATGTCTGTCCGTCGCGTGCAGGTACTCCCTGTTCGCGTCGTCCTGATTTCCCGGCAGTTTTTGGCTGCCGGGTAAATATTCACCGTGCGGGATGACGTCGGTGCGAATCGTAATTCCTGGTTCGTGAATGGCAGGCTGCGTGCGTCCCGACGTCACGTCGGCGCTTTCCCGGATCACATTTGTATGTTTATTTTCGTCGGTCGGGGTTTTGTACAATTCGTACGGAAATGGTATTTCCGTGCGAATCGTAATTCCATGTTTGTATATTTTTTCGGCCGGGTACGCGTCGGAAGGGGAATATGCTCCGTCCGACGGTTCGTACCCGGTTTTTACCGGATCGTGATCGGCACCTTGGTCTTCTAGGGTGTCTGGGCAGAGTCTCCAGGTGGGAATCGCAGATCTAGAGCGTGCCCAATTAAAACTTATTGGCTCTGGATTGTGGTCTGAGATTGTACGTGACAAATATTCTGCAGTGTGTACTAAGCTCTGTACATCTGCCGTGCATAGCAGTGCGTCTAATCTCATGTGTAGCTAGTGTACTGCAGAGTAGTAAGAGTAATTCCTGTCCCTAGGGTGAAGGGTTCTCCCTTAGTCCAGCAGTCCCCATCGATGTCGCAAGTTATTAAATGCCTGTGATGCGTGCACTGTCAGGGAATCCCGCAGTGAGAGATGGGACCTATCTAGATGGATGACACCCACACTGTTAAAGTCTCCCCCCACGATTGTAGAGCCAGTCAGGTATGGAGCCAGGATATGGTTTCGTTGGTTAAAGAAAGCAGGTTGGTCAGTTTTGGGGGCATTAACACTCACTATGCTCATCGCGACCCTCCAGCCGTCCTCATATGGCCACGAAGCAGCACTCTGGGTCTACTAGGGAGTCTATGAGTTGGAAGGGGACCCCTGCCTGGATCCATATCATAGCCCCTCGAGCATAAGCAGAGTATTTGGTAAGTTAGTCTTGCCCCCTCCAGCGGCATTGCCTCGCTATCCCCTTTTTGCGTGAGGTGCGTTTCTTGAAGCAGGGATATTTTAACGCCCCATCTTCGGAGGTAGGAAAATACCTTATATCTCTTTGCCATTGTATGCATCCCTCTAATTTTCCAAGTCATGCATTTGTATGGTTGTGTGCCTGTCATCAGGTGTCATATTAAGAATGGGGGGTAGGCATCCCTGTCATTCCCCCTGTCTGTCACCTCAACCGGCTTGGGCTCTCTTTTCTGCAGCAGGTTCTGTAAATGGTGCAACTCAAGTCCTTCCCTTTGTATAAACTGTAAACAATTCCCCCAACTCCCACTCCCCAGGACAAGTAGGTAAACGCCTCCCATCCAAACTACTAACTTAGTCCAGCAAGTGGTTGCTTGAAGATTGTGTAGTCCGAGGGGGGTGGTCTATTGTTCCATCAGCCCTTATGGCCGCCACCCAGCTTGCTCACATCAGAAAGTCCTCGCCAAGCTGCCCCATAGCAAACCCAGTACCTTGTCTCTGGGCCAACGGCATCAAATGTCCCCCAGAGTCTCTTCTCGGCTACCGCATCCGTTTAGCTCTCAAATAACGTCATCAGCAGTCTGCGGTGTCGCCTCTGCGAGTACTGTGCTCTGGGCCTCAGACTCGCAGGCGCCCGGTTCGGAGTCTGTCTTCATCATTGCATCGCCGTCGTCTGATTTCACTTTCCCCCCTCTCCTTCCCGCTTATCAATGCTACCACCTCCATCACCTTTTTTCTTTCTATTCGCGCCTCTTCCTGCGTGGGGCCAATGCGTCTCTCTTAGTTCTGCTTGGGCGGGGTCTTTGTCTACTTGACTAGGGTGCCTCGTGGGCCGGTCCTGTTCCCTCTCGTGCCTTCAGCCATTCCCAGGTCTCTTGCGGGGTTCGGAAGAACTTAGCTCCATCTGGCATGGTCACTCGCAATTGGGCCAGATAGAGCATTATATATTTATAGTTCAGCTGGCGGGGTTTTTGCTTTACGCTCTGAAAGGAGCCTCGTTGCCTCTGTACTTCTCTCGAGAAATCCGGAAAGTCTTAATGATGCATTATTCACCTTGATAGCCCCCTTTTGCTGCGCCTAGGCTAATATATGGTCCCTGTCTTTGTAGTGCAGCAGCTTTGCCATCACTACTCGTGGAGGGGCTCCGGGTATAGGCGGTCTCGCCGGTACTCACTGGGCTCTCTCTAATACATAGAACTCTGATAGTCTTCCGGCGCTACCTCTGTGCGTATACAGTTAATCTAACATGTTGGCGCCATCTACTTTCTTAGGTACTCCCCTATTCTAATGTTATTTCTGCGAGACCTCTTTTCGGCGACCTTCGCTCACAATTCAAGTGTCTGCACTTTTGTTTCGAGGGTAGCCAACTGTTTTTTTCATAGATGCTATTTCTGGAGAGGCTTGTGCCAGCCGGGGCTCGTTCGATGACACTCTGTCAGTCAATGATCTTCTGTGAGTATGCCCAGATACACACCTATGGAGTCTATCTTGGCCTCTAATCGGTAACTGGAGAAAGTTATGGCCTGTAGTAGGATCCTTGTTCTCCTCTATCGTTCTTTCAGAGGAGGCTCCATCTTTGGGGCTTTCCCCATCTTTCCCTCCAGATATGTATTATTCTTTATGCCCCTGTTAGTTTGTGCCTTTTGACCAGGGTTCTCCACTCTTCGAAGGATATGCGCTGTTAACTGTTGCACCCTGCCAGCCCTACTTGCCTGCTCAGAAGTTTGCTGTGTCGTGCCTGGGTGACGTATGTCGCTATTTGCACAGTTCACGGCTTAATCTGTATGGGGAGTGCCTCTCAAGGCTCCTGGGCCTGCCAGCGCTTTACTCTGTGTGCAGCAGAGTCCTACGGCGCCACCTGACTGCTCCTGTTTTGGGGGTCTATCGTCAAGTACCTCAGAGGTATCCCTTCTCTTTGGCGCGGTTTCCTATCTTGTAGGCTGCATCGCCTCAGGACTGCTCCGCTGATGCTCTTTCTTCACCCCAACCAGGCTGTCTCATCTCCTGGGGTTGCATCAGCACAGTGTCTCGCTTCTCTCTTGCACCTGTCTCGCTTCTCCAATCTATGCCCCCTCGGCTTCACCTTTATGGTGGCACCAGTCAGGGGAGGGGGGGTCTCATGCTCTAATGCCAGTGGTCGGGCCCCTTCCAGAGTCTCATTCTGTTCAGGGGGTCGCACTCACAGTCTGCCCCGTCAGCGGCACCCTCTTCTCCGCTGGACTCACCGCTGCTCTGTCCCTCTGCATTGGGGCTCCTCTTCTTGCCGTGTTTCCCACTTCTCAGGCCCGCAGTGCTCAGGTCAGATATCTTGATTATGGTCAGTCCTCTGTCTGGGTCCATGGGTTCTGGGCCAGCCTGGGCCTCGCCTGCCGTCGCTCACGCTATCCGTTCTGTGCAGGACAGGCCTACCTCAGCTCAGGAACATGGCCGATGGGACGCCTGTCATTTCTCCATGAATGTGCCTGCTCCCCTGTTTCAGTTCCTCTGTGCAACTCTCTTCAGTAGCTCCGTTGTACCTCAGGGAGGGGGGGGCCTCTTCGCTGCATTGCGAGCGCACCTCAGGACCGCCGTCCCAGGCGGATCGTTTTCGTCCTGTGGGGGCTCCACTTGCAGCCAGGGTGTCGGCCGTTGCCTGGCGTGCTGCTCGCCTAACACAGGGCTGTCTCGCCTCTCAGCGTCTTAGGAGCGCAGCCTGGAATATGGCAGTCTCTTTGTCCCGCTCCGGGCCGCCATTTGAGTGCCGGGGGTTCCTCACCATCTTACCCCTCTCATCCAGCGTTGCCAAGCGGTCGCTGTTGTACCGCTGTAGGGGGGGGGGGGTCGCCATCAGCGTGAGGGACTCTGCTCGTAGCTGCCTCCGTTCTGGCCAGCAGCTCCATGAGCCGCTCGACCCTCGGCTCTTTGCTCTTTCCTCAGGGCACTGCCATCTTGGGGGTCTCAAGGATGTAGCGCATCAAGTCTAAACTTCGCTTTCTTCCGTCGCTCGTTTCGGCGCTTCGTCGTCTCTGTGAATCCTCTTTGTGTCTGGCAGCTTGGGGACTGCTCTCCGGGGCAGAATGTCAGTCGGGATCCATAAGGATGGAGCTGGATGGCAGCCAGCCAATCGGAGCTCTCAGGCTGTGCTGCTCACTCCATCGGCGCCAGGCCATGCCCCCTTGAGAATGAATTAATCTGTTACACTGTCTCAACATATATTACACGTGTTATTGCCAGAAGACAACAATTAACAGAACCGGATGATTTGGAATTTGAAGATTAGAGTTTACAGTACCTTGAACCCGAAGAACTTTGGTACAACTGTTCTTAAGAAATGGATTTTATTGGTATTTTAGAATTTTCTCTTATATATTTATGTACAGTGTAATATCGAGCACAAACAAATGTATTTATGTGGAGTTTTCTATGCAAAGTATTTTTAAATTTGCTTTTATGGATAAATAATTATTCGAATAAAGATCTTGATGAGGATGAATATGTATTAGTGATGTGGGATTCATATTATTTTTGTGATGTTTTGAGATCACTGCACACCTGTCCCAATAAAGTGGCCTTTACTCCTACTCTTCGGTCTTTCTTGCGTGCAGTCCCACCCGAAGATAGAAATAGGTTCTGAGGTTTCTTTTTATCAAAAGACCAATTTAAATCATAAAATAAAGAAAACAGGATAAACATAGACCGTCCGTCACAGCTGGTAATGGCTGCTGCTGCTTTGGAATGCAGTCTTGTGCCTTGATCTTCAGCAAGGAAATAAAAAAGACATTTCTTCACTCTGAACATTTAGTTAGGAATGGAATAATGTTTTGGATTGAGAGAAAATACTGTATCCAATGCTCAGAAATCCTGGCCATGAACTTCACTTTTACTTTTTTTCTAAATTCTGAGATTTTCAAGAGGTTTTTGTTTTTCAATTCACGCTTACATATTACAGGTCAAATTAATGTGACAGGAGTACATATTCATGGAGCAAGCACACTATGCATTTGTTAATTTAATCAAATAGTCCTTAGGCCTACAGACAATGCTGTCTAGGATGCGTCTTGGCGCCCGGATACCCTCACGGGTGATAAGCGGCGCTCTACAAATCCACCTTCCATTTCATGACACGGCATTGGGCTGAAGAGCCGGTTGCGGCCTGAATCCCTCCCAATTCCGTCCCATCGATTGGCTTGAAATCAGTAACTGAATCGACCAATCTGTGATCAGGATAAACAGGTCCAGGAGCTTCACACCATCCCTAACACCATTAAAGTCTCTGAGTCGCTAAGCTAGCCTTTATGTGAAGACAACGTCTTAGATTACACGCGAGGCTGTTTGAAACATCTCAGTGACATTTGTGGAATTCCTAATCACATGAGAATATTAGGCTAACAATAATAATTCACATTACTACACGAGACGGAGACGGGTGTGCTTGAAGGCCCGGAAGGTTTGGTGTCTATCAGACCATTATCGTTTTCTATTTGTCTCTTTTGATCCGACATACATGGTAAGAGCGCTCCTGCTACTGGGTCTGTAGAAGTGTTTTTTAATGGTTGTCTCAATAAGTTATCCCTTGTGCTTAGAATGGTTTCTCAACAACAGCTACTTTGCCTTAATGCAGCTCTGTACTATGCTTGCAGCACCTTCTCCATTGTACTTTACTGTTTCGATAGCCGCCTCACGTCTGTATCTATATCGGTCCCACACAGTAGCTGCCGTCAGAGCCGGTCACTACTATGGCATTGCGGGCACTTTGAGACTGAGAAATATTTTTACTTTTATCCAGTGTTTTTATTAATGACCAAGAATCAGCAGCAACCCCAACAGTAACGTTTCTGCAATAAACATGACAAAACAAACATTCACAAAGCCACAAGGCCGGCAGCCAGCATTGTACCTATGGGCTTTCCCAATGCTTGTTCTCGATTGCTTCTGTAGTCCCCTCTTAACTGGCCTTCGTGCATGATTTTAAGTCTTGCAGAGATGGCTGTACCTGTCTTGCAGCCTCTTGTATTCAAGCAATATACAAGTAAAGAATACATATAGATGGTGAAAATCTTCATCAATTGGTCTATTTTTCTCTCATTCATATCTTGCTGCTGCTACATCATAGAGCATAGTGGAATCGGTCGGCCCACTTCAGCCTCTCAACGGCCTAATATGAAGCATTCACACGGTTCTATTGTGGTCGTTCCTTTGAAAATGAAACTTTATTGCTATAATTCAGGCGTCCTGGTTAGGCAGCTGCATGTTTTTTTATGTTACTTTTTTTATTGGCAGCAAATGCCACAAAAATAAGAAACAAAAGATAAAAACGCATGCGTTTATCAAAACTTTACATGGCAAAGCACATCAAGAACTCCGCAAACAGCGCCTTCCTCAACTTGAAAATAAAACCCTTCATCACACCCAAGGACCTCAAGCAAGCGACTCAATCACTGGTGGTGTCTAGACTCGACTTCGGTAACGCAGTCCTCACCGGCACAGCAAAATCCCACTTCGCTCCCCTCAGAACAACCCTCAACGCAGCAGCCAGAATGGTCACCGGAATTAAGAAATAAGATCACATCTCCACCGCACTCCGAGAACTAAAATGGCTCCCAGTTGAAATGCGTGCCAGCTTCAGAACTGCCTGCCTCACGCACAATGCCCTGCACACAGGGAAACCAGACTACCTGGCCTCCAAACTCAAAAACGCCAGCCAGACAAGGAACCTCAGGAGCACCAACACGCTACTCCTCATCCCTCTGAAATCACTCAGAGAAAAAAACGCAGCCCGGTCCTTCGCTGGAAATGTACCCAAAATCTGGAACTCCATTCCTGTCCATATCAGGACTACCCCCTCCTTTGTAAGATTCAAAAGACAGCTCAAAGACCTCTTCCTCGATCTCTCTCTCCCGTACCGACAGCTACCTTCCGCAAGCCAAAGCACACCGCAGGGCACTATTAGTGGGACATTAAGTCTTCTACCTCCTACGCCTCCACGACCCCTGAGTTTATCCCGCCTCACCGTAGAAGCCTGAGTCAAAGTCAACAGGCACACAACGGGAATACTACCAGACGCCCATGCAATAAGGATCTACCTCGCGCGAAGACTGTCAAAACGCCCTGAGCCAGCATATATACTTTTTGCCAGATGGTATGACTTTAACGTGACAAATGTTGTAAAGCGCTCCGATACCGTCAGGTCTGGCTAGCGCTATAAAAAACTCCTAAAATAAATAAATCAATGTAAGAACTATTGGCTTTGCCTATGCTTGTTTTTCCATAGCTGCTAAGTGACACCGTGTCATATGCGACACCTTCAGCCAATGATGATGTATTACCCAATATCACTTCGTGTGCTCTTTTCTTTGAGCCTGTAAGAGGAAACTACATGTCCCATAATGCAATTTGCTGGTAGGTTCTGCATAAAACCAAAGACTTCCCAGCAATGTTAGACGAGGCTTTTTGCAGCTGTGTTCTTGTTTCAGTCATGCACGTTTGCTGGCTCTTCGCCCCTCCTTCCTAAATAAGTAACATTACGTCACAGCGCCAATCGTTTTGTGTCATGCGGGCGACTGACTCACTCCTTCCCTCAGTGTTTATGAGGGAAGGAGACCCTTGGGCAACAGAAGTCAGTCTCTGTAGGAGCAGGGTTGTTGTCTCTTCCTCAGCTGCTCCCTGCAGGGCACATACGCTGAGTTTGTGTTTGCAGTTCTATATGGCGCCAACACGAATGAGCACCAGTTCCATTACACAGCGCTCCTTTCCCTGGTTACAGCGCTCTCTCACCGGCGCTGCAGACACTCTCTCACTCTTGACCTGTCACCGACAGGACCCGCAGCGCCCCCACATTCATCCCTCCATCATTGAGACCTGGATTGAAGAACGGCCGCAGGGTGGGGGGGAAGGAGACCCCGGAGAAGGTGAAGAGCAGAGACCGGTCAGTCACATTGTACACCGAGAGCCTGCACGCCTCATAGTCCAGGAAGAGACCCACAGCCCTGGGGGGCACACGGGGGCTCAGGAGGGTGGAGGGAGAGGTGAGAGCTTCGTATTCACCATCTCTGAGCCACACTGCCCAGTATCCCTTCTCAGGTGATGCTGTGATCCCCCCCTTCCTGCTCGCATTCTCGTCACACACCCCCAGGTCCCAGTCCGTCTTGTCCCCCACCTCCACCTCCCAGTAATGCCTCCCGGAGCTCAGCCTCTCCCTCCCCAGGACATTGATGCATTCATCGAATCTCTGGTCCGTGTGGGGCCGACCCTGGTCTGTGCCTCCGTCCCTCACGCTCCTTCCGTCCTCGGACAGGATGAGCTCCGAATTAGCGGTGTCCGGATCCAGGGTCACCGCAGCTGCAGGAGAGACAAACAGAGGTCAGAGGTCATCAACCACTCATAGTAGTAACAACAACTCACCCAACCACGGAGAACCCACGGGCAGGTACTCACAACCAGTGCTAAGTGCCAGGATTGTCACTAAGGGTGGGCGTAGTTCGCGAAGTAGCACTTCGCGAAGCTACGCAAAGTGAAGTTCGCACTACGCGAGCTACGCGTAGCACTTCGCGAACTGCGTAGTAACATGTTCGCACTGTGCAAGATGTTGTTTTCAATGATTGCACAGTGCGGACAAGCAACCGGCACTGTGCAATCATTGAAAATGGCATCTTGCACAGTGCGAGCTGTAGTTTTCTGC
Organism: Triturus cristatus; assembly: GCF_964204655.1. NCBI lineage: Eukaryota > Metazoa > Chordata > Amphibia > Caudata > Salamandridae > Triturus > Triturus cristatus. The sequence goes on along the minus strand of NC_140579.1, from coordinate 69,873,625 downwards.
TGCTCGAGTAGATTTTTACTCGAGCGGCAGCTTTCTCAACGCGAACTGGTAGTTTCTCATCGCGAGCGGTCGCGAGCATACGCGACCCCTCGCAATGAGAAACCTGACCTCCTCGCGTTGGGAATCTCGCCGGGAGGTTTATTTTCCATGTTCACGATCGCCAACTTGATGATGCTGATCGCGAACAAGGAAAAAGTCTCGCCGGGATGTCATTTTGCTTGCTCGCGGTCGCCAACTTGACGTTGAGGACCGCGAGCAAGCAAAAAATGACCGCAGCCCTACGCTACGCTACGCGTGTTCGCACTGTGTTACGTGCAGTTCGCGTAGTGCGAAGTAGCGCGAACTTCGCAAACTACGCGAGCATAGCGTAGTGCTTCGCCCAGGCTTAATTGTCACCAGGCGGGCACTGGAGCTGGCGCCACACACTGCCCCTGGCAGCGCCGTCACGGACAGGAACAACACCACTACAACCATCACACGCCTACAAGCACCACTACAACCATCCCACGCCTACAAACACCACTACAACCATCACACGCCTACAAACACCACTACAACCATCCCACGCCTACAAGTGTGACAAACCGGATTATACCAGGCCTAAGAGTGCTAGGGCGGCAGGCGATAGTCATTTTATAATGTATATTGAATGAATAATTGGCTGCTGTGGTGGTCATCTCGAAATTAGCCAGACCGCATGCGTAAACTGTCACAAGTGCCGGTGTGCCGGTGCCGAGCACCGGAAACCACACGCTCAAATTAAGCACTCTACCAATAAATCAGGCCTATCCGGATGGCTTCTTTACCATAAATAATTCCAATACTGAATAAAGTAAAGACACAACAAGCCAGCTCTGGAGCGGAGCCCAAATAGCAGGGTCTGTGGCTCTGCACTGCCGGGCTCTGAAGCATCCAGTGCCTGGTTCTAGAGCACCCAGTGCCTGGTTCTAGACTGCCGGGCTCTGAAGCACCCAGTGCCTGGTTCTAGACTGCCGGGCTCTGAAGCACCCAGTGCATGGTTCTAGACTGCCGGGCTCTGAAGCACCCAATGCCTGGTTCTAGACTGCCAGGCTCTGAAGCACCCAGTGCCTGGTTCTGAAGCACCCAGTGCCTGGTTCTAGACTGCCGGTTCTAGGCTCCAGCATTGCTGGAATACTGAAAACAGAAAAGACACAAGCCAGCTCTGGAGAGGAGTCCGAATAGCCGTGGCTCTGCATTGCCGGGCTCTGAAGCACCCAGTGCCTGGTTCTAGACTGCCAGGCCCTGAAGCACCCAGTGCCTGGTTCTAGACTGCCGGGCTCTGAAGCACCCAGTGTCTGGTTCTAGACTGCCAGGCTCTGAAGCACCCAGTGCCTGGTTCTAGACTGCGGGTTCTAGGCTCTAGTATTGCTGGAATACTGAAAACAGAAAAGACACAAGCCAGCTCTGGAGAGGAGTCCGAATGGCAGGGTCTCTGTTCTGCACTGCCGGGTTCTGAAGCACCCAGTGCCTGGTTCAAGACTGCCAGTTCTAGGCTCTAGCATTGCTGGAATACTGAAAACAGAAAAGACACAAGCCAGCTCTGTAGAGGAGTCCGAATAGCAGTGGCACTGCACTGCCAGGCTCAGAAGCACCCAGTGCCTTGTTCTAGACTGCCGGGCTCTGAAGCACCCAGTGCCTAGTTCTAGACTGCCGGTTCCAGGCTCTAGCATTGCTGCAATACTGAAAACATAAAAGACACAAGCCAGCTCTGGAGAGGAGCCGAATAGCAGTGGCTCTGCACTGCCGGGCTCTAAAGCTCCCAGTGCCTGGTTCTAGACTGCCACGCTCTGAAGCACCCAATGCCTGGTTCTAGACTGCCGGGCTCTAAAGCAGCCAGTGCCTGGTTCTAGACTGCCTGGCTCTGAAGCACCCAATGCCTGGTTCTAGACTAACAGGCTCTGAAGCAGCCAGTGCCTGGTTCTAGACTGCCGGGCTGGTTCTAGACTGCCAGGCTCTGAAGCACCCAATGCCTGGTTCTAGACTGCCGGGCTCTGAAGCAGCCAGTGCCTGGTTCTAGACTGCCGGGCTGGTTCTAGACTGCCGGGCTCTGAAGCACCCAATGCCTGGTTCTAGACTGCCGGGCTCTGAAGCTCCCAGTGCCTGGTTCTAGACTGCCGGGCTCTGAAGCACCCAGTGCCTGGTTCAAGTCTGCCGGCCTCTGAGGCACCCAGTGCCTGGTTCTAGTCTGCCGGGCTCTGAAGCACCCAGTGCCTGGTTCAAGACTGCCGGACTCTGAAGCACCCAGTGCCTGGTTCTAGACTGCCGGGCTCTGAAGCACCCAGTGCCTGGTTCTAGACTGCCGGCCTCTGCAGCACCCAGTGCCTGGTTCTAGACTGCCGGTTCTAGGCTCTAGCATTGCTGGAATACTGAAAACAGAAAAGACACAAGCCAGCTCTGGAGAGGAGTCCGAATAGCAGTGGCTCTGCACTGCCGGGCTCTGAAGCACCCAGTGCCTGGTTCTAGACTGCCAGGCCATGAAGCACCCAGTGCCTGGTTCTAGACTGCCGGGCTCTGAAGCACCCAGTGCCTGGTTCTAGACTGCCGGGCTCTGAAGCACCCTGTGCCTGGTTCTAGACTGCCGGTTCTAGGCTCTAGTATTGCTGGAATACTGAAAACAGAAAAAAGACACAAGCCAGCTCTGGAGAGGAGTCCGAATGGCAGGGTCTCTGGCTCTGCACTGCCGGGTTCTGAAGCACCCCGTGCCTGGTTCTAGACTGCCGGGCTCTGAAGCACCCAGTGCCTAGTTCTAGACTGCCAGTTCTAGGCTCTAGCATTGCTGGAATACTGAAAACAGAAAAGACACAAGCCAGCTCTGGAGAGGAGTCTGAATAGCAGTGGCACTGCACTGCCGGGCTCCGAAGCACCCAATATCTGGTTCTAGACTGCCGGGCTCTGAAGCACCCAGTGCCTGGTTCTAGACTGCCGGTTCCAGGCTCTAGCATTGCTGCAATACTGAAAACAGAAAAGACACAAGCCAGCTCTGGAGAGGAGTCCGAATAGCAGTGGCTCTGCACTGCCGGGCTCTGAAGCACCCAGTGCCTAGTTCTAGACTGCCGGGCTCTGAAGCTCCCAATGGCTGGTTCTAGACTGCCGGGCTCTGAAGCAGCCAGTGCCTGGTTCTAGACTGCCGCGCTCTGAAGCACCCAATGCCTGGTTCTAGACTGCCGGGCTCTAAAGCAGCAAGTGCCTGGTTCTAGACTGCCTGGCTCTGAAGCACCCAATGCCTGGTTCTAGACTACCGGGCTCTGAAGCAGCCAGTGCCTGGTTCTAGACTGCCGGGCTGGTTCTAGACTGCCAGGCTCTGAAGCACCCAATGCCTGGTTCTAGACTCCCGGGCTCTGAAGCAGCCAGTGCCTGGTTCTAGACTGCCGGGCTGGTTCTAGATTGCCGGGCTCTGAAGCACCCAGTGCCTGGTTCTAGACTGCCGGGCTCTGAAGCAGCCAGTGCCTGGCTCTAGTCTGCCAGGCTCTGAAGCACCCATTGCCTGGTTGTAGACTGCCGGGCTCTGAAGCACCCAATGCCTGGTTCTAGACTGCCAGGCTCTGAAGCTCCTAGTGCCTGGTTCTAGACTGCCGGGCTCTGAAGCACCCAGTGCCTGGTTCAAGACTGCCGGCCTCTGAAGCACCCAGTGCCTCGTTCTAGACTGCCGGGCTCTGAAGCACCCATTGCCTAGTTCGACTGCCGGGCTCTGAAGCACCCAGTGCCTGGTTCTAGACTGCCGGGCTCTGAAGCACCCAGTGCCTGGTTCTAGACTGCCGGTTCTAGGCTCTAGTATTGCTGGAATACTGAAAACAGAAAAGACACAAGCCAGCTCTGGAGAGGAGTCCGAATGGCAGTCTCTGGCTCTGCACTGCCGGGTTCTGAAGCACCCAGTGCCTGGTTCTAGACTGCCAGGCTCTGAAGCACCTAGTGCCTGGTTCTATACTGCCGGTTCTAGGCTCTAGCATTGCTGGAATACTGAAAACAGAAAAGACACAAGCCGGCTCTGGAGAGGAGTCCGAATGGCAGGGTCTGTGGCTCTGCACTGCCGGGCTCTGAAGCACCCAGTGCCTGGTTCTAGACTGCCAGTTCTAGGCTCTAGCATTGCTGGAATACTGAAAACAGAAAAGATACAAGCCAGCTCTGGAGAGGAGTCCGAATAGCAGTGGCACTGCACTGCCGGGCTCTGAAGCACCCAGTGCCTGGTTCTAGACTGCCGGGCTCTGAAGCACCCAGTGCCTGGTTCTAGACTGCCGGTTCCAGGCTCTAGCATTGCTGCAATACTGAAAACAGAAAAGACACAAGCCAGCTCTGGAGAGGAGTCCGAATAGCAGTGGCTCTGCACTGCCGGGCTCTGAAGCACCCAGTGCCTGGTTCTAGACTGCCGGGCTCTGAAGCACCAAATGCCTGGTTCTAGACTGCCGGGCTCTGAAGCAGCCAGTGCCTGGTTCTAGACTGCCACGCTCTGAAGCACCCAATGCCTGGTTCTAGACTGCCGGGCTCTAAAGCAGCCAGTGCCTGGTTCTAGACTGCCTGGCTCTGAAGCACCCAATGCCTGGTTCTAGACTACCGGGCTCTGAAGCAGCCAGTGCCTGGTTCTAGACTGCTGGGCTGGTTCTAGACTGCCAGGCTCTGAAGCACCCAATGCCTGGTTCTAGACTGCCGGGCTCTGAAGCAGCCAGTGCCTGGTTCTAGACTGCCGGGCTGGTTCTAGACTGCCGGGCTCTGAAGCACCCAGTGCCTGGTTCTAGACTGCCGGGCTCTGAAGCAGTCAGTGCCTGGTTCTAGACTGCCAGGCTCTGAAGCACCCAGTGCCTGGTTCTGGACTGCCGGGCTCTGAAGCACCCAGTGCCTGGTTGTAGACTGCCGGTTCTAGGCTCTAGCATTGCTGGAAATCGTTACATACCACAAGAATAACTGCATACAAAATGTAAGTAAAGAGGTTCTCAATATAAACAGCATAAGTAACTAATTTAAATTAATGTAAGTGTATGCCACTAATTATATGATAGCTATTTACAAAGAGTTCAAGAAGAATGGGGACCCCTCAGCGCCCCCAACCTCTCGTCTTCACACCACTATTCTACCCATCATCCCCTCGTTTCCTGATGCTGTGCAGAGCGTGGAGGGCAGTGCAGACTTTGGAGGGCTGTGTGGAGGGCTGTGCAGAGTGTGGAGGGCTGTGCAGAGTGTGGAGGAATGAGTGTGGAGGGCTGAGTGCAGAGGGCAGTGCGCAGGGCAGTACAGAGAGTGGAGGGCTATGCAGAGAGTGGAGGGCTATGCAGAGAGTGGAGGGCTGTGCAGAGAGTGGAGGGCAGTGCAGAGAGTGGAGGGCGGTGCAGAGTGTGTAGGGCAGGGCTGAGTGTGGAGGGCTGAGTGGAGGTGAGTGCAGAGTGCAGAGGGCAGTGCGGAGGGCAGTGCGGAGGGCAGTGCAGAGTGCGGAGGGCAGTGCAGAGTGCGGAGGGCAGTGCAGAGTGTGGAGGGCAGTGCAGAGTGTGGAGGGCTGTGTGGAGGGCTGTATGGAGGGTAGTGCAGAGTGTGGAGGGCTGTGCAGAGTGTGGAGGGCAGTGCAGAGTGTGGAGGGCAGTGCAGAGTGTGGAGGGCAGTGCAGAGTGTGGAGGGCAGTGCAGAGTATGGAGGGCTGTGCAGAGTATGGAGGGCTGTGTGGAGGGCTGTGTGGAGGGTAGTGCAGAGTGTGGAGGGCTGTGCAGAGTGTGGAGGGCTGTGCAGAGTGTGGAGGGCAGTGCAGAGTGTGGAGGGCCGTGCAGAGTGTGGAGGGCCGTGCAGAGTGTGGAGGGCCATGTGGAGGGCCGTGTGGAGGCCCGTGCAGAGTGTGGAGGGCCGTGCAGAGTGTGGAGGGCCGTGCAGAGTGTGGAGGGCCGTGCAGAGTGTGAAGGGCTGTGTGGAGGGCTGTGTGGAGGGCTGTGCAGAGTGTGGAGGGCTGTGCAGAGAGTGGAGGGCTGTGCAGAGTGTGGAGGGCTGTGCAGAGTGTGGAGGGCCGTGCAGAGTGTGGAAGGCCGTGGGAGGGCCGTGCAGAGTGTGGAGGGCCGTGCAGAGTGTGGAGGGCCATGTGGAGGGCTGTGTGGAGGGCTGTGTGGAGGGCTGTGCAGAGTGTGGAGGGCTGTGCAGAGTGTGGAGGGCTGTGCAGAGTGTGGAGGGCTGTGAAGAGTGTGGAGGGCTGTGCAGAGAGTGGAGGGCTGTGCAGAGTGTGGAGGGCAGTGCAGAGTGTGGAGGGCCGTGCAGAGTGTGGAAGGCCGTGGGAGGGCCGTGCAGAGTGTGGCGGGCCGTGCAGAGTGTGGAGGGCTGTGCAGAGAGTGGAGGGCCGTGCAGAGGGCCGCGCAGAGTGCGGAGGGCAGTGCATAGTGTGGAGGGCCGCGCAGAGTGCGGAGAGCCGCGCAGAGTGCAGTGCAGAGTGTGGAGGGCAGTGCATAGTGTGGAGGGCAGTGCATAGTGTGGAGGGCTGTGCAGAGTGTGGAGGGAAGTGCAGAGTGTGGAGGGAAGTGCAGAGTGTGGCGGGAAGTGCAGAGTGTGGCGGGAAGTGCAGAGTGTGGCGGGAAGTGCAGAGTGTGGCGGGAAGTGCAGAGTGTGGCGGGCTGTGCAGAGTGTGGAGGGCTGTGCAGAGAGTGGAGGGCTGTGCAGAGAGTGGAGGGCTGTGCAGAGAGTGGAGGGCTGTGCAGAGAGTGGAGGGCTGTGCAGAGAGTGGAGGGCCGCGCAGAGTGTGGAGGGCCGCGCAGAGTGTGGAGGGCCACGCAGAGTGTGGAGGGCTGCGCAGAGTGTGGAGGGCCGCGCAGAGTGTGAAGGGCCGTGCAGAGTGTGGAGGGCTGCGTGGAGGGCTACGTGGAGGGCTGCGTGGAGGGCTGCGTGGAGGGCTGTGCAGAGTGTGGAGGGCCGTGCAGAGTGCGGAGTGCCGCGCAGAGTGCGGAGGGCCACGCAGAGTGCGGAGGGCCACGCAGAGTGCGGAGGGCCGTGCAGAGTGTGGAGGGCCGTGCAGAGTGTGGAGGGCCGTGCAGAGTGTGGAGGGCCGTGCAGAGTGTGGAGGGCCGCACAGAGTGCAGTGCAGAGTGTGGAGGGCTGTGCAGAGTGTGGAGGGCCGTGCAGAGTTTGGAGGGCCGTGCAGAGTGTGGAGGGCCGTGCAGAGTGTGGAGGGCCGTGCAGAGTGTGGAGGGCCGTGCAGAGAATGGAGGGCTGTGCAGAGAGTGGAGGGCAGCGCAGAGTGTGGAGGGCAGCGCAGAGTGTGGAGGGCAGCGCAGAGTGTGGAGGGCAGCGCAGAGTGTGGAGGGCAGTGCAGAGTATGGAGGGAAGTGCAGTGTGGAGGGCTGTTGGACTTGGCCCTTCTGGCAAGTTCACCCCTAGAACTTTCTGCATTTTCCTAGCCTTTTTCCTGTGTTGTACTAGTGGTTTTAGGCCTCTAGGCGCTTGCACACTGTGTCCCAGTGGAAAGCGCGTGCGCTCTGGGTTACATTGAGTGAGACTGACCTGCCCTCCCATAGGAATGCATGGGGGATCTGAGTGACCATGTTTGTTCCTGATGCGTGGGGAGTGCAGGGCCGAATTTGGTATGTGCGGACTCGTGTGATGAAATGCTGTGCGATGATGTGTGTGCGTCAATGTACCTAGTGTGGAAGTGCCACTTCTAGAAGTGGGCATTTCTGTGTGCAGTGTGAGATGAGTGCCTTGTCTGGCAATTGGCTGCCTGAGGTCATGTGACGGGCTAGGGAATCCCCAGGGTCAGGAGGAGTCACCCAGTGGTGAATGGGGAGATCAGCAGCCAGATGGGTGGGAGGAGTACACCTGTGACCTGAATAGGGCTGGGCTTTCCCCACACAATGCTGGCTCCGCCCCCTGTGGTGCGACTGATGACCCTGGCCTGTTCTGTGAATAGGGAGAGGGGCTGAGCAAAACAAAGTGCTCAAGAACCAGTTGTATCTGGTTCGCCCCTTCCCTGCACCTTGAGACAAAGGATTTGGTGTATAAAATTGGGGCTGTGACCCCATGAAAATGTTCTTGTTTTGTGGACTTGAATCTGCCAGGGGCGTGCTGCTGCTGGGGCCCAGGGGAAGGCTTGCCTCCCTGGGCCCTGCCCAGCCCCTGGCTACCTGGAAGACCTCTGGGACATTTTTGGATTTATTTTCTTCATCTCCAGGACCTTTGCAGCACTCTTCTGCGCACTGTGGGCGCTATGCTGTATTTATTTGTTTCCCCCAAGGAAAGGGGAATACGTGGGATCTGTGCAGCGCTGAGCTGCCGTCTTTGGTTCCCGAGGGAATCCCCAGCGTGGGGATTCCCCTGTCCTACCTTTAGCGGGAGGCCACCCCGCGCTTGTGCCTCTTTAATTGATTAATACTGAATGCGGGAGCCCATCCCGCCTATTGCGCTCTAATTAAGCGGGTGCCCACCCCGCATTGCCGCCGATAAAGAAGAATCACCGCCGCGACCCAGAAGTCAGGCACGTCTGCCTGAGACATGGGCGGGGCCGCAGGACACGAGTAGAGGAAGTCCCGCGGCCGCCGCCGCATCCGCATGAGAAGTCCCAGTTCCAGGAGAGGGACCGGGTGAAGGAGCTGCGGTGGAGAATCCAGGTGGGGCTCCTGTGTGTAAGACGGAGCCCCGCGTGTTGCTGCCCTGCCGAGACCAGGAGAATGGAGGCCGGTCCCGCAGCAGAGCAGAGTCATCCCCGTGAGAGGCGCCTCTGAGAGAGAGCCGGTCAGTGAGGGCTCTAAGGGGGTCCGGGCCGCATTTCGCTCCCGCCGAGGAGGGAGCCGATAACCGGTGAAGGCACTGAGTGTAGAGTCCTGGGGCGGCCCAGTCTGATAGCGGGCCGCTCCAATGGGGGCATAGTTGTTTACAGAGCCCTGTGAGGATCTAACGTGTGGAACATTGTTGGTTAAAGGGCCAGAGGGGCCGTGAGCATTTTCAGTGCCCCTGTTTGGTGCTGATTTTCACAGCGGCGCCGCAGTTGCGGGCCGCTGCAACAGCTGGGGCATGATTACTTTTAGAGCCCAGTGGCGCTCCAACGAAGGGGCCATTACTATTGTTCTGAGCCCCAGAGGGGACTCCAACGCCGGTCCATATTGATAGTTAGAGCCTGAGTGGCTCCAACACGTGGGGGGGCCTTACTCATGTTTGAGAGCCCTATGAGGCTCCAACGTTTGGGGACACATTCCATTGCAGCACCAGTGTGCTCCACAGTACTGGGGGACATGGTGTGTGTAGAGCCTAGGTGGATCCAACGTTCTTGGATACTATTTGCCTTCCACAGCTGCGCAGCACTTAGTGCCAGCTGCAGCGTTTAGGCCCTGTTCTTGTCCCCAGCTGCCCAGCAAGTAGTGGGCAGCTGTTACGTTTAGGTTTTGGCGCAACGTGGACCCTAATTGAATTTAGGTGTTATTGTGATTTATGTGCTAACGGGATTGGGTGTTAGGAAATGTACTGTGTATAGCATGTTTTGCACACCCTGTGTTTTATACCTCTAAATGTGGTCATTTCTGCCTAGGAGGGTGTTTTACCTGTTTAGGTTGGTGTTAGGGAGATTGTACTTCCCTGTGTGATGTACGCCCTAGTGTAGTTATACTTAGGTGGTTAGGTCTAATGCGTTAGACTAATGAGAAATTGCATAATGTGTTTATGCCCCTGTGATGGATACAGGATAGATTTTATACCTGATGCTAGTGTGATGACGCTGAGGTCATTATTGCGCCAGTAGTTTCTGGTTGTGCTCTACAGTGCTAATTTGTGCTACAGTTAGTATATGTTCTACATGTACAAATTGGTGATTTGTGCTGATTCTGACACTGGTCCCTGTGGCCCTGTCCCGTGTAAATAGTCCCTTGTAAAATTCTGCCCAGTGCCAGTTGGCAGAGTGTAAATTGTGTGAATATTATCTAATGTGTTTTGGTATAATACAAAGGCTATTTTTATATATAACCTTGTGTGGAGTTTCCTTTGTGGTGGGCCTTGGGTGTTGTTGCTGGGTGCGCGCGCAAACGCTTTACACATTGCCTCCGGGATAAGCCTGACTGCTCGTGCCAAGCTACCAAGGGGGTGAGCAGGGGTTATCTTTGGCGTGTAACTCCCCAGCCCTGACTAGAGTGGTGGTTTCTGCCTGGCTTTGGCGCAAGCCCTAGCCAACCAGAAATCCCATTTCTAACATTGGTGATCAGCGGTGGGATTAGGACTTGCATTTGCGCAGTACCACAGCGACAGATGGCTGCACTACAAAACTCTGCATTTAGATAGTCACATGGAAAGGGATTATTGTTCTAAATTTGTTTTTAAGTGCCATTTCTGTGGAAATGTGTTTCTGGATTCACCAGTAAGGGTGGGATCCAGTGGTGGCATCAGATGTGTGTCCAGTGCATGTATTCCCATTCCCAGTTCCCAGGGTAATGGTACCTGTGTCACGTGGTGGTCAGGTTGAGAAATCAGGGGTGGTAGAAACTGTCTTACCAGTCTTGGGAGGGGTGGGTGTTAGAAGGGCCAGCCTCAGGGAAGGACAGAATATGTACCTGACCACCCTGCGACCCACCTTTCCCGGGAGAGGTAGCCGAGCACTGGCAGGAGACCCCCTCAGGGCTGGGTCCCGTACCTAAGATCGTACACGCTGATTTAGCACCATGCAACACAGACACCACACCGTAGATTCTGAAGTACGTATTCTTTATCTAGAAATATCAGGACCTTTCTGATCCGCAGAGGCGTCTGTACAAGTAGAGCAATGGCTCACAAAGTCTCAGTTGGGGTAGGGGTAGCGGGACAGTCTTAGGATCTGGGTCAATGCGGGTGCGTATCCGGCGCACGGGTCTCAATCCTCGAGCCGGGGGATACGATACGATCTTTGGGGTCCAGCCGGACCAGAATGTCTCTTGAGTTGCGACCAAGTCTGCAGGGCTCGAGTAAGGGTGTTGGAGGCCGGACAATCTTCAAGGAGCCGCGAGTCGGTCAGCAGGGCTCAGAGTTCTCAAGGATGCAAGGGGAGCCGCGACCACGTCAGCAGGGCTCGGATGTTTTAGGCAGAAGTCCGTCTCTGCCAGGTGGAGCCGCGACGCTGTCTGCAGGGCTCACCGAGGTTCCAAGAGTTCCGTCGGACTTTGGGAGGATGTTCTTTCAGCCGCGACCACGTCAGCAGGGCTCGTTTCGTTCCAGGATTCAACTGCTGAGGGTCCCAGAGCGCCCCTTGTTATAGGTCGACTCCTCTTTGATGTCCAGAGTCCTCACGGCAGGGGTCTTAGCGCCTGGGGGTCGTTTGTTGGGGGTTCCTGCCACGCAGCCCTTTGATCCTTTCAAGGCGGGGTCGGGAGGGATCCCAGACACGCAGCAGGCGTGGAGCCAGCCCTCAGGGTGACCGGAGGGGCGATCGAAACTATCTCTTGAGAGGAGGCCAGGTGTGAGTGAAACTACTCCTCCCTCTCCTGCTCACCAGGAGCTCTCTCTCCCCCCAGCCGGCATGGCGCGACTAGGCCTGGGTTGTGCTTGGGTTGAGGGCGGCCATCTGGGGTGCGGGGCCGGGTCACTGGATGCCGCGAGGCCGATGGAGGGGGAAGGGTGACCGGTGTCGGGAAGATGGAGGGAAGGACGTGGGTAGCCCCGGGTTCTGTGGGGGACCAGGTGGGGACTGGGTCGGGTAGTCTACGTTAATCAGGGTCGTGTGGGGTGTAGAGGTCAGTCTGGTGTCGCTATGGGTCTGGATGGGCCACGCCACGAGGCCGGGTCCAACAGTGGGGATGAATGTGTAATGTGCTGGAGGAATGTGAACGTCCCATTCCCAGTTCCCAGAGTAATGGTACCTGTGTCACGGGGTGGTCAGGTTGAGAAATCAGGGGTGGTAGAAACTGTCTTACCAGTCTGGGGAGTGTGTGTGTGGATGAATGGTGTGAGTTCTCTGAAATAAGGAGCTTGCTGAATACTTTGGTATGAGTTCTCTGAAATAAGGAGCTTGCTGAATACTTTGGTGTGAGTTCTCTGAAATAAGGAGATTGCTGGTTGATTGAGTGTGGGTTCTCTGGGATAGGGAGCTTGCATTGGGGAGTGATTCCAAAAGTAGTGGCTGAGGTGTCTTCCAGCCCAGCGTGGTGGAAGAGGTTCAGAGTAGCCCAGCTAGGTCTCGGTGTAGGGACTCACGTCCTGTCTCTGCGGAGAAGGAGTGGGTGGGACTGCGTGTCTCCAGGTGCCCGAAACCCAGTCTCAGGGCCTGGATGGTTTCTTTAGGGAACATCAGGTCGGGGGCCTAGGCTGTACCAATAGGTCATTTGAGGAGGATCTCCCAGTGTCTAGAGGACGTCGAGTGTCTGTAATCAGAGCTCCAGTAGTCCTGGTGTCTGGCGGTACCGCTCCAGTTGGGAGGGTGCGGAAGTCCAGAGGGAGGGGTGAGATGGGGAGGGATTCCCCAGTGGGAACCAGTAGGTCAGGGACCAGCCGGGAGGGCTGAGTCGCCACTGAGTGACCGTGGTGTCGCCACTTCTGTCCTGGGGGGTCTGCACGCACTGTCAGATGGACAGGAGGTTGTGAGATCAGCGCCAGGCAGACTGTCACACGACCCATTAGTTATGTGTCACCCTCGTTAAGTCCTGGTTCGCCAGGCATCTGACCAAAGGGTACGTCCCTCGGTTGGGGAGCCAGTAGTCTGTGTTTTCGGATCTGGACGTAAGGGCAGCTGTAGTCCTGAGGGCAGGGGAGGCTCATCTTGGGTGAAGAGACCCTGCTCTACAGTGGAAGGGGGTGCAGAGGGAGGGAGTCCTCGCCTCTGACCCCCGTGGATCCCAGGTTGTACACCAGTTGGTGGAGAGAGGTCCTGAACTGGTGGGAGAGTTGTGTTCTGGTGGGTGCTTCCCTGGGAGGCTGCGGAACCCCAGAAGTAGAGGTAGGGTGGGGCATTCTTGCCCATGACCTCTGGTCAGCCTGAGGGTGCGGACCCTAGGTTGAAGGATCAGTGGTAGTTGGGAACTACACTGAGAGGGAGAGTGGAGAATGGCTTGTATGCCAGGGGTTACTACCCCCCACTCGGGGTTTGGCAAGCACCAGTGGTATCTGGGTGGCCTAGGGCCTGGTCCTGGCCGTGGACAACTAGGTAGTACCAGTGGGGTAGCCTTATTGGGCCTGAGTTTATTTTTCGGTTGTTTTTTATGGAACCATGTTGATTCAGAATGGCAAAGAACCGGAGGGTGTCCCTGCAGTGCGGGCCTGCGTCCGTGTTTTATCGCCCCAAGCAGGGAAGACCATCACGGTGGTGATTGGTCTACCCTGCGTTTTGGCTGGAAGGGGGTTGTGTTGGACTTGGCCCTTCTGGCAAGTTCACCCCTAGAACTTTTTGCATTATCCTAGCCTTTTTCCTGTGTTGTACTAGTGGTTTTAGGCCTCTAGGCGCTTGCACACTGTGTCCCAGTGGAAAGCGCGTGCGCTCTGGGTTACATTGAGTGAGACTGACCTGTCCTCCCATAGGAATGCATGGGGGATCTGAGTGACAATGTTAGTTTCTGATGCGTGGGGAGTTCAGGGCCGAGTTTGGTATGTGCGGACTCGTGTGATGAAATGCTGCGCGATGATGTGTGTGGCGTCAATGTACCTAGTGTGGAAGTGCCACTTCTAGAAGTGGGCATTTCTGTGTGAGATGAGTGCCTTGTCTGGCGATTGGCTGCCTGAGGTCATGTGACGGGCTAGGGAATCCCCAGGGTCAGGAGGAGTCACCCAGTGGTGAATGGGGAGATCAGCAGCCAGATGGGTGGGAGGAGTACACCTGTGACCTGAATAGGGCTGGGCTTTCCCCACACAATGCTGGCTCCGCCCCCTGTGGTGCGACTGATGACCCTGGCCTGTTCTGTGAATAGGGAGAGGGGCTGAGCAAAACAAAGTGCTCAAGAACCAGTTGTATCTGGTTCGCCCCTTCCCTGCACCTTGAGACAAAGGATTTGGTGTATAAAAGAGGGGCTGTGAACCCATGAAAATGTTCTTGTTTTGTGGACTTGAATCTGCCAGGGGCGTGCTGCTGCTGGGGCCCAGGGGAAGGCTTGCTTCCCTGGGCCCTGCCCAGCCCCTGGATGCCTGAGGGACTCCTGGGACCTGCTTGGATCTATCTTCTTGGCCCCAGGACCTTTGCACACTTCTAGCGCCTGGTGAGCGCTTCCTTGCTTCTTCTAGCGCCCTGGGAGCACTATAATGATTTACTTCAGGCCAGAGGAGAGCTGGAGCTTCGCAGCATGGAGGGAAGTGCAGTGTGGAGGGCTGTGCAGTGTGGAGGGCTGTGCAGTGTGGAGGGCTGTGCAGAGTGTGGAGGGCTGTGTGGAGGGCTGTGTGGAGGGCTGTGCGGAGGGTAGTGCAGAGAGTGGAGGGCTGTGCAGAGAGTGGAGGGCCACGCAGAGTGTGGAGGGCCGCGCAGAGTGTGGAGGGCCGCGCAGAGTGTGGAGGGCCGCGCAGAGTGTGGAGGGCCGTGCAGAGTGTGGAGGGCTGTGCAGAGTGTGGCGGGCTGTGCAGAGTGTGGCGGGCTGTGCAGAGTGTGGAGGGCCGTGCAGAGTGTGGAGGGCCGTGCAGAGTGTGGAGGGCTGTGCAGAGTGTGGAGGGCTGTGCAGAGTGTGGAGGGCTGTGCAGAGTGTGGAGCGCTGTGCAGAGTGTGGAGGGCTGTGCAGAGTGTGGAGGGCTGTGCAGAGTGTGGAGGGCTGTGCAGAGTGTGGAGGACTGTGCAGAGTGTGGAGGGCTGTGCAGAGTGTGGAGGGCTGTGCAGAGTGTGGAGGGCTGTGCAGAGTGTGGAGGGCTGAGGGCTGTGCAGAGTGTGGAGGGCTGTGCAGAGTGTGGAGGGCTGTGCAGAGTGTGGAGGGCTGTGCAGAGTGTGGAGGGCTGTGCAGAGTGTGGAGGGCTGTGCAGTGTGTGGAGGGCTGTGCAGAGAGTGGAGGGCTGTGCAGAGAGTGGAGGGCAGTGCAGAGCGTGGAGGGCAGTGCAGAGCGTGGAGGGCAGTGGAGAGCGTGGAGGGCAGTGCAGAGTGTGGAGGGCAGTGCTGAGGGCTGAGTGTGGAGGGCCGCGCAGAGTGTGGAGGGGCGTGCAGTGTGTGGAGGGGCGTGCAGTGTGTGGAGGGGCGTGCAGTGTGTGGAGCGCTGCGCAGAGTGTGGAGGGCCGCGCAGAGTGTGGAGGGCCGCACAAAGAGTGGAGGGCCACGCAGAGAGTGGAGGGCCGTGCAGAGCGTGGAGGGCCGTGCAGAGCGTGGAGGGCCGCGCAGAGCACGGAGGGCCGCGCAGAGCACGGAGGGCCGCGCAGAGCATGGAGGGAAGTGCAGTGTGGAGGGCTGTGCAGTGTGGAGGGCTGTGCAGTGTGGAGGGCTGTGCAGAGTGTGGAGGGCTGTGTGGAGGGCTGTGCAGAGGGTAGTGCAGAGAGTGGAGGGCTGTGCAGAGAGTGGAGGGTAGTGCAGAGAGTGGAGGGCTGTGCAGAGAGTGGAGGGCTGTGCAGAGAGTGGAGGGCTGTGCAGAGTGTGGAGGGCCGCGCAGAGTGTGGAGGGCCGCGCAGAGTGTGGAGGGCCGCGCAGAGTGTGGAGGGCTGTGCAGAGTGTGGAGGGCTGTGCAGAGTGTGGAGGGCTGTGCAGAGTGTGGAGGGCTGTGCAGAGTGTGGAAGGCTGTGCAGAGGGTGGAAGGCTGTGCAGAGAGTGGAAGGCTGTGCAGAGAGTGGAAGGCTGTGCAGAGAGTGGAAGGCTGTACAGAGAGTGGAGGGCTGTGCAGAGCGTGGAGGGCAGTGCAGAGCGTGGAGGGCAGTGCAGAGCATGGAGGGCAGTGCAGAGCGTGGAGGGCCGCGCAGAGTGTGGAGGGCCGCGCAGAGTGTGGAGGGCCGGGCAGAGTGTGGAGGGCCGGGCAGAGTGTGGAGGGCCGGGCAGAGTGCAGTGCAGAGCAGAGTGTGGAGGGCTGTCCAGTGTGGAGGGCAGTGCAGAGAGTGGAGGGCAGTGCAGAGAGTGGAGGGCAGTGCAGAGAGTGGAGGGCAGTGCAGAGAGTGGAGGGCTGTGCAGAGAGTGGAGGGCAGTGCAGAGTGTGGAGGGCAGTGCAGAGTGTGGAGGGCCGTGCAGAGTGTGGAGGGCCGTGCAGAGTGTGGAGGGCCGTGCAGAGTGTGGAGGGCAGTGCAGAGTGTGGAGGGCAGTGCAGTATGGAGGGAAGTGCAGTGTGGAGGACTGTGCAGTGTGGAGGGCTGTGCAGAGTGTGGAGGGCTGTGTGGAGGGTAGTGCAGAGAGTGGAGGGCTGTGCAGAGAGTGGAAGGCTGTGCAGAGAGTGGAGGGCTGTGCAGAGAGTGGAGGGCTGTATGGAGGGTAGTGCAGAGAGTGGAGGGCTGTGCAGAGAGTGGAGGGCAGTGCAGAGAGTGGAGGGCTGTGTGGAGGGTAGTGCAGAGAGTGGAGGGCTGTGCAGAGAGTGGAGGGCAGTGCAGAGAGTGGAGGGCAGTGCAGAGAGTGGAGGGCCGCGCAGAGTGTGGAGGGCAATGCAGTGTGTGGAGGGCCGCGCAGTGTGTGGAGGGCAGTGCAGAGAGTGGAGGGCAGTGCAGAGAGTGGAGGGCCGCTCAGAGTGTGGAGGGCCGCGCAGTGTGTGGAGGACCGCGCAGTGTGTGGAGGCCAGTGCAGAGTGTGGAGGCCAGTGCAGAGTGTGGAGGTCTGTGCAGAGTGTGGAGGGCAGTGCAGAGTGTGGAGGGCAGTGCAGAGTGTGGAGGGCAGTGCAGAGTGTGGAGGGCAGTGCAGAGTGTGGAGGGCAGTGCAGAGTGTGGAGGGCAGTGCAGAGTGTGGAGGGCAGTGCAGAGTGTGGAGGGCAGTGCAGAGTGTGGAGGGCTGTGCAGAGTGTGGAGGGCTGTGTGGAGGGTAGTGCAGAGAGTGGAGGGCTGTGCAGAGAGTGGAGGGCTGTGGGGCCCGGCCTCGTGGCGTGGGCCTCCTTGATCATTAGCCCCCAAACCCAACCCATACACCACCCCTGGTCCCTGGTTATAGCCACCCGTCCTCCACACCCCGTAGCCACCGAAGACCCCTGGCCACAATGTCCCGAGGTCCCAATGGCCGGCCCGGGGCCCCAGCGAAACCTAGACCCTAAACACGCCATGCCCGGCCAAGGGAGAGGGAACCCCCCCCAAGCAAGACAGGGAGGAGTAGTCTCTGTCACACCTCTGACCTCCTCTCAACAGAGGGTTTCGATCGCCCTCCAGACCCCCAGGGAGCTGGCTCCCCGCATGCTGGGTTTCTGGAGTCCCTCCCAGGCCAACCTGAAAGGATCAAAGAGCCGAGCGGCAGGAAATCCCAACACCGCCCCCAGAAACCAAGACCCCTCTCTGTGTGGACGCCGGACTTCAAAGAGAATGAGGCGTATAACAGGGGGTGCTGAGGGGACTGGGTTAGAGAAGACCTGGAACTAAGAGAGCCCTGCGGACCTGGTCGCGGCTCGATGAAACTGCAAAGAAGGACGCTACCCGATCCTTGGAAACCATCTGAGCCCTGCTGACGTCGTCGCGGCTCCCGAGAACACTACGAACCATCGGGGCCTGCTGAGAGACTCGCGGCTCCCCCCACTCTAAGACCAGCTGAGCCTGCCGAGTGAATCGCGGCTGCCCGAAGATCTCCCGATTGACAGTTCCTTCCTCCTGGAGCCCTGCGGAAGTGGTCGCGGCTCGAGAATACACTGGTCCGGCTGGACCCAAGACTGTACCGTGTCCCCCGGCTCGAGGATTGAGAGCTGTGCGAAGGATACTCGGCATTGACTCTGAACCTAGAACTGTCCCGCTATCCCAACCCCCTTTGTCAAAGAATTACCACGCTTGTTGTATTGACCAAAGACTATATCACAAAAGAGGGGGGACCGGGAGCGTAGTTAGAAAATAGGTCCAGTACCCGTGCTCCCTCAGAATAACTAGTATATTACGAGAGGGTAACTGTTCCTGAGGAATTATGGTTGTGTTTGTTCTCTCAAAGTGGTGTGGGGAATTTCTCCTTTTGTATATAGTGCCCTCACACACCCTTTCGGGTGTCTTGCTTCATCATAGGGCGTTGCTCCTCGTGGGGGTGGCGCTGCAGTCCCCCACGGGCCCCGCAAGAGGGCTCTTTGGCGGAGATCTTTTGATTGGAGACGCCGCAGTTGTGCATGGGTGTGTGTGGGCCTAATGGAAAACAAGTGGGTGGTGCGGTTTAAAAATTGCTGGGTAGAGTTTCAGACC
Source organism: Triturus cristatus (assembly GCF_964204655.1). Lineage (NCBI taxonomy): Eukaryota > Metazoa > Chordata > Amphibia > Caudata > Salamandridae > Triturus > Triturus cristatus. The sequence continues at coordinate 69,855,481 of NC_140579.1, read as the reverse complement.
TTTATTCACTGCCCTACCTGGCAAATGATTAAAAATGGTTATCCTGGAGCTACTCTTAATGAAAAAAATATTAAAAGAGGGCAGATCCTGGAAAGTAACTGCTGCTCTCAGGAATGTGAGTGGGGAGCCTACTGGTGAATGGTCAACATGTTTCGCGCTTACGAATGGGTCCTTAAGGGATCCCAGATGCGCTTCGTCAGGACCTAAAAAAATAATTAAATAGTGAGTGAAAGTGTTTGTGAGTGAAATAGAATGACAGGTTTCAGTGAGGTGTGATACTGTAGACCTGTTGAACCTCAATAGTAAGGTTAATCCAGCGTCTTTGCGCTGAGAGGTTTACCTGTCTTTTCTGGAAACCTCAACCCAACCTAGATTGGTAGGGAAAAAAAGGGGGGGGAGAGACAAACACAGGGACAGCAGAGACAAATAACATCAAGGTAAGTACTGGTACATTTATCTCACGAATGTCAAACAAGCGACATAAGATAATAACACTGCACGCCATGCTTCTAAAGTAAACATAACATGCGTATCAGACGGTCGTGATGACTATGATCCCAAAATATCTTGAATCCGTTTCTGTGCAGTGAGAATATCATTGCATCCGTGTGTATTCACTTGGCCAGCTATTCGTGTGAGGCAGTGAAACTTGCCCCGTGGGAACTGTAGCTAGCTATATCGTGGCTGTTTAACGATAACGAGCAATATCTGTACCGTGGTGTGTTCGTGTGTATCAATAACACAACTAACGTTATCCGTGAAACTAAGGTGAGGATCAAGGATCGGCGACTAGATTAGTCATTAAGGCCTACCCTAAAGTTGTAGGGATAAGGGCCCCATCAGCGTAGTGGAGTTGGCACTAAGGAGAAACTGAAGGACGGGGAGACAGAGAGAGGTTTTTTGAGAATCGGGAAATAAATCAGACTCTAAAGTTGTGCGGCTCGGCTCACCTCTTTCGTAGGGAAATACTCACTCGTGCTCCTTCGCCCGGGACGTGGTAACCTACCCCCTCTCCATCTATCGCTGGAACGGATAGTCAAGGAGCGAACAATTACCGCTTATATCCGATCTTTCCGCTGCACTATTCTGATTGGGGACGTGTCGGTGGGCGCAGACAGATGACGTCACTACGTTGCGTGACTTGGTTACTACGGTAACAAGTAGGACGTTGTTACAGACGCGGTAGCGTCTTTCCGCTGCACTACTCTGATTGGGGACGTGTTGGTGGGCGCAGACCGAAGACGTCACTACATTGCGTGACTTGGTTACTACGGTAACAAGTAGGACGTTGTTACAGACGCGGTAGCGTCTGGAAAACGATCGCCAGTCTAGTTGTTTCATGAGTAATTGTCATGATAATTCTGGCAATAGATAAAAGTATGTATGATGTAATAAAAGGGATCGTTGTACAGAATGCAGTTTATGTTTGTTAAGGTGTGCCCTGCATGAAGGAGGCGTAGCTTCATTTTTCGGGGATCTGTTGCCAATATGTCATGTTTAGGTCACCCCCCGCATTGATGAGGAAGTTGTTCGTATGTATAATGTTGTGTCAATAAAGTTACTTGAATGTAAAAACCATTGATCGTAACTAATGGGGATGTGGCGGTTTTTTTATTATGGGAAAATTCGTGACAGTAGCATCCCCTGAGTAGATTAAAGTTCTTAAAACCGATCTGGTTTTCCATTCACTAAAGATTGGTGCAAATATACCACACGTAATGTTGGATGAATGGGGGGTCTGTTTCTATGCCTGTAATCAGACTGGTACAGAGTGGCTACTGTTTTCGCTGATAAACATATCGAAGCTATTCTGATAGTATTGTTGAGGCAGAGCAAAATAACAATAGTCTGATCACGTAGTAAGGGTGGATATGTGGCTATTATGTCAGCTCCACCCATGGAATTTCGTCGTTCAGACCTATTGTATCGCTTTTCAGTCTATGGACCCATCTTTGTTCTTGTCTGAACAGGGACTGTTTAGTCCAATGTGGATTGGAATCGATGACGGTCCATCTCAAACTGTTAGCGGCGTGCCCTTCCTCTGAAAAGTGTGTCAAAAGTTTAGTATTGGTTTTACCTCGTCTGATGGTGCTCTTATGTTCCCCTATGCGGACCTTAACTGCTCTAGTAGTCATTCCTACATATCTCTTGTTGCATGGGCATATAATGGTATAGACACAATTGGTAGTGTTGCAGTTGGTGTGTCTTAGTTGGCGCCACGGTGTGTTGAGGCCCAGGTCGATTTCTTTGGAAACCGTGGTCTCTGCACAGCTCGAGCAGGAGCCGCAAGGGTAGTGGCCTACTACAGGTGGTAGAGACCAAAGTGTCGTTTGTTGTGTGGTTGGGGGTTTGGGCCTGGTGTGTACTAGGTGGTCTTTCAGATTCATTGTGCGTTTAAAAGCGAACAGGGGTGGTGGTCCTGGTTCAAATGAACCGGAATTTAGTATGGACCAATGTTTTCTGATTGCTCTTTGCACATTATTCGAGTTCGGGGTGAATGTAGTGACACAGGTCATTGTGTCTAGTACTGGTTTGGCTTTGGTTTCGAGCAGTGCAGCCCTAGTGCTGTTCTTTGCCCTCTTGTGTGCCTGACGAATGATGCCCTTCGGATAGTGCCGTTTCTCCAGATTGTCTCTGAGGAGATCTGACTGTGTTTCAAATTCTTTTATGGTGTCACAGTTTCTTCGGAGGCGTAGAAATTGGCCAACCGGTAGGTTGTTTCTAAGTGCTCTGGGGTGGTGACTATCATAGATAAGGAGATTATTCCTATCCGTGGGTTTTTTATAATTGGTGGTATGTAGACACCCATTGTCCAAGGAAATGAGAAGGTCCAGAAATGGAATGGATTGACGTGACCTGGTGCTGGTAAATTTCAAGTACGGATTCAGGGTGTTAACCCAGTTGCAGAATTCCGTACATTGGTCTTCAGTACCTTGCCAGAATACGATTACATCGTCTATATAACGACGCCATAGCAGAATGTGCTCTTTATATGGGTTGTTGTCTCCCAAAATGTGTCCCTCTTCAAAATGAGCCATGTAAAGGCAGGCCAGACTCGGCGCGAATGTGCTTCCCATGCTCGTGCCTTGTATCTGATGGTAGAGGTGGTTTTTAAAGGCAAAGAAGTTTTCTTTGAGAGCCAGGGAAGCACAGTCGCAAATGAAGGAGATCGGTGTCATGTAGGGCCATGGTGTGATTTTCCGGAGAGTGTCTTCTAGGACTTCCAATGTGGCATCCTGCGGGATATTCGTATACAGGGCTTCAACGTCCATGGTCACCAGAAAGTCTATACGGTTGGCGTCGGGGAATTGATCAATGAGATTTAGGACTTCTGTGGTGTCTCTCAGGTAAGTGGGCGTCTGGCTCACCAAAGGGCGTAGGTAAAAATCACAAAATTTGCTCAGTGGCTCCAACACAGAGTTAATGCCAGAGACAATCGGTCTGCCGGGAGGGGGGGTGACCCCTTTGTGGATCTTGGGGAGAGTGTAAAAGTATGGGGTCCGTGGTTCATCTGTCGTTAGGAAGTTGGCTTCTTGTTGTGAAATCCAGCCTTCAATGGACGCCTCGTTGACCATACTCTTAATCCTCGTGGACAGACGTTGGGTGGGGTCTTCTGTAATCACTTCATAGTAGGTAGTGTTGTTCAGTTGTCGAGTGCATTCTCTGTCATAAGAATCTTGATCCTGGATGACGATGGCACCTCCCTTGTCTGCTGGTTTCAGTATTATCTCCCGATCATCTGTAATGGTACGTAGGATGTGTCTCTCCTCCTTTGACAAATTGTCGTATGGTTGCCTCCTGTCAAGAGTCCCTATGTCTTTCAAGACCGCTTGTTCGTAAGTAAGGACCTCGTGGGGTGTCATAGCCACGGTCGGAGTGAATTTTGACGGTTTTTTCAGACCCGTCTCCGTAGGAGGATTATCAGGTTTCCCTTGGAAGAAAGCCTTAAGTCTAACTTTGCGGAAGAACTGGTGAAGTTCTTGATGTAACTTGAAAGAGTCCTCTTTCGGTGTGGGAACAAATCCTAAACCCTTTTCAAGTAGCATGGTCTCTTCTTCTGTAAGTGGTCTGGAAGACAGGTTCACCACTAGGGTCTCTGGCCTCTCGCTTGGCTCCGTAGTGTCATCGGTTCCTGATCTTGCCACTGTACCTTCTTGTAGTTTCCTCTTCTTCTGCCTCTTCCTTTGCCCCTCCCTCTGTTGTGAAAAGGTGGGTTCTGGAATTGCTGGAATTGTGTAGGCAGAAGATGATGAGTTGGAGGTACGTGCCACATGGGTGGAGGGCCCATCCATTGTCCCGGATAGTTCGGTTGTTGGAACGATGGGTGTGTGAAAAGGGGTGGTGGTGGAGGGTTCTGAAATAAGGGGGGGCGTCCTTGTTGATGAGCCCCTCTGGTGTACTGTGTGTACCGCTGTCCCTCATAACTAGAATCACTGCCAAATGACCCTGTCCTACTAGACCGGGTGCTGCTTCCTTCATCCGAGGACGTGTCATGATTCTGAAAAACATAATCTTCCTTTGTGTAAGGGTATACCTTTTCTTTATTGAACCGTTTTAGATCTTTTTGAAGTTTTGTGATTTTTTGTTGAGTCAGGAAGTCTTTATGTTCGTTCATTTCCTCGTTGATTTCCGCGAGTCTTGACTTGTACGAAGAAATAGAGATGCCTGTTTTTAAACCATTTTCTGCTATAGTGATCTGGATGAGGAGCTCATCTGAGAGACGTTTAGCCGTGTTGATTATTAGCACGAGCCAATCTCGTGTACATTTCCATGCTATTTGTGACCATTCCGTCCGGAATGTCAGGTCTTCTAAAAAAATTCTAGGGGGTAAGGTGACTAGGAGGCCGTTAGGTGCAACGTTTGCTCTCAGATATTCCGTCATCATTAATCCATGTAGGGCTGTCTTGATCTGTAGTTTCCTAAGTGCCTGTAGAGATTTCCAGTCGTCTGCTTTGCTGCCTGTAGCAGCGCTGCCATCCTCTCCTAGTAGTGAGGGTGCCCGAAGTATCTCAGCTATTGTGTCATCATCAAAGCTGAGGCCAACGGTGTCCATAGTGAGTGTAAGTGCTCAGGACAGAACAATGGGCTGTCTAGAGTTTAGGAAAAGAGGAAATGAAGATAGATAGGTCCCGCGGCTGGCTGCCGTACGTTAATTATATCACAAAAGAGGGGGGACCGGGAGCGTAGTTAGAAAATAGGTCCAGTACCCGTGCTCCCTCAGAATAACTAGTATATTACGAGAGGGTAACTGTTCCTGAGGAATTATGGTTGTGTTTGTTCTCTCAAAGTGGTGTGGGGAATTTCTCCTTTTGTATATAGTGCCCTCACACACCCTTTCGGGTGTCTTGCTTCATCATAGGGCGTTGCTCCTCGTGGGGGTGGCGCTGCAGTCCCCCACGGGCCCCGCAAGAGGGCTCTTTGGCGGAGATCTTTTGATTGGAGACGCCGCAGTTGTGCATGGGTGTGTGTGGGCCTAATGGAAAACAAGTGGGTGGTGCGGTTTAAAAATTGCTGGGTAGAGTTTCAGACCTTTATTCACTGCCCTACCTGGCAAATGATTAAAAATGGTTATCCTGGAGCTACTCTTAATGAAAAAAATATTAAAAGAGGGCAGATCCTGGAAAGTAACTGCTGCTCTCAGGAATGTGAGTGGGGAGCCTACTGGTGAATGGTCAACATGTTTCGCGCTTACGAATGGGTCCTTAAGGGATCCCAGATGCGCTTCGTCAGGACCTAAAAAAATAATTAAATAGTGAGTGAAAGTGTTTGTGAGTGAAATAGAATGACAGGTTTCAGTGAGGTGTGATACTGTAGACCTGTTGAACCTCAATAGTAAGGTTAATCCAGCGTCTTTGCGCTGAGAGGTTTACCTGTCTTTTCTGGAAACCTCAACCCAACCTAGATTGGTAGGGAAAAAAAGGGGGGGGAGAGACAAACACAGGGACAGCAGAGACAAATAACATCAAGGTAAGTACTGGTACATTTATCTCACGAATGTCAAACAAGCGACATAAGATAATAACACTGCACGCCATGCTTCTAAAGTAAACATAACATGCGTATCAGACGGTCGTGATGACTATGATCCCAAAATATCTTGAATCCGTTTCTGTGCAGTGAGAATATCATTGCATCCGTGTGTATTCACTTGGCCAGCTATTCGTGTGAGGCAGTGAAACTTGCCCCGTGGGAACTGTAGCTAGCTATATCGTGGCTGTTTAACGATAACGAGCAATATCTGTACCGTGGTGTGTTCGTGTGTATCAATAACACAACTAACGTTATCCGTGAAACTAAGGTGAGGATCAAGGATCGGCGACTAGATTAGTCATTAAGGCCTACCCTAAAGTTGTAGGGATAAGGGCCCCATCAGCGTAGTGGAGTTGGCACTAAGGAGAAACTGAAGGACGGGGAGACAGAGAGAGGTTTTTTGAGAATCGGGAAATAAATCAGACTCTAAAGTTGTGCGGCTCGGCTCACCTCTTTCGTAGGGAAATACTCACTCGTGCTCCTTCGCCCGGGACGTGGTAACCTACCCCCTCTCCATCTATCGCTGGAACGGATAGTCAAGGAGCGAACAATTACCGCTTATATCCGATCTTTCCGCTGCACTATTCTGATTGGGGACGTGTCGGTGGGCGCAGACAGATGACGTCACTACGTTGCGTGACTTGGTTACTACGGTAACAAGTAGGACGTTGTTACAGACGCGGTAGCGTCTTTCCGCTGCACTACTCTGATTGGGGACGTGTTGGTGGGCGCAGACCGAAGACGTCACTACATTGCGTGACTTGGTTACTACGGTAACAAGTAGGACGTTGTTACAGACGCGGTAGCGTCTGGAAAACGATCGCCAGTCTAGTTGTTTCATGAGTAATTGTCATGATAATTCTGGCAATAGATAAAAGTATGTATGATGTAATAAAAGGGATCGTTGTACAGAATGCAGTTTATGTTTGTTAAGGTGTGCCCTGCATGAAGGAGGCGTAGCTTCATTTTTCGGGGATCTGTTGCCAATATGTCATGTTTAGGTCACCCCCCGCATTGATGAGGAAGTTGTTCGTATGTATAATGTTGTGTCAATAAAGTTACTTGAATGTAAAAACCATTGATCGTAACTAATGGGGATGTGGCGGTTTTTTTATTATGGGAAAATTCGTGACAGTAGCATCCCCTGAGTAGATTAAAGTTCTTAAAACCGATCTGGTTTTCCATTCACTAAAGATTGGTGCAAATATACCACACGTAATGTTGGATGAATGGGGGGTCTGTTTCTATGCCTGTAATCAGACTGGTACAGAGTGGCTACTGTTTTCGCTGATAAACATATCGAAGCTATTCTGATAGTATTGTTGAGGCAGAGCAAAATAACAATAGTCTGATCACGTAGTAAGGGTGGATATGTGGCTATTATGTCAGCTCCACCCATGGAATTTCGTCGTTCAGACCTATTGTATCGCTTTTCAGTCTATGGACCCATCTTTGTTCTTGTCTGAACAGGGACTGTTTAGTCCAATGTGGATTGGAATCGATGACGGTCCATCTCAAACTGTTAGCGGCGTGCCCTTCCTCTGAAAAGTGTGTCAAAAGTTTAGTATTGGTTTTACCTCGTCTGATGGTGCTCTTATGTTCCCCTATGCGGACCTTAACTGCTCTAGTAGTCATTCCTACATATCTCTTGTTGCATGGGCATATAATGGTATAGACACAATTGGTAGTGTTGCAGTTGGTGTGTCTTAGTTGGCGCCACGGTGTGTTGAGGCCCAGGTCGATTTCTTTGGAAACCGTGGTCTCTGCACAGCTCGAGCAGGAGCCGCAAGGGTAGTGGCCTACTACAGGTGGTAGAGACCAAAACTACCTGTAGTAGGCCACTACCCTTGCGGCTCCTGCTCGAGCTGTGCAGAGACCACGGTTTCCAAAGAAATCGACCTGGGCCTCAACACACCGTGGCGCCAACTAAGACACACCAACTGCAACACTACCAATTGTGTCTATACCATTATATGCCCATGCAACAAGAGATATGTAGGAATGACTACTAGAGCAGTTAAGGTCCGCATAGGGGAACATAAGAGCACCATCAGACGAGGTAAAACCAATACTAAACTTTTGACACACTTTTCAGAGGAAGGGCACGCCGCTAACAGTTTGAGATGGACCGTCATCGATTCCAATCCACATTGGACTAAACAGTCCCTGTTCAGACAAGAACAAAGATGGGTCCATAGACTGAAAAGCGATACAATAGGTCTGAACGACGAAATTCCATGGGTGGAGCTGACATAATAGCCACATATCCACCCTTACTACGTGATCAGACTATTGTTATTTTGCTCTGCCTCAACAATACTATCAGAATAGCTTCGATATGTTTATCAGCGAAAACAGTAGCCACTCTGTACCAGTCTGATTACAGGCATAGAAACAGACCCCCCATTCATCCAACATTACGTGTGGTATATTTGCACCAATCTTTAGTGAATGGAAAACCAGATCGGTTTTAAGAACTTTAATCTACTCAGGGGATGCTACTGTCACGAATTTTCCCATAATAAAAAAACCGCCACATCCCCATTAGTTACGATCAATGGTTTTTACATTCAAGTAACTTTATTGACACAACATTATACATACGAACAACTTCCTCATCAATGCGGGGGGTGACCTAAACATGACATATTGGCAACAGATCCCCGAAAAATGAAGCTACGCCTCCTTCATGCAGGGCACACCTTAACAAACATAAACTGCATTCTGTACAACGATCCCTTTTATTACATCATACATACTTTTATCTATTGCCAGAATTATCATGACAATTACTCATGAAACAACTAGACTGGCGATCGTTTTCCAGACGCTACCGCGTCTGTAACAACGTCCTACTTGTTACCGTAGTAACCAAGTCACGCAATGTAGTGACGTCTTCGGTCTGCGCCCACCAACACGTCCCCAATCAGAGTAGTGCAGCGGAAAGACGCTACCGCGTCTGTAACAACGTCCTACTTGTTACCGTAGTAACCAAGTCACGCAACGTAGTGACGTCATCTGTCTGCGCCCACCGACACGTCCCCAATCAGAATAGTGCAGCGGAAAGATCGGATATAAGCGGTAATTGTTCGCTCCTTGACTATCCGTTCCAGCGATAGATGGAGAGGGGGTAGGTTACCACGTCCCGGGCGAAGGAGCACGAGTGAGTATTTCCCTACGAAAGAGGTGAGCCGAGCCGCACAACTTTAGAGTCTGATTTATTTCCCGATTCTCAAAAAACCTCTCTCTGTCTCCCCGTCCTTCAGTTTCTCCTTAGTGCCAACTCCACTACGCTGATGGGGCCCTTATCCCTACAACTTTAGGGTAGGCCTTAATGACTAATCTAGTCGCCGATCCTTGATCCTCACCTTAGTTTCACGGATAACGTTAGTTGTGTTATTGATACACACGAACACACCACGGTACAGATATTGCTCGTTATCGTTAAACAGCCACGATATAGCTAGCTACAGTTCCCACGGGGCAAGTTTCACTGCCTCACACGAATAGCTGGCCAAGTGAATACACACGGATGCAATGATATTCTCACTGCACAGAAACGGATTCAAGATATTTTGGGATCATAGTCATCACGACCGTCTGATACGCATGTTATGTTTACTTTAGAAGCATGGCGTGCAGTGTTATTATCTTATGTCGCTTGTTTGACATTCGTGAGATAAATGTACCAGTACTTACCTTGATGTTATTTGTCTCTGCTGTCCCTGTGTTTGTCTCTCCCCCCCCTTTTTTTCCCTACCAATCTAGGTTGGGTTGAGGTTTCCAGAAAAGACAGGTAAACCTCTCAGCGCAAAGACGCTGGATTAACCTTACTATTGAGGTTCAACAGGTCTACAGTATCACACCTCACTGAAACCTGTCATTCTATTTCACTCACAAACACTTTCACTCACTATTTAATTATTTTTTTAGGTCCTGACGAAGCGCATCTGGGATCCCTTAAGGACCCATTCGTAAGCGCGAAACATGTTGACCATTCACCAGTAGGCTCCCCACTCACATTCCTGAGAGCAGCAGTTACTTTCCAGGATCTGCCCTCTTTTAATATTTTTTTCATTAAGAGTAGCTCCAGGATAACCATTTTTAATCATTTGCCAGGTAGGGCAGTGAATAAAGGTCTGAAACTCTACCCAGCAATTTTTAAACCGCACCACCCACTTGTTTTCCATTAGGCCCACACACACCCATGCACAACTGCGGCGTCTCCAATCAAAAGATCTCCGCCAAAGAGCCCTCTTGCGGGGCCCGTGGGGGACTGCAGCGCCACCCCCACGAGGAGCAACGCCCTATGATGAAGCAAGACACCCGAAAGGGTGTGTGAGGGCACTATATACAAAAGGAGAAATTCCCCACACCACTTTGAGAGAACAAACACAACCATAATTCCTCAGGAACAGTTACCCTCTCGTAATATACTAGTTATTCTGAGGGAGCACGGGTACTGGACCTATTTTCTAACTACGCTCCCGGTCCCCCCTCTTTTGTGATATAATTAACGTACGGCAGCCAGCCGCGGGACCTATCTATCTTCATTTCCTCTTTTCCTAAACTCTAGACAGCCCATTGTTCTGTCCTGAGCACTTACACTCACTATGGACACCGTTGGCCTCAGCTTTGATGATGACACAATAGCTGAGATACTTCGGGCACCCTCACTACTAGGAGAGGATGGCAGCGCTGCTACAGGCAGCAAAGCAGACGACTGGAAATCTCTACAGGCACTTAGGAAACTACAGATCAAGACAGCCCTACATGGATTAATGATGACGGAATATCTGAGAGCAAACGTTGCACCTAACGGCCTCCTAGTCACCTTACCCCCTAGAATTTTTTTAGAAGACCTGACATTCCGGACGGAATGGTCACAAATAGCATGGAAATGTACACGAGATTGGCTCGTGCTAATAATCAACACGGCTAAACGTCTCTCAGATGAGCTCCTCATCCAGATCACTATAGCAGAAAATGGTTTAAAAACAGGCATCTCTATTTCTTCGTACAAGTCAAGACTCGCGGAAATCAACGAGGAAATGAACGAACATAAAGACTTCCTGACTCAACAAAAAATCACAAAACTTCAAAAAGATCTAAAACGGTTCAATAAAGAAAAGGTATACCCTTACACAAAGGAAGATTATGTTTTTCAGAATCATGACACGTCCTCGGATGAAGGAAGCAGCACCCGGTCTAGTAGGACAGGGTCATTTGGCAGTGATTCTAGTTATGAGGGACAGCGGTACACACAGTACACCAGAGGGGCTCATCAACAAGGACGCCCCCCCTTATTTCAGAACCCTCCACCACCACCCCTTTTCACACACCCATCGTTCCAACAACCGAACTATCCGGGACAATGGATGGGCCCTCCACCCATGTGGCACGTACCTCCAACTCATCATCTTCTGCCTACACAATTCCAGCAATTCCAGAACCCACCTTTTCACAACAGAGGGAGGGGCAAAGGAAGAGGCAGAAGAAGAGGAAACTACAAGAAGGTACAGTGGCAAGATCAGGAACCGATGACACTACGGAGCCAAGCGAGAGGCCAGAGACCCTAGTGGTGAACCTGTCTTCCAGACCACTTACAGAAGAAGAGACCATGCTACTTGAAAAGGGTTTAGGATTTGTTCCCACACCGAAAGAGGACTCTTTCAAGTTACATCAAGAACTTCACCAGTTCTTCCGCAAAGTTAGACTTAAGGCTTTCTTCCAAGGGAAACCTGATAATCCTCCTACGGAGACGGGTCTGAAAAAACCGTCAAAATTCACTCCGACCGTGGCTATGACACCCCACGAGGTCCTTACTTACGAACAAGCGGTCTTGAAAGACATAGGGACTCTTGACAGGAGGCAACCATACGACAATTTGTCAAAGGAGGAGAGACACATCCTACGTACCATTACAGATGATCGGGAGATAATACTGAAACCAGCAGACAAGGGAGGTGCCATCGTCATCCAGGATCAAGATTCTTATGACAGAGAATGCACTCGACAACTGAACAACACTACCTACTATGAAGTGATTACAGAAGACCCCACCCAACGTCTGTCCACGAGGATTAAGAGTATGGTCAACGAGGCGTCCATTGAAGGCTGGATTTCACAACAAGAAGCCAACTTCCTAACGACAGATGAACCACGGACCCCATACTTTTACACTCTCCCCAAGATCCACAAAGGGGTCACCCCCCCTCCCGGCAGACCGATTGTCTCTGGCATTAACTCTGTGTTGGAGCCACTGAGCAAATTTTGTGATTTTTACCTACGCCCTTTGGTGAGCCAGACGCCCACTTACCTGAGAGACACCACAGAAGTCCTAAATCTCATTGATCAATTCCCCGACGCCAACCGTATAGACTTTCTGGTGACCATGGACGTTGAAGCCCTGTATACGAATATCCCGCAGGATGCCACATTGGAAGTCCTAGAAGACACTCTCCGGAAAATCACACCATGGCCCTACATGACACCGATCTCCTTCATTTGCGACTGTGCTTCCCTGGCTCTCAAAGAAAACTTCTTTGCCTTTAAAAACCACCTCTACCATCAGATACAAGGCACGAGCATGGGAAGCACATTCGCGCCGAGTCTGGCCTGCCTTTACATGGCTCATTTTGAAGAGGGACACATTTTGGGAGACAACAACCCATATAAAGAGCACATTCTGCTATGGCGTCGTTATATAGACGATGTAATCGTATTCTGGCAAGGTACTGAAGACCAATGTACGGAATTCTGCAACTGGGTTAACACCCTGAATCCGTACTTGAAATTTACCAGCACCAGGTCACGTCAATCCATTCCATTTCTGGACCTTCTCATTTCCTTGGACAATGGGTGTCTACATACCACCAATTATAAAAAACCCACGGATAGGAATAATCTCCTTATCTATGATAGTCACCACCCCAGAGCACTTAGAAACAACCTACCGGTTGGCCAATTTCTACGCCTCCGAAGAAACTGTGACACCATAAAAGAATTTGAAACACAGTCAGATCTCCTCAGAGACAATCTGGAGAAACGGCACTATCCGAAGGGCATCATTCGTCAGGCACACAAGAGGGCAAAGAACAGCACTAGGGCTGCACTGCTCGAAACCAAAGCCAAACCAGTACTAGACACAATGACCTGTGTCACTACATTCACCCCGAACTCGAATAATGTGCAAAGAGCAATCAGAAAACATTGGTCCATACTAAATTCCGGTTCATTTGAACCAGGACCACCACCCCTGTTCGCTTTTAAACGCACAATGAATCTGAAAGACCACCTAGTACACACCAGGCCCAAACCCCCAACCACACAACAAACGACACTTTGGTCTCTACCACCTGTAGTAGGCCACTACCCTTGCGGCTCCTGCTCGAGCTGTGCAGAGACCACGGTTTCCAAAGAAATCGACCTGGGCCTCAACACACCGTGGCGCCAACTAAGACACACCAACTGCAACACTACCAATTGTGTCTATACCATTATATGCCCATGCAACAAGAGATATGTAGGAATGACTACTAGAGCAGTTAAGGTCCGCATAGGGGAACATAAGAGCACCATCAGACGAGGTAAAACCAATACTAAACTTTTGACACACTTTTCAGAGGAAGGGCACGCCGCTAACAGTTTGAGATGGACCGTCATCGATTCCAATCCACATTGGACTAAACAGTCCCTGTTCAGACAAGAACAAAGATGGGTCCATAGACTGAAAAGCGATACAATAGGTCTGAACGACGAAATTCCATGGGTGGAGCTGACATAATAGCCACATATCCACCCTTACTACGTGATCAGACTATTGTTATTTTGCTCTGCCTCAACAATACTATCAGAATAGCTTCGATATGTTTATCAGCGAAAACAGTAGCCACTCTGTACCAGTCTGATTACAGGCATAGAAACAGACCCCCCATTCATCCAACATTACGTGTGGTATATTTGCACCAATCTTTAGTGAATGGAAAACCAGATCGGTTTTAAGAACTTTAATCTACTCAGGGGATGCTACTGTCACGAATTTTCCCATAATAAAAAAACCGCCACATCCCCATTAGTTACGATCAATGGTTTTTACATTCAAGTAACTTTATTGACACAACATTATACATACGAACAACTTCCTCATCAATGCGGGGGGTGACCTAAACATGACATATTGGCAACAGATCCCCGAAAAATGAAGCTACGCCTCCTTCATGCAGGGCACACCTTAACAAACATAAACTGCATTCTGTACAACGATCCCTTTTATTACATCATACATACTTTTATCTATTGCCAGAATTATCATGACAATTACTCATGAAACAACTAGACTGGCGATCGTTTTCCAGACGCTACCGCGTCTGTAACAACGTCCTACTTGTTACCGTAGTAACCAAGTCACGCAATGTAGTGACGTCTTCGGTCTGCGCCCACCAACACGTCCCCAATCAGAGTAGTGCAGCGGAAAGACGCTACCGCGTCTGTAACAACGTCCTACTTGTTACCGTAGTAACCAAGTCACGCAACGTAGTGACGTCATCTGTCTGCGCCCACCGACACGTCCCCAATCAGAATAGTGCAGCGGAAAGATCGGATATAAGCGGTAATTGTTCGCTCCTTGACTATCCGTTCCAGCGATAGATGGAGAGGGGGTAGGTTACCACGTCCCGGGCGAAGGAGCACGAGTGAGTATTTCCCTACGAAAGAGGTGAGCCGAGCCGCACAACTTTAGAGTCTGATTTATTTCCCGATTCTCAAAAAACCTCTCTCTGTCTCCCCGTCCTTCAGTTTCTCCTTAGTGCCAACTCCACTACGCTGATGGGGCCCTTATCCCTACAACTTTAGGGTAGGCCTTAATGACTAATCTAGTCGCCGATCCTTGATCCTCACCTTAGTTTCACGGATAACGTTAGTTGTGTTATTGATACACACGAACACACCACGGTACAGATATTGCTCGTTATCGTTAAACAGCCACGATATAGCTAGCTACAGTTCCCACGGGGCAAGTTTCACTGCCTCACACGAATAGCTGGCCAAGTGAATACACACGGATGCAATGATATTCTCACTGCACAGAAACGGATTCAAGATATTTTGGGATCATAGTCATCACGACCGTCTGATACGCATGTTATGTTTACTTTAGAAGCATGGCGTGCAGTGTTATTATCTTATGTCGCTTGTTTGACATTCGTGAGATAAATGTACCAGTACTTACCTTGATGTTATTTGTCTCTGCTGTCCCTGTGTTTGTCTCTCCCCCCCCTTTTTTTCCCTACCAATCTAGGTTGGGTTGAGGTTTCCAGAAAAGACAGGTAAACCTCTCAGCGCAAAGACGCTGGATTAACCTTACTATTGAGGTTCAACAGGTCTACAGTATCACACCTCACTGAAACCTGTCATTCTATTTCACTCACAAACACTTTCACTCACTATTTAATTATTTTTTTAGGTCCTGACGAAGCGCATCTGGGATCCCTTAAGGACCCATTCGTAAGCGCGAAACATGTTGACCATTCACCAGTAGGCTCCCCACTCACATTCCTGAGAGCAGCAGTTACTTTCCAGGATCTGCCCTCTTTTAATATTTTTTTCATTAAGAGTAGCTCCAGGATAACCATTTTTAATCATTTGCCAGGTAGGGCAGTGAATAAAGGTCTGAAACTCTACCCAGCAATTTTTAAACCGCACCACCCACTTGTTTTCCATTAGGCCCACACACACCCATGCACAACTGCGGCGTCTCCAATCAAAAGATCTCCGCCAAAGAGCCCTCTTGCGGGGCCCGTGGGGGACTGCAGCGCCACCCCCACGAGGAGCAACGCCCTATGATGAAGCAAGACACCCGAAAGGGTGTGTGAGGGCACTATATACAAAAGGAGAAATTCCCCACACCACTTTGAGAGAACAAACACAACCATAATTCCTCAGGAACAGTTACCCTCTCGTAATTGACCAAAGACTACCTTGCGGATCATAAAGATCCAAAGAATCTTAGATAAAGATCTCCGTTTATTGAAACCTACTGTGTGGTGTCCCTTTGTCAAGTAGTGCCAGCTCAGCGAGTGCGATCCTAAAGTACGAGACCCCTTCCTGGAAGGGCCTCCCCGCCGGTGCTCGGCCTGGTTCTGGGAGAGGTGGGTCACGGGGTGGTCAGGAACGTGTTCTGTAACCCCCCCGGAGATCGCCCCTTCCAACATTTGGTGGCAGGCGACGGGATCCGAGCCGACACCTAGAGATCGTACAGTAAACGGCTGACGCACTACCGAACAAAGATGGAAGAAGGAACCGCCATGAGTACCACAGGAACCAACGCGAGTTCTACGTTCCGAGAGGACCGGTTGGAAGAGTATACGCACCGAGAATTAAAACAGTTTTGCAAAGACCTTGGAATCGCTACTACCGGATTAAGCACCAAAGAAGATTTCCAGAAAGCATTGAAGGCCGCAGTAGAGTCCGGAGATTCCCTTCCCCAAACTGAAGGAGGCGGTCGACGGATGGAGCCGCCGAACGAGCTCCGAAGCACCCCGGTAAGGAGCAACGCCCCAGAGCGTGGCCTATCCCCAGAAGAACTAGCAGACCGGGAAAGGAGCCGCAGCCACAAACTAGAACTGGCCAAGCTAAAGATAGAGGGAGAGCTAAAATTGGCCGAGAAAAAGTTAGCTGTAGAACAATTACGCCTACAAGGGGAACTTGAAGAGAAGAAACGCCAGCGAGAGCACGAAGAAAAAAAACTTCAACTGGAACATGAGCGCAGCCTAAAAGAGATCGAGCTCAAGGCCAGGAAGGAGGAATCCAGACCCCTGGGTAATCAAAGGACCTCTTCCCCGGTGGAACCAAAGGTCCACATCCCAAAGGATGTGGTGAAAGAATATTACAAGATCGACGACATCCAGCAATGGTTCAAGGCCTACGAGGTCGCCATGACCTCCCATCGAGTCCCACAGAAGGATTGGGGGGCTGGCTTGTGGGGCCGGTTCCTGAGCGAGGGGAGAGACACCCTGCTGGACCTGCCCTCCACTGTGCTAAATTCTTACAGCCACATGAAAGAGGCCCTGTTAGCGAGATATGGACTCACCCCCGAGATGTACCGGCAAAGGTTCCGAGACTGCAAAAAGATACCCGGTGCTACGTGGGAGGAGTACGTGAACTTTTACAGCCGGGCCTTAGATGGGTGGATCAAGGGCAGCAAGGTCTCCACCTTTGAGGAGCTGTTCGACCTGATCACATGGGAACACTTGTCCACAAATTGCTTTGTAGAGTTACGCCAGCACCTCCTCGACAGCAAGCTGACAGATCCGCGGAAACTGGCTGTTGAAGCTGACCGCTGGGTGAACACCCGGGCCCCCCGGGGCCCCGTGGGAGACTACGGCCGCCACAGTCAGGGACCTCCCCGCCAGAGGGGTGGGGGGAACCAGGGAAGACAGCGGGAATTCCAGGCAGGCCCCCAGCATAGTCCCCCCAGAAACCAACCCCCACACTTTCCAGCACCACCTCCAGCCAGCGCGGGACCCCCGGGGAGGCAGGGACCCCGAGACAAGATCACATGTTACCGATGCCAACAGACTGGTCACTACGCCAGTGACCCCCAATGTCCCAGGTACCAACGGGCCGCAGCGACCGCTCCCCCAGCCCAACAGATGGCCACCGTGGCCCTAGGGGAGGAGATAGAGGACACTGAGGAGTGGGAGCCTGCAGCCATGGCCCTGGTCTCCCTAGGAGACCGAGAAATGGTTCCCGGAACTGCCTTACCCGCCAACACCAAGAAATACCGACAGCAGGTGACGGTCAACGTGCACCGAGTCGAGGCCCTCCGCGACACCGGGGCGAGTGTCACCGCGGTCCACTGCCACCTGGTAGCCGAAGACCAGATACTTCCCGACATCTTCTGTCCGGTTATATCCTCGGACAATTCCGAGAGCCTCTGCAGGATGGCCCTGGTCCCCTTCGAATGGGGGGGGGAGTAACCGGTAAATTGAGAGTGGCCGTCCGAACCTCCCAGCCCGTAGACTGCCTCCTGGGCAACGACCTAGAGAGCTCCCTGTGGGGACAGGTGGAACGAAGGGCCCACCTAGGAATGATGGGCCTACCCGAATGGGTGTGCGCCACCACGCGCTCCATGTCAGCCCGATTGCCTCCCCTCGAGGGAGGTGAGGCCCAAACCCTGAACCCAGTCGCTGGTGGTACCCCTGCGCTTCCGAGACTTCCTCCTGGGTCTAGCCCACGATGTACCCCTGGCGGGACACTTGGGTCAAGACAAAACCTATCATCGCTTAGTCACCCACTTCTATTGGCCCAAGATGCGAGCTAATGTCGAAGCCCACTGTAAGTCATGTCCCACGTGCCAGGCCAGCGGAAAAAGTGGCGGAAAGCGCAAGGCGCCACTACAACCCTTCCCCGTCGTTAGTACCGCCTTCGAGCGGGCGGGGATAGACATCGTGGGACCTCTGGACCCAAGGACCGCCCAAGGCCACCGGTTCATCCTCGTACTGGTGGACCATGCCACCCGCTACCCCGAGGCCATTCCCCTCCTAACCGTGACTGCCCCCGTGGTGGGACGGGCCTTGATGGGGATATTCTCCCGCGTGGGGTTCCCTCGCGAGGTCATGAGTGATCGCGGAACTAACTTTATCGCGAAGTACATGAAGTCCTTATGGCAGCAATGCGAGGTATCGTACAAATTTACCACCCCGTACCATCCCCAAGGCAATGGTCTAGTGGAACGGTTTAACTGGACCCTGAAGGGGATGATCATGGGCCTCGAAGAGCCCCTCCGTCGCAGGTGGGACGTTCTCCTCCTTTGCCTCCTGTTCGCATACCGGGAGGTTCCCCAAAAATCCCTGGGGTTCAGCCCATTCGAATTGCTCTACGGGCAGCTCAATGACTGTCAATGCACAGGAGCCAGGGCTGGTAGCAGGGGCAGAGCTGATGCCGAGCCCGGCCTATGCTGAACAGCACCACTGCTCCATGACTGTCAATGCACAGGAGCCAGGGCTGGTAGCAGGGGCAGAGCTGATGCCGAGCCGGGCCTATGCTGACCAGCACCACTGCTCAATGACTGTCAATGCACAGGAGCCAGGGCTGGTAGCAGGGGCATGTAGATTGCAATTCATACTAAGGTTTTGTTTTTATTTTTAGTATAATAAAAGTGTAAACTCCACTCCCTGATTCTTGCTAAAGACTATGGCATGAAATGTGTTTCACCAGTGTGAGCTTGGTAAAGACTAGACCTAGTTCAGTGGGTTAATGCACCTGCTGTGCAATGTCTCAAATGGAAGGAAACACCAAAAAATAGAAAAAACATAACATAGGATAAATAGAAACGGTAAGAATCTCAAGGGCTCGATATTACTGCCCAGTGCTAAATCAGGAGGTAAAAGCCACTAACGGACATCAACAAAAATGAGGCTTGACATACACTCGCACAGTACACAATTTCACACATTTCTAACTCCACATCACCTCCAGCCTGTGCAGATGTAATGCAGATGTTTGTGTGCTGTGTTGCAGCTTTACCCTGTAATCTGTGTGGGACAAATGTGTCATACAAGCGCTTTTATCTCTAAACTCACTGAGTAAAAACTGTAATGCTGCAGGAATAGGGTCTCTGCACACATTTCACGGAGGTCTAAGAAGAGGCAATGTGTATGATAAAAGATGAAAGGCATCACAAGTATTTTGAATTTGACTGAGCTATGTTATAGACAGTTTGGTAGAAACAAAATGTCTTGGCTAGCACTACAGCTACAAAAATGGTCAGAAGGTGCCTGTCAGACTCTTGACTTTCCTTGTGCTTTTTTGTAATGTTTTTTGTAAATCTTCATTACAATTTTATAAAGAGGGATGAATAGATAGAAAGAATCGAGAGGCTTGCAAAGGTAGAGAGAGAGAGTTGTTAGATAGACTGGCAGGCAGAGAAAGATAGAGACAAGACAGACAAATAGTCCGTTGCATAGAAAGAGAGCTCAAGAGAGAGGGAAGCAGACATATGGAGAGTTGCCTGAATAGATTGGTAGGTAGACAGACAGATATGGTTGCAAAGATAGAAGGGCGGATAGCTAGATGTATACGTAGATAGACTGAAAGATACATAGACAGATAGGTAGGTAGACAGACAGGTAGTGCTCCAAACCCCACAAACGCTGTAGGCCCCGAGCAGTGTAAAAGATCCCAGCAGCACTACAGATCCCAGCAGCACCTCAGATGCCAGCAATGCTACAGACTCCAGCATCAGTACAGATCCCAGGAGCACTACAGATCCCAGCAGCACCCCAGATGCCAGAAGTGCTAAAGATCCCAGTATCAGTACAGATCCCAGCAGCACTACAGATCCCAGCAGCACCTCAGATGCCAGCAATGCTACAGAACCCAGAAGTGCTATAGACCCCAGCAGCAGTACAGATCCCAGCAGCACTACACATCCCAGCAGCACCTCAGATGGCAGCAATGCTACAGAACCCAGCAGCACTACAGATACCAGCAGCAGTACAGATCCCAGCAGCACTACAGATCCCAGCAGCACCTCAGATGCCAGAAGTGCTACAGACCCCAACATCAGTACAGATCCCAGCAGCACTACAGATCCCAGCAGCACCTCAGATGCCAGCAGCACCTCAGATGCCAGCAATTCTACGGAACCCAGAAGTGCTACAGAACCCAGCAACAGTACAGATCCCAGCAGCACTACAGATCCCAGCAGCACTACAGATCCCAGCAGCACTACAGATGGCAGCAATGCTACAGAACCCAGAAGTGCTACAGATCCCAGCAGCACTACAGATACCAGCAGCACTACAGATCCCAGCAGCACTACAGATCCCAGCAGCACTACAGATGCCAGCAGCACCTCAGATGCCAGCAATGCTGCAGACCCCAGCAGCAGTAAAGAGCTCAGCACTGGTGCTGACCCCAGCCTTGGTGCAAAGTTCAGCAGCGCTGTAGACCCCAGCAGGCAGTGTCGGCTTCAGGGCAGTGCAACAGGTGCCGCCACACCACACACCAACCTCAAGTGGGCGCTTTTTGTATGACAGGCAGCAGCGAGATAAGAGTAGCTGCGGAGATCTTTCTGTGCATGGCATTTTTTCAGAGGATAATTACAACGTCCTGTTGGTTAATGCACTTGATGGAGGCCGTTTGTCTAGTCCTACTTTTGACTTGTGATAAGGTAGCATGTAGGGATAATGTTCCTGCTGCAAAGCTCAACGTGCAACATGCAGACCACAGATTACTATTTTATATCGATAACTCTTTGGGTTATTGCTCTTGTCACAGAGATCCTTTTGTTAGGTGGAGTTACAATCCTTCTACTATAGCACAGTGAGCTGCTTACAAATTGAAAGGCACAAGTTTAGGACCTTACTGTTATTTCTCTCAGTGTATTGTTATTTTACGGTTGTCTAAAAGGGTTTCTTTGAGTAGTAATACAATTTAATAAATAGAACACCTCCACTTATTGTGTTACATTTTAAATCCCGAATTTACAGGCAGATTTACTAACCCGTCCCCACCCGGTTTGCCTTAAAACAGGGATGCACACCTGGTGCAAAGTGCTGTTTTGGGTCTTACCTTCCAGTGCAAATCCTGAATAGCGTTGGATGGTGGCCTGAAAGTAACACAACGTAGTGCTATGCACTACTTTACATTAAGGATGTGTCCCATGAGGGGGGGGGGGGTTGATGGACGCTAATCCACCTCTACTAACTTTCGTAGAAAGGGATTTGCATCAGGAGCAGTGCAGACTCCAGCAAGAAGCGCACAGACTGCAGCAGGAGCACAGATACCAGCAGTACTGCAGACTCCAGTGAGAAGCGCACAGACTGCAGCAGCAGCACAGATACCAGCAGTGGTGCAGACTCCAGTGAGAAGCGCACAGACTGCAGCAGCAGCACAGACACCAGCAGTACTGCAGACTCCAGTGAGAAGCGCACAGACTGCAGCAGCAGCACAGACACCAGCAGTACTGCAGACTCCAGTGAGAAGCGCACAGACTGCAGCAGCAGCACAGATACCAGCAGCACTGCAGACCCCAGCAGTACTGCAGACCCCAGCAGCGGTACAGACTGCAGCAGCAGCACAGATACCAGCAGTACTGCAGACTCCAGCGAGAAGGGCACGGACTGCAGCAGCAGCACAGATACCAGCAGTACTGCAGACCCCAGCAGTACTGCAGACCCCAGCAGCGGCACAGACAACAGCAACACTACGAGTAGATCCCACCAGCAGCACAGATACCAGCAGTGGTGCAGACTCCAGCAAGAAGGGCACGGACTGCAGCAGCAGCACAGATACCAGCAGTACTGCAGACTCCAGCGAGAAGCGCACAGACCACAGCAGCACTACGAGTAGATACCACCATCAGTGCAGATACTAGCAGTACTGCAGACTCCAGCAAGAAGCGCACAGACTGCAGCAGCAGCAGCACAGATACCAGCAGTACTGCAGACCCCAGCAAGAAGGGCCCAGACTGCAGCAGCAGCACAGATACCAGCAGTACTGCAGACCCCAGCAGCGGCACAGATCACAGCAACACTACAAGTAGATCCCACAAGCAGCACAGATACCAGCAGTGGTGCAGACTCCAGCGAGAAGCGCACAGAGTGCAGCAGCAGCACAGATACCAGCAGTGGTGCAGACTCCAGTGAGAAGCGCACAGACTGCAGCAGCAGCACAGACACCAGCAGTACTGCAGACTCCAGTGAGAAGCGCACAGACTGCAGCAGCAGCACAGATACCAGCAGCACTGCAGACCCCAGCAGTACTGCAGACCCCAGCAGCGGTACAGACTGCAGCAGCAGCACAGATACCAGCAGTACTGCAGACTCCAGCGAGAAGGGCACGGACTGCAGCAGCAGCACAGATACCAGCAGTACTGCAGACCCCAGCAGTACTGCAGACCCCAGCAGCGGCACAGACAACAGCAACACTACGAGTAGATCCCACCAGCAGCACAGATACCAGCAGTGGTGCAGACTCCAGCAAGAAGGGCACGGACTGCAGCAGCAGCACAGATACCAGCAGTACTGCAGACTCCAGCGAGAAGCGCACAGACCACAGCAGCACTACGAGTAGATACCACCATCAGTGCAGATACTAGCAGTACTGCAGACTCCAGCAAGAAGCGCACAGACTGCAGCAGCAGCAGCACAGATACCAGCAGTACTGCAGACCCCAGCAAGAAGGGCCCAGACTGCAGCAGCAGCACAGATACCAGCAGTACTGCAGACCCCAGCAGCGGCACAGATCACAGCAACACTACAAGTAGATCCCACAAGCAGCACAGATACCAGCAGTGGTGCAGACTCCAGCGAGAAGCGCACAGAGTGCAGCAGCAGCACAGATACCAACAGCACTGCAGACCCCAGCAGTGGTGCAGATCCTTGAAGCAGTGAAGCCCCCAGAAGCGGCACAGACCCAAGCAGCACTACAGATCCCAATACCAGCCGTGCTGCAAATCCCAGAAGCGCTGAAGATCCTAGCAGTGCACAGACCACAGCAGCACTACTGATCCCAGCAGTAGAGTAGATCCCACCAGCAGTGCAGATTCCAACAGCAGTGCAGACCCCAGAAGCCGTGCAGACTCCAGGAGTGGCACAGACCGCAGCAGAATACAGACGCAACAGAGGAGTAATCCAAGCAGAGGTGCAGATCCCAAGAGTGGAGCAGATCCTAGAAGCAATGAAAACCCAGCAATGGCACAGACCACAGCAAAGTTACAGGCCCCTGCAGCAGAGTTACAGGCCCCTGCAGCAGTGCTCGTTGTCTGTTTTCTCCCGGAGAGCTGCGGTGGGCTCTGATGAGCTCTACTGCCAAAGCATGAATAATACCTAAGCAAGAAAGAAGAGTCCATCTAACCAACAGCAGAGACCCTTCGACATGCTGCACATTGTTAATAATTGATTGATATCAAATGAATGCACCGAGAGACTCTCAGATGCAACTCCTTGAAAACACTCACATAACACAGAGAAATGAAAGAGAATTAAGAAGTGAGGAAACCAAAGAAGGACAATCTGTAGTTACCTGCAAAGCGGCGGGCCCATCTCCACTCTACGAGACAAACACAGGAAATTAAAACAGTAATAAACACATATGGAAAATACACAAATTTGGATCTACAAACAGGGTTTACTATACAAAAATATAGTTTATGTGGAAGTGCTCTGAAATCTAATTCACTAAAAAAGGCAATTACCCTCACCAATGCTTCAATCCCAAACCCCAACTGCTCCCCATCCCATAGTGAAATCCCAATCCTAACTAATCAATAAACATACACTAGTCTAACTCTATTCCTGTCAGGCTTTTGCTCCATGTAAATAAATCTATGACAAGTAAGATCCCGATCAGCCAGAGGCTTGTTTAACTTTAGCAGGGTTCTTGGGTGTCCTGGGCTGAGTGACATAAAGCCACACACAGGGCTTCTTTCTGCAACACCCGAGGATACATCTAGGTGCTGCATTACTGCTTCCTTCCCTGCACCATCCACGGATGTGAAGGGCTGCATAATGTAAACCCAATCTGAGCTGAGGGACAAAGCCACACGCAGGGCTTCTCTCTGCAACGCCTGAGGATACATCTAGGTGCTGCATTGCTGCTTCCTCCCCTGCACCACCCACTGTTCTGAAGGGCTGCGCAATATAAGCCCAATCTGAGCTGAGTGACAAAGCCACACGCAGGGCTTCTCTCTGCAACGCCCGAGGATACATCTAGGTGCTGCATTGCTGCTCCCCTGCACCACCCACTGATCTGAAGGGCTGCCCAATATAAGATCAATCTGAGCGGAGTGACAAAGCCACACGCAGGGCTTCTCTCTGCAACGCCTGAGGATACATCTAGGTGCTGCATTGCTGCTTCCCAGCACCACCCACTGATGTGAAGGGCTGCATAATATAAGCCCAATCTGAGCGGAGTGACATAAAGCCACACGCAGGGCTTCTGTCTGCAACGCCCGAGGATACATCTAGGTGCTGCATTGCTGCTCCCCTGCACCACCCACTGATGTGAAGGGCTGCATAATATAAACCCAATCTGACCTGAGTGACAAAGCCACACGCAGGGCTTCTATCTGCAACGCCTGAGGATCCATCTAGGTGCTGCATTGCTGCTTCCTCCCTTGCACCACCCACTGATCTGAAAGGCTGCCCAATATAAGCCCAATCTGAGCAGAGTGACATAAAGCCACACGCAGGGCTTCTCTCTGCAATGCCCGAGGATACATCTAGGTGCTGCATTGCTGCTTCCCTGCACCACCCACTGATGTGAAGGGCTGCATAATATAAGCACAATCTGAGCTGAGTGACATACAGCCACACGCAGGGCTTCTCTCTGCAACGCCTGAGGATACATTTAGGTGCTGCATTGCTGCTTCCCTGCACCACCCACTGATGTGAAGGGCGGCATAATATAAGACAAATCTGAGCAGAGTGACATAAATCCACATGCAGGGCTTCTCTCTGCAACGCCCGAGGATACATCTAGGTGCTGCATTGCTGCTCCCCTGCACCACCCACTGATGTGAAGGGCTGCATAATATAAGCCCAATCTGAGCTGAGTGACATAAAGCCACACGCAGGGCTTCTCTCTGTAACGCCCGAGGATACATCTAGGTGCTGCATTGCTACTTGCTCCCCTGCACCACCCACTGATGTGAAGGGCTGCATAATATAAGCCCAATCTGTGCTGAGTGACATAAAGCCACACGCAGGGCTTCTCTCTGCAACGCCTGAGGATCCATCTAGGTGCTGCATTGCTGCTTCCCTGCACCTCCCACTGATGTGAAGGGCTGCCCAATATAAGCCCAATCTGTGCTGAGTGACAAAGCCACACGCAGAGCTTCTCTCTGCAACGCCCGAGGATACATCTAGGTGCTGCATTGCTGCTTCCCTGCACCTCCCACTGATGTGAAGGGCTGCCCAATATAAGCCCAATCTGAAAGAGGGAAATAATAGACTTAATTGATGAAATAGCAGTATTATGTGTTTAAAGGAGTTCTGATAACATTTGGGCTCTGTGCCACTGCACCTGCTGCACATTCAACTCACGGTCCTAGTGCCTGCAAGACTGCATTTGTGACTACCTGTTTAGTAGTAAAATATAGCAATATTTGCTGTTTAGAGGAGTTATGACAACCTTTAGCACTGGTGTCACTGCACCTGCTGAACCATTCAAATCTTGACTCTACTGCCTGTAAGGTAACTGCACTTGTGACTGCCTATTCAGTATTTAATTATTGTAATATATGGTATTTTGGAGAGTTCCTAGAGACTTTGGGCCCCAGCGTCACTGCACCTGCAGCACCATTGAAATCATGACCCTGGGGCCTGCAAGGTAACTGCACTTGTGGCTGCCTGTTTAGTAGTAACATTTAGCAATATTCTGTGTTTAGTCGGGTCCTTAGAACTTTTGGCCCTGGTGCCACTGCACCTGCTGCACCATCCAAATCAAGGTCCTTTTAACTGCAAGGTATTTGTGACTGCCTGTATGTAGTAAAATAGGGCAATATTAGGTGTTTGAAGGTGTTCTGACAACTTCTGGACCTGGTGCCACTGAAGCTGCTGCACCATTCAAATAATGACCTTGTCTTCTGCAAGATAACTGCATTTGTGACTTGCCGTTTAGTGGTAAAATATAGTAATAATCGGTGTTTAGTAGCCTGCCTGGAGCTTTTGGTCCCGGTGCCTCCACATTATTGAAATCATGAACCTAGTGCTTGCTAGATAACTGCCTCTTTGGGTGTGAAATATGGCAATATTAGGTGTTTAGATGAGTTCTGACAACTTTTGGACCCCGTGGCCCTGCACCTGCTGCACCATTCAAATAATGACCTTGTCGCCTGCAAGATATCTGCACTTGTGACTGCCTGTTTAGTATTAAAATATAACAATAATCAGCGTTTACTGGAGTGCCTAGAGCCTCTGATCCAAGTGCCACTGCACTTGCTGCACTATTGAAATCATGGCCCTAGTGCCTGCAGGATAGCTGCACTTATGATTGCTTGTTTAGAAGTAAAAGATAGCAATATTTGGTGTTTAGTGGGGTTATGACAACTTTTGGCTCCGGTGTCACTGCACCTGGTCCACCATTCAGAACAAGACCCTTTTAACTGCAATTGTGACTGCCTGTATAGTAGTAAAATCAATCCGATAATGCTACTAAGTGCAAAGAAAGGTACTGATGCATGAATAGGAAATGCCACAAATGTTCAAAACTTAATAAAAAAGCAAGCATTCCCGCATACTGTTACAAGCTGTCTGCCTTTTCCCTAGGAAGAGATCTTATCCTATGGTTTAACAGTCCCTGAAGTCTGGACAGTGGATGAGGCTTAAACCGTGTGAATAGCTTTAGTAGAAGGTAAGTATCAGAAATGAGTGACGCCAGGGGAGATAAGTATGTGTAAATAGTACGTGCTGTGCAGCCTTAATGTAAGAAAAACATTTTCATACACTAAAGCGGATTTGGATGAGTACTTTGGCCTTGGCAACTGATAAGAGAAGCCGCTTTTAAGATATATTAAATACAATATAACTCACACAAAACCTAAAAACCGATAATGGGGTTGCAAATTATGTGAGGAGGCGGAGCCCAGAAGTCCTTCTCAAGAAACCCCTACTATGGTATTGGGTGAATTATGCATCCTTTGCATCCTTTGTATGACTAATATTAATTTTTATTAAAGATTCCTGTCAATCAACTATGTTTTGCCGTAAGATGACAGCAGAGAGAGTTAAGTCAGTCACTGAACTATCTGTGCTCAAAAGGCCACAAGTCAAATCAAAGCAGGCCCACTCTGCCTCTTTTCCTTACGATGCTGAGCCCAGAACAGTGGATAGATAAATAAACAGGTATTTTACAAATATTAAAAAATGCCTGCATGTTTTATAAAGTCATCTTTAATTACTGCATTCATTTTATTATCAGCATTTAAGGTCTTTCATAGGTTGGGATTTAAGTGTCCATGGGGCATATGTATCAAGCCCTTTTCCAGTTCCCAAACAGGCCGAATCTCAAAATCGTCCCGTTTGCGAATGGGAAAACGCCTTTTGGGATGTATCATCCAAAAAGGCCCTCGCAATATAGGGAATCGCAAAATTTGCGATTCTCTCTTTTGCTAATGCAATTAAGGAATCGCAAATTGTGATTCCTTAAATGCAATGTAGGAAGCATCCAAGTTGTGAGATTTTGGCTTAAGAAATCGCAAATTACCACCAACTTCAGGTTGGTGGTAAATTGCGATTTCTTTGAATTTCTCTATTTGAGAATCGCAAAACCATTCTTTGATACTTATGCCCCATCTAACAACACATTTGCCAACTAAATATATTGGTAAGATGACAAATATAGACATTCAAAGTTTACTGGACATTTTTATAGTTAACACTAATGACAAGTTTGTGTTTTCTCACCCAACGATTCAATTATCTTCATCTGCAGATCCACCTCTTCCTCCTCCTCCTCCTCCATTGCCTCTGCCTCCTCCTCCTCCTCCTCCTCCTCCTCCTCCTCCTCCTCCTCTTCCTCTTCCTCCTCCTCCTCTTTGTTGTCCGTTAAGGTATCACCATCAGTTTGCGGAGGTTTCATATTTTTATACCTTGGAAACAGACCAATAGAGATGCTATGAAATTCCCATCTGCTCAGACGGTAAGGGTAGGAGAGAATTTATGCATTGAGCCAGTAAAAATATAAAGAAATATTAAAATAAAAAAGAGGTACTCAGTGAGTAGGGAGTATTTACTCAGAGAAAAATGAAGAATGGAACACCAAGCCAAATAAAAAAAGTATATAGTAGAAAACATTTTGAGCCAAAGGCCATAAAAGGACAAATACAGGACATAACACATACTCTTCACAGCAGATACAAATGCACAGCATAAAAGCCACAAAATAAAGCAGCAATAAAATATGAGAAGGTTGAGCACACAAAGTGCAATGAATAGGCAGAGGCAGGAAACAGTCAAGGTGCAGAGTGATAATGCACGGAAATCTCAAAGGGGATTCATTGCTCGAATTAGACTTCGATAATGAACGCACATCACACCGCACCTCCGGCTCCTATAATAAGTGACAGAAAAAAAATAAAAACTATCCTAACTAAATCAACCACAATACACTTAAAATGTACATAGAAAGTGGATTAAATGAGTACAACAATTAACAATTTAATTAAGTGCATTATAAAATGTGATCATGCTGCATCAGGGTTCCCAAAAGGGGTTCTAGATCCGAGTTGGAGAAAGTTTAAAGCATATACATCAAGACGCAAGCAAGTATCTACTAATAATAAACACTATAATCCCAGTGGAATCAGAGGTGATGATCCTCTGGGCAGTCCGGAATCTGTCTAGGCCCAGACTGAGACACAAAGGATAAATCCATTTGTGTCTAGGGCCGGCATAGTAAGGACAGAAAAAGAGGAAATGGTCAATGTCCTCAGATTTCTACTCGCATAGTTTGCACTCAGCCGAGGAAGGACAGCCTAGAGGCCATTTATTGGGAAGGGCTTTTAGAGGTAGAATGCCCACATGTAATTTAATATAAAGAATTTTAGCAAGGGGAGAGGCAATCTCATCAAGGAAAGCCTCTAATTTCGGAAATGGTTTATGGGAATTGGGAAGAAATAGATCCCAGGTTAGTAGAGTAGTGCCACTGGGCCATTGTAAAATCCCAGCCAGTTTTAACTAAAAGTACGTTTGAATTTGAATTATTAGACTCAGGGGAGGTGTAAATTGAATGGGACCAAACTTTGCAAACTATTCATTAAGGTGCAAGAACCCCTTCATCATATTCCCTGTTTCGAGATTCATGACTTCTAGAAGATCCCTTCTATATACATTCAATTTGCAATGGGACCAGAGCCTGACTCAGTGTAGAAGCAGTTTAAGGGCAGCAAGATGTTCAATAATTTTATGGGTAGTATGCAGGATGTTCAATACTTTTATGGGTAGTATGCAGGATGTTCAGTACTTTTATGGGTAGTATGCAGGATGTTCAATACTTTTATGGGTAGTATGCAGGATGTTCAGTACTTTTATGGGTAGTATGCAGGATGTTCAGTACTTTTATGGGTAGTATGTAGGATGTTCAATACTTCTATGGGCAGTATGCAGGATGTTCAGTACTTTTATGGGTAGTATGCAGGATGTTCAATGCTTTTATGGGTAGTATGCAGGATGTTCAATACTTTTATGGGTAGTTTGCAGGATGTTCAATGCTTTTATGGGTAGTATGCAGGATGTTCAATACTTTTATGGGTAGTATGCAGGATGTTCAATGCTTTTATGGGTAGTATGCAGGATGTTCAATACTTTTATGGAGAGTATCAATAATTATGCGTATGGACGTTGCAGACTGGGTCATTTGAGCAGTAATTTAACTACATCTCCTTGACCTTTAACGAGTTAAGGTTGGCAGGTCCCCATAATTGAGCTCCATAGAGAGCTGCTGATTGAGCTTTGGTCCTATAAACTTTCAAGGCAGGAGAAAGTGTCTGAAATTTGGAGGATTTATGCATTTTCAAGATGCCAGCAGAAATATGAGGGATGATCAAACTACTTTGAGGATCTGGGGGGACCACAAGAGGAAGTTAGTGATTCCAACCCTAAGATAGATGAACGTTTGTACCGTCTGTAGTGTGGTAGTGCCTAAAGTGAATTTATACTTGAGATGCTTATGGGATCTGAAAACTATTAATTTAGTCTTTTGCAAGTTAATTTCAAGCCCCCCAGATAGGTAGAAATCCTCAAATTTAGATAGGAGATTTTGTAAGCTGGACGTGGTCCTAGAAATGAGAACAGTATAGTCTGGGAAGACGAGCGCAGAGATCTTGAGTCCGCTCAACTTCGGGCTGTCAATTTTCCAGGTGTTAAGATGGTCAACAACCCCGTAAATGAAGAGAGAAAATAAGGGAGGCACTAGCATGCACCCCTGTAAAACGCTCCTACGTACAAGGATGGGCTATAAAGATGTATGTATGTAAGTTTATGGTATTTCTAAAGCACGATCAAAGCCAATAGGCAGGGGAGCGATGTACTTGGTCAAAGACCAGAATATAGTCAATGAGGAATAAGAGCATAGATAGGTTGTCCCAGATACTGGGTGCATATATGGAAACGGCTTTCTGCCTTGTTTTTTTTTTTACACTTCTTAATCTGCAGTCTGATGGTGTCCTGCTGGGGTTGTGCCGAGAACCACCATATATAATGACCTTCTCTGCAAGATAAGTGGGGTGTTGGTCGCGATGGTGGGATAAATAAGGATTATATGACCTCTGATTGCAAAGTAATGGAGAAGAAGTTCAACTAGGCCAATGGAATAAACAGAGGGATCTCCCAAAGGGAGGTGTTTGACTGGCAACTTATACTGTCAAATAAAGACATGAGGTGTAGCCAGAGAACTAGGCCCCACCCCCCACACCCACGCTAGAAACCCAGGCATCATCCTGGACACCAGATCCATCACCTCGGCAGGCTTTCACATACTCAGCATACTCTAAAAAAGAATCACATGGCCCCCATCTGACAGCAGAAAGACTGTCACCCAGGCTCTTCTAACAAGCAGACTGGCAATGCCCTCTACAATAGCATCTCTGCAAACCTGCTGCACAAGCTGCAAACCACACAAAACGCTGCAGCCAGACTAGTACTCAACCTTACTCGCCTCACGCACATCACACCTCACCTCCGACAAATTAACTGGCTCCCAGTCCTGAAATGGCGCAAGTTTAAGATGCTCACCCATGCTTACAAGGCACTACACAACCTGCGTCCAACCACCAACTACACTTTCCCCAACCAACCAGGAACCTCTACTCGGCATCACTCGTCCTCACACACACACACCCATATCCATAGAAGTAAGACAGAAGGCAGGTCGTTCTCTTGCTTGGCAGCCAAATCCTGAAACGACCTCGCCCAGCATATTAGGATATCCACGTCTCTTACAGAGTTTCACAAGAAACTGGAAACCTGGCTCTTTCACTGAACCATCTTGCACAGCCTGCACCTACTCAGTGCCTGGACACCAACATGGGTGACAAAGTCACGCTCTACCAATCCACGTTACATTACACTATATAACAAAGATGAGAATGGGACATAGAATGTATACGATGAGGAAAATCAAAGTGTCACTTGTACTGTACAACACTAACTAGGTTACTGAGTTATCTAATAATATTAAGTAAATGTGACTAAATTATATACCAATGCGCTGAAAGTGAAAAAGTATGTTAGAAAACTAATATTACTGTAAATAACTTGTCATTATATAGCACATCATATCACACTTCTACTGTTTCTAGGTGCTGTAAAAAATAGAATTATAAACTATTTCAATGTTATTTAATTGCTCAGTGCCAGAAGGAGGAAAGCCCGAGTCTGCGCATCTTTAGAATCCTGCATGGTTCAGCAGCAACCATTCAACCCAGTAAGCCATACAATGAATACTATAATACTGCTTTTATAATATAAAATACGCAAATTAAGATAAAAAAAACTTTATCCAAGAAGGGGATTTTACTGTAGATAAGAGAAAAACAGTAGAAACAGTTGAATAAAAAACAAAGGCAAAAGAAAGACTAGAAATGAGGTATTGAAAAATGAGGTCACACAAGGGGCAAAAACATGAAGAAGACTGCAGGGTGATAAAAGTAATTTTAATGACTCTTTAATTTTTTTATATGGTCAGCCGTCAAAGAAGGAAATCGTACCTGCTCAAAACGGTCTTCGCATCCTGGGGAGTGAAACACAAACAGATTAACACGTGACAATAGAGTTTATGTTCACAGTAAATTTAACATTTTTTAAAAGTTATTCACAAGTTGATTAATTACAAATAACTATATACAAATATGTTAATAATTAACATACATTTCTATTACTGACCTTCGCAGACCAAGCATCAAGTACAGATTTACTTTAACCCATGAATGCATTTAAACCAATGGAGCGCTAACAAAAGTCATAAATGGTCCTTTCCTGAAGAAAGGACTAGACCACATACATAAAGATGAGATGATTGTATGGGGCAGAGTCATTTCTAAATGATGCGTAATCAGTTTCTCAGCTTCTGCAGGACCTTTGGACTAAATAAGGAGCAGAACATCTGTGAGATCCTGGTACCAGCAGAAAGGATCACTCAAGGCAGGTTGT
Organism: Triturus cristatus; assembly: GCF_964204655.1. Lineage (NCBI taxonomy): Eukaryota > Metazoa > Chordata > Amphibia > Caudata > Salamandridae > Triturus > Triturus cristatus. The sequence continues at coordinate 69,822,296 of NC_140579.1, read as the reverse complement.
AGGTAGGAGTTGTAGTTTATTCCTTAGTAAGAAGATCCCATCCAGGTCCCAGCCACTGGATCCACCAACAGTCCCTCACCTCTTTCGAATCATCTTGAGGAAATCAATGCCACTGGTGGAGGGCAGTACAGAGGAGGAGTACCAGCAATGGGAAAACTGGACTGGCCAGTCGCTGGAGTCTTGTGCTCCTCTAAAAAAAGAGGTCTAACCAAAACACCCGGCCTAGGAACACCCCATGGTACAATAATCTCCTGCTTACACTAAAGAAGCAATGCAAGAGACTAGAAAGGGACTGGAGAAAGGAGTACGATCCAGTACTAAAAGATAAATATAAAACCGCCACCCAATCCTACCACAAAGAGCTAAAAACAGTGCAAGCAGATTTCCTTAAGGAAAAAAAATCACCCACTCTATGAACTCCCATAAGGAACTCTTTAGAATAGTTAGAATCCTGTCCTCACCCCGGGACGCTAATAGATCGATAAATCCCACCAATGATCAATGCAATGAAATAGCCTCCTTCTTTCACAAGAAAGTGTTAGATGTCTATAGTCTCTTCCAGAAGCCCCCTCAGCCAATGCAGGAGGAGGTATACATAGCCTGTGAACCGGCATCAGCCCAAAGTCTCTCACAATTCCCTCCACTAGAGGATGAGGCTATCTTCAAACTAATCCAGTCTACGAAATCAGGCTCCCCGCTCGACTCAGCACCCCTGCACGCCCTGCTCAAGGTGACTGAGACAATACTCCTTATACTGAGGAGTATCCTCAATAAATCTCTCGAGTCTGGCTCGGTCCCACAATCGTGGAAGCATGCTGTGATAAGACCTATCCTCAAAAAGCCCCATCTAGATCCTGAAACTTTCAGCAATTTGCGACCCATCTCGCTTCTTCCCCTTCTTAGCAAAATGTTAGAAAAGCATGTAAAACATATTTTAGTTAACTTCCTTGAAGAGAATAAATTACTCCATCCAGCACAGATGGGTTTTTGTGCCCTCCACATAGCACGGAGACAGCTCTTCTGGCAGTCACTGAGGAATTAAAAGCCTTATTAGATAACAGAGGAGCTGCAGCCATTGTCCTTCTGGATCTCAGTGTGGCCTTTGATACCGTCAATCATGCCATACTGAAAGATAAATTGAGGGAGATCGGTATCCGGGACAAAGCTTTGGATTGGCTCGGCTCTTACCTGGACGACTGATCCTTCCAAGTTGCAGGAGTTCGGCATTTCATATGTGTCATATGCCGACGACACGCAGCTGATCGGCTCTATGCCAAGCACTCCCAACCAAGACAATCTTCAATTGGGTCCATGTTTGACCAAATTATACCTCTGGATGTCAAACAATTACCCTAAATTGAACGGAGAAAAGACCAAACTCATGATTCTGGGGAATATGCCCATCCCCAGGTCACTGAATAACTGGCCTTCATGCTTGGGAAATCCACCTACTCCCAGATCAGTCGTAAAAAACCTAGTGATCTGGTTGGATAGTTCCCTTGCAATTAATCAAGAGGCTATTAAACTGGCTGGCACTTGTTTCGGGCTTCTAAGAATGCTCAGAAAGATACTGGATCTTATCCCAGAGCAGCTAAGGAAAACAGTCCTACAGGCCCTCGTAGTCTCTCGACTGGACTATGGGAATTCTCTTTACCTAGGATCTTCTAAGTACATGATTAAAAGGCTGCAGATGGTGCAGAACGCAGCCGCGAGGCTCCTGCTTAATCTTCCTAGGCACATCCCGGTAAGAGAGTTCCTTACACAGCTCCACTGGCTACCAATCAATGCTAGGGTAAAGTTTAAATCCCTATGCACTGCCCACAAGGTCTTGAATAATAAATGCCCGGACATACTCAAAACCCTGATAACCGCGCATGAGCCCACTAGACTACTGAGGTCGTCCCACCTGCACCTTCTACGTTCAACCAGAATTAAAAAATCTAGGTGGGGGTAGATCCTTCGCCCATCTGATTCCTAAATTGTGGAACGATCTTCCCCTTGAACTGAGAGTAATGCAAAATGAACTGGCCTTCAGAAAGAAGCTGAAGACCTGGCTGTTTCCCCACTCTCATTACGTGGACTACACTCCCACCACAGCACTTTTGGTCAGAGCGGGAAGCATTCGGGTAACCAGGCGCTCTATAAATCCCAAAATCAAAACATCAAATCAAACATTCCAACCCCTCATGTAACTAGGATACATTCCCTGGTTACCATGGCACTGCAGAACAGCAAGCTACAGAAGCCACACACCTCCCCTCTTTTACCCCCCCCCAAAAAAAACAGTGTATACAAAAGAAAGAAAGATAGAATCAAGAGTGAAGAGAGAATAAAAAAGGAGAGAAGAGAGAAAAGCAAACAAAAACAACAAAAACAAAAACACTTTGCACTTACAATCTATTGTACAAAGTCCTTCGCACTAACCATTTACTGTACAAAGTCCTTCAAAAAGGATGGTTTCTTGCTGACTCTAGAGGACAATCTGGGAATGACAAACAGACCATGGTTGTCGTTACCCTTTACAGAGGAATCAGAGAGAGACACAGGCCCATTTTATGGAACAACTCTTCCCAGGTTCCAAATGTGGTGATCTTGAGTCTTAATGGCATTCTTAAACACTTAGATTACTCAAATGGGTTTGGAAAACTTAGAACTGAATCCAGGCTGTTTTATGACCACCATGTCACCAACAGCAACCACAGTATCCTCGGTGGCCTTTCTAGAATCAAAATAGGATTTCCTTGCTAAGATTTTCCCAACCTCTCTTTCATGCCACTCAGTGCGTACTTTCTTAGTTGCAGACCCTTCCAAGTCTCTTACCCATAATGGCTCCACCAGAGTCCAAAGAGATCTGCCTCTAAACAAAACAAAAGGTTATTTCCCATTTACAATGTGAGAAGTCAACCTATAAATCTCCACCTTCTTCATGACTTCCTTCTTCCAATTGACTACCAAAGCAATGGCCTCTTTCAAAACTCTGTTAAACCTTTCCACCATGCCATTGGTTTCAGGATGATAGAGGGAACACTTCTTGTGCTTGATACCATGATTCTTTAAGAAAGTTTCCATTCTTTTTTTTTTATTTAGTTGAGTTTTATATAGCGCTGGCTAGACCCGGAGGTATCAGAGCGCTTTACATGAGGAGAGTTAATTAGGTTACAAATTACACATTGTTACAGAAGGTACAACAGTTACAAGTTGCATTCTTAGGTTAATGGCGAGTAGAGGGGTGAGGGGTGAGGGGAGGGAGAATTAAGAGGAGCATAGGCATAAGGTAGACAAAGCAGGCAGGTGGAGAGGAATTCAGGGGTGAGAGGAAGGGAAAAGGGGAGGTAGCCAAAGAATGAAGGAGGGAAGCAGAGGTGGAGGGGTTAGGGGACACAGCGTGGAGACGGTGAAGTAACTGAGTCTGATGTCCGGCTGGGTGGGACAGGGATCATTCTCAGTCCTCAGTTTTGTGTGATTCCCATTTCTACGGTGGACTCTCTCAGCAGGGTTGCTGAGACTCCAGGGCATAAGATGCTGGGTCCTTCCCCAACAAGGGGAGAGGAGTCCTTTGGTCTTAGGTACTCTCTGATGAATGAAGGAGGGAAGAGGTGGGGGAGGGGTAGGAAACCAAGCAGGAACACAGTGTCCGACGTCCGGCAGGGTAGGAGACGGCTCCCAGTGGTAAGTGGATCAGTCCCAGACCTCCACTATGTGTGACAGCCTTGTCACTGTGGACTCTCTCAGAGGGGTCTCTGAGACTCCAGGGCAACGATGCTGGATCCATCCCCAACAAGGGGAGTAGGAGTGCTTTGGACAAGGGCATAGTTATGGGGGCCATTTAAGGCCACAGGGGTGTAGGAGAAAAACAAACAAGGTTATGTAGGGTTGGACAGGGGAGTCATCCGCAGGATCATGTAGGGAAAGGGCGGGGGAGGGAAAGGAGACACAGCGGAGAGATGAGAAAAAACAATGTCCAATGTCTGGCTGGGTAGGTGACGGCTAAAGGGGTGAAACCAAAGTCAATCTCCTCTGTAGCTGCCAGTACAGCTCCACCAGGCAACGGCCATGTTGCTCGGGCATCCCGGTCGGTATAACATATAAGGTTTCTGCCAGAGGGCATCATCAAAGATTCCATCAGCCACACCAGGCTCAGGTGGTATTGGGGAACGCCGCCCGCCTCAACCTCCAGCTATCCGGTACTCATCTCTCGCCAGCTGGATGAAGATCACTCGGCGGGGGAGCACGCAGACTCTAGCCCCCATTTCAGCGGTATGGCAAAAACTCTGCAGGCCAGTCTACCAAGAAACTGGCAGTGTAGATGAAAGAGACTCCCTGCCTAGAGCAACAGAGAAGTGAAAACACCCGGTATCAATACCACAGCACCACCAGATGGCCACAGCCCTGATTGAAAGCGCCAAGAACAGACAGGCATCTCTCTCATAAAGATCGCCGTGGATGAGAAATCAGTCATTCGGTGAAGACCCTGATGTAAGCGCCGAAACCTCGCTCCGGGCGCCATTTTAGGGTCAGGCAATGACCCACCTTCAAGTAACTCTGCCAAATTGTCCTCCCAGGGAGAGACCCCGCTTGTGACTAACCCCAGGATCACCTCAGCTGGCCAGTAAAGTGGGCCCCAGAGCTTCGCTCACCTCCCGGTCGCGCTGACTGGGTCGGGGAGATCACACGTTGCGGCTTCGATCTCCGCGCGTCTTCGTCCCTGGCATCATTGGGGGAATTCATCATGAGCATGGGAGACTATACCCCGGCTATCTAACAGCTTCTGTGGAGATAGGGGAACTGCTTCCTTAGTTGCTGCAGACAAAGCAGTCTCCACGGGTCAGTGATGGTTGTAGGAATCCCACTGAATTAGACGTCCGCAGCGCCATCTTGTTCCTCCTGCAGTTCAGGCGGCAGATACTTCGGCGGTGCTCAATCGGAGGACGTGATCGGAGGAAAGCGAAAACAGGTCTCCAGGTGAGCCGCCCGCTTTTTCGGTTGCGAAAACTTGGTTAAGGGTGGGAAAACAGTGCGGTAGAACGCCGTAAAGGTGGCTGGAAAGCATTAGCACCGCGCGGCCATGATGGGAGCTGGCTCCTCCTCTCTACCTACCTTCCTTCCTTCCATCTCTTGTGAAACCAATTGAACACCATTGTCAGTTAAGATGGTGTTTGGGTAACCTTCCCTAGCCATGAGGTTCTCTAAAAACTCAATCACGTTTTTAGTTTCAATCCCACTCGTGAAGCAAACTTCAGGCCATCTCAAAAACATGTCTATGACAAACAGCTGTTGCCCTTCAGAATGAATGGGGCCAAGAATATCCAAGGGTATTTCCTTCCACGGTCCACGAGGTAATTCTCTGACCACCATGGGTAGTACTCTCACAACTTTTGACTTCCCGCACAATGCACATGCCAAACAATCTCTTACCAGACTTTCTACTTGCATGTCCATCCCAGGACACCAATAAGAGGAGCAAAGCCTCTCCTTTGTTTTGAACATCTCTAAATGAGAAATATGCGCCAAATCAATCATTTTATTGCGGAGCTTAAGAGGGGGTACCAATCTTGTCCCACAAACAAAAAGATTACTACACACACCCAACTCATCTTTCACACCCCAAAATTTCCCAACTTCCTCAGAGGCCTGCTTTTTGGAATGTCACCCTTTATTGACCAGAAGCAAAACTTCAGAAAGCACCGGATCAATCAATCAATCAATCAGGGGTTTATATAATGCGCTACTCACCCGTGAGGGTCTCAAGGCGCGCGGGGGGAGAGGGGAAGCTCCGGATCAGTCGAAGAGCCAGGTCTCGAGGTACTTCCTGAAGGTGTGCAGGGTTGGATAGCATCTGATGTTCACGGGGAGCTTGTTACAGGACTTGGCTGCGATGTAGGAAAAGTCTCTACTGCCTGTTCTACTTCTGCGGATGGGGGGGACTTCTGCCAGGGCGAGGTCGGCAGAGCGGAGGTTCCTCTTGGGTACATGTAAGGATAGTCTCTCGTTGAGGTATTTGGGCCCGATGTTGTTGAGGGATTTGTAGGCATGGGTGAGGAGTTTGAAGGTGACTCTTCTCGACAGGGAGCCAATGGAGGTCTCGTAGGTGTTGGGTCATGTGTTCGCGGTGTGGAGTCCCGAGGACGAGTCTGGCGGTGGCATTTTGGATGGTCTGGAGTCTGTGTGGGAGAGATCTGTTGATTCCGGAGTATAGGGCATTGTCGTAGTTCAGTCTGCTGGTTATGAGCGCGTGGTTGACGGTCTTTCTGCAGTCGGGGGGATCCATTTGAAGGTCTTGCGCAGGGTGCGCAGGAAGTTGAAGCTGGTGGAAGCGACGGCGTTGACCTGGCGGTTCATGGAGAGGGAAGAGTCGAGGATGATGCCGAGTTTGTGTGCGTGGTCTGTAGGAGTGGGAGGGTTCCCGAGGGCGGGGGGCCACCAGGACTTGTCCCAGGCGGAGTTGCAGGGTCCAAGGTAGAGAACCTCGGTTTTCTCTGAGTTGAGCTTAAGGCAGCCGTCGTTCATCCAGGTTGCCACGTTCTTCATTCCCTCCTGGAAGCAGAGTCTGGTGTCTTCGGGATTCTTCGTGAGTGAGAGGATGAGCTGGGTGTCGTCTGTGTATGCTGAGCCCATGCTGTCTGATGATGGCAGCGAGGGGGGCCATGTAGATGTTGAAGAGCGTGGGGCTTAGTGATGAGCAGTTGATGTTGGTGGGTGTGGAGAGGAGGGGAGGGAGTCTGATCCTCTAGGTTCTGAAGTTTGAAGTTTATTGGTTTACATAGCGCTGAATCACCCCAAGGGAGTATCTCTGTGCTGGGATGGTAGTCTAAACAGCCAGAACAGAGAGCTAGAAAAGGTGGGTTTTAAAAAGTTTCCTGAACTGAGAAAAGTTTGAACAGTTGCGAAGCTGAAGAGGTAGCTCATTCCAAAAAGCGGGGGCAAGATGAGTGAAAGCTTAGCCACCACTGCGCGCTTTTTTAATTCTGGGGGTGCATAGTAGGAGTTTAGAACCTGATCTGAGAGAACGTGATAGGAAGGGCCTAAGTCGTTTAGGGCCTTGAAGACAGTGCAGCCAATCTTGAATTTCACCCGCTTTCTCACGGGGAGCCAGTGGAGTTTTTTGAGAAGAGGAACAGAAGAAGTTCTAGGTGGGGCGCCTGCTACAAGGCGAGCGGCCGTGTTCTGCACTACTTGTAACTTGTTAAGGGAAGCTTCATTGGCCGATAGAAGCAAAGCGTTACAATAGTCCAGTCTACTTAGTATCAGGGCTTGCTTCAGCGTTTTTTTAGTGGAAGGGGGTAGCAGGGGAAAGATCCTTCTAAGAACACCTAGAATATAGTAGCAGGTGCCAGCAGTGGTGTTGGCATGAGCGTCTAGAGTGAGGTTCTGATCGATTCTGATACCTAGGTTCTTGACCACTTCCTTAGGTGACAGGGCATTACCCAGCTCCTCAGGCCACCAGCTGGGCGACCAGCATATGGCAGCTCCTCCAAACTGCCAGAGAGAAAGGATCGGATCCAGTCAAGGGCGGCTCCTTGTATCCCAGCGTCATGAAGTCTGGCTGCGAGGGTGCAATGGGAGACGGTGTCGAAGGCTGCAGAGAGGTCTAGAAGGATGAGGGCCGCGGTGTGTCTTGGTCGAGTACCAGGCGCATGTCGTCTGTGGCGGCGAGGAGAGCGGTCTCGGTGCAGTGGTTGCTGCGGAATCCGGACTGGGAGGCGTCTAGGATGGAGTTCTATTCGATGAAGGTGGTCAGCTGAGTATTCACAAGTCTCTCAGTGACTTTGGCTGCGGAAGGGAGGAGAGAGATGGGCCGGTAGTTTTTAAGGTCCGTTGGGTCGGCCGTGGGCTTCTTGAGGACGGGTTTAACCTCCGCCCACTTCCAGTTGTCTGGGAAGATGCCGGACGTGAAGGAGGCGTTGATGGTCCGTCTAAGTTCTGGTGCAATGGCTACAAGTCACAGTGTCCATATCCTGTATCTCTGTTTTATCTCTTATCCCAGTCCTCTTTCACTGGGTTTACTTCAGCCAGATACAATGAAAATGGTTCCCTTACAAAATCTTGGGAGGTTAAGCGAGGTGTGAGACAGGGATGTATTTTTGTCCCTCTCTTATTTACCTTATACATTAACAATCTGCGAGCTGCCCTGTCAACTGCTGGAAAAGACGTCCCTGGAGCAGGCTCTAAACTCATCCCTGCTCTCTTATATGCAGATGATGCAGTTTTACTTGCAAGGACACCAATGGGGCTGCAACGACTTGTAAATACTTTTATTGATTTTATGGTTTCACTTGACCTCTCTATTAACTTTTCTAAGTCCCATATAATGTCGACTGGTAACACAAAGCGTGACAAGAGTACGCTTATTTGTAAAGGTGGAGAACTGACAAACGTTGCTACATTTCCTTATTTGGGTATTCTGTTTGATGAAAAGGGGTCATGGGTGGCTCAGCGAATACTCAAGAAAAACACCCTGTCTAGAACAGCAGAAGCGACTATGGACTTTGTCAGGAGACTGGTGAGTAAACCATTACGACCACCATTGAAAGTCTATAACGAGAAACGAGGTCTATAACGAGGCCGGCGATCTGCAAGGGGCAAAAAATAAATATCCGCAGAAAACATTAGCTGTACCCCCAGCACCCCTTCTTTTATGGTGCACGAGGAACTAGGGCAGGGTTGCATTTCTGTCCGTGTAGCAGTCGCCCCCTTAATATGGTTGTTAAAAACAAGGTCTAGCCCCACTCCTTCTTTGGACCAATTCATTTTAGAAGATTGTATGAGGCGAGATAGAGCTGGTGACGTCCCCTGGCTAGGTTACATCTCTCAGCAGCTAGCGAAAATAGGGCGCCCTGAGCTCTTTACACATCCCAGACAAATGCACCCTGGAGAGCGGATAGATATTAAAAGGCAATTTCTAAACAGGAGGATGGTGGAAAGGGAAAATAGCGAACTTAATACACCCACGATAAGACAACATATAATATTAAGTCATAGGACCCTAGAACAACCCTTTTTGTCTTATATTAAAAATGTTCACTATCGTTTTCAGATTTAGGTTTAATGACATCCACTGCGGTCTCGCGGTCCCCGAGGGTTTGTCTAAGCCAGGGGCCCCAAAGCCATGCTCTTGTGATGACTTCTCAGACCAAGATCTTTTACATTTTGTGTTTCATTGTGGTTTTTAGAACGATCCCTGGATAAAACATATCCTACAACTTTTAAAACTTTGTCATTTTGCAGAAGTCAGACCAGCTCTGATGCATCTGCAAACGTTGCCCTCAGCTTTGATATGTTGTGGGGTTACGAGTTTTTTAGCAGGAGCCTTACGACGAAGGAAACTTTTGATCATGCACTGAACCGGGATTAGAAATGTCATGTTCTAGCGGGCATTGTTTTTAATTATGTGTTAGTACTGTATAAAATGTACTTTATCTAGGTCTATGACGGTGCAGCAGTCCTTATCTTGATAAGTCAAACATATATTAGGGCTTAGAAACCTATACATGGCAATTGTACATGAAATATTGGACCTGCCCTTTTATTATGTATTGCATAGTTTTTATCCTTTTTACTCTAGGTGTGTGTAAATGTGCTTTTATAGTCAAAAATGGCCAAATAAAGTTTTATTTGACTTGACACTGGGTTTACTTCTAACCAACACATTACTTTGCGTATGTTTTGTAGTGGGTTCAGAGAGTTGTGGAAGCATGCATCGCTCCCACTAGATCCGGCTTACAATGTTGGTACTTTCTTGCACTAATGAAGGTTTGCTGATCTTCATGGTCTCTAGATTTATAACCTTTTCTTACCTTCAATAACTCCACATCCTGCTGCTGACACTTGAGTTCAATCTCGGTAATCCAGCTTCTTAGGACAAATTGCTGTTTTTCTAATTTTGTTACTGTCTCCTTGATGCTCTGCAGACTTTTCTTCTCTTCCTCCTCCAGGTTGCTGAGGTGACGACATTTTTCCTGCTCCAAAAACTGCTGGAGCTTCTCAAACTCATTAGTGATTTGCTCTCTCTGGCTCTTGAACTTGGCCTTAAACATAAAAAGAAATCTTAGGTTTACAATGCTACCAAAGATGCAATGGGCTTATCGAGTGACTCTGGGGATGACATAGGTTTTCTTGTCATTCACCGGGTGATTAAGGGCCATCATATATGTCATAGGAGAGACAGGGGTGTCCGGTAGGACAGCAGAAGGCATAGAAGTAGTTTGTTTCCTGACATGGACATTCCCTGTACTACTATTTGATGTCTTTGTGGAGCAGAGGCAGAGCTGTGTTGTCTGAGAGAGAATGGAAGGACTGTATGTCAAGCTTCAACAGCAAGCTTTATGGGTAAGTTGTAATTGTACAAAGATGAAAGCGTTATCTCCCGTGGGAGTAGCGTCTCTTATTCAGCACTCCGTTATTTTACGATTTCAAATGATTGTACTGGAGCAGTTTGTATATTTGTAACTCTTTCTTTTATTATTCTTCTGGGACAACGTCCTTAAAGACATCAATACACAATTGGAAACCTACTCAAAAGAAATTAACGAACGAAAGATAAGAAAATTTAAACGAGACACCACGGATTATAGACTAGGAGAGGTTTACACATGGGCAGATATATATGCACGACACAGACAACAGAGACCAACAACCGGTAGATCTTCTGAAGACACCTCATCTTCGGATGAATTCCAACAAAGAAAACAGCCTCCACCGATGAATACCCATCCAAGAACAGACAAATCAGTTTCTTCTTTATCAAAAGATAACAAACCTTCTACATCTACGGATACGTCTTTTTTTAGAGAGAGGAACTGGCCAACAAGAAGACCAACGCTGGACACAATTGCCAAGAACACAAGAAGCCAGAAACCTTAGTAATGAACATATCAAAACAACCAATTTCAACGTTCCAGTTGCAAACATTACAAAAAGGAACTTCGTATGTGCCGACATACCATTCGAACATTGTTGAGACACAAATAAGTATATACAAATTTCTCCGGTCTTTAAGGTCAAGACACTTTTTTTCTAATGTCATTGAAACACCGGAGGAACCACCACAGGATAAATTACTGGGTCTAAGAAATAAAAGTAAATTCATTTCACCAGTCAGCCACAATGTACTTGACACATTTGAGAAACTCATTTCAAAAGAAGTCTACAACACATTCAAACAACCCAGACCAAAAGTCACCAACACAACTCAAAAAGAAAGACAAGCATTGAATCAACTAGCAATGAACAAAGATATAACTATCCGACAGGCTGACAAGGGAGGTGCTCTTGTCATCATGGACACAGAATTCTATTTGAAAAGTGTTGATGAACACGTTAATGACATTAACATTTATCTGAAACTTGATATGGATCCAACTAATGAATTTAAGCACATCCTCAGTTTAATCGTGGATACAGCAGTAGACCAAGGAATCATTGGTACTAAAGAGAAGGACTATTTGATCAAAGCTAACCCCGCAATTCCATATATTTACATGATTCCAAAGGTTCACAAAAACGCCACCACACCACCATTTCGTCCCATTGTTTCCACAATCAATTCTATTCATGAACCCGTAGGAAAGTTCCTGGACAAACATATTCAACCAATTGTTCAAAATATGAGTACCTATATTAAAGACACCACTCACTTTCTTAACATCTTGGAAACACATAAACCATCATTTACCAAGGATATGATACTATGTACAATTGATGTAAAATCTCTCTACACTTCAATACCCCACAACATGGGTTTAACAGCAGTGGAATCTTTCCTAATAATAAGCGACAAAGAGGAAATGTTCAAAGTGTTTTTGATGGAATTATTACATTTCACCTTGTATCACAGCTATTTCAAATGGGGCGAATATTTCTTCGTCCAATCATCAGGAACTTCAATGGGCAATTGTGCTGCTCCTGCATACGCGAATATCTTTATGCATAAATTTGAACTGGATCACATTTTGCAAAATGCTGACTGGAGCTCCAACCTCATCTTGTACAAACGTTATATAGATGATATCTTTGTACTATGGAAAGGCACGGAATCCGCATTGATGACATTGATTCAACAACTCAATTTAGTTGATGATAGAATTGGTTTCACATCCAACATCAGCAAAAAGGAAATACCATTTTTGGATGTACTTGTCATTAACAACGAGGGTCAACTAGATACCAGAGTATTCACCAAACCCACTGACAGAAACAATTTCCTACATTTTACCAGTTTTCATCAACCATCATTAAAACAACACCTACCTTTCTCTCAATTGCTTCGTATCAAAAGAATTTCTTCTACAGAAGATTACTACAACGAATCCAAAAGCATCCAACATCAACAAATTCAAACAGAGAGGATATTCCGAAGCCACCCTCAATGAAGCCATGGAAAGGGTCCAAAAACTCGAAAGGAAACAATTACTAATTCCGCAATACAAAGACGAAGCAAACAGATCAGTTTTCATCTCCAAATTTTCCACGAAAAGCTACAACATAAAAAGAATCATTCTCAAACATTGGCCATTACTTGCGCTTGAAGAAGATTTCAAAGGTATTTTTTCCAACACCCCAAGATTCGCTTATGAATGCACTCTCAATTTTAAGGAACTATTGCAACCGAAGGAAGATGTTTCCAGAGCTAAACATCGTGGTACTTTACCATGTTACAATTGAGGGCAACCAAATTCTACATCCCACAAAAGGATCCGTCATAAAGTTACGAGTCACAGGAACATGTGATAGCAGTAATGTGATCTATATGCTGAAATGTCCATGCGGTCAAGCTTACGTTGGAAAAACTCAGAGAAAAATTAAGACACGGATTGTTGAACACAAAAGTAACATCAGGTTAAAAAACACGAAATCAACAGTGGCGATGCATTTCAATCAACAGCATCACAATCCTAGTCAACTTCGTTTCTGCATATTAGAGAATGTACCTATTCTCCCAGGGAGAGACAACTCACAACATCTCCTACGAAGAGAGATATTTTGGATCACCCATCTCAATACCCTTCAGCCAAAAGGACTAAATGAACGTTTAGACTTTAATTGCTTTCTGTAATACCCAGCTACGCACAAATACTATGCTCGTTGACGCATTCATTTATGTACCACAGTCATTATTATGTTTTCATGATTATCTGTCGTAACCGTACACCCTATTTTTCATTTTCACCCATCTTAAATAACCATGAACCACACTTTGAGTATCTATTTTCTTCATATAACCTTTTTCTTAGATTATTACTATTTTCTTATTGGTTTCCCTTCATTTAACTCTATCGGAGCTAGTCTGTCTTTCACTTTTATTACCATGTGACCGAATCCCCGTCCTATTTCCTGTATCCGGGAAGTTGACTCTTTTGAACACGAACGCGGATTTGAACTTTTCAGCAGCAGTCACACACCGCGGTAAGCCTTCACGACACATCGACCGTCGATTTTGTAACATCTTAGTTTCAATTCATCGTGATAAATCTTCACGCTAAACTCGTTTCTGTTTAAGCTACAATACCAGCTCATTTTGAAACCATTTTAACAGTACCTACACTTGGTCACTTTCTTCCTTACAGAAAGTGTAGCTCTCAACGCCCCGCCATTCCTTTGATATAAAGTCATGGACAATTCCGGACCTTGGTGACACGTATTTAAAGGTCAGACTTTACAGTTTATTTCACACCGTTATTTTCTTTTACAGTCACTAAGATCCCGCATGAATCTCCTAGTCACTTTGACGACGTACTGTTTAGGTCACTTTAAATTCGCGCACGGTCGAATTACCGTTACACAAGAACACGTGATTGTTCAACACGTTTACACAGCTACGTTGAATATATGAGCACTTTTAAGAAACCTGAGCTCATCACAATTCTGTCGTTGATAGCATTGTATGATTGGCAGTTTGGCGCCCTTTCCATTTGCCTTCTCGTACTAATGAAAAATCAGTTATTACTTTTTTTGCCAGTACAACTTTATTGGTATTTGCTCCTTCAATGTATGAAACAATTGTCAGATATGTAAATGAGTGTTCCATTGTTTCATTTCAATATGTTTAATGCTTTCAGAACACAAGTCCCCTGATGAAGGGTTCGCCCGAAATGCATTGGGCAGAAATACGATACATGATAAAACGGTTTTGGAATACTATGAGTGAAATAGTATGAACATCTTATGAACATAACAGAAGAATAATAAAAGAAAGAGTTACAAATATACAAACAGCTCCAGTACAATGATTTGAAATCGTAAAATAACGGAGTGCTGAATAAGAGACGCTACTCCCACGGGAGATAACGCTTTCATCTTTGTTCAATTTCCGCCCTCTTGCCCAGGAGGGCGTTACTTACCAGGCACCCTAAATTAATTCAACTTGAGATTACCTACTCACAAGGTGTGCGAGAATCCACACCCCATTTGGATTACCTAAGTTGTAATTGTGCCACAGCACTGACCCTTTGTCTTGAGTTGCACTGTGGCAACACAGGGATCAGATGCTGATCTTAGGGTGCGGTACGTTGTCTATTTGGTGAAGAGGTTGAGATCATGGGAGATGCTGCAGCTTTGTAGCCAATAAAGGACCTTTAGCCTTAGCATCTGTTGATTGGAATACGGAAGACAGATGTGGTGCTAGGGCTGGAGACAGCAGATGTCTTTGCAGAGAAGGGTACTCCTTGTGTAACCTACAATGGCATGTTGTGGGAGCCCAAAGAACAATGGAGGAGAGATTTAACGAGACACTGCTTGGAAGTGGAGGAGGTGATAATATTTGTAGTGACTGTAGTTTAGAAAGGAAAGGTCTTATTCGATTGAAATCCCACGATTTGGCATCGAGCTAGAGCTGGGTCTGAAAGTCTGGAGAGAGATTTCCTACCCACAGAATGTATGAAGCAAAGGCAGTCTGGTTCATCCAACAAGAGTACGAATAATGGAAAAGGAAAGAGTCCTTTTAGGGAGAGGTACATTTGGCTTTCATCAACAGACATGATGCTCAGCAGTACTGCTCTTGATACACACTTTAGAGTACATGTTAAATGCAATACAAACTGACTCAAGAATGCAATTGGTTTCCTAAAAACCTCACAGCCTATGTATTTGCACAAAGCCATGCCTGGCAAAACCTCAGATCAAATAGTAAACAAAATATTTCTAACCACTTGGGCTACAAAATGAATCCCCTAAACATCCATCCACAAATCTATGTGACAGACAAACCTGAGCACTTGCTACTTGAGGCAGGAATGAAGAAGTCTAATAGGTCCTGCACTGTAAAAGAGGGTGTGTACTATTTGTTCATGCTCAGCTCACAATGAAGGCCTTCAGGTCCCATATCAAGCAGCTTAAATCACAGCAGGGAGGAGTCTCTTTATCATTTAGGTTAAGCACCCCACTCCTTCCTCGGCACCATCTAGAATCTTGCTCCTGCATGGAGCAGCGCAGGCAGTGCCGTGCCGACTCTATCCTCCACCACTCCCTGCTGCATTCAAAATGTCAGTAGAAGACACAAGAGAACTGTCATGTTTTATGCAGCTACTGCTTGCCGCAGTCCTTTGCCTGTACTGCTGGAATACAAAGTCTTCATGCGTAAAACTCCGAGACCTCTGTCAGTCTAACTTTCACAAATTCAGGGTGGCCTACAATACATCTGAAAGGGCTGGGCAGTGATCATGGGTCACTCAAGGTCTTATAGTTTGGAAAATATATTGTGGGAGTGGCCCTGATGGATCAACTATTATATCCACCCAAAGAGCAGCAGGTCAGGGTGCTGTGCCCCAGACGTGTAAACCTATCTAGACTGTGTGAAGTTTCTCAGAAGCCTGAAGACGTAAGGCCTTAAGCGGCAAATTCCACTTGCAATTCTCTGATCTGATACCACCTCTGGAGAATGTAAAGAGGTGAATCCAGCAATTGTGAAGCCCCTCTGATGCGTCCCTCGGTGGTACACCATGAAGAAATTTAGAAGCATTAACATTTTAATCAGAAATGTTTTACAAATCAGCAATAGCCATTTACCTATCAGTGAGAGGGGCCTGTTTATTATATTTTTGAGTAAACTAGACTGCCATCCCTTGTGTCATGCACAACCGGACTGAATTGCCAGTCTGGTTCCTTGAGTTGCAAGAGTTGTTTCTACTTGGCTACTGCAAAAGGGGCAGACACACTGGTGCCAAGTGTGACAATATAAATCGTAATTCCAAAAATACTCTTCACAGCTTGTTGTCCAAATGTAACTTCTTTAGACTTTTGATTCATTCAAGTAACCGTGAAATTGAAAGCATTCCAACTGTATCGATTTGTATAAATAGGACAGTGGACTCTCACAATTAATCACTCCCAATGCATTTCGGGCTGTTGCCCTTCTTCAGGGAATATATATCTCTGTAGATAAAGATCCAAGCATGTATTTTAAGCTTGCTGAGGTAACATGCTCGGTGTCGCATCCAGTGTCCAAGTTGTTTTCGGCGATTCAACAAATCTATAGACTGGTGCTGACGGAACCGTAAATGTATTATTCGTGTCCGCTACGAGGTGAAACTATGAGGTTATCACGTGCAACGTCTCCGTTAGTTCATCGACCTGTGTGAAAAATTATGTGGACATCATCTGTACGTGCACTGTGAGTAAGATGCAATCAATTATAGAGCAGTCCAGAGTATGTAAGTATCGGTAGAACATAGCAAATACAAGGAGATGATGGGCGGAGCACTAAAACCTTTCAGACACTCAACTCCAGTTTCAGATCTGGGTTGAATCCATCATCATTCTTTAGCTCACTTCGCCACCCCAGTTCAGACCAAACCATATGCAAATCAGTCATGACCCTGTTCCTCCTGCACGCCTTTTTTTTTAAAGCCCCCCCAGGTGGGCCATATCCCGGGGGCATGAAGGATGGGGGCTCTTGGGGCCCCCCTCGGACCACTACCTCCCCTGGGCTGTAAACAGCGGGGGACCTGCTTGGGGCCCTGAAGCCCAGCTCTTAAAATTAAAAAAAATATTTTAAAAAAGAAAGGCTGGGGGGGGGGAAGGGGTCCCTGGGGCCAAAATAATATAAAAAATAAACAAAAGGGGCTGGCTGTTATGTGAACAAGTTGTCCTTTGTCTTTGTTAAGGACAAGTTGTTATTGCCCCTTGCTCCCGCTTTGGAGTACAAATGTATTCTTGTGCTCCCGCTCAGGAGCACAAATCTATTCTTTTGAAGTATGGCTCCGGTTCCGTGTCCATGGCCTGGGTTTTCTGCTCAAACAGTTTCTGTTGGAGCAGTGACACCGGGGACATTGGAAGAGCGGTCGTTGGCTCATTACACTCACGCTTACTTAATGAAATAAACAAGTAACGTTTTACTCACTTGTGGCTTGAGATCTTATTTATTCTACCGCAACACAGGCCCTTGTGGATGAGGTCCCCGGGGCCCAATATGGTCCAGGGAAAGGGTGCCACATGGCCCCTCTTCCTAAAAAATTGAACTAGAAAAGAAAAAAAAGCCCCGTCTCCTTTCTCCACCACTCGGCAAACGCTACTCCTGGTGCGCTCATGGTTGGGGGTGAAGTCCCCTTGGCTGCTGAGGCTCCTTAGGGGTCAACCAGACCTCCAGTAAGCCCAACACAGTGGGATTGCTGAGAGGTGGTTGAAGGCCATGCCCCCTTTAGCCACGACTCCGCAAATGCACCTCTCGGAGGAGGAACAATCTGTTTCTTAAACAAATTTGATCTTCACAGGTGAGCTCTGAAGAGACCTACCCAAAGCCCTTAAGTTCATTATCCAGGCTTTTGAAAGGGGACCGCCCTTCCTTTATGAATTTCAACACTTTGTGCAACTCCACAGGAAGTTGCAATACTCCATTCTTCCTCGGTGATATATTGCTTTTATTCAGGAATTGCATCAATCACAGCCACCACACAGTCAAACAAATCCTGATCAGGGAAAGGTAAGCGAGAAAGGTAATCTGCCCTAAAGTTTTTTCCATCTTCAATATATTTAACGTGCATATCATATTCCTGTAGCAAACATACCAAACTTGCAGAAGCCTTGCCCAAGCCATTTCCACTCAAAATATAAACCAAAGGCTTATGATTCATAAACACATCAAGTGTTCTACCCCAAATGTACTTTTTAAACATCTGCTCCGCCCACACACAAGCCGAGGCTTCACGTTTGATAGTATTGCAGTCGACTTCTGCATCTTTGAGTGTTCTATACACAAAGGCAACTATCATTTCTCTTACATCCACAGTTTGCTTAAAAAACGCACCTATTCCCGTCAAACTCACATCCGCTGTAATAAAGGATCTTCCCGTGGGTACATATGGACTGGGTGTGGGTGCATTCACCACCAATTGCTTAATGTTTTCTAAAGCTTGGTCAGCCTGACCTGATCTAATTTTGCACCTTTCTGCAGAAGTGACTGCAATGGTTGCACAGTTAAAGCATACGCTTCGACAAAGCCAGCATAGTATTCACATTATCCCAGAAATGAGTGTAAAGAATCTTTATCACCAGGTGGTGTGCTTTCAGTATAGCTTCTAGATTGCAAAACCTTGGTTTAATACCTTCTTTTGAAATGGTATGTCCCAAATAATCAATCTGTTGAACCAGTAATTTACATTTTTCAGGTTTGACTGTCATCCTTCACTCCTCCAAGTTCCCCAACACCTGTTCAAGCATTACCATGTGCTCCTCCAGAGTTTGTGAAAACAAGAATATCATCTTGGAAAGTCTGCACCCCTTCCAGATCAAAAAATGAAACATCCATCACACGTTGGAATAAGCTGGCGGCTAATACTAAGCAAAACGGTAAACGCAAATACTTATAAGCACCAGTGTCACAAACATAGTCAGTTCTTGTGACTTCGTGCTCAAGGGAATATGATGGTATGCTTAATGCAGGTCTGTAGTGGAAAAATACTTAGCATCACCAACATTAGCTAACATCTCCTCAATACTTGGCAGAACGTGACATTCCACCAAGGAGTTCCGATTTAAAGATCTCAGATCCTCACGCATAATTCTCCTGTCCACTTACATGTCAAGACTACTGGGGATACCCATTCTGAGGAGTCAGTAGGTTTGATGACTCCTTCAGCGTATATTTTATCTAAAAGAATTTCTAAATCCATTTTCACACTTAACAGTACTGGTCTAACCTTATGTATATTTGGCACAGATTTCTCTTTCACCCTAATCTTGTGCTCAAAGCCTTTGATTGTACTAATTTCATACGTAAATACATCAGGATATTTAGACATCTCTCTGTGCACAACATCTTCATCAGTACTCACCACCAAAATGGGAATGTCTCCCAATACAATGGCATTCTCATGACCTGAAATGATACTTAACCATGCTAAATCTTTCCATCCCACAATGTAACAACCTCTCACAGCCACATACATCTTTGCCCAAATTGTTGTGCCCAAACATCCAAAGTTGTTTCAAAATACCCCAGCATATCATATCCTAATCTCCAAACTCTTTGCGGTTAACATCAGTAGATTAAAGCCATGACTTAGACCAAAACTGTAGTTTCAGACATAATGGTAACTGGTGCCCCAGACTCTGCCATAAATTACAGTAAACTTCCATCAACAGGTGCTTGACATAATGGTGCCTTAATGTTCTTACTTCTGCTAGAAGCTTTCACAGTATCCAATGTCAAAAGAACATTGTCAAATTTTCCTACATGCACCTGCGAATACGCACCCACACATTCTTCTCACAAGGTCACATTACCATTTTCACGTTGGTAGGTACATTTAAAGTGGCTCTACACACCGATTGGAAATGTCCAATCTTCCTCCAATGATTGCATTTCTTACCAACAGCAGGACAAAACCTACTGTTACCAATATGACTCCTAGAACCGCACCTATAACTACTGTTTTTGAATTTCCTATGCGTCCCAGTCTTAAGATTCCTTGCACAAACAGAATGTTCTGTAGAGATGCAACTGACGGGAGATAAACCACCTCGATTAGGCAAAGCTTACGATCAAACAATATACCTTTCTATGCTTCTGCTATGTCAATAACTTCTAACAGAGTAGGATTGCTTCAAGTCAACAGATGTTCCTGTGTTTTCTTATAATAACAGTTAAACACAAACAGTTCTCTTACAGAGATATCTTTGATGGTTTCAAATTCACAGGTAGAGGCTAAGACTTGTAAAGCAACAAAGCCTCCTCCCCCGATTCTTCACTTGACTGTTTCCATTTAAAGAAATGATGCCTCTCCAACAGTACACTGTACTCCTCCGAATATCGTTTCTTCACTCTCTCCTTTGCCTCAATGTAAACATTCCAAATACAATGTTCCTCCTTGAGAGCAGCTACTATCAGAAAATGATCAAGGATTGTTGGCCCACAATGCCCAAATGATTAAACAACAAGGCTAATTTCCTTGGAGGCTCATAACCCTTGCATCAATTGCCGTTAAGTAAAAGTTAAAAAAATATATACGTAGCCACTCCTTTCATTTAATTTCTGGCTTGCCAGCCCTCTGAAGAAAAAGTGGTGGCCCCTTGGTTGGATGCCATACATTTTTTTCACAAGTGCATTGATCACTGCTCCTTTTTCCACCAGTACGATGATCGCTACTCCCTCCCCCTCGAAAAAGTAGTTTGCCAGCAGGTGAGCTTGTTCCAAAATGCGTTGCCCAAATCAAAATGGCTACCATGTTTAACGTCCGATGCGCTGATGGCAGCCGGATCCAAAATTTCAGGCGCACGTTGGCTCCAACTAACAATGCCTGCTGGGATCGCTCACTTTGTGCCACACCACCATTCCCTTGTGACGCACTTGGAAAGTTAGCCTCCTGGTCGTTCGCGGAGTAGAATTCACATGTAGGGCGCTCACAGGTGAGTGGAATACAGTACCCACAAAGCACTCACCAGACTTCCTGAGAACACTGTCCGATGGCCACAGTTTCCAAAAATGTCCTTCACTCCTTTTGCCTCTGTGGCCCTCGAAGATTCTCACTCCTCCACGAAAACCTGCTTTTAAAATCACCCCACTCCTGGTAACTAATTATGTATCAGGTTTCTCCATTTAGTAAGTCAAGGTAAATAAACTCCAGATAAAACTCCAACTCATAAAAGAGGGAAGGTTTAATCTTCAATAAAAGGACCCATGAGCACAGACATCAACAGAGACCACGGAATTCACTGCACCTGACATTCCAAGGACACACACTCTGGAACCGCACCCCATTCCAAGAAAATAACCCCTCTTAACCCATCCAAGACACAAGCAAGCATTGGTAAATGAACAAAGCAGAGCAACAGAGTATATTACCATCATAAATCTCAAAAAACAACAGATTTGTCATATTTGACAATTTTATTGCCTCGACCCTCAATTCTAACATATGTTGATTTTATTTATTATAGAGTAATATACCTAAGAAGAGGATAATAGAGCGCCATGTTTAACTTTATTTACATTCTCAACTCCAAAATCTAGTTTTTTTGCAGATATATGTAGACATGGAGTTAAGGATACTAAATTTATACTTACTTACACCTACATAATTTCATGCTATTGTATTAATCAATATTCTCGATATATGTTGGTATGACAGGTGATCACTAGTAGTAATCTTGCAAGGTGCGGCCACTATGATGATGGCCTTTGATGTGGTCACTACTGTAACAAGGGCCAAAGCCATTTGCATCTTGGGAATATATCCACTGATCAGAAGTAGCTCTCGTTATAGCAAAGGATGGAGACCTCTGCCTTAGCAGGGAGTAATGCACTTTAATAATATCCTTGTTACCATCACCCCTTGGACTGTGGTCCCCTCTCCAGAGAAGACATCTAAGGACAAATCAGGATAACAGTTGCTCACCTTTATGCAACATCCACAAAAAACCTCTTGAAACCCCCGGGGTCTTAAAGTGACTTTATATGTGTGCACGCTGCAGGTGATCGTTTCAAAGTACAGTCAAGAAATCCCAAATCTAGCTATGGCAGACCCCCCCCCCCCACACATATTCTTTGGTCTTGCTGTTAACTTGTATAGCAAGACATTATTCAGAGTGCTTGCTCCAGCTACTGGTATATCAATTCGTTCTCTTACCTCCCGTTGTGTCACTTTCGTCTCTTCTTTGCGATGCAGCTCTAGCGTATCCTCCAGCTCTTTCTTCAAACAGTCTAGATAACTTTGAAACTTGTCCTAAAAGAAGAAAGTCTATATTTTCAAAACCATAAACATATTACGCAACTATCCTTCATAGGTTCTCCGGTGTAGGAAGTGGGTGCGGGCTGCCCAGGGTATCATCACTGAGGGGGGTGACAAAATGGCAAAAATATGTGTTTTAAAATAAAAAGCTCTCTCCACACCCATTCTCTAGCTCAGTCAACAAACGCAACAAAACGGGGCTGAACTCTAGACTGTGTAGTGGAGAGCCTATGGATAAGGAATGTGGGGGGTGCAATCGGGGGGCGGGTGTGACAAGAGATCTTCCACACTGGGTACCACCTGACCTTGCTACGCCACTGCATAGGTTTACATACATTATATTTGTCTTTTAATACAAGTATATGTTAGTGCCAAAAGGTACATGAAGATGCCTTTTGCACGGGATGTATGTCGTTACAACGCACACTTTTACAACGCATGCACTTACAACGCATTTTTTACAACGCAACATCCACTACAACGCATTCCATTACATAGCATGACACTACAACGCATGTTTAAAAACTACCTTTACAACGCATTCCATTACATTGCATACTACCTTTACAACGCATACCATTACAACCCATAGTATAGGGGTAAAAATTACTATTCTAACTCCAGGGGGTGCAACAGTAGGGTAAGTGTTGGATTGCGTTGTAATGGTATGCGTTGTAAAGGTAGTATGCGATGTAATGGAATGCGTTGTAAAGGTAGTTTTTAAACATGCGTTGTAGTGTTATGCTATGTAATGGAATGCGTTGTAGTGGATGTTGCGTTGTAAAAATTTCGTTGTAAGTGTAGTGTGTTGTAATAGTTTCGTTGTAAAGGTTGTTCACTTTTGCACGTTATCAGAGCAACACATCTAAAGGCATGCCAGAAAGGTACATTACCAGGGCAGTAACTTCTAAGGCATGTTATTTTGGCAGCACATCTGACATTTTATCTGGGTAGTAATCCTGTAAGCCTTACTCTCTGGCAAACACTTCTCTGAACATGCTCTCCTGGGCAAGGAGCTAATGATATTCATCAGGTAACATCCCACAGCATGATGGGCATTTTATAGGGCACATGACTTATCGGGACATGTTGGAAAAGGAATTTTGAGGATTAGTTCTCTACAGAAGTTAGGATGATTGAGGTGTTACCAGAGATCGTCTGCTGGACTGGACCTGTAAATACTGAGTGTAGGATTGCCCTCCCTCCAGGAGTCTGGCATTTGCTCGTTTTCCAAGACGCGATTATACATCAGCATCAATTTTGTTGGCCAGAATGTATGGTTTGTTTTAAAATAACTTGAGGAGTCCCATTGGGTCCTGGAGCTCCCTCTGCACAGCTTTTCAGTCTTATTTTTGTCAATTTTCTTTCTTTAGGAGCCATCAAGACGTTGTTATTCTGCTCTGTGCAGAAAATACTTCTTTTCGTTGACCTCGCTCCTAAGAAGGGCTACCTTTTCTGGAGAATGACACCGTTCGTCTTCTCTGCCAGCAAGAACATTGGTACCGCGCTACTCTGCAATGTATTGCGAGCTGAGGTAAGTTACCCCTGTAAAGATGTCAGAGCTGTTTGCAGTGAAACTTCCTCTTTCTATAGGGTTGATAGTTTTCCAAAATTCCTTCAAACATTTACTGTGGCTTGCGTATACAGCTCAAGCTGAATTGATCAGAACATTCCTTTTTTTTTACTGCCCAAACCTCTTTTTTGTTTTTTTGTCTTATCTTCTTGCGTTTCACCACTTGTGTTAGATCACATGGATTTTCCTTTATCACTCGTAATTCTCAGTTGATCTTTTTTTTCTCTATTTGAGGGCCTGAGTGATTCATTGAATTTCATTGTTTGTCGAACTAGTAAATGGCGCTTTGTTGGAAGTGGTGTTCGGATACAGCTGAAGATGTTTCTTGTTGAATTCCTCCCAATCTTGTCTAGGATTACCAGCAGAGGCGTGTCCTTTCTCTAGGAGTGTGCACTGCACCTGGATATCCTTTATCAGCAGACCATCCTATTTCAATCTTTACACAATTGCTGTGTATGAAGGAGGAATTAGATTCTTTGCTTGAGGATGGAGAAGAGTCCTAGTGGATACCAGTCACCTTGAGAACATGGTCAATATCCGGCAGCAAACAATTTTGAAAAATGAAATGTGTGTACACAAGGAAAGAATACTCACATGTAGTAAATTATGGAATTACTCTTAATGGAGATGTGTACCCTTGCAGGAGGTTTATCCTCAGGGTTTGTTCCATTTATAACTCGTAAACAGGTCAAGATGTATGTGGTCAAAATATTTCCTCAGATTTCATCTCGTCTCCTGCGTGGCGGTGCATCCCGGTTGGGTAAACGCCACATAAATTATTGGGCTGTCATTTTGTTCCTCTTCATGTGGTAGAGAAAACAGGTTTGCATTAAAGCCACCAACAAAAAGATGGCAGCCTTATTATGTTCTGCTTTGGGGTCTATCATACCAAATATAGTTTACTCACAATTTCCTGCGTGTCCGTGTGTGATGGATAAATGTAAATGTTAGCTATATCTAGGGGGAAATGCTGCTCCAAAGACCACCGCTTGATGTTTAATACTAAGATCCAGGATGCATTTGTTTGTATCGGAGTCACAGTCACATTACAATGAGTCAAGACAGAAACTGCCGTCCACCCTTTAGTCGCCCTTTTCATTTGTTTTTAAAAACAAAGTTATTAAGTTCAACGTATCCAATTAAAGGGCTTGGCTGTTGTGTCCCCGTCTCTTGCAGTAAGAAGAGATATTATTGTTTCCAGTATCATACATTCTTGCGGAACAGCGCAATACTTTGCTTCAAAGCAGCGGATCTCTGAGTCTGATCCATGCTTCAGCTCGTTGTTCGAGGAATTAATGCTGCTGGCAGCCACTTCAAACCCTTTTCAGGGTTTGAGCAGCTCGCCTGCTCGGTGCGTTGACCTCCATACTGCAGTATTGTAGATGATGGAACAAGCCGAGACCTATCTTTAATGTGGCCACAGTTATTCCTATTGCATTCCTCGGGATTGATTGTGGGGCCTCCCTGATTGATAATGGAGACTGAACTGTTAAATGTGAATGATTTTGAATCAAGACCGCCAGCTGAAATGGGTAGGTCTTCCTCGTATATTTAGAAATTTGTATTCACCAATTTCTGAATACATTTTCTTGGAATAAACCTGTGAAGGTACATCTAAGGAGACCCCACAAACTAAAGTTGCCTCATTTGTTTCGGTCCCTTATGGTGATAAGAATTCTATGGATACTATGTGTATGGGGTTTATATGGAACAAGGCTCGGAGACTCTGATAATTTGTCCATATTGTCCGATTAAGGATATTGCCGTGCCGCTTGGAGACCAATTCACATATTTGGGCCTTAATAACTTGGTGTTCATGTTGTAGCGTAACTCTTTTTCAAGGTTGTTTATCTAGGTTTGAATTAATTTGTTGCAACTGCTCTCAAATATTCTTGAGATACATGTTGTTGCAAATTTGCCTTAAACAACCCGTGTTTTGGTTCTTTGTGAGCTGGATTGTGTGAAATGGATCCTATCACAGGCTTGACGTTCATCACTAGTTGATGGATGTCGCTTCCCTTCTTAAGTTATCCTGGTTGTTCCCTGCCCCTCTGTTGGTGTTAGCTTGGCGTTCATCACTAGTTGATGTATGTCGCTTCCCTTCTTAAGTTATCTTGGTTGCTCCCTGCCCCTCTGTTTGTGTTAGCTTGGCGTTCATCACTAGTTGATGGATGTCGGTTCCCTTCTTAAGTTATCCTGGTTGTTCCCTGCCCCTCTGTTTGTGTTAGCTTGGCGTTCATCACTAGTTGATGGATGTCGCTTCTCTTCTTAAGTTATCCTGGTTGTTCCCTGCCCCTCCGTTTGTGTTAGCTTGGCGTTCATCACTAGTTGATGTATGTCGCTTCCCTTCTTAAGTTATCTTGGTTGCTCCCTGCCCCTCTGTTTGTGTTAGCTTGGCGTTCATCACTAGTTGATGGATGTCGGTTCCCTTCTTAAGTTATCCTGGTTGTTCCCTGCCCCTCTGTTTGTGTTAGCTTGGCGTTCATCACTAGTTGATGTATGTCGCTTCCCTTCTTAAGTTATCTTGGTTGCTCCCTGCCCCTCTGTTTGTGTTAGCTTGGCGTTCATCACTAGTTGATGTATGTCGCTTCCCTTCTTAAGTTATCCTGGTTGTTCCCTGCCCCTCTGTTTGTGTTAGCTTGGCGTTCATCACTAGTTGATGTATGTCGCTTCCCTTCTTAAGTTATCTTGGTTGTTCCCTGCCCCTCTGTTTGTGTTAGCTTGGCGTTCATCACTAGTTGATGGATGTCGCTTCTCTTCTTAAGTTATCCTGGTTGTTCCCTGCCCCTCTGTTTGTGTTAGCTTGGCGTTCATCACTAGTTGATGTATGTCGCTTCCCTTCTTAAGTTATCCTGGTTGTTCCCTGCCCCTCTGTTTGTGTTAGCTTGGCGTTCATCACTAGTTGATGGATGTCGCTTCCCTTCTTAAGTTATCCTGGTTGTTCCCTGCCCCTCCTGTTTGTGTTAGCTTGGCGTTCATCACTAGTTGATGTATGTCGCTTCCCTTCTTAAGTTATCCTGGTTGTTCCCTGCCCCTCTGTTTGTGTTAGCTAGACGTTCATCACTAGTTGATGGATGCCGCTTCCCTTCTTAAGTTATCCTAGTTGTTCCCTGCCCCTCTGTTTGTGTTAGCTTGAAGTTCATCACTAGTTGATGTATGTCGCTTCCCTTCTTAAGTTATCTTGGTTGCTCCCTGCCCCTCTGTTTGTGTTAGCTTGGCGTTCATCACTAGTTGATGGATGTCGGTTCCCTTCTTAAGTTATCCTGGTTGTTCCCTGCCCCTCTGTTGGTGTTAGCTTGGCGTTCATCACTAGTTGATGTATGTCGCTTCCCTTCTTAAGTTATCCTGGTTGTTCCCTGCCCCTCTGTTTGTGTTAGCTTGGCGTTCATCACTAGTTGATGGATGTCGCTTCCCTTCTTAAGTTATCCTGGGTGTTCCCTGCCCCTCTGTTTGTGTTCATCTTTACATTGGATATGTGAGTGGGATCAATGTTTGGAACACATGGATTTGGGGTGCTTCAAGTTTTAAAGGGTTATGGTCTGTTTTTCTACCTGTGCTAAGGTGGAGTTAGTACGCTGCTTGTAATAGGTATTTCTGCCTATGGTCCTCTCTTCATCATTTCTGAAGCCGTTTAAGTGACATTCCCTGGTTTACTACATTCTAATGAAATATTGGAAACAATGTCATGAAATTTGATATATTGGATGGAATGGCTTATGTGGTACCTGTCGTCAAGGGATTATTTCTTCTCTAACGCAATCTCTTTCCATTCACGCTAGGTTAGGGACTTAGTATTACTATTTCATATCAATTGTATTTCACCTTGGGCAGTGTCTGTTATACTGTCGGTTTTCTGAGTTGTAACAACCTTTTAATATGTGCCTTGATGTGGAAACACTATGTTTGACCGCGCCTCTGGTCTCTGATGGTTATATTTGCATAATTTTGACTGACTGATTAATGTCTAGTGTGCTTGGGGTTTTCAAAGCTGGTCTCTCCTTAGAATGTATGTGGCAGTGTAAGTCTGCCGGATTCTGAATTTGACCCTTTCACTGTGTTAAGTGGGTTTGTACTGCTTCCATTCCTTGTATATCTGTTGGTTTGGTTGGGTTAATCTCTGCAGCATCCAGGACAAGGCAGATGATGGCCCTGGGCAGTCACTTATTTTGAGTTGTAATTGTTTGTCTTCTACGCCGACACATTTGGGACGAAGGTCTCTGGTTTTTTTTAATCCCCGTATTAGGGAGCGTAGGATCTCTTGAAGTGGGTAACTTGGTCACACACTGGGGAGCAAGGACATGCATTAAAGTCTGTCTCCTTGTCCTTATTATAAGTTTGTTCAAATTTTAAAATTGATGTCACTCCCTGTTACTAAGATTGCCAGCATGTTTAGTAGGTTCACCTGGATATCCAGCTTATCTACTGTTGCTTGGAACATGTCCAGAAATCTATGGTTGTTGTCATGTTTGTGACTGTTATAAAAAGGATGCTTGGGTATTACATACCTCTTTACTTTGAAATTGTGAGCAATCATGGCTGGGTTCCTCTCTACTTTGAATTCAGATGCACTGCTTGCCTGTGTAGTTGAAATATTGTCATTCCAGTCCTCTAATGCTGTAGCCAGGTCCTCCAGTGCTGTAGCCAGGTCCTCCAGTGCTGTAGCCAGGTCCTCCAGTGCTGTAGCCAGGTCCTTTAATGCTGTAGCCAGGTCCTTTAATGCTGTAGCCGGGTCCTTTAATGCGGGGAACAACCTTTACAACGCAACTTTTACAACGCACTACATTTACAACGCATTTTTTACAACGCAAAATCCATTACAACGCACTACACTTACAACGCATGACACTACAACACATTTTTAAAAACTACCTTTACAACGCATTCCATTACAACGCCTACCATTACAACGCATAATATTACACTACACTATCCAACACTTACCCTACTGTTGCACCCCCTGGAGTTAGAATAGTAATTTTTACCCCTATACTATCCAACACTTACCCTACTGTTGCACCCCCTGGAGTTAGAATAGTAATTTTTACCCCTATACTATCCAACACTTACCCTACTGTTGCACCCCCTGGAGTTAGAATAGTAATTTTTACCCCTATACTATCCAACACTTACCCTACTGTTGCACCCCCTGGAGTTAGAATAGTAATTTTTACCCCTATACTATCCAACACTTACCCTACTGTTGCACCCCCTGGAGTTAGAATAGTAATTTTTACCCCTATACTATCCAACACTTACCCTACTGTTGCACCCCCTGGAGTTAGAATAGCAATTTTTACCCCTATACTATCCAACACTTACTCTACTGTTGCACCCCCTGGAGTTAGAATAGCAATTTTTACCCCTATACTATCCAACACTTACTCTACTGTTGCACCCCCTGGAGTTACAATAGCAATGTTTACCCCTATACTATCCAACACTTTCCCTACTGTTGCACCCCCTGGAGTTAGAATAGCAATTTTTACCCCTATACTATCCAACACTTACTCTACTGTTGCACCCCCTGGAGTTAGAATAGTAATTTTTACCCCTATACTATCCAACACTTACCCTACTGTTGCACCCCCTGGAGTTAGAATAGCAATTTTTACCCCTATACTATCCAACACTTACTCTACTGTTGCACCCCCTGGAGTTAGAATAGCAATTGTTACACCTATACTATCCAACACTTACTCTACTGTTGCACCCCCTGGAGTTAGAATAGCAATTTTTACCCCTATACTATCCAACACTTTCCCTACTGTTGCACCCCCTGGAGTTAGAATAGCAATTTTTACCCCTATACTATCCAACACTTACTCTACTGTTGCACCCCCTGGAGTTAGAATAGCAATTTTTACCCCTATACTATCCAACACTTACCCTACTGTTGCACCCCCTGGAGTTAGAATAGAAATTTTTACCCCTATACTATCCAACACTTACCCTACTGTTGCACCCCCTGGAGTTAGAATAGTAATTTTTACCCCTATACTATCCAACACTTACCCTACTGTTGCACCCCCTGGAGTTAGAAAAGTAATTTTTACCCCTATACTATCTAATACTTACCTTAAATGCAATTTACTATTATGCGTTGTAATGGTATGCGTTGTAAAGGTAGTTTTTAAAAATGCGTTGTAGTGTCATGCGTTGTAAGTGTAGTGCGTTGTAATGGATTTTGCGTTGTAAAAAATGCGTTGTAAGTGCATGCGTTGTAAAAGTGTGCGTTGTAACGACATACATCCCTTTAATGCTGTAGCCGGGTCCTTTAATGCTGTAGCTGGGTCTGGGTCCTCCGGTGCTGTAGCCAGGTCCCCCAATGCTGTAGCCAGGTCCCCCAATGCTGTAGCCAGGTCCTCCAATGCTGTAGCCAGGTCCCCCAATGCTGTAGCCAGGTCCCCCAATGCTGTAGCCAGGTCCCCCAATGCTGTAGCCAGGTCCCCCAATGCTGTAGCCAGGTCCCCCAATGCTGTAGCCAGGTCCTCCAATGCTGTAGCCAGGTCCTCCAATGCTGTAGCCAGGTCCTCCAATGCTGTAGCCAGGTCCTTTAATGCTGTAGCCGGGTCCCGCAGTGCTGTAACCAGGTCCCGCAGTGCTGTAGTCAAGTCCCCCAATGCTGTAGCCAGGTCCCCCAGTGCTGTAGCCAGGTCCTCCAATGCTGTAGCCAGGTCCTCCAATGCTGCAGCCAGGTCCTCCAATGCTGCAGCCAGGTCCTCCAATGCTGTAGCCAGGTCCTCCAATGCTGTAGCCAGGGCCTCCAATGCTGTAGCCAGGGCCTCCAATGCTGTAGCCAGGGCCTCCAATGCTGTAGCCAGGTCCTCCAATGCTGTAGCCAGGTCCTTTAATGCTGTAGCCGGGTCCCACAGTGCTGTAGCCAGGTCCCGCAGTGCTGTAGCCAGGTCCTCCAGTGCTGTAACCAGGTCCCCCAATGCTGTAGCCAGGTCCCGCAGTGCTGTAGCCAGGTCCTCCAATGCTGTAGCCAGGTCCTCCAATGCTGCAGCCAGGTCCTCCAATGCTGTAGCCAGGCCCTTCAATGCTGTAGCTGCGTCCTTTAATGCTGTAGCTGGGTCCTCCGGTGCTGTAGCCAGGTCCTCCAGTGCTGTAGCCAGGTCCTCCAGTGCTGTAGCCAGGTCCTACAATGCTGTAGCCAGGTCCCCCAATGCTGTAGCCAGGTCCCCCAATGCTGTAGCCAGGTCCCCCAATGCTGTAGCCAGGTCCTCCAATGCTGTAGCCAGGTCCTCCAATGCTGTAGCCAGGTCCTTTAATGCTGTAGCCGGGTACCACAGAGCTGTAGCCAGGTCCCCCAGTGCTGTAGCCAGGTCCCCCAGTGCTGTAGCCAGGTCCCCCAGTGCTGTAGCCAGGTCCTCCAGTGCTGTAACCAGGTCCCCCAATGCTGTAGCCAGGTCCCCCAGTGCTGTAGCCAGGTCCCCCAATGCTGTAGCCAGGTCCCCTAATGCTGTAGCCAGGTCCCCCAATGCTGTAGCCAGGTCCTCCAATGCTGTAGCCAGGTCCTCCAGTGCTGTAGCCAGGTCCCCCAGTGCTGTAGCCAGGTCCTCCAGTGCTGTAGCCAGGTCCTCCAGTGCTGTAGCCAGGTCCTCCAATGCTGTAGGCAGGTCCCCCAATGCTGTAGCCAGGTCCCCCAATGTGGTAGCCAGGTCCCCCAATGCTGTAGCCAGGCCCCCCAATGCTGTAGCCAGGTCCTCCAATGCTGTAGCCAGGTCCTTTAATGCTGTAGCCAGGTCCCCCAATGCTGTAGCCAGGTCCTCCAATGCTGTAGCCAGGTCCTCCAATGCTGTAGCCAGGTCCTTTAATGCTGTAGCCGGGTCCCACAGTGCTGTAGCCAGGTTCCCCAGTGCTGTAGCCAGGTCCCCCAGTGCTGTAGCCAGGTCCTCCAGTGCTGTAACCAGGTCCTCCAATGCTGTAGGCAGGTCCCCCAATGCTGTAGCCAGGTCCCCCAATGTGGTAGCCAGGCCCCCCCAATGCTGTAGCCAGGCCCCCCCAATGCTGTAGCCAGGTCCCCCAATGCTGTAGCCAGGTCCTCAAATGCTGTAGCCAGGTCCTCAAATGCTGTAGCCAGGTCCTCCAATGCTGTAGCCAGGTCCTCCAATGCTGTAGCCAAGTCCTTTAATGCTGTAGCCGGGTCTACCAGTGCTGTAGCCAGGTCCTCCAATGCTGTAGCCAGGTCCTCCAATGCTGTAGCCAGGTCCTCCAGTGCTGTAGCCAGGTCCCCCAGTGCTGTAGCCAGTTCCTCCAGTGCTGTAGCCAGGTCCTCCAGTGCTGTAGCCAGGTCCTCCAATGCTGTAGGCAGGTCCCCCAATGCTGTAGCCAGGTCCCCCAATGTGGTAGCCAGGCCCCCCCAATGCTGTAGCCAGGCCCCCCCAATGCTGTAGCCAGGTCCCCCAATGCTGTAGCCAGGTCCTCCAATGCTGTAGCCAGGTCCTTTAATGCTGTAGCCAGGTCCCCCAATGCTGTAGCCAGGTCCCCCAATGCTGTAGCCAGGTCCTCCAATGCTGTAGCCAGGTCCCCCAATGCTGTAGCCAGGTCCCCCAATGCTGTAGCCAGGTCCCCCAATGCTGTAGCCAGGTCCCCCAATGCTGTAGCCAGGTCCCCCAATGCTGTAGCCAGGTCCTCCAATGCTGTAGCCAGGTCCTTTAATGCTGTAGCCGGGTCCCGCAGTGCTGTAGCCAGGTCCCGCAGTGCTGTAGTCAAGTCCCCCAATGCTGTAGCCAGGTCCCCCAGTGCTGTAGCCAGGTCCTCCAATGCTGTAGCCAGGTCCTCCAATGCTGCAGCCAGGTCCTCCAATGCTGCAGCCAGGTCCTCCAATGCTGTAGCCAGGTCCTCCAATGCTGTAGCCAGGGCCTCCAATGCTGTAGCCAGGGCCTCCAATGCTGTAGCCAGGGCCTCCAATGCTGTAGCCAGGTCCTCCAATGCTGTAGCCAGGTCCTTTAATGCTGTAGCCGGGTCCCACAGTGCTGTAGCCAGGTCCCGCAGTGCTGTAGCCAGGTCCTCCAGTGCTGTAACCAGGTCCCCCAATGCTGTAGCCAGGTCCCGCAGTGCTGTAGCCAGGTCCTCCAATGCTGTAGCCAGGTCCTCCAATGCTGCAGCCAGGTCCTCCAATGCTGTAGCCAGGCCCTTCAATGCTGTAGCTGCGTCCTTTAATGCTGTAGCTGGGTCCTCCGGTGCTGTAGCCAGGTCCTCCAGTGCTGTAGCCAGGTCCTCCAGTGCTGTAGCCAGGTCCTACAATGCTGTAGCCAGGTCCCCCAATGCTGTAGCCAGGTCCCCCAATGCTGTAGCCAGGTCCTCCAATGCTGTAGCCAGGTCCTCCAATGCTGTAGCCGGGTACCACAGAGCTGTAGCCAGGTCCCCCAGTGCTGTAGCCAGGTCCCCCAGTGCTGTAGCCAGGTCCTCCAGTGCTGTAACCAGGTCCCCCAATGCTGTAGCCAGGTCCCCCAGTGCTGTAGCCAGGTCCCCCAATGCTGTAGCCAGGTCCCCTAATGCTGTAGCCAGGTCCCCCAATGCTGTAGCCAGGTCCTCCAATGCTGTAGCCAGGTCCTCCAGTGCTGTAGCCAGGTCCCCCAGTGCTGTAGCCAGGTCCTCCAGTGCTGTAGCCAGGTCCTCCAGTGCTGTAGCCAGGTCCTCCAATGCTGTAGGCAGGTCCCCCAATGCTGTAGCCAGGTCCCCCAATGTGGTAGCCAGGTCCCCCAATGCTGTAGCCAGGCCCCCCAATGCTGTAGCCAGGTCCTCCAATGCTGTAGCCAGGTCCTTTAATGCTGTAGCCAGGTCCCCCAATGCTGTAGCCAGGTCCTCCAATGCTGTAGCCAGGTCCTCCAATGCTGTAGCCAGGTCCTTTAATGCTGTAGCCGGGTCCCACAGTGCTATAGCCAGGTTCCCCAGTGCTGTAGCCAGGTCCCCCAGTGCTGTAGCCAGGTCCTCCAGTGCTGTAACCAGGTCCCCCAATGCTGTAGCCAAGTCCACCATTGCTGTAGCCAGGTCCTCCAATGCTGTAGCCAGGTCCTCCAATGCTGTAGCCAGGTCCTCCAATGCTGTAGCCAGGTCCTCCAATGCTGTAGCCAGGTCCCCCAGTGCTGTAGCCAGGTCCTCCAATGTTGTAGCCAGGTCCACCAGTGCTGTAGCCAGGTCCTCCAATGCTGTAGCCAGGTCCACCAATGCTGTAGCCAGGTCCCCCAGTGCTGTAGCCAGGTCCTCCAATGCTGTAGCCAGGTCCCCCAGTGCTGTAGCCAGGTCCTCCAATGCTGTAGCCAGGTCCCCCAATGCTGTAGCTAGGTCCCCCAATGCTGTAGCTAGGTCCCCCAATGCTGTAGCCAGGTCCCCCAATGCTGTAACCAGATCCTCCAATGCTGTAGCCAGGTCCTCCAATGCTGTAGCCAGGTCCTCAAATGCTGTAGCCAGGTCCTCAAATGCTGTAGCCAGGTCCTCCAATGCTGTAGCCAGGTCCTCCAATGCTGTAGCCAGGTCCTTTAATGCTGTAGCCGGGTCTACCAGTGCTGTAGCCAGGTCCTCCAATGCTGTAGCCAGGTCCTCCAATGCTGTAGCCAGGTCCTCCAGTGCTGTAGCCAGGTCCCCCAGTGCTGTAGCCAGTTCCTCCAGTGCTGTAGCCAGGTCCTCCAGTGCTGTAGCCAGGTCCTCCAATGCTGTAGGCAGGTCCCCCAATGCTGTAGCCAGGTCCCCCAATGTGGTAGCCAGGCCCCCCCAATGCTGTAGCCAGGCCCCCCCAATGCTGTAGCCAGGTCCCCCAATGCTGTAGCCAGGTCCTCCAATGCTGTAGCCAGGTCCTTTAATGCTGTAGCCAGGTCCCCCAATGCTGTAGCCAGGTCCTCCAATGCTGTAGCCAGGTCCTTTAATGCTGTAGCCGGGTCCCACAGTGCTGTAGCCAGGTTCCCCAGTGCTGTAGCCAGGTCCCCCAGTGCTGTAGCCAGGTCCTCCAGTGCTGTAACCAGGTCCCCCAATGCTGTAGCCAGGTCCACCATTGCTGTAGCCAGGTCCTCCAATGCTGTAGCCAGGTCCTCCAATGCTGTAGCCAGGTCCTACAATGCTGTAGCCAGGTCCCCCAGTGCTGTAGCCAGGTCCTCCAATGCTGTAGCCAGGTCCACCAGTGCTGTAGCCAGGTCCACCAGTGCTGTAGCCAGGTCCTCCAATGCTGTAGCCAGGTCCACCAATGCTGTAGCCAGGTCCCCCAGTGCTGTAGCCAGGTCCCCCAGTGCTGTAGCCAGGTCCTCCAATGCTGTAGCCAGGTCCCCCAGTGCTGTAGCCAGGTCCTCCAATGCTGTAGCTAGGTCCCCCAATGCTGTAGCCAGGTCCCCCAATGCTGTAGCCAGGTCCCCCAATGCTGTAACCAGGTCCCCCAATGCTGTAGCCAGATCCTCCAATGCTGTAGCCAGGTCCTCCAATGCTGTAGCCAGGTCCTCAAATGCTGTAGCCAGGTCCTCAAATGCTGTAGCCAGGTCCTCCAATGCTGTAGCCAGGTCCTTTAATGCTGTAGCCGGGTCCACCAGTGCTGTAGCCAGGTCCTCCAATGCTGTAGACAGGTCCACCAGTGCTGTAGATTGAATTCCAATATAGAGAAAATTGAAGTGTTCTAAACATGCACTTTATGGACTCGTGTCAGTCTTATAAGCCATATTTCTTCAGTTCTCTGTTCAAGCTGATAGTGTGTAGCATAAGCCTAGTAAAGACCGCAGCCACAAAGATGTCCCCTACGTAGTACATGTCAATAGACCGACTTCGGGAGGAGAATACTGATTTTTTAAGCAAACTTGCTTCAATGTGACTGTCTCCCATCTGCATTTGCCTCTGCTTCAACAGAAGCCAATGGGGGAAGACATTCTCCCAATTAATTTTCTAAAATCTCCCACTTTCCTTTACTACCTCCTTGGCATGCATGCCTGCGCGCCTCCTCCTCGACTCATTGCGAGGTCCAGCAATGGATGCGAGCGCCTGCCGGACATGGCCAAACCGGCCCCCAGGCCCACCCTCAATGGACTCACAGGAAGCCTTTGCTACTGCTCTGCCCACGGGATCAAAGCGGTAGGCCCGTCCTGGGGCTGCCACTCCATGGGTGACCCCCCAGCCTGGGGGCTCAGAGCTTCAGAGGGACACCCCACAGCCCGGTGGCTCAAAGATTCAGAGGGGCATCCCACAGTCCGGTGGCTCAGAGCTTCAGAGGGACACCCCCCAGCCCGGGGGCTCAGAGCTTCAGAGGGACACCCCCCAGCCCGGGGGCTCAGAGCTTCAGAGGGACACCCCCCAGCCCTGGGGCTCAGAGCTTCAGAGGGGCACCCCCCCCCCCCCCGCCCGGGGGCTCAGAGCTTCAGAGGGGCATCCCACAGCCCGGTGGCTCAAAGCTTCAGAGGGGCATCCCACAGTCCGGTGGCTCAGAGCTTCAGAGGGACACCCGCCAGCCCGGGGGCTCAGAGCTTCAGAGGGGCACTCCACAGCCCAGGGGCTCAGAGCTTTAGAGGGGCACCCCACAGACCGGGGGCTCAGAGCTTCAGAGGGGTACCCCACAGCCCCTCATGCACCCTCCCACTAACGCCCCCACAAAGCACCTACAACAGAAATACTACTACATCTGCCCCCACTGTCGGCTATCTAACAGTGGAGGTGGGGGTCTGGATGGAAGGCAAGCAGGAAGAACAAAGCTCAGATGGGGGAGCACAAACCCTCAACAAGACCCGCTTCTTCCTCAGCGTCTTGCGTCCAGCTGCACTCGGCAATCGGCTATCTGTGCTGGCAGCAGGAGACGACCATCAAGAGAAAGAACTGATCCGTACCTTATACATTTACTAAGGTTTATAGGCTGCCACAATGAGGTGCCGATCCAATGCAGGCGTTGATCCCATTCATCCATCTCAAACTGCCAACCCTTGGAAGTGGTAATGCGCCAATGAAGACTGAACAAGCCCGGAGAGTCATCCAGGAAGGCAATCTGATCCTGGTTCACTTCCAACACTCGGGTGCTGAGGAGACCCACTTACAGTAGGAACAAGTAATCACACCAAAGGGACTGTGACCAGAACAAGTGCAGCACGGCTACTCCTCACAATGTCAAACTGCAGCACTGCTACTCCTCACAATGTGAAGCTCCAGCACTGCTACTCCTCACAATGTGAAGCTGCAGCACTGCTACTCCTCACAATGTCAAATACAGCACTGCTACTCCTCACAATGTGAAGCTGCAGCACTGCTACTCCTCACAATGTGAAGCTGCAGCACTGCTACTCCTCACAATGTGAAGCTCCAGCACTGCTACTCCTCACAATGTGAAGCTGCAGCACTGCTACTCCTCACAATGTCAAACTGCAGCACTGCTACTCCTCACAATGTCAAACTGCAGCACTGCTACTCCTCACAATGTGAAGCTGCAGCACTGCTACTCCTCACAATGTGAAGCTCCAGCACTGCTACTCCTCACAATGTGAAGCTGCAGCACTGCTACTCCTCACAATGTCAAATACAGCACTGCTACTCCTCACAATGTGAAGCTGCAGCACTGCTACTCCTCACAATGTGAAGCTGCAGCACTGCTACTCCTCACAATGTGAAGCTCCAGCACTGCTACTCCTCACAATGTGAAGCTGCAGCACTGCTACTCCTCACAATGTCAAACTGCAGCACTGCTACTCCTCACAATGTCAAACTGCAGCACTGCTACTCCTCACAATGTGAAGCTGCAGCACTGCTACTCCTCACAATGTGAAGCTCCAGCACTGCTACTCCTCACAATGTGAAGCTGCAGCACTGCTACTCCTCACAATGTCAAACTGCAGCACTGCTACTCCTCACAATGTGAAGCTGCAGCACTGCTAATCCTCACAATGTGAAGCTGCAGCACTGCTACTCCTCACGATGTGAAACTGCAGCACTACTACTCCTCACAATGTGCCTCCCTTCAGAAAGGGTCAGGGGAAAAGATGTTCCAGGACAATTCCTGCAGTCCCAGGACATCTATAAGTCAGTGCGTGAAGGCTATGGTGATGCAGGGTCAGGTGAGAGAATCATCCTGCAGGCTCACATACACTTCTTGAGATTGATGGCACATTATAATGCTCTGCATAATTACGCAGTCAATAACCAAGGTGTGATTCGTTTTTATTAATGAATGTGTATTATTTACATAAATTGAAGTAGGTGACTGAACTTGGGTATTATAAGCAGAACTCGAGTTTTGCAAAATGATCAATTTATTTGACTTATGATAACTTTATTTGCTTGATTGCCAAATTTGAAAGAATCATAACTCAAGTTGACTGCTGAAAGGCCTGCACATTTCATGTCTTCCCATTGCAGCTGTTAAACCAGTGAATGCTATATTGTTTTGTATTATACAACTCACAGTGAGGTTCTCCATGTAGAGGATGTGCCTTGATGGGAGAATGAATCGTGAGAAGAACTGGCTGTACCCGACAACCTGTGCAGTGATACAACCATGGACACAGGAATGCATGGACAGTTCTGTACAGTGATACAACCATGGACACAGGAATGCATGGACCATTCTGTACAGCCTGTGCAGTGATACAACCAAGGACATAGGAATGCATGGACCGCTCTGTGCAGCCTGTGCAGTGATACAACCAAGGAAACAGGAATGCATGGACCGCTCTGTACAGCCTGTGCAGTGATACAACCAAGGACACAGGAATGCATGGACCGTTCTGTACAGTGATACAACCATGGACACAGGAATGCATGGACCATTCTGTACAGCCTGTGCAGTGATACAACCAAGGACACAGGAATGCATGGACCGCTCTGTACAGCCTGTGCAGTGATACAACCAAGGACACAGGAATGCATGGACCGTTCTGTACAGTCATACAACCATGGACACAGGAATGCATGGACCATTCTGTACAGCCTGTGCAGTGATACAACCAAGGACACAGGAATGCATGGACCGCTCTGTGCAGCCTGTGCAGTGATACAACCAAGGAAACAGGAATGCATGGACCGCTCTGTACAGCCTGTGCAGTGATACAACCAAGGACACAGGAATGCATGGACCGTTCTGTACAGCCTGTGCAGTGATACAACCAAGGACACAGGAATGCATGGATCGCTCTGTACAGCCTGTGCAGTGATACAACCAAGGACACAGGAATGCATGGACCGCTCTGTGCAGCCTGTGCAGTGATACAACCAAGGAAACAGGAATGCATGGACCGTTCTGTACAGCCTGTGCAGTGATACAACCAAGGACACAGGAATGCATGGACCGTTCTGTACAGCCTGTGCAGTGATACAACCAAGGACACAGGAATGCATGGACCGTTCTGTACAGCCTGTGCAGTGATACAACCAAGGAAACAGGAATGCATGGACCGTTCTGTACAGCCTGTGCAGTGATACAACCAAGGACACAGGAATGCATGGACCGTTCTGTACAGCCTGTGCAGTGATACAACCAAGGACACAGGAATGCATGGACCGTTCTGTACAGCCTGTGCAGGGATACAACCACGGACATAGGAATGCATGGGACGCTCTGTACAGCCTGTGCAGGGATACAACCAAGGACACAGGAATGCATGGACCGTTCTGTACAGTGATACAACCATGGACACAGGAATGCATGGACCATTCTGTACAGCCTGTGCAGTGATACAACCAAGGAAACAGGAATGCATGGACCGTTCTGTACAGCCTGTGCAGTGATACAACCAAGGACACAGGAATGCATGGACCGTTCTGTACAGCCTGTGCAGTGATACAACCAAGGAAACAGGAATGCATGGACCGTTCTGTACAGCCTGTGCAGTGATACAACCAAGGACACAGGAATGCATGGACCGTTCTGTACAGCCTGTGCAGGGATACAACCACGGACATAGGAATGCATGGGCCGCTCTGTACAGCCTGTGCAGGGATACAACCAAGGACACAGGAATGCATGGACCGTTCTGTACAGTGATACAACCATGGACACAGGAATGCATGGACCATTCTGTACAGCCTGTGCAGTGATACAACCAAGGAAACAGGAATGCATGGACCGTTCTGTACAGCCTGTGCAGTGATACAACCAAGGACACAGGAATGCATGGACCGTTCTGTACAGCCTGTGCAGTGATACAACCAAGGACACAGGAATGCATGGACCGTTCTGTACAGCCTGTGCAGGGATACAACCACGGACATAGGAATGCATGGACCGTTCTGTTGTCCTGGCACCATGAGGTTGAACACAGGCCCCTCCAGCGGATGCCTTCATCCACTGAGCCACCGGACCCGGCAT
This sequence comes from Triturus cristatus, assembly GCF_964204655.1. Lineage (NCBI taxonomy): Eukaryota > Metazoa > Chordata > Amphibia > Caudata > Salamandridae > Triturus > Triturus cristatus. The sequence continues at coordinate 69,782,305 of NC_140579.1, read as the reverse complement.
ACACACATCTCTCCCTATCTCCCTCTATCGCTCCCTATCTCTCCCTCTCTCTCTCCCTCTCTGTCTCCCTCTCTTTCTCTCTCTCTTTCTCTCTCTCTCTCTCTTCCTTCCTCCCTCCCTCTCTGTCTGTCTCCATCCCTCCCTCTCTCTCTCTGCCTCCCTCTGTCTCACTCACTCTGTCTGTTTCCCTCTCTCTCCGTGTCTCCCTCCCTCTCTCTGTCTCTCTCTGTCCATCTCAGTCTCTGTCTCCGTCTCTCTCTCTCTGTCTCCCTCTCTCCCAATCTCAATCTTTCTCCCTCTTTCTGTCTCCTTCTCTCTCTCTCTCTGTCTCCTTCTCTCCTTCTCTCTCTCTCTCTCTCTCTCTCTCTCTCTCTCTCTCTCTCTCTCTCTCTCTCTCCTCTCCCTCTCCCTCTCCCTCTCCCTCTCCCTCCCTCTGTCTCACTCCCTCTGTCTGTTTCCCTCTCTCTCCGTGTCTCCCTCCCTCTCTCTGTCTCTCTCTGTCAGTCTCACTGTCTCCGTCTCTCTCTCTCTGTCTCCCTCTCTCTCAATCTCAATCTTTCTCTCTCTCTCCCTCTCCCTCTCCCTCTCCCTCTCTCCCTCTCCCTCTCCCTCTCCCTCTCCCTCTCCCCTTCTGCCTCCCTCTCACTGTCTCCCTCCCTCTGTCTCCCTCCCTCTGTCTCCCCCTGACTCCCTCCCTCTGTCTCCCTCTCTCTCTGACTCCCTCTGTCTCCCTCCCTCTCCCTCCCTCTGTCACCCTCCCTTTCCTTCCCTCTCCGTCTCCCTCTCCATTTCTCTGTCTCTCTGCCTCTGTCTGTCTCTGTTTCTAGCTGTCTGTCCCTGTCCTTGCCTCTATCTGTCTGTCTGTCCCTGTCTCTGTCTGTCCCTGTCTCCCTCCCTCTGTCCCCCTTTCCGTCTCTGTCTATCTGTCTCTATCTGTCTGCCCTTGTCTCTGCCTCTATCTGTCTCTGTCCCTGTCTCTATGTCTGTCTGTCTCTGCCTCTATCTGTCCCTGCCTTTATCTCTGTCTCTGTCTGTCTCTCTCTCTCTGGCTCTCTCTCTGTCTATCGCTGTCTGTCCCTGTCTCTGCCTCTATCTAGCTCTATCTGTCTCTGCCTCTATCTGTCTCAGCCTCTGTCAGTCTGTCCCTGTCTCTGTCTATCTCTGTCTCTATCTCTATCTGTCTGTCTGTTTCTGTCTCTGTGCCTCGGGGAGTGCACACGTACTGCATCTACATGTCACTGTCACCAGAGACAGCACCCCCCTACTCCCCCTCTCCCTGTGTAATGTAAAAGCCAACTCGTTTTCTCTCTGAATTTGCTGTTTCGCGGGGATGTGTCCCACCACTGGGCCTGGGGTCACATCTGTCGCTGGCTTTAATTCTGACTCTCACCCCCGAGCTGTCAGATCAAAGCCCCCCTTTGGCGCCAGTCACCCGTCCGTGTAGGTATGCATGCATCAATTATATATAGCGCCAACCTGGCAGCGAGCATTTGTGCGCTGTGCTGCGAGAGCGGAGACCAGGCCTGAGCTCCCTGGCCTTGGCTCAACCCTCTAACTACAGGCTGGCGGGAAACATCACATCACGGGCTCTTAACACACACCTCACCCGGCTCTCACTCCCTGCTGCCCTCCGTCACCTCACCCGGCTCTCAGTCCCTGCTGCCCCCCGTCACCTCACCCGGCTCTCACTCCCTGCTGCCCTCCGTCACCTCACCCGGCTCTCACTCCCTGCTGCCCTCCGTCACCTCACCCGGCTCTCACTCCCTGCTGCCCTCCGTCACCTCACCCGGCTCTCACACCGTGCTGTCCTCCGTCACCTCACCCGGCTCTCACTCCCTGCTGCCCTCCGTCACCTCACCCGGCTCTCACTCCCTGCTGCCTTCCGTCACCTCACCCGGCTCTCAGTCCCTGCTGCCCTCCGTCACCTCACCCGGCTCTCACTCCCTGCTGCCCTCCGTCACCTCACCCGGCTCTCACACCCTGCTGCCCTCCGTCACCTCACCCGGCTCTCACTCCCTGCTGCCCTCCGTCACCTCACCCGGCTCTCACTCCCTGCTGCCCTCCGTCACCTCACCCGGCTCTCACTCCCTGCTGCCTTCCGTCACCTCACCCGGCTCTCACTCCCTGCTGCCCTCAGTCACCTCACCCGGCTCTCACACCGTGCTGTCCTCTGTCACCCTCTGTCACCTCACCCAGTGTGTGTGGCAGCCCGGGCTGAGGCAGCTTCCCGAGCACACACAGCCGCAACCGAGTACTTCACAGGTCTTTAAAAGACCATTTACTTGTTAATGAGGCTTTGTTGTATTTCCCTCTTCTTAGCTCCCCTGAAGCTCCTCAGACTATCGCTGGAATCGCCTGGCCCCCATAGAGCGGAGTCCGTGTTTGCTGGCACTCTTAAATTAAAAAAAAAAAAACACAGGTCCAATGTCTGCAAGGAACGCGGGCCGCCAAGGAAGGCTTGCCAGGCCGCTGGCGGCATGCGGGCCGTACTATGAGTACCCGTGATCTAGACTTTACCGGACCTTACCCTAGCCGAAATTTGCCCATGTCCTCAAAGTCCATGGCTCTACTTTGAAGGCTGATGGTGGCCTGTTGGTGCTGAAGGCACTTACAGTGGTGGAGGAGTGAGTATTTATAGTGTTGTGGGGTTCAATTGTTTATGTCAAGCTTGCAGTGTTGTGTTGAAGTTGTGTGCCATACATTGTGGGGATGCCTGTGGTTTAATGATGTGAATGTGTATGTGCTTAGTGCTCAGCAGTTGAATTTGTAATCGGACTCGTCAAAAGTCCAAGATCCCAGGATAGATAAGAGTATATTGTTGTTTGACTTGTCTGCTAAGGTTTGTGGAGTTGGGTTGTGAGCTCTCATTCACCAGACAATTGCGAGACCTATTGGCTATGCCAATGCTTGTTTCTGTTTATTACTGCTCTGTAGTAATGGCGGCACCCGTGCTTTAGCTTAAACATCTTAAGCTAAAGTCGGATGCCGAGATTGCTTCAAAAGTAAAGAGTTGTCTATTTCTTTACTTTTGAAGCAATCTCAGCACCCGACTTTAGCCTAAGATGTTTAAGCTAAAGCACAGGTGCCACCATTACTACAGAGAAGTAATAAACATAAGAAAAAAAAAGGAACTGGCTCACGAGAAGATAAAAGCGGCCGTGCAAGTGAAAGTAATCGCAATCATGTACTGTAGCTCTAGGCTGGCCATGGTAGCACTTTTTTGCGCCCTCACAAAAAGTCTCGCCAGACCAGCGCATGCGCTGGGTCAGGCGAGACCTAAAAAACAGTGTGTAGCTATGCGGATGCTAAGTGGCATGCGGAATAGCACGTGTGTACCAGAAAATCATCCATTCAATGAAACCTGCCAAACATTTAGACAATCCTATTTCCCTCCCCTACAGAAAGAGATCCACCAATCCGTCACGCCCTAATGAACGAAACTCATGAACACATCTCTCCAGCAAGGATCCATCGTGCCTGAAGACGGGCCAAGAACCTCCTCTACTATAAAAAGTTGGGCACTGAGCAGAATGACTTCCGACCAGTTTCCAGTCCGCCTTTCCTGGCTAATTGGTAGAAAAAAGCGCCCATGATGAGCTTTACGAACACATCAAGAATTTTGACCTACTTGACAAACGCCAATCCGGCATCAGGCCTGGACACAATACCGAGGTCGCCATTCTAAACATCCTAGATGATATACAAACATCACTAGACAAAAACAAATCCTATCTAATAATACTTCTAGATATATCAGCAGCATTTGACACCGTAAAACACAAATGACTCAGAGAAACTCTTGAACACAGAATGGGCCTATCAGGAGCGGTCCTTAAATGGTTCTTCTTGCAGAAGTGACAAAGAGTCAAAATCGGCACCAACCTACCCGAGGTGGCAGATATTGACCGGGGTGTTCCGCATGAATCTACAAAATTCCACCCATGCTCTATCTATACATGGAACCTTTCACTGAACCCCTTAAGCAATCAAAAATCCCTTACTGCATGTATGCTGATGATACTCAGCTCTACATCAAACTCTCAACTCAAGAAGATATCAGGAGACTGGATGACACCCTGTGGAAAAACCCAGGACTGGCCGGCACGCAACCAGCTAAAACTGAACCCAATGAAAACAAGGGCCATTCTTTTCTCCCCAGCCCTTAGATCCCTACAACCGCAGCCTTGGTCTTTTCAACTCAAATGACTAAACTGCATCCCAACCATCTTAGACTCTGTAAAATCAGTCAGCATCACACTTGACTCAAATCCAAACAAGCAAGCTCACATACAAGCAGCAACCAGAAGCGCCAACCTACATCTGCACCTTCTAAAACAAATTGAAACCATTCATACTGTTTGATGACCTTAAAATAGCAGCTCAATCTATAGTGCACTCAAGACTGGACTATCGAAATGCTACACGGATAGGTCTACCTCAATCCAGCCTAGCTCCGAGAGCAACAATAAATGCAGCAAGACTTGTAACGGGCATGTCGTTATGATCGCATTTCCCCTTCATTCAGGACCCTCAACTTGCTCCAGTTGAAGCTAGGGTCCAACTGAAGGTTTTAAAAACACACAAATAAAAGGCATTGTCAATTGCAATGCCAATAGCTCAAACTCTCACAAATGAGAGGCCTATTGCATTGCAAATGCTTGTTTCTCTTCTGACTACAAAGTCAGACGATTTTGTATAGTTCACTATGTGACAATCTTGCTGGTGTACAGGAAGTGTGAAAGGAAATACTGTAGGATGTCAATTTATTTTGTAACACACAACAAAATCCAAATACATGTAAGTTAACTGTGCAAATATTGAAAAAATAAATCAGCCATTCGGAAAGCACAAAGCACAAACTTGCGGTCTACATACTTTGTGCTCCAAAATGCACCACCAGCTACACACCACACGCTTACCACTCCCCTGCTGAAAGGGTGTGGCTAATTCGCTAGACTTGTTCTTTGTGTGAAGCTTGGCTTTTTCACAATCCCTATGACTTTAGTGATGAAACATTGATGGGAGAAACCCCACTCTGGAAACTGTTCCAGCACCACTGAAGGGAAGTACTGTGGGAGTAAGGGCGGGCGGTGAACCGCACTCCACCAGCAAAGTTTTCAGAGTTTTAGTAACACCGCACTCCGTTTGGAGTGCAAAGTTTTCCAAAACTCCACCTACGCAGTGGAGCGGAGTTCACCGTTGCAGTAGTGATAGACTTACCTTCATCCCAGATCAGTGTCCTCTGTCCTGCTCCTCACTGGAGCCTGGCCCCACTTCTGCTGCTCCGGGAGAATTACAGTTCTTCCTGCAATCCTCCCGGAGCAGTGTAATTCTCCCAGAGCAGCGGAAGTGGATCCAGGCCCAGCAGCAGGTGCAGGACAGAGGACACCGATCTGGGAGGAAGGTAAGTCTTCTTTAGTACCTTACTTAGACTATGCGGGATGGGGTTGGGGGCTGGGGCTTTACCTGGAGGGGGAGGTGGGTAACTCCGCCAGGCCACGGAACTCCACTGAGTTTTCTAGTAACTCTGTGAAACTCCGCGGAGTTCCACTTTGCAAGCTCCGCCCAACCTTATGTGTGAGGCGGCTCTACACCATCCCCAGATGTATTTTATACACATGGTGTGTGCTCCTCGGCAGCCTCTGGAATGGGGAGCACTGAGTATCCTTCCCCAGCCTCTGGCTCAGACTAGAAGCACACACTCCTTATACTCTTGTGCTCCAGTGGGGAGCGCTGCGTATCCTTCCCCGGCCTCTGGCTCAGACTAGAAGCACACATTCCTTTTACTCTTGTGCTCCAGTGGGAGCGCTGTGTATCCTTCCCCAGCCTCTGGCTCATACTATAAGCACACACTCCTTATACTCTTGGGCTCCAGTGGGGAGCGCTGTGTATCCTTTCCCAGCCTCTGCCTCAGACTAGAAGCACACACTCCTTATACTCTTGTGCTCCAGTGGGGAGCGCTGCGTATCCTTCCCCAGCCTCTGGCTCAGACTAGAAGCACACACTGCTTATACTCTTGTGCTCCAGTGGGGAGCGCTGCGTATCCTTCCCCAGCCTCTGGCTCAGACTAAAAGCACACACCTTGTACTCTTGGGCTCCAATGGGGAGCGCTGCGTATCCTTCCCCAGCCTCTGGCTCAGACTAGAAGCACACACTCCTTATACTCTTGTGCTCCAGTGGGGAGCGCTGCGTATCCTTCCCCAGCCTCTGGCTCAGACTAGAAGCACACACTCCTTATACTCTTGGGCTCCAGTGGGGAGCGCTGTGTATCCTTCCCCAGCCTCTGGCTCAGACTAGAAGCACACACTCCTTATACTTTTGGGCTCCAGTGGGGAGCGCTGTGTATCCTTTCCCAGCCTCTGCCTCAGACTAGAAGCACACACTCCTTATACTCTTGGGCTCCAGTGGGGAGCGCTGCGTATCCTCCCCCAGCCTCTCGCTCAGACTAGAAGCACACACTCCTTATACTCTTGTGCTCCAGTGGGGAGCGCTGTGTATCCTTCCCCAGCCTCTGGCTCAGACTAGAAGCACACACTCCGTATACTCTTGTGCTCCAGTGGGGAGCGCTGCGTATCCTTCCCCAGCCTCTGGCTCAGACTAGAAGCACACACTCCTTATACTCTTGTGCTCCAGTGGGAAGCGCTGCGTATCCTTCCCCAGCCTCTGGCTCAGACTAGAAGCACACACTCCTTATACTCTTGTGCTCCAGTGGGGAGCGCTGCGTATCCTTCCCTAGCATCTGGCTCAGACTAGAAGCACATACTCCTTATACTCTTGGGCTCCAGTGGGGAGCGCTGCGTATCCTTCCCCAGCCTCTGGCTCAGACTAGAAGCACACACACCTTATACTCTTGTGCTCCAGTGGGGAGCGCTGTGTATCCTTCCCCAGCCTCTGGCTCAGACTATAAGCACACTCCTTATACTCTTGTGCTCCAGTGTCGAGCACTGCATATCCTTCCCCAGCCTCTGGCTCAGACTAGAAGCACCCACTCCTTATACTCTTGGGCTCCAGTGGGGAGCGCTGTGTATCCTTTCCCAGCCTCTGCCTCAGACTAGAAGCACACACTCTTTATACTCTTGTGCTCCAGTGGGGAGCGCTGCGTATCCTTCCCCAGCCTCTGGCTCAGACTAGAAGCACACACTCCTTATACTCTTGTGCTCCAGTGGGGAGCGCTGCGTATCCTTCCCCAGCCTCTGGCTCAGACTAGAAGCACACACTCCTTATACTCTTGGGCTCCAGTGGGGAGCGCTGTGTATCCTTCTCCAGCCTCTGGCTCAGACTAGAAGCACACACTCCTTATACTTTTGGGCTCCAGTGGGGAGCGCTGTGTATCCTTTCCCAGCCTCTGCCTCAGACTAGAAGCACACACTCCTTATACTCTTGGGCTCCAGTGGGGAGCGCTGCGTATCCTCCCCCAGCCTCTCGCTCAGACTAGAAGCACACACTCCTTATACTCTTGTGCTCCAGTGGGGAGCGCTGTGTATCCTTCCCCAGCCTCTGGCTCAGACTAGAAGCACACACTCCTTATACTCTTGTGCTCCAGTGGGGAGCGCTGCGTATCCTTCCCCAGCCTCTGGCTCAGACTAAAAGCACACACTCCTTATACTCTTGTGCTCCAGTGGGAAGCGCTGCGTATCCTTCCCCAGCCTCTGGCTCAGACTAGAAGCACACACTCCTTATACTCTTGTGCTCCAGTGGGGAGCGCTGCGTATCCTTCCCTAGCATCTGGCTCAGACTAGAAGCACACACTCCTTATACTCTTGGGCTCCAGTGGGGAGCGCTGCATATCCTTCCCCAGCCTCTGTCTCAGACTAGAAGCACACACTCCTTATACTCTTGCGCTCCAGTGGGGAGCGCTGCGTATCCTTCCCCAGCCTCTGGCTCAGACTAGAAGCACACACTCCTTATACTCTTGGGCTCCAGTGGGGAGTGCTGCGTATCCTTCCCCAGCCTCTGGCTCAGACTAGAAGCACACACACCTTATACTCTTGTGCTCCAGTGGGGAGCGCTGTGTATCCTTCCCCAGCCTCTGGCTCAGACTATAAGCACACTCCTTATACTCTTGTGCTCCAGTGTCGAGCACTGCGTATCCTTCCCCAGCCTCTGGCTCAGACTAGAAGCACCCACTCCTTATACTCTTGGGCTCCAGTGGGGAGCGCTGTGTATCCTTTCCCAGCCTCTGCCTCAGACTAGAAGCACACACTCCTTATACTCTTGTGCTCCAGTGGGGAGCGCTGCGTATCCTTCCCCAGCCTCTGGCTCAGACTAGAAGCACACACTCCTTATACTCTTGTGCTCCAGTGGGGAGCGCTGCGTATCCTTCCCCAGCCTCTGGCTCAGACTAGAAGCACACACACCTTATACTCTTGCGTCCAGTGGGGAGCGCTGCGTATCCTTCCCCAGCCTCTGGCTCAGACTAGAAGCACACACTCCTTATACTCTTGTGCTCCAGTGGGGAGCGCTGTGTATCCTTCCCCAGCCTCTGGCTCAGACTAGAAGCACACACTCCTTATACTCTTGTGCTCCAGTGGGAAGCGCTGCGTATCCTTCCCCAGCCTCTGGCTCAGACTAGAAGCACACAACCCTTATACTCTTGTGCTCCAGTGGGGAGCGCTGTGTATCCTTCCCCAGCCTCTGGCTCAGACTATAAGCACACTCCTTATACTCTTGTGCTCCAGTGTCGAGCACTGCGTATCCTTCCCCAGCCTCTGGCTCAGACTAGAAGCACACACTCCTTATACTCTTGTATTCCAGTGGGGAGCGCTGCGTATCCGTCACCAGCCTCTGGCTCAGACTAGAAGCACACAATCCTTATACTCTTGTGCTCCAGTGGGGAGCGCTGCGTATCCTTCCCCAGCCTCTGGCTCAGACTAGAAGCACACACTCCTTATACACTTGGGCTCCAGTGGGGAGCGCTGCGTATCCTTCCCGAGCCTCTGGATCAGACTAGAAGCACACACTCCTTATACTCTTGGGCTCCAGTGGGGAGCGCTGCGTATCCTTCCCCAGCCTCTGGCTCAGACTAGAAGCGCACACTCCTTATACTCTTGGGCTCCAGTGGGGAGCGCTGCGTATCCTTCCCCAGCCTCTGGCTCAGACTAGAAGCACACACTCCTTATACTCTTGGGCTCCAGTGGGGAGCGCTGCGTATCCTTCCCCAGCCTCTGGATCAGACTAGAAGCACACACTCCTTATACTCTTGGGCTCCAGTGGGGAGCGCTGCGTATCCTTCCCCAGCCTCTAGCTCAGAGTAGAAGCACACACACCTTATACTCTTGTGCTCCAGTGGGGAGCGCTGCGTATCCTTTCCCAGCCTCTGGCTCAGACAAGAAGCACACACACCTTATACTCTTGTGCTCCAGTGGGGAGCACTGCGTATCCTTCCCCAGCCTCTGGCTCAGACTAGAAGCACACACTCCTTATACTCTTGTGCTCCAGTGGAGAGCGCTGAGTATCCTTCCCCAGGCTCTGGCTCAGACTAGAAGCACACACTCCTTATAATCTTGGGCTCCAGTGGGGAGCGCTGCGTATCCTTCCCCAGCCTCTGGCTCAGACTAGAAGCGCACACTCCTTATACTCTTGGGCTCCAGTGGGGAGGGCTGCGTATCCTTCCCCAGCCTCTGGATCAGACTAGAAGCACACACTCCTTATACTCTTGGGCTCCAGTGGGGAGCGCTGCGTATCCTTCCCCAGCCTCTAGCTCAGAGTAGAAGCACACACACCTTATACTCTTGTGCTCCAGTGGGGAGCGCTGCGTATCCTTTCCCAGCCTCTGGCTCAGACTAGAAGCACACACACCTTATACTCTTGTGCTCCAGTGGGGAGCACTGGGTATCCTTCCCCAGCCTCTGGCTCAGACTAGAAGCACACACTCCTTATACTCTTGTGCTCCAGCGGAGAGCGCTGAGTATCGTTCCCCAGCCTCTGGCTCAGACTAGAAGCACACACTCCTTATACTCTTGTGCTCCAGTGGGGAGCGCTGTGTATCCTTCCCCAGCCTCTAGCTCATACTATAAGCACACACTCCTTATACTCTTGGGCTCCAGTGGGGAGCGCTGTGTATCCTTTCCCAGCCTCTGCCTCAGACTAGAAGCACACACTCCTTATACTCTTGTGCTCCAGTGGGGAGCGCTGCGTATCCTTCCCCAGCCTCTGGCTCAGACTAGAAGCACACACTCCTTATACTCTTGTGCTCCAGTGGGGAGCGCTGCGTATCCTTCCCCAGCCTCTGGCTCACACTAGAAGCACACACTCCTTATACTCTTGTGCTCCAGTGGGGAGCGCTGCGTATCCTTCCCCAGCCTCTGGCTCAGACTAGAAGCACACACACCTTATACTCTTGTGCTCCAGTGGGGAGCACTGCGTATCCTTCCCCAGCCTCTGGCTCAGACTAGAAGCACACACTCCTTATACTCTTGTGCTCCAGTGGAGAGCGCTGAGTATCCTTCCCCAGGCTCTGGCTCAGACTAGAAGCACACACTCCTTATACTCTTGGGCTCCAGTGGGGAGTGCTGCGTATCCTTCCCCAGCCTCTGGCTCAGACTAGAAGCGCACACTCCTTATACTCTTGGGCTCCAGTGGGGAGCGCTGCGTATCCTTCCCCAGCCTCTGGATCAGACTAGAAGCACACACTCCTTATACTCTTGGGCTCCAGTGGGGAGCGCTGCGTATCCTTCCCCAGCCTCTAGCTCAGAGTAGAAGCACACACACCTTATACTCTTGTGCTCCAGTGGGGAGCGCTGCGTATCCTTTCCCAGCCTCTGGCTCAGACTAGAAGCACACACACCTTATACTCTTGTGCTCCAGTGGGGAGCACTGGGTATCCTTCCCCAGCCTCTGGCTCAGACTAGAAGCACACACTCCTTATACTCTTGTGCTCCAGTGGAGAGCGCTGAGTATCGTTCCCCAGCCTCTGGCTCAGACTAGAAGCACACACTCCTTATACTCTTGTGCTCCAGTGGGGAGCGCTGTGTATCCTTCCCCAGCCTCTAGCTCATACTATAAGCACACACTCCTTATACTCTTGGGCTCCAGTGGGGAGCGCTGTGTATCCTTTCCCAGCCTCTGCCTCAGACTAGAAGCACACACTCCTTATACTCTTGTGCTCCAGTGGGGAGCGCTGCGTATCCTTCCCCAGCCTCTGGCTCAGACTAGAAGCACACACTACTTATACTCTTGTGCTCCAGTGGGGAGCGCTGCGTATCCTTCCCCGGCCTCTGGCTCAGACTAGAAGCACACACTGCTTATACTCTTGTGCTCCAGTGGGGAGCGCTGCGTATCCTTCCCCAGCCTCTGGCTCAGACTAGAAGCACACACACCTTATACTCTTGTGCTCCAGTGGGGAGCGCTGCGTATCCTTTCCCAGCCTCTGGCTCAGACTAGAAGCACACACACCTTATACACTTGTGCTCCAGTGGGGAGCACTGCGTATCCTTCCCCAGCCTCTGGCTCAGACTAGAAGCACACACTCCTTATACTCTTGTGCTCCAGTGGGGAGCGCTGCGTATCCTTCCCCAGCCTCTGGCTCAGACTAGAAGCACACACACCTTATACTCTTGTGCTCCAGTGGGGAGCGCTGCGTATCCTTCCCCAGCCTCTGGCTCAGACTAGAAGCACACACTCCTTATACTCTTGTGCTCCAGTGGGGAGCGCTGTGTATCCTTCCCCAGCCTCTGGCTCAGACTAGAAGCACACACTCCTTATACTCTTGTGCTCCAGTGGGAAGCGCTGCGTATCCTTCCCCAGCCTCTGGCTCAGACTAGAAGCACACAACCCTTATACTCTTGTGCTCCAGTGGGGAGCGCTGTGTATCCTTCCCCAGCCTCTGGCTCAGACTATAAGCACACTCCTTATACTCTTGTGCTCCAGTGTCGAGCACTGCGTATCCTTCCCCAGCCTCTGGCTCAGACTAGAAGCACACACTCCTTATACTCTTGTATTCCAGTGGGGAGCGCTGCGTATCCGTCACCAGCCTCTGGCTCAGACTAGAAGCACACAATCCTTATACTCTTGTGCTCCAGTGGGGAGCGCTGCGTATCCTTCCCCAGCCTCTGGCTCAGACTAGAAGCACACACTCCTTATACACTTGGGCTCCAGTGGGGAGCGCTGCGTATCCTTCCCGAGCCTCTGGATCAGACTAGAAGCACACACTCCTTATACTCTTGGGCTCCAGTGGGGAGCGCTGCGTATCCTTCCCCAGCCTCTGGCTCAGACTAGAAGCGCACACTCCTTATACTCTTGGGCTCCAGTGGGGAGCGCTGCGTATCCTTCCCCAGCCTCTGGCTCAGACTAGAAGCACACACTCCTTATACTCTTGGGCTCCAGTGGGGAGCGCTGCGTATCCTTCCCCAGCCTCTGGATCAGACTAGAAGCACACACTCCTTATACTCTTGGGCTCCAGTGGGGAGCGCTGCGTATCCTTCCCCAGCCTCTAGCTCAGAGTAGAAGCACACACACCTTATACTCTTGTGCTCCAGTGGGGAGCGCTGCGTATCCTTTCCCAGCCTCTGGCTCAGACAAGAAGCACACACACCTTATACTCTTGTGCTCCAGTGGGGAGCACTGCGTATCCTTCCCCAGCCTCTGGCTCAGACTAGAAGCACACACTCCTTATACTCTTGTGCTCCAGTGGAGAGCGCTGAGTATCCTTCCCCAGGCTCTGGCTCAGACTAGAAGCACACACTCCTTATACTCTTGGGCTCCAGTGGGGAGCGCTGCGTATCCTTCCCCAGCCTCTGGCTCAGACTAGAAGCGCACACTCCTTATACTCTTGGGCTCCAGTGGGGAGGGCTGCGTATCCTTCCCCAGCCTCTGGATCAGACTAGAAGCACACACTCCTTATACTCTTGGGCTCCAGTGGGGAGCGCTGCGTATCCTTCCCCAGCCTCTAGCTCAGAGTAGAAGCACACACACCTTATACTCTTGTGCTCCAGTGGGGAGCGCTGCGTATCCTTTCCCAGCCTCTGGCTCAGACTAGAAGCACACACACCTTATACTCTTGTGCTCCAGTGGGGAGCACTGGGTATCCTTCCCCAGCCTCTGGCTCAGACTAGAAGCACACACTCCTTATACTCTTGTGCTCCAGCGGAGAGCGCTGAGTATCGTTCCCCAGCCTCTGGCTCAGACTAGAAGCACACACTCCTTATACTCTTGTGCTCCAGTGGGGAGCGCTGTGTATCCTTCCCCAGCCTCTAGCTCATACTATAAGCACACACTCCTTATACTCTTGGGCTCCAGTGGGGAGCGCTGTGTATCCTTTCCCAGCCTCTGCCTCAGACTAGAAGCACACACTCCTTATACTCTTGTGCTCCAGTGGGGAGCGCTGCGTATCCTTCCCCAGCCTCTGGCTCAGACTAGAAGCACACACTCCTTATACTCTTGTGCTCCAGTGGGGAGCGCTGCGTATCCTTCCCCAGCCTCTGGCTCAGACTAGAAGCACACACTCCTTATACTCTTGTACTCCAGTGGGGAGCGCTGCGTATCCTTCCCCAGCCTCTGGCTCAGACTAGAAGCACACACACCTTATACTCTTGTGCTCCAGTGGGGAGCACTGCGTATCCTTCCCCAGCCTCTGGCTCAGACTAGAAGCACACACTCCTTATACTCTTGTGCTCCAGTGGAGAGCGCTGAGTATCCTTCCCCAGGCTCTGGCTCAGACTAGAAGCACACACTCCTTATACTCTTGGGCTCCAGTGGGGAGTGCTGCGTATCCTTCCCCAGCCTCTGGCTCAGACTAGAAGCGCACACTCCTTATACTCTTGGGCTCCAGTGGGGAGCGCTGCGTATCCTTCCCCAGCCTCTGGATCAGACTAGAAGCACACACTCCTTATACTCTTGGGCTCCAGTGGGGAGCGCTGCGTATCCTTCCCCAGCCTCTAGCTCAGAGTAGAAGCACACACACCTTATACTCTTGTGCTCCAGTGGGGAGCGCTGCGTATCCTTTCCCAGCCTCTGGCTCAGACTAGAAGCACACACACCTTATACTCTTGTGCTCCAGTGGGGAGCACTGGGTATCCTTCCCCAGCCTCTGGCTCAGACTAGAAGCACACACTCCTTATACTCTTGTGCTCCAGTGGAGAGCGCTGAGTATCGTTCCCCAGCCTCTGGCTCAGACTAGAAGCACACACTCCTTATACTCTTGTGCTCCAGTGGGGAGCGCTGTGTATCCTTCCCCAGCCTCTAGCTCATACTATAAGCACACACTCCTTATACTCTTGGGCTCCAGTGGGGAGCGCTGTGTATCCTTTCCCAGCCTCTGCCTCAGACTAGAAGCACACACTCCTTATACTCTTGTGCTCCAGTGGGGAGCGCTGCGTATCCTTCCCCAGCCTCTGGCTCAGACTAGAAGCACACACTACTTATACTCTTGTGCTCCAGTGGGGAGCGCTGCGTATCCTTCCCCGGCCTCTGGCTCAGACTAGAAGCACACACTGCTTATACTCTTGTGCTCCAGTGGGGAGCGCTGCGTATCCTTCCCCAGCCTCTGGCTCAGACTAGAAGCACACACACCTTATACTCTTGTGCTCCAGTGGGGAGCGCTGCGTATCCTTTCCCAGCCTCTGGCTCAGACTAGAAGCACACACACCTTATACACTTGTGCTCCAGTGGGGAGCACTGCGTATCCTTCCCCAGCCTCTGGCTCAGACTAGAAGCACACACTCCTTATACTCTTGTGCTCCAGTGGGGAGCGCTGCGTATCCTTCCCCAGCCTCTGGCTCAGACTAGAAGCACACACTCCTTATACTCTTGTGCTCCAGTGGGGAGCGCTGTGTATCCTTCCCCAGCCTCTGGCTCAGACTAGAAGCACACACACCTTATACTCTTGTGCTGCAGTGGGGAGCGCTGCGTATCCTTCCCCAGCCTCTGGCTCAAGACTAGAAGCACACACTCCTTATACTCTTGTGCTCCAGTGGGGAGCGCTGCGTATCCTTCCCCAGCCTCTGGCTCAGACTAGAAGCACACACTCCTTATACTCTTGGGCTCCAGTGGGGAGCGCTGCGTATCCTTCCCCAGCCTCTGGCTCAGACTAGAAGCACACACTCCTTATACTCTTGGGCTCCAGTGGGGAGCGCTGCGTATCCTTCCCCAGCCTCTGGCTCAGACTAGAAGCGCACACTCATTATACTCTTGGGCTCCAGTGGGGAGCGCTGCGTATCCTTCCCCAGCCTCTGGATCAGACTAGAAGCACACACTCCTTATACTCTTGGGCTCCAGTGGGGAGCGCTGCGTATCCTTCCCCAGCCTCTAGCTCAGAGTAGAAGCACACACACCTTATACTCTTGTACTCCAGTGGGGAGCGCTGCGTATCCTTTCCCAGCCTCTGGCTCAGACTAGAAGCACACACTCCTTATACTCTTGGGCTCCAGTGGGGAGCGCTGTGTATCCTTCCCCAGCCTCTGGCTCAGACTAGAAGCACACACTCCTTATACTTTTGGGCTCCAGTGGGGAGCGCTGTGTATCCTTTCCCAGCCTCTGCCTCAGACTAGAAGCACACACTCCTTATACTCTTGGGCTCCAGTGGGGAGCGCTGCGTATCCTCCCCCAGCCTCTCGCTCAGACTAGAAGCACACACTCCTTATACTCTTGTGCTCCAGTGGGGAGCGCTGTGTATCCTTCCCCAGCCTCTGGCTCAGACTAGAAGCACACACTCCTTATACTCTTGTGCTCCAGTGGGGAGCGCTGCGTATCCTTCCCCAGCCTCTGGCTCAGACTAGAAGCACACACTCCTTATACTCTTGTGCTCCAGTGGGAAGCGCTGCGTATCCTTCCCCAGCCTCTGGCTCAGACTAGAAGCACACACTCCTTATACTCTTGTGCTCCAGTGGGGAGCGCTGCGTATCCTTCCCTAGCATCTGGCTCAGACTAGAAGCACACACTCCTTATACTCTTGGGCTCCAGTGGGGAGCGCTGCATATCCTTCCCCAGCCTCTGGCTCAGACTAGAAGCACACACTCCTTATACTCTTGTGCTCCAGTGGGGAGCGCTGCGTATCCTTCCCCAGCCTCTGGCTCAGACTAGAAGCACACACTCCTTATACTCTTGGGCTCCAGTGGGGAGCGCTGCGTATCCTTCCCCAGCCTCTGGCTCAGACTAGAAGCACACACACCTTATACTCTTGTGCTCCAGTGGGGAGCGCTGCGTATCCTTCCCCAGCCTCTGGCTCAGACTAGAAGCACACACTACTTATACTCTTGTGCTCCAGTGGGGAGCGCTGTGTATCCTTCCCCAGCCTCTGGCTCAGACTATAAGCACACTCCTTATACTCTTGTGCTCCAGTGTCGAGCACTGCGTATCCTTCCCCAGCCTCTGGCTCAGACTAGAAGCACACACTCCTTATACTCTTGTGCTCCAGTGGAGAGCGCTGAGTATCGTTCCCCAGCCTCTGGCTCAGACTAGAAGCACACACTCCTTATACTCTTGTGCTCCAGTGGGGAGCGCTGTGTATCCTTCCCCAGCCTCTAGCTCATACTATAAGCACACACTCCTTATACTCTTGGGCTCCAGTGGGGAGCGCTGTGTATCCTTTCCCAGCCTCTGCCTCAGACTAGAAGCACACACTCCTTATACTCTTGTGCTCCAGTGGGGAGCGCTGCGTATCCTTCCCCAGCCTCTGGCTCAGACTAGAAGCACACACTCCTTATACTCTTGTGCTGCAGTGGGGAGCGCTGCGTATCCTTCCCCAGCCTCTGGCTCAGACTAGAAGCGCACACACCTTATACTCTTGTGCTCCAGTGGGGAGCGCTGCGTATCCTTCCCCAGCCTCTGGCTCAGACTAGAAGCACACACTGCTTATACTCTTGTGCTCCAGTGGGGAGCGCTGCGTATCCTTCCCCAGCCTCTAGCTCAGAGTAGAAGCACACACACCTTATACTCTTGTGCTCCAGTGGGGAGCGCTGCGTATCCTTTCCCAGCCTCTGGCTCAGACTAGAAGCACACACACCTTATACTCTTGTGCTCCAGTGGGGAGCACTGGGTATCCTTTCCCAGCCTCTGGCTCAGACTAGAAGCACACACTCCTTATACTCTTGTGCTCCAGTGGAGAGCGCTGAGTATCGTTCCCCAGCCTCTGGCTCAGACTAGAAGCACACACTCCTTATACTCTTGTGCTCCAGTGGGGAGCGCTGTGTATCCTTCCCCAGCCTCTAGCTCATACTATAAGCACACACTCCTTATACTCTTGGGCTCCAGTGGGGAGCGCTGTGTATCCTTTCCCAGCCTCTGCCTCAGACTAGAAGCACACACTCCTTATACTCTTGTGCTCCAGTGGGGAGCGCTGCGTATCCTTCCCCAGCCTCTGGCTCAGACTAGAAGCACACACTACTTATACTCTTGTGCTCCAGTGGGGAGCGCTGCGTATCCTTCCCCGGCCTCTGGCTCAGACTAGAAGCACACACTGCTTATACTCTTGTGCTCCAGTGGGGAGCGCTGCGTATCCTTCCCCAGCCTCTGGCTCAGACTAGAAGCACACACACCTTATACTCTTGTGCTCCAGTGGGGAGCGCTGCGTATCCTTTCCCAGCCTCTGGCTCAGACTAGAAGCACACACACCTTATACACTTGTGCTCCAGTGGGGAGCACTGCGTATCCTTCCCCAGCCTCTGGCTCAGACTAGAAGCACACACTCCTTATACTCTTGTGCTCCAGTGGGGAGCGCTGCGTATCCTTCCCCAGCCTCTGGCTCAGACTAGAAGCACACACTCCTTATACTCTTGTGCTCCAGTGGGGAGCGCTGCGTATCCTTCCCCAGCCTCTGGCTCAGACTAGAAGCACACACACCTTATACTCTTGTGCTGCAGTGGGGAGCGCTGCGTATCCTTCCCCAGCCTCTGGCTCAAGACTAGAAGCACACACTCCTTATACTCTTGTGCTCCAGTGGGGAGCGCTGCGTATCCTTCCCCAGCCTCTGGCTCAGACTAGAAGCACACACTCCTTATACTCTTGGGCTCCAGTGGGGAGCGCTGCGTATCCTTCCCCAGCCTCTGGCTCAGACTAGAAGCACACACTCCTTATACTCTTGGGCTCCAGTGGGGAGCGCTGCGTATCCTTCCCCAGCCTCTGGCTCAGACTAGAAGCGCACACTCATTATACTCTTGGGCTCCAGTGGGGAGCGCTGCGTATCCTTCCCCAGCCTCTGGATCAGACTAGAAGCACACACTCCTTATACTCTTGGGCTCCAGTGGGGAGCGCTGCGTATCCTTCCCCAGCCTCTAGCTCAGAGTAGAAGCACACACACCTTATACTCTTGTGCTCCAGTGGGGAGCGCTGCGTATCCTTTCCCAGCCTCTGGCTCAGACTAGAAGCACACACACCTTATACTCTTGTGCTCCAGTGGGGAGCACTGCGTATCCTTCCCCAGCCTCTGGCTCAGACTAGAAGCACACACTCCTTATACTCTTGTGCTCCAGTGGAGAGCGCTGAGTATCGTTCCCCAGCCTCTGGCTCAGACTAGAAGCACACACTCCTTATACTCTTGTGCTCCAGTGGGGAGCGCTGTGTATCCTTCCCCAGCCTCTGGCTCATACTATAAGCACACACTCCTTATACTCTTGGGCTCCAGTGGGGAGCGCTGTGTATCCTTTCCCAGCCTCTGCCTCAGACTAGAAGCACACACTCCTTATACTCTTGTGCTCCAGTGGGGAGCGCTGCGTATCCTTCCCCAGCCTCTGGCTCAGACTAGACGCACACACTACTTATACTCTTGTGCTCCAGTGGGGAGCGCTGCGTATCCTTCCCCGGCCTCTGGCTCAGACTAGAAGCACACACTGCTTATACTCTTGTGCTCCAGTGGGGAGCGCTGCGTATCCTTCCCCAGCCTCTGGCTCAGACTAGAAGCACACACACCTTATACTCTTGTGCTCCAGTGGGGAGCGCTGCGTATCCTTTCCCAGCCTCTGGCTCAGACTAGAAGCACACACACCTTATACACTTGTGCTCCAGTGGGGAGCGCTGCGTATCCTTCCCCAGCCTCTGGCTCAGACTAGAAGCACACACTCCTTATACTCTTGTGCTCCAGTGGGGAGCGCTGCGTATCCTTCCCCAGCCTCTGGCTCAGACTAGAAGCACACACACCTTATACTCTTGTGCTCCAGTGGGGAGCGCTGCGTATCCTTTCCCAGCCTCTGGCTCAGACTAGAAGCACACACACCTTATACACTTGTGCTCCAGTGGGGATCGCTGCGTATCCTTCCCCAGCCTCTGGCTCAGACTAGAAGCACACACTCCTTATACTCTTGTGCTCCAGTGGGGAGCGCTGCGTATCCTTCCCCAGCCTCTGGCTCAGACTAGAAGCACACACACCTTATACTCTTGTGCTGCAGTGGGGAGCGCTGCGTATCCTTCCCCAGCCTCTGGCTCAAGACTAGAAGCACACACTCCTTATACTCTTGTGCTCCAGTGGGGAGCGCTGCGTATCCTTCCCCAGCCTCTGGCTCAGACTAGAAGCACACACTCCTTATACTCTTGGGCTCCAGTGGGGAGCGATGCGTATCCTTCCCCAGCCTCTGGCTCAGACTAGAAGCACACACTCCTTATACTCTTGGGCTCCAGTGGGGAGCGCTGCGTATCCTTCCCCAGCCTCTGGCTCAGACTAGAAGCGCACACTCATTATACTCTTGGGCTCCAGTGGGGAGCGCTGCGTATCCTTCCCCAGCCTCTGGATCAGACTAGAAGCACACACTCCTTATACTCTTGGGCTCCAGTGGGGAGCGCTGCGTATCCTTCCCCAGCCTCTAGCTCAGAGTAGAAGCACACACACCTTATACTCTTGTGCTCCAGTGGGGAGCGCTGCGTATCCTTTCCCAGCCTCTGGCTCAGACTAGAAGCACACACACCTTATACTCTTGTGCTCCAGTGGGGAGCACTGCGTATCCTTCCCCAGCCTCTGGCTCAGACTAGAAGCACACACTCCTTATACTCTTGTGCTCCAGTGGAGAGCGCTGAGTATCGTTCCCCAGCCTCTGGCTCAGACTAGAAGCACACACTCCTTATACTCTTGTGCTCCAGTGTGGAGCGCTGTGTATCCTTCCCCAGCCTCTGGCTCATACTATAAGCACACACTCCTTATACTCTCGGGCTCCAGTGGGGAGTGCTGTGTATCCTTTCCCAGCCTCTGCCTCAGACTAGAAGCACACACTCCTTATACTCTTGTGCTCCAGTGGGGAGCGCTGCATATCCTTCCCCAGCCTCTGGCTCAGACTAGAAGCACACACTACTTATACTCTTGTGCTCCAGTGGGGAGCGCTGCGTATCCTTCCCCAGCCTCTGGCTCAGACTAGAAGCACACACTGCTTATACTCTTGTGCTCCAGTGGGGAGCGCTGCGTATCCTTCCCCAGCCTCTGGCTCAGACTAGAAGCACACACACCTTATACTCTTGTGCTGCAGTGGGGAGCGCTGCGTATCCTTTCCCAGCCTCTGGCTCAGACTAGAAGCACACACACCTTATACTCTTGTGCTCCAGTGGGGAGCACTGCGTATCCTTCCCCAGCCTCTGGCTCAGACTAGAAGCACACACTCCTTATACTCTTGTGCTCCAGTGGGGAGCGCTGCATATCCTTCCCCAGCCTCTGGCTCAGACTAGAAGCACACACTCCTTATACTGTTGTGCTCCAGTGGGAGCGCTGCGTATACTTCCCCAGCCTCTGGCTCAGACTAGAAGCACACACTCCTTATACTCTTGGGCTCCAGTGGGGAGCGCTGCGTATCCTTCCCCAGCCTCTGGCTCACAGTGGCGGATGGTGACATTTGAAAGTGGTGGGGCGTAAACTTTCTGTGGGAGTGCACCGTGGCGAGCGAGCGCAGCGAGCGAGCTCGACCTCCTTAGAGGGGGTTCGGGGGGGTTTTTCCCCCCTTGAAAATTTTGAAAAAAAAGTGGTTAAAGGGTGCATTTTCAAGCAAATTTGAGAAGCACAGAGACTAGAGCTGCAAACACACATAGAGCCCACTGCAGAGGGTATGTTCTTAGGTGAAGTCCTGCTGAAACTAAAATGCATTAACATTATAATCTCAGTTTCCCCACTTAACAAAGAGTCATCCCCAGAAAATGAGTTCCCCATCCTGTTTCTTCATTACATTTTCAGACAAATTTAGGAACATTCATAGACCATCCACACATGCATTAAGCACATTGTAAAAACAAAAAAAAGAATCACGTACAATAAAGCACAAATACACACACACAGTCGCACATACAGACATACATACCATAACACACACATACAGACATACACAGGCACATCTTGAGACACACAAAAATCAACTCTTAATGCTGCGACTGCGAGGAAATATGCTGACACCCTGATCCAACCTTGCCTCATGTGAATATTGAAAGCAAAATCGCTGGCGTGACTGCTAACATGCTCTTGATCAACGAGCGTCTGTGTCCCTAAATCTGAACCATGATTCCATCTAGAGTCGCCGAATGGTACAAACTCCTCCCAACTCCCCCCTTGTGTAACGTAATTCCCGTTTCAGATCACTTTCCTTCTTGTCTGCATAAAATAAACCATTAAATATTTATTTTAACCGAAATCCACAAAATATGAAATCTGGCCTTTAACGGAATAAAGAACAACTCTTAAAATGAAAGAGACTAAAAGTTGTTTACTCCGAGGATGTTCCCATAAAAACGTGTTTGTATATTTTTGAAACAAGAGACGCCTAATCTGCGATAAAAAGAAAGGCTTGCCTTTGGGAAGGAAACCGCTTTGTCGGTGGTAGTAACAACTATATTAAAATGCAATTTCAATGACAAAGAAATACACACAAGTTCCAGGGGAGAAAGCCGTTCGCTAGAAACAAGAAAGAAGCCCAGTTCCAAACTATTTTCAAATTAAAAAAACAAAATCACAAACACATAGATGTATATGTATTTGAAATGGGAATTCCAGTACCACCTGTTTCAAAATGAGCAGAAATGTCCCATTTTTTAATTCTTCACTTTATGTGACTATATTTGGCAATGTTGCCCCCTCTAAGAGCCATGATATACAGTGCTGCAGTATGAGAGCTAGGGCATACCATACCGCTGTAGTATGAGCACAAGACACAGGACCACAATATGGGAACCATAACATTAAGTCCTGCAGCATGAGAGCCAGGACATATCGTGCCACAATAGTATCAGTACAAGACACAGGACCACAATATGAAAGCCATAATATACAGGTCTGCAGTATGAGAGCTCGGACATACCATGCCACCGCAGTATGGCCACAAGACACAGGACTAACATATAACAGCCATAATATACAGAGCAGCATTATGAGAGCTCAGCTAGGACATACTGTGCCAGAAGAGATTGAGCATAAGGCACAGAACTATGATATAAGAGCCATGATATACAGTGCTTCAGTGTGAGAGCTCGGACATACCATGCCGCTGTAATAGGAGTACATGACACAGGGCTACAATATGAGAGCCATAATATACAGTGCTGCAGTATGACAGCTCGGACAAATCGTGCCACCATAGTATGAGTGCAAGACATAGAAACACAATATTAGAGCCATAATATACAGAGCTGCAGTATGAGAGCTCAGCTAGCACATGCCACCAGAGATTGAGGATATGGCACAGGACTACAATATAAGAGCCACGATATACAGTGCTGCAGTTTGAGAGCTGGGACATACCATGCTGCTGTAGTATGAGCACAGGACCACAAATGAGAGCCATAATATACAGTGCTTCAGTGTGAGAGCTAGGATGCCACCAAGTGGACTTGGAAATGCTTTTGCCATATTAAAAATAAATACCATCCTGCTCACTGGAAATGTTGGAACACGTCACTTCTTACTAAAATGCCCCTGCAGCGGTGGGAGGCGGTGGAACCAGTCTGAGATTCTGTGTCCCCATGTTCTGGGGACATGCAAGAAGGTATTGCCGACCGCTCTCCCTGAATTAGGTCAGGAATAAACTGTTTGACATTTACGTTGTCCCATTTTAATCTCCTGCCAAAGTTGGATGAGAAAGTCAGTTCTCCCATGTCTTTTCCTCGTGACCTTTCTAAATCCAAATTCAATTGTAAAATCAATAAACTATGATCATTCAAGCAATTATTCCTGATAGAAAAATCACAGGTTCAAGGTCACTCGTGACTATATTAAAGTCAATTAAGTTAGTCTTGCCATTTACATGAAAGGTGGGTGGTAGTGAGCATGCTTTAAAAAAAGTATCCGAGGCGAAGAGCAAATTATGTTTGGTAATAATCTTATTTAAGGCCTTTCCATTGGAGTATGCAAAAGGGGAGTAATTATCACACCTTTTGGAGTGATTAAGCCACAAACCAGGGAATTACTAAAATTACAAAGCTTTAAGTTAAAATTCAACTGCCCAGATAACCGAAGTTTGACTATGTGCTTTTAAGAGTGTTTTGGAGAGACCTGTCCAAATGTTCACTCACCTCAGCGAGCGGCTATTATCAAAAACTGTAAAATCTGGAACCACACTGAATTATGTAACTTCCTTATCTTAATTGATGGAAATGTTACGTGACCAGAACTGCTAACCCCCCTTTCGTTCGGCCAGCAGGTGATGGAATCCGCTGGGGAGCAGTACGTGTGGAAGCCATCTAAATGAAAGAGGGACACCATCCATGTTTCCTGTAAGAAAACTAAATCGAATGTCCTGATTAAAGCTATGTTTTCCCCGCCATCCTGCCGTATTCTAGGAAGGTACAGTAATAGATGAAAACACACTAATGGGGTTACTACCCGGCGTTTTATTGCCGAAACCTATACTTTTTACAGAAGCTGGCTTACATATCTAATTTATCTGAGCACTCAGTAACGACCCCTGGGTGACCTCCTACCCTAGTCTGGTATTTCCTCAGGTATCATTGTGTCATTGGGGGGGGGGGGGGGGGGGGGGGGTGGGTGTCGCGCGGGGGTGTTTTTATAAAAAATAAAATCCTACCTGTCCTGAGCAGGTCCGGCCGGGTCCGCGCTGCCTCGCCTCAGGTCCGTTACTCAACTGCCGTTACTTCTGGCGCCGCCGCCTACACACTCACTCACTGGAACAGGCGCAGCCCATCTGACCCCTCTCAGCCAATCCTGAGCGGCTTAGAGCAGGCTTACGCTCCGCCCGCCTACCCATTACGAGACCGAGGTTTGAGCCTTGGCTCAACCTCGCTCTCCTAATGGGCATGCGCCAGACTCGGGAAACACTAGTGCGCATGACTGGGCACGGTGCAAAAATCGCCCTCCGTCCCCACTCATGCGCACTTGTGTGCTGCTGGCTGCCTGTCAGTCAACATGACGCCAGACCGCCCACCCCATTCAGACTCTGAAGGGGGTGGGCGGTCCAACGTCATACTGACTGACAGTTCTCCCTCACCGTCGTCACCGAGGAAGCTGCGGGCGCGAGGCGCGGGGGCGACGCCCCAACGCCCCAAATGGACGGACCGCCACTGCTGGCTCAGACTAGAAGCGCACACTCCTTATACTCTTGGGCTCCAGTGGGGAGCGCTGCGTATCCTTCCCCAGCCTCTGGCTCAGACTAGAAGCGCACACTCCTTATACTCTTGGGCTCCAGTGGGGAGCGCTGCGTATCCTTCCCCAGCCTCTGGCTCAGACTAGAAGCGCACACTCCTTATACTCTTGGGCTCCAGTGGGGAGCGCTGCGTATCCTTCCCAGCCTCTGGCTCAGACTAGAAGCGCACACTCCTTATACTCTTGTGCTCCAGTGGGGAGCACAGATAGGGTTGACACCTTTCCCAGAGAAAAATACCGGCCATTTGTTCACTTTTTAATAATCTGCAAAGGCCCACACACACCTTTATAGAAAATAGTCTGTGTTCAGGGCCTTTCTGCCTTTGTTTACTTTTATCATCAGTCAGGGATCATTACAGCAGCTGTGTGACATTTTAAAAGTGCTGTCTTCTTATGTTTACTGGTTAAAGTGTGTTCCGAGACGGGGTAAAACAAAAACACACACAGTAGTTATTTTCTCAAGTTCTGTACCGGCTGGGATAATAAACTATTGGTCATGCCAGTTTGCAACCGGAAGCACAGTATGAGGCTGGACTGCCCCATCTCTAGAACTAATGTATACTCACCTTGTGCTCCTGGGCAGCTTCTCGAATGGAGAGTAGCACGTAGCTTGTCCCGGCCTCTGACCAGGTGCACAACGCCCATAGGGCTCAAAGGGCTTCACCTACCCCCCATCGTGTGTGTCAGCCGGGCTGAGACAGCTTCACAGGCACACACACAGCCAGTCTTTTATGCTGGCAGCCGCACCCCAGTACTTCACAGGTCTTTAAAAGACCACTTGATAACCAGAGTTTGTTGTTTTTTCACCCCTTCTTAGAGCCCCTGCATCTCCACTCTGCCGATTGCTTGAAGAATTAACCCCACCCCCCCTGAAATTTGGCTCTAGTTGCGCATCTGCCTCTGACCCACCTCTAAAGAACACGTGGGGGCATATTAACAACGGCCCACAGCCAGTTTTTGATCTGGCAGCCGCACCCGAGTACTTCACAGGTCTTTAAAAGACCATTCACTTGATAACGAGGGTTTGTTGTTTTTTCACCCCTTCTTAGAGCCCCTGCACCTCCACTCTGCCGATTGCTTGAAGAATTATCCCCCCCCCTGAAATTTGGCTCTAGTTGCACATCTGCCTCTGACCCACCTCTAAAAAACACATGGGGGCATATTAACAACAGCCAACGATAATTATCGCTGGCTGTGCTTTGCGATAAATATATTATTGCAGGCTATCACTGGTATTTATCGCCCTGATAGCGCGTTATTAACAACGAGTTACTCCAGGGCGATAAAAATTCCAGAGATAGCGAGGTTATCGCCCTTTTGCAGGGAACATTGCTGGTTTTCCAGCGATGTTCCCTGCACAACGGCGATAACCTTGCTGAAGCGACCCACAGGGTCGTATCAGCATAATCCACCCCAATGTTGGGGATAGGTAAGTCTGCATTTTAGCAGACGTTAGCTGTTTTCTCCAAAAACTAACGTGTGCTAAAATGCTGGGGCAGCCTTGTAAATATCGCGATGTGAACATCAGCGATATTTACAAGGTTGCCCATCTGGGGTACGCCCAGTGACGGCCACTTTGCATCTCATTAGAGATGCAAAGGGAGGTGTTGGGTAAAAGGGTGCTAACATGAGATTATGCATGTTAGCACCCTCTTGTAAATAGGGTGATAGTTTTATCTCTGCTTTTTTGGCTTTTTAAGCCAAAAAAGCAGAGATAAAGCCCTTGGAAATATGCCCCATACTTCGTTCCCTTTGGCAGCCTCGTGGAGTGCCATGTGTACTGGTTTCACCCCTGACCCAGCTCTGTAGCACACATACCTTGTACTCCTGGGCAGCTTCACGAATAGGGAGCACCGTGTGGGGCTTGTGGTCACGTGACATGCTGCAGACCACACAGATGGGCACCTGGTCATCTTCACAGAACAGTTTCAGTTTCTCTTCGTGCTCTCGGCACAGATTCGCCTCCTGGGGGGTGGCACTCTGTAACTGAAGCTGTTTGGAGATTTCCACCACGTTCGCCAGGTGCCTGTTGGGCCGGAGGGTTTTACTATGAGATACTTCCCTGCACTGAGGACAGGGGAAGTCTGTCTGCAGCCCCTCCCAGCACCGAGTGATACAGGTCAGACAGAAGGTGTGTCCACACTCCACAAACACGGGGTCTGTGAAATATTCCAGACATATGGAGCAGGAGACCTCCTCCTTCAGGCTCTGGACAGGAGCCGCTGCAGCCATGTTCCTGTAAAAGAGGAAGTGGTGAAGTTAAGTTTCGTTTCTCCCAGCTTTTGAAGTGGGAGTGTCTGTCTCTTCTTCCTTACACGCCCTCCCTCTGTACAGAACAGCTGGGAGTGTCTGCAGAAGAAAAGGGAGTGTCTGTCTCGCCTTCCTTACACGCCCTCCCTCTGTACAGAACAGCTGGGAGTGTCTGCAGAAGAAAAGGGAGTGTCTGTCTCTCTTTCCTTACACGCCCTCCCTCTGTACATAACAGCTGGGGGTGTCTGCAGAAGAAAGGGGAGTGTCTGTCTCTCTTTCCTTACACGCCCTCCCTCTGTACAGAACAGCTGGGGGTGTCTGCAGCAGAAAAGGGAGTGTCAGTGGATAAACTGGGTCGCGTGCAGCAGAGTTGAACTGTCTGCCTTTAACCTAGGAGAGCAGGGAGCGTCTGCAGCGGAGCTGAGATTATCAATGTATGACCTCGGATTGTTTGTATCTCAGCTGCGATGGAGTGTCAACAGTTTACCTGGGAACATACGAAGCTGTACTGGGGGTGCCTGCAGGGGCGTAGGCCAGGCCACTGAGGTACAGGGGGCATCTTTTAGGAGCCACCCAAACTTTCCTAGGGGCCCCATTCAGTCCAATGCCTCTGAATATCCGTCAGGTATGGGAAACTCGGGGGCCCTCTTTACATTCGGCAAGTGGGGGGCATAATTATGTGTAATGCCACTGGATGTCAGCAGGTGACCCTACATTGTTTGAGCCTGTACTTGGGGTGTCTGCAGATAACCTTAGAAAGTTCGAGCCTGTACTTGGGGTGTCTAAGACAACCCTACATTGTTTGAGCCTGCACTTGGGGTGTCTACAGGAGACACACGAATGTCTGCGTCTGCACTGGGGGGTGGAGGCGTCTGCATCTTGGGGTGCCAGAGTGTGTGCTGTGACTGGAAAGGACTGGAACACATTTGTGAAAATGTAACGTTCACTCGAGGACACCTTGGCTACAGGGAATACAACTAACAACAGAGAAAACAGGCAACAGGAGGTGGAACCGAGTGCAGCAGAGCAAGGAGTGTCTGCCTGTGCGCCGGGAGTGTCTGATTGTTTGCAGAGAGCGCCACCATCGTGAGGTCAACATCAGCTCTGATTAGTGACACCTTTTCACAGTTTTGACCTTTTACTGAACTGTACCTTTCACGCTGGGATAGAATGTGGTAAAGCAAAACTACAAGTCCCAGAATGCAAAGCAATGTTAGCTAAAAGGTCAGGGCAGGCTGACAGTGTCATGCTTGGCATGGGGTCTCTTCTCAGTTCTGGTTCCGAGTATCTTCCCCTGCAGAGTGAGGGTGTCAGTGTCTGCAGTCTCTGCGCTGTGGTCAGAGTGTGTGCGACTGAGATGGGAGTTCCCGCTTTCAGCCTGCCTGCCTTCCCTACCTCTACCTGCACTCCAGCATCCAGCGGGCATTGCGGCAGGAGCCGCTAGAGTCATTTGAAAGTGCCTTTAGGCGCTATAAAAAGGAGCGCGGGCTCCCTCAGCGGGGGTCCCACTGTCAGCCTGCCTGCCTTCCCTGCCCCTACCTGCACTCCAGCATCCAGTGGGCATTGCGGCAGGAGCCGCTAGAGTCATCTGAAACCTGGAGGTGCTATAAAAAGGAGCGGGGGTCCCGCTTTCAGCCTGCCTGCCTTCCCTGCCTCTACCTGCACTCCAGCATCCAGCGGGCATTGCGGCAGGAGCCGCTAGAGTTTTCTGAAAGCGCCTGGAGGCGCTATAAAATCGAGCGCGGGCTCCCGCCGCGTGGGTCCCGCTTTCAGCCTGCCTGCCTTCCCTGCCCCTACCTGCACTCCTTGTTACACAAAGAGAGTGGGTCTGAACCTTATTATTTCAGTGAACGTATTTTAATTCACGTTTGGACAAACACATTGCTTTCTGTTTGAACTAGTATTTTATTTATACCTTTCACTTGAATTTATTTGATTCTTTTGGTGAATAGTCAAACACAAAGAAAGACAAAAAGTCTACATTAAACAATCCATATTTGCATTATTAATTCACAAACATTAAACTACGACAATTTGCTTAATTAAATACAATAAAAAACACATACATAAACAAACAAACATCCAATATTTAGGTATTCTTGTGGTAACGTCAGCAATGAACTCGAAGTGCTGATCCTTAACTATCTCAAAGAGCTTCTGCGTCAGGTATCAAAAAGAAAGGGGGGAAAACACAGGGAACATTTTTATGTCTAATACAGAGAACTTTCCTCAATACACAGACAAAATTTCAATTCATCATTCCTCTGCGTTACTATCGTGTGCCAACGCGTTTCGAATCCCGGGCATTAAGTACAGGGGCTCTCGTCAGGGCTCTTGAATTTAACAGCAGTGGTGTATTTCTTATGAAGGGGGGTCCTCTTTTCTACTTGTGCGCTTGTGTGGTGACCTTTTCTTGTGCTATAGCTGTGTCGTTTCTGTTGTTTTCCGTCTCTATTTGTATTACAGGATCCGTTCTGAATTCAGAGTGAGTTCCTTTAGCAGGTGCTTCTATTTCTGGCTGAGGGATCTGATAAGGACCGGTTACTCACCGGTAATATTCATTACTCCGAGTCGTAGCCCTCCCCGTCCCAGTCCTTACCCCATGAGCATAGCTCCTCCCACCAGAAACTCCCAAGCAACTAAAAACCCATCCTTTCCCTCCAGGCCACACCCACACCCTAAGGCATATAACCATGTGACCCGCCCATCCACATCCTGTACCACCAAGCACAAGAAGCCGAACAGGGAGGGAGGGATGGGAACCTGGACTGGGACGGGGAGGGCTACGACTCGGAGTAATGAATATTACCGGTGAGTAACCGGTCATTACCTCCTCGTCAGCCCTCCCCGTCCCAGTCCTTACCCCATGAGCAGATACTAAAGCAAAAATCGGCTTCACCCAGTAGTAAAAACAGACTTAAACAGCACAAGCCGCAAGTCGCACAACCTGAGCAGAACACAGCACCACGTCCCCAAACCCAGGAGACACAGATCCACTCACCACCCAATGAACATGGGACAGAAAAGAGCGAGGGGAACACCAAGCAGCTCTAATGCAGAACACGGCCAGGGAAGCCCCCCGGAAGCAAGCCCAGGACGCAGCCACCGCCGAGTCGAGCCACCCCGAAATGACCCAGGAGCCAACACCCCACAAGGCCAAACGCTGTCCCCACAGCCAAGACAGCCACTGACAGAGCATCCACAGAATGCCCCGGACCAAGAACAGTCAGCCCAAAGGAACAAAAAGGGAAACCACCCCGTGAAAACGGCACAGCAGGAAGGAAGCACCCTCCCAGAGCCTGCCCAACGGCCAAACAGAGCAGCCGTACCAAAACCCCAGAAAGAGGAACAGGACAGAAAAACAGGCCAAACCAGAAACTCCAACAAGGAGCAAGGGAACGAAAGACCGGACTCAGGAGGAAACAACTCCATAACCCCCCGGACACCAAGGAGCCCACCGGCACAAAGCCTGAACCCCGAAAGGCCCACACAGCCGCCCACAGAGCACCCAGGGAGGACACAGCCAGACCCAAGTCGAAGCCAACCACCCAGAATCCAAGACACGCACCGGGAACCAACGCAAAACTCCCTTGCGTCCCCCAGCAAACCAGCAAGGAAACCCCAATGACCTGCAAAGGACAGGAGAGTCGAAGGGCGCCTGGACCGAGGAAAAAACACAGCCACAGAAGGAGAACACCCCAAAGCCAATAGGGCCCGACACACCACAGCCCCAGGACACCCGAGGCGGCCCGACCCAGTCCGACCCGCAGCAGGACCCGTGGAGCCAGCGCAAACGGGGGAAAGCACACACCAGGCCTCCGCACAACCGAAGGACCCGGCAAACATGCTCCAGACAGCGCCGACCGAACCAGAGAACAACCGCACCCCAAGGCGAACCCAGGAGACGCAAAAGTGGGACCCTGAACCAGGTCAGCGACAGGCCCCATACGGACAGCGAGGGAAACACCCCGCGCAAGCGAGCCGCCCCTGATAACAAACCCCCGGCATACCTAAAGCCTAAAGGGACCACCAGGAAGAACCTGCCCCCACCCCCCGGCCGAACAGCAAAGCCGCCAAGGGAGCTAACCCCGCATGCCAACGGCGGAAGACAGCCCGACCAAACCACCATGAACCACAGGAGGACCCAAGGCAGAAAGAGGCCAGGCCAACCGAACCGACCACGGGACACGTAGAAAGCAGAGGCGGGATTCAAACCCATGACCAGAGCAAGCCAGCACCACCAGAGGCACAAGACTATCCAAGACAGGCCCAGGATTAACCGCTCCTCGGACACAAAAGGACAGCCCAGCAAGAGGATCGAACCCCCAGCCACCAGGGCAACCCGCGGCCGAAGGCCACACCCCCGGAAACAACAGCAGACAACCCAGGGATGGCAGAACCCAAAGCCCCAGAGCAAGACACACCAGGGGGAACAAGTGCCCAAAACCCCAGGAACAAACACCACAGCAGCAGACA
This sequence comes from Triturus cristatus, assembly GCF_964204655.1. Classification (NCBI taxonomy): domain Eukaryota; kingdom Metazoa; phylum Chordata; class Amphibia; order Caudata; family Salamandridae; genus Triturus; species Triturus cristatus. The sequence continues at coordinate 69,751,092 of NC_140579.1, read as the reverse complement.
ACAGCCGCTGAAAAAGGAGCCGCCGGGGAGTAGTGGAAGACCGAGCCCCCAACAAACCCCGCAGTGCGCACACCAGAGCCGGCCCTCGGGGCACCGACAGGAATACCCCACCTGAGTGTTGCAAAGAGTGGAAACCGCCAAACGCAGAACCGCCCAAACCAACGCAGGAGCCCGCAAACATCCAGGGAAAGGGCCAAAGCCAGAAGGAAAAAGAGGACGAATCCACCAACCGCTCAAGGAAGGGAACACCCGGAGCCCCGGAGCAGGCAACAAAACCATCAAAGGCGCCAAAACGGCAGAAAACATACAAGGAGATGCAGACCGTCCAAAAGGCAACATTCAAAACTAATGAACACAACACACACCGAAACACAGGAACCCCCGCGAAGCCGCGTGTACCGGCACATGAAAGCAGACGTCCCAGAGAACCAGAGAAGCCCCCAGGAAGGGAAGAAACCACTGAAGAGACACCATCACGAAGGACCGAAGAGGAAGACACAAGTGTACAGTCGTCCTAATCAGGGCAGGACGGCAATCCCCACACGGTCCCCAGAACAGAACCAGGAATGAGTAAACGCCCCTACTGTGCCGACTCCACACAACACAGCCCCATCGGAAAAAGACCCAAACACAGGGTAATAGAACCCGACACAGTGTCAGAGAACATGGAAAAGGGGCAGCACAGAACACAGCCAGTAGCCCAGCACGACCAGGAGGGACCAGAAGAAGAGAAAGCACCCCGTCGACTCCAGGAGAAGAGGAAGGAAGGGACACCCAGGCCCCGAATCACACCACGAAAGGGTTGGGCCGCCAAATAGAACGAAATGCCGCCCAAAGGCCCGTACGCAATCCAACGGATCCCCAAACAGTATAGAGCCCGCGAAAGGAAGCACCAACACGGTATCCAAGGCAAAAGCCACAACTGCCACCGAGCAGCCAGAGGACCCAGCTTCCATCGCCGCTGAACTAAGGGAACCGTAGGACGAATTTGCCAGGAAACAACGGCAGTCCCAACCCGGAACAAATGACGGAGGGATCCACCCCCAGCCAGACTGAACAGAATAACCGGACAGACACATGAAGCGACTGAACCCGAAATCCTGGGCAAGCCGCAGCTCCGAACTGCAAGACCAGAGGCAGCAAAAAGCCTGCACCAAGGACCCCCATCCCGCATGACCATAGGAGAAGAAGGAACTGCAACCCCGGAAACCACCAGGCTCCGAGACTCCACACCAGCCAGCAGGGATCCACCAGCACTCCAGCCAGGATATCCCAGCGAACCACCGCAAAGGAAACCCCACAGCCAGAAACCGGGGAAAGGCATGTCTGACAACCTACCCCCACACCCCTTCCAACACAGCACTCACAGAGGAGGAGGAAAAGGGAGGCCTACAAGCCCCACCAACCGGCGAGCGGCTAAAAAATCCACTGACCAACCACCCACCAAGGGCCATGGAATCAAAAGCGCCCAGAACACAGAGCAGAACACCGTGAAGGCCTGTCCCCGGTCTCAACCGAAACCAAGCCCGGATCTATGCGGCAGAGGGATCCTGCCCATGAACAATGGAAGGAGCAGCGGAAGACCCAGCGACCACCACCACCCCAGTATTGTGGAGCATACTCACGCACAAACCACACATCTCCAAGATGTGAATAGCACAGAGAAACCAGCGCCCAACATCCATCCACAGACCAAGCAATGCAAGAACCAAAAGGGCAAATCAGGGAACGCCAAACCCCACAGCTAAAAAACAAAGATTAAACACCAGGTGTTAAAGAAAGAGTGCAAACACTAGTGAGAGAAACCCACAAACAGCGATGCACCGGAATCCGAACCCATAACTGTGGAGGAAGAGCCAGGAATCAAAACTACTTTTAAAGAAGAGATTGAAATAATGCCACCTAATGACACTTTGACCGCGTTCGCGGGACTCGAACCCTCGTCCCGTGAGAACCAATACAACCACAGGCACAAGCCTTACCATCGAGCCATTCGTCCTGGTATCAAGACCACAGAGACACCAAGTCCCGGAGGGACACATCAGAGACACACGTAACGACAAACAGAACGCACCCTCAAAGTACAGGCAGCCCTCAACATGAATGAAAGAGAGCAGCGTTCACCCTTAAAGAGATCGACCTGAACAGAATTATCAGGCCTTGAACCTGTAACCTCGAGAGTCGGAGTCTCAGACCTTAACCAATAGGTCACAGTGCCTCTGTTACATGACCTGCCTCAATATCGAGAAGGGGACACAAACACCTGAACCGGCCATAGTCAGCACACATTTACGGTAACTTGAGATACCACAACGGTTGCTGCCGGAAACAAAAGCAAACCCCTTCAAAAGGGGCAGGGAGCGGCCCGCGGCGCATGGTTTAGAGCGCGAACTCGACCTGAAGGCATCGGAGCGCGTTACATAGCACCGCAGTTAATTTACACAGACAGGCACGGGGAGACTAAGTGACAAGCACCAAATCACAGCTTCCAGTGGACGCGACCCCGAGGCTCGAACCCTGGGCCCTGCACCAAGTGTGCAGCGTATCTGATGTACCACGAAGCCGCGGCATAGAGTCCCGGCCACCCAAAGCACCGGCCCCGGGCCAGGGTCACGAGGTGCAGACCATCACCTTCACATAATTCCATCTCAGATAGCAAAGCAGAAATAAAAATAAAAAGGGAAACGCGGGCCCGAGACGAGCACAGAGCCCCTAAATATACCTCCGAGGAGGAGCCAAACCGCCACGCCCCAGGCGCGCAGAGAAGCCAGCCGCGCCCAACACACCTCCCCTCCCTCGCTAGGGCAGGGAACGTACCCGGAAGAGGGGAGGCCGCAGCAGGGAGCCACCACCCCACATCAGGCAGTCCGGACCCCCCAACCCCATGGTCCCGCTAAAGCAGGGACTCAAACGTACCCTAAACCACAGGTACCCAAGGGGAATAAAACGGTCGCCAAGCAGACCGTCACACACTTACCCGAAAGGAGGCCAGGACCGGCACCCCCCACGACGCAGCTACCAGGAAGTTAGTCCGCAGAAAAAACAAACAGGATGTGGATGGGCGGGTCACATGGTTATATGCCTTAGGGTGTGGGTGTGGCCTGGAGGGAAGGGATGGGTTTTTAGTTGCTTGGGAGTTTCTGGTGGGAGGAGCTATGCTCATGGGGTAAGGACTGGGACGGGGAGGGCTGACGAGGAGGTAATGGTTTTCCTTAAACGCTCTAAGTGCGTTTGCACGGCCGCGTCTTCTTTTCATTTACTGCCGGCTTGCATTCAAATTGTTCACGTTTCTCATCTTTCATGCGTTTGCTCCTATCACTTTCAGTTGCAAGCTCGACTGAGCAGAGCTGATTGTAGTGTCGCGATACTTGTTCCTGACGTGACACGCGATGGTGTTCACGTCAGGGCACGTTGGTTGTACGCAAAGTAATAAATATGACGTCACGCGGAACCGTCGGCAGAAGCGCCACGGCTGCGGAGACGGCAAGCAAGCACCACCAGTGTCCCGAGTCTTTATTTGAAGCACCACGTGTTAGGCCTACTCTAAGAGCCCATGTGCTAAGGCCCCCCAGCGACACAACAAGTTGGCGACGAGGGTGCGATCGTGCCCACGCTCCGAATCAGCGCGTCCGGTCGGTGTGGCGGCCGTCAGCGCTCCTCGCTTGCGGTGCTCGTGCCCCGCTGGAGCGCGCTGCAGTCCCCACGCTGAGAGCGTGCCTGGGACGTGCGCGGAAGCGCCGGAGCGTTCCGCTGTGTGTGGCTGCTCGCGCTGGGGCCGTCTCTGCCATCGGCGCCCCAGCGCGTCTCAAGGACATCACGTGCCCTGCCCTCCTGCCCTGGGGAGCGCGCAGCATCTGCCGTACCCAGCATCCCCACACCAGAAGCCAGACAGTGAAACACACAGCACGTTCTGCTCACCGGAGGCCCAGGAAGGTAGGGTCAAGCACCCCTAAGCCTGAATAAACCCTCAGCATCACAGGACAAGGGAGGGGCTGACACTCACGCCCCCTGGGGAATCTGAGCTGCCCAAGGGAGAAGGGGTCTCGCCTAGCGCCAGCAACACACGGGCCAGAAGGTCTCACCCAGGGGAATCTGAACTGCCCAAGGGAGAAGAGGTCTCGCATCGTGCCAGCCGCACACGTGCCAGAGGGTCTCGCCCAGCGTGAGAGCGCACGAGAGAGGGAGGCCCAACCTTGCGCAGGCCACGCACGCGCAACATGGCGACAATCCCGCCAATAGAGCCGTTCTCCGTCGAGGGGTCCCCATCGACAGTAGCAGCCCGGTGGAGAGACTGGGAGGACAGAGTGCGCATTTTCTTCGAGGCCACGAAGGTCAACAGAGATCAAAAGCGTGCAATGATAATTCACCTAGGTGGGAAAGAAATTCACAACATAGTGAAGACGCTCGCGGAAGCCACCCCCAAGACGCACACGACGCTCATAGCAGCTCTCAACGAATACTTTGAGCCAATGGCAAACCGTGACTATGAACGCTTCATATTTCGCCAAGCGCGCCAATCGCCGGAGGAGTCGCTCGACAGATTCTACGCTCGTCTAAAGAACTTAGCGGCCACCTGTGGGTTTCGAGACGAGACGGAGGAGATAAGAGGCCAGATAATACAAGGGTGTGCGTCCGCCAAGCTCAGGGAGAGAATCTTGGAGGAATCCGGTAAGCCCCTGGCGGACATCCTGACGATGGGCCGAACGAAAGAGCTGTCCAAGGCGCGCGCTGCGCACATGGAGGCGGCACTGCAAGTGCCAGTGAAGGTCGAGCCGGTCAATGCCGTGGCAGTCAAGCCGAAACAGAGGTGGCCCCGACGAAAGCCAGCCCCGGCTGCTCAAGAACAGCAAAAGTCCTGTGGGTATTGCGGTGGCTCACCCCACGGCCCGTCGGAGTGCCCAGCAAGGGGGACCAAATGCAGAGGGTGTGGACGTTTCAACCACTTTGAGAAAGTGTGCCGATCAAAGGGTTTCCGAAAGCCCCGCCAGGCCGTGCACACGGTCGAGGAAGGAGGTCCGGGAGCCAGTGATATGGACGACGATGAAGAGGAGGAAAAGGTCATACACCGGGTGCACATGATAGGCACAGCGGCCCGCCGGACTAGGAGACTGCCGCAATGCAACATCCGAGTAGGGTCAGAGGAAGTTACAACGGTGGTAGACACAGGAGCCAGCATCAACATCATGGCTGCCGCCATGCACAAGTCCATGCGTCCACAGCCCCCACTACAGCCCTCGACTATCACAGTGTTCGCCTATGGACAGGAAGAGCCGCTAAAGGTGCGAGGAAAGTTCAGGACGGTGTTGTCCCATGGGACAAGGTCCATCACGTCGAATGTTTACGTCACCGAAGATGGACAAGGCATGCTCCTGGGCTGTCGAGCGGCGGAAGATCTGGGAGTGGTAACCTTCGCGTTTGGGGTACACCAAGAGTCAGTACACCACACTCTGGAGGAGTTCGAGGAAATCTTTCAAGGAATAGGCAAGTTCCGGGGGAAAGAAGTCCACCTAGATATCGATCCCACGGTCCAGCCGATAGCACTCCGGCATCGCCGCATAGCATTCCACCTCAGGCCACTAGTGGAAGCGGAATTGAAGAAGCTTGAGGCAGCGGGGATCATTGAGAAAGTGTCCGGACCAACCCCGTGGGTGTCGCCAATTGTCGTGGCGAAGAAACCCAAGCAGCCAGGCGCTGTCCGTATATGTGTGGACATGAGGCTCCCGAACGTTGCCATCAAAAGGGAGCGACACATCACCCCGACCATCGATGACATCGTTGGGGAAATGGCCGGAGCCAGGTGGTTCTCAAAGCTGGACCTACGCTCGGGATATCACCAGTTGGTTCTCGATGAAGCGTCCCGGAACATAACCACGTTCTCCACCCATGTAGGTCTGAGGCGTTACACGAGGCTGAGCTTCGGGGTATCGAGCGCTGCGGAGGTATTCCAGAACGTAATACAAGAGCTGATCGCTGGAATCCCCGGGGCGCTCAACGTCAGCGATGACATCATGATACATGCCACGACGGTAGCGGAACACAACGAGAGGCTGGTGCAGGTGCTGCGACGGATACGAGACGCAGGCCTCACGCTACATCGGGAGAAGTGTGAATTCCTGTGCCGGAAGATACAGTTCTTCGGCTACATCTTCTCAGCTGATGGCGTCAACCCCGATCTGGACAAGGTCAAGGATATCAAGGAGGCAGCCGCTCCTGCAAACGTCACGGAGGTGAGGAGTTTTCTAGGAATGGTGAATTACTGTGGCAGGTTCATCAAGGATCTAGCAAACCTCACAGCGCCACTGAGAGAACTCACAAAAGAATCAACCCCCTGGACATGGAACAATGACCAGAGTAGAGCGTTTGAAGAAGTCAAACACGCACTCTCAGAAGCCACGACGCTGGCCTTCTTCGACCCGGCCAAGCTGACACAGATTGCCGTCGATGCCGGTCCAGTCGGGCTGGGTGCAGTCCTGCTGCAGCGGAAGACGGATGCCGAAGAATGGGCCCCGGTGGCTTTTGCAAGCCGGTCACTCACGGAGACGGAGCAGAGATACTCCCAAATAGAAAAGGAGGCGATCGCCATTCATTGGGGGTGTCGGCACTTCCACTTGTACGTCTATGGCAAACCCTTTGTTGTGACCACCGACCATAAGCCATTGGTCTCCCTGTTCGCCGGCACCTCAACGAAGCCGCCGCCAAGGATAGAGAAGTGGATGCTGCAACTGCAGGACTACAACTGCAAGATTGAGTATCAGCCGGGGGCGCGGAACCCGGCAGACTACCTATCTCGCCACCCCCGCACAGCAACTCCAAGAGAAATAAAAGAGGCGGCAGAAACAGAGGAGTACGTCCGGTGCATCACGGCGCGGTCATGCCCCCGACCAGTGTCCATGGCCAGCCTGTCCCAGGCAACCAGTGAAGACGAGTGCCTACAAAGAGCGAGAATGGCGGTCCGAGGTAACAGCTGGACTCGCGCCCGAGAGGAGTGGAAGAGCCTGACGCCTCAGGCGAGACAGATAATGGAGAGCTTGTACCACGTGAGGACAGAACTGACGGAAGACGAGACTGGATGCCTGCTGAGAGGCCACCGGCTGGTCATACCGATGTCCCTCACCCAGAGAGTGGTGGATCTAGCCCATATCGGTCACCAGGGCATGGTCAAGACTAAGTCACGGCTCCGAACCAAAGTATGGTTCCCTCTCATGGACGAAATTGTGGAGGCTACCGTTCGAGAGTGCCAGGCGTGTCAGCTAACCGGTGACATGCCCCGGCCGGCCCCCGTGGTGATGGAGCCTCGCCCGAGGAGGCCCTGGTCAAAGATCAGCGTCGATTTCGGCAGCCTGCCAGACGGACGGCACACTCTGGTGGCCATAGATGACCACTCCAAGTATCCGGAGGTTGAGATACTGACTGTTCTGAGTGCTCAGGAGGTTATCCCGAAGATCGAGAAAATCATGGCAACCCATGGCATTGTCAAAGAGATCAGAACCGATAATGGGTCACCGTTTCAGAGCCAAGACTTCGCGGTGTACCTACAGGCTCTTGGGATTCACCACCGGCGAATCACCCCCCGATGGCCTCAAGCGAACGGTGAGGCAGAACGCTTCATGAGGACCCTCAACAAAGTGATACGGATCGCCCACGAAAAGAACCAGTCTGTAGAACTTGCCATTTTCACATTCCTCCGTAGCTATCGCCAAACGCCCCATTCCGTTACGGGAGTGGCTCCCGCGCACTTGCTAATGGGGCGAGTGGTCACTGATTCAATTCCGCATCACCCAGAATGGCAGCCCGAAACTCCCAATGACAGTGCCATTGATGTGCAGCGACGTGGAGCGTTCGCCCAAACAGACGCCCGCCGGAGGGCGGTGTCCTCACCAATAGCCCCAGGTGACCATGTACTAATTCGCAATCGGGTGCCAGGGGGCAAATTTCGTCTGAACTTCGAACCTCAGCCCTGGATGGTGGAGAAAGTCCGAGGCACGTGTGTGACAGCTCGGAAGGGGACTGAAAGAATTACGAGGAACGTCTCATTCTTCAAGAAAATTCCCGTGCCCTCTGAAGGGGATGAACGATGCCAGGACAGGGTCATGAGGGACAGGCCGCGAGAGGAAGGACTCGCAGAACCCGAGGGCCAGGCGGGTGTGAGAGTAGAGCCCGCAGGTCAAGGACATGACACTACACAGCACCGGCCGGAGTCTTTGGGGCCTGGAGTAGCGGGCGTGCCCGAGGCTGAAGAGAACGACGCAGCAGATGACTCCGGGAGCGGAGGTCAAGAGGCTGCTGTGGAACGTGGCGGAGTGCGATACGACCTGAGGCCGCATCCCGCGCCTTCTTGCCGGCTACGAGACTACATAAAGTAAGACTGTTTAAGTTTTATTGTTGGGACTATAAGCTGCAGAGTAACAGACACTCTGATGCCGTTTCTCCATGCCTGGGGGTTGTAGCAGGTATGGTTTTTTGTTTTGTGTGTTGGGGAGGAATGTAGTGTCGCGATACTTGTTCCTGACGTGACACGCGATGGTGTTCACGTCAGGGCACGTTGGTTGTACGCAAAGTAATAAATATGACGTCACGCGGAACCGTCGGCAGAAGCGCCACGGCTGCGGAGACGGCAAGCAGGCACCACCAGTGTCCCGAGTCTTTATTTGAAGCACCACGTGTTAGGCCTACTCTAAGAGCCCATGTGCTAAGGCCCCCCAGCGACACAACAGCTGATGTAGCCTGGGATTTGAAACGCGTTGGCACACGATAGTAACGCAGAGGAATGATGAATTGAAATTTTGTCTGTGTATTGAGGAAAGTTCCCTGTATTAGACATAAAAATGTTCCCTGTGTTTTCCCCCCTTTCTTTTTGATACCTGACGCAGAAGCTCTTTGAGATAGTTAAGGATCAGCACTTCGAGTTCATTGCTAACGTTAGCACAAGAATACCTAAATATTGGATGTTTGTATGTTTATGTATGTGTTTTTTATTGTATTTAATTAAGCAAATTGTCGTAGTTTAATGTTTGTGAATTAATAATGCACATATGAATTGTTTAATGTAGACTTTTTGTCTTTCTTTGTGTTTGACTATTCACCAAAAGAATCAAATAAATTCAAGTGAAAGGTATAAATAAAATACTAGTTCAAACAGAAAGCAATGTGTTTGTCCAAACGTGAATTAAAATACGTTCACTGAAATAATAAGGTTCAGACCCAATCTCTTTGTGTAACAATTAATTACGGCCCTATCTGAACTTTGCCCCTTGGGCCTAACTCCCCTTGTTTCTACCTGCACTCCAGCATCCAGCGGGCATTGCGGCAGGAGCTGCTAGAGTCATCTGAAAGTGCCTGGAGGCGCTATAAAAACGAGCGCGGCCTCACGCAGCGCGGGTCCCGCTTTTAGCCTGCCTGCCTTCCCTGCCTCTACCTGCACTCCAGCATCCAGCGGGCATTGCGGCAGGAGCCGCTAGAGTCATCTGAAATCGCCTGGAGACGCTATAAAAACGAGCGTGGGCTCCCGCAGCGCGGTTCCCACTTTTAGCCTGCCTTCCCTGCCTCTACCTCCACTCCAGCATCCAGCGGGCATTGTGGCTGCGGGAGCCCGCTTTCAGCCTGCCTGCCTTCCCTGCCTCTACCTGCACTCTAGCATCCAGCGGGCATTGTTGCAGGAGCCGCTAGAGTCATCTGAAAGCGCCTGGAGGCGCTATAAAAATGAGCGCGGTCTCGTGCAGCGCGGGTCCCGCTTTCAGCCTGCCTGCCTTCCCTGCCTCTACCTGCACTCCAGCATCCAGCGGGCATTGCGGCAGGAGCCGCTAGAGTAATCTGAAAGCGCCTGGAGGTGCTATAAAAACGAGTGCGGGCTCCCGGAGCACAGGACGCGCATGGGCATGCCCAGGCAGCTCCCTGACAAAGCCGGGGCCAAGGGCGGGCCCGTCCACACCCGTCTGAACCCGAAGGAGGCTGGACTGGGCCTACCCATTAACAACAGGCCCCTTGTCACCACTCTCAGACTCAACTAACTCCAGGTGCAGCAGTGTTTCCTTACCTTCGGCCTGTGTGATCTGAGACTTGTAATTATTCACCTGGTGGTGACGCACATTGCTAATCCAATCATGAGTAACCCAGCAGTGAATAAATGTAAGCGAGCCAAGGGGACATTGGATGCCTTCATCACGAGGGCGGAAACATTACTTTGCCATGAGATTGAATTAACGGAGAGGCGGCTTTCCCTAGATCCTTTATCCTTGCAGAGGCGCTCCTCACTAGGTATGCGTATCCCGGCTTTCCCTAGATCCTTCATCCTCGCAGAGGCGCTCCTCACTAGGCATGCATATCCCGGCTTTCCCTAGATCCTTCACCCTTGCAGAGGCGCTCCTCACTAGGCATGCATATCCCAGCTTTCCCTAGATCCTTCATCCTCGCAGAGGCGCTCCTCACTAGGCATGCATATCCCGGCTTTCCCTAGATCCTTCATCCTCGCAGAGGTGCTCCTCACTAGGCATGCATATCCCGGCTTTCCCTAGATCCTTCATCCTTGCAGAGGTGCTCCTCACTAGGCATGCATATCCCGGGTTGTATAACCCAACATCAAACTTGTTCACTTCCCATGATTCAAGGGAGAGCACCGGTTACCCCGGATACTTCGGTCCCCGCACAGGATGAATTAATAGCATCACACATGGAAACTCCGAGTGGGTTTAGTATAGCCTCTAGGACCCGGACTTCCAATCTTCCCTTAGTGGGAACGAAGGCAAAGGAACCTGTGAGTCGCAAGAAGGGGGTGGGTCCCCAGAAGTCAAAACAACAAAAGGGGCCTCGGTGCAACCATGACCAGACTACGGACGTCCCCCCCTCGATGCCATTCTCTATTCGGGAGGATAAAACTGCTACCATTATTGCTGGTGTGACTGCCCTGGACACTGCTCTTGAATGGATCAAAGAATCGATAGACAAAAACTTTGCTCTATTGCATGGTCGCCTAGAGCACTTGGACAGTGCAATGATCAATTTGTCTGGACACATTGAGTCTCTTACTACCCCTGAGAACGCCAAGGCCTCGAGGGAGGGCCTAGGACCTGACAATCTCCCCAATCATCATAAGCCAGCCCTGGTTCCTCTAGAGAAATTGCTGGCTATGACATCTGTTATAGCGGACTTTTTGAGTAAAGTACAGGGTGTAAGCTCTAATAATACCTTGCAAAATTGCCCAGGAAGTGTACCAAACGACGGTAGGGTAGCTCAGTCCTCCCTGGCTGATATTTCACAACCAGTTCCTGGGGAATGTGTTGGTTCTAAGGGCATTCCCAATTTAAACCCTAAAAATGTGCCATCCCAAACAGGGCCTAGAGGCACTCTTAAGCTCACCGCCAGAGGCCACTCCCTACACAATAATATTGACGAATGTACCGCAACTTACTTTAAAGTCAATCAAATCCTGGGAGTCCTTAAGGAATAAGGCCCTTTGTTGGCTTGGATCTAAAACTAGCCTAACAGATGCCTAATTCCGGGAGTTTAAAATGGTGAGAAAAGTGGGATGGGTGGGGAAAAGAGAAAAAACACTTTCTGCAGATTGCGTTGTCCTTACATTTAGAATGCCAAGTTTGACACAAGAGATTCTGCGTAGACAAGGCTCCATTTATGTGACCAAACATGGAATAAATGTACTGCCTCCGGGCTATTTCTGTCCTCCAATAAATTACAACTCCAACGTAACACAGCAGAGTTATACTCACCCCATGAACCACTCCTAATTCAGTCTACCTCTGTCTAAAAGATTTGATATTCTTTCTTCTTTGGAGGATATTGATTGACTCGTAAATAGAAGCACCTATGTGGCCCAAACTCAAATTTCCAGAAATAATTCACCTGGCCTAACTTCGCTATGCTTAGTGCCTTTGGCTAATGTCCAACAAGTTGATGCTGAGATGGGAGATACTCCTGTTGACTCCAGTACCGAGAATGGAATATCCCAACAAATTATAAATACTTCCCACGCATGTCCATCTAATAGTTATGGTCATCATCTTAATGCTTCTATTGCTGACCTTCCCCATAACAATCGTGTTTCCCAGTGCGTGCCTAGGACTAACCAAATGGAAATTATTTTTTGGAACACGGCGGGCCTTAAGGCTAAATTGACCAACCCAGCTTGGCTGGAATTCATTCACAAATTTGATACTATATGTATTCAAGAAACCTGGGTAGACAATGTACAATACATAAATGAGTACAAAACTTTCTTTACCCCGGCAGTTCCCTCCAGTCAAGGGAGGAAAAAGGGTGGTTTATGTACCTACATCTCCTACAGGTTGAACGCATGTAAGATAGATCTCGTGGAGTTCAAAACATATTACCAGGTGCTTAAAATGTGTATAGATAACTCCCACTGTACAGTATTAATACATTTTTATAACAATATGCCAGTCGTGGATACTGAACAAATTCTAAAGCACTTACAGAAAGACCTGGATAATATTCAAAAGGGCACTAATAAAGATCTTTGCATAATCGGGGGAGGGGATTTTAACTCTGGTCCTTGTTTACACGCCGCAGGAGATGTCTGTGGTATAGCACTAGATGACGATAATGATTCATCTCATTTTTTGCATTCTGCTCTTGGTGATCACCTAAACCTGCTTAAATACACCTTGGACTTGGGTTTTGTAAATGACCTATGTCTACCACCAATGCCGTTTAGCAGTACTTTTAATGGCCGTGGTCTGTCTTCAGTTATAGATCACATTTTAGTATCAAATAGATACGCAGACAGAATACATTATTTTAAAATCCATCCTGTTGCTTTTAGTGACTATTACCCTATAAGTGTTTTTATGGATCTTCCTGCTAAGGTGTTAACTAGAAAAAGATTGGCTACCCAACCTGCAGAAGATATCGTTTTTAATAGATTGAATGGCTGTACAGTTAAGTGGGCAGGCGATGACTCGATACAATTATGTAAGTCTCTCCTAAGTAGCTGTAAAGATGACTTCATGGTTTGTCTCGATGAAACTGCCAAAAGTCTGATGTTCTTAGCTCTTTTAGAAACATATCTCAGTCCATACAAAACAAATTATTATCAAAAAGCAAAAATCGGGTAGATAGTAAGAAAGGCTGGTTCGACTCTAAATGCTCAAAAGCACATGCAGCCCTGATAACTGCCTTACACAAACCCATGAAAGACCCAGGAGCGATAAAAAGGGCAAGAGCAGCATATAAGCTATCCCTTAAAGAGCGTAAGATTGCCATAAAATTGGAGTTATGGCAAAATCTTAAGCAAGTCTCAGATCTGAAAGATGTGAAGGCTTCTGGAAGGCGGTGGATGCTCCATTTCTTGCCTCTAGGAAACTACCCAGCATTGAAATAACTATAGGGGAGAATCAATGGGTGACTCATTTCTCTAGTCTCTATTGTAATCTGGTAGATTTCCAAAATGAAGAGGACTCTATAATAAACCCTTCAAGTTATCTCCCAATTAAGATTGATATTAACGTCAACGAGGCGATCTTAGCTATAATTGCGAGCACGGGTGGCAAAGCCCCAGGCCCGGACAGTATACCTGTGGATTTATTTAAATCTTGTCCTGCGCTTTGGGGACCGTTGTTAGCTATGGTCCTAAAGGCTGGTTGTACCCAGAGATTTACAGCTACCTGGACGGAGTCCATACTTGTCCCCATTTATAAGAAAGGCAATCGTAATGACCCGGCCTGCTGCAGACCAATATCACTCCTGGACTCTCTCGCAAAAGTGGCTGGGCGTGTTGTCTTAAATCGACTACAGCTCTGGGTGGAGCAAAATGGTATACATTCAGAGTTACAGTATGGATTTCGCCGAGGTTTGGGTACTGTTGAACAGAGCCTGAACTTGAACCTCCTGCTTGGAAAATATCTACAGGTCAAAAGAGGGAGCTCCTATTTGTATTTTGTTGATTTGAGTTCAGCTTTTGATTGCGTCAATCACCAGAAGCTATGGAGTATACTAGAGACCATGGGGGTGGATCCACCAATTTTAAACTTTTTAAAGCAGTCCTATCTAGATGCTAGAGCCCGGGTGCGCTACGGAAGATGTGGCAACCTTAGCCACAGTTTTCTTGTTAAGAAGGGGGTGCGGCAGGGGTGTGGGCTAGCCCCCCTTCTGTTTACTCTTTATATTAATAGCTTGGGAGCAACATTGAGAAGGGACTGTCAGGACCTACCATGCATTGGAATACGGACAATCGGAGCATTGTTATATGCGGACGATGCTGTCCTTTTGGCTCGTACTCCCCTTGGTCTACAAAAAGTTATCTCAAGCTTTTCTGCCTATATGTTAAATCTTGACCTTAATGTAAATATTACCAAAACATTTACAATGAAATGCTGCAAGCCCAATGTTAAGTGCCGAGATTTCTATATTAACAACAGGAAACTCAATTTTACGAATCATTTTTAGGTCTCACCTGCCATTGGAGCGCAAAGCTCTGCACGCTCGGCGAGAGATTTTGTGAGAGAGCATATTTCAAAAGGTGTCTTGAAGCCCAGCCTCTCATTTTATGCTAAACGGTGGCCTGCCATTGGAAATGGGGTTTTGTAGCCGCTGCCCTTTCGCCTTTTTGTCTGGCCCATCCGGACTGTCTCGTCTGCTTTGCGGCTGTTGCAAAGCATTTTCTTATCTTTGCCGGTGGGAAGCGCCGCAGGGCGAAACGCCCTCAGGTCCCCGCCCCTTCCAAGAACAATGGGAGAAGGGGAGATATAAGGCGTCGCTCCCCCCTTTAGCAGCCCACTTGCATATCATGGGAGCTGGGGGAGCGGCGCCAACGGTTTTCGAATCACCGTCTTTTCTCCGTCGCGACCACAGGAGCCGCGAAGATGGGCCCCAGCCAGCAAGAGGGACCAAGGAGCCCAGTCACCGGGAGACGGAAGGCGGCACGGCCTCCAGCCGCCGCTGGGGCCTGGATGATCGTTGGGACGGAGGCGCGAGGCCGGAAGATGCAGGCATGACCCCCAGCTCCCCAGGCAGCAGTCGAAGACGCGTTTTTGCTGCCGAAAGCAGTGTCAGGGTAAGGACGCAAGGAGGGAGGAGTGATCACCCCATGAGTTAGCATAATCGTACGGCCCTGACTGTCATAGCGGGTGAATTGTTCAAACCCCAGCTGGGGTTACATAGATGATGTGCGAGATATGTGGAAGTATATCTTAGTAGCGACAATGGGACACCGGCGGGTGCCCTACCTCAATTTACCGCGTAACAAACCCTCCTTAGCGCCCAGGTCTGAGACCCCTGCAACCTGGTAAATAGTCCTTGGCCGGGCCATAGTCATAAGCTTGGCGGCCCGGGAGCATACCTGGCCTCTGTTCTGCTGCTTTGCTAGTTACCGGAGGCGTGGGTTTGCATAGTTATACGGCAATGGTGTTGTATTAGAGAGAGAGTCACTAAGGGGGCGAGGTTCAGGCAGAAGAAGGCCAGAGCAGCAGACCTTCCTGGGATACCGTTTCGGGCCTCACATCATGTGAATTCAAAAACAAAAAAAAACAACAAAAAAAACGGGCACTGTTGCAACGTAACTGCTGATTATGTACAGTGCATCAAAAGGCTGGGGCAAGTTTTCATGAACTATGGATGGGGCATTTAGTCATCTCTTGCCGTAATTGTCGCTCCTAATTAATGCCGTGCCAGTGAGGTAACTGCTCCTATGTACAGGGCATCAAAAGGCTGGGCCAGGTTTCATGAAATCTATTGATGGTGCATTTAGTCATCTCTTGCCGTAATTGTCGCTCCTAATTAATGCCGCGCCAGTGAGGTAACTGCTCCTATGTACAGGGCATCAAAAGGCTGGGCCAGGTTTCATGAAATCTATTGATGGTGCATTTAGTCATCCCTTGCCGTAATTGTCGCTCCTGAATTAACGCAGCGCCTTTTGTCCAGTTAAGCGGGGAATGCAGTGAGGATGATTCTGAGCCCCTCCTATGCAGTGGCGGGGTAAGGGCTTATACAGCGGGGGAGCGGATGCTGTCCGTCGGCTAGGCTGCCGACCTTGGTGCGGGAAACCAGAGTTCGACGCTCGGGGTCGCGCCCACATCTTGTGATTGAATGCGCTAACCGGCGCACATGTAAAGCGCGCCAATACCATCGGGCGAGTTCAAACAACTTTTTCTAATTTAACAAATAAATGGCAAAAGGGGAAAAGTTAGGGGAGATGGCGCTTACAAGTACTTTGCTAAAGCTGGCACCTATTACTGCTTAAAGTGCACCGGCATCATTCCGAGTGCCCCGATCGGAAAGGAGTTTCCCCCGAGCGGAATGCTAAAGGGGGCGCCATTAGTGCGGAGGGCGCAGGAGTCGGAGGTACAGATGGAAGCTGTGGCCTTAAAGCTTAGGCCCCTAATAAAATTTTAAAAAAAATTTAAAAAAATTGCCATGACTGGGGGCGGGCGTTTATTAACACATTGAAGTTAGGTTGGTGCTGCAGGCAGCTACGTTCCAGTCTTTCCAGGACAGTAAACTGAGTACTGTTGAAGAGAGTAATAGTAAAAAATATGGAAAATGGGGTACAGAGCTTCGAAACGGCAGAAGCACTTGGTAAATACACGTTATCGTGACAAAGAATCGACGATGGGACTAAGGCTTTGATACTTTAGGGGTGTCACGGGCTGATGGGTTAAGGCGTCCGACTTCGGACTAGAAGTTTGAAGGTTCGAACCCCTACAGATCGGGGCTTCTTAGATGTGGACAGTCCAACTTTGAATTCTCTCGTGCCTGATTGTGTAATGTGAATGCGGTGCTATGTAAAGCGCCCCAATACCTTCGGGTCGAGTTCACGCTATATAAATATGCAAAAAAAATAAAAAATAGATAAAAGGTTGTCAGAGGCAAACCGGTTAAGGCATTTAACCGTGCTCCAGAATCCGAGCAGAGACAGATTAGGGAGGAATACACTACAAATGTCTGCGGAAAAAGTACAAAAAAAAAAAAAAAGGTGATAAGATAGATTCAAGGGCGACCGGCTCTGTTAACGCCAGACTGGTTCTGTTAACTAGCCGTGGACGGGGCCGGAAGTGAGCCACGTGGCTCGCCAGGTACTTACACCAAAGAGCAACCCGCGTATCATGTGGGCGTCTATCAATGTATGTGATAAACACCATCAAGTAAAAAATTTTTTTTTTAAAAACACCATTCTGGGTGTCGAGTTTTGAAAGCTGTCTTGAAAACAAGAATATTATGTGGAAGAAGCTATATATTTAAAGCTGACATGCGCAAAAATGGTGTGTTCCCAGGAACCTCTTCCAGGGATATTTAGTCCATCAAAACTCAGAGAGCCATTTCCAGATAGAGCCTTTGCATGACCAGTATGTGTAAGGATCCCATCCCATTGCAGAGAACTATGGGGATTGCCAAAGACCCCCTAAGCGAGCTATCGCAACCAGTATAGGCTTAATCAAGGGGGCTGATGTAATAAACATCATCATTTTGTATTTAAAAAAAAAAAAATGGCTGTCGTTGCAGAGTTTAGCAGCCTGTGGGGCGAGGGAGTATTCCAAGCGCTTGCCCTCGCGAAAGAATGAACTGGTCTATGGAGGCCCTCTAATCGAGCCTTCGCGAGCAGGATAGTCTAAAGCAGAGAGGCTGACGCCATTACTAAAATATATATATATATATCTTAAACACACTGAATTCTGGTTCTGGGACCAGGGTGCATAGTACGCTAAAAGCTGGCAAGGTTTTAGGCCACTATTTATGGGCTTCCCAACCCCCCGGTGCCCTTGACAGAGTGAGGTTCCAGGAGTAGAAGTAAGCATGTGTGGGGTGCCTTCCAGCACCGTGCGTCCCAGCCGCTAGGTACCTGTAAAAGAGCGCTTTTCCGGTAGGCATGGATCAAGAACCAGACAGGGAGGGCTGGGCTGCAGTTACACAATCCTTGTGTTAGCATACCTGCTGCAAGTGCCGCCAGCTGTCATTCTGTGACTGTCGCAAAAGGGGTCGATGGGCGTTGAATTTGTTCTGGTGCAAGGAGCACCTCCAGCCATTGCGTGACACTGTAGATTCGGAGTTTGGGCTGGTCCAGAGCAAGCAATCGGTGCAACCGTACTGCCTACCTGTAAGGTGCAGCAGAGTGTGGGATGTCAGAGCTTTTAAAAAAAAAAAAAAAAAAAAGCAGAGCGATAGTTAAACACTGTCTGACAGGGGGCGCAATGGAGGATGTTGTGTGATGAAGGTATGCTGTATCACGCCTCCACCGAAGAAGGACACAGGTGTGCCAAAGCAGTAAGGGCGAAAATGGAGCAGGGCGCATCATTGCGTTTGTGGGAAGATTACCGTCGGAGCTGACCAGATGTGGGGGGAGCCGCAGGAAGACGGAAGCCTCCCTGGCGGCGTGGCGGAAACAACGAGTGTATTGGTCTGTATGGGAGCGCACCGACGGGGCGGTGTGTAGAAGGAGGGCCACTCACTTTGGGATGCCGCACGGCAGGGTGAGTGCGCCTGACAAAATCAGGGTAGCAAACGGAGACGGCACTCGCAGCCCAGCCCCCGCCAGAAGGTGGGGCACAAAAGAGACTAACAAGGTAGCGAGTTGGGGCCTAACTCCAGGGAAGAGGCTACCCCCCACAAGCAAAGGGGCATGGCTAACAACAAAGAACAATCTACGAGCTGTCAGGGTGATTTACGACCCTAGGAGTTGCAAATGAGCAAAAAGACAAACCAGTGATTTATGGCCAGCCGATGATTTATGGCTGATGATTTATGAGGCTCATGCAGAATGATTTATGACAGCGGAATGTGGACAGATTGTGACAGAATGATTTATGACATACCAATGATGTATGACCCATCATTTATGGCTGATGATTTATGATGCTCACGCAGAATGATTTATGACCACGAAATTCTGATGGCATGTGACAGCATGATTTATGACATACCGATGATTTATGACCCATGATTTATGGCTGCTGATTTATGGTGATCAGTCAGAGTGATTTATGGCAACAAAGGAAGGCCCAACAGAATGATTTATGATGAATAATGATTTATGGCCCATGATTTATGATGTCCAGCTGACAATGCGGGACATCGCATTTGTAATAATGTGTGACATGATTTATGACCCCGGCCTCCAAGGGGATGTCCGGGGGAATTTTACAAGTGTGACTATGTAATAAGTAATAAACTGCGGCCAACAATTACCACCACGTACGACGATTGTTGGCTGTGTTTTTTAGTAGTGCAGATGCACAAGTATGGTACGGTTCCTGGAATGGGCGCAGTGTGGCCGTTATGAAGACTTTGCCCTGCTCAGAAGGTGAAATGTGCACCCCGAGGCATCACTGTGAATACCTTAAGGACCGTGAGAGCAGTCCACGCGCAGAGGGAAGCCCAAAGCAGGGTGCGAATAGACTCTGTGCAGGTCTGTGGACCCTGTCCACACCAGCTCCTGCCCTCAGGAGGCAAAAGTGCTGTGAGGCCTCAGCAGGTCCGCCTTTCACCTGCACAGAGATCTCGACGCAGACAATGTTCACCTGGGCAGAGATCTTGATGCAGACACTGCAGGCCTCAGCAGCTCCACCGAAACTGCCGACCTCAGCAGCTCCGCCTTTCACCTGCGCAGAGATCTTGACGCAGACAATGTTCACCTGAGCAGCGATCTTGACACAGACAGTGCATGCCTCTGCAGCTCCGCCTTTCACCTGCGAAGAGATCTCGACGCAGACAATGTTCACCTGGGCAGAGACCTCAAGGCACACCGTGCAGGCCTCAGCAGCTCCGCTTTTTACCTCCCCCGAAATCTTGAGACTGAACTGTCCCTTTCTCAAACACCGCTCTCTTAGTCGGGGGACAGCAGAGCAAGGCCATTATACCGAACTAGTACCCAGGTAAGTTCAGCCTACAGCGTCGCAGGACATCATGATTTTACTCGAACGGGAACTGTGAAGCATTAAAATAAATACAAATAAAATCATATAATGTGAGCTGTTCATTTTTGGGTAAAATCCTAGTAATATAATGTGAGCAGTTCATTTTGTGGACGGAAACACACGTTCGAGCATTTCCACCTGTGTTTGCCTGAAGAAGGAAAGAGTGAGACACACCGTGTGAGAGTGTGCCCCTTCTCCGTGTGATCTCGGTTCCCCATGCATAGCTCTGCAGACACTGTCACACTGCTAGTCACTCACTGCCTGCCCGCGGAAGGAGTCCTGAAACGCAACACGCAACAGACCGTCTGAAGACTGTGCGCTGCTCTGAAGGTGAAATGTGCACCCCGAGGCATCACTGTGAATACCTTAAGGACCGTGAAAGCAGTCCACGCGCAGAGGGAAGCCCAAAGCAGGGTGCGAATATACTCTGTGCAGGTCTGTGAACCCTGTCCACACCAGCTCCTGCCCTCAGGAGGCAAAAGTGCTGTGAGGCCTCAGCAGATCTGCCTTTCACCTGGGCAGCGATCTCGATGCAGACAGTGCATGCCTCAGCAGCTCCGCCTTTCACCTGCTCAGCGATCTCGATGCAGACAGTGCATGCCTCAGCAGCTCCGCCTTTCACCTGCTCAGCGATCTCGATGCAGACAGTGCATGCCTCAGCAGCTCCGCCTTTCACCTGCTCAGCGATCTCGATGCAGACAGTGCATGCCTCTGCAGCTCTGCCTTTCACCTGCACAGAGATCTCGACGCAGACACTGCAGGACTCAGCAGCTCCGCCGACACTGCTGGCCTCAGCAGCTCCGGACGCAGACAGTGCAGGGCTCAGCAGCTCCGCGTATCACCTGCTCCGAGATCTCGACGCTGAACTGTCTCGTTCTCGAACACTCTCTTGGTCGCGGCCCAGCGCCTCTCCCTGTGTCACAGCGGAGCAAAGGCCATTATACCGAACTAGTACCCAGGTAAGTTCAGCCTACAGCGTCGCAGGACATCATGATTTTACTTGAACGGGAACTGTGAAGCATTAAAATAAATCCAAATAAAATCATATAACGTGAGCTGTTCATTTTTGGGTAAAATCCTAGTCATATAATGTGAGCAGTTCATTTTGTGGACGGAAACACACGTTCGAGCATTTCCACCTGTGTTTGCCTGAAGAAAGAAAGAGTGAGACACACCGTGTGAGCGTGTGCACCTTCTCCGTGTGATCTCGGTTCCCCATGCATAGCTGTGCAGACACTGTCACACTGCTAGTTGTAGTGTTTGGGCCTCAGGCCCACATGCATACAAATGATGGACACAGACACTTGCTGGATAGCTAGATAATTGGCCAGGAGCACGTGCGCTCGGCCCCTTTTATTCTCAGTGTCACCTGACTGGTGACGCCTGTGGTGGGTGTGTGTTTAGTGTGGGCTTACAACCATCAGGAACACTAGACTGTATCCAGCAGGATACTACAATAGTCACTCACTGCCTGCCCGCGGAAGGAGTCCTGAAACGCAACACGCAACAGACCGTCTGAAGACTGTGCGCTGCTCTGAAGGTGAAATGTGCACCCCGAGGCATCACTGTGAATACCTGAAGGACCGTGAGAGCAGTCCACGAGCAGAGGGAAGCCCAAAGCAGGGTGCGAATAGACTGTGTGCAGGTCTGTGGACCCTGTCCACACCAGCTCCTGTCCCGAGGATGCAGAAGTGCTGTGAGGCCTCAGCAGCTCCGCCTTTCACCTGCGCAGCGATCTCAACGCAGACAGTGCAGGCCTCAGCAGCTCCGCCTTTCACCTGCGCAGCTGTCTCAATGCAGACAGTGCATGCCTCAGCAGCTCCGCCTTTCACCTGCGCAGGAATCTCGACACAGACAATGTTTACCTGGGCAGAGATCTCGACGCACACACTGCAGGCCTCAGCAGCTCCGCCGACACTACAGGCCTCAGCAGCTCCGCCTTTCACCTGCACCGCGACCTCAACTCAGACAGTGCAGGGCTCAGCAGCTCCGCCTTTCACCTGCGTCCCGACCTCAACGCAGACTGTGCCAACCTCAGCAGCGTCGCCTTTCACCAGCACCGAGATCTCGACGCAGAAACTGCAGACGTCGGCAGCTCTGCCTTTCACCTCCACCGAGATCTCGACGCTGAACTGTCCCTTTCTCAAACACAGTTCTCTTGGTCGGGGCTCAGCGCCTCTCCCTGTGTCACAGCAGAGCAAAGGCCCAGTGGCGTAACGAAACTTGAGGGGGCCCCCCTGCAAAGCACATGGAGGGGGCCCTCCTCCCCCGGCGGCGCGGGCCACCATCTACCACTTTGCCCTACCACCCAGAAATCTAGCATATTTTGGTTTGAAACCTCCAACATTTAAATGAAATGCCTCTATATTGTCTTTCTCTAAGTTCTAATGAGAACACGGAAAACACTCTTAACATACAAGCTATGCCATTTGTAACAATACTGTCAAAAGCAGATTTAACTGAGGCAACAATGCCAAGGAGCCGCCCTATTGTCTCAGGAACTGCCTCTGGCTGAAGAACAAAGAACAACTATGAAGGGTCTGAAATAGAATTGACAATACCGTGAAACTTTGAAAGACCAACCCAAACCTGCAATTCCATAAAAACTCGACTGACAATAAACATGAGAAGTACACAAGCCATAACTCAATATCCTGCGAACGTCAAGAGAAATAGACTGGTGAATTATCTGCATGCCACACACTAGCGACTGTCAAGGGTTGTGCATGATAATAACGTGAACTGAGGAAGCAATTTCAATCATAATGTCTTTATTAGTAAGCATTGCAAAACAGGCAGGCAAACATGGAGTTTCTGTCATCAGCACTTCTCCTCCCTTTTTCCACAAGAGCAGTTGAAATGAAATGAAATGAAATAGCATTTATAAAGCGCATGGTTACCCGAAGGCATCCCAGCGCTAGGGCAGAAACCGCACAAAGCTGTGGCAATCAATTAGGGAAAAGCCGGGTTTTGAGCCTCCTGCGGAAGACGATGTGGTCTGGCTCTTTACGTAGCTGAAGCGGCAAGGAGTTCCAGAGTTTAGCGGCGTTGTAAGAGAAGAGCCGGCCGCCACTTCTGGACCTCTTGATTCTGGGAACAGACGCCAGCTGGAGGTCATTTGAACGTAACCGCCTGTTGGCTTGGTGGGGTGGACAAAGGAAGAAATGATAGCCGGTCCCACACCCCCTAGCATCTTATGGGTGGTGCAGAGGGCTTTAAAGTGGACTCTTTCCTGAATAGAAAGTCAATGTAAAGACCTAAGTGCAGCTTTGGCTGACTGGCGGCTTGGAGTACCCTCAAGAATCCTTGCGGCACAATTTTGCATGATTTGAAGTTTCTTAAAGACCGCACAGGGAGCACGGAGATAAAGAGCGTTGCCATAGTCCAGGCGGGTTAAGACAAGTGCCTGGACCACAAGCTTTCTTGCTTGAAGGGGTAGCAAAGGCAACACTTTACGCAGCAGTCTTAGAATACCGAAGTAGGAGGCAACAACTTTCCTTGCTTGGGTTTAAAAGCTAAGCTCAGAATCAAGCCAGAAACCTAAACTCTTTGTTTCGGATTTGGGGACAGGCACAGGGCCCATACATGCTGGCCAGATAGAGGAAACCTCGAAGGGGGAGGGATTACCGAGCAACATAAGCTCGGTCTTATCACCGTTCAGTTTTAGATGGGAATAGCACATCCACCTCATCACCTCCTCGAGGCATGGGCCAAGACAAGTAGGGGAACTGCTTTTGTAGTTAAATGCCACCACTAATTGAGTGTCGTCGGCATATGTAATTATATGCACCCCAAAGGGTAGAACAATGTCTGCGAGAGAAGCCATGTAAACATTAAAGAGAGTGGGACTCAGGGACGACCCCTGAGGCACCCCACAATAAAGGGGCCTAGGGCTTGAAATGGCCTCGCCCTCGAAGACCTGGAAGGATCTACCCTCGAGGAAAGAGCACAGCCAATTCAGGGCTGTTCCTGTCACACCCAGATCTTTGAGTAGATGCATTAGGATACAGTGATTAACCATATCAAATGCCGCGCCGAGATCTAACAATATCACGGCTAGAGAACCACCTGCATCAAGAATCCTTCTAGAGTCTTCCGCGACTGCCAGTAAGGCTCTTTCAGTCCCTTGAGAGGGACGAAACCCAGTTTGGGATGGATGCAGGAGTTTTCCAGCTTCAAGATGTCAAGAGTTCAAACATGAATGGCAAAATATCCTAGTTTGCAAATGTTTTCCACATAACTATGGCTTTGCCATATTTGCCATATAATACATCATCTGCTGCATAATCTGACGATTTTAACTAATTGTTTATAGCTCAAACACATCAAAAGTTATTTAAAAAATGTGACTTGTGCTGCTGTGAAGAGGTGGCCCTTTTGCAAAGGTTGACTGGTCACCTTTCTCATTGCTGAAGTTGTATGTTCCACTAGTACTAATAAGGAAAAATCTTTGCAGAGACTGTTAGCATGTGTAAAACTTTCAAAATAATAAAGTATCAGAAAATGTACAGCCCCACTAATACCAGTGTAGGGTATCAGAGCACTTTACCTCACACATATTACATTCATTCATATGTGTGTAAATCACTGTGTAGGAAATGTTACATAAGACAAAGGACTACAAGGTGTAGGAGTCACATGACAACCATACTAGTAGGCAGCATAGTTTAACGCCTTCCATGCTCAGGACGGCTCCCGGCCGTCATGAGTCACGGTAGTCGTGTGCTCATGACGGCCGGGAGCCGTCCGACCGTTGCCGCTCCGCCCGCGCGCGGCAAATTCCCCGCCTGTGCGGGCGAATTTATTAGTGGGCGGAGTTCGGACGGCTCCCGGCCGTCATGAGCACACGCCCACCGTGATTTATGACAGCCGGGGGCCGTCCTGAGCACCGGACCGCCACGCCCAGACCCGCCCCCCCTTGCACCGCGGCGGAATTTGCCGCGCAGCGAAGGGGTTAATAGTGATTGGTCTGCAGAAACACAAACTCAGAATTAAAAACATAATACCATGGTTAGGGGTTCTCTTTAATAATCAGAATTGATTTCTACCCAAATGAACCTTTTTTGCAACATTAGGATAATCGAAGACTGGGGAAAAAACATAACGCTCTAATTTATACCTTGGAGTTTGCATGAAGATCTTACATGACAGTTAATAGCTCACTGTTCTATGTTAGGATTTTAACTTATTAACTGCAAGTAACAATAGGGTCTCTCTGACAAAAGCAGTAACCCACTGACCTATTCACATTATGTGCCCTATGTGATTGCATGGCACATGTTCTTAGCAGCAGGCACATTACATCTCTGCCATTCCTTTTCATGAGTCAAACCTTCCACTAGACAAAACACCATCTCTCTCTACTAAGAACATCACTGGAGTTATCAAGACGTTTTTATTGTTGCCCAAAAATGTTGGCGGCCAGGAAGGAGGCAGCAAGTGCTTTTAAAACCATAATATACTTACAAACACAACGCCCCCACCTGAAGTTAGCACCCGGTGCGGTCGCACTGCCCTAGAGCCACCCTGCTCAAGGGTCCTGTGACCTCAGTGACAGAGTCACTGCCACTCTATGGTGTGCTGCTTCATAGGTCTGTCCCCAAGACTGGAGTGGAACTTCATGGATTGTGGTGGACTGGCCTTCAAGGTTAATCCACACTTGCCACCGCTAGGGTCCACCTGCTGGTGCTAAGACACCAGGGCTTTTAAGATCTTGCGGCGCCTTCTAAGGTGTAGCACAGGAATGTGCTCCCGCAGGAGAGTGGTCTGGGAGCCTGGTCATTAAGGCTGAACCTGGTTCACCAGTTCCACTTCAGCAGCTCTGACCATAGCGCCACATCCTTTCCCCCACTGAACACCATACTGCCCCACTTAGAGAAACTTGCACTGCACTGACCCGCTATAAACACCTGGATGTGACTCAATTCTAATTACGCACTAGACAAGAGCAATATGCTGCCTAAACATCCTAGAAAAAGCAAACACTCATAGGGAATGCAAGATTAAGTAAAGCAAGTGAAATGTAAGCAGGAACAACATGGTTACCTTTTTCCTTTTACACTCATTATTCTGAAATTAGTGAGTGCTTTTGGATGAAAAGGTACTACAGGGCCTGGAAGGGACCCGTTTCAGTGCCCATTGCTTATATTCTTTCGAAACATAGGCAGTATGGTTTAAAAAGACCACATTCCTAAACACACAGTCGCTGTACACATTTTGTTTTCCAATTCACCCATCAAGCAGGTGCACTTTCCCACACAGGGAAAACAATGTTGTTCAAAGAGAGAAGAGAAAACAAAAGTAGCGCTTCACTGGCAAACACTGTAAAGTGGCGCTAATGTGTTTAGGTGTAAATAAATCAATCTGGACATCTTGCAACAACTCTGTCTTGCTTTAATTAGATTATTTATTTTTCACATTTGGAATGTTTTATTTCTCTCCACCCCGAGGCTGCACTTGTGTCAGAGAAAGACAACGTTTCCAGCAAAAATGTTATTCTTTTTTGGATCCATTTCACAGGGGAGCAAATAAACGAAAGGAGGAAAGAGAGGGTAACACCCGTTTCTAGAAGTCTCGGTTTTCACTAAGTGAGGAGCGAGACAGAAAGAGAGGGAAGACTCGGAGGCCTAGAGGCCGTCACCGTGGCGTGTTTGCACAGTTTAATTTATGGGGACTCGGGGAGGCTGAAGAGGACAGTTTAATTTATGGGGACTTGGGGAGGCTGAAGAGGACAGTTTAATTTATGGGGACTTGGGGAGACTGAAGAGGCTTGCTTGCAGGCGCAGCCGTCTCCCTCCGCTGAGAGTGAGGGGGCCCCTGGAGCGTGGGGGCCCCCCACACCGCGGGGGCTGCGGGGGCCTGTTTTACGCCCCTGAGTCCTTGCTGGTGCCAGAGATGTCACTGCATCGGTATGAATGAATAGATGCCAAGGAGGCAGTCTCTGCCAGTGGAGAAGATGTCACTGCGCCGGTCTTAAGTGAAGAGACTCCAAGGAGGCAGTGTCTGCTGGTGTCACGGATATCACTGCGCCTCTTATAAGTGAAGAGACACCAAGAACGCAGTCTCTGCTGGTGTGAGAGATGTCACTGCGCTGGCCATACGTGAAGAGACGCCAAGCAGGCAGTCTCGGCTGGTGTCATGGATGTCACTGCGCCTCTTATAAGTGAAGAGACACCAAGAACGCAGTCTCTGCTGGTGTGAGAGATGTCACTGTTTCGATTATAAGTGAATAGATGCGAAGGAGGCAGTCGCTGCTGGTGTGAGAGAAGTCACTGTGCCAAGGAGGCAGTCTCTGCCAGTGTAGAAGATGTCACTGTGCCCAATATAAGTTTAGAGATGCCAATAAGGCAGTCTATGCTGGTGTCAGAGATGTCACTGCGCCTGTTATAAGTGAAGAGACACCAAGAAGGCTGTCTCTGCTGGTGTCAAAGATATCACTGCGCCCTTCATAAGGGAAGAGCCGCCAAGGAGGCAGTCTCGGCTGGTGTCATAGATGTCACTGCGTCTGTTATAAGTGAAAAGATACCATGAAGGCAGTCTCGGCTGGTGTCATAGATGTCACTGCGTCTGTTATAAGTGAAAAGATACCATGAAGGCAGTCTCGGCTGGTGTCATAGATGTCACTGCGTCTGTTATAAGTGAAAAGATACCATGAAGGCAGTCTCTGCTGGTGGGAGGGATGTCACTGCGTCGGTTATAAGTGAATAGATGCGAAGGAGGCAGTCTCTGCTTTTGTCAGAGATGTCACTGTGCCCGTTATAATTGAAGAGACGCCAAAGAGCATTCTCTGCTGGTGCTGGAGATGTCACTGCAACTGTTATAAATAAAGAGATGCAAAGGAGGCAGTCTCTGCTGGTGTCAGAGATGTCACTGCGTCTGTTATAAGTGAAGAGACGCCAAGGAAGCAGTCTCTGCTCGTGCCGGATATGTCACTGCAACTGTTATAAGTGAAGAGACGCCAAGGAAGCAGTCTCTCCTGGAGTGAGGGATGTCACTGAACCAGTTATAAGTGAATGGATAAAAAGGAGGCAGTCTCTGCTGGTGTTAAAGATGTCACTGCACCCTCAATAAGAGAAGAGGCGTATAGGAGGCAGTCTCTGCTGGTGTCAAAGATATCACTGCGCCTGTTATAAGTGAAGAAACGCCAACAGAGCTGTCTGTGCTGGTGTCAGAGATGAGATGACAAGAGGCAGTCTCTGCCAGTACAGAAGATGCCACTGCGCCTGTTACAAGTGAAGAGACGTCTAGGAGGCAGTCTCTGCTGGTGTGGACATGTCCCTACGCCGGTCATAAGTGAAGGGGTGCCAATGAGGCAGTGTCTGCCGGTGTCAGAGATGTCACTGTGCCCATTATAAGTGACGAGACACCAACGAGGCACTCTCTGCTGGTGTCAAAGATATCACTGCACCTGTTGTAAGTGAAGAGACGCCAATAAGCCCTCTCTGCTGTTGTCAGAGATGTCACTGTGCCCATTATAAGTGTGGCGACGCCAAGGAGGCAGACTCTGCTTTTGTCAAAGATATCACAGCGCCTGTTATAAGTGAAGAGACGCCATGGAGGCAGTCTCTGCTGGTGTCAAAGATATCACTGTGCCCGTTATAAGGGAAGAAATGCCAATAAGGCAGTCTCTGTTAGTGTCAGAGATGTCACTGTGCCGGTCATAAGTGAAGAGACACCAAGGAGGCAGTGTCTGCTGTTGTCAAAGATATCACTACACCCGTTATAAGTGAAGAGACGCCAAGGAGGCAGTCTCGGCTGGTGCCATAGATGTCACTGCGCCTGTTATAAGTAAAGAGACACCAAGAAGGCAGTCTCTGCTGGTGTGAGAGAAGTCACTGTGCCAAGGAGGAAGTCTCTGCTGGTGTGAGAGATGTCACTGCACCGGTTATAAGTGAGGAGACACCAAGGAGGCAGTGTCTGCAGGTGTCAAAGATATCACTGCACCCGTTATAAGTGAAGCGATGTCAAGGAGGCAGTCTCGGCTGGTGTTATAAATGTCACTGCTCCCGTTATAAGTGAAGAAACACCAACAAAGCTTTCTCTTCTGGTGTCAGAGATGAGATGTCAAGTAGGCAGTCTCTGCCAGTGCAAAAGATGTCAGTGCGCCTGTTATAAATGAAGAGACGTCTAGGTGGCAGTCTCTGCTGGTGTGAGAGATGTCACTGCGCCGGTCATAAGTAAAGGGGTGCCAATGAGGCAGTGTCTGCTGGTGTCAAAGATATCACTGTGCCCGTTATAAGGGAAGAAATGCCAATACGGCAGTCTCTGTTGGTGTCAGAGATGTCACTGCGCTGGTCATAAGTGAAGAGACATCTAGAAGGCAGTCTCTGCTGGTGTGAGAGAAGTCACTGTGCCAAGGAGGAAGTCTCTGCTGGTGTGAGAGAAGTCACTGTGCCAAGGAGGCAGTCTCTGCCAGTGCAAAAGATGTCACTGCGCCTGTTATAAGTGAAGAGACGTCTAGGAGGCAGTCTCTGCCAGTGCAAAAGATGTCAGTGTGCCTGTTATAAATGAAGCGACGTCTAGGTGGCAGTCTCTGCTGGTGTGAGAGATGTCACTGCGCCGGTCATAAGTAAAGGGGTGCCAATGAGGCAGTGTCTGCCGGTGTCAGAGATGTCACTGTGGCCATTATAAGTGAAGAGACGCCATGGAGGCAGTCTCTGTTGGTGTCAGAGATGTCACTGCGTTGGTCATAAGTGAAGAGACATCTAGAAGGCAGTCTCTGCTGGTGTGAGAGAAGTCACTGTGCCAAGGAGGCAGTCTCTGCCAGTGGAGAAGATGTCACTGCGCCGGTCATAAGTGAAGAGACTCCAAGGAGGCAGTCTTGGCTGGTGTCATAGATGTCACTGCGCCTCTTATAAGTGAAGAGACACCAAGAACGCAGTCTCTGCTGGTGTGAGAGATGTCTCTGTTTCGATTATAAGTGAATAGATGCGAAGGAGGCATTCGCTGCTGGTGTGAGAGAAGTCACTGTGCAAAGGAGGCAGTCTCTGCCAGTGGAGAAGATGTCACTGCGCCGGTCATAAGTGAAGAGACTCCAAGGAGGCAGTCTCTGCTGGTGCAAGAGATATCACTGCGCCCTTCATAAGGGAAGAGACGCCAAGGAGGCAGTCTCGGCTGGTGTCGGAGATGTCACTGCGCCTGTTATAAGTGAAGAGACACCAAGAAGGCAGTCTCTGCGGGTGTCACAGATGTCACTGCCGGTCATAAGTGAAGAGACGCCAAGGAGGCAGTCTCTACTGGTGTCAGAGATGTCACTGTGCCCGTTATAAGTGAAGAGATGCCAAGGAGGCAGTCTCTGCTTTTGTCAGAGAAGTCACTGCACCAGTTATAATTGAAGAGACGCCAAAGAGCATTCTCTTCTGGGGCTGGAGATGTCACTGCAACTGTTATAAATGAAGACACACCAAGGAGGCAGCCTCTGATGGTGTGAGATATGTCATTGCACGGTTATAAATAAAGAGATGCGAAGGAGGCAGTCTCTAGGGGTGTGAGTGATGTCACTGCACCCGTTGTAAGTGAATAGGCACCAAGGAGGCAGTCTCTGCCGGTGTCAGAGATGTCACTGCGTCTGTTATAAGTGAAGAGACGCCAAGGAAGCAGTCTCCGCTGGTGTCAGAGATATCACTGCGTCTGTTATAAGTGAAGAGACGCCAAGGAAGCAGTCTCTGCTGGAGCGGGATATGTCAATGCAACTGTTATAAGTGAAGAAACGCAAAGGAAGCAGTCTCTCCTGGAGTGAGGGATGTCACTGAACCAGTTATAAGTGAATGGATAAAAAGGAGGCAGCCTCTGCTGGTGATAGAGATGTTACTGCACCTGGAATAAGCGAATAGACGCCAAGGAGGCAGTCTCTGCTAGTGTCAGAAATGTCACTGCTCTGGTTATAAGTGAATATGTACCAAGGAGGCAGTCTCTACTGGTGTGAGAGATGTCATTCTGCCGGTCATAAATGAAGAGATGCCAAGGAGGCAGTCTCATTTGTTGTCAGAGATGTCACTGCACCTGTTATAAGTGAAGAGACACCAAGGAGGCAGTCTCTGCTGCTGTCAGGGATGGGATATCAAGAAGCAGTCTTTTCTGGTGTCAGAGATGTCACTGCATCCGTATAAATGAAGAGATGCCAAGGAGGCAGTCTCTGCCGGGGTCAAAGATGTCACTGTGTCCATTATAAGTGAAGATACACCAAGGAGGCAGTCTCTGCTGCTGTCAGGGATGGGATATCAAGAAGCAGTCTTTTCTGGTGTCAGAGATGTCACTGCAGCCGTATAAATGAAGAGATGCCAAGGAAGCAGTCTCTGCTGGTGTCAAAGATATCACTGCACCCATTATAAATGAACAGACGCCAAGGAGGCAGTCTCGACTGGTGTCACGGATGTCACTGCGCCTGTTATAAGTAAAGAGACACCAAGAAGGCAGTCTCTGCTGGGGTGAGAGATGTCACTGCGTCAGTTATAAGTAAATTGATGCGAAGGAGGCAGTCTCTGCTGGTGTGACAGAAGTCACTGTGCTAAGGAGGCAGTCTCTGCTGGTGTGAGAGATGTCTCTGCACCGGTTATAAGTGAATAGATGCAAAGGAGGCAGTCTCTGCTGGTGTTAAAGATG
Source organism: Triturus cristatus (assembly GCF_964204655.1). Lineage (NCBI taxonomy): Eukaryota > Metazoa > Chordata > Amphibia > Caudata > Salamandridae > Triturus > Triturus cristatus. The sequence goes on along the minus strand of NC_140579.1, from coordinate 69,719,617 downwards.
TCACTGCACCCTCAATAAGAGAAGTGGCGTATAGGAGGCAGTCTCTACTGGTGTCAGAGATGTCACTGCGCCAGACATAAGTGAGGAGACTCCAAAGAGTCAGTGTCTGCTGGTGTCAGTGATGTCACTGCACCAGTTATAAATGAAGAGACACCAAGGAGGCAGTCTCTGCTGGTGTGAGAGATGTTACTGCGCCAGTTATAAGTGAAGAGACACCAAGGAGGCAGTCTCTGCTGGTGTTATAAATGTCATTGCTCCCGTTATAAGTGAAAAAACGCCAACAAAGCTGTCTCTGCTGGTGTCAGAGATGAGATGTCAAGGAGGCAGTCTCTGCCAGTGCAAAAGATGTCACTGCGCCTGTTATAAGTGAAGGGACGTCTAGGAGGCAGTCTCTGCCAGTGCAAAAGATGTCAGTGTGCCTGTTATAAATGAAGAGACATCTAGGTGGCAGTCTCTGCTGGCGTGAGAGATGTCACTGCACCTGTTATAAGTGAAGAAATGTCTAGGAGGCAGGCACTGCTGGTGTGAGACATGTCCCTACGCCGGTCACAAGTGAAGGGGTGCCAATGAGGCAGTGTCTGCCGGTGTCAGAGATGTCACTGTACCCATTAAAAGTGACGAGACGCCAAGGAGGCACTCTCTGCTGGTGTCAAAGATATCATTGTTCCCGTTATAAGGGAAGAAATGCCAATAAGGCAGTCTCTGTTGGTGTCAGAGATGTCACTGCGCTGGTCATAAGTGAAGAGACACCAAGAAAGCAGTCTCTGCTGGTGTGAGAGATGTCACAGTGCTGGTCATAAGTGAAGAGACACCAAGGAGGCAGTGTCTGCTGTTGTCAAAGATATCACTGCACACGTTATAAGTAAAGAGACACCAAGAAGGCAGTCTCTGCTAGTGTGAGAGAGGTCACTGCGTCGGTTATGAGTGGATAGATGCAACGGAGGCAGACTCTGCTGATGTGAGAGAAGTCACTGTGCCAAGGAGGCAGTCTCTGCCAGTGTAGAAGAAGTCGCTGTGCCCAATATAAGTGAAGAGACGCCAAGGAGGCAGTCTCTGCTGATGTCAAAGATGTCACTGTGCCTGTTATAAGGGAAGAGATGCCAATAAGGCAGTCTCTGCTGGTGTCACAGATTTCACTGCGCTGGTCGTAAGTGAATAGACGCCAAGGAGACAGTCTCGGCTGGTGTCATAGATATCACTGCACGTGTTATAACTTCACGGTTCTAGGAGATCTCAACGTCCACTTTGACGATCCGTCAGACAAATTAGCGGTAGACCTTAAGGAAGACTTAACTTCCCTTAACCTTGCTTTGAAAAACCAACATCCTACCCACATCAAGGGCCACCTCCTGGACCCCATCTTCACGAACATTTCCGAACTGACCGCAACCGAGCCCCTCCCTATCCCCTGGTCAGATCATCACCTGATCTCCTTCAAGTACCCGATCTCCACGGAAGCCCCAACCAGATCCCCCCCCCAGGCTCCATCCCGCCCTTGGTCAAAACTAGATATACAAGTCTGGACCGGCAAATTATCAGCCTCCACTCCTATCCTCGATCCAGACCCAACTTGGCAGATCACCAATTCCGTTCCTGGATCGTTAAATCCCTTGATTCAGTTCTTCACAATAAATCGCTCCCCAGCAAGAAGGAAACATTTAAATCTCCCTGGTTTACACCTGAGCTGCGCGAACTAAGAAAGAGCTGTAAAAAACTCGAACGCCTTTGGAGAAAGGACTGGAAAACAAAGAGTAAAGGAGAATACAAATCAGCGATGAAGCATTACAAAACTTGCTTAAAAAACACCCAAGCCACCTATTACGAAGGTAAAATACGAGCTGCAGCCAACTCCTCCAAAGAAACATACCGGATCATCAGTTCTTTAATGAAAGCCCCAGATCCTCTGCCCACTACCGATCCCTCAGGCTTCAGATGTAACCAATTAGCAGAATTTTTCTCCTCCAAAATTACCAATATTTTAAAAACACTCCCCTCCCAGACTACATTTCTAGACCTGTTACACCCTCCCACCTGCCCCGACGCCCCTCACCTTGATGCCTTTTCTCCAGTATCCACAGAGACATTACTTACTACCTCAGTAAAGAGCGGAGCCCCTACAGATCCAGCCCCCATGAATAAACTAAAATTGGTCGCCCGCATGATATCCCCCTACTCACCAAACTTATTAACGCCTCCCTTACCCAAGGTATTGTTCCTACTAACTGGAAAAGAGCCATAGTCCGCGCCCTTCTGAAGAAACCCCACCTCGATCCCTATGACCTGGCGAAATTTAGGCTAATCTCTCTCCTTCCAGGCATTAGCAAGGTGGCCGACCAAATTGTGAACCAGCAACTCTCCACTTTCCTAGAATCCAACAATCTCCTCCGTCACTCCCAGACAGGGTTCAGACCAGGGCAGGGCACCGACACCGCCCTTCTAGCCGTGATCGAAGAAGCAAGAACCATCTTGGATACAGGAGGATCAGTGGCAGTGATCCTCCTTGACTTAAGTGCTGCCTTCGATACGGTGGACCACACCATCCTAGTCCACCGTCTCTTCAGGGCAGGAGTCACCGGCACCGCACTGGCCTGGCTCAAATCCTTTTTGGAACACAGGACCTTCGAGGTGGCCGACGGACATGTACACTCCAGAGCACTCCCCCCTCAAGTGTGGGGTCCCCAGGGCTCCTCCCTGAGCCCCACACTTTTCAACGTGTATATGTCCCCCCTTGAAGACATCGTTTTAACTTTTGGAATAAAGGTAGTCATGTACGCCGACGACACACAACTAGTCGTCTCCCTAAATCAGTCAGCCCACTGCATGGAGAACCTGTCCTCCTGCCTTCAGAACATATCCAAATGGATGTGTGACTCTCGCCTCAAACTCAACGGAGAGAAGTCTGAGATCCTACTACTTGGTGATCCACGCAAACTCCCCATTTCTCTCTCATGGCCGCCCTGTATGGGGACCCCCCCCCCCCCACCCCAAAAAAGGAAATCAAGAGCCTAGGCATTTGGCTGGACCAAGACCTTAACTTCAAAGTCCAAGCAAGGAAAACCGCCGGCACCTGTTTCGGCCTTATGCGGACAGCAAGGAAAATCCTCCCCCTAATCCCCCCTCAGTCCAGAAAGCTCCTAATTCAAGGCCTGATTATCTCAAGACTGGACTACGGAAACACCCTGTACCTAGGTGCCCCAACCTCAGTCATCAACAGACTGCAGCACGTCCAGAATGCAGCCACCAGGCTCCTTACCGGGACAAAACCCAGATGCTCTGCGAAACCTGCCCTCAAATCACTACACTGGCTCCCAATCCAGGAGCGAATTACCTTCAAAACCCTCTGTATCACGCACAAAATATTCCACGGCAGAGGCCCACCCATATTGAGACCTCTCATCAAACCCCATCAATCTACTAGGCAGTTGAGGTCAAATACCCTTTCCCTGGCCAGCATCCCTAGAATAAGAAGAGCACGCTCAGGAGGCCGTCTCTTCGCATTCAACGCCCCTAAGCCCCTAAGCTTCCCCTCCCCATTCGAACGGAAACGGACCTGCTGTCCTTCCGCAAGCAATTGAAAACCTGGTTATTCCCTTGAACGACTTCTCTTCTGTATCTTGACATTCTGGCCATTACCCCCCTCAACCCCCCTCCTGGATCTGGCAGGTCGAGTACCAGCGCTGGGACGCCCCCGGGTAGCTACGCGCTCTATAAATCCGATTCAAATTCAAAGAGACACCAAAAAGGCAGTTACTGTTTGTGTGAGAGATGTCACTGCACCAGGCATAAGTGAAAAGACACCAAGGAGGCTGTCTCTGCTGGTGTCAAAGATATCACTGCGCCCGTTATAAGGGAAGAGAAGCCAAGGTGGCAGTCTCTGCTGGTGTCAGAGATGTCACTGCGCCGGTCATAGGTGCAGAGGCGCGAAGTAGGCAGTCTCGGCTGGTGTCATAGATGTCACTGCATCTGTTGTAAGTGAAGAGACCCCAAGGCGGCAGACTCTGCCGGTGTGAGATATGTCACTGCGCCAGTTATAAATAAAGAGACACCAAGGGGGCAGTCTCTGCCGGTGTCAGAGATGTCACTGCGCCGGTCATAGGTGCAGAGGCGCGAAGGAGGCAGTCTCGGCTGGTGTCATAGATGTCACTGCATCTGTTGTAAGTGAAGAGACCCCAAGGCGGCAGACTCTGCCGGTGTGAGATATGTCACTGCGCCAGTTATAAATAAAGAGACACCAAGGGGGCAGTCTCTGCCGGTGTGAGAGATGTTAATGCACCAGTTATAAATGAAGAGATGCGAAGGAGGCAGTCTCTAGTGGTGTAAGTGATGTTACTGCACCCATTATAAATGAATAGGCACCAAGGAGGCAGTCTCGGCTGGTGCCATAGATGTCACTGCGCCTGTTATAAGTAAAGAGACATCAAGAAGGCAGTATCTGCTGGTGTGAGAGAAGTCACTGTGCAAAAGAGGCAGTCTCTGCCGGTGTCAGAGATGTCACTGTGCCCATTATAAGTGAAGAGATGCCAAGAAGGCAGTCTCTGCTGGTGTCAAAGATATCACTGTGCCTGTTATAAGGGAAGAGACGCCAAGAAGGCAGTCTCTGCTTGTGTAAGAGATGTCACTGCGCCAGTCACAAGTAAAGAGACGCCAAGGAGGCAGTGTCTGCTGTTATCAAAGATATCATTGCAGCCGTTAAAAGTGAGGAGACACCAAGGAGGCAGTCTCAGCTGGTGCCATAGATGTCACTGCGCCTGTTATAAGTAAAGAGACATCAAGAAGGCAGTATCTGCTGATGTGAGAGAAGTCACTGTGCAAAAGAGACAGTCTCTGCCGGTGTAGAAGATGTCACTATGCCGATTATAAGGGAAGAGACGCCAATAAGGCAGTCTCTGGGTGTCACAGATGTCACTGCACTGGTCATAAGTGAAGAGACGCCAAGGAGGCAGTCTCGGCTGGAGTGAGAGAAGTCACTGTGCCAAGGAAGCAGTCTCTGCCGGTGCAGAAGATGTCACTGTGCCCGTTATAATTAAAGAGAAGACAAGGAGGCAGTCTCCGCTGGTGTCAGAGATGTCACTGTGACAGTTATAACTGAAGAGACACCGTGGAAGCAGTCTCTGGTGGTGCCGGAGATGTCACTGCACCACTTATAAGTGAATAGATGCAAAGGAGGCAGTCTTGGCTGGTGATAGAGATGTCACTGCGCCGGTTATAAGTGAAGAGACGCCAACGAGGCTGTCTCTGCTGGTGTCAGAGATGAGATGTCAAGGAGGCAGTCTTTGCTGGTGCCAGAGATGTCACTGCGCCGGTTATAAGTGAAGGTAAGTCAAGGATTCAGTTTCTGCTGGTGCCAGAGATGTCACTGCACCGGGCATAAGTGAAGAGACACCAACACTGCTGTCTCTGCTGGTGTCAGAGATGAGATGTCAAGGAGGCAGTCTTTGCTGGTGCCAGAGATGTCACTGTATCGGTATGAATGAAGAGATGCCAAGGAGGCAGTCTCTGCCAGTGGAGAAGATGTCACTGCGCCGGTCTTAAGTGAAGAGACTCCAAGGAGGCAGTGTCTGCTGGTGTCAAGGATATAACTCCGCCTCTTATAAGTGAAGAGACACCAAGAAGGCAGTCTCTGCAGGTGTGAGAGATGTCACTGCGCCAAGGAGGCAGTCTCTGCCAGTGGGGAAGATGTCACTGCGCCGGTCATAAGTGAAGAGACTCCAAGGAGTCAGTGTCTGCTGGTGTCAGTGATGTCACTGCACCAGTTATTAATGAAGAGACACCAAGGAAGCAGTCTCTGCTGGTGCCAGGCATGTCACTGCAACTGTTATAAGTGAAGAGGACCAAGAAGGCAGTCTCTGCTGGTGTGAGAGATGTTACTGCGCCAGTTAAAAGTGAAGAGACATCAAGGAGGCAGTCTCTGCTGGTGTCAGTGATGTCACTGCGCCAGTTATAAGTGAAGAGACACCAAGGAGGAAGTCTCTGGTGGTGTGAGCGATGCCACTGCACCGGTTATAAGTGAATATACGCAATGGAGGCAGTCTCTGCTGGTGTCAGAGATGCCACTGCACGCGGACTAAGAGAAGAGACGCCAAGGAGGCGGTCTCTGCCACTGTCAGAAATGTCACTGCGCTGGTTATAAGTGAATAGTGGCCAAGGAGGCAGTCTCTGCTGGTGTGAGAGAAGTCACTGTGCAAAGGAGGCGGTCTCTGCCGGTGTAGGAGATGTCACTGTGCCAGTTATAAGTGAAGAGATGCCAAGGAGGCAGTCTCTGCTGGTGTCGGAGATGTCACTTCACCGGTCATAAGTAAAGAGACGGCAAGGAGGCAGTCTCTGCTGGTGTCATAGATGCCACTGCACCTGTTATAAGTGAAGAGATGCCAAGGAGGTGGTCTCTACCGGTGTACAAGATGTCACTGTGCCCGTCATAAGTGAAGAGACGGCAAGGAGGCAGTCTCTGCTAGTGTCAGAGATGTCTCTGCGACAGTTATAAGTGAATAGATGCGAAGGATGCAATCTCTGCTGGTGTGAGAGATGTCACTGCAGCAGTTATAAGTAAAGAGATGCCAAGGAGGCAGTCTCGGCTGGTGTCAGAGATGTCACTGCAGCAGTTATAAGTGAAGAGATGCCAAGGAGGCAGTCTCGGCTGGTGTCAGAGATGTCACTGCTGCAGTTATAAGTGAAGAGATGCCAAGGAGGCAGTCTCTGCTAGTGTCAGAGATGTCTCTGCGACAGTTACAAGTGAATAGATGCGAAGGATGCAATCTCTGCTGGTGTGAGAGATGTCACTGCAGCAGTTAAAAGTAAAGAGATGCCAAGGAGGCAGTCTCGGCTGGTGTCAGAGATGTCACTGCTGCAGTTATAAGTGAAGAGATGCCAAGGAGGCAGTCCCTGCTGGTGTGAGAAATTCAATTTTCCGCATTACCAATCAGTATATGCAGATGGCTGTCTCTTATCATGTAATATATCTCTAATTTTATACTTACTGGGGCTGTGAACAGGAGTTAGTCTCTGGTCTGGTCCGGGTCTGGTGGCACAGTGGACTAAAGCAGCCACTGCAGGGGCCTGTGTTTGACCCCATGGTCACAGGTTCAAAGTCCGGCGGGTCCACTCAGCCTTTCATCCATCTGAGGTCGATAAAATGAGTACCATTGAGTTGGGTAACAATAAACATCTGTTATTCAGCGCCAGGACACCTACGGGTAATCGTGCGCTTTACAAATACACCTGTTATGTTATGTTTTATGTTATTGTATATCAAAGTATCAAGAACAAAAATATTGTGTGAAATAAATATTGTGTCAAAAATGTTGTTTACAAAAATATCTCTCCATTGGGTATAGATTTTCGATGATTAACTGTAAACGATATTCAGGACACAATATTTATGTCAGAATATTTTATCCTCGAGTGGTGTCAAAATGATCCCTTTGTGTCATTTATGAATAGATTGGAGATATGCATTGGTTTGACTTTACCTTGGTAAAAAAATAATAATAATAATAATAAACAGATAAGGAAGGTCACTGTTCAAAAATATTTTTTATTATCGAATAATAAATAAGTCATAAAATATAAATAAACATCAATGTAATCTTCATTTTGTAATAACAACTTTCAATGTGCATTGTACTCAGCTCGTTCCACTCTCATTATTTTTTTGTGGCATTTTATAGAGACAGTTCTCATGTTATTGCCCCTGTTGCTGATATGAAGAAATCTGATTGGCTGAGGACCTTCCAAACATCCTCCAGTGCTTTGGCTGGAGGACTGAGCACCGTTGAGGAAGATTAATGCATCTTGGAAACCCAATAGTATTTCGCAAATATCACTGTCATGCTCCTTGCTTGAGGAATGATAAAGACATATTAGCTTCATTTCGTTTTTCAGTACATTCAGAATACTTGTGTAATGTGTAACTCTTCCACAGGGGAAACAGCCTTTACAGCGAGGTTTTTACTGCGTTGTGCCTTTCCCACGCATTTTTTAGGATGCATAGTTTTACAGCGAATCTCCCCCCACAAATACATTGCTTTTAAATCTAAAAACAATGCGTAGTACTGGCATGCATTGTAAATGCATTTTCGCTGTAAAAACATGCATGCAAAAAAAATGCGTGGCAAAGGCACACGATGTATTTACATGCGTTGTACCGTCGTACAACCCTTCCACAATGGTAGCTTATCTCACGTGATGCGGAGCACACCTGCACGTGGCACGTTAGCTGAAGCCACGCCCAGGTTGGATTGTCCTTCCATTTTGTTTTCAGTTTTTGTCAAAATAAATAAATAAATTAAGTCATGTAACATAAATATGCGCTCAAACGTGGCTGGTGGCATTTCCCCTGCCTCTACCCTTAGCTGGCTTTTTACACTGCAAACAACCCAAAGTAAGTTGAGTCATAAGAGACCACTAAGTGAGAAAGATGGTGCTCCATCTGCGTGGACAGCTGATCCCGATTATCCAAGTGGAACACCGCGCCCTGGTATATGGTGCGAAACCAGCGGCTGGTTGGCCTCTTGCCGTGTGCTGGTGTTGCTTCAACAAACGTTGTCTTCTGGGCGCTCATCAGGGGAGAGGGCTCAGGGTAGGACTTGGAGAAACGCATGATGATGTGTGAGACGTAGAGAGCCCCTGCTTCGGGGCTGCTGCTGCCACTGAAGACCACCTGGGCGTAGACGAAGTACATCCCTGTAGATGGGATCACCAGGGAGTTGTTCTGAAGTTGAACGTGGCCACGTGTGAATGCATGCGGGGTGCTGTCTGACCACTTCACTGATCTCCCATTCTTCTCAGTTATACCTGCAACCAATCATAAAACAGAGGTGAGTACAGGGTTCAATAGTGAATTTTGGGTTATTTTGAGCATAAAAAGCCAAGACAGGCATAAGCAAATCACAGTTATAAGTGGTCCTCAGCTCAACATCAGCACCATGATTAACAGTAGCCTTTAACCCAACATCTACATAGCAAAGAAACTTGAGAGCATTTGTTAGACGCAGAGATACCTGCTCTTGGGTTCCATCAAACCATCAATGCTTGATTTGGAGGTACCTGACCAAAATTCACACTAAACCATCAATACTTCCTTTGAAGAAACTCACTCTAGTGCCCCACCAGCCCATCATTGGATGATGAGGAGATACCAGCTCCTGATTTCCATCAGTGCTTGACACAGAGATACCCCACTGTAGTGCTTTATGCATAGATACACTATATAATGCCCACTAATCCAACAATGCTTGATGCAGAAATATTTGCTCTACTGTACCAACAAGCCAATACATGTGTGAAGCACAGATGCCCAGTTATTCTGCATCTCTTCATGACACAGACATACCTGCTGTAGTGTTCCACCAATCCATCAATGTTTGATGCCAGATATCTGCTGTACTGTATCAACAACCCATCAATGCCTGTTGCCCAGATACATTCTGTCCTGCACCACCAATCCATCAATGCTTGATGCCAAGATACCTGCTGGATTCTACCACCAACCCATCAATGACTGATGCCCAGATATATTCTGTCCTGTACCCCAATACATCAATGCTTGATGCCCAGATATATTCTGTCCTGTACCCCCAATCCATCAATGCTTCATGCCCAGATACCTGCTGGACTCTACCAATCCATCAATACTTGATGCCCAGATACCTGCTGTACTGTACCACCAATCCATCAATGCTTGATGCCAGATACTAACTGTACTGTACCAATCCATCAATGCTTGTTGCCCAGATACTCGCTGTACTGTACCAATCCACCAATGCTTGATGCCCAGATACTCGCTGTACTGTACCAATCCATCAATGATTGATGCCCAGATACCTGCTATACGCTACCAACAATCCATCAATGCCTGATGCCCAGATACCTGCTGTCCTGTACAACAATCTATCAATGCTTGATGCCCAGATACTCACTGTACTGTACCAATCCATCAATGCTTGATGCCCAGATACCTGCTGTCGTGTACAACAATCCATCAATGCTTGATGCCCAGATATCTGCTGTACTCTACCACCAATCCATCAATGATTGACGCCCAGATACTCAATATACTGTACCAATCCATCAATGCTTGATGCCCAGATACCTGCTGTACTGTACAATCCATCAATGCTTGATGCCCAGATACCTCCTGTACTCTACCACCAATCCATTAATGATTGATGCCTGCTGTACTTTACAACAATCCATCAATGCTTGATGCCCAGGTACCTGCTGTCCTGTACAACAATCCATCAATGCTTGATGCCCAGATACCTGCTGTACTCTACCACCAATCCATCAATGGTTGATGCCCAGATACTCACTGTACTGTACCAATCCATCAATAATTGATGTCCAGATACCTGTTGTACTGTACCAATCCATCAGTGCATGATGCCCAGATACCTGCTGCACTGTACCACCAATCCATCAATGATTGATGCCCAGATACTCGCTGTACTGTACCACCAATCCATCAATGCTTGATGCCCAGATACCTGCTGCACTGTACCACCAATCCATCAATGCCTGGTGCCCAGATACCTGCTGTACTGTACCACCAATGCATCAATGCTTGCTGCCCAGACACCTGCTGTACTATACCACCAATCCATTGATGCTTGATGCCCAGATACCTGCTGTTCTGCACCACCAATCCATCAATGCTTGATGCCCAGATACCTGCTGTACTGTACAATCAATCCATCAATGCTAGTTGCCCAGATACCTGCTGTACTGTACCACCAATCCACCAATGCTTGATGCCCAGATACCTGCTGTACTGTACAATCAATCCATAAATGCTTGATGCCCAGATACCTGCTGCACTGTACCACCAATCCATCAATGATTGATGCCTAGATACTCACTGTACTGTACCAATCCATCAATGCTTGATGCCCAGATACCTGCTGCACTGTACCACCAATGCATCAATGTTTGCTGCCCAGATACCTGCTGTACTGTACCACCAATCCATCAATGTTTGCTGCCCAGATACCAGCTGCACTGTACCACCAATGCATCAATGTTTGCTGCCCAGATACCTGCTGTACTGTACCACCAATGCATCAATGTTTGCTGCCCAGATACCTGCTGCACTGTACCACCAATGCATCAATGTTTGCTGCCCAGATACCTGCTGTACTGTACCACCAATCCATCAATGCAAGGGACTCACGTCTGAGCATACCCTGCCAACTTATGGCGAACAAAGCGGTACAAAAGGGGGTGGTGATGGACGATCATCTGGCTGAAGACGGCTGAAATGCCAGAAACCGGTCCTAGGAAGCTTGTTTCCGCTCCAGGGAAGGCATGGCTTGGCACTTCGGGCTGGACTGTTCCCATGAGGCACAGGGTCAGACTGATTTGCATATGGCCATGTCTGAACTGGGGTGGCAGAGTGGGCTAAAGAACGGTGATGGATCAAACCCGGATCTGTTGACTGGGTGTGAGTGTTTGATTGGTTCTGATGCTCCGTCCATCACCACCCTCTTTTATAACGCTTTGTTTGCCATAAGTTGGCAGGGTATGCTCAGACTTGAGTCCCTTGCTCACTTTGCCACTGGATTCAAGCAAGCCTGGCTGAAGGCGGCTGAAATGCCAGAAACCGGTCCTAGGCAGCTTGTTTCCGGTCCAGGGAAGGCATGGCTTGGCAGTTCGGGCTGGACTGTTCCCATGAGGCACAGGGTCAGACTGATTTGCATATGGCCATGTCTGAACTGGGGTGGCAGAGTGGGCTAAAGAACGGTGATGGATCAAACCCGGATCTGTTGACTGGGTGTGAGTGTTTGATTGGTTCTGATGCTCCGTCCATCACCACCCTCTTTTGTACCGGGAATGCTAGTGGCACCCATAAAGTTTATTGGGATGATGGACTCCTATACTCAGAGAGTAGAGACCCCAAGCCTGGTGCATCCAGGAGGTTGGTTATACCTCTGACGTTTAGGGGTTTCCTATTGACACAAGCCCATGATATTCCCCTAGCAGGACACCTGGACCAGAACAAGACATGGGACAGAATTGTTCCTCACTTTCACTGGCCCCACATGTCTGAAGACACAAAGGAGTTTTGTCGCTCCTGTGTAACCTGCCAAGGCAGTGGCAAAGCAGGTGGCACTACAAAGGCCCCCCTGATACCACTACCTGTGGTGGGGGTTCCCTTTGAGAGGGTTGGGATTGACATTGTTGGTCCCATGGATCCTCAGACAGCATCTGGGCACATATTTATACTGGTGGTTGTGGATTATGCCACCAGGGACCCAGAGGCAATTCCCCTAAGGACCACTGCAGCACCTGTGGTGGCAAGAGCTCTCTTGAGTGTGTTCTCAAGAGTTGGCTTTCCCAAGGAGGTAGTATCTGACAGGGGTGCTGTGAGAAGTTGGCCGGGCATATGCTGGCCACTAGTTATAGTGGCCACCTTGCACCAGTCCAATTCGACTCTTAAGGTGATAGGTTTAAAAGACAACCTTTAAAGAAAGCTATCCTAGTGGTAGCTGTGGAGAGCAGCCTTCAGGCTAAGTCTTGAAGGAATATTAAGCTTATTGTTTTACCATAGATAACCTCTTGAATGACCAAATGAAAGAGTAGTCCACACAGGTATATATATAAAATATATGAATCAGAAGTTGGTCGCACTCTGCTCGTCACACCAGCAAGTTGCCCCAAGGAACTGTGGTCAATGTAGTGGCGACGGCGAGTACGCCTATGCCACGGTGTATGTAGAAAAGTATGTGTTGCATTAGCCATCCCTGGACACGTGTTTCGAGGCAGTTGCCTCTCGTCAGCAGGGAGCAGGTCAGTGTAAAGGGGTGCCGCATGGACTGCCAAAATGTAATTAAAACAGGTAGAGTACCTCTCATGGCGCGCAGGTGCAGGTCCAAGGATCGTCAGCCCGTTGGCTCAAGGGAGCCGTAATAAATGAATCAGAAGTTGGTCGTACTCTGCTCGTCACACCAGCAAGTTGCCCCAAGGAACTGTGGTCAATGTAGTGGCGACGGCGAGTACGCCTATGCCACGGTGTATGTAGAAAAGTATGTGTTGCATTAGCCATCCCTGGACACGTGTTTCGAGGTAGTTGCCTCTCGTCAGCAGGGAACAGGTCAGTGTAAAGGGGTGCCGCGTGGACTGCCAAAATGTAATTAAAACAGGTAGAATACCTCTCATGGCGCGCAGGTGCAGGTCCAAGGCTCGTCAGCACGTTGGCTCAAGGGAGCCGTAATAAATGAATCAGAAGTTGGTCGCACTCTGCTCGTCACACCAGCAAGTTGCCCCAAGGAACTGTGGTCAATGTAGTGGCGACGGCGAGTACGCCTATGCCACGGTGTATGTAGAAAAGTATGTGTTGCATTAGCCATCCCTGGACACGTGTTTCGAGGTAGTTGCCTCTCGTCAGCAGGGAGCAGGTCAGTGTAAAGGGGTGCCGCGTGGACTGCCAAAATGTAATTAAAACAGGTAGAGTACCTCTCATGGCGCGCAGGTGCAGGTGCAAGGCTCGTCAGCCCGTTGGCTCAAGGGAGCCGTAATAAATGAATCAGAAGTTGGTCGCACTCTGCTCGTCACACCAGCAAGTTGCCCCAAGGAACTGTGGTCAATGTAGTGGCGACGGTGAGTATGCCTATGCCACGGTGTATGTAGAAAAGTATGTGTTGCATTAGCCATCCCTGGACACGTGTTTCGAGGTAGTTGCCTCTCGTCAGCAGGGAGCAGGTCAGTGTAAAGGGGTGCCGCGTGGACTGCCAAAATGTAATTAAAACAGGTAGAGTACCTCTCATGGCGCGCAGGTGCAAGTCCAAGGCTAGTCAGCCCGTTGGCTCAAGGGAGCCGTAATAAATGAATCAGAAGTTGGTCGCACTCTGCTCGTCACACCAGCAAGTTGCCCCAAGGAACTGTGGTCAATGTAGTGGCGACGGCGAGTACGCCTATGCCACGGTGTATGTAGAAAAGTATGTGTTGCATTAGCCATCCCTGGACACGTGTTTCGAGGTAGTTGCCTCTCGTCAGCAGGGAGCAGGTCAGTGTAAAGGGGTGCCGCGTGGACTGCCAAAATGTAATTAAAACAGGTAGAGTACCTCTCATGGCGCGCAGGTGCAGGTCCAAGGCTCGTCAGCCCGTTGGCTCAAGGGAGCCGTAATAAATGAATCAGAAGTTGGTCTCACTCTGCTCGTCACACCAGCAAGTTGCCCCAAGGAACTGTGGTCAATGTAGTGGCGACGGCGAGTACGCCTATGCCACGGTGTATGTAGAAAAGTATGTGTTGCATTAGCCATCCCTGGACACGTGTTTCGAGGTAGTTGCCTCTCGTCAGCAGGGAGCAGGTCAGTGTAAAGGAGTGCCGCGTGGACTGCCAAAATTTAATTAAAACAGGTAGAGTACCTCTCATGGCGCGCAGGTGCAGGTCCAAGGCTCGTCAGCCCGTTGGCTCAAGGGAGCCGTAATAAATGAATCAGAAGTTGGCCGCACTCTGCTCGTCACACCAGCAAGTTGCCCCAAGGAACTGTGGTCAATGTAGTGGCGACGGCGAGTACGCCTATGCCACGGTGTATGTAGAAAAGTATGTGTTGCATTAGCCATCCCTGGACACGTGTTTCGAGGTAGTTGCCTCTCGTCAGCAGGGAGCAGGTCAGTGTAAAGGGGTGCCGCGTGGACTGCCAAAATGTAATTAAAACAGGTAGAGTACCTCTCATGGCGCGCAGGTGCAGGTCCAAGGCTCGTCAGCCCGTTGGCTCAAGGGAGCCGTAATAAATGAATCAGAAGTTGGTCGCACTCTGCTCGTCACACCAGCAAGTTGCCCCAAGGAACTGTGGTCAATGTAATGGCGACGGCGAGTACGCCTATGCCACGGTGTATGTAGAAAAGTATGTGTTGCATTAGCCATCCCTGGACATGTGTTTCGAGGTAGTTGCCTCTCGTCAGCAGGGAGCAGGTCAGTGTAAAGGGGTGCCGCCTGGACTGCCAAAATGTAATTAAAACAGGTAGAGTACCTCTCATGGCGCGCAGGTGCAGGTCCAAGGCTCGTCAGCCCGTTGGCTCAAGGGAGCCGTAATAAATGAATCAGAAGTTGGTCGCACTCTGCTCGTCACACCAGCAAGTTGCCCCAAGGAACTGTGGTCAATGTAGTGGCGACGGCGAGTACGCCTATGCCACGGTGTATGTAGAAAAGTATGTGTTGCATTAGCCATCCCTGGACACGTGTTTCGAGGTAGTTGCCTCTCGTCAGCAGGGAGCAGGTCAGTGTAAAGGGGTGCCGCGTGGACTGCCAAAATGTAATTAAAACAGGTAGAGTACCTCTCATGGCGCGCAGGTGCAGGTCCGAAGCTCGTCAGCCCGTTGGCTCAAGGGAGCCATAATAAATGAATCAGAAGTTGGTCGCACTCTGCTCGTCACACCAGCAAGTTGCCCCACGGAACTGTGGTCAATGTAGTGGCGACGGCGAGTACGCCTATGCCACGGTGTATGTAGAAAAGTATGTGTTGCATTAGCCATCCCTGGACACGTGTTTCGAGGTAGTTGCCTCTCGTCAGCAGGGAGCAGGTCAGTGTAAAGGGGTGCCGCGTGGACTGCCAAAATGTAATTAAAACAGGTAGAGTACCTCTCATGGCGCGCAGGTGCAGGTCCAAGGTTAGTCAGCCCGTTGGCTCAAGGGAGCCGTAATAAATGAATCAGAAGTTGGTCGCACTCTGCTCGTCACACCAGCAAGTTGCCCCAAGGAACTGTGGTCAATGTAGTGGCGACGGCGAGTACGCCTATGCCACGGTGTATGTAGAAAAGTATGTGTTGCATTAGCCATCCCTGGACACGTGTTTCAAAGTAGTTGCCTCTCGTCAGCAGGGAGCAGGTCAGTGTAAAGGGGTGCCGCGTGGACTGCCAAAATGTAATTAAAACAGGTAGAGTACCTCTCATGGCGCGCAGGTGCAGGTCCAAGGTTCGTCAGCCCGTTGGCTCAAGGGAGCCGTAATAAATGAATCAGAAGTTGGTCGCACTCTGCTCGTCACACCAGCAAGTTGCCCCAAGGGACTGTGGTCAATGTAGTGGCGACGGCGAGTACGCCTATGCCACGGTGTATGTAGAAAAGTATGTGTTGCATTAGCCATCCCTGGACACGTGTTTCGAGGTAGTTGCCTCTCGTCAGCAGGGAGCAGGTCAGTGTAAAGGGGTGCCGCGTGGACTGCCAAAATGTAATTAAAACAGGTAGAGTACCTCTCATGGCGCGCAGGTGCAGGTCCAAGGCTCGTCATCCCGTTGGCTCAAGGGAGCCGTAATAAATGAATCAGAAGTTGGTCGCACTCTGCTCATCACACCAGCAAGTTGCCCCAAGGAACTGTGGTTAATGTAGTGGCGACGGCGAGTACGCCTATGCCACGGTGTATGTAGAAAAGTATGTGTTGCATTAGCCATCCCTGGACACGTGTTTTGAGGTAGTTGCCTCTCGTCAGCAGGGAGCAGGTCAGTGTAAAGGGGTGCCGCGTGGACTGCCAAAATGTAATTAAAACAGGTAGAGTACCTCTCATGGCGTGCAGGTGCAGGTCCAAGGCTCGTCAGCCGGTTGGCTCAAGGGAGCCGTAATAAATGAATCAGAAGTTGGTCGCACTCTGCTCGTCACACCAGCAAGTTGCCCCAAGGAACTGTGGTCAATGTGGTGGCGACGGCGAGTACGCCTATGCCACGGTGTATGTAGAAAAGTATGTGTTGCATTAGCCATCCCTGGACACGTGTTTCGAGGTAGTTGCCTCTCGTCAGCAGGGAGCAGAGGCAACTACCTCGAAACACGTGTCCAGGGATGGCTAATGCAACACATACATTTCTACATACATCGTGGCATAGGCGTACTCGCCGTCGCCACTACATCTACCACAGTTCCTTGGGGCAACTTGCTGGTGTGACGAGCAGAGTGCGACCAACCTTTGAATCATTTATTACGGCTCCCTTGAGCCAACGGGCTGACGAGCCTTGGACCTGCACCTGCGCGCCATGAGAGGTACTTCACCTGTTTTAATTACATTTTGGCATTCCACGCGGCACCCCTTTACACTGACCTGCTCCCTGCTGACGAGAGGCAACTACCTCGAAACACGTGTCCAGGGATGGCTAATGCAACACATACTTTTCTACATACATCGTGGCCTAGGCGTACTCGCCGTCGCCACTACATCTACCACAGGTCCTTGGGGCAACTTGCTGGTGTGACGAGCAGAGTGCGACCAACCTTTGAATCATTTATTACGGCTCCCTTGAGCCAACGGGCTGACGAGCCTTGGACCTGCACCTGCGCGCCATGAGAGGTACTTCACCTGTTTTAATTACATTTTGGCAGTCCACGCGGCACCCCTTTACACTGACCTGCTCCCTGCTGACGAGAGGCAACTACCTCGAAACACGTGTCCAGGAATGGCTAATGCAACACATACTTTTCTACATACATCGTGGCATAGGCGTACTCGCCGTCGCCACTACATCTACCACAGTTCCTTGGGGCAACTTGCTGGTGTGACGAGCAGAGTGCAACCAACCTTTGAATCATTTATTACGGCTCCCTTGAGCCAACGGGCTGACGAGCCTTGGACCTGCACCTGCGCGCCATGAGAGGTACTTCACCTGTTTTAATTACATTTTGGCAGTCCACGCGGCACCCCTTTACACTGACCTGCTCCATGCTGGCGAGAGGCAACTACCTCGAAACACGTGTCCAGGGATGGCTAATGCAACACATACTTTTCTACATACATCGTGGCATAGGCGTACTCGCCGTCGCCACTACATCTACCACAGTTCCTTGGGGCAACTTGCTGGTGTGACGAGCAGAGTGCGACCAACCTTTGAATCATTTATTACGGCTCCCTTGAGCCAACGGGCTGACGAGCCTTGGACCTGCACCTGCGTGCCATGAGAGGTACTTCACCTGTTTTAATTACATTTTGGCAGTCCACGCGGCACCCCTTTACACTGACCTGCTCCCTGCTGACGAGAGGCAACTACCTCGAAACACGTGTCCAGGGATGGCTAATGCAACACATACTTTTCTACATACATCGTGGCATAGGCGTACTCGCCGTCGCCACTACATCTACCACAGTTCCTTGGGGCAACTTGCTGGTGTGACGAGCAGAGTGCGACCAACCTTTGAATCATATAAAATATATGTATTTATTCTAAACAGAATCCCACAAGTCTCTTTATGAGGCTAGAGGTAAAGTTACAATTCAAACAAGCATTTATAGATACAATAAATAGCACTGGAATCACAGGACCAAACCATATATTAAAAAAGTGGTATAAGAACCACGACAATTCTACAGACAATGACTATGGCATTTAGGATCGCTGGCCCCTTGAGAATCCACCCCAGGTGATGAGTAAGGGGACCCACGGGAGGCGCGTGCAGTGGAAATAGCTGCTATCGGGATCTCTATTAAAGCCTAAGGAGAATGTCGCGGTTTGATTTAAACAGATTAAAGACACTTCTAGCAGGAGTTCAAAGTTAAAAACTTAGAGTTAAGCTTTCGAGGAGCCCACTACCACTGGAGTACCGAGGTACCACTGTTACCTGCCCCAGGGAAGCTGGGTGCATAGGTCGTTTTCGATGTCGGGTCGCAGGCTGATTTTCAACGGGAAAATGTACAAAACTGCTGCTAGCCAAAAGCGTTGATGATGCCGTGAAGAATTAAGTTGTAGATCTTGTAGAGGAGAACCTGAAAGTAGAGGGGACAGAGTCTGGGTCACGGCACAGTGACCAGGGAGCTCAAGGAAAAGAGCCCTTCAATGTCGGGTGCTTCAAGTGGAAAAGGTGTAGCTTGGATCTGCAGCCACGGGCTCCGGGAGGCTTAGGAAGGCCAGCTTCTGGTGGGCAACTGTCCACAAAGGATTAGGGTCGCTGCGGTGTTAGTGTCCGGATTGGATCCACTAAGCCTTGGCAACCGCAACCCACGCAAGATAAACAAATCAGCTACTGGTCTAGACCCACGAGGTCTGAACGAGGTCTCCTTCAAGGAGACTGTAGATCAGGACTGGAGCAATCAGGGGAACTCTTAAAAGTAAAGATTGTCCTCTGCTAGGGCCCACAAGTCGAGAGACAAGGGACCTCAGAATGCAGCAATTTGGAGTGCGTAAAAGGGTGCCCACGGGCCACCGGAGTGAGCTAGGGCACTGATCTTTGGCACAGTTGCTGCTGAGCGGTTGGCTCAATATTGGGCCAAAGGACAACTTCCCCACTGGTCACAGTCATGTGCTACGGAAGAGGTGGCCAGTGTCCTGGGGTATTGGGGATCTCGGCACCCACGTGGTCCACGGTGCTCAGACTTGCTGGGCACACTCACTGGCCTCAGGGATGCTAGGAAACCCACCTCAAGGTTGAAAGGAGTCGTTGATGTCCGAAGGAGCAGCGAAGTTCCAACCGGGTCACTTGCAGTGTTTCAGGTGCCTGCCAAGCAGGGGGGTAACTCCTTTACCCCAAGGGAGATTTCTTCAGTCAGCTGGGCAGCAGCTCGTCGAAGGTCAAGTCTGTGAAGTCCAAGATTAATCTGATTCTCTGGGGACACGTTATTCACCTTTATCCACAAGATTTGGGGAGTGTTCAGATCAGTGTCCACCAATGGGAGTTGAGGCGGGAAAGGGTGGCTACACCCTCTCCCCTTTGTGTGTTTCCCACCTGGGCGAGGGGCCGGATGCCCCTGAACCGGTTCCAGGCGGTGTATGCAGAATGTAGGCGCTGTAGCAGCCTACGTGCAACTCTGAAAGGCATCCTATGGTGCACCCACCCAGTTCCAATCCACATAGCCTGTCTGGGAAGGTGCTGGAACCTCCATGCAACAGGATCCCTATTGTCCAGCTGCCGAGGCTGGGGTTTTACCCAGCAACAGGCAGCCAGAGTCGTGTGGGTGGCGAGTAGCATCCATTTTGTGATACGTGTGCACTTTTAAATTGGTGTCTAAATTCTGCCGCTTTCCCATATCGCCCCTCTAGCAGGGGGGAATCATGCCCTCATGCCCATGGCTGGACTGGGGGTATGATTCCTACATGTTTGACACCAAACACGATATGGTTCTGTGTAGCCATTCTCAAGTTATCACGCTATCGCGATATACTTATAATGCGGTTAAGAGTATATGGTATGGCTACACTACAAACAACCCAGCAATGATTTTTACGAGGGTTGCAGAGGGGCCCTACTCAGGTAGGGGTCCCCACTCACACATATCCCAGCACCCTGCCTTGTAGGATTAGCAAGGCCTGCTTGAGGGGTGACCAATGAGAATACATGTGTTGTACATAGGTGGGATACAGGGTGCACCACCTTACCCAGACTACAGTAGTGGTCTGGTGGTGTCATTTGGTATGGCTGTCCCAGGGTGGCACAATAAGTGCTGCAGCCCTGGTAGGCCTCTGAGGGATCCATGCCCTGGGTACCATCTACAAGGGCTGACAGGGTATCCTCAGTATCCAATTGGGTTGTACCTAGGGTACACACATCAGTTTAGAGAAGAAGCAGATAGGCTGGGGTCCTGGATAGCAGGGCCACAGCCTGACTAGAGTCATAAAACAGTCAAAACATCAGCAAAAAGTTGGGGGCAAATATGCAGTCGATGCCACTCTCCTACATAACCCCCCCCACCCCCCCAAACGCAGGGACATTAAACAAACCTTGACCAGTTGAGTCTTCATGATCTAAGTGGAAATATCTGGAGAGGCCATCTGCATTGGCATGGTTGCTCCCAGGTCTATGTTCCTCTGTAAAGTCCATCCCCTGTAGGGAAATGGACCACCTGAGTAGTTTAGGGTTTTCACCCTTCATCTGTTTTAGCCCTAGGAGGGGCTTATGGTCTGTTTGAACAAGGAAGTGAGTGCCAAACAAGTATGGCCTCAGCTTCTTCAAGGCCCAGACCACAGCAAAGGCCTCCTTCTCTATAGCTGACCAACGTTCTCTCTGGGGGTCAACCTTCTGCTAATAAAAGCTACTGGTTGATCCTGGCCCTCTTCATTCAGTTGTGATAATACAGCACCTACCCCCACCTCAGAAGCATCAGTTTGAACTATGAATTCTTTGGAGTAGTTGGGGCTTTGGAGCACTGGAGCAGAGCACATAGCCTGTTTTAGGTCATCAAAAGCTTTCTGACAGCTGACAGTCCACTGAACCTTTTTGGGCATCCTCTTTGAGGTTAGGTCATTCAAGGGAGTCAAAATGGATCCATATCCCTTTACAAACCTTCTATAATAACCAGTCAGGCCCATGAAAGCTCGGACCTGAGTCTGGGTGGTTGGAGCAACCCAGTCCATGATGGTCTGGATTTTGCTCTGAAGTGGTTGAACCTGGCCTCCACCTACAAGGTGACCCAGGTACACAACCTGACTCTGCCCTATCTGGCACTTAGTAGCCTTGATAGTGAGCCCTGCCTTTTGCAGGGCTTCCAAAACTTTCCTCGGGTGGATCAGGTGATCCTCCCAGGTGGAGCTGACGACAGCAATATCATCTAGATATGCTGCACTAAAGTCTTCCAGGCCTGAGAGGACTTGGTTCACCAACCTTTGAAAAGTGGCAGGTGCATTTTTCAAACCAAAGGGCATTATAATAAATTGATAATGCCCACCAGGGGTAGAAAATGCAGTTTTGGCTTTTGCAGACTCAGCTAACCTTATCTGCCAGTAGCCAGCTGTCAGATCAAATGTGCTCAGATACTTGGCTGAGGCCAATCTATCTATGAGCTCATCTGCTCTGGGAATTGGGTGAGCATCAGTCTTAGTGACTGCATTGAGTGCCCTGTAGTCAACACAGAACCTCATCTCTCTCTTACCATCCTGGGTGTGAGGTTTTGGTACAAGGACTACTAGGCTAGCCCAAGGGCTCTCTGAGGGCTCAATCACTCCTAATTCCAACATCTTTTGGACTTCTGTCCTTATGCAGTCCCTGACATGGTCAGGTTGCCTGTAGATTTTATTATTGACAGGCAGACTGTCCCCAGTGTCCACTTCATGAGTGCACCAGGGGGTCTGACTTGGAGTCAGAGAAAACATATGTCTGTAAGACTGAAGAACTTGTCTACAGTCTGCTTGCTGCTGGTCAGTGAGGCTGCCTGCCAAAGCTACTCCATCAACTGACCCATCGTCAGGGATGTGAGAGAGCAGGTCTGGGAGAGGGTCACTCTCTTCCTCCTGTCCCTCATCTGTTGCCATGAGCAAGCCCATGTCAGCCCTGTCCACATATGCTTTCAGTCTATTAACATGAAGTACCCTGTGGGGACTTCTGGGAGTGCCAAGGTCCAGGTTTGGAAAAGAAGGGAGAGGTGACCTCTCCCTTCTTTTCCAAAATGGTATGGGGTCCACTCCATTTATCTTGGAGAGCTGCTGGGGCCACTGGCTCCAGCACCCATACCTCCTGTCCTGGCTGGTACACCACCAGTACAGCCTTTTGGTCATGCCAGGCTTTCTGTAATTCCTGAATTGCCTCTAGGTTTTTAGTTGCCTTCTTCATGTACTCAGCCATCCGGGAGCGGAGACCAAGTACATAGTCCACAATATCCTGTTTAGGGGGTTTGAGAGGTTGCTCCCATCCCTCCTTCACTAGACAGAGTGCCCCTCTAACAGGATGGCCAAACAAAAGTTCAAAGGGGCTATAACCAACCCCCTTTTGTGGCACCTCCCTGTATGCAAAGAGAAGGCAGGGCAGAAGAACATCCCATTTTCGCCTAAGCTTTTCTGGGAGCCCTTTAATCATACCCTTTAAGGTCTCGTTGAATCTCTCAACAAGACCATTGCATTGAGGATGGTAAGGGGTGGTGAACCTATAGTTGACACCACACTCCTTCCACATTGCCTTGAGGTAGCTACTCATAAAGTTTGTTCCTCTGTCAGACAATACCTCCTTAGGAAAACCCACCCTGGAAAAGATTCCCAGGAGGGCCCTTGCCACCACAGGTGCTGTGATGGTCCTAAGTGGAATAGCTTCTGGCTATCTGGTGGCATGATCCACTACCACCAGAATGAACCTGTGCCCAGATGCTGTTGGATGGTCCAGGGGACCAACTATATCAATCCCCACCCGTTCAAAGGGCACCCCCACCACAGGCAATGGAATCAGGGGGGCCTTTGTGGACTTGCCTGCCTTGCCACTGGCTTGACAGGTACTACAAGAGCTGCAAAAGCTCTTACAGTCCTCACTCATCTGTGGCCAATGAAAGTGAGGGACAATTCTGTCCCAAGTCTTGTTTTGGCCTCGGTGTCCTGCTAAGGGAACATCATGGGCCAGTGTGAGTAGGAAACCCCTAAACTTCTGAGGTATGACCAACCTCCTGGCTGCACCAGGCTTGGGGTCTCGACCCTCAGAGTATAGGAGCCCATCATCCCAATAAATCTTATGGGTCCCACTGGCATTCCCTGCAGCCTCAGCAGCAGCTTGCTGTCTGAGGCGTTCAAGAGTGGGGCAGCTCTGCTGCTCCAGGCTCAAGTCTGCCCTAGAAGGTCCCCCTGCCCCCAAGAACTCGACCTGATCAGGTTCCAGTTCATCCGGGGCAGTTCCTTCTTCAGGAGATAGATCTTCTTCTGCTAAAAGAGTCTCTACAGACTGCTCCTGGGGGGAAGGTTCTGCCTTACCCCTGCTACTCCTCCTCTTGGAAGGTCCTTGGTCCATTCTTCCAGGATCCAAGGCCTGTTCAGTTCCTCTCAGCTTTGCTTTTGACCTTGTCAGGGCAAATACTTCTGCTGGTATACCCAACATTGCTGCATGGGCAGTTAGCTCCACCTCAGCCCATGCTGAGGCCTCCAAATCATTCCCTAGCAAACATTCAACAGGTAGGTCTGCACTCACCACAACCTTCTTTAGGCCAGTTACCCCTCCCCAGGAGAAGTTTACAACTGCTAGAGCATGGTTAGTACTAACGTTGCTTGCATTGGTCACTTGGTAAGTTTCCCCAAGTATGATCTGGCTAGGGTCCACAAGGTCCTTAGTCACCATGGTGACACTGGCTCCTGTGTCCCTGTAAGCTAATGACTCCCTTCCATTTATTTTAGGCTGTTGCTTGTATTTGCCCAGACCACTGGGACTCACAAATAGGGACAAGTCCCCATCACAAACTAAGACAGCCTGAGTAGGAGTTCTGACTAGGCCAGAATCCTCTCCAGATCCCAGGGTCAACCCTACTATGCCCTTGTTCTGTGTACCACCACCTATAGCTGGACTAGGGGGAACAGGTGCCTTAGGGGAAGGTGTGGTACTTGTGGAGTCTTTGGCCTTATTACAATCTGAAGTCCAATGGGGTTTCTGTTTACAGACTTTACACCATGGCTTCCTTGGTTGTTTAGCTTTAGTAGCTTGGGTATTATCAGATGCAGATTTTTGGGGGCCTGTTGAAGACTGCTGGTCTTTTCCCTTTTCCCCACCCATCTCAGAGTTCTTGGCATCTTCCTTTTTAGTTGCACCCCCCAAGGGCTGGACCTTCTGCTTAATCCTGGTTCTGACCCATTTGTCTGCCTTCTTTCCCAATTCTTGGGGAGAGGTCAGATCTGAGTCCACCAGGTGCTGATGTAAGAGCTGATTCTGACAATTATTAAGGATCTGCTCCCTCATTATGAGATTATACAATCCTTGGTAATCATTTACTTTACTGCCAGTTAACCAACCTTCTAGTGCCTTGGGAGCACAATCCACAAAGTCAACACAATCTTGATTCTGTGCTTTCTGGGTGTCTCTGAACTTTAGTCTATATTGATCAGTGGTTAAGCCAAACCCATCTATCAAAGCATCTCTCAAGATATAATAATCATCTGCATCCTCTTCTCTGACAGAGATGAGCTTGTCTCTACCTTTGTCTGCAAAGGAGAGCCATAAGATTGCTGCCCACTGCTCTACTGGGACCCTCTGAACTTTACAGGCCCTCTCAAGTGCGGTGATCCATTTGTGGATATCATCCCCTGACTGATAGGGGGGCACAATCTTATGTAGATTCCTATTGTCAGCTTTCTCTCTAACTCTAGGGGTATTACTGCCACCAGGGGTCTCTAGACCCCATTTTCTTGAAGCTTTCTGAAGCTCCAGGGATTCCCTGTCCAATGCTAACTGTTCTCTCCTGAGCTGTAGCTTAGCCTGCTCAAACTGGATCAGTCTGCATTTCCTCTCTTGGGAGGATTCTCTTCTCTGAGAAGAGGCAGAGGTCCCTTTGGATCTCTCAGAATGGTTGGACCCCACTGAGGGGGATCTGTTCCTTCTGTTTGGATCCACCATTCTCCCTGGAGGGATGGAGAGAGTGCCTCTTGGGCCATCACCTCCATGTTGTGAATGGTTTTGTTCATCCAGGTCAAGTTCATCTTCCTCTTCCTGGTCCTCATCAGAGTCCACCCCAGGGGTGTCCTCTTCTGGGGGATGCCCACCCAACCTGTCTACCCCATCAGACACTAAAGTCTGCTTAAAGTCTGCTATGAGCAGGATTTCCCTGAGACGTTGAGTATTGGCACCTTTGTTTGTCTTAAGTTGCCTAGTGGTGCACATCTCCCTAAGCTCAGCAAATAAGAGATGCTCATATTTGTCGACTGGAACCCTATGCGGTCCTTCCAGAGCCTTATGGGCACCTGAACTTAAAGACATTTCTAGTGTAGTGGTACTGGTGTATCTACCCACACTAGGTGTGGCCTACTGAACCCTTTCTTGAGTTGTAGTCAAGGTGTGCTAAACCCTCTACACACAACTTCTAAGTTCAGTAGATCTTATTATATTCTAATCTTGAATTTATATGTACCTTTAGTACCAAGTGACTTTCACTTTAGAAATTCAATTTGTTATCTGGTAAAACAATGGCAAGCTTGAATCCAACCGCTGCACACCAATGTGAGAAGTTGGCCTGGCATATGCTGGTCACTAGTTATAGTGGCCACCTTGCACCAGTCCAATTCGACTCTTAAGGTGATAGGTTTAAAAGACAACCTTTAAAGAAAGCTATCCTAGTGGTAGCTGTGGAGAGCAGCCTTCAGGCTAAGTCTTGAAGGAGTGTTAAGCTTATTGTTTTACCATAGATAACCTCTTGAATGACCAAATGAAAGAGTAGTCCACACAGGTATATATATAAAATATATATATTTATTCTAAACAGAATCCCTCAAGTCTCTTTATGAGGCTAGAGGTAAAGTTACAATTCAAACAAGCATTTATAGATACAATAAATAGCACTGGAATCACAGGGCCCCAGGTGGGGACCAAACCATATATTAAAAAAGGGGTATAAGAACCACGACAATTCTACAGAAAATGCCTAGGGCATTTAGGATTGCTGGCCCCTTGAGAATCCATCGCAGGTGATGAGGAAGGGGCCCCACGGGAGGCACGTGCAGTGGAAATAGCTGCTATCGGGATCTCTATTAAAGCCTATGGAGAATGTCGCGTTTGATTTAAACAGATTAAAGACACTTCTAGCAGGAGTTCAAAGTTAAAAACTTAGAGTTAAGCTTTTGAGGAGCCCTCTACCACGGGAGTACCGAGGTACCACTTTTACCTGCCCCAGGGAAGCCGGGTGCATAGGTCGTTTTCGATGTCGGGTTCGCGGGCTGATTTTCAATTGGAAAATGTACAAAACTGCTGCTAGCCAAAAGCGTCGATGATGCCGTGAAGAATGAAGTTGTAGATCTTGTAGAGGAGAACCTGAAAGCAGAGGGGACAGAGTCTGGGTCACGGCACAGTGACCAGGGAGCTCAAGGAAAAGAGCCCTTCAATGTCGGGTGCTTCAAGTGGAAAAGGTGTAGCTTGGATCTGCAGCCACGGGCTCCGGGAGGCTTCAAGGAAGGCCAGCTTCTGGAGGGCGACTGGCCCACGAAGGATTAGGGTCGCTGCGGTGTTAGTGTCCGGATTGGATGCACTAAGCTTTGGCAACCGCAACCCACGCAAGATGAACAAATCAGCTACTGATGCAGACCCACGAGGTCTGAGCGAGGTCTACTTCAAGGAGACTGTAGAGCAGGCCTGGAGCAACCAGGAGAACTCTTAAAAGTAAAGATTGTCCTCCGCTAGGGCCCACAAGTCGAGAGACAAGGGACCGGGGAAGGGAGCAATTTGGAGTGCGTAAAAGGGAGCCCACGGGCCACCGGAGTGAGCTAGGGCGCTGATCTTTGGCACAGTTGCTGCTGAGAGGTTGGCTCAATATTGGGCCAAAGCACAACTTCCCCACTGGTCAGGGTCATGTGGTACACAAGAGGTGTCCGGTGTCCTGGGGTAGTGGAGATCTCGGCACCCACGTGGTCCACGGTGCTCAGACTTACTGGGCATGCTCACTGGCCTCTGGGATGCTAGGAAACCCACCTCAAGGTTGAGAGGAGTTGTCGATGTCCGAAGGAGCAGCAAAGTTCCAACCGGGTCACTTGCAGTGTTTCAGGTGCCTGCCAAGCAGGGGGGGTAGCTCCTTTACCCCAAGGGAGATTTCTTCAGTCCGCTGGGCAGCAGCTCGTCGAAGGTCAAGTCTGTGAAGTCCAAGATTAATCTGATTCTCTGGGGACACGTTATTCACCTTTATCCACAAGATTAGGGGAGTGTCCAGATCAGTGTCCACCAATGGGAGTTGAGGCGGCAAAGGGTGGCTACACCCTCTCCCCTTTTGTGTGTTTCCCGCCTGGGCGAGGGGCAGGATGCCCCTGAACCGGTTCCAGGCGGTGTATGCAGAATGTAGGCGCTGTAGCAGCCTACGTGCAACTCTGAAAGGCATCCTATGGTGCATCCACCCAGTTCCAATCCACATAGCCTGTCTGGGAAGGTGCTGGCACCTCCCTGCAACAGGATCCCTATTGTCCAGCTGCCAAGGCTGGGGTTTTACCCAGCAACAGGCAGCCAGAGTCGTGTGGGTGCCGAGTAGCATCCATTTTGTGATACGTGTGCACTTTTAAATTGGTGTCTAAATTCGGCCGCTTTTCCCATATCGCCCCTCTAGCAGGGGGGAATCATGCCCTCATGCCCATGGCTGGACTGGGTGTATGATTCCTACATGTTTGACACCAAACACGATATGGTTCTGTGTAGCCATTCTCAAGTTATCACGCTATCGCGATATACTTATAATGCGGTTAAGAGTATATGGTATGGCTACACTACAAACAACCCAGCAATGATTTTTACAAGGGTTGAAGAGGGGCCCTACTCAGGTAGGGGGTCCCCCATCACACATATCCCAGCACCCTGCCTTGTAGATTAGCAAGGCCTGCTTGAGGGGTGACCAATGAGAATACATGTGTTGTACATAGGTGGGATACAGGGTACCTGTATTCCTGTAAGGGGGTGCAAGCACCACCTTACCCAGACTACAGTAGTGGTCTAGTGGTGTCATTTGGTATGGCTGTCCCAGGGTGGCACAATACGTGCTGCAGCCCTGGTAGGCCTCTGAGGGACCCATGCCCTGGGTACCTAGGGTACCATCTACAAGGGCTGGCAGGGTATCCTCAGTATCCAATTGGGTTGTACCTAGGGTACTCACATCAGTTTAGAGAAGAAGCAGATAGGCTGGGGTCCTGGATAGCAGGGCCACAGCCTGGCTAGAGTCATAAAACAGTCAAAACATCAGCAAAAAGTTGGGGGCAACTATGCAGTCGATGCCACTCTCCTACAGGTGCAAACTTCATGTCTAGTTACTTGACTGCTATGTGAAAGGAGTGTGGAGTGAACTACAAGTTCACCACACCCTATCACCCACAATGCAATGGTTTAGTTGAGAGAATCAACAAAACCTTAAAGGGCATGATCAAAGGACTCCCAGAGAAGCTTATGCGAAAATGGGATCTGCTCTTGCCCTGCCTTTTATTTGCATACAGGGAGGTGCCTCAAAAGTGGGTTGGCTACAGCCCATTTGAACTTGTGTTTGGACACCCTGTCAGGTGTCCATTGTGCTTGGTGAAGGAAGGATGGGAGTTACCTCTCAAGCCCCCGCCGGACGCTGAAGTCTTTGCATCACCAGAGGTGGATTTCCAGACTTCCCCGAGGCTACCCTGAGACCACAGCAAAGCTGAGGCCCGTGGCTATCGTGGGTGATGTGGAACCGTGACCCCTGGACACCGCGAACTTTTGCAGCAACACTATTGTTCTGGTCCTCCTCGAAGTTGTGCTTTGGGCTCCGAGTAGCCCCAGTCTTGAGCACCTTCTGCACCGAAGATTTCTGGCCTCCACTCCATGAGTGACCCATGGGCCAGTTTCAAGTGCGACCGCTTGAGGCTCCTTCGCAATCACTAGCCCATTGGCTAGCAGGTCCCCATGAAAACAACTCCTCTTCTGCTTGGGCTTTCCTCGTTGCTCCAGACGTGCCCTGACTTACCCTTGCTGGGTGAGTCCCTCAGACCTTGCTGGTCTGCACCGCAGTCCTTTCTCTGAATTCCAGTGACTTGCTGTTGCCAAGACTTGTTGTGTCCAATCTGGTCACTGACACCGCAGCACTCAACAGACTTTGTGGGACAGCTTGAATCTGGCTCATGGACTTCGTTGAAGCCTCCTGGACATCGTGGCTGAAGAGTCAAGACACCCATCAACTCACCTGAAGCACCCGACATCTGTGGGCATTGGTCCATCCTGCCCTCGGTCACTGGCTAGTGACCCAGACTCTGTCCCCTCTGCTTTCAGGTTCCTTCCATCCCAGATCCAGGCTTGGATCTCTTCGGACACTTCTCCTCTTCACGGCAGCAGCAGTTCTTTGCAGGCTCCCATTGAATTCGACGACGCGACCCAACACCAAAAGACACCTATGCACCTGGCTTCCCTGGGTGAGGTAACTCTAGTACTCCGGTGCTCCTGTGGGTGCTAGCCCTAGAACTTCTTAAGTCCAAAAGGGTTTGGTCCTGACTCAATCCTAAGTGTCCCTAATCTTTAAATTTCCAACCGCGACATTGCCCATAGAAGATAACAGGAACCTGTGGTTGTGTTCACACACTGCATACAGTCCCCGTGGGTCCCCTGTGTCACTACCTTGGGTGGTTCCTTGGGGTCCCAGTGATTCTACAGGCTCTAGGCCTTATGTCTAGTCCAGTCGTGGTTCTTATACCACTTTTTTGGTATATGGTTTGGTACACCTCTAGGGCCCAAACGTTTATTTGTGCTATTACTGATGATTGCTCAATTGTAACTTAAGTACTTCGAACTCCAGTCTCATAAAGAGACTAGAGGTGTGTGTGTTAACCTAAATACATATATTTTAAATATATACCTGGTGTGGTTGTCTTTTCATTTGATCATTCAAGAGATTATAGACTGGTTAAACAAGCTGCTTTACATTCCTTCAAGACTTAGCCTGAAGGCTGCTCTCCATAGCTACCACTAGGATAGCTTTCAATAAAGGTTGTCTTTAACCTATTACCATAAGGGGTTGTTTGGACTGACACAAGGTGCCCACTAGAACTAGTGGACAGCATATATCAGGCCACTTTCTCACAATCATTGACTGTTTTTCTGTGAAATTGCTTCTAAGTGTCGATTTCTGCAAACTACAAATATTCTTTAAAAATCGTACCAACTGTGAAAACATAATTACTTACCTGTTTTAGATAGAGGTCCCAGTACTGAGCCTAGGAGCCCAACCCTGGATTACAAAAGTAACAAGAACATACTTTACCTGTAACTTGAATTTTCTCCCATAGGGAATCATTGACTGTTTTTCTATGAAATTTCTTCTAAGTGTCAACTTTTAAAATAGCAAAAAATTGCCTAAGAATCACAACAGTAACTAAAACGAATTTACTCACTTGTTTCCAAGACCTGTCCCAGGACTGAATCTAGGATCCAGGCCTGGAATTAGAAAAGTAATCCTGAAAGTAATCTATTGCAAATAACTTAAAATTCACATTGAGCTCAATGTATTATTGTGTTTGAAATTGTGTTGCATATTGTACCAACCTGTAACTATTACCTAAAAAAGTCAATTGCAGATTGCAAAAGTATTTAACTAAAGCCTCTCATTCTGAGAAAGTATATTTTGATACCTATTGTTGGTTCTAAAATAAAACAACCATATCTTTTTTATTCAAACCATTCGCCTAGAGTTCAGTTCTTGAGTGTGTAAGACCATTTGCTGACTGAGTGTGTACAGTAAATGCTTTACACTGTCCTCTGATACTGCCTTACTGCTCGACCAAGCTACCACTTTAGAGAGTAAGGTTATATCTAACTTTAACCTCTGCCAAATCTCTGGGAACTGTGGACTCTGTACACACTGTACCTATTTGGGAACAGTATATACAGAGCCACTTTCTCGCATTGGTGGATCAGCGGTGGGATACAAACTTGCCTTTGTTGGACTACTTGGTTACCATCTGATTACACGACAGAACTCTTAAAATTGCCTTTAGAATTCTGATTGGTCTTTTCCAAAATACTAAAAGTCATGTCAGGGCCCTACTTAAGTCCCATTAGAATTTTAGAAAAATAAAAGTCACTATAGTGCGGGTAGAGGATTAGAACTGTCAGGTTAGAATGACTCAAACAAACCCAGCTATTAGTGAAAATAATAACATGGACCTGGTGGAGGAGCTCGACCTCACACCTTACTTACACTTGTCTTTCAAGGAATTGAGGTCCCTATGCAAAATTAAAAATTTACCAATGGGCCTGCATCCAACCAAACTAGGGCTCCAGGAGCTCTTGGCTGAGTATGCTAAGGACCACCCATCTGAACATGGTGATGACCAGTCAGATGAGAAAAGGGAAGAAGAGGAGGAGGATAATAATCCCCCTACACTATTCCCTAGGGAGGAAAGGGCCCCCGTACCCTCGAATCCAAGAATTAGCATCTGGGAACCTAGAGTTCACACAGGTGAACCAGGTACCGGAGAGATCACTGGGGGACCCACCAGTGAAGAGGGCAGCCTTTTAGCAAGGCTGGCCAAAAGGTTGGATCTAGAGTCCAGGGTCCTGGCTCTAGAAAAAGAAAGGAGAGAGATGGGTTTAGCACCCATCCATGGTGGCAGCAATAATACAAACCAGGATAGGGAGGAAACTTCTGATCCTAAAATCCACAAAGGGATTGTCCCTAAATTTGAGGAAGGTGATGACATCACCAAATAATGAAAGGTAATTGTAACTGAAAATATGCAATAAAAATTGTTTTTGCAAAAAAAAAAAAAAGGTGATGACATCACCAAATGGTTCACAGCCTTTGAGAGGGCTTGTGAAATAAGAAGAGTAAAAAAACCTCTCTGGGGGGCACTTCTGTGGGAACTGTTCTCTGGTAACTGCAGAGACAGGCTTCTGACCCTCTCTGGGCCAGAGGCAGGATACTATGACCTCATGAGGAAGACTCTGATTGAGGGATCTGGATTCACTACTGAGGAGTATAGAATTGGATTCAGGGGGGCTCACAAAACCCATACCCAGTCCTGGATTGACTTCGTAGACTTCTCAGTAAAGACACTGGATGGTTGGTTAGGTGGACATGGTGTGCATGATTTTACTGGATTGTACAATTTGTTCATGAAGGAAAATATATTAAGTAATTGCACAATTGAAAAGTTGCATCAGCATTTGGTAGACCTAGGTCTAATTTCTCCCCAAGAATTGGGAAAGAGGGAAGACCACTGGATCAAGACTAGGGTGACAAGGACAGCCACTGGTGGTGACCAGAAGAAGGTGGTCACAAAACCTCCCCAGGGGAAAGCTGGTGAGAATCCCTAAGATAAAAAGTCTGAGTCTTCCAAAGGGCCCCAAAAACCTGTTCAGGGGGTGGGACCCAAACTACTCCCTATGTGCCTCAACCCTATAGGGGGAAGAACTTAGATCCCTTAAATGCCTGGTGTAATAACTGTAAGAGGTCAGGACACCTAACTGTAGATAAATCTTGCCCCCACAACAAAGCCCCTAAAGCACCCAGTACAGCTATTCCTGGGGCAGCAAGTTTACAGATGGGATCAGAAGTGTAACCTGAGCAAATCTGGGAACACAATGAGGCAAGTCTAGTCTCACTGAGGGAAGTGGAGTTTGCCACTGTAGCTGTGTGGCCACCCAACTTAAAGAAATATTTGCAGTACCCCTGGGTGAATGGAACTAGGGTAGAAGCTCTGAGGGATACAAGTGCCAGTGTCACTACGGTGAGAGACACACTAGTTTCCCCTGAGCAATATTTGATTGGGAAAACTTACCCAGTCACCAATGCTGACAGTGTCACCACTAGTCATCCCATGGCCATGGTGACATTAGGCTGGGGGGGGTTACTTGCCTGAAACAGGTAGTGGTCTCTCCAAAGTTGCCAGCTGCATGTCTGCTAGGAAATGATCTGGAAACCTCAGCCTGGGCTGAGGTTGAGCTGAAGGCCCATGCAGCCATGCTGGGCATCCCTCAATTGGTGTGTGTGCAAAACCAGAGCACAGAGCAAGAGGAAGGGTGAAAAAGTAGGTCTGGAGCCTGAAATAATGGCCCAACCAACCAAGAGAAAAGGTAAGAAGACTGGGGAACCAGCTTCTGTACAGCAGAACACTCAGGACCCCTCTCCACAGGGAGAGGACTTGGAAACCCCTGAGGGAACTGAGCCCATGGAGCTTGACTCTTACCAGGTTGAACTCTTGGGCCCAGGGGGACCCTCTAGGGAAGAGCTGTGCCAGGGTCCTTGAGGCCAGCCAGGAGCTTCAGAAGCACTGGTATGACCAAAACGCTGCACTGGTTGAATTTCAACCTGGGCAACAGGTGTGGGGCTTGGAGCCAGTGGCACCAAGGGCCCTCCAAGATAGATGGAGTGGCCCTTACCCTATCCTAGAGAGAAAGAGTGAGGTCACCTATTTAGTTGACCTGGGCACTAGCAGGACACCCAAAAGGGATATCCATGTGAACCGCCTTAAGCTCTACAATGACAGGGCTGACATCACCATGCTGATGGTGACTGATGGGGAACAGGAAGCAGAGAGTGAACCTCTCCCTGATCTCCTCTCCTACAGCCCACAAGATGGGTCAGTGGATGGTGTAGACTCTTCAGACACCCTCTCTGCCCAACAGCAGACTGACTGCAAGCAAGTCTTGCAACAGTATGCTAGCCTCTTTTCCCTGACCCCTGGTCTGACAAACTGGTGTACCCATGATGTGGACACTGGTGACAGTGCACCTGTCAATAACAAGATCTATCGCCAGTCAGACCAAGTCAAGGAAAGCATCACAGCTGAAGTCAGCAAGATGCTGAAGTTAGGGGCCATTGAACCCCTGAGAGCCCCTGGGCTAGCCCAGTGGTTCTGTCCCCAAACCTCATCAACAGGGTGGAAAGAGAGAGACGAGGTTCTGTGTGGACTATAGAGGGCTCAACTCTGTCACCAAGACAGATGCTCACCCTATTCCAAGAGCAGATGAACTGTTAGATAAATTGGGGGCAGCCAAATTCCTCAGTACCTTTGACTTAACTCCAGGGTACTGGCAGATTGGCATGGCCCCAGGAGCAAAAGAGAAAACAGCATTCTCCACACCTGATGGGAATTACCAGTTTAAAGAATGCCCCTGCCACCTTCCAGAGGTTGGTGAACCATGTCCTGGCTGGGCTGGAGTCCTTTAGTGCAGCTTATCTTGATGATATTGCTGTCTTTAGCTCCACCTGGCAGAATCACCTGATCCACCTTGGGAAGGCTTTAGAGGCTCTGCAAAATGCAGGCCTCACTATCAAGGCATCCAAATGCCAAATAGGGCAGGGCACTGTGGTGTACTTGGGCCACCTTGTAGGTGGAGGCCAGGTATAACCCTTACCACCCAAGATCCCGGCCATCCTGGACTGGGTAGCTCCAACAACCCAGACCCAAGTCAGGGCATTCCTTGGCTTGACTGGTACTACAGGAGGTTTGTGAAGGGATATGGGTCCATTGTGACTCCCCTCACAGAACTCACCTCCAAGAAGATGCCCAAGAAGGTAAACTGGACAGTTAGTTGTCAAAAGGCTTTTGACACCCTGAAAGAAGCAATGTGCTCA